>NC_140584.1:129133576-130383576 GCF_964204655.1 Triturus cristatus | reverse complement strand
CTACAGAAGGTATTGGGTTTCTGTCATTGCAAATAGGGTTATGCATTGAAACTGTAGTATCCGTCACTGATCTAATTAGGTTCGATTTCAATTTGTGAAAAACAATCTTTACTGAGTGGCGTTGTCAGTAAAAGCAAGAAGCCTGCTCAGTGCAGTGCAGGGCTGTTTTGTTTTGTTTTAAGGTTCTGCTACAGCAATAGCACACTTCTTCTCTGGCCGAGAGTTCATAGAGGCGGCGATTACAACTGACTGGATTCAATGCGATGTGTGTGAAGAATTCTTTTTACACCCAATAACTTCCCATCTCTGCAGCGTGGGAACTTGGTATCAGGTGCAATAAATATCGCACCATTTTCCGGGCTGACCGTATCGGTGCAAAGAGCTTACTGCAGTTAATGATAAAAGGACAATGGCTGCCAATGGAAAGTTCCAGATCCTCCAGCCTGAAAAGCAAACGAGACGTAAGTGTGGTACAGTTTATGGCATTGGACAGCCGAAAGGGTAGCCAAGGAACACACGGATGTTTGGTGGATGACTTGACACACCAATGAGATCAGCCTCAGCTCACTTGATGCTCGCACCCTAACCTGCATAAAGGGAAAAAAACATGGCCACAAGAACACCTTTCAGAACCATTGACGTTAAACAACATGGGTATTATAGTGTTTGCGTCAGTTTTCAGTGCTTTGAAGTCTTCATCTGAAAGCAGAAGTATGATAGAGTGTTGTGTTGGGCAGGACGATATTGCCGCTACCGCCGCGGGCCTTGCACGTGGACAATGAAACTCTCGGGACACTTGCTTGTGGTATTGCTCCGTCCGCCGCCGTAGCCGTTCTGCTTACGTGCGGGCGTGACGTCATATTTATTCCATTGTTAAACACGTGACCTGACGCGTACGCCTGTGCGTATCGCGTCAGTGTCACGACATTACATTCCTCCCCAACACGCAAAACTTAAACAACAACAAATCAAATTCTCGCATTTTTGATCCTGAACCAAAATTACCCCATTTGCTACCAGCTCCGCTCTAGACACTTGCGGCACTAACTAACTTAAACAAATCAAAACAGTCTTACTTGACGTAGTCCTTAAGGCGACGGGAAGGCTCAGGGTGTGGCCTCAGATCGTATCGCGACTCCCCACTGTCCGGCACAACACCCATACCCCTACTCACAGAGTCGCCGTTGACATCATCACCTCCAACATCTGGCGCGTCGACCTCCCCTGGCGGCACCACCTCTGGCCGGTGGCCATGCTGCGGTGCATCAGCTCCGTGAGCTTGGGAGTCAGGTCCTCCACTCGCAGTGTCCATAGACTCAGCTTGTTCTAAGAATCTCTCTACTCGTGGCGTGCGCCTCTGGGGTGCGCCTTGATGTCTGTCTCCCATTCCGAGGGACACTGGAATTTTCTTGAAGTATGAAATGTTCCTCGTTATTCTCTCTCCGCCTCTCCTTACTGTCACACACGTGCCCTTGACCTCTTCTACAGTCCATGGTTCTGGCTCAAAACTCAACCGAAACTTGCTGCCTGGCATCCGATTTCGGATTAGCACCATGTCACCCGGGGCAATGTTAGGTGCAACTGCCCGTCGTCGGGCATCTACATGAGCATAAGCTCCACGTCGTTGAGCATCAATGGCACTGTCATTAGGAGTTTCAGGCCTCCACTCTGGGTGATGCGGTATGGTGTCTGTTACGACCCGTCCCATTAGCAGATGTGCAGGGGCCACTCCCGTGGTAGAGTGGGGCGTCTGGCGATAGCTTCGGAGAAACGTAAAAATTGCGAGCTCCACAGACTGGCTTTTCTCATGAGCAATTCGTATGACTTTATTGAGTGTCCTCATGAAACGTTCAGCTTCTCCGTTTGCTTGAGGCCAGCGGGGGGTAATTCGCCGATGATGAATGCCTAATGCCTGCAAGTATGCCGCAAATTCTTGACTCTGGAAAGGTGATCCATTATCTGTTCTGATTTCCTTCACTATACCATGGGTTGCCATGATTTTCTCTATTTTCGGGATCACTTCACTCGCGCTTAAAACTGCTAGTATCTCCACTTCGGGATATTTTGAGTGGTCATCGATGGCAACTAGAGAGTGCCTTCCGTCCGGCAGGCTGCCAAAGTCTACACTTATCTTGGACCACGGCCTTCTGGGTCGAGGTTCCATAACGATGGGGGCTGGCCGGGGTACTTCTCCAGTTACCTGGCAGGCATGGCACGCCCGAACTGTGACTTCTACCAACTCGTCCATGAGAGGGAACCACACTTTAGTGCGGAGCCTTGACTTGGTCTTCACCATGCCTTGGTGGCCAATGTGAGCTAGATCCACCACTCTCTGGGTTAGGGACGTTGGGATGACCAGTCTGTGTCCCCTCAATAAACACCCGGTGTCATCTTCAGTCAGTTCCTCTATTACGTTGTATAGACTGTCCATTATCTGCTTCGCCTGGGGTGTCAGGCTCTTCCACTCTTCTCTGGCTCTGTTCCAGTTGTTGTTTTGGACCGCAACCCTAGCTCTCTGCAGGCATTCATCTTCACTAGTGGCCCGCGACAAGCTGGCCATGGACACTGGCCTGGGACACGATCGAGCAGTGACACATCTTACGTACTCTTCTGTGTCCGCCGCCTCGTCCATCTCTCGTGGGGTTGCCTTGCGAGGGTGGCAAGATAAGTAGTCCGCCGGGTTCCGTGCCCCCGGCTGGTACTCTATCTTGCAGTTATAGTTTTGCAGTTGCAACATCCACTTTTCAATTCTCGGTGGCGGCTTCGTGGATGTGCCCGCGAACAGGGCTACCAGAGGCTTGTGGTCCGTCGCCACAACAAACGGCTTGCCATACACGTATAAGTGGAAGTGGTGACAACCCCAGTGAATGGCGATTGCTTCCTTCTCTATTTGTGAGTATCTTTGCTCAGTCTCTGTGAGTGACCTTCTGGTGAACGCCACTGGAGCCCACTCCTCTGCGCTCGTTTTCCTTTGTAGCAGGACTGCGCCCAATCCGACCGGACCGGCGTCTACTGCAATCAGTGTCAGTTTGGCTGGGTCAAAGAATGCGAGCGTCGTCGCTTCTGAAAGTGCATGTTTGATTTCCTCAAACGCTCGAGCTTGCTCGCTGCTCCATGTCCAGGGGGTAGCCTCCTTAGTGAGTGCTCTCAGGGGCGCTGTTAGGTTGGCCAGGTCTTTGATGAATCTACCGCAGTAGTTCACCATTCCTAAGAAGCTTCGTACCTCCGTGATGTTCGTGGGAGCAGCCGCATCCTTGATATCTTTTACTTTGTCCGGATCCGGGTTTACGCCTTCTGCCGAGAAGGTGTATCCAAAGAATTGGAGCTTCTTACACAGAAATTCGCACTTCTCACGATGCAGTGTAAGGCCTGCGTCTCTTATGCGTCGTAGCACTTGCACCAGTCTCTCATTGTGTTCCGCAACTGTCGTAGCATGCACCATAATGTCGTCGCTGACATTAATCGCTCCGGGAATCCCAGCAATGAGCTCTTGTATCACATTCTGGAACACTTCGGCAGCGCTCGACACTCCAAAACTCAACCGTGTGTAACGCCTTAGTCCCACATGCGTCGAGAACGTGGTGATGTTCCGGGGTGCTTCATCCAGTACTAGTTGGTGATAACCAGATCGTAGGTCCAACTTCGAGAACCACTTGGCACCCGCCATCTCTCCGATGAGGTTGTCAATGGTTGGAGTAATATGGCGCTCCCTTTTGATGGCACGTTGGGGAGCCGCATATCGACACATATTCTAACAGCGCCTGGCTGTTTGGGTTTCCTTGCCACGACTATGGGCGACACCCACGGGGTCGGCCCGGACACCTTCTCGATTATTCCAGCCGCCTCTAGCTTCTTCAACTCAGCTTCCACCAGCGGCCTGAGATGGAATGCTATGCGTCGATGTCGTAAGGCTATCGGTTGGACGGTGTGGTCAATGCGTAAGTGGATTTCTTTGCCGCGGAACTTGCCTATTCCATGGAATATCTCCTCAAATTCCTCCAGGATGTGGTGCATCGACTCTTGGTGCACTCCGAACGCGAACGTTACTACTCCCAGATCCTCCGCAGCTCTGCAGCCTAGGAGCATGCCTTGTCCGTCTTCCGTAACGTAGATATTTGACGTGATTGATCGCGTTCCGTGGGATATCGTGGTTCTGAATTCTCCCCACACTTTTAACGGTTCTTCCTGTCCATATGCGAATACCGTTATCGTTGACGGGTGTAGTACAGGCTTCGGGTGCATTGAATTGTGCAACGCAGCGGCCATGATATTAATGCTAGCTCCTGTGTCTACTACAGTGGTGATTTCTTGCGACCCTACCCGGACGTTGCACTGCGGCAGTCGTCTTGTCCTGCGTACCGCTGTGCCTATCATGTGTACCCGGTGTATTGCCTTCTCTTCTTCTTCATCATCATCCATGTCGCTGGCCACTGGCTCTCCTTCCTCCACAGTGTTCACTGTTTGGCGGGGTTTGCGGAGTCTCTTCGATCGGCACACTTTCTCGAAATGGTTGAAATGCCCACACCCCAGGCATTTCCTTCCTCGTGCGGGACACTCCGCCGCAGTGTGTGGCGAACCACCACAGTACCCGCAGGACTTGGGTTGGTCTTGAGCGGCCGGACCTGTTCCCCTTTTGGGCCATCTCTGTTTTGGTCTGACCGCCACTGCATTGACTGGCTCTACCTTCACAGGGACCTGTAGGGCTGCTTCCATGTGCGCAGCACGTGCTTTCGACAGTTCCTTTGTCCGACCCATTGTCAATATTTCTGCTAGGGGTTTGCCGGATTCCTCTAAGATCCTCTCCCTCAGCTTGACTGATGCGCATCCTTGTATTATCTGGCCTCTTATTTCCTCCGTCTCATCTCGAAATCCGCAGGTGGCTGCTAGATTTTTTAGGCGAGCGTGGAACTTGTCTAGCGACTCCTCGGGCAGCTGGCGCGCTTGGCGGAATATGAATCTTTCATAATCGCGGTTTGCCATTGGTTCAAAGTGCTCGTTGAGCACTGCTATCAGCGTCGTGTGCATTTTAGGAGTGTTCTCCACGAGCGTCTTAACTATATTGTGGATTTCCTTCCCTCCGAGGTGGATTATCATCGCACGTTTTTGGTCTCTTTGAACTTTCGTGGCCTCAAAGAAGATGCGTACTCTATCTTCCCAGTCTCTCCATCGGGCTGCCACTGCTGATGGGGACCCCTCTACTGAGAACGGCTCAATTGGTGGAATGTTTGCCAAGTTGCGCGTGCGCTGCCTGCGCTAGGCGAGACCTTTTTCCCTTCACTTGAATGTAATTGCTTTCGATATCCTTGCCCCTCTCCCACGTGGCAGTTCAGTTGCATGGAGACCTTTTGTGCCCACCAGTCAATGTCCTTCGTGAATCCCCCTCAGGCAGCACCCCTCCAGGCACACATGGGGGCCAAACACAGTACTCACGGGCAAAGAGTTGGTGGAGGCAGCACAGGTCCCAGCCAACACGTGGCAGCGCTGTAGGACCACTTCAGGGAGGCCAAGACCGGGATGCAGATGACACGTGGCGTGCAGCGCACTGTGGACACGACAGGGACGCAGCACACACGTGGCGCTCAGCGCGCTGGGGACACCTGAGCAGAGCTCGTCCTTACGCTCGCTCTCGGGTAGAGACAGCAGCGTGTGGTGCGCGATTTACATATAATCGGAAGCGCGCTTCCGAACTCGCGCTCCTCCCCGCTCCACCTTGCTTCAGGGGCCGAGCAGACTTGGTGCAACCACCGCAGGGGCACGAGCACCGAGAGCGAAACCCGCTCGACGGCCGCCACACCTACGAGACCCGGAATGACCGAGGGCACGCCCACCCTCGTCGCCACTTTGTTGTGTTGGGCAGGACGATATTGCCGCTACCGCCGCGGGCCTTGCACGTGGACAATGAAACTCTCGGGACACTTGCTTGTGGTATTGCTCCGTCCGCCGCCGTAGCCGTTCTGCTTACGTGCAGGCGTGACGTCATATTTATTCCATTGTTAAACACGTGACCTGACGCGTACGCCTGTGCGTATCGCGTCAGTGTCACGACATTACAATAGAGTCAGGCTCGAGGGGCTCACAGATGGCAGGTCAGCACAGCACACCTTTGGGGTAGCAAATATGTGAGAAGGCCGAAATACGTGGAAAACTGGTGGAATACATTGAAACTGTATGTAAAAAGAGTATAAAACAGCATGCATCAGATTAGAGCCCCCAGATGTGTCACAAACGAGACTGAGAACACGTACACCCTCTTTAATTGGGCACAAGCTTTCAAGCCCAGTTTCACTCATTAGATGCAGGTCTCACTATTTGGATTGTACTGTCACTCATTTTTTTGTGTAAGTTTCACTTCTAGCAGTAAAACCGTACTCATTTAGCGTGAGTCCCACACATTGTTCACAATCTTTCACTTTTAATGCAAATCTCACAATGTGCTGCACATTATTTCTTATTTCGTGTGAGTCTGAAACCCTCTAGTACAATCTGACTCACTGGGTACGAGTTCACTTGGGGCACTATCTTCCTGCTGTTTCACAGTTTCAGAATGAGAAATCCTGGAAATCCTTGCCACAAAGCAACTGAAGGGGAAAGAATGAAAAGAACCGGGGCGAAGGGGGAGATTTACTAAGATTTTATGCTGTCTTTGGAGCAAAATCTTTTTTCCCATTTACTTTCCAGCGCTAAACTTGTTTAGCGCTGGAAATAATGTGAAAGTAATGCCTAGCGCCGCTTTGCATTACTTAGCGCCAAGGGGACGTACCATGGGTGTTCCCAAGCAACCACCCAAGGTTTCTGATGCTAAACCCTATTTACTAAATAAAGTAGACAGGGCTTAGCGTCAGACAACTGTGCTCTTTTGCAGAAAGCGCAATGAATGAGTAATGCTTTAATTTCTCCTTCCTTTTCCGACTTTATATGTGTGCCACGCACAAAGAGGGATGAGGGCTTAAGTTATTCTAAGCATAGTATTGAGATCATGGCGTTCTGGAAAGTCGAAGAGGTCCCACAAAAAGCACAAGAAGTCAAAACATGAGTCTTCTTTGTCCTGCTATCACATCAGAGTCGCACAATGCACCAGGTACCTCTTGGCCGCAGAGCCGTTAGGCGGAAAGGACTCCAGCAGTCTTTCAGCTTCAACTTCCCCTTGAATGGACTGCAACAGCGACACACTTCTTCAGCCCTGAGAAACTGCAGAGAAAATCTTTGGTATCCTACCTGTTCACGCTGGAGCACCTCCAGGCCCGAAGATCCGAGGTGGATGCCTGTTGGGGCCACATTGGTGAATCCCTCCCCAACACCGATAGCACCACTCGACCTTCACCCAAGGTAGGCCATTCCTCGAGCATGGCACTGCCAGTTGTAGCCTTGGTGCAACGTTTGACAGAACGAATGGCATCACCAACTCATGAATTGATGCTTGTACTAACTTCACGATCACCAGACATGGATCTAATAGTTTTGTTGGATTCCAAAGCTCTGCCCCTTCCCCGCGACCACAACAGTATGCACAATCCAACCAGACATATGTCACCAAATTGATGATAATAATGGTGATTATGGGTATGA
Source organism: Triturus cristatus (assembly GCF_964204655.1). Taxonomy (NCBI): domain Eukaryota; kingdom Metazoa; phylum Chordata; class Amphibia; order Caudata; family Salamandridae; genus Triturus; species Triturus cristatus. Next base: position 130,376,010 of record NC_140584.1, on the reverse strand, counting down.
GTTATATGATCAAGGAAACATGTTCGAAGGACTTAAGGAGGCTAGTGGTCTGGATACCCCACCAGACATTGGGTAGCCTTCCCCAAACTTGTCCACAGTACAGAAGATCCCACCTACTTGGCCGCAGTAATCAGGAGGAGGGCCAAGGTCCTAGATATCATCCTATCCATGCAAGAAATCAAATCAAATATCCTCAATGAGCTTCTTAATCCAGTGCAGGCCAGCAAGATACCCCTGTTATCTTTGAAGCCATCATTGACGTCCGGGTGGGCACCTGGGGAAAACTAGGATCTCATTCCCAGTAAATAGACAACTGGCAAGACAACACAGGCCTGCTCTTGGGGAATTAGATTTCCTCCTCAGCATCCCACCCCAAAGAGCTTAGTGGAGCAGGCGTCTATCAGTGCTAAAGGTAAGGTACTTACCAGCACACAGAGATGAACCCTAGTGAGCAAAAGCAAAGAGAAACATTTTTAGCCCTCTCCAAAAATCCTCCTCCGAAGGAAGCATCCTAAGTTGATTACAGGCTTTAGCGGCTTAAAACAAAAGTGTTTTACCTCCCCATCTCAAGAGCTTAGCATGAGGCACTACCAACAGGGTGGCAGGCACCAATCAATCAAGTTCTGGTCGGGCAATAAGAGAGAAACCTATCAGCAAGTTAGCCTGGGCTGGACTGAAACACTGCCCGGTGGACCAAAGAAAGAGATTTAAAAAGCATCCACTTCTTGAGAGGCAATCAATGCAGAGATTTTAGAAAGGGGGAGATCGGTGTCCATCAAGGCAGTCTCAGGATGAGCCAGGCAGCAGCATTCTGGACCACCTGGAGGTATCCTAGCAAGTATTCAGACACCCCTAAGTAAAGATCTTTGGCATAATCCAGCCGAGATGTCACCAACACATGGATCACTGTCCTCCTACAATGTACTGGAAGAACATACAGAAATTTCTGAAGGACGCAAAGCAACACAAAGAACATACCAACCACACAGAAATCTCGGGTTGCATGGAAAGTTGAATGTTAAATTTAACTCCCATAAGTTTGCCACTAGAGATGGAGGTCCAGGCAGCTTCCCACCTGTTGGCTAAGTGAGAGCCAAAAAGAAGAATTTCAGTTTTCTCCAAATTATATTTTAAATGGCTACTCTGCATTGAATCAAAGACCGCCAATATACGACGCAGCAACTTGACCTGCTGTATGTAGTCTGAGAGTTGGAAATTTGACCAGTTTTTCCAGCATTGTAGCAAACACTGGCAAGAGAGAGGTAGGCCTATAGTTGCTGAAGATGTTAGGATTTAAAGAGAGCTTCTTAAGGAAAGGGACCACCGTAGCAAGTTTCCAAGCAGCTGGCATCACACCAGATGATAGAGAAAGATTGAATACTCTATTAGTTACTTCAAATGCAGCTGCTAACATTGAAGGAGCGATACCAAAGGGGATGATGGACGGAGCGTTTGAGCAAATCAAACACTCACCCCCAGTCAACTGATCTGGGTTTAACCCATCATCATTCTTTAGCTCACTCCACCACCCCAGTTGAGACATGGCCATATGCAAATCAGTCTGACCCTGTGCCTCATGGGAATAGTCCAGCCCGAACTGCCAAGCCATGTCTTCCCTGGAGCGTAAACAAGCATCCTGGGACCGGTTTCGGGTTCATAACCCTCATCAGCCAGGCTATCTTGAATCCAGTGGCAAAGTGAGCAAGGGACCCACGTCTGGGCATACCCTGCCAACTTAGGGCGGACAAAGCAATACCAAAGGGGATGATGGACGGAGCGTTTGAGCAAATCAAACACTCACCCCCAGTCAACTGATCTGGGTTTAATCCATCACCATTCTTTAGCTCACTCCACCACCCCAGTTGAGACATGTCCATATGCAAATCAGTCTGAGCCTGTGCCTCATGGGAACAGTCCAGCCCGAACTGCCAAGCCATGTCTTCCCTGGACCGTAAACAAGCATCCTGGGACCGGTTTCGGGTTCATAACCCTCATCAGCCAGGCTATCTTGAATCCAGTGGCAAAGTGAGCAAGGGACCCACGTCTGGGCATACCCTGCCAACTTAGGGCGAACAAAGCGATACCAAAGGGGATGATGGACGGAGCGTTTGAGCAAATCAAACACTCACCCCCAGTCAACTGATCTGGGTTTAATCCATCACCATTCTTTAGCTCACTCCACCACCCCAGTTGAGACATGGCCTTATGCAAATCAGTCTGAGCCTGTGCCTCATGGGAACAGTCCATCCCGAACTGCCAAGCCATGTCTTCCCTGGACCGTAAACAAGCATCCTGGGACCGGTTTCGGGCTCATAACCCTCATCAGCCAGGCTATCTTGAATCCAGTGGCAAAGTGAGCAAGGGACCCACGTCTGGGCATACCCTGCCAACTTAGGGCGAACAAAGCGATACCAAAGGGGATGATGGATGGAGCGTTTGAGCAACATTGAAGGAGGGCAGGGGTCTAGCTGGGCGCCAGATACGCAATTCAAAATTGTCGCAGCAGATTACCTTAGTGAAATTGCCTTGAATTGAGAACAATTATAATAAATATCATCTGGCTAACAAGTGGCAGAGCATCTTTTGGAATAGGGAGAGTCTTTTGGATATCAGCCACCTTAGCCTCAAAAAAGTCTGCAAGTCCATTGTACAATTCCAGAGAAGGACCAATCACCCTATTACATGCCTTAAGAGAACTAAAGGATTTAGTGATCTGGAAAATAACACAAGAGCTACTTGATGCAGCACTCATTTTTTCCTCAAAATAAGAGATTTTTGCCTGTTTGATGGGGGCATGGTAATTCCTAAGGGCAGATTTATTTCTAATTTTACTGTCCGGGAAATAATCCATATGACAAGTTGTCTCTAATTTTTTACATGCTCTCCTTTCGGCAGCCAAAGAGGAGAACTAAGGGGTGGCTATCCATCCCCGCATCTCCATCTTTAATTGCAGCGGAGCCAGACCCACAGTAGCTCTGCCCAACCAAGAAGCCATAGCCTCCACACTTGAATCTACATCATTAGTTAGAGGGGTAATGGTTCTAGCTAAGAACTCCAACCAATCAGTGGCCTGGACCTTATTCCATGCATGGAAATGTGTACGAGCAGCTGGGCTGGTCTGCAGGATGTGGTATCGAGCTTATATCTAAAATGAATTAGTAAATAGTCTGACCAGGAGATTTCCTCTGGATGACTAATACTAAGAGAACAGTTTGAGAAGGCCAAATCAATAATATGACCTGTAGAATGGGTAGGGGAAGCTTAAAGCTGGGGCAGATGAAGAGAGACCATGTCTCTGTACAGGTAGCTACCACCTTGTCCAAAGGATCGTCAAAATGAAGATTTAAGTCCCCCAGTAGAGTGAAATTAGCTGAAAGCAGTGAGGGGAGGGCCAGCACAGAATCAAACAATTTAATAAAATTACCAGCAGAGCTTAATGGTAAGTAAATCGATGCACCAGAAAGGGACAATTGCGCTGATTTTTAAAGGCAAAATTCCAAGCTCTCTACTTCCAGTAGTTTGGGTAGCTCAAAGCTGGTACACTGCATTGGGTGTTTAAAGGCAATAGGCACCCGCACCCTTTTTATGGGTTATATCCAAATGAATTAGTGAATAGCCATAGGGAATTGCTGAGTCGATATCAAAAGCAAAGGATTCATTCAGCCAAGTCTCAGTCATAAAGAGCACATCTAGTTCAAGCCTGCCCAGTACATATTTCCCCACCCTCATTCGGACATGCCCCTGCAACTTGCCCAACTTCGTTTCCAAATGGGAGAACCGTAAGACACAAGGAGCAAGCGACCATGTCAAGGCAAGCTCCTACCTCTAGCCTCAAGGGCAAGACAAAGGCAGCCTGAGTGCAATTAAATCTTGAGTCAAACCCATAGGCAAACCGATCTGGACATACTGCTACGGGCAGCATGGCTGCGCTGGCCATGGTCTATGCGGGTGTAGACAGACTTGCCTTTGGTGCACCAGCGGTGCATTCTCACCTCAGTGCTCCTTAAATAGAGAAGAGTAATTTGCTTTTCCAGGCATATAGGGTGCAACCTGCCCAGACTGGCACCTACATTCGATCACTGCAAGGAAAAATGGCCGCAATGGATTGGAGCCAAACCCAGATGCAGAAGGGAGCCCCTTGGCCAACAAAACAACTTGAATAAGCCCCCCTCCGACCACCCTATACTACTCACTACAATCTAAAAACACCCAAAGAAGAATATGTATTTAAAACACAGAAAAAAAACATGCATGCATACTGTGACAGTAGGCTCTACAGTGGGATCTCAAATATCAGTGGGCACAGCACCAAGGAAATCTATCAGAATTCATACATGTCTCAAAGGAGACTATGAAAGATCTGCAGTTGTGGTTGCTTGATCATAATTGGACCAGCAGCAGACCCCTATTCCTACTTCACCCAGAGCTAACGGGTGTGATGGGTGCATCATTGATAGGTTTGGGGAAGTCATCTGGAAAAGCTGGAGATCAGAGGACTCTGATCTCTGGTAGAGGCTCATCTCCATATTAACTTGCCAGAATAAAGGCAATTAACCTGCCCTGAAGGTGTTACTCCTGACTATCAAGGGAAAACAGGTGCAGGTTCTTACAGACAATGTGACCCCCATGTGACATTACAACAAACAGGGAAGAGTGAGGTCCTCTCCCTGATCACAAAACACCTGGCAGGAACTTTAAATGCTGGGGCATATAAACTCATCAGGTCTATAGTGGATCACAAATGGCAGTTGCACTCAGAGGTGGCAGGGGGTGTCTTCTAGGAATAAGGAGAACCCTATTTACAACTGAATAGTCCAAACCTTTGTGTATTGGAGTTTTCAAAGAAGTCATCTCTAGGAAACTCCTTCTGTCTGCATTGGTGATTGGGGTTCCTATATGCCTTATTGCCTCTCCAACTCCTGCCCAGATTTCTGAAAAAGATCATGAAAGACTGGCTCAGGTAATCCTAGTGGCTCCAGAATGGGCAAAGACAGTGCGGTACCCAGAACTTTTGGTTATGAGCATTTGTCCTCCAATCCATCTGTTCCTTCGAGAATTCAAACCAGCTGTTCCTTCGGGAGAACATCCTGTCACAACAGCGCAGCCGGGTCCTGCACCCAAGTTTATGCAAACTCTACCTCCAAGCATGAAGATTGACCGGCAACAGTTGATGGCTTTCAGTCTTCCTCACAAAGTCATTGGTGTTATTGTGGCAGCCAGGCACCATTCCACCAAGTTGGTATATTCAGGGAACTAGAGAACGTTGTTACTTGGTGATTTCCCGTTCAGGTTTAACCCTTAAAAGCCAGTTTGTTAGATGTTCTTCTGTTTTGTCTTTCATTGGCCCACCAGGACTTTGCTTTGGCCACAGTTAAAAGTCATTTGTTGGCTCTTATGGACTTTTATGGTTCCCGAATCAACTGTCCCTCTTCAAGTCACCTGTTGTGAAGTGGTTTTTGAATGGACTAACCCACATGTTTACACCAACACATTTTGTAATGACGCAATGGGACCTTAATTTGGTTCTAAATTATTTTGATGTGTGCACCATTTGAACCCATGCACATTTGGCCCTTATGCCTCATAATCATCAAGATGGTGTTCCTTGCCACAATCACATCTGCTCGACGAGTGATTGAACTCCAGGCATTGTATGTTTAACAGCCATACATTTGTTCTTTCCGGACATCCTGGTTCTTTGGACCAAGGCAGCCTTTCTACTAAAGGTGGTCACACTTTTTTACATAGGGCAATCTATTACTCAGCCAGCATTCTATGCTATACCTCATCCCTCTAAGGAGGAGGAACGGCTCAACCAACTTGACCCGAAGATGCTCTTACTTTCTGTATTGATTGAACCTGAGAATATCAGTTAGATAACTAGCTTTCATTGGCTTCTTTGGAGTGCAAAAGAGAAAGACAATATGGAAGAGACCATCTCACAATGGATTGTCCAATGCATAATTATCTGCCATGTGCTAGCTAAGAAGCTGTCCCCAGAATGGCTACGTGCTCACTCCACCAGTGCAAAGGCTGGCATGCGTGTCAGTCATGGACAATTTTCAGGCTGCTATGTTTGCATCTTTCCACACATTAACAAAGCACTACTTCCTGGACACCTAGATCTGAAGGGATGGGCACTTCGCTTGATCTGTCCTGCAGGATTTCCTCATCTAAGTCATTCCACAGACCAACCGCCTAGTGGGATACTGTTTTGTAATCTAATTGTAAGATGAGGAATCTGCAATTAGAAGTCTCTATCAGAAGAACAAGTTACCTACCTCAGTAATGCCTTTTGCATTTTTTGGAATGGACTCTTACAATCCATTAATTCGTTAATAAGTTGGGGGTGGAGAATATTACTCCATTCCTCTGGTTGAGAGACACCCCACTGAATTTTTAGATGATTGCCAAGCTGGCCGTCATTTGTAATACATTGGCATGAAATTCCTTCACAGTGGTTCCTGTGAATGCTCTTCACTGTTTTTTGCAGGGCTCCGTCAAAATGATGGAGCCCTGCACCAAACGGGTTTCTGTTTTATTTTCAAAAAGAAAATCCCAAAATGAGATCTTCTTTTTTAAAATAAAAAAGAAAGTGCCCCCCTCATCACCCATGGCAAGGGGGGGATTATTCCTTTGATTAGTTCTTTTTTATTGTACCTCACCACAAGGTTTGGCTGGTGGTAGTGGACAGTAATAAACAGCTATATGTCTGCCCATCCTAATTGGGTAGGTAGAAATATAGCCATTTCTCTGATGGGCTGTACTCCGTCGGGCAATCACAGAGGTTTGGCTATGGCATTGACAGAGTAGTCACTGCCATAGCCAAACCTGTGGTCTGCATGCGCCTAAATCAGGCAGGCGGACCATTATTTTGGCGGTAAGCATATTCCAACGTCGTTGTGACAAACACATTTTGACTGCTTGAAGGCCCGAAAAGTATCTGGTCATAAGCACATCTCTCTGATGACTGAATTTGAACTTTTCATGCTCTGAGTTTTGGGTGGGGTCTCATCCAAAGTCTATCTGACTGAGAGGACATCATCGGATACAGACTAAAGTGAAGGATTTTGGCTTTGATTTCAGAGACTAAATCCTAAGGTAAAATCTTTGACTGGGATGAAACTGAAGGATTTGTATTTTAATTTCAGTGATTAAGTCTTAAAGTAAAATCCTGGGATGAAACTGCATGACGTAAATGACCAGGGCTCAATCACAGCCTATAGACTGTAGTGTGCAGGGCCTGTTAAGTGGCTATGCCCTTCAGTAAACCCCACTACACATGGCCAAAGGCTGTGTGCAGTTGGGATTGGTTGTCTGCAAAGTATTGGACTCAGGGCCTGGCCTGAGACTAGGCCATGGAGTCAACCTTGTTGCACATGGCTTTCAGCCATGTGCAGCTGGGGTTGACTGCCTCTGAATGTTTGGTGCAGGGCCTGAATGAGGGTCCGTCCCTGTGGCCAAAACCTGCATCACATGGCTGTAGGCTAAGAGCTGCAGTTGTTGGCTGCCTGCATAGAGCGATGGAAGCCATGAGCCAATCCCCTGATGTGTAAAGCTGAAGGGCATTTTTTGGGCTAGGCAACCCACAGAGGGCTGGATGAGGGACACTTGGATGTGGTGTTTTATTAAGAAAAAACAGTACTCAAAAAACAAAGGTTAAAGTGACGTTATTAGCTTTGGTTAAAACACTTCAATCTGTGTTTAAAAAAACATTAGAAATTTACCTAAAATGCACAGTTAAAGTGCAGTTATGGTTACGAATCAAAACAGAAAAAAATGGAAACTTGCAAGTTATAGTTAGAAGCACAATGCAAATCTCACTCAACAACCAAGCAAACCATAACTCGCACACCAAATGGAATGCTAATGACCTCACAATATTCATAGCAATAAACAAGAACACTGAGAAACGTAACTGTAACTAAATAATAACACCAATCAAACCATTTAATGACACTTCACTCATCGTTGCTGCTGTCAAAACGTTATGGTTAATGTGATATGCAATTTCATTTGTAAGATGATTTATTTAATTTGTCACTGAATCTCTTTCATTATGTTTGAGGTCATGCTGAGTTGTTCAGATATGTGTTTCTGAAAGAGGTTTGGCCGATTGTGGGACATTGAAAGCTCTCCTTGTGTTGAAGATTAAGGAAAAAAGGCAGAATACTCAAAACAAATCCCTGCGACCTGATGCTCCTTGCATGTTAGGCAAGAAAACTGACTGTAGGGACTTGGCTAATTTAACTATGCCAGCTCAAGTAAACTTCGATAAGTTTGCTCTTTTATGAGATGTGTAAAATTCCCTAAACTCTCTGAGCTATGTGGCATAATAATGAATTCACCTTTCTCTACTTCGCACTTCGTTGATGCATTACAAATCACCACATAAATAAATAAATAAATAAATAAATAAATAAATAAATAAATAAATAAATAAATAATAAATTGCTACAAAGCAAACCCGCTATAATGTTAAATGGAAATCAACTGTCACGGTAGGACACTCAGTTGCAAAAAGAGCCTTCTGAAATAGTACACACAATGAAGCTTCGTTGACTAAAGAGCACCATCGTAAAGGCTGCAAAACGTTCCGTTAACTGGAAAGCAAATGAAAAACTAAACCAACACCGATTTTAACGATGGAAATCAATAATAGGAAAGATATTACACAATCTAACTTTGTTGATTTTTTAAAATAAAACACACATACACAAGAGTAAAAGGCTACCGAAGTTCATTGTGGGGGCAGTATTAGAAAATAGCCAACCACACTCTGTTGTGGCATGACTATTCGAGAAAAGATTATGCAGCATTTTTATTACAGACATTCAATGATTCATGATGTTATGTGTATCAATTATGTGTAGTATTATTGCAATCTTTTGCTTCATTGTAAGATTTCAGGTGTATGTATTGCTACAAGTAGGAAATTGGGTTACTGCTTGAGAGGGGTGAAACCCTACTCAAGCAGCAACCACAATTCTTGTCAGGATGAAGCACAAGAAAACCCTGTATCAACCTCTGCGTAACACTCTGGTTCATTGGCACTAAAGCAGTCAGGCTTAACTCAGAGGCAATGTGCAAAGTATTTATGCAGCACTTCAAATAGTAATAAAGTAAAAACACAACACAAGGAAAATCCCACATCAAGTTAGAAAAATAGAGTTAATTTTATTAAATTATTTGAGACCAAAATGAAAAAAACCCAACCAGTAGAAGTGGAGATATGCATTTTTAAATAGTTAAATGAAAGTAGTGCCTAGAAGCACCATGTGTCAACTGGGGTTATCTGTTCTTGGCGGATCTGGACAAATCACAAGTTCAGGACGACTGCAATGGAGTGAGCGGCGAATACAGGGACTAAGTTGTGTCCACTGAACAATGTACCTTAAATCCAGTATGTGGAGCATTGCGGGGGCCAGTGTCCATGATACACAGTGCATTGTCGGTTGTGGGGTCCTGTGTCGAGGATGCATTACATAGTGGCAGTTCTAAGGAGCTAAGGGTACTGTGATGCAAGATCCTGCACTGAGAATGTGTCATGCAGCTAACGTTCCAAGGAGCTGCAGTGCCCATGTGTCAGGGATGCGTCTCTCTGTGGCAGTTCCGAATGGAGACTGCAAGTTGATGCATTGCTCTCTATTGTTTCTGCCCAAGAGATCACAGCTGTGCTGTCAGAGCAAATCAAGCTTGCTACCAAGTGTCCAGGACTGGGGTGGCCCGAGTTGGGGGCAAGACTCACAACAGGCAGTGTCCAGGTGCAGTGTTCATTTATTTAGAAATCTGTTTATTGAGTTTTAAATTTTGCAGCAAGAAAATTATACAATGCAGTACAGAATGGCAAAGAGCATAATTACAACTAATACACAGTAAGGACTCAGAGCATGTCACATATAAGCATAATACTTTACACCAATTGAGGGGCATTCAGTATGGACTAAAGTTGTGACCCGTGAGTCTGTAATGACAACTACCATCTCGCGTGATGTTGCAGTCACCGTGTCAGCTGAGGGTAGCAAGTCACCACCTTATTCACCATAGACGTATGCTGCCCAGTGTACCCCCTGATCAATAATCAAACAGCTTTGTGCACCCGCACTGCAACTGGGTAACTGTCCTTCTTGCCACAGAACAACGAAAACAACATCTAACAGCAGCTCTCCTGTCTCAATTCTAGGCGTCCTTCTCCCTCAAACCTCCCTCCCGTCGAGTCCCCCCTCCGGCCCCCACCCCAGGAACGTCATGTGTATTAACATCCGGGCTGCGACGCGCAGGGATGCCAGAATCCAAGCAAATCAGCCCTAGCGCTGCGGCACCCCGTCAGATCGGACCACCTCCCTGTAGCTAACACGGGTCCTGCAGCTCACCCTCGACCCCAGCCAGAGTCACCCCATCAGATTGTAGCAGGACCTGCAGCATCTCTCCCCATTGGGATGCGATCGGTGTCATCCGGAGGCCCAGCGTTTCCTCTCTCCGAAGTGCCACCTCCTCCGCCTTGGCCCAGACTAGAAAAGAGCCGCGCCACGCCCGCACGTGTGGCGCAGCGTCTGCTTTCCAGCGTTTAGTGATGAGTCGCTTTGCCACTATGATCCCCAGGTCTATAAAACGAGATGCTACCTTGACCGGGGGCGACCTATGAAAGAGGTGCAACAGGTAAGTAGGCCACTCAGGGGGGATCTCCCGTCCCGTACACCGACGGAGCATCCCGTGTAGTCCAGGTGCAGTGTTCATGACTGTTGGAGCCTTTCCTGTCACTGAGGCTCTGATCAGAGACCAGCCAACTAGTTCTTGGGGTCACACTGGTGGTCCTGGAGCAAGATGCAGGTCCAGTCCTTTTCGCTCAGGCAGCAGGGCAGCAGAATAGCAGTCCTTGCAGAGCAGCACAGGTGTCCCGCTGAGTCTTCCAGAGGTCCAGAATTGTACTTAAGAGTTGGGTCCGAGGGTCCAGTATTTATACTTGATCCCAGCTTTGAAGTAGAAGAAGGTTCTGCAGGTTTCCCCCGCCAGAGGTGTTTGGAATTTCCTGCCTCCCTGCCCTGGCCCCAGCTTGTTTCAGGGCACAAAAGACTAGTGTCATACCCTATTACAGTGTGCTCAGGCAGAGGTTTTGTGATGTGCAAGTGTGGTAGGTGACAGCTGCTCCCCCTCATCAAATCAAAGATGGCTCATTCTGCCAACACCTATTCCTCCTTTGCCTCACCTCTCTGGGAGAAATGCACAAAGACCAACATCCAGCTACACCTAGTCACGTGATCCAGGATACAGGCTGCAGGCACCAAATGGCTTGGACAAGAAAATGCCAACTCTCTAAAATTGGCATTTTCAAAATGGTAACTTAAACTCCAACTTTACCATTAAAGAGGGTTTTAAAGTAATCAATCAATAAGTAGTATTTGTATAGTGCAGCACTGTCACCCCAAGGGGCATCTGAGCACTGTTGGTATGAAGTCTCAGCCGAGGAGCCAGGTCTTGGGTTTCTTCCTAAAGTTCACCAGGGAGGGTGCTGTTCGAAGATGGAGGGGTAGGTTGCTCCAGGTCTCCAGGAAGCAGGAGAAGGAGCAGCCCCCACTGCAGCTACGATGGATGTAGTGGATGTGCACACCAGCTAGTGAGGACGGGTGCAGGTGTCTTGCGGGTAGGTGGAAGTGCAGTCGTTGGTTGATGTAGGCCGGTCCTTGATCGTGCAGAGCTTTCTAGGTGTGCGTGAGGATCTTGAACTGGCATCTATTCCGGATGGTGAGCCAGTGGAGATTTCTGAAATGGGGATTGATGTGGGTCCATTTGGAGAGGTCCAGGATGAGTCTGGCTGCAGCATTCTGTATGGTTTGGAGTCTTTTAAGGAGCTGGGTGGCAATGCCGGTGTAGAGTATTGCCGTAGTTGAAGCGGCTAGTGAAGAGGGCCTGAGTGACAGTCTATCTGGCATTGACAGGGATCCATCTCAAGATTCTGCGCAGTGTAAGAAGGGTGTGGAAGTAGGAGGAAGCAACTGCGTTGAATTTGCATTTCATGGTCAGTTCGCTGTTGAAGATGATGCCTATTTTGCGTGCATGGTCTGTATGTGTGGGTGTTTGTTCGAGTTCTGCTGGCCACCAGATGTTGAACCATACAGTTGTGTTCTTTCCGAAGATCAGTACTTCTGCCTTGTCAGAGTTGAGTTTAAGGCAGTTGTCTCTCATCTAATTGACAACGCTGGTCATGGCGTCGCAGAAGTTGATTATGGTGGTGGAGGGTCATCGGTGAGTGAGAGGATGAGTTGAGTGTCACCTGCATAGGAAATTATGTTGAGGCCATGGGATCTGATGATGTCTGCGAGGGAGGTCATGCAGGTGTTGAACACCTACAATTCCTTACACACCAGACTCAAATGTCCTACCTGCTTCCAATTGAAAGTTATCACTTATTCACATTAATAAGGAAACCCAATGTTATTCTATGGGAAAGGTACACCTTGCAGTATTGAAAAGCAAATGTAAGAGTTTTTCACCACCATGACATGTAAAAGACAAAGTACATGTCCGCCTTTTTAAGTACACTCCACTCTGTCCTATGGGCTGTTTAGGGTCTGCCCTAGGGGTGACTTACATGCATTAACAAGCATTGGCATAGCCAATAGGTCTCGCCTTTGGGACCTTATAAGTGTTTAGTTATCCAGCACAATATCCTTGGTGCAACCACATCAAGTGTTGCATGGCTAAACACTTATAAGGTCCCAAAGGCGAGACCTATTGGCTATGCCAATGCTAGTTTTGAGTGAGTGGCTTGTGCAGGTATGCCACTGTGAGGTAGAGAGTCTGCAAGTGTTTTTACAGGAGCCCCTGTGACATTGCGCCTCTTCAAAATGTGTCTTGGGTCTGGTGTAATACATCTAGCCCCTATTCCCGTCTTCTCACACCCAATGCATCCTTAAGTGTCCCATATACAGCTGGGGTTGACACTCCTATTACCCCTGCCTTCCAGTGACACTTTACCTGTCACGGGTGGTGGTGGTGGTGGATGTGGTGGTGGACGTGGTTGTGGACGTGTTGGTGGTGGTGGACATGGTGGTGGTTGATGTGGTGGTGGTGGACGTGGTGGTGGATGTGGTGGTGAACATGTTGGTGGACGTGGTGGTGGGGGATGTGGTGGTGGTGGATGTGGTGGTGGCAGTGGATGTGGTGGTGGTGGACAGGGTGTTGGTGGTGGACATGATGGTGGATGTGGTGGTGACATGGTGGTGGTGGTGGATGTGGTGGTGGACATGGTCGTGGTGGATGTGGTGGTGGACGTGTTGGTGGTGGACGTGGGGGTGGTGGTGGACGTGGTGGTGATAGTGTTGGACATGGTGGTGGTGGTGGATGTGGTGGTAGACATAGTGGTGGATGTGGTGGTGGACGTGGTGGATGTGGTGGTGGTGGACAGGGTGTTGGTGGTGGACATGATGGTGGATGTGGTGGTGACATGGTGGTGGTGGTGGATGTGGTGGTGGACATGGTCGTGGTGGATGTGGTGGTACACATGGTGGTGGTGGATGTGGTGGTGGATGTGTGGTGGTGGTGGACATGGTGGTGGTGGATGTGTTGGTAGTGGAGGTGGTGGTGGTGGTGGATGTGGTGGTGATGGATGTGGTGGTGGTGGACGTGGTGGTGGATGTGGTGGTGGTGGACATGGTGGTGGACGTGGTGGTGGTGGTGGATGTGGATGTGGTGGTGGATGTGGTGGTGGTGGTGGAGGACTTGGTGGGGGTGATAGACATTGGTGTGGTGTTGGTTGTGGTGGACATGGTAGTAGTGGACATGGTGGTGGTGGTGGTGGACATGGTGGTGGTGGATGTATGTGGTGGTGGGGGACATGGTGGTGGTGGTGGACATGTTGGTGGATGTGGTGGTGGACATGGTGGTGGTGGATGTAGTGCTGGTGGATGTGGTGGTGGTGGTGGTAGACATGGTGGTGGTGGACGTGGTTTTGGTGGTGGTGGATGTGGTGGTGGTGGTGGACGTGGTGGTGGAGGACGTGGTGGTGGTGAATGTGGTGGTGGAAGTGGTGGTGGTGGACGTGGTGGTGGTGGACGTGGTGGTGGTGGACGTGGTGGTGGTGGTGGACGTGGTGGACGTGGTGGTGGTGGACATGGTGGTGGATGTGGTGGTGGATGTGGTGGTGGTGGTGGATGTGGTGGTGGTGTTGGTGGTGGACATGGTGGTGGACATGGTGGTGGTGGTGGATGTGGTGGTGGTGGACGTGGTGGTGGATGTGGTGGTGGTGGATTTGGTGGTGGTGGACTAGGTGTATAGGTTTAAGAGTGCATGTGGAAACAGTTGTTTGGGTGACTGAGTGTATTTATTTGTGTGTTGGTGAGCGAATACATGTTTTAGTTGTACATCTTCAAGAAAGTAAAAAAATAAAAGGCATTGTATGTGAGATTTGGTCTATATAAATAAGTATGTGTAAGAGTCAGTGATTGTAAGAATAACTATATGAATGAGTGTATAATTGTAATGGTGATTTTTTAACATATTAACTATGAGTTACTATGTGTTTGAATAAATGAGGTGTTGTTGGATAATTGTGTACGTGAGTAAATGTAAGTGTGATGAATTTTTTTCATGAGTGAGTAGGATGACTGCATAACCGACTAAGATGACTGCTGATGTGTCAATGTCTATATATGTGTATAAGTGCATTTGATAGTGTTCTATTAATTAGTGACTGCATGTATAAATGATTCGGTTGTTGAATGGGGAGTTGTGTGTGTAGACTTAGTAATCAGTGAGTGGGTATGTAGTAATTGGTATTGGTGTGTCAATGGTTTCAAATATGGTACTCTGTATTTTACAGTGAGTAATGAAAGGTTATACTAGTGTAAGATGAGGTTTATCAGATTGTCACATGGATGATGTCATCAGTGATGTCATTTGAGATGTCATCAGTGATGTCATCAGTGATGTCACTGACCATGTCATGAATGATGCAATATGTGACATCATCAGCAGTGCATTGCGGGCGTGCGTGTTATAGTTAGCAGAACGAACTATAACGGAGGAATTTCTATGGTTGTGTATGAGTGAAATGACCAGCTAACTATAACACCCCTGAAACTTATGTTTTTTTCTGTGTATTTCTTAGTTTTTTTAAATGTTAATTTCTAACTATAAGGTCTCTGAAACCTATGTTTTTTTTAGTGAATTCCAAAACTTTTTTAAATGCTAATTTCTAACTATAACGTCTCTGAAACCTATGTTTTTTTTCAGTGAATTTCAAAGGTTTTTTAAATGCTAATCTTTAAGTGTGATATTAGTTATACCTATTTTTTTGTACTGATTTTCTAAGGTTTTTAACTGTTTATTTATAAATATTTTATTCATTAAATAACATTATATATTTTTCTGAAAATTGCCCAAAATTGTTTTTAAACATTCAAACTGAAATATTGATTAATTTTTGGGTTTTCATTTTTTATTTTAATACATTTATATTATTTTCTTTAAAAAAAAAATCAAAATTTTTTACGGAGTTGCGCACTCAAAGCGTACACATCATGGTGGGTGTGCGGATTCTAGCCGCCATTTGAGAAAAGTTGTGAAGGATCCGCGTACGGTGTTTGACGGCTGCTTGTTTTTCAGTTACATCATATACATTAAATATTACATGATGTGCGCAATTGGTATGCGACCAGTCCGCGACACATGCACATTACGGTATGAGATGCTTGCGTGGTGGCGGGTCCCGCGTGACGTCATATACATGCTGGGGCGAGCTGGGTGCGCGACTCCCGCAAAACAAATTTATGTTCCAAAATGATATGTATGTGTCTTTAATATACATATTAGGGCAACAGATTGTCTAAGGTATTCATAAAAATAATATATTTGTACTTATAATAAACTTATATTATTTTTAAATATATTTTTTGTGAAGTCGGGTGCTTGCATCATGAGCGCAGAGAACCAGGTCAGCAGAGCTGCTGTAGAGCCAGAGAAACCAGGTCAGCAGAGCTGCTCTAGAGTCAAAGAATCAGGTCAGCAGAGCCAGAGAAACCAGGTCAGTAGAGCTACTTTAGAGCGAGAGAACCAGGTCAGCAGAGCTGCTCTAGAGCCTAAGAACCAGGTCAGCAGAGCTGCTGTAGAGCCAGAGAAACCAGGCCAGCAGAGCTGCTCTAGAGTCAAAGAATCAGGTCAGCAGAGCCAGAGAAACCAGGTCAGTAGAGCTGTTTTAGAGGGAGAGAACCAGGTCAGCAGAGCTGCTCTAGAGGGAGAGACCCAGGTTTGCAGAGCTGCTCTAGAGCCAGAGAACCATGTCAGCAGAACTGCTTTAGAGCCATGGAACCATGTCAGCAGAGCAGCTTTAGAGCCAGAGAACCAGGTCAGCAGAGCTGCTTTAGAGCCAGAGAACCAGATCAGCAGAGCTGCTCTGTAGCCTAAGGACTAGGTCAGCAGAGCAGCTCTAGAGCCAGAGAACCAGGTCAGCAGACCTGCTGTAGATCCAGAGAAACCAGGTCACCAGAGCTGCTTTAGAGGGAGAGAACCAGGTCAGCAGAGCTGCTTTAGAGCCAGAGAACCAGGTCAGCAGAGCTGCTCTAGCTGACACTGACTGACTGACACTGATTGACTGACAGTGACTGACAGGCACAGACTGACTGACTGACACTGACTGACTGACAGTGACACTGACTGACTGACACTGACTGACTGACACTGACTGATTGATACTGACTGACACTGATTAACTGACACTGACTGACACTGACACTGACTGACACTGATTGACTGACACTGACTGACTGACACTGACTGACTGACACTGACTGACTGACACTGACTTACACTGATTGACTGATACTGACTGACTGACACTGATTGACTGACACTGATTGACTGACACTGACTGACTGACTGACACTGACTGACTGACACTGACTGACTGACACTGACTTACTTACTCTGACTCTACTGCTCACTCTCTACTATTCACTCTCTACCACTCTCTACTACTCACTCTCTACTACTCTCTACTACTCTCTCTCTACTACTCACTTGCTACTACTCTCTACTACTCACTCTCTACTACTCACTCTCTACTACTCTCTACTACTCTCTACTACTACTCTCTACTACTCACTCTCTACTACACACTCTCTACTACTCTCTACTACTCACTCTACTACTGTCTACTACTCTCTACCACTCACTCTTTACTACTCTACTGCTCACTCTCTACTACTCTCCACTACTCTCTCTAATGCTCACTCTACTACTCACTGTCTACTACTCTCTCTCTCTACTACTCTCCCTCTACTATTCACTCACTACTACTCATTCTCTACTACTTGCTCTCTACTACTCACTCTCCACTACTCACTTTCTACTACTCGCTCTCTGCTACTCTCTACTACTCACACTCTATTACTCACTCTCTACTACTCTCTACTACTCTCTCTACTACTCACTCTATACTGCTCTACTACTCTGTACTACTCTCTCTACTACTCACTCTCTGTTACTCTCTTCTACTTGCTCTCTACTACTCTCTACTACTCACTCTCCACTACTCACTCTCTACTACTCACTCTCTACTACTACTCTCTACTACTCAATCTCTACTACTCACTCTCTACTGCTCTACTACTCTCTTCTACTCTCTCTACTACTCACTCTCTGCTACTCTCTACTACTCGCTCTCTACTACTCTCTACTACTCACTCTCCACTACTCACTCTCTACTACTCACTCTCTACTACTCTCTACTACTCACACTCTACTACTCACTCTCTTCTACTCTCTACTACTCTCTCTACTACTCACTCTCTACTGCTCTACTACTCTCTACTACTCTCTCTACTACTCACTCTCTGCTACTCTCTACTACTCACTCTACTACTCGCTACTTCTCTCTTCCACTCACTCTCTACTACTCTACTACTCCCTCTCGACTACTCTCTCTCTACTACTCACTCTCTACTACTCACGCTCTCCTACTCACTCTACTACTCTCTACTACTCGCTCTCTACTACTCTCTACTACTCACTCTCCACTACTCACTCTCTACTACTCGCTCTCAACTACTCTCTACTACTCACTCTACTACTCACTCTCTACTACTCCACTACTCTCTACTACTCTCTCTACTTCTCACTCTCTACTACTCACTCTCTACTACACACTCTCTACTACTTGCTCTCTACTACTCACTCTCTACTACTCTCTACTACTACTCTCTACTACTCACTCTCTACTACTCACTCTCTACTACTCTCTACTAATCACTCTACTACTCTCTACTACTCTACTACTCACTCTCTACTACTCTCTCTCTACTACTCCCTCTCTTCTACTTGCTCTCTACTATTCACTCTCTACTATTCTCTACTACTACTCTCTACTACTCACTCTCTACTACACACTCTCTACTACTCTCTACTACTCACTCTATTACTCTCTACTACTCTACTACTCACTCCCTACTACTCTCTCTCTACTACTCCCTCTCTACTACTCCCTCTCTACTACTCTCTACTACTCACTCTCTACCACTGTCTCTCTACTACTCACTCTATACTATTCACTCTCTACTACTCACTCTCTACTACTCACTCTCTACTACTCACTCGCTACTACTCACTCTCCTCTACTCACTTTCTACTACTCGCTCTCTGCTACTCTCTACTACTCACTCTCTACTATTCACTCTCTGCTACTCTCTCTACTACTCCCTCTCTACTACTCCCTCTCTACTACTCTCTACTACTCACTCCCTATCACTGTTTCTCTACTACTCACTCTCTACTATTCACTCTCTACTACTCACTCTCTACTACTCACTCTCTACTACTTGCTCTCTACTACTCTCTACTACTCACTCTCCACTACTCACTTTCAACTACTCGCTCTCTGCTACTCTCTACTACTCACACTCTACTACTCACTCTCTACTACTCTCTACTACTCTCTCTACTACTCACTCTATACTGCTCTACTACTCTCTCTACTACTCACTCTCTGCTACTCTCTTCTACTCGCTCTCTACTACTCTCTACTACTCACTCTCCACTACTCACTCTCTACTACTCACTCTCTACTGCTCTACTACTCTCTACTACTCTCTCTACTACTCACTCTCTGCTACTCTCTACTACTCGCTCTCTACTACTCTCTACTACTCGCTCTCCACTACTCACTCTCTACTACTCACTCTCTACTACTCTCTACTACTCACACTCTACTACTCACTCTCTACTACTCTCTACTACTCTCTCTACTACTCACTCTCTACTGCTCTACTACTCTCTACTACTCTCTCTACTACTCACTCTCTGCTACTCTCTACTACTCACTCTACTACTCGCTACTTCTCTCTACCACTCACTCTCTACTACTCTACTACTCACTCTTGACTACCCTCTCTCTACTACTCACTCTCTACTACTCACTCTCTACTACTCACTCTACTACTCTCTACTACTCACTCTCTACTACTCTCTACTACTCACTCTCCACTACTCACTCTCTACTACTCGCTCTCAACTACTCTCTACTACTCACTCTACTACTCATTCTCTACTACTCTACTACTCTCTACTACTCTCTCTACTTCTCACTCTCTACTACTCTCTACTACTCACTCTCTACTACACACTCTCTACTACTTGCTCTCTACTACTCACTCTCTACTACTCTCTACTACTACTCTCTACTACTCACTCTCTACTACTCACTCTCTACTACTCACTCTTTACTACTCTCTACTACTCACTCTACTACTCTCTACTACTCTACTTCTCACTCTCTACTACTATCTCTCTACTACTCCCTCTCTACTACTCCCTCTCTACTACTCTCTAATACTCACTCTACTACTCACTCTCTACTACTCTCTACTATTCACTCTTTACTAGTCTCTATTACTCACTCTCTACTACTCACTCTACTCACTCTACTACTCTCTTGTACTCACTCTCTGCTACTCTCTCTACTAGTCTATGCTACTCTCTACTACTCACTCTCTACTCTCTATTACTCATCCTCTACTCTCTGCCTCTCTACCTCTCTCTACCTCTCTCTACCTCTCTACCTCTACCTCTCTACCTCTAAACCTCTACCTCTACACCTCTACCTCTCTCTACACGCACACAGATGCATTTATATATATGTATGGGTATATTTATATACAGACATATATAAACATATATATATAATCTGCATATCTATATAAAAACAAATATAAATGCATGCATACATATACAGATACATTTATGCATACATATGCATGTTATGTACATGAAAGTTTGAAAAACACTAATAAAAGCAAAGCTAAAAAGCCACCTAATTACAAACAGTATTGCTTTAACTTTAACGAGGGTGAGACCTATTGCATTTTCAATGCTTGTTTACTTTGGTTCCATCAAGAAGGCATTCAGATGTGTCACACATTTGCCATACATTCTGAATGTTAGCACTCTAGTTGCTCATTAGATCACTGAAGTAAAGCTACTGCTCACCAGGGAAGTCTGTTGCTGGTTTTCAAAGTGCATGTTTAAGTCTGCATGTCAGAATTTTTTAATGAAATAGAAGAGGATTTGAGAAGTCACTCAAAATGTGCCCTAATTTTTCTTTCTGCAGCACTAGTCATACTTTCTATGGCAAAATGAACCCCCTCATTTTGTTCCTTTTTACATTAAATGTTTTAAGAGTTACCACTTTATTCCAATCAAGATGGCTTCAGGTGTGCCATACATTTGTCATAAGTAGGACTCTTAGTGCTCTAGTTGTTCTTTAGAACACTCTGGGAAGCTGCAGTAGAACACACAGGAATCAACTGAGTCTCTGCCCTTGTTGGATGTACATGTTTTACTGAGAATGTCAGACTTCATTATCACATGACTGAGAAAGATAATGTGAATTTACAGAAAATATGCTCTCAGTTTAGCTTATAGATCACCTTCCAAACCTCCGTGGGAAAAGCATGAGAAAATAGTTTTCTCTCAAACATGATTCATGATATCCCAGCAGAAGGCTTTTTCACTTGATAAAATCACCTTAGAACACACCACAATTCCTAAAATGAGTGTGGTACCATCAACAAATGATTTATAATGTAACTAAAGTCTTAAAACCTTCTATTAACTGCAATGCTTTTTAATGAGGTGCTATCATGCATATTGGTCCCAAGATGGCTGCCAACACTTCTTGGATGAAGTGCTGACAGCCAATCAGATCTCAAGAGAGATGTGTGGTTAGGCTCCGCCCAGATATATCTATGATTTTACTTTTGATTTTCTCAGCAACTGCTGAACGAATTTACACCATTTAACCACACGGCATGAGTGTGAACCAAAGGCTACCTTTCTGCCAAATTTCGTGTAATTCCGTTCAGCAGTTCGGGCTGCAGCTGCAATTAACGGTTCCTATGGAAAATTGCATGTAGAAAACACATCTTGGGACCCCCTTTTTTCTCTGCCCCTGCTTGACGAATCAGCCCGAGATTTTTAGGATAGGAGCGGACCGGAGCGCCCCACCAGTTTTAAAAATTTTCGCGAAGATTCGTCAACCGGCGCCAAAGTTATACCAAATAGAATGTTGCGGATTTCCTAGGGATAATAGGTCCTAACTATAACTACCTACTGGTGACCGCAGTAGGTAATATATATATGTATATATATATTCACTGAAAAAACCATAGGTTTCACACATGTTATAGTTAGCGGAAATTTTACTGATAAAAAACCAATGAAATTCCCCCGTTATAGTTAGTGCAGGCAACTATAACTCACGCGACCGCAATCCCCTGCTGATGCTAATACTGTATTTAGACACTTATTTGCCCATGTCTTCTTCCATACATTTTTAGCTATACATATAATACAAATATTTTTTTTTCATAAAGACACATATGTCATCAGCAGAAGATTGCGGTCGCGTGAGTTATAGTTGCCTGCACTAACTATAACGGGGGAATTTCATTGGTTTTTTATCAGTAAAATTTCCGCTAACTATAACATGTGTGAAACCTATGGTTTTTTCAGTGAATTTGCAAGGTTTTTTAAATGCTAATTCCTAACTATAACGTGTGTGAAACCTATGGTTTTTTCAGTGAATTTGTACGGTTTTTTAAATGCTAAGTTACTTTACGCCATTCGTGGCGTGCGCGCCCACTTAACGCAGTTCATTCCCTATGTCAGTGTTAGTGTGGAAGCTGCAAGCTTATCAGGAATGCCCGCCGGCTGCCAGTATGAAGCATGAACTAAGCATTTATGGAAGGGCTAATGAGAAGCCCGCCGTATCTTGGGACGTGAAGAGTTTGAGCAGCCAGGATTTGCGAGAGAAATTCTCTAAAGCACTTCATGCTTGATTTTGCCTGGAAGACGAATTACGAGCCGCCAGAGGACACGGTGGTAGTGAAATTTTCTGATGAATACTGTGTCCAAGGTATGGAACTTTTCCTCTTATAGCGTGCATTGCTCTTGGAACACTGTAGATTCAGTTAAAGTTTTGCCAACATCGACATTGGGAACCAGAGAAATTATAAGGACGGTTATGAGGCATTGTGGGAGATTGAGTCTCGAAAATCAAGTTAATAACGAAATAAACTGTGCAACGAAGATTAACTAAGAAATAATGCCACTAAAGGTTTAAAGGATTAACCTGGAGAATATTGGAGTGACTGTACTTGTCTTCGTTACATATAACACTCGAACAACCAATGATACCTTGTTGAACATTGTAGAAAATGAACTGTTCCTTTAAACTGGTAAAATTGTCCTTTCTCAATGTCTTGCAAGTTACGTTTAAAAAGCTAACGAACCCACCGTCACTGCTGTGATTGGCATAAGATTAAGAGTCGCTAGACTCGAAACGCGTAATGCCTGTTTTATTGATTCCTCTTTCCTGGAATAAAAGAACTTTGTACAAGCATCGTTGGTGTGGCCCGTTTTGACGCTGCTGGAGAGAGCGCGCCGTGTGCTGTGGATGTTTTAGAGGTGTCTGACACACCCTAACCGGGCCCCGAATCTGTGAGGCAGAGGCATTCCCTATGTCAGTGTTAGTGTGGAAGCTGCAAGCTTATCAGGAATGCCCGCCGGCTGCCAGTATGAAGCATGAACTAAGCATTTATGGAAGGGCTAATGAGAAGCCCGCCGTATCTTGGGACGTGAAGAGTTTGAGCAGCCAGGATTTGCGAGAGAAATTCTCTAAAGCACTTCATGCTTGATTTTGCCTGGAAGACGAATTACGAGCCGCCAGAGGACACGGTGGTAGTGAAATTTTCTGATGAATACTGTGTCCAAGGTATGGAACTTTTCCTCTTATAGCGTGCATTGCTCTTGGAACACTGTAGATTCAGTTAAAGTTTTGCCAACATCGACATTGGGAACCAGAGAAATTATAAGGACGGTTATGAGGCATTGTGGGAGATTGAGTCTCGAAAATCAAGTTAATAACGAAATAAACTGTGCAACGAAGATTAACTAAGAAATAATGCCACTAAAGGTTTAAAGGATTAACCTGGAGAATATTGGAGTGACTGTACTTGTCTTCGTTACATATAACACTCGAACAACCAATGATACCTTGTTGAACATTGTAGAAAATGAACTGTTCCTTTAAACTGGTAAAATTGTCCTTTCTCAATGTCTTGCAAGTTACGTTTAAAAAGCTAACGAACCCACCGTCACTGCTGTGATTGGCATAAGATTAAGAGTCGCTAGACTCGAAACGCGTAATGCCTGTTTTATTGATTCCTCTTTCCTGGAATAAAAGAACTTTGTACAAGCATCGTTGGTGTGGCCCGTTTTGACGCTGCTGGAGAGAGCGCGCCGTGTGCTGTGGATGTTTTAGAGGTGTCTGACACACCCTAACCGGGCCCCGAATCTGTGAGGCAGAGGCATTCCCTATGTCAGTGTTAGTGTGGAAGCTGCAAGCTTATCAGGAATGCCCGCCGGCTGCCAGTATGAAGCATGAACTAAGCATTTATGGAAGGGCTAATGAGAAGCCCGCCGTATCTTGGGACGTGAAGAGTTTGAGCAGCCAGGATTTGCGAGAGAAATTCTCTAAAGCACTTCATGCTTGATTTTGCCTGGAAGACGAATTACGAGCCGCCAGAGGACACGGTGGTAGTGAAATTTTCTGATGAATACTGTGTCCAAGGTATGGAACTTTTCCTCTTATAGCGTGCATTGCTCTTGGAACACTGTAGATTCAGTTAAAGTTTTGCCAACATCGACATTGGGAACCAGAGAAATTATAAGGACGGTTATGAGGCATTGTGGGAGATTGAGTCTCGAAAATCAAGTTAATAACGAAATAAACTGTGCAACGAAGATTAACTAAGAAATAATGCCACTAAAGGTTTAAAGGATTAACCTGGAGAATATTGGAGTGACTGTACTTGTCTTCGTTACATATAACACTCGAACAACCAATGATACCTTGTTGAACATTGTAGAAAATGAACTGTTCCTTTAAACTGGTAAAATTGTCCTTTCTCAATGTCTTGCAAGTTACGTTTAAAAAGCTAACGAACCCACCGTCACTGCTGTGATTGGCATAAGATTAAGAGTCGCTAGACTCGAAACGCGTAATGCCTGTTTTATTGATTCCTCTTTCCTGGAATAAAAGAACTTTGTACAAGCATCGTTGGTGTGGCCCGTTTTGACGCTGCTGGAGAGAGCGCGCCGTGTGCTGTGGATGTTTTAGAGGTGTCTGACACACCCTAACCGGGCCCCGAATCTGTGAGGCAGAGGCATTCCCTATGTCAGTGTTAGTGTGGAAGCTGCAAGCTTATCAGGAATGCCCGCCGGCTGCCAGTATGAAGCATGAACTAAGCATTTATGGAAGGGCTAATGAGAAGCCCGCCGTATCTTGGGACGTGAAGAGTTTGAGCAGCCAGGATTTGCGAGAGAAATTCTCTAAAGCACTTCATGCTTGATTTTGCCTCGAAGACGAATTACGAGCCGCCAGAGGACACGGTGGTAGTGAAATTTTCTGATGAATACTGTGTCCAAGGTATGGAACTTTTCCTCTTATAGCGTGCATTGCTCTTGGAACACTGTAGATTCAGTTAAAGTTTTGCCAACATCGACATTGGGAACCAGAGAAATTATAAGGACGGTTATGAGGCATTGTGGGAGATTGAGTCTCGAAAATCAAGTTAATAACGAAATAAACTGTGCAACGAAGATTAACTAAGAAATAATGCCACTAAAGGTTTAAAGGATTAACCTGGAGAATATTGGAGTGACTGTACTCGTCTTCGTTACATATAACACTCGAACAACCAATGATACCTTGTTGAACATTGTAGAAAATGAACTGTTCCTTTAAACTGGTAAAATTGTCCTTTCTCAATGTCTTGCAAGTTACGTTTAAAAAGCTAACGAACCCACCGTCACTGCTGTGATTGGCATAAGATTAAGAGTCGCTAGACTCGAAACGCGTAATGCCTGTTTTATTGATTCCTCTTTCCTGGAATAAAAGAACTTTGTACAAGCATCGTTGGTGTGGCCCGTTTTGACGCTGCTGGAGAGAGCGCGCCGTGTGCTGTGGATATATATATATATATATATATATATATATATATATATATATATATATATTACCTACTGGCGGTCGCTAGTAGGTAGTTATAGTTAGGACCACGTTTCCATAGGAAAACCTCAACATTCTATTTTGAATAACTTTGGCGCCGGTCGACGAATCCTCGCGAATTTCTAAAAATAGGTGGGGCGCTACGCTCCGCTCCTACCCTGAAAGTCTCGGGGGGATTCGTCAAGCGGGGGCTGAGATAAAAGGGGGGTCCCAAAACGCGTTTTTCCCATGCATTTTTCCATAGGACCTTTAGAATGAGCTACAGCCCGAACGGCTGAACAGAATTACTTGAAATTTGGCAGAGAGGTAGTCCCTAGGTCAAGGAAGTGCCTTTTGTAGGTTTGGTGTAAATCTGTTCAGTAGATTCTGAGAAAATAGCCTTTAAATCAATATATATATCTGAGCCCGCTTACGGTACGCTTACCGTACGCTTACCGTACGCGTACGGTGGCGTGCGCGAGCGCGATTCTGATTGGCTGTTAGATCTTAGTAAACATTCGAATCGGCCGAAACCAGGAAGCGGCGGCCGCCATTTTGTGTGTTTCACTCAGAAAAAAAGAGTGAAAACAAGAAAAGGGGGCAATGAGGAGAGTTACAGACCCCCTTACATTTGTGAGGGGGTCAAAGAAGGACTGTTAAGTACAAAGAAAACATTTATTGATTTTTAAAAAAATCACGGGGTACGCGTACGGTAAGCGTACGGTAACAAAAAAAAAAATAAAAGAAATGAAATTCAGATTTAAGTGTTTAGATATTAGGGGGCTCTAAAAAGAGCCGTTGTGTTTATGAAGTGATTTTTTATTGGTACCTACAAGTAAGTACCGATGCAGAGTCTAAGGTTCAAGAGGAAGACTCTGTTCCCTTCATCATTGAAGTGTACACCATCTCCTCTATAAATGTCTTGCATGTCATAACGCAAGTTGTTGTGGTAAATGGATCCCATACCATAGTCACGGAGGAAAGCAGAAACAGATTTGTTGACGTGCTTTCTTGCTTTGTCAATCTGCGGACAGAAATGATTGGACCAGTTCCATTTTTGCCTTTGGCATATGTTGGAAAACACAAAGGCAGTTTTAGGGAAAAGTGAAAACAGTTGTGCAAAGGTGTCCTTCATAAGCATTTCCAGACCTACCCCAGTCAAAGTGCCTAGGTCATTGCCACCACAGTGCACTATTATGAGGTCAGGGTGTTGGATTTGCATGAAGGATTTCACCAATGGCATAAATTGGTGCCACTTTAACCCTCTCTGACCAATCCATTTAATGTCTACATTTGGCAAAGCAAGGTCTCTCACCATATCTGTTTTCTCTGCAAACTTTTCACTACAGAAGACATAGCTGTGCCCTACAATCCACACTGTGAACATCTTCAAAGGAGAACTGGATGCACTCAGGAGGTGTTTTTCAGTAGAATGGCAATATGAAAAGAAAGACAGTTTGGAAATGGAGGCATACATATTTTTTTCAAAACAAAAAGAACTGATTGGCTGTTTCATACCATTCTAGAATAAAACCTAGGCTGTATGTGTAAATTAATAGAAGCATGTTTTGTATTGGTACAAAAAAATGTGTTACCAAAGAACAGTACTATGGATTTGCTGTTAGGTTTGAAAAGTCAAGCACTCTTGCTCTGTGGAATTGAAACATTGTGTGGTGAACTTCTGACCTAACTCCACACAGCAGTGTTCCATGAGCAGTTGCTATGGTAGCAGGCAGAAGTCAAGTTGGGGGAAGGGTACTAGGCAGAAGTCAAGTTGGGGGAAGGGTACTTTTGGAAAAGGGTTGGTTTTCAACCAATAGAAATGTGTGATTACATTTGAAAAAAAGGGGGAAGCACTGAGATTTGAAACTTACATGTATATGTGTGGAAAAAAAGAGGGAAAGTTTGCCATTATCTGGTTCTGCTGAGAGGAGAGAGGTGAACAGAACAGAGATCCTGGCCCTGATAATCTGCTGTTTGAGTGCCACATTTCTTTCACAACTAACTAATTTTAAAGGTGAGGTTAGAGTTTGAGAGGAGATGTATATGGTAAATTAAGAAATGAATATTAGAAATGGAAATTCTTTTTGTTAAAGTTGCGTTTATCATTTTCTGTTTTGGGAGAAATTTAAATGTGAGGAACATGTAAAATAATATGGACTATGTTTTCACGATAAATTAAGGTGTACTGGAAAAAAAAAGAATAGTTTAAGGGTTTGAGGTTGGACTCAGTAATGCAAATACATTCAGCATCACTAAGGCTGGTTGCCCTTGCTGGAATGTAGGCAGTCACCCAGGTTACACATGGTGGTGGTCTGAAAAAGCAGTCTGGACATGTGCTTTTTTAAGAATCTGAAAAGTGGTTTCATAATGTGTCAGTCTGTAAAAGTGATTTTCACTTGCCAAAAAAAAAGAGCAGTAAGTGTGCATTCAAATTGGCAAAGAAATTTCGTTTTGGGACTAATGTGAAAACATGACTCTGTGTGGAAATAGGAATTACAGACAGAGATTTATTGCGTTTTTTTCTGGTGATTTCACAGTTGCATTAGTAGGAAAAAGGGGGAGCGATTTTTTGGGGGAAGAAGCAGACTCTTAGCACACACCCATCTGCTTGCCATGTATAATCATGCACAGTATTTACAAGCGAGTGGGGTTTTCAGGTTTCAGTCTGTAATGCAAATACATTCAGCATCACTAAGGCTGGTTGCCCTTTCTGGAATGTAGGCAGCCACCCAGGTTACACATGGTGGTGGTCTGAAAAAGCAGTTTGGACATGTGCATTTAAAAAAATCAAAAAAGTGGTTTCATAATGTGTCAGTCTGTAAAAGTGATTTTCACTTGCCAAAAAAAAAGGGTAGTAAGTGTGCTTTCAAATTGGCAAAGAAATTTCGTTTTGGGACTAATGTGAAAACATGACTCTGTGTGGAAATAGGAATTACAGGCAGAGATTTATTGCGTTTTTTTCTGGTGATTTCACAGTTGCATTAGTAGGAAAAAGGGGGAGCGATTTTTTGGGGGAAGAAGCAGACTCTTAGCACACACCCATCTGCTTGCCATGTATAATCATGCACAGTATTTACAAGCGAGTGGGGTTTTCAGGTTTTAGTCTGTAATGCAAATACATTCAGCATCACTAAGGCTGGTTGCCCTTGCTGGAATGTAGGCAGCCACCCAGGTTACACATGGTGGTGGTCTGAAAAAGCAGTTTGGACATGTGCATTTAAAAAAATCAAAAAAGTGGTTTCATAATGTGTCAGTCTGTAAAAGTGATTTTCACGTGCCAAAAAAAAAGAGCAGTAAGTGTGCTTTCAAATTGGCAAAGAAATTTCGTTTTGGGACTAATGTGAAAACATGACTCTGTGTGGAAATAGGAATTACAGGCAGAGATTTATTGCGTATTTTTCTGGTGATTTCACAGTTGCATTAGTAGGAAAAAGGGGGAGCGATTTTTTGGGGGAAGAAGCAGACTCTTAGCACACACCCATCTGCTTGCCATGTATAATCATGCACAGTATTTACAAGCGAGTGGGGTTTTCAGGTTTCAGTCTGTAATGCAAATACATTCAGCATCACTAAGGCTGGTTGCCCTTGCTGGAATGTAGGCAGCCACCGAGGTTACACATGGTGGTGGTCTGAAAAAGCAGTTTGGACATGTGCATTTAAAAAAATCAAAAAAGTGGTTTCATAATGTGTCAGTCTGTAAAAGTGATTTTCACTTGCCAAAAAAAAGAGCAGTAAGTGTGCTTTCAAATTGGCAAAGAAATTTCGTTTTGGGACTAATGTGAAAACATGACTCTGTGTGGAAATAGGAATTACAGGCAGAGATTTATTGCGTTTTTTTCTGGTGATTTCACAGTTGCATTAGTAGGAAAAAGGGGGAGGGATTTTTGGGGGGAAGAAGCAGACTCTTAGCACACACCCTGCTCCTTTCTATGTATAATCATGCACAGTATTTACAAGCGAGTGGGGTTTTCAGGTTTCAGTCTGTAATGCAAATACATTCAGCATCACTAAGGCTGGTTGCCCTTGAAGGAGTGTAGGCAGTCACTGAGGATACACATGGTGGTGGTCTGAAAAAGCAGTCTGGTCATGGGCTTTTTAAAAAAACTGAAAAGTGGTTTCATAATGTGTCAGTCTGTAAAAGTGATTTTAACTTGCCAAAAAAAAAGAGCAGTAAGTGTGCATTCAAATTGGCAAAGAAATTTCGTTTTGGGACTAATGTGAAAACATGACTCTGTGTGGAAATAGGAATTACAGGCAGAGATTTATTGCGTTTTGCTCTGGTGATTTCACAGTTGCATTAGTAGGAAAAAGGGGGAGCGATTTTTGGGGGGAAGAAGCAGACTCTTAGCACACACCCAGCTCCTTTCCATGTATAATCATGCACAGTATTTAGAAGCGAGTGGGGTTTTGAGGTTTCAGTCTGTAATGCAAATACATTCAGCATCACTAAGGCTGGTTGCCCTTGCTGGAGTGTAGCAGTCTGGACATGGGCTTTTTAAAAAATCTGAAAAGTGGTTTCATAATGTGTCAGTCTGTAAAAGTGATTTTCACTTGCCCAAAAAAAAGAGCAGTAAGTGTGCATTCAAATTGGCAAAGAAATTTCGTTTTGTGACTATTGTGAAAAGAAATGTAGTAATATATTTAAATAAAATAAAGGAATTATTTTTTAGTTTTTTTCAGGTATTGCTGAAGAGCAGTGAACAAAATTTAAGATGCCTACAAAATCCAGAGTTCAAAAAACGCTAAAAAAAAAACTATATTTGAAGACAACTAGAGGATCAAAGTTAGTAGAAGATGCTGATGTTGGGAGGAAGAAAAAATCTTCTGGTAAGCAAACAAAAGATTTTCTAAGGAACATATTCAAAAAAAGGAAAAATGTACAAAATGTCTGTACTGGAAAGAATGATTTCAATCGAAAAGGACAGGAAAAAATTGAGAATTTAGTTAATGCAAATATACCTTCTGCAACTAAAAAGATAAACTTAAACAGAAAAACAGCGTTTAAAGAGATACGTAGAAAAATGTTTCAGAGGAGAGTTATGTCCAATTTGATAAAGGATGTGAAGAAATATAAGCAAAAGGCAAAGTTTTATAAGAGAAAAAAAGAAATTGAAGCCATTGCAGCAAAGGCATTAGAATTAAAAAGGAAACTATTCATATTAATTTTGAATAGGATGCGTACATTAGACAAAATGGTTAATGTACTGAAATCACATAGCAAAAGGAAAAGAGTAGTGAACAGAACAAACTTTTGTAAAGTGTTTTTAGGAAAGTGGATGCATAGTTCAAGTAGTGAACCTTTTTTTAATGAAGAGAGCTATTTTCAAAGTAATAGTTTGCTGCATGCAGTTGACACCAGAGGTCGTTCATACGAAGTAAAAAATGGTTGCATAATGGAGGAGGAGATAATGGTTCCAAGAGATGAGGTACAAGTGATGGCAGATGAGGCAATGGGGAGACGTCCTAAAGCCCCAGTGTACACTTGGAATTGTAGTAGTATTTGCACTGTGCGTCAGGAATCTATTGACAAATTTCGAGAGTTTCTAAGAGAATATAGTAAAAAAAGTATAAAACAGAAGATTAAGGTGCTTCAAAGTCTGGATCCATGCAGAGTGAGAGAGAATACTGGTTTGCAGGGTCATTCTCTGGCTTGTCTATCTAGAAAAGTGTGCAATAGTGTTTTCCATCATTTTAGGATGCTGGCTGTTCATCATACTGAAATGAGAAAGTTTGTGAGACGGTTGTATTTTGCCAAAAGTCCAGCAATAAAGTTAAATGAATTGAATAGGGCTCTGTTCCGAGGAACGGTATCAGATGTAGAGAAGGTTGTTGATGAAATTCAGTTTTGTTACTTTGGTCCTGAACAAAACAGTGCAGAGAAGGATACACTAAATGAGGAAGAAGTGGAAGAGAATGTAGAACCCTCTGTAAGTTACACATTTAATGATCACATAACAAAATTTGCAATTGTCTCTAATGAAAAACCAAATTTTACTTGTATTTGTTGCCGCAGAACTCATTATAGAAAACAAACTAGGAATGTTGATCTCTACAGAAAGAGTGAAAATGAAGATAATTATAAGTGGAAGGATTTTGCAACATATATATTTCTAGAAAATTGTTTTGAATTGGGTGAAGATCAGCGTATTTGTAAATACTGTTACAACAAGTTAGAGGAAAATAGAATGCCGACCAGAGCTGTACATAATAATTTAGAATTGGATGCTATTCCTGCTGAACTTTCTGAATTAAATACATATGAGTCTATACTCATTCAATGTGTTCATCCGTTCCAGACCATAGTACGTATGGACCCCAAAACTGGTAAATTACCTCCTTCAGATTTACTGAGAGGTTTAAAAGGTAGAGTGGTGTATTTGCCCTTGGATTTGAAAAAAAATATGGAAACTATTGATGCGGATACTTTGGAAACTGAACCATTAATTATTCTGGTTAATGGTGTACCTACAAAGAATAAGAAGATTTGGCAGGAGCTGGTAGATGTACGGAAAGTACAAAAAGCAAATTTGTATTTGAAAAGGAATAACAAATGGTATGAATCAATTTATATAGAAGAAGAAGAAGAAGAAGATTTACAAGAAGACACAGAAACACCAACTGGACAAATTGAAAAAGTGGACAAGTCAAAGGAAGAAGAAATTTATGAACATTTTAGCATACATCCTCTTCATTCAAAAGAAGTTATGGGAGACAATTTTGATCTCTTTCAGATGAAGAAAGCAAAAGGAACTCCCGTGAGTGTATGGGAGGAGAGTTTGGAAGCTCGATGTTTTCCCCAGCTGTTTCCTAAAGGAAAAGGAGGACGATACGATGAACGTCCGGAACAGATTCCAGCTTCTGAGTATCGGACTACAAGACTATATGCTGAAGATCCCAGATTTCGACAAAGTATTCCTTATTTGTTCCATCTTTTATTTGAAAGCGACTTGTCTGCACTGTCTTATGCAGTAAATCACATTTTAAAAAGTGGAGTACATTTACAAAATGTGTCTGCTAAGGATTTTATGGAGAAAGTGCAGCACCGAGATGATCATTTGGAAACACAACTGATCAATCTGATGGCTTGTCAGCGTGGGACAAATGAATATTGGTACAGACGCCATGGTGAATTAAAATGCATGTTACGGAATTTAGGAACACCAACATGGTTCCTTACCCTAAGCTGTGCCAAGTACGCTTGGGATGATTTACTGGATTTTCTACGAGAGGCAAATTCAAACATTAAAAACATCGAATACAAGACACCAGGAGAACTGTGCTCATTGGATCCGGTTAATGTTTGCAGATATTTCAATCATAGATTTGAGGCTATGATGTCCTTCATCTGCAATAAAAAAAATCCACCTCTTGGAGAAGTAGAGGATTTCTTTTGGAGAAAAGAGTACCAGGCAAGAGGTGCTCCTCATATTCATATGCTGTTGTGGATCAAGGATGCCCCAAAGTTTGGAACAGATACTGATGAAGCAGTGTTATCTTACATTGAAGAATATGCAACATGTGCTATACCAAAAAGCACAGAAGAGAAAAAGTTAAAGGAGCAAGTTTTACGTTTCCAAAGTCATCGGTGTGGAAAATACTGTCGACGGAAATACAAGAGCAAAGATAAATACTACACTAAATGTCGATTTGGATTTCCAAGACCTGTTCTTTCAAATGGAAGAGTCAACAGTTTTATGTCAGCTGTGAGACATACTATCACAAGAAAATCACCTAAGAATACCTACAACCTAAAAAGAAAAGAAGAATCAAAAAATATAAATGACTACAACCCAGTCATTTTATCCATGCGGAACGCTAACATGGATATACAGTATGTTGCTGACAATTCCATTGCTGTTGCTCGATATGTAACGTCTTACATTACAAAATCAGAAAAAACAGAATTGAAGGAAATGTGGGAAGAGATTTCTCACGAGAAGACTGTCAGTGAGAAGCTGTACAGTTTCAGTTTGAAGATGTTATCGCATCGAGAAATTGGATCCTACGAATGTTCAGATAGGTTATCTTCTGCAAGTCTCTACTCGAAGTCAAGAAGAATAATTTGGGCAAGTTTAGGCCTTGCAGCAATGAGAAATTGGGTACTGAAATCTGTAGGAGAAATTGAATATTTGGCCGAGAATGACCCAGAAAGTACAGATATTTTGAAATCAAACATGTTGGACACTTATTATCCCAAGAGAAGTCATCATCTGGAGAACATGTGTCTCTATGAAGTGTTGCAGAACTACATTTATTCACGGAAAGCCGCAGAAGACATCAACAATGGAAAATATAAAGTCGTTGGTGAAGAAGGATGTTTGGTGAAGCAAACAAAAGGAAGTTTGATAAATCACCGGAAGCTGAGTTGTGACACTACTGACAAGAAGGAATTTTACTACTTGGCTCTTTTACAGTTGTTTAAACCATGGCGTACAGAGGTTGAACTACTGGGAGAATTTCAAAGCTATGAAGATTCTTTTAATGCTTGCAAAGACAGCATACAATGCAGTACATTCTCAACTTATCTGCAAATGTTAAATGAAGAAATTGAACAGGAAACTACAATTGCAGCAGAAATAGCTAGAGACAGTTCTCAGGACAGCCAAAGTTCAGGAACACTCAGTCAAGATCCCCTAGGACAACCAATCGTTGAAAATGAAGCATCAATAGCCATGAATGAAGTGGAAACGGCTATGAATCAAGCTCAAGAAGAATTTATAGACTTAGAAAATTTGGAAAGACAACTGAATCAAGAGCAGCAACAAATTTATGAAGAGATCAAAAACAAAATTGATCACGGATTTCTACATGAAAAAAAAGAGTGCTCATGCACATCATTTCATCCAATCAGGATGTATGTAAGCGGACAAGCTGGAACTGGAAAAAGTTTCCTAATAAAAGTCATCAGAAGCTACCTACAGCAAAAAACGGATTCTACTTTGTCTTGTGTGGTTACTGCTCCAACTGGGTTAGCAGCATATAACATAAAAGGAATCACTTTACATCGTTTGCTAATGTTACCAGTGGAGCATGAGAACAAAATACAATTCAACAAGCTAACTGGAGAAGCATCCTTGGAAGTTTCAAGAGTATTGAAGAAGATGCAAGTTCTCATTATTGATGAGGTGAGCATGGTATCAAACTTAATGCTTGCCTTTGTGCATTTAAGAATGCAGCAAATTTTGAAGACAGACTATGACATGTTATTTGGTGGAAAACACGTCATAGTTTTTGGAGATCTTTTGCAACTTACTCCAGTTAAAGGACAACCAGTATTTAATACTGTCACACATGAAGATACGAAGAAGTCATTGGGAAGCATCGGAAATACAAATATTTGGTCCTTCTTTGAGTACAAGGAACTTACTACTAATATGAGGCAAGCAAGCGATGAAGAATATGGAAGTATTCTGAAAGATATCAGAATTGGACTACTCACAGAAGTTGGCAAAAAAGCATTACAGAGTCGGCTGCTACATAATTTATTTCCAAAGGAAGAAATAGTTGCAGAGAAGATATACAAGAATATTGCAGAAAACAAAAGTGTCATCTGCTTAATGCCAACTCTACGTGAATGCTCAATATTTAATGAGGAGCTTTTGAAATTGGAAAAGGAAGAGATCAGGAAATTGGAAGCAGTGGACAAAATTGAGGATGGAAGAATTACTGTCACAGTAACAGGCAAACTGAAAAATAAATTGGACTCACTAGAGAAGAACATCTCCAAAACAGCTGGATTAGAAAAAAATCTATATGTTTGCATGAACTGTAGAGTATTTTTAAGAAGAAATTTGGATATTGAAAAAGGTTTAGTTAATGGAGCTATGGGAAGAGTTGTGGGTTTTATTAATTATCAGAAAAAAGAAGGAATTGAATGTTTAAAAATAAAATTTGATCAGATAGAAGAAGTTAAAGATATTTGTCGTTGTACAGTTCGTTTCATGCTTGTGAAAGACTTATATGTACGTAGGAAGCAGTTTCCGTTTTCTCTAGCATATGCTGTAACTATTCACAAGTCTCAAGGATTGACTGTAGATTGTGCATTTGTGAACATTGGTTCAACTGTGTTCAAAGAAGGTATGGCATATGTGGCTTTGTCACGAGTGAAAACATTATCAGGTTTATTCATGATAGACTTTGATGATTCAAAAGTTAGTGCTGATACAAACTGTGTAAAGGAGTATAATAGATTAAGAAGAAGCTATGCTCCTCATTTAGGTCAGTATCCTGTGTTGGAGAAACGTGTAGTTTCTCGTAAAAGAAAAAATGAGAATATCTGTAATGAAGATGTAGAGAAGAGGAAAAAAAAGAGGAGTGATGTAATTGTAAGCAAAAAGAAAAAGGAAAATGAAGAACAGGTTGTAGGATGTCATTTTGAAAATAGCTCTGGTGTCAACTGCTACGCAAATGTAGTGCTGAATGTTGCATTTTATCTGGAAAGTTTGAAGAGCAGATAATAGTAAATCAGGGAAAAAGATTCTGTTCAGAGCTGAGTCTCCTTTTTCAAAAGCTGAGTAAAGATAAAACTCAAATAGAAAGTGCTACTGAAATTAGAAAACTTTTAGATGTATGTTCAGGACGAACACAGTTTTCTCAAAATGTACAGCACGACGCACAGGAATTCTTGATGTATTTTCTTCAGGTAGTGGAAGAAGAAGGAGTTGTGAAAATTGTTATAATATATGTGGCTCTAATGTTGATAATGAAAGGTTTATTTATTTGACATTGCCAGAGAGTAAAACAGTCACTTTTGCAAAATTAGTTAAAGATGCTAATCATAGCATGAAATGTGGTGAGTGTAAATCTGACATGTTTTCAACATTAATTTTAAAGGAATACGGACAGTATGTAATTTTAATGATGCAACGATGTAGAGCTGATGGTTCAAAATTGGATACTTTAATAAAGAAGTTTACAGGACAGCAATTATCAATTTCAGGAAAAACTTTTGTAACAGTTGCAATAATTTTCCATGATGGACCTACTGTTACTTCTGGACATTACACAGTTTATCTTAAATGTGAAAAAGGTTGGACACTGTGTAATGATTCCCAATTGATTTTCAAACAACGTTTGCCTTTTGATTTAGCAAATTCCTATCTAATCTTCCTGAAACCTAAATTTTAGAGAGATTTGGCAAGATCTGGACAAATTTTTTTTACCATTTTACTGGATTACCATTGCAATTTTGTAAAAAAAAGATTTTTAAAATTATCATTTGGCCTAATGGAAAGATAACCAATTGTAATGTGGACTTTTTTAATTTTTAATGAAACTTTCAAAAACCAAT
Organism: Triturus cristatus; assembly: GCF_964204655.1. Lineage (NCBI taxonomy): Eukaryota > Metazoa > Chordata > Amphibia > Caudata > Salamandridae > Triturus > Triturus cristatus. The sequence continues at coordinate 130,339,180 of NC_140584.1, read as the reverse complement.
AATTTAGAGATAATCGGTAACATCTGCACAATTTAAATTTTGGAATGTTATTGGACTGCCATTGGAAATTTTTTCAAAAATGATTTAAAAAATTACTATTTGGCCATGCGGAAAAGTAACCAATTCTATTGTGGACTTAATAAATTATTAAAAAAATTTTCGTGAACCAAAATGTTACAGAGAATCGGTGAGATCTGGACAAATTAAACTTTAGAATTTTATTGGATTACCGTTGGAAATTTATTCCCAAAAAAATTTTAAAATTACTATTTGGCCTAAAGGAAATGGAATCAGATGTATTGTGGAGTTATTTGAGATATAATATTGTGATTATACTTCTGAAACAAACATATCAGACGGTATTTTAAAGAAATAAGTATTGGTATTAGATGATATTTTTTTAGAATATTATGCATTTCTATAATGTTAAGTTTAAGTAAAAAGAGATTCTGGGCTTTTTTAATACAATCTTTGTGATTGTTATTTTTTTTTGCCCGCTGTAAAATGATGAATGCAATTGCTTTCACAATTTATAGTGAAATGCAATATATTCTGAAAACAGCAAAAATAAGGCAAAAATATTTTTTGAAAAATATGTAAATATGTGTACTGTATTATAAAATGTTTTAAAAATATTAATACTTTTTTCTTTTTTTTCAGATTGATATAAAAAAAATTTGAAAACTAGAACCATTTTTAAAGCTATTTTTTTAAAAAACAAATGAATAAATATTTTTTTGAGTGGGTATGGTAAGTCAATAATAATAATTGTAGTCTCTAGAGGACCTTGTAATGTGATAATTCATTTTTAGTGTTTTTAAAAAAAAAAAAAAAAAAGTACGCGCACCGTACGCGTACGGTAGAAAAAAAAAAAAAGTTTTGAAAAACATATGTAAAAAAAGATGAAAGATAAGGTTGGCTCTTAAAAAAAACGTTGTGTTCATGCAGGGACAGAGGAAAGAAAGAATGGGAAAATTATTCAAAGCGACAAATGTGCTGATCTATTTTGTTGTTCACTAGGGAAACACTGGTCTCCCTATGGCAAATTAGATCTTGACAAAAGGCGCATCGAATATCAACCCTTCGAAATCGAGGGTTCATTTCCAGAGGGCCAGCAAAAGGAGATGCTCCCCCCACAGATGAAGGGCTCACCTGACCTGCAGAAGAAGGAGTCAGCTCTGCAGATGATGGTCCAGGCTGAGCTGCTGTGGATGTACTTGCTTGTCTTTCTGAAGAGTTACCTCCAAAAAGATGACCATGTGTCCTTCTGTGTACATCCTTGAGGTGTCTCTTCATGGTATGATTCCCAAAGGAATACTTCCTGTCAGGATTACCTCTAGAAAGTACACGCTGACACAGCTTGCAAGTTACTAAGGGTGCATTCACCTTTTGCTGGCCTTCAGGAAAAGTAAAATAATCCCATACATAAGAGGGCTTTTGTTTCCTCGCTCTCTGCCTCAAAACAGTGCTGCTAGTGCTAGCCTCACTCTCAGAAGAGCTCTGCTGTTCTGCCATCGTATCACAAAGACAACCCAGCTCCTTCTCCTAAGGGATCACAAGCAGAAATGAGAGGAATGGGTGTGGTGTAGGAGAGTTCTAGAACTGAAAGTAGTTTCAACCAATCAAAAGTTGTGTTTCATGATCACATGACCTACCGTACGCTTACGGTACGCTTACGGTACGCTTACGGCAAAAGTGCGCATGCGCGTAAAAAAGACACGCGCTTGCGCGCATGCGCATAACAGTCACTACCCGACACTTCCACGTAACGTGCGCGTGTAGCGTACGCGCGCACGCGTCCCACGCGGAGTACGCGTGGCTACGCAAATTGCGTAACTATACGCAAGCAGCGTAGATAAATTACGGACGTTGCGTAAACCGTACGCTTACCGTGAGCTTACGGTACGCGTACTAAAAAAAATAATAAAAAAAATAGAAAAAAAGTACTGCAAATAAATTTTACATGTTTATTTTAAAAAATATATTTAAAAAAACATATTAAAAATTTTTTAAAATGTAATCAGTCTTTATAAAAGGTAAGAAAATTAAAATAAAAATATGTTTAAAAAAATAGAAGAAAAAAAAAAAATTAGCATTTAAAAAACCTTGCAAATTCACTGAAAAAACCATGGGTTTCACACACGTTATAGTTAGGAATTAGCATTTAAAAAACCTTAGAAATTCAGTGAAAAAACCATAGGTTTCACACATGTTATAGTTAGGAATTAGCATTTAAAAAACCTTAGAAATTCAGTGAAAAACCATAGGTTTCACACATGTTATAGTTAGCGGAAATTTTACTCGTAAAAAACCAATGAAATTCCCCCGTTATAGTTAGTTCAGCTAACTATAACTCACGCGCCCGCAATGCACTGCTGATGACGTCACATATTACATCACTCATGACATGGTCAGTGACATCACTCATGACATCACTGATGACATCTCAAATGACATCACTGATGACATCACTGATGACATCATCCTTGTGATAGAGTGGCAGACCTCCTCTTCCCCTAATATAACCTTTGATACACACATTCAAAAATAGAGACTAAAATTTACAAAACAATGGACATACCAATAACAGTTACAACAACCTCTTCAGTAATTCTAAGATCCACATACACATCCACTCATTCACCAACAGTCCAATACAGTCACTCATACATGTACTCACTTATCATATGTACTCATACACCTATACATCCTGTTACACAATGCCACTCATCCATAGAGCTACTCACACACATAGTCACTCATGCTAATAAAGAATCAAACATACATTTACCTGCATATACAGTTATACACACACCACCACACTTACTTCTACGGAAACTTACACATACTTAGTCTTTTAAACAATCACTTATAGAAATACATACTTATTCATACAGGAACTCTTTCAATCTCTCACTCTCACATATACTCACATATATAAACCAATAGTCACATATACTAGTTTTAAACATATGTAGTTACTCATAAAGACACTATTGAGACAGTCATTCACTCACTAACACACCCATACACACACTCATCCACCCATGCAGTCCTGCACACATGCTCTGTTCAACACATACAAACAGTAAGTCACTCATTCATGCACCTATGCACTACGTCATACCCCCCACCGAACCATGCAGACACTCAGACTGATACTCAAAAAACCAACTAATAACCTAAATAGACACCCATGTAGCTACTCACCAACCCATGCAGCCACTTATACACAAAGTGAGAGACTGATACAGATATTTATATATTTAAACATTACTCACTAAGCCATGTATTCACTATGATACACTTAATCAGTCAGTTACACAATCAATTTTTTAAAAACAAATCATCCATTTAGACACTTATATACCCATTTATTCTTCCATCGACCTTGAGATATACATATATAAAACATATTTAATTTTCAGAAAAACACACATTCACTGGATGATGACATCAGTGATGTCATCAGTGATGTCATTTGAGATGTCATCAGTGATGTCATGAGTGATGTCACTGACCATGTCATGAGTGATGTAATATGTGACGTCATCAGCAGTGCATTGCGGGCGCGCGAGTTATAGTTAGCTGAACTAACTATAACGGGGGAATTTCATTGGTTTTTTACGAGTAAAATTTCCGCTAACTATAACATGTGTGAAACCTATGGTTTTTTCACTGAATTTCTAAGGTTTTTTAAATGCTAATTCCTAACTATAACGTGTGTGAAACCTATGGTTTTTTCACTGAATTTCTAAGGTTTTTTAAATGCTAATTCCTAACTATAACATGTGTGAAACCCATGGTTTTTTCAGTGAATATATATATATATATATATATATATATATATATTCACTGAGAAAACCAAAGGTTTCAGGGGCGTTATAGTTAGGAATTGGCATTTAAAAAACCTTAGAAATTCACTGAAAAACCATAGGTTTCAGGGGCGTTATAGTTAGCTGGACATTCCCCTCATACAAAACCCTAGAAATTCCCCCGTTATAGTTAGTTCAGCTAACTATAACTCGTGCCCCCGCAATGCACTGCTGATGACGTCACATATTACATCACTCATGACATGGTCAGTGACATCACTGATGACATCACTGATGACATCTGAAATGACATCACTGATGACATCACTGATGATGTCATCCATGTGATAAATTAGTGCATCTTCTCACACCCTTTGATATACTCAATCAAAATTTCAGACGTCCATTCTCAAAACCATAGATACTCCAATACCAATAACTACATATCCATTCATTGACTCTTAGATCTACACACACATCCACTCACTCACCTGTACAGTCACTCATACTTACAGTCACTCAGTACAGGGCTATCATATGCATTTATACACCTACATAGACACTCACACAACACCAATCATCCATAGAGGTACTCTCACACCTAGTCAGTCATGCAAATAATTAATCACACTCCCATTTACTCACCTATGCAGTTATACACACACAAGTTCACTTACTCATAAAAATAGTACCACATTCTTACGCTCTTATACAATCACTGATAGAAGCATACACTCATCTATACAGCCACTCTCATAATCACACACTCTCACATATACCCACTTATATACTCTTACACACATATATACTGCCTTTCACATATGTAGTTACTCACACACCACTGAGATATACATTCAATCACTAACACACCCATACATACACTCAGTCCATCACAGATGCACTCTTAAAAACCATGCACCCATAGAATCACCCACTTACACATGTATGCACAGAGTCACACACACACCCCACCCACACAAACACTCAGGCACCCATACAGATACTCAGACAACCAATCAATAACTCATAGAGACACTCATATAGCTATTCACAAAATCATGCAGCCGCTTATACACCAACAGACAGACAGATACAGACATTCACACAGTTTAGTCACTAGTCTGCAGTAAGATACATTTAATGACGCACTTATAGAGTCAGTCACGCACCTACTAAATCATCCATTCACACACTTATACACCCACTCATTCTTCCATAGGTTTTCCCTATATATATATTTAACATATATAAAATTTACAGAAACACACACTCACTGGATGATGTCATGAGTGATGTCATCAGTGATGTCATTTCAGATGTCATCAGTGATGTCATCAGTGATGTCACTGACCATGTCATGAGTGAGGTAATATGTGACATCATCAGCAGTGCATTGCGGGGGCGCGAGTTATAGTTAGGTGAACTAACTATAACAGGGGAATTTCTAGGGTTTTGTAAGAGGGAAATGTCCAGCTAACTATAATGCCCATGAGACCTATGGTTTTTTCAGTGAATTTCTAAGGTTTTTAAATGTCAATTCCTAACTATAACGCCCCTGAAACCTTTGGTTTTTTCAGTGAATTTCAAAGGTTTTTTAAATGCTAATTCCTAACTATATCAGGCCTGAAACCTATGGTTTTTTCAGTGAATTTCAAAGGTTTTTTAAATGCTAATTCCTAACTATATCAGGCCTGAAACCTATGGATTTTCAGTGAATTTCAAAGGTTTTGTAAATGACAATTTTTAATGTATTATTGTTATACTGATTTTTTTATACTGATTTACTACATTTTTTAAACTATTTATTTTTAGATATTGTTTTTTTAATTAGATTATAATTACATTATACATTACAATATAAAATATACTTTCTCAGAATGAATTACTTTAGTTTAAATACTTGGCAAATAGGCAACAGACTTTTAAGTACAGTAGTTACAGTTGTTGCAATGGCCAACACAATTTCAAACACAAAGCAACATTGAGCCCAATGTGAATTTCTAGTCAAATGCAATTAGTTACTTTATGGATTACTTTTCTAACCACAGGACTGGATCCTAGATTCAGCCCTTGGACATCTCCTGTAAAGAGTTGAGTAAAAGCGTTTTGGTTACAGTAGTTATTTTTAATGAATATTATTTTATTTTAAAAGATGACACTTAGAAATGTTTTCACATAGAATCACCAATGTGATCCTATGGCAGAAAATTCACTTAGCAGGTAAGTAGTGTTATCGTTACTTTTTCTTACTCATTGGTGGATCCTGGATCCAGCACTGGCCAACCTCCTGTAAACAGTTGAAAGAATGTGTTTAAGTCATACAGACGATTTTTTAGGAATATTTTTAGTTTGTTAAAATAGGCACTTAGAAACTTTTCTGCTGAAAACCACACAATGGATTCCTATGGAAGGAAATACAAGTTACTGGTAAGTACGCTTAGAATTACTTTTCAGGGTCAGTGTTGGGCTAAAAGATGCAGCCCAGTGTTCTCTCCTGATTACAGGTGAGTAAATCGGAATTCGTAGTTTGGCTGATTTTAGAGGAATATTTGTACAATGGTGAAGGAAGGGGGCGGGCCTGAGGTGACCTGTGCAAACACGCCCTGTGGCGCGTTTTAAGTTTGGGAATTAATTCCTCTTCAATCCTGAGGTCCCCTGGGGGCCAACTAGCCCACCAGGTACCTCCAGTATGCGCCAGGGGGCTTCATTGCAGAGATGTGTTCAGAGGCCACACCCCTTTTTACAACACTCTGCAACGCAGCTCCGTGGCGCTTAGTGGAGATACCTGGTGGGCTATATATATTACCTAATGGCGGTGGCCAGTAGGTAGTTACAGTTAGGACCTTGTTTCTATTCAAAAAGCATTTTTTGTTTTCCCAATAACTTTGGCGTAGTTTGACGAATCTTCGCGAAAATTTCAAAACCAGTGGGGCGCTCCAGTTGGCTCCTGTCTTGAATGTTTCGGGGTGATTCGTCAAGCGGGGGCTGAGAAAAAAGGGGGTCCTTTTCCCCATGTAATTTTCCATAGGAAACTTTAGACAAAGCTATAACCCGAACTGCTAAACAGAATTACACCAAATTTGGAAAAAAGGTAGGTCTTGGTTCAGAAAGAGCCCTTGTTTTTAAATGGTGTAAATCCGTTCAGTAGTTCCTGAGACATTTAAAAAAGAAAAAGTTTTGATATCTGAGCACCGAGGAGGGTTTGCAAACCGAGTCACAAGAAATCAGAAAAAAAACATGAAAAATAAGAAAAGGGGGCAGGGTAGAAACACCCTGACCCACTAGGCCTACTCAGGGGGTCCCACAAGGACTCCCCAGGCCAAAAAAAGAATTTTTTTTTAAAAACGGTGAAATTCGTGTTGAGGTCACTAATCCTGCCGTGAAAATTTAAAAAAATGAAGCGCGGTCCTGCACTTCGTTTTCAAAAAGCCCCTGGGTGGGCCAGGTCCCGGGTGCACTCTGAGAGGCCACGAGCAATGCACAGCCCCACCCAGCACATGGCTCCTGCTCCCCCGGCCCCTCACACACCCTCCGAGATATCAAGATGCAACTGCAGACCTGTGCTGCTGTGCAGTGCCTCCCCGCCCCAGACACACACACACACAGAATGTCAGAAGACACATCAAGTGCCAAGTTCAGTCTTTTCATCTCGACTCCCTTTCCTTATAAAACAGCGCCAGCCTTCGGCTGATGGTAAGTATTTGAGAAAAGAAAAGCTCTGTCGAGCAGAGACCAAAACACAACTACCGAGACAGTGACTGCTCTGTCAAATACCCTGCTGTAGGACACAGCCCTCTACTCTCTTGTTATCCTCTGTTTGCTGCCTTCAAAAAGCTTCCTATCTCTTTCCCGGGCATGCAGGTGATTGATGTGCAACTTCCATACGTGTAAATAAAGCGCTTTCAGAAATATTCAAAAGTCATGACTTGCATTGCATTGTATTACAATAACATGGCACTCCTCTCAGGACAACACTCAGGTGCAAAGGTGTGACGACGCCGGGCTGCAGACACTTTCTGCTTATTGTTACTTTATGTAGCATTTTCTACTGGACCGCCAAGTGGCTTAGGGGACGCCTCTAGGGGCTACGCTTTGAATAAATAAATGAACAAATGCCTACACAGACAAATGAGGGAATAAATGGAGGCAAATAAATAAATACAAAAATAAAAGTAGACGATGGCACAATAATTGGACCTTGGCATATAAACATGTTAAATAAATGCATGTCTAATGAAATACATGGTTGAATGAAAGTACACAAATCAATATGCGAATACATGAAAGGATACAAACAGATGAAAGTATGAATCAATGAATTAACTCAATAATAAATTTATGGGAACCGGTGGAAGCGAAGAAACACTAATTCACCGAAATTGACTGAAGAATGATAATAATTACATGAGGAGATAAAAACAGAGATAAACATCACTCAAATTAGGTGGTTAATAGTTTCTTTTTAATATACTCAGATTTTATTCTGAATTATCACGTGGTTATGCAAGCCATAGAGTGTAACAATAAAAGAGCAACACAAGTGCGTGCAGGGGTTGCGACCGGCAGTGCCCTACATGTGGGATATTGTTGTGCATAACTGTCCTTGTGTCCTGAGTCCGGGAGCTGAAACGCACAAGGAAGGGAAACAGGCGGTCTCTGTCAAAGAAAGTGATGTAATACCACGGAGGAGGGCCTTGGGTGGTCACTGGCCAGGGGCAGAGGGGTTAAACCCCTGGGAAGTTGAGCACAGCTGGAAATTTGCAAGGGACCAGGTGATGAGGGGCTGGGGGGGTCAAGATTCCTATGAAGGTTTCTGAGTTGGGGCTGGGGGGTAAGCGAGAGGCTTGAAGGTGATTAGTGTCAATAATCCTGTGAAAGGCGCCTCTGGGAGGCTCAGAGGTGGCCACTGCCCAGTTTATCGCTGCTGAAGGGCTCTGGAGGAGTCCCACAGACACCAGCTGTCCAAGGAGCTGAGTGATGGAGGGTCCATTCATTTGAGAGAGGCGGGCACATGTGATCACTGACCAGGGTCACAGTGCTGAAGGCATGAGGTGTGTCTGTCCAGGGAACGAAGGATACACAGTCTAGCACTGGTGGCCACTGCCCGGGGTTTTGTGGCTGATGGACCACCTTGGGAAGGCTGCAAAACGCTCAGAAAGGTTTGCATCTGGTCACTGTCCATGAACCCGCTGATGAAGGGTAGAGGGGGTGTGGGGGGGCTGGTACAGATGGTCACAGTCCATGAACCCGCTAATGAATGAGAGGGTAGCGGCTACTAGTACAGGTGCCCACGTTCCAGGGGGGCGGGGAATATAGTGGCCTTGGGGAAGCTTTCATGTCACTGTCCAGGGTCTTGGTGGTGAAGAGCCTGGGGAAGAGGGAGGCTCACAGACGACCCCTGTCAAGGGTCCCAGTGCTGAATGTCCCTGCGAGCGGTGAGGCACAGGTGGTCATTATCCCGGGCCAATGTAGGCAGCGGCCTCCTTACCTTCCTGCACCACCTGAAAGGGGTTGTTGGCTTCATGTCTTTGATGGAATCTGTGATTTTTTAGCTCTGCAGGATGTCATCATTCAGGCTCAGATCGGACATGCCCAGCTGGAACACTTTGTCGTCCTTGGCTGCATTTTCTTCGAAAATGGCACCTATTGAGATGAGGGAAAGTGCCTTTAGTCGGTGCTCCTGATCGCAGCCTAGAACGGGTAGAGTCCGGGTTATGGGGACTGTGTGGCGTTATGAGGTTGCTTATGTACTTCACCTAATCGGAAGCAATTAATTAACCCAAGGGGTTCTCCTTCCATGGATATATCATTTTATGAGCATTAGAAACACCTGTGGTGGACTCCAGCGACTGGCCTGTGCAGCAATAGTAGTATTGATGCTAAAGTAGCTTATTCAAAGCCTCTAGGTGCTGCAGTAGTAGATGTTCACAATGTGCCGACCTTTTTAGTATGAAGGTGTACGTGAGGCATACACGCACATCACCTGTTCCAATAACCCACTGAGTTTTGTCATTGGCTTCCCAATTCAACACAAGACCTATCAATGTTTTAACAAACGGTGGCAAAGCTAATGTTTCCCATCAATGACACCCATTGCAGCATCACATTGTAATGACAAATACACATGCGCACACAGTATTATAAACACACAATCAAATAATTATTCCTATGGTCGTGAAAAAGGTTTGTTTGTGTAAAGGCACACGCCATTACCAACCAGATAAATCGCCCGGGAAGACAGCAGAAGCCTTGGAAATTGGTACAAAAAGCCTGCTAGCAAGTCCCGGACCAACTTTAGAGAAGAGCATGAGTTACTATCATCAACCTACGACAGCTTGCCTGACCCGTGCGCCAATGAGCGGTGCCGATTTCCACAGCCAAACTTCTCAAATAGAGCTGTGACCAGAACCCTCTCCTGGAGGTCAGACTGGGGGCTGGCCCTTTCTCCTGCTTGAGGAGTACATTCCGCAGTGTGCACACGTGCACAGTGCACCTGTGGCTCCTAATTGGTCTATAGGTTGTGAAGTGCATGGGGGTGCAAGAAAGTCTGACCAGCCTCCGTCCTCGCACCCTCCTCACTCACAAGCACCGCAAGGAAGTACTCGTGGGTGACCCCTCCATAGTATCTTCCAGAGCATCCCACGCCTGCCCCTAGAAGCCTTTATTTCACAGCACACATGCGTTTCCAGTCATCTCTGGAACGTGACACCCTGGTACCGCCCTCACCAGTATTCTCCCGAAATGCAAACCCGCTTACCACCCCCAGTCCCCCTTATGCCTCTGATGCACCCGCCACCACTGGTCAAATTATTATTATTTTTTTAATCTGTCCATGCCTCGGGGGATGGGGACCCTGGGGCTGATATTGGCCTCAGGAGGGGGGCCATGCAGCCCCCTTCCCGTTGTAAAAAAATTAATTTATAATTAATCTATAAAAAGGTGTCAGGCCCTGGGGGATGGGGTCACCAGGGCCCCAAAAATGTAAAAGAAAGGGGGCCATACATCCCTTATAAAAAATAAATATTTTAAAAAAAGCCGGCCTCTAGCTGGAGGCCATGCCCCCTTTCTTTACCACTCTGCAAACGCGCCCCCTGGCGCGTTGTTAGTTGGAGAATTAATTCCTCTTGAATATTGAGGGTCCCTGGAGGCTAACTAGCTAACTAGCCACAATCCGCATCACGACCAACTCCGATGACACCTTTACCTCCGCTGAACACCTCCACTTCCAGATACACACCGACCCCAAGACCACGCTCAGAGGCACCCTCGTCTACAGACCACCGGGACCACGCACACAGTTCAGCGAAGACATCACAAACTTCGTCAGCCCGCACGCCATCAATTCCACCGACTACATCCTCCTGGGGGACCTCAACTTCCACCTGGAGGACAACAAGGACCGCAACACCACTGCTCTGCTGGACAACCTGGCCAACCTCGGACTCAAGCAACTGGTAACCACCCCCACCCACTACGCCGGCCACACGCTTGACCCAGTCTTCTCATCCAGCAAATACGTCACCTTCAGCCACTCCACCAATCTCCAGTGGACTGACCACAGCTGTGTCCACTTCAGCTTCAGTAAAACGACGACCCACCACCACCCTCAACAAGCCCCCCACAGGAGCTGGAACAAGATCACCGGCGACCAGCTCACCACCTTCCTCAGCCAGAACCCCCCCACCAGCTCAACGGACCCCAACGAAGCCGCCAACAACCTCACACAGTGGATCACCAACTGCGCAGACGCCCTCGCACCACTGAAGAAGAACCCCCCCAGCAGACGCGGCAGCAAGAAAGCCTCCTGGTTCACCGACGAGCTCATCACCTCCAAGAAGAACTGCCGCTCCCTGGAGAACACCTGGCGCACCAACCAGACCACAGACAACATGACGGCCCTCAAACACGCCACCCGCAAACACCACCAACTGATCCGCGCCACAAAGAAGACAGCCTTCAAGGAATGACTGGACAACAACACCCACAACAGCAAGGAACTCTTCAGCATCGTCAAAGAGCTCTCCAACCCTGACGCCGGAAACAATGACATCACTCCCTCGCAAGACCTCTGCGACTCCCTCGCAGCCTTCTTCCACGACAAGATCGCCAACATTCACAACAGCTTCGGCCCACCAACCACGAACCCCACCACCGAACCGATGCCCCCCTCCGCCACCCTCGGCACCTGGACCCCAGTCAGCACCGAAGACACAACACGCACAATGAACACCATCCACTCCGGATCCCCTACGGACCCCTGCCCACACCACATCCTCAACACGGCCGACCACATTATCGCACCCCACCTCCGCGACATCATCAACGCCTCCTTCAACACCGCCATCTTACCGGAGTGCTGGAAACACGCCGAGATCAGTGCCCTGCTGAAGAAACCAACTGCAGACCCCTCTGACCTCAAGAACTACCGCCCCATCTCGCTCCTCCCGTTTCCTGCCAAAGTCATCGAGAAGACCGTCAACAGACAGCTAGCTGCCTTCCTCGAGACCAACGGATCCCTCGACCACTCGCAATCCGGCTTCCGAGCCAACCACAGCACGGAGACCGCCCTCATCGCAGCCACAGACGACATCAGATCCCTAATGGACAACGGGGAAACTGCGGCCCTCATCCTCCTGGACCTCTCCGCAGCGTTCAACACTGTCTGCCACTGCACCCTGGTACAGCGCCCGAACAACACCGGCATCCAGGAGAAGGCCCTGGAGTGGATCACCTCATTCCTCGCCGGAAGAACCCAGAGAGTCCGCCTCCCCCCGTTCCAGTCAGCGGCCACCGAAGTCATCTGCGGCGTTCCACAAGGGTCATCGCTCAGCCCCACCCTCTTCAACGTCTACATGAGCCCCCTCGCAACCATCGCACGTCAACACAACCTCAAGATCATCACCTACGCCGACGACACCCAGCTGATCCTCTCCCTCACCAGCGACCCGGACGCCGCCAGAGCCAGCCTACACGAAGGGATGAAAGACGTCGCCGAATGGATGAAGAACAGCCGCCTGAAACTGAACTCAGACAAGATGGAGGTTCTCATCCTGGGATCATCACCCTCCGCCTGGGACGACTCCTGGTGGCCCCCCGCCCTGGGAGCCACCCCCAAGCCAACGGACCATGCACGCAACCTAGGCTTCATCCTGGACTCCTCCCTCTCGATGACCAGACAAGTCAACGCCGTCTCGTCTTCATGCTTCAACACCCTGCGCATGCTTCGAAAGATCTTCCGGTGGATCCCCACCGAGACCAGGAAGACGGTCACCCAGGCCCTCGTCACCAGTCGGCTGGACTACGGGAACGCCCTCTACGCCGGCACCGCCGCCAAACTCCAGAAGAAACTCCACCGGATCCAGAACGCCTCAGCACGACGCATTCTGGACATCCCCCGACACAGCCACATCTCCGGACACCTGAGAGACCTGCACTGGCTCCCCGTCAACAAAAGAATCACGTTCCGACCCCTCACCCACGCACACAAGGCCCTCCACGACCTGGGCTCCAAGTTCCTCAACAGCCGCCTGACCTTCCTCAAGCCCACCCGCCAGCTCCGCTCCGCCAGCCTCGCTCTCGCCACCATCCCCCGCATCCGCAGAGCCACCGCCGGAGGAAGATCCTTCTCCTACCTGGCAGCCAAGACATGGAACTCCCTCCCCATCCACCTCCGGACAACGCAAGACCATCTCGCCTTCAGGAAGCAACTCAAGACCTGGCTGTTCGAGCAGTAGCGTTCCCCCCCCCCAGCGCCTTGAGACCCTCCGGGTGAGCAGTGCGCTATACAAATGCCTATGATTGATTGATTGATTGAACTAGCCCACCAGGTACCTCCAGTATGCACCACAGAGCTGGGTTGCAGAGAGGTGGTCCGAGTACACGCCCCTTTTAACACCACTCTGCAAACGCGCCTCTTGGGGCACTGCTGGTGGGGCGATAAGGTCCTCTTGTGTCCTCAGGACCTCAGGACTCAAGTGCACTTCAGCCCCCGAGCAGCAGTGCGTCAAGAGGTGCGTTTGCAGAGTGGTGTAAAAAGGGTGTGTGGCCTCAGACCACCTCTCTGCAATCCAGCTGTGTGGTGCTTACTGAAGGTACCTGGTGGGCTAGTAGGCCCCCAGGGACCCTCAGTATTGAAGGGGATTTAATCCCCAACTAAGAACGCACCAGGGGGTGCGTTTGCAGAGTGGTGGAGAAAGGAGGCATGGCCTTTGTCCACCTATCAGCAATCCCACTGTGTGGGGCTTATTGGCGGTAAGAGGTGGGCTAGTTCGCCCCTAAAGGACCTCCAGCAGCGAAGGGAACTACAATCCCCACCCAAGAACGCACCAGGGAGGGGGTTTGTAGAGTGGTGGGCAAAGGGGAGGGGCCTGCTACAAGTACTTACAAATGCTGCTGTGTGGGACTTACTTGAGGTAGTAGGAGGGGTAGTTGGCCACCAAGGATGTCCTTGGGGGCCAACTACCCCTCTTGTTACCTCCAGTAAGTCCCACACAGTGGGATTGCTAAGACGTCTTTGGAGGCCATGTCCCCCTTTCTCAACCACTCTGAAAACGCACCTCCTGGCAGACTACGGGATGAGGATGAAGTCCAATTTACTCCTGACGGAGTTTGGGGGCCAAGAAGCCCTCCTGGTACCTCCTGTAAGTCCTACGCAGTGGAATTCCTTAGCGCTGGTCAGAGGCCCAGCACCCTTTCTCCACCACTCTGCAAACATGACTACTACTTAAAGAATTATCTTTATGCACGTCTGACTTAGAGGTAGTTTTAATCCCCCCTGCCCTATTATGTACTAGGGCCTTACAGAGGCGGTCATGCCAATCACAGGGGTACCCAATCCATAGTGTACCCTAGTGTATGTAGATGTTTTCACTGTATTCTAAGTGTCTTTAAGGTTAGCACTGGCTCCGGGCCTGGTTAGTCAGAGTCAGTTTCCACCAGCATCAGTCAGCAAAATGTTGGAGGCACAGAATGACTTTGCAACAAAGCCTCTTTCTGCACCTCTGTTGGTTCTTTCTTCATATCTCTTGCTTCTTTCTGCACCTTTCTTTGTCTTTCTGGACTTCTGTTGCCTCTTTCTGCATTTCTCTTGCTTATTTTTGCACCTTTCTTTCTCTTTCTGCACATGTCCTACCTCTGTTGGCATAGTTAGAAATCAGCATTTAAAAAACTTTGAAATTCACGGAAAAAACCATAGGTTTCAGGGACGTTATAGTTAGAAATTAGTATTTAAAAAACCTTAGCAATTCACTGAAAAAAACAACGGTTTCAGAGACATTATAGTTAGTTGGACATTTTACTTGTACAAAACCAGAGAAATTCCACCGTTATAGTTAGTTCAGCTAACTATAACTCGAGCCCTCGCAATGCACTGCTGATGACGTAACATATGCCGTCATTCATGACATGGTCAGTGACATCACTGATGACATCACTGATGACATCTAAAATGACATCACTGATGATATCACTGATGACATCATCCAGTGACTTTGTGTTTCTTTAAAGTTTAAATATTTTTTATATATATGCCAAGGTGTATTGAAGAATGAGTGGGTATATAAGTGTTTGGATGGAGGATTTAGTAGGTGCGTGACTGACTGTATAAGTGAGTGATTAAATGTGTCTTACTGAATTCATAGGTTAGTGACTAAACTGTGTGAATGTCTGTATCAGTCTGTCTGTTGTTGTGTAAGCTGCTGCATGGGTTGGTCAGTAGTTACATGAGTGTCTGTATGGGTTAATGATTGGTTGCCCGAGTATTTGTATGGGAGACTGAGCGTTTGTGTGGGTGGGTGGGAGGTGTGTGACTCTGTGCATAGATGTGTGAGTGGTTGATTCACTGGGTATATGGGTTCAAGAGAGCATGTAGAAACAGCTGTATGGGTGGGTGAGTGCGAGTCTGGGTGTGTTGGTGAGTGAATGGATGTCTCAGTGGTACATGTCCAAGTAACAACATATGTAAAAGGCAGTGTATGTGAGAGTTGGAGTATATAAATGGCTATACGTGAGAGTCAGTGATTATGAGAGTGGCTGTATGGATGAGTGTGTACTTGTATCAGTGAGTCTATAAGAGAGTAAGTATGTGTTAGTGTCTGTATGAATAAGTGAGGTGGTGTGAGTATAACTGTAGAGGTGAGTAAATGGGAGTGTGATTGATTCATTGCATGACTGACTAGGTGTGTGAGTAACTCCATGGATGAGTGGCAGTGTGTGAGTGTCTGTATAGGTGTATGAGTGCATATGATAGTGTTGTATTGATGAGTGACTGCATGTATGAGTAATTGTATGGGTGAATGAGTGGATGTGTGTGTAGACTTAGGAATCAGTGACTGCATATGTGGTAACTGGTATTGGTGTGTCTGTGGAAATATGGATTTTTATGATCAGTTATGTCCCCTATCTTGGACCCCAACGGTTTCATGTACATGCTACAAATACATGTATGTTCCCTCCAGTTCCAGTTATGAAGACGCAAATACATGTGTGTCCACCGTCAGCATGTCCTCTTTCAGATCCGCCATGAATGGGCTGGATATTCGATTCCTAAGTACGAAAGGCCACCGACTTTATATGGCTCAGTTACTCCATTTTGCAGTTCAGGCGAGTAGGCCCTGATTCTACCATCAAGCCTTTCCCTGCTCTCTACCTCTGACAGCTCCAGTCTGAGCTCGCATCTGTATCCATGAACTTTGTCCTACTCCCTGTGCGGCTAACAGTGCCTGACTTGGCCGGTCTGCCTGCCTGCCAAAAACTGTATTTCACCTTCAAGTTATCTGCTTCGTTCCTCAGCCGATGCATTCCTGTCTAGTAGTTTAAGTAAACATTTCTTTCAGCTACTGAGCAAAGGGCCCGGCTTCTCTGTCTTCATGCAAGTAATTCATAGCCCTGTTTCCATGGAAGATTTCTGCCCCTTGCATCTCATGTAGACACTTCGACGCTTGTGCACGCACACACAGTCAGTATAGAATAGATTTTGTCCAAGAGTCCTTCCTTTGTGGATAACATAGTTCTTTAAACATAGGATGTTAGATATGATTTGGTATTAGGTTGACTTGACCCCCCAGACTTCTTGTCTCCACATGTAGAGCTAAATGTCAAGTCCCCTTCACCCCCTAGTTGCACGTCAATCACACGTCATGCTGCTGCGCGCGCATCTCTGCCAAAGTATTTCTGCTGACATTGCGAAATTATTTCATAGATCCACCCATTTGTGACATCACAACCAATGACGTTTCTCTGTTATGCCCACTTATGCCCCTTTCAGTTACGCATGTAGGGTTTTATCTATACTATCAATTGTTACGCCTCCTGCATCTGTTTCATTGTAATGTCTATTCTATAAAAGTGATTACTTGTCAATAATGTATTGTACTTCACTTCCTGAACCTCCGTGGTGATGGAACTTGGAGTCCACAATTCGAATTGTCCATTGGAATAAAGCCCATTCCGAACCTCTCATACCACGGATTCTGCCTCTTATTTTACTGAGCTATTTTTATTAATTTCCTGTATCAAATTCAGTCCCGGTAATTAAATTATTTACCACATGATTGGCGCCCGAACAGGGACACTTTCTCATCTCACGCGCCGGTGGTGCGTTGCAGGCCCGGTCTCCTGCCACAGCTGGACGGACAACAACGCGTACCAGCAGGATTTCCTGTATCTCCCTCCGGTCAAGCGGGGGCGACTGAGGCTGCGATCAACACCCAGACGAGGCGGTGAGAAGTGCGAAGTATCCCGACCAGAGCCTAGCTGAGAGAGCAAGATCCGAGGTATACAGAGGCCCACCAAGTTCCGAAGTTCCGAGGTTCCGATGTTCCGAAGTTCCGAAGTTTTCGAGTCGAGTCCAGTCCGGTCCAGTTCAGTTCAGTTCCGTTCCGAGGCCTTCCGTTCCGAGCTACCCGGTGAGTACCATTGCTGGGGAGGCGTTCTGACGTGCACATAGGTTGTGCCGGTCAAGACGGGTTTGGGTACACAAATCCGGTCTGCACTGTTTTAGCAGTGTATCTGTACTGTTTAGCAGTATATCAAGTATGCCAAATATATAATTCAGAAGCATCTAGTTATTGCCGAGTATTATGCTTAGTGACTAGTTTCTTAGATCATCATCATCATTGTTGTTCTTTTAAATGTTAAATGTTAAATGTGTTAATATGTCCTGCATATTGTGGTGTGAATGACTGTTCATCATTGTGTTTATTGTATTAAGTGTGTTCAAGATTAAGTATCAGATCAGTTGTCAATATGCCGCTCTTTTCGAAATTAAGACAGATCACAACTAGAAAAGGGGTACTAGAAGAAGCTGTTCCTATTCCTCCTAGGGACACTCCAGGGCACTTCATGTATCACAAACATGGCTTAGACGCCATATTATTCCTTGATTTATGGGTAGATTACACCAAGGATCTACCAGAAAGTCAGAGGTGGCCCGCAGCTGGGACCTGGGATGCAGAATGCATCATGAAAGTAGAGGAAGAGTTATGGAAGAGGAAAGCTAGACAGTCACAGAAAGACGCCGTTGAGTTATGGCGTAAAGAATCCCATAGACGTACAGAAAAAGCACTCAGACAGGAAGAGAAAAGTAAGGAGAATTCAAATAAAGTCCGAGAAAATCTATTAATTGAAGAAGGTACACGAGTAAAATCAGAACAGGTAGACCGACAAAGAAATGCCCTTATGAATGGTATGTATCCCCTTCTGGCCGAAGGATTACCTAAGGCTACTCCGGAGATACCAAAAGACTTGCCACCCCCATTGTTTCCAATAAAAGCACATCCAAAGGGGCATCCCAGAACCGCAGAAGATGTTTTCCTTTCCTCATATTTAGATGACGCAGCTCCCGAGTATGCTAACCCCGCACCACATAGACCGTCTGCTGGGGGGGTTCAACGTCAAGACCCTGTGTCTGTACCTTTGCAACAACAAACTCCGACACAAGTTCCGGCAAGCACATCTGTTTCTATATCTGTTCCCACAGCCGTTTCTACAGCTGTGCCCACACCTATAGTTGCTGTATCACGATCAACGAATCCTTTCGCGCCCAGTACCCCAGATGGGGCTACCGGAGGTGCTACCAACGATTTTTCTACGCCACCCAGAATAAATAAGCTTACTTTTCAAGAATCAGCACATCCACGTACGCCCAAACTTATAAATACCCGCACGCTTAAGGAACTTCTAGTAGATTGTAGATATGACCCTGTGCCCGGCAAAGAGGACGAAATGATCCTGGCATCATTGCGTATCAGACGAGCTGCGATGTATTTAGGGAAGCTACCAGGAATGACTATGCATCTAGATAATATATATCATTTTGTCCAAACAGGGCGAGATTCTGAATGTATTAACAGAGCTATGGAATACCAGAAAGTGGAGATACAGGGGGAACTGTTACGTTTCCTCATAAATTGTGTGATCAGAAATCAAGACCGACCGGGGGTAAATCCGGAAGTAATGCAAATTCTTACGAGATGGAGTCAGAATATATCAGAGGGGAAACATGATAGGCAATCATGTATAGTAGCCATGTGCCGAAAGATCCGTAAAGAAATAGAACGAATACATGAAGAGAGATTGGCGGTAGACCAGTTTGAGCAAAACGAAGAGGGAGAATTAGAATTACCCACAAGACAGTCAGAAACTATAGCCTATGTAGGTAGAGGAAGATCTTGTAATAATACTAGATGTTTTACTGATCCGATACGTCCGATATGTCCAGATAGTAACAGGACTTATCCAACACCTATAATAAATATAAGGTCTCCCGAACATTCGTTCCAAGCCGCTGACAAATTACTCCGAGAACGAAGGGGTTATCACCTACTCGATTCTATGGATGAACAAGAATTAGCCAGGTCAGCCGTTCACTGGATTGACAGTCCCGGAAAATATGGTGATGATACAGTAGCACACACGTTTTTGAATCTCACCCCAGATGAACAGCGTTTAGCTGGAATTTATATGATTCAACAACTCCTTATATTATATAAAAACCAACATTCCGATCCTGGTCCCTTACCTGATATATTAACTGAATTACTCACGAATAGATGGAGAGGTTCAGGTACTAAGTTAATTAGAGAAATACTAGAATCCAGAAAGCAGTACATTCTTTTCGTATGCCCAGAACATGTCTCACTGCCCATCAAGGAAAGAACGACGTATTACATGGATAGACAGAATCCCTTACGAGAAGTGCACCCAATAAAAGGCGAGGACAATGAGTTTAAACGTGTATTTGTATATACGCCCATATCTAAAATAGAATTGTTAGAAATGAAGAAAGTGGTACCCAGTCATGACAAAGACCCAGCGGGTTTCCACCGAGAAATTAAAGACATGTTACTCATGGGAGAGTATACCTATCCCGACATTATGACCATATTAAAGGTATTAATGCCCGCTGGCATTTATGAAAAACTTAAGGAAAAAGAGTGGGAAGTGGGAGACCAAAAGATAGACTGGACAGCATTAGAAGCAGAAGAAAAGGCCCGAACTGCAGGAGCAGGGCTTGGGGATAAAATTAAAGCACTACCAGGTTTACTAGTACAGGTACTGCCACGTTTATTAACTACGAAAAAGGAAGATTGGGGTGCAATCTCAGCCTGTAAACAAAAACAAGATGAAGACACCAGTGATTTCTATGCCCGATTCGAAAAATGTTTTGGTATAAATAGTGGCATAAAAGCAAGTAGTGAGTCATATCCACATCTGTTTGTGACAAAATTAGTTGAAAATTCCTTGCCCCAAGTGAAGAATAGAGTATTGAAATTCGAGAGTACCTGGCAAGGTAATACCCCATCACAAATGTTAAAAATGTTACAGTATCATCACAATAGAATTAGAGAGGAACAAGAACATGAACAAAGACGTATGAAAGACACTAAAATGAAAATGCTAGTCTCCCAGACAGTTCCAACTGACGGTCACAAAAAGGGTGTGACACAGTCCGGAGATTCAGCAGTTCCTGTAAAAGGGACATGCAACTATTGTAAACAGCCAGGTCATTACGTACACGATTGTCCAGTCCTGAAACGTAATATCGCCATAGGTATTGCAAAGGAAAGACCACGGCCACCTAGACAGGATCAGAATGAACAAGGAGCTCCGCAGCATGCACAGTCCATGCCAGCTCCGCAACAGTCCATGCCAGCTCCGCAACAGTCTATACAGTTTGTGCCAGCTGCACCAGCGCTGCCTGTTGCTGCCACACAAACAACGACACGACAAATGTACCAGACCGCACAGTATGAATATCCTGAGTATCAACGATACGCATGAACTAGCCTAGAGAGGGAAGTTGACTTACCCCTTATCGAGGTCCCTGTAGATCAAGAAGGACCTTATGTGCACAGTGAATTATTAGGCCAAGATAGAAAATTTTTACTTGATACAGGGGCAAGTCGAACAACCATAAAACGTAGTGAAGTTCCAGGGGCACCCCTCTCAGGCTCACAGAATATTTCCCTTGGTTTTTCAGGAAAACCTATTGTTAATGAAGTATCACAGCCTCTTCCACTTACGATTGGACCCTTGACACGAACTACAGATTTATTGCTTACTAAATCATGCCCAGAAAACTTGTTAGGTATAAAAACATTGAAAGCTCTAGGAGCGATAATATGTTGTTCTCCGGAAGGAGTAAGATTGTTTTTACGAGATTTCAAAGGTCACTATGTATCCCGAGACATGGATCACCGACTGCAGACTTTACCCACACATTTATGGGCACAAGGCCCTACTGATGTTGGTTGCATGAACATTACACCATATCGAGTCACACTAAAGGCAGGAGTGGTACTACCACGAATGCGACAATACAAGTTACCACCAGATGCTGTAGTGGCTTTACTGCAAATCATTGACGAGCTTATTGCCCAAGGAGTGGTTGTGGAAACAGACTCCAATGTATGTAATTCCCCGATAATTCCGATTCTTAAACGAACTGATCCGAAGGCCCCGCCAGTATATCGATTAGTTATTGACCTGCGCGAATTAAACAAATGCATTGTGCCACAATTCCCTGTGGTCCCAGACATCTCGTCATTATTGACAGCCATTGATTCAAAAGCAACGTTCTTTACTGTAATTGATCTCAAGAATGCCTTTTTCAGCGTCCCAATAGATCCGGAAAGCCAATACTTGTTCGGATTTAGTTTAAATGGACGGAGTTTTAAATTCACACGCGCACCTCAAGGATTTACAGAAAGCCCCAGCATCTATAGCCAAGCACTGAAACGAGAACTTGACAGTATACACATGCCAGTCAACACTGCACTGCTTCAATATGTCGATGATCTGCTGATCACCGCCCGAAGCGAACCTGAATGTGAAAAAGCATCACTGACGGTTTTACAATTTCTAGCCGAAAAGGGGCACAAGGTGTCCCCTTCTAAGCTGCAATTCTGTGTCCAGCGAGTTGTTTATCTTGGACACTCGCTGTCCAAGGAGGGAAGGCAGCTTACACCCGACCGCATTCAGTTAATTGCTAACATGCCAATACCCAAGACACAAAAGGAGGTGCGGGCTTTTATAGGCCTCACTTCATATTGTAGGCAGTGGATCCCTCAATATGCATTTTTAGCAAAACCACTCATTCAGTTGACAACACAGGAGGCGGCCACATCGACTGTCCTCCCTTGGACTCAGGAACACACACAAGCTTTTGAAAGCTTAAAGAAAGCTCTATGTCAAGCACCTGTTTTAGCAACACCATGTTACTATAAACATTTTACACTCTTTGTTACAGAACGCGAAGGTACTGCCTTGTCAGTACTCACTCAGGAGCAAGCAGGATCACGCAAACCATGTGCCTATTTCTCTAGTACATTAGATCCCGTAGCTCAGGCTCTGCCTGCGTGCCTGAAATCAGTGGCAGCAACAGCTTTAGCAATCAGACAAAGTGATGCCATAGTGTTAGGACATCCATTGACAGTACAAGTACCCCATGCAGTAGAGGTTCTTGTGAACCGAACGCAAACACAACACTTGACCATAGCAAGACTTACAGGGTACGAATTAACATTGTTTCAGCCACATATAGAAATCAGACGCTGTAATACATTGAATCCTGCCACACTTTTACCTAAGCAGACTGCTCAAACTCACACATCTGACATGACAAAGACAATAGTCCCGACACCAACACATTGTATGACGATTAAGGATCCCGCTCTTGATGTAATTGACATACAGACACATGCTACACCGGACGAGATAAAGAAATGGACTGAATTAGGAGGGATCCAAACGGACCAGGGATGGATGACGAAGGAGAAATGTGTATGGTTTCTTCCTGACTCTATGGTCCAAGTTATCATAAATACAATACACAGTCCAGCGCATCTAGGAGAGAAAGCTATGCTAGACAGCATTCAGCTTACACCCGACCGCATTCAGTTAATTGCTAACATGCCAATACCCAAGACACAAAAGGAGGTGCGGGCTTTTATAGGCCTCACTTCATATTGTAGGCAGTGGATCCCTCAATATGCATTTTTAGCAAAACCACTCATTCAGTTGACAACACAGGAGGCGGCCACATCGACTGTCCTCCCTTGGACTCAGGAACACACACAAGCTTTGGAAAGCTTAAAGAAAGCTCTATGTCAAGCACCTGTTTTAGCAACACCATGTTACTATAAACATTTTACACTCTTTGTTACAGAACGCGAAGGTACTGCCCTGTCAGTACTCACTCAGGAGCAAGCAGGATCACGCAAACCATGTGCCTATTTCTCTAGTACATTAGATCCCGTAGCTCAGGCTCTGCCTGCGTGCCTGAAATCAGTGGCAGCAACAGCTTTAGCAATCAGACAAAGTGATGCCATAGTGTTAGGACATCCATTGACAGTACAAGTACCCCATGCAGTAGAGGTTCTTGTGAACCGAACGCAAACACAACACTTGACCATAGCAAGACTTACAGGGTACGAATTAACATTGTTTCAGCCACATATAGAAATCAGACGCTGTAATACATTGAATCCTGCCACACTTTTACCTGTAATCGGAACAGACCCACTAGCTCATGATTGTATTGAAGTTATTACAATCACGACGAAACCCAGACAAGACTTGACAGATGTCCCATTGTTAGATCCAGACCTGACGTTGTATGTAGACGGTTCATGTATGAGAACAAGTACAGGAGATTTAGTGGCCGCGTATGCAGTCACAACAGATACTGAAGTCATTGAAACAAACTGTATAAATACCTTGTCAGCTCAAGCAGCAGAGCTTACTGCTCTGACGCAAGCCTGTATCCAAGCCACAAATAAGAAAGTCAACATATACACTGACTCACGTTATGCATTCGGAGTTGTACATGACTTCGGCGTGCTGTGGCGAGAGAGAGGTTATTTAACTTCTCATGGTGCCCACATTCAGCACGGATCCCTCATTCATGCTCTGTTAGACGCTATACATCTACCCACTGCAATATCGATTATGAAATGCAAAGCTCATACGAAAGTTACTGATGTCATTTCTCAAGGCAATGATTTAGCTGACAGAACAGCTAAGCAGACTGCTCAAACTCACACATCTGACATGACAAAGACAATAGTCCCGACACCAACACATTGTATGACGATTAAGGATCCCGCTCTTGATGTAATTGACATACAGACACATGCTACACCGGACGAGATAAAGAAATGGACTGAATTAGGAGGGATCCAAACGGACCAGGGATGGATGACGAAGGAGAAATGTGTATGGTTTCTTCCTGACTCTATGGTCCAAGTTATCATAAATACAATACACAGTCCAGCGCATCTAGGAGAGAAAGCTATGCTAGACAGCATTCAACACATTTGGTTCAACAAACATTTACGAGCAGCAGCTAAGCAAAAAGTCCGTACCTGTATGATATGTTGTCAGTTTAACCCAGGTAAAAGCATCCCCGTAGAACAGGGTGGATTTCAGCCTCCTGATCACCCTTTTGAAGTCCTCCAGATGGATTATATCCAGATGGAACGATGTCGAGGATTCAAATATGTTCTCGTAGTTGTCTGCGCTCTTTCCCGTTGGACCGAAGCGTACCCAGTCTCAGATTACACTGCCCCGACCACTGCCAAGCAGCTAGTTCGAGAATTCTTCCCACGGTATGGTTTACCACGTGTTGTCTATTCAGATAACGGCCAGCCGTTCTCATCCGAACTGATGAAACATGTTTCACTTTTGCTAGGATATCAGTGGAAGTTTCATTGTGTCCGACACCCCGAGGCAGCAGGTCTCGTGGAACGACATAATCAAACTCTGAAAATCAGATTGTCCAAAATATGTAGAGAGAAAGGTGTCGATTGGGTAGTAGCTTTACCAGTTGCACTCTTTTACATGAGAATGGTAGCGCACTCTCGAACAGGGCTATCCCCTTATGAGGTGATCTTTGGAAGACCACCGAATATGTGGGGGACGCCTATACCCCGTAAAATAACTGATGTTGACTGTAATATGCTGACAGATTACCTGGCTTCCTTGATGTCTGCACTACAATCTTGTCGTTCACAGGTAGCTGCAGCCTTTCCTGACAACACTGAGGTGAAACCCCATGACGTAGTTCCGGGGGATCTGGTTTTAGTGAGGAACTTTGACCGGAAGACTCAGCTGGATCCTAGGTGGAAGTCGCCGCAATTAGTCCTGCTTACCACAAGGACAGCCGTGAAGATCGAAGGCCGGAAAGGCTGGGTGCATTCAAGTCATATCAAGAAATTTCATGGACTACCATCGGATGTAAATACCACACCTCGTGTGTCTTCACCTATTGACTCAAAGCTCCCTTTGGTTGAATCAAGTAACCAGGAACTATATAAATTAAAACTGCGGTCTAAAAAGTCAGACAATTTGATTGTTTAAGTCCTCTCCAAGGTGAAGCGGTTGAATTTGTCTCTGACATGTATCCCTTAGACCTGAATAGAGAAAAAACCCGAAAAATGTTGAAACAACATGCGTACTGTAAATCACTGCGTAGTCATTGTACAGTGACGTTATTAATTTTGTCTTTCTTAAGTCTTATAATAATCACTGCAAGTATATTGTTGCACATATATCATCCTATTTCTAAACATGTTTACAATGTTACTGCTGAACATTCTTTTAGTGAACTACCCCCACATGAATTGTCCTATAGATTTGCGCTGCGCAATAACACTTTCATTAGTATGTTACATCATTCCCATCAGACTAGTAATGCTACAAATTGTTGGATATGTGGTCGACTCCCTCCCTATCAGAATTATAAGGGAGTTCTGCCCCTCTTTCCATATCCGTTTACACACAATGGCTCCTGTGGAGCATGGTTTAGTTTAATCAATTCTTTAGATTCAAACACAGCAGTTTATCAAGACAATTGGGTATGGGGAAATCTGAACCTAGTTTTACTCAAAGTCTGCTACCCTGACAAGGAGGGTCGTCCCAAAAGAACAGGAACTGATCTAGAAAATGAAGTATATGGATTAGGTAATTTTACACTTAATCTCATGATTCTGAATGTTGAATCCGAAGCTGCACCAATTTTGCCTGCCATGTCAGTGTTCCCAGCTAAGGGTGAATTGTGTGTAAGAAAGAATGGTTCCATACATATGGGCCATAGTAGATGCACTACTGTAGTAGAATTCAGTGATCAAGGCAAGTCTTCATTTAGAGCTTCTCGCCATTCCTACTTCATATGTGGTCAGACTGCATATATACGTCTGCCTCTAGATTGGGATGGTACCTGTTACATTGCATTCCTTTTGCCACCTGTTTTCCTAGCTCCTCCTGATTATCATAGAAATATTCATTTAGTACACAATAGAGAACGGAGAGATCTCCCAATTGTCGATTACACTGAGACGGCATGGGAAAAGTATGTAGATTTTAATAAAGGCCTCTTTCCCTATATAGGTACAGTTACCAATAGTAAGCTAATACGTAGACTAACTAGGACTCTTGAAGCCGTAGTGAATGAAACTATTTCCGCCTTAGGCAACTTGACAGAGGAGCAGTCTGCGATGAGGATTGTTGTTCTTCAAAATCGTCTTGTCCTTGACGTCATCCTGGCCGATAGGGGCGGAGCTTGTAGGGTCATCGGATCAAGCTGCTGCGTATTCATACCAGAAAATTCGCCATCTGTATATAAATCTATAACCCGCCTTCATAAGATTGTGAGCCAGATACACCAGAATCCAGGCACTTGGACTTGGTCCGGGTGGTTTTGGAGCGTGTTATCAGCCTGGGGATGGAGAGTTCTATCCTTCCTAGGTATTGGCCTTTGTTAGACCTGACATCCTTGGCGTGGGTTTTTCCCCTATCCTTTGCCTCTGCTACATGGATTTTCGATGCTGTGCTGGATTCCGTTTTGCTGGTTTCGATGCTTTGGACACTCTGCCACTGCTAATCAGTGCCAGAGTGTAAGTGCTCCCTGTGTAAAATCTCGTATTGATTGGATATACCTGATTGGCATATCTGTATCACCATGAAGTCCCTAGTAAAGTGCACTGTGTGTGCCAGGGCTGGTGATGACAGATGCTACTAGTGGGTCTGCAGCGCTGATTGCGCCACCCACCTGTGTAGCCCTAAAACAGTGTCTCAGGCCTGCCGCCGCAGGCCTGCCTGCAGTCCCCGGACTGCCATGTCCCCCTGGCCAGTGTCCACACTGGCCGGGCCTAACCCTTCCCTTTTCATACACGTCAGTCATCCCTATGGAAGGCCCAAGGTACCCCCCTGGGCAGGGTGCAGTGTATGTAGAAGGTAGAGCATGTACTAGTGCAGGTAACATGTTCTGGTAGTGAACACCGGCCATTTTGTGTGTTCACTACTGCAAGGATATCTTGTTCCATAGGCTAACATGAGGGAGGCGGGTGCCAATGGCTATCCGCCTATCTTCTCATACGAACAAGATAAGACATGAGTGTTTGATATCCCTGAGCTCAGCATTTAATAACACATCTTTTAGGAGAGATTGTTTTTAAATCCTGAGTTGGAGAACAGTACTTTTTAGAGAGTCGCTGTTCTCTTGTCTGACCCTTCTGTGTGCCTGGGCGCGCTTGTGGATTGACTGTCTGGTTTGAGAGTGACAGGGGTTGGGGATCCCCCCGGGAGGTTGGCTGAGTCAGCCCTCTGCTGAATGGCGATGATCGCAAGGAGAGTGGAGGGAGGAGATAGCACCTGGGATTGAATAGGGCTGTGCCTGCCTGCCACTCTGCTGGCTCCACCTCCTGCTGGGCGGCTGACGACCTTGCCCCTCGCTCTGAAAAGAATGTATGAGCCAGGAAAACAAAGTGCTCCAGCAACACCCAGAACTGGATCAGACCGGGCTCAGGACCCACTTGCACAAAGACTTCAAAGACTTCTAGGGGTATAAGTACAAGACCCCTGACAACAGATTTTTAGATTCGACCATCGAGAGGAACTTCTGTTGAAAGACGGACCGCTGAAGAACTAAAGGAAGATTGCCGTGCTGTGTGCTCTAAAGGCTGACCTGTTCTGGCGGACGACTGAAGCTAAGAAGAAGGGGTCCTGCTGTGTGCTGACCCTATCCACTTGACCAAACAAGACTTTGCTGTGTGCTGTGTCTTCAACTGAATCTCCAAGGGCCTGAGAAGAGCTGGCCTCCTGTTTTGCAACCCAGGGATAGAAAGGTTGCCAAGAACCCAAGATTCTGCTGTGTCCCACCTGCGCTGCTGTGTGCCGCAGGGACCGTGGACTGTTCTACCAAGCTTCTCAACATCTGCCTGTGAGGTGGGCTGGCTGCTCTCTGTCTTGCTAGAGAGTACCGCACCGAGCCGGGCCCGACACCGGTTGCCGCATCAAGAAGATCAACGTGCTCATCGGCACGTGCCTTGCCGCGACCCGGAGGCCTGAAGCAGATCGAGAGTCGTATTTCCCTGCTCTACGAAGCCGCGCTGTGAGTGGCTGACTCCGGTGACGTCGACATCGTCACTGGGGGCTCGTCGAGGGAGTTGTGGAATCCTTGCACCGAACAGCCCGAGGAGCGCTCGTATAACGAGCGCAGTGACACCGCCGGAGCAACGTAGCTGCCTAAAACATCGAGAGCCTACAAACTGATTCATTCTCAGTGAGTATCGAATCACCCAAGAGACTAGAGACTATCGTCTGACGATCCCGACCAACTAAGAAAGCAACTGTTGTGTAAACCTGTGATGCTTGACTTCAACTGCGGAAACTAGATAAAGATATATTATTTTTGATATAACTCACCTGTGTGGTCTAAGTTTGTGGTGTGCGGAGGGGGGATCATTGTGGTGTCTACGTGCAAATACCTTACACATTGCCTTGGGGATAAGCCTGTCTGCTCGAGCCAAGCTACCTAGAGGGTGAGCAGGGGTTATCTACCGTGTGTGTCCCTGTACCCTGACTAGAAGCAAGGGTCCCTATTGGGTCTAAGGTGAATACCTCTGCCAACTAGAGACCCCCAGATCTAACATTGGTGGTCAGCGGTGCGGATTAGAACCAGTATTTGCACTTGACCTGCAGTGATTCTTCGTACATCACTAATCTAGTAAGCAGTTGCATTGCACAAAGTTTTAGCGAAGACTATTCTTAGAGGATCGACGAAGCATCATGTCTCAGAATGGAGTAGGTGAGGAGTCGGAATTGCAATTTGAAGTAGAGAAGTTGCTCACGTACAAGAAGGAGCACCTAAAGCAATTCTGCAAGCAGCTTGGATGCCCAGCGCAGGGCAGCGCCAACAGGACGGAGCTACAGAAAGCTCTAAGGGCCTGGTGGGAGGCCAAGAATGGCGCAACGGAGGAAACTACTGATGGGGATGGCACACCGGAGCACGGATTTGGATCCGATGATCTACCAGTGAATAGGCCAGCGTCTAGGGCTGGCAGCGCCCATTCCAGTAGGAGCCTCTCTCCAGAGGAGCTGGAGGAAAACCAGAGGGTTAGAGCCCACGAGATTGAACTTTTTAAGCTCAAAGCTCAAGCGGAAGAAAGGAAACTGCGCCTTGACAGTGAAAAAGAGGCGGAGGAGAGGAGGAATGCTCTTGCTTTGGAAGAGAAGAAACTCCAGTTGGCTCATGAGTTGAGCATGAGGGAGCTGGACATTAAAGCCAAACAGGTGGCGTCCAGTCCGAATGGTGGCAGCGCACAACC
Source organism: Triturus cristatus (assembly GCF_964204655.1). NCBI lineage: Eukaryota > Metazoa > Chordata > Amphibia > Caudata > Salamandridae > Triturus > Triturus cristatus. The sequence goes on along the minus strand of NC_140584.1, from coordinate 130,309,260 downwards.
AGTACAGGCGGGTAAGGTATACATACCGAAAGATTTGGTGCAGAATTATCAGAAGGGTGAGGATATCTATGCGTGGTTTAGATCCTATGAGCTTGCCTTGAAGATGAATGAAGTGCCTGAGAAAAGTTGGGGAGCAGGATTGTGGAAGCATTTTGAGGCCTCTGGGAGGGATGTTTTAGCACCCTTAGAAACAGCAGGGACCTTAACCTACCCCACTATGAAGGAGGCCTTATGCCTCAGGTATGGGCTTACACCAGAACAGTACCGACAGAAGTTTAGGAACTTCAAGAAACTTGATTCGAGTACGTGGGTGGAGTGTGTGAGTATGTACACGCGTGCACTGGAAGGTTGGATAAAGGGCAGCAAAGTTACTGATTATGTGGGGTTGTGCCACTTGATTAGTTGGGAGCACTTGAGTAGTCTATGTGTTCCAGAGCTGCGCCAGCATCTTTTAGACAGCAAGTTAACTGATCCCAGTGAGCTTGCTAAAGAGGCCGACCGCTGGACTAGCACCAGGGTCAACAAAGGGGTGGTAAGTATGCCAGCCAAGGGTGGACAGGGTCCCCAGCAGAAAGGTGGGGAGGACAAGGGCAACAGTAAGGAGTTCTCTAAAGGGCCCCAAAACAGTTCCCAGGAGAAGGAGTCCCAAGCCCCCAAACCGAAGAGGTCTTGGCCCCCTAAGGGCAGCAGACCACCGCCTACTTGCTATGCTTGTAGAGAAGTGGGGCACATCGCCCCTAAATGTCCCAAGAAACCCCCAGCACCAACTGCTGCTCCAGTCCCAGGGTTAGCTAGTGTAGCTTTGGGAGGGGATTTAATTTCCAGTGGGGAAGAGGGATTAGCTATGATGACCCTTGTCTCGTTAGGAGACCAAGAGATGGTCCAGGATGCCTTGATACCCGCTAACACTAAGAAATACGGGCAAAAGGTGACCATCAATGGGAGGGAGGTAGAGGCTCTGAGAGACACCGGGGCTAGTGTGACATCTGTCAGGTGTCAGTGGGTGTCTGAAGAACAAGTAATTCCCAATGTGCTCCGCCCAGTAGTGGCAGCTGACACTTCAGTTCGCCTCTGCAAGATGGCGCGTGTTCCCTTCACATGGGGGGGAGTCTCTGGTACCTTGGAAGTCTGTGTCAGTGATGCCTTGCCGGTAGATTGTCTGTTGGGTAACGACCTGGAGAGTTCTCCATGGAAGGACGTAGAGCACAGAACTCACTTGGAAATGTTAGGACTGTCAGCGTGGATCTGTGTATCCACACGTGCCATGACAGCCAGTAAGGGTGGATTAGTAGAACTGGAGCCTGGAACAATGGCCCAGGAACCTGCCAGGAGAGGAAGGGGCAGAGGGCGCGGGAAACCAGCCCCCACTGTTCCCACGGTCCAGGAGGAAGCCGAACCTGAGGGGGATGCCCTGGAACCTACAGGGGAGCAGGTGGCCGAACTGGGGGAGTTGCCTGAGCTGACCCATTGGCAGCAAGAGGGTGGCCCCTCCAGGGAGGAATTCTGCCAGGCTCAGAAGGAGTGCCCTTCTCTCATTGGTGTGCGGCAGCAGGCTGCAGACCAGGCAGCGGGCCTAGGGTCCAAGGAACATTTGATTTACTGGGAAGATGACTTACTGTATAGTGAGCCTAAGTTCGCTGAGCCCGGTGCAGCCCGTGTGCTGGTGGTACCCGAGCGCTTCAGAAACTTCGTACTGGGTCTGGCTCACGACGTGCCTCTCGCAGGACATCTGGGGCAAGACAAGACCTATCACAGGCTTGTCACCCACTTCTACTGGCCTCAGATGAAGAAGCACGTCGGTACCTTTTGTAAGTCATGCCAAACCTGTCAAGCCAGTGGTAAGAGCGGAGGGAAGTGCGTGGCGCCCCTCCAGCCGTTTCCTGTAGTGAGCACCCCTTTCGAGCGGGTGGGCATTGATATCGTAGGGCCCCTGGATCCCAAGACCGCCTTAGGCAACAGGTTTATCCTGGTCTTGGTGGATCACGCCACTCGGTACCCGGAAGCAGTCCCTCTCAGGACAATCACAGCACCCGTGGTGGGCCGTGCATTGATGGGGATCTTTTCCCGTGTGGGGTTCCCTCGAGAGGTGGTCTCCGACCGGGGTACCAACTTCATCTCTAGGTATATGAAGTCTCTGTGGGAGGAGTGTGGAGTAACTTATAAGTTCACCACTCCTTACCACCCTCAAGGAAATGGGTTGGTTGAAAGATTCAACCGCACCCTGAAAGGTATGATTATGGGTCTAGCGGAGCCCATGAGACGGAAGTGGGACGTCTTGTTACCATGCCTGTTGTTTGCCTACAGGGAGGTGCCTCAGAAGTCCTTAGGGTTCAGCCCCTTTGAACTGCTGTATGGCCACCCTGTTAGAGGACCTCTCACACTGGTGAAGGAGGGGTGGGAGAAATCCCGTGGGAAAACCCCCCAGGATGTGTTCAGCTATGTGCTGGCCATCCGCAACCAAACGCAGCGCTTCCGGAAGCTCGCTCAGGAGAATCTATAAGCCAGCCAGGAGGAGATGAAAAGATGGTACGACCAGAATGCCACTCTGGTAGAATTTCATCCCGGGCAAAAAGTGTGGGTGATGGCGCCGGTGGAGCCTTGTGCGCTCCGTGACAAGTGGACCGGGCCATATGAGGTGGTAGAGCGCAAGAGTGAGGTGACCTACCTGATCAACATGAAGACTCCTAGGCAGCCCCTTAGAGTCTTGCATGTAAACCGCCTCAAACCCCACTTCGAGAGGTCTGAAGTGACGATGCTCATGGCTACAGATGACGGTGGGGAAGAGGATAGTGATCCTCTCCCTGACCTCCTGGCCACCACGGAGCAAGGCGGGTCAGTAGATGGTGTGGTCCTCTCGCCCACACTGACCCCAGAGCAGCAGAGAGACTGTCGCCAGGTGTTGGGTCAGTTTGCCTCCCTGTTCTCCCTGACACCAGGTGTCACCAATTGGTGCGTCCATGATGTGGACACTGGAGATAGCCTGCCTGTGAAACAGAAGTTTTACAGAGTAGCTGACAAGGTCAGGGCCAGCATAAAGGAAGAAGTTTCCAAGATGTTGGCGTTAGGGGTAATTGAGCCCTCTAGCAGTCCCTGGGCTAGCCCAGTGGTCCTCGTTCCCAAGAAATCTGCTACACCCGGTGGCCCGTCAGAACTTCGGTTTTGCGTGGACTACCGCGGGCTCAATGCGGTCACCAAGACTGACGCGCACCCCATCCCCAGAGCTGATGAGCTCGTGGATCGGTTAGGAGCTGCCCGGTACCTCAGCACCTTCGATTTGACTTCGGGGTACTGGCAGATTGCCTTAACTGACGGGGCAAAGGAGAGGTCGGCATTTTCAACGCCAGAGGGGCACTTCCAATTTCGAGTCATGCCCTTTGGATTGAAAAATGCCCCTGCCACCTTCCAGAGACTGGTCAACCGGGTACTGACCGGGCTGGAGCAATTCAGCGCCGCGTACTTGGACGACATTGCTGTGTTCAGCTCCACTTGGGAAGAACACTTGCAACACCTCTGTGAAGTGTTGAGGGCGCTGCAGAAGGCAGGCCTCACTATCAAGGCTAGTAAGTGCCAGATAGGGCAGGGATCAGTGGTGTATTTGGGACACCAGGTGGGGAGCGGCCAGGTGGCGCCCCTACAGGCGAAGATCGATACCATTCTGGCTTGGGAACCCCCCAAAACGCAGACAGAGGTGAGAGCCTTTCTAGGACTCACCGGGTATTACAGACGGTTCATCAAGGGATACGGCACCATTGTTGCCCCCCTGACGGAACTATCCTCTAGAAATCAGCCCAGGAAAGTGAATTGGACCGAGGCCTGTCAAACTGCTTTTGATGCCCTGAAAACTGCAATGTGCACAGCACCGGTGCTTAAGGCGCCTGACTTTTCGAGTGAGTTCGTAGTGCAGACAGACGCTTCAGAGCAAGGCGTGGGAGCAGTACTCTCACAGATGGACGACGAGGGCGGGGACCAACCCGTAGCTTTCATTAGTAGAAGGCTACTTCCCAGGGAACAGAGGTGGAGCGCTATTGAGAGAGAAGCATTTGCTGTGGTCTGGGCCCTGAAGAAGCTGAGGCCCTACCTGTTTGGGACTCACTTCCGTGTTCAGACCGACCACAGGCCCCTCAGATGGTTAATGCAGATGAGGGGTGAGAATCCAAAACTGTTGAGGTGGTCCATCTCCCTACAGGGAATGGACTTTACGGTGGAACACCGTCCCGGTACAGAGCACGCCAATGCTGATGGCCTGTCCAGGTTTTTCCGCCTTAGCGATGAGAACTCCCAAGAGGGTGGGTAGTTCTCCCCGCTTTCAGCTGGAGGGGACACGTGTTAGACCTGACATCCTTGGCGTGGGTTTTTCCCCTATCCTTTGCCTCTGCTACATGGATTTTCGATGCTGTGCTGGATTCCGTTTTGCTGGTTTCGATGCTTTGGACACTCTGCCACTGCTAATCAGTGCCAGAGTGTAAGTGCTCCCTGTGTAAAATCTCGTATTGATTGGATATACCTGATTGGCATATCTGTATCACCATGAAGTCCCTAGTAAAGTGCACTGTGTGTGCCAGGGCTGGTGATGACAGATGCTACTAGTGGGTCTGCAGCGCTGATTGCGCCACCCACCTGTGTAGCCCTAAAACAGTGTCTCAGGCCTGCCGCCGCAGGCCTGCCTGCAGTCCCCGGACTGCCATGTCCCCCTGGCCAGTGTCCACACTGGCCGGGCCTAACCCTTCCCTTTTCATACACGTCAGTCATCCCTATGGAAGGCCCAAGGTACCCCCCTGGGCAGGGTGCAGTGTATGTAGAAGGTAGAGCATGTACTAGTGCAGGTAACATGTTCTGGTAGTGAACACCGGCCATTTTGTGTGTTCACTACTGCAAGGTTATCTTGTTCCATAGGCTAACATGAGGGAGGCGGGTGCCAATGGCTATCCGCCTATCTTCTCATACGAACAAGATAAGACATGAGTGTTTGATATCCCTGAGCTCAGCATTTAATAACACATCTTTTAGGAGAGATTGTTTTTAAATCCTGAGTTGGAGAACAGTACTTTTTAGAGAGTCGCTGTTCTCTTGTCTGACCCTTCTGTGTGCCTGGGCGCGCTTGTGGATTGACTGTCTGGTTTGAGAGTGACAGGGGTTGGGGATCCCCCCGGGAGGTTGGCTGAGTCAGCCCTCTGCTGAATGGCGATGATCGCAAGGAGAGTGGAGGGAGGAGATAGCACCTGGGATTGAATAGGGCTGTGCCTGCCTGCCACTCTGCTGGCTCCACCTCCTGCTGGGCGGCTGACAACCTTGCCCCTCGCTCTGAAAAGAATGTAGGAGCCAGGAAAACAAAGTGCTCCAGCAACGCCCAGAACTGGATCAGACCGGGCTCAGGACCCACTTGCACAAAGACTTCAAAGACTTCTAGGGGTATAAGTACAAGACCCCTGACAACAGATTTTTAGATTCGACCATCGAGAGGAACTTCTGTTGAAAGACGGACCGCTGAAGAACTAAAGGAAGATTGCCGTGCTGTGTGCTCTAAAGGCTGACCTGTTCTGGCGGACGACTGAAGCTAAGAAGAAGGGGTCCTGCTGTGTGCTGACCCTATCCACTTGACCAAACAAGACTTTGCTGTGTGCTGTGTCTTCAACTGAATCTCCAAGGGCCTGAGAAGAGCTGGCCTCCTGTTTTGCAACCCAGGGATAGAAAGGTTGCCAAGAACCCAAGATTCTGCTGTGTCCCACCTGCGCTGCTGTGTGCCGCAGGGACCGTGGACTGTTCTACCAAGCTTCTCAACATCTGCCTGTGAGGTGGGCTGGCTGCTCTCTGTCTTGCTAGAGAGTACCGCACCGAGCCGGGCACGACACCGGTTGCCGCATCAAGAAGATCGACGTGCTCATCGGCACGTGCCTTGCCGCGACCCGGAGGCCTGAAGCAGATCGAGAGTCGTATTTCCCTGCTCTACGAAGCCGCGCTGTGAGTGGCTGACTCCGGTGACGTCGACATCGTCACTGGGGGCTCGTCGAGGGAGTTGTGGAATCCTTGCACCGAACAGCCCGAGGAGCGCTCGTATAACGAGCGCAGTGACACCGCCGGAGCAACGTAGCTGCCTAAAACATCGAGAGCCTACAAACTGATTCATTCTCAGTGAGTATCGAATCACCCAAGAGACTAGAGACTATCGTCTGACGATCCCGACCAACTAAGAAAGCAACTGTTGTGTAAACCTGTGATGCTTGACTTCAACTGCGGAAACTAGATAAAGATATATTATTTTTGATATAACTCACCTGTGTGGTCTAAGTTTGTGGTGTGCAGAGGGGGGATCATTGTGGTGTCTACGTGCAAATACCTTACACATTGCCTTGGGGATAAGCCTGTCTGCTCGAGCCAAGCTACCTAGAGGGTGAGCAGGGGTTATCTACCGTGTGTGTCCCTGTACCCTGACTAGAAGCAAGGGTCCCTATTGGGTCTAAGGTGAATACCTCTGCCAACTAGAGACCCCCAGATCTAACAGCCTTCTTATACTATTCAGTTGCTGCTTATGCCTGCAATGTGGACCAGCGATTTGTGGTCTGTGTGCCACATCGTGTATTCCACATCAAGGTTTTCACTCAAGATCCCGAAAGAAGAAAGAAGAACAAATGATGCTATATGAACAGATCAATGGATTAATGAAGATTGATATCTCTTAATGGGCAAGTAGGGGACAAGGAGGGAATGTGGAAATATGGATTTTTATGATCAGTTATGTCCCCTATCTTGGACCCCAACGGTTTCATGTACATGCCACAAATACATGTATGTTCCCTCCAGTTCCAGTTATGAAGACGCAAATACATGTGTGTCCACCGTCAGCATGTCCTCTTTCAGATCCGCCATGAATGGGCTGGATATTCGATTCCTAAGTACGAAAGGCCACCGACTTTATATGGCTCAGTTACTCCATTTTGCAGTTCAGGCGAGTAGGCCCTGATTCTACCATCAAGCCTTTCCCTGCTCTCTACCTCTGACAGCTCCAGTCTGAGCTCGCATCTGTATCCATGAACTTTGTCCTACTCCCTGTGCGGCTAACGGTGCCTGACTTGGCCGGTCTGCCTGCCTGCCAAAAACTGTATTTCACCTTCAAGTTATCTGCTTCGTTCCTCAGCCGATGCATTCCTGTCTAGTAGTTTAAGTAAACATTTCTTTCAGCTACTGAGCAAAGGGCCCGGCTTCTCTGTCTTCATGCAAGTAATTCATAGCCCTGTTTCCATGGAAGATTTCTGCCCCTTGCATCTCATGTAGACACTTCGACGCTTGTGCACGCACACACAGTCAGTATAGAATAGATTTTGTCCAAGAGTCCTTCCTTTGTGGATAACATAGTTCTTTAAACATAGGATGTTAGATATGATTTGGTATTAGGTTGACTTGACCCCCCAGACTTCTTGTCTCCACATGTAGAGCTAAATGTCAAGTCACCTTCACCCCCTAGTTGCACGTCAATCACACGTCATGCTGCTGCGCGCGCATCTCTGCCAAAGTATTTCTGCTGACATTGCGAAATTATTTCATAGATCCACCCATTTGTGACATCACAACCAATGACGTTTCTCTGTTACGCCCACTTACGCCCCTTTCAGTTACGCATGTAGGGTTTTATCTATACTATCAATTGTTACGCCTCCTGCATCTGTTTCATTGTAATGTCTATTCTATAAAAGTGATTACTTGTCAATAATGTATTGTACTTCACTTCCTGAACCTCCGTGGTGATGGAACTTGGAGTCCACAATTCGAATTGTCCATTGGAATAAAGCCCATTCCGAACCTCTCATACCACGGATTCTGCCTCTTATTTTACTGAGCTATTTTTATTAATTTCCTGTATCAAATTCAGTCCCGGTAATTAAATTATTTACTACATGTCGATGGTTTTGAAAATAGTAGTTTGTATTTTACAGTGGGTGTATCAAAGGTTATATTAGAGTGTGAGGAGGTGCATCGGATTTTCACATGGATGATGTCATCAGTGATGTCATCAGTGATGTCACTTGAGATGTCATCAGGAATGTCATCAGTGATGCCACTGACCATGTCATGAATGATGTAATATGTGACATCATCAGCAGTGCATTGTAGGGGCGCGAGTTATAGTTAGCTGAACTAACTATAACGGTGGAATTTCTCTGGTTATGTACGAGTGAAATGTCCAACTAACTATAACGTCCCTGAAACCTATGGTTTTTTCAGTGAATTTCTAAGGTTTTTTAAATGCTAATTTCTAACTATAACGTGCCAGAAACCTATGGTTTTTTCAGTGAATTTGCTAAGGTTTTTTAAATGCTATTTTCTAACTATAACATACCAGTCAAGTTTTTAGAGTGGTGGGGAAAGGTGAGCGTGGCCTCCGAAACACCTCTTAGCAATCCCACTGTGTGGGATTTACTGGACTTAACAAGAGGAGTAGTTATCCCCCAACGTCAACCTTGGGGGCCAACTATCCCTTTTATTACCACCAGTAAGTCCCACACAGCAGGATTGCTAACATCTTATCTCAGGCCCGCCCCCACCCTGCACCACTGTGCAAACGTACCCCCTAGCACTTTGTAAGTTGGGGTTTTAAGTCCCCTTGAATTCTGAGGGTCCCTGGGGGCCGACTAGCCCACCAGGTACCTCCAGTAATTGCCACAGTGCTGCGTTGCAGAGAGGTGGTCTGAGGCCACACCGCTTTTGACACCTCTCTGCAACGCAGCTCTGTGGCACTTACTGGAGGTACCTGGTGGGCTAGTTGGACCCAAGGGACCCTCAGGATTAAAGGGGACTTAATCCCCCAACTTGCAATGCACCAGAGGGCCCGTTTGCACAGTGGTGAAGTGAGGGGTGGGGCCTGATGTGATAAGTGTGCAAACAGGCCCGTCAACCTTGGGGGCCAAGTATCCCTTTTATTACCACCAGTAAGTCCCACACAGCAGAATTGCTAACTTCTTCTATCAGGCCCCGCCCCCTCCCTGCACCACTGTGCAAACGTACCCCCTAGCACTTTGTAAGTTGGGGGATTAAGCCCCCTTAAATCCTGGGGGGTCCCTGAGGGCCAACTAGCCCACCAGGTACCTCCAGTGAGTACCACAGAGCTGCGTTGCAGAGAGATGTAAAAAGGGGCATGTTATTTAGTTAGTTAGTAAATTCTTACAATGCGGCGCCGCATCATTCCTTAAATCATTTTGTATAGTTGGCTTTTCTTTGTATTGGCATTATAAGAAAACAGCCAAGTTCACCTGTGCTGTTGCAACACATAGCTGAAAACATAATGCAAACACCTATTTTGTGTACATTAAGCATCCAAGCAGGTCGCCACAAAATATAGGTGCTGCCAAAACCGAATTAGATAAATAGACCATTAAACACAATTACAGTGTTTGATAAGATAAAATAACCACATATCCTTCACGCCTCCAGCACTCTCCAATCTAGGATGAATGAAATCACTGATACACTCTTGTACACTAAATTGTATTACTTGGCCTGCTGATTTCATCCAGTTTGCAGAATTGATGCTAAGGCATCAATGTGGATACTTCTCTCTTGGGAAACAGCATGCCTCCGATGCTATGTGTGTGAAGAGCACTCTAGCAGACTCTCTCCTCCTTAGAGTGGCATCTGACCTTCCGGTGCTCTCTACAACAGGAAGTGGGCTTTCAGAATATGATCACCTTATAATACATGGTATTCTGCAATCTCAGTACAGACGCCTGTCTAATTTATTTATAATCGGGGCTTGTGACACACCCAGTCACAGATTATAAAGAAAAGATGTCAGAAGTCAACTGTAAAAAGTTATTTATAGTTGAGTTCTGATTTCACAATGCCTGCTGCCACAGCCAGCAGCTGAGGTGAAAGGCTGGTCAGGTCGTGGAGCAAATGCTTAAAGCAAGGAAAATGAAATGATGATTTTCTTTCCTCTGCTCTATTTATCTAGCTTACAGTGATGCAGAAAGAACATGTTTATTTTTAGCATTCCTTAGATAATTATAAAAAAGTTAGAATCTTTCTGAATTTTTTACACATTCTGAACTACGGCAGCTTTTTTTCTTCTGTAAACGGTCTTGTATTGAACTGTTTCTAATATCTTTTTTCAACAAGTATCTAACAGGTTTTTTATGTGTTTAACTTTGCACTTGATGTTCTATTTTATTCATATCTTCACAACCATGCTCTCTCTTTCAAATGAAAGAGCTATGCACCAACATTTGAAGTGGTTTGTGGGGTGTATGTGTATTACATGATATAAAATACCCCCTGCTGGACCTTATTTGGATATTGCAAGTCACCTTGGATTTCACAATCTTTTAAAGGAACTTGGCTTTTGGCCTCGTTCGTCTATATGATTATGGACCTCCTCAGTCACTTGCAATATCCTTATACTGTACGACAAGAGTTATGTATCCCTTACATAAAGTTGTGCAGTGCTTCCTGTTTTATAAAGCATTAGCTATGCCCTAGGCACAATAATTATCAAAATCCCAACAAATATCATAAAACCAACAAACATTCTAAAATGCCTATTGTTGCTGGTTGTTAGCTGGAAAGGACTGGGCAAAATGAACTCATTTTCTTCTCTACACAGGGTAACCCCTTTAATGTGAAATACATGAATGTATCATTCTCTCCATTACGAAGGTTAGTCATAGATTGAATTTAATTGGAAAAAATTATGATCTTAAGAACATTAAACCCCTATCCTACTTTACAGAAATAGAATTGGGGGAATTTATGGTTGTTAGCTTATTAATAAAAATGCCTGTCACAATGGTAAACTTGCTACATTGGTGAATTTAAAGTTAGGGACACATTGTGAGTGTTTTGTGTAGAATCCATAAAAGGTAGTCGCCACAATCCTCGGGGAGCCTCATTTATGAAAACTATCGCATTGCTGCGACAACACAGCTATGCAACAATTTTCGCTGCCTCCTACTTGCGACACAATAGATGCGTCGTATTTAATGTATGGTGCTCCATGTCGCAAGTTATGACAGATACATCAGGAATCCTGACGTATCTGTTTGAGCACAAGTCATGCATTGATGGAGTTGTGTCATAAACATGACACAAATCCAGCAATGTTTGGGGTAGGCCTGTGCCTATGGCACTGCGTCACCCTTGCGCCTGCCATGAGGCAGGCGTAAGGTTTTTTCGCAGTGGCGTCCTAAAAGTGTCAGAGTGAAATATCATAAATTTCACTACGACAATTATACAACCCTTTTTTTAACTGGGAACGCCCACCCTGCATACATTATACCTGACGCCGGTATAATGGAGCGCGGGCATTTACAAAGTGACGCATCTGCTTAGATGCGTCACCTTGTAAAAATGGGGCAACGTGGCGCATTGTTTATGCCGCTGCTGCATCAGGAAAAGTGACACAATGGCAGCGCAAAAGAGTCACAAGGCCTTCATAAATAAGGCCCTGGGTTTGTAGGTGCACATAGCTGTGCATGTAGTTAACCACGCAGAAAACAGACTTACATTTTTTCCTGTCCAAAGCAAAAGTGCATTTCCAGACTGAGAATGAGAAAAGAACAGTTTCTCCTTGAGGAAAATAAAAAAAACTATAGAAACCGCAGCTAAATGTGCGAAAGCACGGGTGGGAATTATACATGCCCACATTAAGTGCATGTGATTACTCCTTCAAGGTCTTTTGCTCCTAGTGCTCTGGTTCCTCCGTACTTTGCTCCTCAAGCTGGGAAAAAAGTATCCTTTTTAGCACTACTCCCTCACTCCCTGGGTAGACCAGTCCAAGACTGATTCATGGAGGTACTTTTGGCTAGAAACTCATAATTCAGGAAGACAACAAATAATACTAAATAAATCAATGTTCAGTCAGTGCTTTATCATTGAAACATGAAACTCAATTTAATATACATACAACAAAATACCATACACAGAACTACAAATATGTTGAAAATAGCAGGTGGAAAAACAACTGGATGCTGCAAAATCCACATGGGGTACATCCAAAGAGACAGTCTCATTGGTCAACTAACCCCATCAAAAAAACTAGGAATCAACTAGACTGAGGCGCCTTTAATGGTTTGTGTGTCAGCAAACTCTGGCCCCCAAAGCCATTTATGCATATAGCAAGACGTTTTGTGGCTTAACTCCGCTTTGTAAATATGGTACCCTTTCGTGCAGATATGGCTGTTGGGTGTTGCTGTGGGAGTTCGACCCCAACACTCATTGGTTTTTTATACTGCCGCAGATTTACAAGAATGTTTAAATCTGATGCAGCAGGTTAGAACGGCGATACAAATAGAAATTCTGCTATTTCTTCTCATTTTTGTTTTTTCTATGTGTGCTGTATTCTGAAGCACACATAGAAAAAGCAAAATGCTTTGAATTAGTGTTTATGTACAGGAAGGTGTCCCTTCCTGCACATAAGCAATCATTTAATAATGACGATCTGCTGCTTCTATGTGTTCTGCTTTCTGCAGCACACACAGCAGTAACAAATTGGCATTATTTATTGTTTATGTGCAGGAAGGGACACCTTCTTGCACATAAACAATAATTCCCTGCAACACAGGCACCCTTGCACTAGGGTTCCATGATTTGACGCTGTGCAGCTAATTTTATCACCAGCGCTGGGGAAAACACAGGGGTGTGCCATATTGTTGTACATACACGCATCCCTGTGTTTTGGAAATGTCAGAGCGAGGCGCTGGCAAATTTGCCGCAGCTCCACGCTCCGACATTTCTTTGTACATATGCCCCAATTGGTCTAACTACAATTATAGGGCACGTTCAAGTTGTGCTTTAGAAGTGCCTTAAAAAATAGAATGCTTCTCCCAGGGTTACTAATACTTTACAGATGGTTAACCCTGTTTACTCTGCCCAAGGGGCTTCTGGAGAGCCTACCGATGCCACTGAGTGGTACCTGAACACTCTCAATACTTTCTTAAGGGCCTCCGCCCTTCTGTGGCACCATAACTAATACCATATAAACCTTTTGATAACCTACTGGACTCATGGTGCTCTCCCTATCTCGATTGCAGAAATCTTTTGATGTGGCCCCTTCACCTTTTTCTTTTACAGTTCTTTTAACTTGCTGGCATGTACTTGCTTTACACCGCTGTCCGCATTCTTTTCTGAACGCATCTACACACAGACCTGCAGGTGAATTGGGAGTGCTGCAGACGGTTCTTAATTTGAAAAAGGAATAAGTGCTAGGGTTCTAGTCATCATGTCTTGCATTGCCCATTGCCGCTGTCAAAAACAAAAACAGCATAACTAATAAGTCACACTCCTACAAGTGTTACAATTCTGACAATTTCAGGGCCCCAAAGTTAAAAGAATGGCTGTGGCAGCTGCTAGTAGTCATTCTTAGTGTTATTTGAATTAATAAATAACAGTTGTTCTTATCTCTAAATTCAAACAACGATGCCACCATGTGACAGACTGTCATAGGTACTGGTGCTGACAATTAACTGCCATTGCCAAGCACCAGAAACCACCGGCACAAATAAAGCACTGGCTGCAGACTCGTTAGAGCTGGTTTGCCCTGCTGTCTCCTCACTGCTAAGCATTCTCCTTTCAGGTTTTGGTGGGGAAGCAATGTACCTCCCACTCTTCCACGCTTGTTATTGCTGCAGCGGAAGTACGTTTTAACCCCTTCGCTGCTGCGGACATTCCGCTGCAGCGCTGGGGGGGGCAGGGGGGCAGCGCTGCGGGCCTGTGCTCATGACGGAGCCGCTCCGTCATGAGCCACAGTTGAGCTGTGCTCATGACGGAACGGTTCCGTCATGACTCCGCCCATTTGCGTTGTCGCCCCGCACAGGCGGGGAAACAGCGCCGCGCAGGCGTAGCGGCCGCCAACAGGATTGTCATGACGGAACCGTTCCGTCATGAGCACACGGCAACCGTGGCTCATGACGGAACGGTTCCGTCATGAGCAGGGAAGGGGTTAAACAAAAGGTCAGTCTAGCACCAGGCCCAGGAGTGCTATATTACAAATCTTCATTTGGTATACATTACCACAAAGGCATTGATCATCCAATGGATTTTTCTTTGTCGTAGTAAGGAGTGTAATCTAGGATAACCCACTGTCAGTCTACCCAATGAGGACCATTAATTGATAGCTAACTCCCAAGCACAGTTTCACAGAAAGAACATGAATCTGAAATAAATAACTCAAACATTTCTTTAAAATAAATGAATCATTGTAGTAGGGATTCAAAATCAATACATCTAACATCTTTAGCAATTCTGTCATGGATACTAATGCATGCAACAAAATTCTGAACATTTAGTAAATCAATTCAAAGAATGTGAAGGATGGTTTCCAAAGTAACAGGATGGTTCAATTCGAAATCTCTCAAAGGGACACAGGATTCAAGTTAAAGTCCATTAGGGGTAATTCCATATGTGGACAAAGGGAAATGGAGCATTTATCAAAGGTTCAGGTCTGGATTCTCACCAGACAGCTGCAAATTGTCCAGCAGATCAGTTCATTAACATAAGGCAATAGGAAAATAAGATAGTTAGGCAGGCAGAAAAGAGTCAAGGAAGTGATGGACCAATGGCAACAGTCACAGTTCTCAAGAGCATCGCCAAAAAGTCCTGTAGCAGCCAAAACCAAAGAAAAAGCAGGGGAGCCCGAAGTAACAGGAAGCCAGCCCTCCTCCTAAATCCAATAGTCTTTATAGTGCATATTTGTCATCATGACGCCGTCGTCAGTCCACTGTGGAGTGACCTTATGTGATCACTCTCCTGTTTAGCAGGTACGTATTGATACTCTAGAACTTCTCCCATGCGATTTATGAGAAAAAACAGTACATTGCATCCTCACAGGTCTGTTGACAAAAAGCTTTAACATTGTTGCCTTGTCCATGGACATGTTCAAGAGGTTAAGTTCTCATGAAATCTCCACAAAAGAGGATTAAGGAAAAGTGCCTAATTTGTCCTCAAAAGAATGTGACATGATCAGAACAAATAAGCAACATTTGAAAATGTGTCAAAGTTCATTGAATTAGGCCATGGAAAGACTCCGCTTAAAGAGAAGTTAATTCAAGCATCTTTAAACTCATATTTCATTTAGTGCAAAACTCCTAATTTATTGTAAAAGGCATTATAAAATCACTGAAATATATCATATATAATCATTCTATAATGTTTGTCAGTGATTAGATAAATGCGCAACTTTGATTATGGCCTAATACAAAATTTTCAAAATAGCAATATGTTAAATAATTTTTATTTAATTACTTACCTTTCTCCTGTCTGTCGTATGTCGGACTCCACTACCCCCCACCCCTACCCCGCCACGCCCCACTGCCCCATAGCACTCCCTCGATGAGCCGCCACTGTTTACAAGGTATGGGGCAGCGCCAAAAATACCTTCAGGATATACCTGGTCTTAAGCAGGCGATACGAGGAGAATTTTTTTCCTTCTACTTGTATTTTGGTCTTTCCACGTGTGCTGCATTCTGGAGCACATATAGATATAGCAAATCACCTATAAAGACAGTTACTGAAGTCTCAAGAGATATCAAAAACTTCACCTTTCAACTTCATCCGAGCACCTGGACTTTACTTGCAGTAAGTCTTGCTCTGTCAAGTGGTGGTCAACCCAGTCCAGGGCCCTTAGGTGTAAGTTTAATGTGCTGCATCTGCCAGTTCATGTACTTCATCATCTCTGCACTATTCAACTCCAGCGTATTGCCTGCTATGACATTGTGCTCGCCGCTGCGAGGTCTGATCCTGACGGACAGTACTCGGCACCTCCGCAGCGCCTCCAGAATCACTGCTTCAAGGATCAAAGTATCGCCGTCAGCGCGTGGAGAAAACCAACACATTGTCTCCAGCGTGGATTAACCGGGCGCATCGCCCTCACGTTCCAGGCTCAGAATTTCATCCTTGGAACCTACACCTTGCCACTACTGCATTTTGTTCTGCGACAAGGCTTAAGGTACTTCACACAGCCGGCTTGGCGTGGGTCCTGTAACCGGCCTGCACTCCGTCACAGGTGGCCTGAAATCTTGACTTTGTCCTGGTCAAGCACGACCTACAGTAACCCCAAATCTCTATTTGTTTCTAAGTGCTATTTTTCACTTATTCTTTGAAAATGCATATCTTAACTTGTACTTATTGGATTTTTGTTGTTTTGGTCTTGTTTTGTTCAGAAAAAAAAATCTATTTTTCTAAACTGGCATGGAGTCTTTCTGTGTTGCTTTCACTGTGTTACTGTGTGTGTGCACAAATACTTTGTACATTGTCTCTTTATTTTAGCCTGACTGCTCTGTGCCAAGCTACCAGAGGGTGAGCACCGGTGATCCTTTAGTGTGTACCTCACTTACCCTGACTAGGAATGTGGTTCCTGTTTGAACAGGGTGCATACCTCTACTAAGCAGAAACCCGACTTCTAACTGTATGGCTTTGCAGCACCTCTTAATAGTACACAGTATTATCTTTTAAATTATTTTGATCGCAGACTAGAGATTGGCATAGTTTGGTGGCGCTGTACACTCAGGGACTTATTTCTAAGCCCATTTGGCTGCTGATGCATCACTTTTATTGATGTTCCGGCACCACAATGGGCTTCCGCATATTGACAAGGCCATATAAAGTCACCCTGCATGACTTTTCATGGCCTTCTAATATATTTCCCTTTCACTCATAATTCTGTGTGAGAGGAGCATTCCATGGGTGTTGCTATGAGTGTTCCTAAATAACATCCATGGAACTTAACACATTCCCTGATTTACATTTTGTAAACCTGGGAATGGGTCAGAATCCTAGGCGTAAGGAGGCACAACAAGGACAAAAATGTTTATGTCTCTTAGTTTTTTCCTCTATCTATGCGTGCTGCATTGGGAAGCATGCATAGAAAGAGGAAAATGCCTTTAATTATTGTTTTTGTGCAGGAAGGTTTCCCTACCTGCACAAAAACAATCATCCACTCAGTGCAATCCCCCTGGCACAAGGGTACCTGCGCTGGCGCACGGCTGCTTATGTGCGCCAGCGCAGGGGAGAAGGACAGCAATGTGCCGTATCATGTAGATATGGCGCATTCCTGCCTTTTTATTTTGACTCACGGCAGCACTGTAGGAATGCTTGCCGCACTGTCGTGCATCGAAATATTGTAAACGAGGCCCTCAGTATGGTAAATTAGTCAATGAGTTGTTTATATTTTATTGGGAAAGACTAGAAGGCTGAACCAAAGTGCATATATAGTTCCGTGGTTGGTACGGGTTCCATTGCCGAGCAAATATATAGATATGTGCGTCAAGTAGCTGTCCGTAGCAAGCGCCGTTGGATGCCTGAATAGGCAGCTTATTGCGTATTCAGACCCAGCTTTTTTTGTTTATCAAATGCATTTATTTTATATTAAGAGCAACATCTATAATAGGGCTACTCTCCACAGCCACCTTTGCAGCAAAACCGATGTCCCTAATGGACCACTAAACGTTGTCAATATCTGAATGTCATGCCTTGGAGACACGTATAAAACCGTGAAATTCTGAAACCAGAGGCTGGGGACCAAATGACAAGTTATCATTTGGATCATCAGTAAAAACAGATGCCTCCAATTTCCCAAATAATAGGAAAGGTGGATTTCCACACTAGTCCATTTATCTTCTGTTGTGGTTCTTAACATCTAAGTGATATTTACAAAGATAATCTTCTAAATTTGGCGTGTGCTGAGGGAGCCCTCGGTCCCTGAGCACATTTGTTCTGGAGTTTGCGGCCTTTCCCGTCATTCATTGATGGGCTGATTGTCATCCAGGAAGGAAAACAGCAGTCCACAGAAGCTGTGAAAAAGCCTCTTGCCTGTCTACCTCACACAGGTGATTAACTAATGACGCCCTCATATTTGCTTTCTATGGACATGTATTTATTGTTTTGAAAACTGTTCCTGCTATTCAGAAAAGACCAGTGCGTTTCCACAGATGGCTCCAGTCAGTGCTTAATTTGTTATAGAATAAGGGACTTATCTACAAGCCCATTGCGCCACCAGTGCGTCACTTTTTTTGATGCGCCAGCGGCGCAGAGTGTAGACCCATATCTACAAGGCCACACAAAGTCACTTTCCTCTTTTACACACCGCGCACACAGAAGGAAGAAAATGCCTCCATTGATTGTTTTTCTGCTGTAAGGTGTCCCTTCCTGCACAAAAGCAATGATTCCTACAACGCAGACACTCTTGCACCATGGTGCAAGGGTGCCTGCATTGAAGCAAGGCAGCCAATGTGCATGAGCACAGTGGAAGAGGGCAGGAATGCATCATATCTCAGAGATACCGCACATTCCTGCCCTTTCCTTTTAAGACAGGGCAGCACAGCAACATGATTTGTTGCACTGCCCTGTGTCAAAAACTAGTAAATAAGCCGCTTAGTGTAGGGACTGAACGTTTTGCTCAGAAGCCTGTGACCAGCGCTATAAAAAGTCAGGATGCTGACTACCACGACTGTGTCTCCTTGATTTCACTTTATGCTTTGTTAATCCACTGCCAGATGCTCGTTGTCACTATATGTTATTCTTACAGGCTGTTTTTCATCCTTGCTTTCGCCCTTTGTCATTGTTTTTCTGTGTTTTGCTTCCTACTGTCTCCCTTTTGTGTTTTTTTCTCTCATGCCTTGAATCAAAGTCTGTTTAGCAAAAATAAGTGGTGTCTCCAAAAAAGAGTGCTGGTGGGCCCCACTTGCAATCACAAACACAACTAATTAAAATTATAAAGAATAGGGCTCTATCATATTAGAGTGAGGGGGCAAAGCACCAAACTTTAAATCACCATTGTGCCAAAAAGTGCACCTTGGTGTCACGTTGGCCGGAAAATTCTCTCCTCAGGATGACGCTGAAGATAATGGGGTCCACCTCCCATCCGTCCCCAGTCCGGAGAACGTGTAACACACACGGACTATGGAGACAGGTGGGCGAGGGAAAGGAAGGGAAGGTGCAGCTGGGAGAGGGATCTGGAACGAAACAAGCACACCGTCAGACACCCGTCAATCGTGACCCACGTGTTGCCTCCCCCTTCCCGCTTTGCAGTGGTTTCTCACCTGTCACCTTCCAACCCGTGGTTTTTGAGGGTTCTCTGGCCTGGCCTGCGTGTCGTTCAGTTGAGGTTCGCACTGACGAGTCACCGCAGAGCCAGGGCGGATTCGGGGGGTCGAATCCGGAAGGGCAGAGGGACGCTGCCCACTGGGAGCAAAAGCCAGCACTTGAAGGTCAGTGCTTGATGCCCCCCAGAGCGCGTCTTGGATCAGGGTCACTCCTAAAAGAACGAGGAATTCGCCTCCCTGAAGGCTAAAGGAAAGAACAGTACTCACAGTTGTGTAGTGCTGAAAAAAGGAACGGGCGCTGCTACTCTAAGCCCGGAACTCCATGGGCCGAGGAGCGCCCCAGTTCGCGCTTCCACTCTGGACCCGGTTCTCCGTGGGCAGAGGAGCGCACCAGTCCGCGCTACAACTCTGTACCCGGAACTCCGTGGGCAGAGGAGCGCGTGGAATGGATGAGGGAAGAAAACAGGAACGTGGAAGCGTCGGGGCTCACCGACGAGGTTTTCACCTTCGCGCTACCACTCTGGACCCGGTATCCTTGGGCAGAGGAGCGCTGATGTAGACTGGATACAAGGACGAGGACAAGGCCGAGGATGCTGGGCTGGAACGTTGTTTCTGGAACAAAAGTGCGAACAGGACTGGCTGGAATCATCGGCACCGCTTGGTGTTTGTTGGCGGTTTTAACCGCTGTCGCGCTCGGCGCCGAACACGTGGGGCGTGTTCTGCCGGGCGTCCTGGGAAACGTAGTTCCCCCACGTGGCAGGGATGCGAGCGGTGTACTACCGGGTCTCGCCACCTGACAGTACACCCCCCTCCCCACTTGAGTCAAGCGCCGCGAGGAGCCCCTGGCTTCCCGGGGCAGCGGCGGTGGAAGGCAGCCACCAGGCGGGGGGCGTGGATCGCCGACGCCGGCTCCCAGGAATGTTCCTCCGGCCCATACCCCTTCCACGCCAGGAGGTACCACACCCTGCCCCGCACCAGCTTGGAGTCCAGCACCTTCTCCACCACGTACTCCCGCTCATGCTGCACCCACACAGGAGGAGGGACCCATTTCACAGGACACAAAGAGGGTTTTAGCAGCGAGACGTGGAACACGGGGTGTATGCGCATGTGAGGCGGGAGACGGAGCTGAACGGCCACGGGGTTAACGTGGCGAACCACCGCATAGGGGCCTATAAACTTGGGACTGAACACACTGGGTTTCTTGAAGGAAATGTGTTTTGTGGACAACCATACTTTATCCCCCTTACGGTACACGGGATTGGGCCTACGGTGCTTGTCGGCCTGCGCCTTGTACCTGTCCTTCGCTATGCGGAGGTTTTCGCGGGCCGTTGTGAGGGTCGAGCGTATCTGCGCGAGTCGGTGTTGGAGATCGGGCAGAGTGACGCCAGAACGTGGGAGCAAAAAAGGGGTGAAACGAGGGTGAAACCCAGAGGAGAGGTAGAAGGGAGTGTGTTTTGTGGATCACTCTATGGTAGGTTCGTGTTTTCTTAACCAGGGTAGCCCCAAAATGAGTATGCACCGGGGAGCTTTGATGATGTTTAAGGCCAACCATTCGCCGTGGGTCTTCCCGATGGTCATCCAGAGGGCTGGGGTGACGTAACGGATGGGCCCCGAGTCCAACTCTTTCCCATCTACAGCATAGACGAGTTCAGGTGTGTGTTTGGGGAGAAGAGTAACCCCCAGCTTCTGGGCTTCGGTCTCGTCCAGAAAGCATCCTGTGGCCCCGGAATCAATCATGGCCCGAATGGTCCGAGTGGTATGGTCTATCACCACTTGAAGCGTGAGGAAGAAGTGGTCCGGCTCTGCCTCAGCATCGGCTTCTACCGAAGGGATAGAGTGGTAGCTTGAAGGCTTCCCTTCGAGGTCCTTCAAGCCTGGGCGTTTCCCGCCTCCCCTTTTCCCGTCACTGCCGCGGCTTGGCCTGTGCGAGGCCTCCCAACCTTAGGACGGACGGGACATTCTCTGAGGTAATGGCCTTTCTTGCCGCAGTACAGACAGAGGCCCTGCTTCCGGCGGTAATCCTTCTCACTCAAGGTGAGGGACGCTCTCACGGCCCCTATCTCCATGGGTTCGGGCCGGGCCGGCCCGTGATCGGGTGCTCGTGCCAGATCCGAGGACGGAGGGGGTCTTTCCTTTTTTCTATGGTCTCCTTTCCTTTCTCAGAGGCGGTATTCCAACCGCGAGGCAAGTTCCATCATCGCGACACAGGAGCGTGGTTGGGGATCAATTTGTGCTATGACGTCTTTCAAGTCTTCCGTCAGCCCCCGGTAAAATATGGCTGACTGTTTTGCTTCAGGCCAGTCAGTTTCTGCTACCAGCCTCCTGAAACTGTTGAGGTATCCGAGAAAATCGGAACTGCTCTGTTTGAGGTCGAGGAGATCACGATCGGCTCTTCGGTCGAAGGTTTTCTCGAACTCTTCGCGGAACGTATCCCAATCATAGAGCAAGGCGTCGTCTCTCCTGACGATAGGCACCGCCCATTGGGCCGCGTCTCCTGACAGGTACGAGATGAGGAAAGCTACCCTAGCCTGGTTAGTAGCGAACAGCTTGGGTTTACAATGGAAGTTGAGGAGGACCTGAGTCATGAAGACCTGTACTTTCTGCATATCCCCATGGAATCGTTCAGGAGGGGCCAGGGGAACATGCGCGGGCATTTCTACCACTACCTGGGGTGTGGAGGCTGGGCCAATACTCCCGGCATCAGAGGGATTCCGTTGGATACGGTCCATCCGGGAGTGGAGGGCAGCGGTTTCTTGACGTGAGGCGGCAAGCTCCCCCTGGACAAGAGCCAGGGCTGCCACCACGTCCTCTAAGGAGGTCATCCCCTATGACAGCGTGATCGGGAGGAGCGATAATTCGTGGGCCGATGATTCTGTCACGTTGGCCGGAAAATTCTCTCCTCAGGATGACGCTGAAGATAATGGGGTCCACCTCCCATCCGTCCCCAGTCCGGAGAACGTGTAACACACACGGACTATGGAGACAGGTGGGCGAGGGAAAGGAAGGGAAGGTGCAGCTGGGAGAGGGATCTGGAACTAAACAAGCACACCGTCAGACACCCGTCAATCGTGACCCACGTGTTGCCTCCCCCTTCCCGCTTTGCAGTGGTTTCTCACCTGTTACCTTCCAACCCGTGGTTTTTGAGGGTTCTCTGGCCTGGCCTGCGTGTCGTTCAGTTGAGGTTCGCACTGACGAGTCACCGCAGAGCCAGGGCGGATTCGGGGGATCGAATCCGGAAGGGCAGAGGGACGCTGCCCACTGGGAGCAAAAGCCAGCACTTGAAGGTCAGTGCTTGATGCCCCCCAGAGCGCGTCTTGGATCAGGGTCACTCCTAAAAGAACGAGGAATTCGCCTCCCTGAAGGCTAAAGGAAAGAACAGTACTCACAGTTGTGTAGTGCTGAAAAAAGGAACGGGCGCTGCTACTCTAAGCCCGGAACTCCATGGGCCGAGGAGCGCCCCAGTTCGCGCTTCCACTCTGGACCCGGTTCTCCGTGGGCAGAGGAGCGCACCAGTCCGCGCTACAACTCTGTACCCGGAACTCCGTGGGCAGAGGAGCGCGTGGAATGGATGAGGGAAGAAAACAGGAACGTGGAAGCGTCGGGGCTCACCGACAAGGTTTTCACCTTCGCGCTACCACTCTGGACCCGGTATCCTTGGGCAGAGGAGCGCTGATGTAGACTGGATACAAGGACGAGGACAAGGCCGAGGATGCTGGGCTGGAACGTTGTTTCTGGAACAAAAGTGCGAACAGGACTGGCTGGAATCATCGGCACCGCTTGGTGTTTGTTGGCGGTTTTAACCGCTGTCGCGCTCGGCGCCGAACACGTGGGGCGTGTTCTGCCGGGCGTCCTGGGAAACGTAGTTCCCCCACGTGGCGGGGATGCGAGCGGTGTACTACCGGTTCTCGCCACCTGACACTTGGATCATAACCCCATGTCTTGGTTGAAAAGCTTTGCCTGGGAGATCTATATTGTTTCAGAAGACTGCCTAATGGGTGTATGGTTGTGAATACATACAACTAGCTTCAGTGTAAGTACCGCAGTGAAACTGAATGCAAAAAATATCTAGGGAAAATAAATTTTGCACACACTGTCGATTGAATTTGTAATCTGTTTCTGAGTTTGGGTGCATCAGAAACCAGAGAATAATACACAGCAATTATCTTTGTGCCAGCTGTATCTATCAGGTCAGCAATACTTCCATATTCTTTACTGGGACAGGCAACATGCAACCACTACATCAAGACCAACAACAGCTTTCTCTGAGGCTTTTTTACTAATAATCGATGGGTAAAAGCTCCTAGCTGCTCTTGGCTGCTACACATATGGCTTCACACGTCAAGAAATTACTTCCTCCCTCAGCCACCACTGAAAAACTGGAGGCAGAGAGAATATTTCAAAAATGTTCCCCTAATGGCAGAGGCTAGAAAACACCACTCAAGTTAAATCTAGTCAAAAACAGATACAAACTCAGATTCCATTCTACTCTTCTCCATGCAAAATTCCATCAAATGTGTTGAGATATTTGCTCCTGGAATGACTAATTTAGGAGGCACAATCCAGCCTGAAGTGCAATGGGTGTCCAAACTCTCAATGAACTTCTGCAACATCTTGGTAAATAAGAGCACACTCTTGGATTACTACTACATGTTAGCCACAAAATTAGTTAAGATCGAAAAATGCAGGCTGCTCACCTTCTATCAGACCTTTCCTAATTTTCATCAATGAGACTCAATGGCATCCATAGACCTACCGGATACTTCCTTTCAAATCTTGTGATGCAAAGTTTACTTAAGTTCCCTCAAATTTGGAATATGGAGCTTTTACTACCAGTGGTGTGTTCTGGAGTGACCTCAAATCAGCTCGTGGGTGTTCTCCAAGTTACTGGGGGTAGTATCATCAACCATTAAATGAGAGACCAACTTTTCTATTTATATATGAAAGAGTGGCTGGTTAAGGCAACTCAGCACCCAAAATTTGGTAGCAGCTTCAGTCAACACTCAACCTTTTTCTGGACCCGAGCCTACAGATCCACTTTTCTGGGCCAAGATTCCAACCTTTTCAGAGTATTCATTATCTCAGAGTCACTACTTACTTATTTAGTTCTATCACCGCTCCTAGAGTATAGGCCATCACCCAGGACTCTCCAGCCATCTCAGTCTTGGGCTTCTCTTTCAATATGACTCCAGGTGTAACACATCTCCTTGCAGTCAGCCTCAAGGCATCAATGAAAGGCGTTTCTTGGCCTTCCTCTTTTCCTTTTTCCTTGAAGGTTCCAGGTGAGGGATTGTTTGGTGATGTGTGATTGCGAAGGGTGTGACCTATCCAGCTCCAGCATCTTTTCATGATTTTTTCATGAGCATAGAGTTGTAAGTCTGCTGACTTAAGTCATTGTTGCTGATGGTGCTTGACCAGCGGACTTGGAGGATTTTCCTCAGACAGGTATTGATGAAGGTCTGGACTTTGTTGGTGGTGGTCACTGTTGTCCTCCAAGTTTGATTGAGATTTCTCACAATGTCATCCCATCCAGTCACTCCCTAAGGGCTGCAGAAAATCAAACATTCCAAAACCTTCAACTCAAATAATTGTTAGGAGTGCATCAATGGACCAATGAGTAGCTCACAGAAAATGGTCTTCTGCAGAAAATGTGTACCATATCAGTAGGCTGGAATTGAGGGCAGGTCAACAAACCTTGAAATATTTTCCATTGAAAATAAGTCATCTATTCTAAATCAGAAGGGCAATACAAGCCAAATGCATTACTTCAACAAGTAGGGGCAACCAGATATAGATTCTTGCCTACTGCAGCACAAACAATCTGGAATTAGTCTTTAGCAAGGAACATTATTCTGATGTTGGTGCATCTCCAAAGCCTACACATTTGGAAATCAGAAAAGTTCAACAGATGTCTCATAGAAGTGCATGAGTTGGTGGTAAATGATAACATTCTGTCAGATATCTCGTATGCCTGGAGAACTCAAAATAAGTTCATCACCACCACAAAAAAGTGACATGTCCAACTTTGCATCCGGATTTCCAGAGCCTTAGAACGTAGAGAATCCCATTTTGATAATTTACTTGAGACAATAGGCTACTCTTTTACTCCAATCCCTCTGCTTCCCAAAGTGAATACAAAGTTGAGCGTGCTTCACCTGTCAATAATACCACACAGTACATTTTCACGCAAGACACGTTCCTCAACAGAATCTCTACCAAGAGCCTCCTACCAATCCTGACAAAGGTAAACTTGAATGCCTGGCATCTGAGTGTCTGTACTGTGCAGCCACCTGAACCTTCCAGATTCATTATTGCTTATAGAAAAAATACATCTCAGTATATTTTCTTTACCATCGTACTGTTCCAAGAGTTCCTCAAAAGCCTCCAAAAGTATTTCTCCTGACTTGAAGACCTACTCCTTCCTTGGAACTAAATAATGTTCTTGGAAAGTAAAATGCATCTCCTTTGATGCCCATTGACAAGTCAGACATCCGACACTGGTCATTGAATGTCGTTTTCCAAGTGCCATCACATTGACAAGTTGGGTACAGAGCTCCATGCTCTCTATCAGGATAAACACTGCATGGTGTTCCATCACAGCAACTCACGTGTCCTTCTTTTAAAAATGTATCTCAAAAGTTCACCTGATTTTGGATCATTTAGACAATTTAAATACTTATTTTTTAACTAGGGATTTTATTCACACGCATATGCCTTCCACAAAAGAGACCACAACAAGATAAATAGTATAATATTCCATTACATGCTAACAAAAGTCAAACAGGCCCTGGTTGGTACGTCTAAGGCCCATTTTACCCAAGGGAAATCATCTGCTGCAACGCTAATGAGAAACATTTCCATTCAAGGCATTTGAAAATCAGTCATGTGAAAGTATTGTTTCTGACTCAACATAGATACCCTATAAGGTCAAGCTTTTATCAATAAGCTTACAGAGTTTATGGGACAATTGTGAATAAAAATGGTGCTGGAGCGCCACGGGTGTGTGGATTGAGTTGCCGTACACTGCCTTGATTAGTGATACTGCATGCTTCATTGGATACACTAAGCAATTTTGTGATTAGTCTTGCCATAAATACATTTCAGTTGCTTCTAACCATATAACCAACAATCGTTGCATCATGTCATTTTTGCCATTTTGCATTGTACGTTGTACTTTTTTATGGTCTGGCTTGACAGCAAAGCTGTCGCCAGAGAATTATGTGAGTAACACCAGGAGAGGGGCTTTGGCTCGGCACACATGTTGGGAGCCAGGAATACATGTTTGATTTGGCAGATATTGGGCGCTTCCACAAAAAAATGGGCTAGCATTCCACACAGCTGTGATCATTTGATTTATCCAGCTGCCTATGCTTGAACTTTCAGGGCCACACACATGCCATTGCAATGCTATTAAGGTGTCTTAAATTACTAGATAATTAATGCTGTTTCTCTCTGGAAGCATCACAAGTGGAAGGAGGCCAGTCATTAACATACATGGATATTCAGGTCTGGGTTGACAGTGCATTCAAAGCCTAACCTATTGGCATTGCCAATGCTTGTTTATTTTCATTTTTTTTTTTTAACTGTTGAATTGCCAAATCACGTTTTGGTAGGTCATTTCATTGCTTCATCAGGGAAAATAAACAAATCCAAGTGATCTAAATCAGAGGCTCACGTGGTTCATGCAGTGATGTCCTGGGCATAGCAACCCCGCCCTTCACTCAGTGGACTCTCAATAATACATCTGCTTGACTTAGCTGTGTTCTCCCTTCTTTGCCTTTGAATCGACCTCCGAAGCCAGGCTTCTTTACCTTGTGATTTGATTCTACAGTTTATCGATATCAGAGCGAATACATACCAGAGAAGGAACACTTATTTACCTGTGATTCCGAGTTCCTTGCCATAGGTGTTCTTGCAGATCCATAAACAACCTATTTAGCGATTCCATTTTCTTTCAGATTGCTCATTTTAGAAAATGGTGAAAACAATGTCTTTTTTCAGCCAAATGTACTTGTTTAACTAATTAAAATATTTTAATTGCTCTTTTAAAAGCACGTTTAGAAATTGTTCACTGATATAGACATGTTTTTGAATGAATTGTTGTTTTTCAATGTGAAAATAATGTTCTGGGGAGCCTGCACATTTCGAGACATATTCTACCATTTAGTGCAACAAACATCAATGACAAAGAATTAGGATTGCTTGTAAGATTTCCAGCTTTAGTCACAAGTAATAATAACATTTGTAACTATGGAAGCAGAGCTATCAAAATTCTGAGCTCCTCAAAGGCTGAGGATCTGATTATGCTTCATCTATCAGGCCATTATGGGTTGTTGGGAACAAGTAAAAGGTTTGATGACAAAATCCCATGAGGCTTGGAGCTGAGGGCTCTAGCACGGTGAGACAAAGCCTCACTTTGGCAAGCAGCATATCTCCTCATTATTCCATTAATTTCACTATTCCCGGATAATTAGGCCTCACACTGATCCTCCAGACTTGCATGACATAAGGCGGACACTCGTGAATAAAAGTAATTTTGAGAGAAACAAATTAATTCTGGTTACTCTGCAAGAACTTGGGGGCAAATTATCAAGCACGGCGGTAAAATTATCGCTGCTTTAGCGGCAGAAAACTGCCGCTAAAGCGGCGATCATAAGCTTGATAATATGCCGCAGAGAATTCCCATAGAAGCCCATGTTGACACCAGAACATGGGCTTCTATTGGAATTCTCTGTGGCATATTATCAAGCTCATTATCGTCGCTTTAGCAGCAGTTTTCTGCCGCTAAAGCGGCAATAATTTTAACGCAGTTTCTTGAAAATATGCCCCTTGTTTAGGGTATTATGACAGGATGTTTACCGGGAGCCAGGATAGACACTTGAAGGTGGGAGGGAGTAAAGTCTTCAGAGTTGGCATGTTATGCTATGTTCTGTTACGAAAAAGTTACTTATTAAGTGCCACATATCACCATGAGTAGGGTCTCTTGGCGCTATTGCATCCCTAAGATTAAGACAGATACATGAATCTAGTGAAAATCAAAATCGATTTCTGATTTCATTTTTTATTTTTACTGCTTAAAAGAACTGCCATATGCCTCGCACTAGGGCAATCCTACCCACAACCCTTCTGCGCGAGAATTATGCCCAACTTCCTGCAGAAAGCAATGTTAGACGCAGTGCTTGCCGACAGCAAAGATAGCCACCTGCTGTATGGATACGCTGAAGTTAAATTTGGGTTAAATTGCCCTTACTTCACATGTGGTTGCCAGCACAAGATGGGCTTCTCAAGTGCCGCACTCTCCTGATCCCGTTTTCAAAGTAAAACAGGTTATTTTTGACATAATTCCATCACGTTTGCTCCTGTAATGGTACCCTCTATTTTAAAAAACAATAATAACATGTACATATCTGCTCAGAAGCAACAAACAAGGGAGGAGGAAGATGGATGACAGGAGGCTTATATTGGACTATAGAGTGCTATTCTATTGTTTGGTTGTTAGTTTTCTGTTAGAAATGAGGGTCTCTAGTTGGCAGAGGTAGGTGCCTTTGACCAAGTAGGGGCCCTTGCTTCTAGTCAGGGTAAGGGGGCTACACTCCTAAAATAACCCCTGCTCACCCCCTTGGTAGCTTGGCACGAGCAGGCAGGCTTATCTCAAAGGCAGTGTGTAAAGCATTTGTGAACACATACAGTAATACAGTGAATACACTACAAATGGACACCACACCAGTTTAGAAAAATAAGTAATCTTTACTAGACTTAACACAAGACCAAACGACAAAAATCCACAATACTGTAATAAAAATATGACTTTAAAATGGTGGAAATAGCTTAGTTCAATGTAGATGGTAAATGCGACACTTTACTCTCAAAGTACCTTGGATGCGTCTTGCAAAACAAACAAAAGGGTCGCAGGAAAGGTAATGCGTTTCTTGCTTCGGGGGAGGTGATGCGTCAGTTCCTTGCTGCAGCGCAGGGGAGGTGATACGTCGCTTCTTTGCTGGAGAGGAGGTGATGCGCCAGTTTCTTACTGCGTTCCGGTTACGATGCAACAAGAAGGCGCCTCGATGCGATGCGACGATACGGTGCGATGCGACAAAATGGCATCTTTGATGCGATGCGACAACGTGGATGCGATGCATGCCCGGCCGATGGCCGTGCGGCGACTTGGCAGACTCTTGAACCGCGACAGGCCCTGCAACACTCTTCTCCGGTGATGCGACGGCAACCTCTGAGGCGGTGACACGCTTCTCCGGTGATGCGACACACTTCGTCAGCGATGCGACGTCTAACAGCTGCAGTGGCGACACGCTTCTTCGGCGATGCAAAGTCAACTGCTGCGGCAGCGACACGCTTCTCCCTCGTTGCGTCGCGCTTCCAGCTCCAGGCGACACGTAGTCTTCTCAGAGGGCCCAAACAACAGCAGGCACCTCTCTGCAGGTAGAATTCCAAGCAAGGGAATTCAGGGGGATCTGGTGGTGAAGTCTTTGTATCCCTGAGACTTCAGAACAGGAGGCAAGCTCAGTCATAAGCCCTTAGAGATCTTCCTCAAGATGATAAAGTAAACGTAACAATGTCCTTTTCTCCTTTCCTTGGCAATAAAGTAACCACTGCAGGCCAACCCCAACAGCAAACAGCACGGGGGAGGTAATCTTCCTTCAGCTTCTCCGGCTCTTCTCCTTGGCAAAGGTTTCTTCTTGATTCCCAGAAGTGATCTAAAGTTCTGGAGTCTGTGCCCCAAAATTTATACTGCTAAATCCTTTGTCCTCTGAAGGCAGAGGGTGTCTGTGCCCAGCCAAAACCAGTTCTGTCCTCCCTGGTGCAGCTTCCAGGCAGGAGGTGGAGACAGCATTGTTGAAAGCAGATCTGGCCCAAGTAGCTGAAATGAAAACTCCTCCCCCTACTCTCTATTCTATGAAGGCTCAGGTCAGTGAAAGGGAATCTCCTCCCTCTACTCTCTATTCAATGCAGGTCCTGTTCAGTCCAGCACTAACCCATGAGACTGCTGGAGCCAAGGCCCTCTCCAGCCCCCTTTCACTGACAAACCAGACATGGAATACACAAACCTATCAGAGGCATGCTGGATGGTTAGGTCAGAAAATACCTACTTTCTAAAAGTGGTATTTTCAAACACAGAATGTAAAAATCACCCACACTAAAAGATGTATTTTAACGTTTTAAGTTCAGGCATACTAAACTTTATTTTCCTATCTTGGTCCTAGGGTCAGTTAGGATTATAAGATGTTATACTCAAACTGCTCATCCTGGCCTATTGGAACAGATAGCCTTGCAATTGTAAAAAACGAATTTGGCTGGAATTCACTATCAGGACATGCCACACACATCAGGGCATGTCTACCTTTTACATTCAATGCACCCTGCCCTTGGGCCTACCTTAGGGGTGACTAATATGTAGAAAAGGGAAGGTTTAGGGACTGGCAAGTGTGTGAACTGGCCAAGTCGACATGGCTGTCCCAGACTGCACACAGGCTCTGCAATGGCAGGCCTAAGTCATATTTTATAAGCTGCTTCTGTGGGTGGCACAACTAGTGCTGCAAGCCCAGCAGCAGCATTTGATTTACAGGCCCTCGGCACACAGGGTGCACTGTACTAGGGTCTGACAAGTAACTCAAATAAGCCAATCATGGAGTCACTAATCCAATGCAACACTTTACAATAGGGAGCACTGGCACTTTGGCACTGATTAGCAGTGGCAAAGTGCCCAAAGCATCTAGACCAGCAAAAACACAGGAGGCAATAGTGAAAAAATGGAAGGGAGACCCACACTAATGGTGCCAGGTCTAACATGTTCTATTTGAGATTCTTTAAAGGTGCTGCTTGGAAGTGGTGAATAAAGGTTTATGCATAATGCTTGCCTTCTTGTCTTTAATAAAATCATGATTCTCTATGTAGTAAACCTTTGAGAATCGACATTCTCCAGCAAGAAATCAGCACTCAGTTTGATGTTTCCTTATCTGAGAGACTGGCTGTTAGGTACGCCAGTCCTGGTTTCACAGCAGACCCCTGAGTACTCTGTGGAGCACTCCCTTTCTTGGTCATAGAGGACTTGGAACTGGATCAAAGTAGGGTAATTGGGATCCAATTTTATACAACAACTGGCAAACAGAAATAGAAAATTCCTCAAATTGTAGAACCTGTTTGGGGTGGTTCTTCTGTCAAGTGTCACTTCCAGGCTGGTCACCAGACACAATCTTTGTGTAGAGTGATTCTTTTCACAGCTGGGCCAGCTCCTTACTAGAACACTTATAACTGAATCAGAAAGAGGTGTAACGTTTCTGCATCTGGCTTCTATCAGTCCAACTGAGATAGGAAACAGGAAGAGACAAAGGGCAGGCCTCACCTAAAATGTCATACAGTTACTATGACTCAAGTAGGCTTGTGTATCCCGACAACATAACCATCAGATAGTAGGGACTGAGTTCACACATATCATCAGAGTATGTTAGCCTAATTCCTAGCTAGCTCACAGTGCGCCATCTGGACCCCTAACCTTCCAGGGTACCAGATGGTATCTGCAACCTCAGAACACGACCACTCTAATCCCCCAAGGAAATTGGGGAAACATATCTACCCTTTCGTTTCGTTGTAACTCAGGCATGCCAAAGGGAGCCACAAGAATGATATGATTTGTCTTTTTTCAAACATGTATTGAAACAATTGTACTCTTGTGTAAAAAGTGTGAGCTGCAATTATTAGTAGAAAAAACATAGCATTGTAGCCATCAGTACAAGAATGGTGAAAAAGATTAACAGTTCAGCTATTACAACATTAAAGTGTTATTATGATTATGTTTATAGTTATATTCCTACCTAATACTACCTACACTATTGAGAGCATCATGGGAGTACCCTACGTGAGATCCCTTGGGACGAGCCAACCCCCCATACCTGTGTATGATGTATCAGGAAGACGATCTGGTGTAGAGCAGGCTACCCTTCTTTGCAGGATAGAGGGTAGAGTGAGCAGGACTGCATCTCAGGCACAGTGTTCCAGGATAATCCACAGAGGTGCGCCACTGCTGAGTTTTGCTCAGAGGTGGTTTACATAATAAAAGCACTGTTCCAACTGCACTGTCAAAGGTGCAGCACTGATGTGATTGATTGTCTTTTGACAGAGAGCTGTCTCCAATCGGACAACCAAATGCAAGGGCATTGCTTTCAATGTGTCTTACCCTTGTACAGGGCGTACGAACTACTTGAAAAATGTTTACTAAAAAATATATTGCACACAAAATAATTTCTAAGTATTTTATCATACAAGTGCAAGGCACGTAAAAAATCACTGTTTCGAAAAAGATGTCAAGTTTAAACGTGCAACTAAAATGGAGACTTGTGCGAGGGCTCTTTTAAACCGTAGAACAAAAGACGTACTCTCCTTTCATAACTGCGTCTGCAGGTGCAATGGCAGTGTTCAGGAAGACTAGCATGCAGTTCCTTCACAGAATATCCAAATGATCCCTGTCTCCTCTCACTTCAGTGTCTTGATCTCATCCCTCCAGATACAGGAATGTGAACAATACATTTCCACTACTGGGAATCCAGTCCTCGCCCTCCATCTTGTTAATACCAGGTCAAGGTCATTAAAAACGAATCTCGCTGGCCCGCATAACTCTGCCTCTCTCACATGCACCATTCATGTTCCATAAAGGCTACACAAACACACACCTAAATGGAAAACACACATTTGGGCTGTTATTGCAAGGAACTAGGCAAGCAAGAAGAAGAGGAACATTACATGAGGGAATTAGTAGTCCTCCACTTTGCTGCTTAAGTCAAAAAGGTCCAGACATGCCACATATCCTTAAAACAAAGTATGCTACCGCCACCACTCTGTATGCTAAACACAGTCATCCTCTGTCTCAAATGAGGGCACACTTTGTGCAACCCTCCAGGTCACAGGTTAAATCCAGGACCTCTCATGGTGAGGGACAGGCCTAGGCCTCTGCGTACTAGCTAGATTAGTGTGATGTCATAGCCAAAAATACAAAGTCAGCATACCAGATACACACAATCAGGTACTCAGGTCAGAGGATCATGCCCATTTACCATGCAGGGGCATTTCTCTTTTAACATGGCTTTTACACACTTTTCTCTTCTTTGCTGCATCTCCCTTTCTAATGTTTCTGTAAGTGCTGTAAATCGTCCAAACGGTGGCATAAGTGCAATGGAGAACAGTATCGTCTTGAATGACACATCTCAAAGGACTGCTAAATGAGTGGAAGAGCTTGATGGTTTTGTTTAACTCTCTGGTATGCAGAAGTGATTCCTGACACAAATACTTGTTTTTCTTTTTTGTGTGATATTGTTCAGACTTTCATTAACTGAAAATAGCACATTACACGCGTTTGCTCAAAGCTGTCCACAGGCTGCTGCAATATTGATGACCTTTATTTGAGGTGTGGGTACTTCACAAAGGGGTGGTTCTAATTGTTTACCAGCAGGCGATCAAAATGGACCTAACAGATATCTATAATCTGATTGATTGAAAGGGTTGCCATTCAGATTGCTGAAACAGCAGCAATCTCATCAGCCGACCTTTTACTCCTTCATATTAAGTCTGTGTGTTATGAACCAGAGTCGGACTGGGACTGAAAATAGGCCTGGGCACCAAAATAAAAGGGGTCCCCATTACTGAATCAGATAGCTAAAAAAAGAAAGTGGCCCTCGTTTGCAAATCGGGGAAGTCACATAGTGTAGGAGTTTTGCAAGATATGGGGGACTGCATGCATTTTTGCTTGCTGTAGGCAACATTTGTAGCATTATCAGGAAAATCAACAGTAGAAAACGCCCCTCCAGCCACTAAAACAGGCCCACAAACAACCCGAAACACTGACCTGTCAGGTTTTGGTACTGGCACGTTGCCCTGTAGGACAGACAGACCCTATTACGAACATTCTGATTTGCTTATGGCAACAATCAGAATGGCCGTAGGTGGACAACATTTCCCTAGACCAACTGGTCGTAGTAAGCACTGGCCGCTGGAATACAGTTTTCTGCATTCAGAGCGAAATCTGCCCCTTTATCTAAATATAGCACCAGATTGAGTTTTAACGATTTTTCAAACTGACCAAAACAGAATTTTGTTCTGCAACTTTTTCAAACTGACCAAAACAGAATTTTGTTCTGCAACTGAACAAAAAAAATGTGAATGTCCTCAGTTTCACTTTTTGGAAAACAAAATTCGCCCATCCCGGTATGAGATGTTTCTAGTCCATGTCACGAGCGCACCTACTGCCAGGATCTTTCTAGGTATTGCAGTATTACAACAGTGCTTGCAGAATCTTGTTTCCATCTACTTGCATCTGACGTTGTCCCCCGGTGATGTCAGAAAGCCCTGTAGTACTATCGGTAAACCATCTAGAAAGTCAAGCACAATGACGAGACCCTCTCCTGCAAATGAGCACACATTTTCCAGTTGCTCTTGTGTTTGCTGTTTGGCTCGAAATGGAACTTGCTTCGTTCATGCTTAATAATTCGGAGACCATATTTTCCAGGCTTTTACTGTTGCTTTTTAAAGCCAAAGCTGCGTGGTTTAAATCTCGTGAGCAATGCCTCATGCGGTTTGAAACTGCTTACAGCACACGTTCGGTGTGCTTACCTCGCAAAACGACCCCAAGTAAATGCTTGTAGTGCTGTGCCAACACTCTGACAAGGACTCTGAACAATCTTCTGGTGTGGACGCAGAACAAATAAGATTCCATATTGCTGAAGCCATTTGATTTTATGTTTTTTTGAAAGCGAGCTGAGAGGAAAGGGTAGTGCACAGAAAACTGGCATAGTGCCACTCCACCTCTTGATTCAGCCCTGCAAAGGGCAATGCATTGACTTTGCCCCTTCAGGGTTGTGTTCATCCTTCCCGGCTGACACAACGTGTTCGTATTTAGGGGCATATTATCAAGGTCCGGCGTTAAAATTATCGCCGCTTTATCGGCAGAAAAGCGGCGATAATGGCTTGATAATCTGCCCTTGAGAATTCCAATAGAAGCCCATGTTGACACCAGAACATGGGCTTCTATGGGAATTCACATCGGCATATTATCAAGCCCATTATCGCCGCTTTAGCGGTAGTTTTCTGCCGATTAAGCAGCGATAATTTTAACGCCGGACCTTGATAATATGCCCCATGGGGGCATATTATCAAGCCAGGCGATAAAATTATCGCCGCTTTAGCTACAGAAAACTGCCGCTAAAACGGCGATAATGGGCTTGATAATATGCTCTATGGAATTTCAATTGAAGCCCATGTTAAATGTGAAGGACATCTAACATGGGATTCAATTGGAATTCCATAGAGCATATTATCAAGCCCATTATCGCCGTTTTAGCAGCAGTTGTCTGCCGCTAAAGCGCCGATAATTGTATCGCCTGGCTTGATAATATGCCCCTTAGATTTTTAAAAATGTTATATAGCGCGGACATGGCCTGAAGGCATCGTAATAGTGTACAACAGTAGCAGGATACATGGGTTACAGCGCGTTACAGTAATTCAATTCGGATGTTTACATCGGTAGACGCGTGCAGGCATGAGACACACATGAGGCAATTGAGACACATGAGACAATTACAAGAGTTGGTCAAAGGTCGTCCACAGTTAAAGCATCGATTTAGATGGTGGGTTCATATAACAAAGTTAGTTCAGATCCTAGTGGATGAAGTACTTCAGTATGATCGCGGGTGATAAACCAAGGTGTCCGTCAAATCGGAGGAGCTTGAGGTCCTTTTTGAAGGTGAATAAGCAGAGAGAGGGAGGCAGAGAGTTCCTTATTTTTGTGGCACCACCAGAGAATGATTGGTTCATGTATTGTTCTTGAATTAAGCTAGGGCGTTCTTGAGCATTTCTGGAACGCCCATTTGCTCCAGATATTTTCAGTTTCTAGTTTCAATAGGAGGGTGAAGAGGATGGCAGTGCCCTGTGGGTATGGCGGGTGGTTGTGAATTGGGCCCGGGATTCAATGGGAAGCCACTGGAGGGTTAGCAGGGCAGAGAAAATGTGATTACATATTTGAGATCTAAAACAAAGCCTGCTGCTGCAGGTATTGTTGCTCTCAGTGGGCCTAGGTGAACCTTGCGAATGCCTGAGAGAAGGGCAATTCCATAATTTAGTCTGGAAAGAACGAGAGACTGCACCACTGTTTTGAGGTCTTGTTCCGGGATCAATTGCCTGATGCCCAAAAGCTGCCTAAGTTGATGTAGTGCGCTTTTGGCCATGGCTGCGATGTGGATGTGAAGACTGAGTTGATTGTCAAGGGTGTTACCAAGAGATCTGGTACTCTGGACACTGGTGGGCCTGGCATCCTGAATGGGAAGGTTAGCCATCCATTCTTGTACTGGAGCATTTGCTTTTGGAGGTGAAATCAAGAGAAATTCAGTTTGAGTTCGGTATAGTTTTAAATGCCGGTTAGACATCAAGTTTTGACTCTTTAAGAGTGTATTTGAAAGTACAGCAAGGTCTTCTGGGGATGAGATTTTCATGTATATTTGGGTGTTGTCAGCTTCCAGGTAGAAGATAATCCCAGAGTTTCTGAGAATCCCACTTCGTGGTTCAAGGTATAGGTTAAAGAGGGGTGGGGAGAGGATCGAGCTTTGAGGGAACCCTTGATGTGCGCTGACTGGTCTCGAGAATGAGTTATCTATTTTCACAGTTTGGGAAAGGTTGGTTAGGTATGAGGAGAACCAGCTGAGGACTGTGCCTACTCATCCCAGGCATTGTTTTAGAGTGCGAAAGAGGTCCAGATGGTTGACAGTGTTTAATGCAGTGGAGAAATACTGGAGGACCAGGAGGCAGGAGTTACAGGAGTCGAGGATTCTAAGGAACAAATTGATTATTTGGAGAATCGCAGTTTCTGTACTGTGGTCCTGGTGAAAACCTGATTGAAGATTGTCTGGGAGGTTGGTTGTTCGAATGTGTGAAGCAAGTTGGGAAGCTTCACAACTTTCAATGACATTGCCTAAAAATGGGAGTGTGGAGACTGGGTAGTAGTTGTTCATGTTTTCTGGATTGAGAGGTTGTTTTCTCAAGAGAGAAGAGACTTGAACCACTTTCAGTCATTCTGGAAATAAATAGGTCTTGTTTGACAGATGAGTTTAACATAGTGGTTCATATGAGGAGCAGGTGTGTTGCAAGAGATTTACTAATAGAACCTGGGATGGTGTCCTGAAGGTGTTTCGAAAGTTTTACTTTGGTGATGGTTTCCTGTAGGTCCCGTTTGGAAATTGCGGAGAAAGATGACCATGATTGCAGCGCCTTGCAAGGTAGAATCTCAACCATTTGTAGAGAGTAGCTGGTGGGTAGCGAGATATGGATTTCTCTAAATTTTTATCAAAGAAATCCACAAAGTTGTTGCAGCAGGCCACGGATGGCTTGGGAGATGGAGTGGGAAAGGGGTTTGCAGTCTGTGTGATAACCTCAAACATGAGCTTTGGTCTGTTCTTTGCAGGATTTGTGAGGACTCTGATATGGGAAGATTTTGCTATGAGGATTCGGTCTTTAAATTGTTTTCTTACCTTGCAAAGCTTAATCATACTCAGGTGAGAGGACGCTAGTCTCAAAACTATCTCAGATTTTCTGATAGGCTTTCTTTCTTCGTGAAGTTCTTTTGAGGACTAAGGACTAGGGGGCTTTGGTCTGGAAAACTGGCACTTCAGGGGTGCACATTTATCGATCAGGGATTCCATGCAGGAGTTGTACTTGTTGGTGGCCTTGTTAATATCAAGATGAGGTGTAATCGAAATTTAGTTAGGAAGGTCCCTGATGGCCATGGTTTCTGTGTCAAGGTTGGATGTGTCCCTTCACCCTATTTTCTCTTTCTTGGGTTTCTCGGATGTTTTGGTTTGGGATCTGCATGTGGTCGAACCAGTCGACTGGAATGGAGTCATATAACTAGGTTAGGGAAATTGGAGATTATCAGGCCGAGAATGGTGCCTTTGTGATGTGTGGGTTTATGGCAGTGTTGTTGGTGAACACTATCTTGGAGAAAGGAGGTGAAAGTGTCCACAAGGATGTTATTCTTGGCTTTCCAGTGGATGTTGAAGTCACCAAGCAAGATAGTGTTGTCCGAGCTGGTAAGTTGAGAGATGAAGAGATCCATACATTCCTCGATGAAGGTGTTGTTTTGACCCGGTGGATGTAACACATAGGCTAGGACAGTCAGTAGTTTGCATGACAAACCATCCCACAGTCGCTGGCTACTTGTTCTTGCTAGATTCAGCAGTATAGGTACAGGAAGGGGCCTTCATCAGTTAGCTGAAAACAATTTAGGGAAATAGCATTCTGTTCCTCTGAAGACATTGTTCTACCATGAGCCAAAACTCCTGAGGACTGTTCACAGCTACCTGCTGTGTGTAGGATTGAGCTTGACTGGCATCTGGGCATGGGGACAACTATATGATACACCAAGAGATCAATCATTCCTCCCTACATGGACATGCACAGAGAGACTTTGTCTTACCAGTCTGCCGTGTATCTAGGCGGGGTAGATGTCTCATCGGAGACTGCCATCACTATCCTTCTGTCAGTGCCTTCTGTGTCCTATCCGGAGAATGACTGTGGAGTCCTTTTATTACAGCAGCAGAAGCGAAAGCTCTACAAAGTTTTATGCACCGCCCATAATTTATTGGGCAGAAAAATGAAGCAACATGGGCATAGTAAGGTGCCTATGCCCACCACGATCTCTTTGCTTTCAAGCTTTAGGACATATTCTGAAAAGGAGGCCCTACTGACCTAGTTCTTAAAGCATTACAGATGTGTAAGTTTGATTTTCGTATGTTTGATGGTGTTCAAATTTTCATGCATGGCTTTGTAGCAGTACATAAAATCAGAACCATCTAATTTATGCATGCATATGCCTCAGTGCGGACCTGCCAAATATTTACAGAAGTTCTGCATTGTTGATGTCAGAGCCGCTGACCTTAAAACTGGGGAACCAGGTTCGGTTCCAGGCTTTGGCTCGACACCCTGTGATTCTGGGCAAATCACCAGTGCCTGAAAAAAATTGTAATATAATCGGGTGCTCATATCTAGAGCTGCAATACCATTGGGCCAAGTTCGTGCTATATAAAACTGCAGAAAAAATATCTAGCTGTGCAGAGGTAGAGAAGTGAGAGGGAAGTGTTCTGGAAAATGAAACGAAAGTAAGCCAATCACCCACACAGTCAGAATTGTGGGATATTCACAAACTTGTATTTAATATTTTTGTAAAGTGCTGATTTGTGACAGTGGAGTGCTGCGGAGTGCGTTTCCCACAGTTACTCAGAATTCCAAACTTATACCAGAAAGTGATACTACACGTCTCATAAAGTCAAAGGCTGACTGCTGCCATGATGTGTGTAACCCGCAGGGCACATATCCGCTTTATTGCAGAGGGAACTCAGCATTTCATCCTTCTGAAGTCGATGCAAGGAGAGTCAGATTTGGTAATCGTGACATTTAGGGCCTTAATTACACAAGTCCCTTGCGCAGTCGGTGTATCACTTTTTATCAAGAGGCTTGTAAATAAGCCCCATGGATTTTAAAGGTATTTTGTTAATCATGTTTTCCTAACCGTGCATATGCAGAATCAATGCACATATTGTTAGGGAAAAATTAAAAACAGCTGAAAAGTTACGTAAAACGTGACTTTCCCTTTTGTTAGCCTTGTAAGTTTTGGGTACTTTGTGAACACACGGATCTACCACTTCTGTATTAATTATACGCAGAAAGCCTCATTTCAAGATGAATTATGCTTGCTTCCCAAGCCAATAAAAATCTGCTTTTGAACACGCAGGCAATTTAAGAGTAAGAAGCCATTTCAAGCTACATGGAAGGGCGCCATTTGTAAGTCCACTCAATGGGCCATATGTACAATGAAGTGGCAGAGAGAGGCGTTAGGCTTCCTGGCTTAACCCCTCTCTCCACCACTCCTGAAACGCAAGGCTGCACCATATTTACAAGAATGTGGTGCAGCCTTGCGTTTCCCCCTGCGATGGCGCTAAGTTTAGCAACTTAGCACCAACGCAGGCACCCTGGCACCATAGTGCAATTGTGTCTGCGTGCAGGGGGAAGATTGTTCATGTGTAGGAAGGTCGTCCTTCCTGCACATAAACAATCCTAAAATTCCATTCTGTCACTTTCATGTGTGCTGCTTCATGCAGCACACGTGAAAGCGACAAAATGGCATTTTATAAAAAGATTGTTTATGTACAGGAAGGGACAGACTAACATAGCGTGAAAGGGTGGCTTATTTACAAGGCAGCGTTAAGCCACGTTAAGTAAATAAGGTGCAGATCCGATTGCCACCACATCGTCAATAGTGACGTTGTGGCGGCAATAGAGGCTTGTAGATATGCCCCAATGTCAGCACTGTATGTTTGAGCAGTGTGGAGACTCTCTTGAATGAATCCTCAGGATTTAAAAACATTAACCGTTGCTGAAAACTAAATGCGATAGAATGCCCATAGTGCAGCAGTTGATTAGCCATTATTTAGCAAAGGCTCTCCAGTGAGCAATCTAATGTTCCTAAATGGCGATTTAATTTCCTTATTACCTTGCTATAGATTTTCCGGAATGTAAGGGCATTCAGGGTGTGCGTGGGGTGGTGGAGTTATGTGTTAATCAAGCGTTCTGATTAAAGGACGGCAGAGGCCTCATCTTTGAGGCGGGTACGACTAATGGGAGGGGGCGTTCGATTGAGGGGGTGCCATCAAATTGGCCTGGATAAAACTTTCATGTTAACATTAAAAGCGGGTGGAGAGCTTTCTTGCCTATCACCTCCCTACAAAGAAATGATAAACAGTTCTGCAGGCCCTCAATCCAACCTGCCTGTTTTAAAGTGCCTGTCCACGCTCTTTCTAGAAATAAAGTGCTGTCAAACTCTTCAGAGATGCTCATGGGGAATGGTTCACGAAAATGTCAAGGATCACAGAAGTGAACCATTTATGTAATGAATTGTTATTACCCTGATTCTTAGGGTTATAGGGTGTACCCTGCTATTTGTTACACAAGGATCGCGGAAATGACATCATGGTTATTGCCATCACACAGGACATAACAGAGTTGGCACTATTCCCCACCCTGCTCTACTTAATAACCTCCTATGTGATATGAGACTTGAGTAAGTGTTAGGAGTAAAACTAGATAAATTAAATGTTTCCTAAAGCCATCCTTATTTCCATTGCCTGCCACTTCCTTTATTACCCCTAAACTCTGAGGTGACTAGCACTTCTCATGAGGTACAACAGGGCAAGCAAAGGCATAGGAGATGGTATGCCTATTACCCCTAATTGACATCCGGCGGTTTGATAACTGACGCAAATTCCTGGATCTTTTTGTGATATTGAAATTGCATCTATTCTTGTTCTAAAGGCCTTTCTAATCCATATCACACTGTCCCTGTTTTAGGAGTTAGGTCTAGCTTTAGCTTTCAGCCAGCTCTTTTCATTCATTGATCTTTTGCTGTCAGTCACATTTTCCGTTCACCGACTACAACATACAGCATAGGGTATTGTGTCGGCCCACTTCAGCTGCTGGCCAACTTCACTGAGTCTGACATTGTTCTGCTCTTTCACAACAAACACATTCATACACAAAGGGGCTTATTTATGAAACAAATAACGCAGCGCAGCACGTCACCCGCTGCGTTGCGTAATATGGAAAGGGCAGGAATGCGCTATACTTAACATTATACAGTGCTTTCCTGTCTTTTCCCTGCGCTGGCACCCAATTTGCTGCCTAGCACAAAGCAGGCCCCGTTGCACCATGATGCAAGGGTGCCTCCATAGTAAGCAGGATTATTTTTGTACAGGAAGACACACTTCCTGCACAAAAAGAATCCTGAGTGGCATTATCCTCTTTCTATGTGTGCTGCCGAATGCAGCACGCATAGAAAGGGGAAGTAAGGGAGAGAAATAAAGATATTTCTCATTACACCTCACCTGGGAAGGCATGGAATTTTCACGCATTTGCAAGTCTACCAGTAATGGTAAATCTGGGAATCAGCCAAAATCCATGGGTGCATGCGTGAGAACACCCACGCTGCAACCATGGAATGCCTCCCTGGGGATAGGTAACGCAACACAGCGATTTGCACTGCGTTGCATTACTCTAGATTTATCAAGCCACGTAGGGCCACGCAAGGTGGCCTTGTGTGCCTTGATAAATCTTACCAGCGGCCACTCCTCCGTTAAGGGGGAGGAGCGTCACCCCACTGCTCTTTCAGCACTGCACACAGGAAAAATAAAATAATAATAAAACAAGTTTATTATCATTTTATTTTTTTCTCGCTGGCACTGAGCCGAATCTTGGGGGTGGGGCCATCCTGTTAGAAAGTCAGCAGCAGGGAGGAGGAATGGTGGCCACTAAGTGCGCATGTGGGTTTTGACAGTTGTCTCAGCCTGGCCAAACTGACATGCGCACTTAGCATTTCTCCACCTGGCTGTGTCAACACAGCCAGGTAGAGAACATGCACAGACTCACAATCCCTGTCTGAGTGCCAATCCAGGCCACTCCAACCAATCCTGGAGCTGCTCCCAAGTTGTTAATATCATTAACAGCATAAGAGCAGTGTCTGGATTGGCCATGGGGGTCTGGGAAGCTATCCATTGGCTGCTGGAAGTCAACAAGAGCAGATGAGCAGAAGATCACTGAGGCGGCAGACAGGAGGTTAGTAATATTTTCCTTTCCCTATTTGCTCCCCCACACTTCCTTCTGCACTGGCCGCCACGCTGCCCCCCCAGTTGCCTTCACAGTAGCAGCCACTGAATCTTACTTATGAGTTGTGTCGCTCTTGCGCCCTATATGGCAGCAAAAGAGCGATGTAACTCTTTCAAAAATATACCTCGAAGTATTTCTCTTCAGTTCAAGGAACTCCAAAAGAAATGTGTGCTTTTTGAGACCCCAAAACTATTTTTGGTTTTAGCCAGTATTTTTTAAAATATTGCCGAGGATTCATCAGCTTCCCCAACAATAACATCTTACAAAAACAATGACAAAACAAACAGAAAAAAACAAAGCACTGGCAGCCTATCAGGCTTGCCAGTGCTTCTTTGGAATTGTTTTTGCCGGCCTTGATTCAAGGTAATTTCCTAATTGCGAAGTTAAGAAGCTGAGGGGCACATTGCAGCTGCTCCTGTAAGTCTCTGTGCACCTGTGCCTATGCTGCAATCTGGAAGTCTGCGTGTCTGCAGGTGAATACCTGTATCTGCACCCGTGTGCATAAGCCCCTCTGAATTATCTGCCTGTGGGGGCATGCACTTCGCAAAAGTCATAACGGCTAAAATTGGAACTGTTGGCTTAAATTCCCTTTTCTAGTTTTGAAGCCACAACACTGATGGTCCGCGGACCCTTAAACAGCACATCTTGAGATAGAATTCCAGTCACCTATGACACATAGAAGAAAAAATACATTTAATTTATTTTGCTGAACTGTGGGGTGGTGGGGTGGGGGGGGGGGGACAAGCGTATCTCCTATTTGGCCTTAAAATCATTTTAGGGAAATATTCAACTTAATCTGCGGAAGATCCAGGTGAGTAGACCATGCAACACCCTAAAGACGCAAAGTACCTGAAATTGAGAGAAAACCCTTTTAAAAAAAGGATCGTAAGTGAGGATACTAATGTGGAGTAGGTTTATATGTTATGTAATCGGACACTTCTATAGGGCACGCCTGTCATTGGTGTTGCATTGAGGCACTAATGTTCTTGACATCAATTACAGGAAGGCCTGAATGTTCGCATGTAGAACTGTGTGGTGCTCTTATTGTCTCAGTGGGAAGAGCTGGTGTATGGCTGCCACCCGGCCAGGTTTATACCGGCATGATCGTCATTTTAATGTCCCTGTCGGTGCAAATATTAGAAAAATCACCTATAGCCTGTATTTTTTTTTAGTTTATCAGTACATATTTTAAACAGTAAATGTTAGAAGAAAACACTGTAAATGAGTTATACAGCTGTGCTAATGAGCCCTGACTGATAACTAAAGCAAACAAGGACAGGAAAGCCATGACTACATATAAAGGTCTACTTAAGAACCATGCCTGGGCTTTTACAGAACCATAAAAGTGAACAGGTAGCTCGTATTTCTCTCTAGGAAAGGTGGCAACCCTAGCAATGTGCACTAGCATGAGGTAACTTGAGGGGGCCCCCCTGAAAACAAAAGGGAGGGACACCCTCAGGACTCAGTCAGGAGCTCTCAGGCCAGAGAACTCGACTGAGGGGGCCCCTGGAGCTCGTCACCCCCTCCCCCGCAGGGGCT
Source organism: Triturus cristatus (assembly GCF_964204655.1). Classification (NCBI taxonomy): domain Eukaryota; kingdom Metazoa; phylum Chordata; class Amphibia; order Caudata; family Salamandridae; genus Triturus; species Triturus cristatus. The sequence continues at coordinate 130,264,999 of NC_140584.1, read as the reverse complement.
GCTGGGGCCTATGTTACGCCACTGGCAAGGGGAGGTGTTCGAGACCCTGACACGTGAACTCGTCATGCATCCACTCAGGCGTGAAAGAACAAACACCGAGTTGCTGATATTAGCGTTCATCAACTGGAGTTGACTCGCAAACAGCAGAGACGGCAAGAGGAATCCTGCTGCGCAGCTCTGGGGTCTTTGGAATGCGCGCGCCGTCCTTTCGTGTCATTTGTGAAAGCCAATAAGAAGGAAATCGCTGTTTTCCAATTTTCAGAAGTAGTGTGCACAGAACCATTATATATTTCTGCGGAATTGCAGGAGCAGTGCTATTTTCGTCACCGCTGCCACTTTTATTAGCTTTTTGTTGGAGAAAGAATATATGGGGGTCAGGTTCATGGAAGCTAATAGGACCCGCCTGTCGCAGTGCAGATCAAGTGGGATTCTGTCTCTGAAGCACCCTCCGCTCAAAGCCTCGCTTCCCATCGAAGAGACGTCTGTGAAGACCCCAATCCATTGGCAAGACTGGCTGACATTTTAATTGGAAGCTATATATGTCGGTTCCCCCTGATGTGAGTACGGTGATGAAGTGAAGGAAATACGCAGGGCCGCTTCAGTGCTTAATGTGGGATGGTGGTTGCAGATGGGACCCGTCACCACTCGTTTTGGGTACCAGAACTTATTTTTCATCATAATTCATCGACCACGAGCAAAAGAGAAAAAATGCAGAAAAAAGGGAAAGATATTTGATGAGAGATGGAAAAACAACAACAAAGAAAGAAAGTAGTGATGAAAATAAGCCTTTAAAAGTGAGACAAAGGCGCAGTGAGTGTACAATGGCGGACAAAAGAGGCACGAGGTTTAATCAAGAAAAGACACACTTTGGTATCTGGCAAACTCGGCATGTGGCATCACCAGCGACAGCCTTCTGAGCAAAACTTCATTCTTTTACAAACCAGCCACTGGCTTTGATATAGCAATATATCACCAACAAAATGGATAAACAAAAAAATCACAGCTGCGTGGAGGGCAGGCATTCTGTGACGCGGCGACGGCGTAAAGCCAGCGCCATGCTGCGGGGTATTTACAACGTGACGCTTCTAGGGAGATGCGTCACGTTGTAAAGCCCTGCGCCACATGAAACCTGCGTCAGGTTTCATGTGGGCGTTTTGGCGCAGGGGGGGCGTTCCGGCGCCGAATCGCCTCGGAAAAGTGGCTGAGTGAAATCTACAAGATTTCACTCAGTCACTTTTCGGACCCCCCTGCGTCAAAACCTTGCACCTGCTTGAAGCAGGCATAAGGCTTGACGCACCATGTTAGACATAGGCAGGGTTGGCACAGTGCTGGAGTTGTGGTGCGCCCGCGACACAACTCCAGCACTGCGCCAACCTTATGGCAGCAGATGCGACTCGCATCTGCATTTCCTTGCGCCATGAAGCGCCACATTGTAAATGCGGCACATCCGTGGTGGCGCAAGGATTGAGATGCGTGTCGCAAATTTCCTGGCGCATCCCCGCTGATTTGCAGGGATGCGCCAGGAAACGTAAATCTGCCCCCATTTGTCCAGCATGTGGTAGGAGCCAATGACCCTCTCATGATGATTCTCACATAATTGGTGACAGCGGCGCTATCAAGCAAGACCATAAAAATAATAAAATAGGTATCTTCGCTCAAGTTCACAAATGGCATCATCCCGCAAATGGCCAAAAGGGCAAGGAGGGCCCTTAAATCTGAGCACAACACAACATTATTTAGTTTGGGCCTACAAAATATGGGGAATTCTCTATGTACATTTCCATTAAAGAAGTATATTTTATGAACACGGTGTATTTGAGCTGGTGACCGGGGGGCATATGTATCAACATCAATCACCATTTGCGATTCTCAAATAGCGATTTTTAAAGAATCGCTATTTGAGAATTGCAAAACGGGATGTATTTAAAAAATCGCAAACTTTTTGCGATTTCTTAAAATTCCTTAATTGCGATTAGCAAATTGCGAAATCGCAATTAAGGAATACCTGCCCATTCATTTCTATGGGCCAGGAGACCCATAGGAATGAATGGGAAGTAATTCTCAAATAGCGAATTCGCAATTTGCTAATCGCTATTTGAGAATAATTTCAAAGGTGCAAGGGTGTCATGGTGACACCCTGATGCACCCCTGAAATGAGCATGTGTGTGCATATGGCGCACATACATGCCCTAAGGGCATGTATGAGCGTCACGTGGCACTTTGCAAAATTAAAAATAGTGCATTTTGAAAGGAAATCGCAAATTACCACCAACTGGAAGTTGGTGGTAATTTGCGATTTCTTAAGGATAATTCGCACAACTTGGGTGCTTTTTACATATCATTTAAGAAATCGCAATTTGCGATTTCTTAAATGCTTACGCAAAATTAAGAAATCGCTAAATTAGCAATTCCTTAATTTTGCGATGGGATTTTGCCTTATACATCCCATTTTGCGAATTTTTAATCGCAAACGCTGTATTTTGCGAATCGCAGCGTTTGCGATTAAAAATTTGCTTGATACATATGCCCCCAGATCAGTAAGGAAAAGTGAAGAGAAACGAGTGATCACCAGAGCAGATGTGAAAATAATGATCCTGAATAATCAATGTCAGTCCAGTTCTCTAGGGCATATGGAACTCAAAGGCAACTAGGCATCCTTTTCATAGGTATTGTCATTATATCTGAAATCACAATAGCCAGATATTAATGCGAGCTCACAGAAGCCTGATACTAATGCACTCTCACTGAGTTACCAAGTACCTACTTCTTGGGCTTCCACTTTTAAAGGATAGAGAATTCGACCGAGCAAGTTAAAGACTGACCTTCACCCTTGATAATCACCGCTCGCAGGAGTGTCGGAAACAAAGGCATTAATCGTCATAGACCTTCGCGTTTGGTGAAGGGTCGCTCACAGGCAGTGAGCGATCACACCTCTATTGAAGAGATGCTGAGCCACATGCACGCTCACTCTGCATGCAGCATCATTCACAGGTAGTCCAAAGACCAGCTGGTTAGCAGTGGCAAGCCTCCAGAATCAACACACTCAGTCCAAATGATCTCCTCAAAATAACATGCTGGGTAAATGGGCATAGGCTCCAGTTTGAAGAAAGCAAAAGACACACAGATGATGGACGAACTCAAAGCAAATAAATCATTTACCCCCAGTCAATAGATCTGGGTTAAATCCATTGTTCATTTGCTCACCATGCCACCCCAGTTTAGACCCAGCCATATGCAAATCAGCCTTGACCCTCTGCTTCATGGGAACAGTACATCCCGATGAGGGGTGATGCCCCAAAATATGTTCCAGGATGCTTGTTTCTTGTCCAGCGAGGACCTTGCTTGGCAGTTAGGGCTGGACTGTTCCCATGATGCACACGGTCAAGACTGATTTGCATATGGCTGGGTCAAACCTGGGGTAGCATGGTGAGAAAAAGAATGACGGATTTAACCCAGATCTATTCACTGGGGGTGAATGTTTTATTTGCTCTGCATTCTGTCCATCATCTGTGTGTCTTTTGCCCTAAGTGCAATGGGTATCTCAGACATGGGTCTCGTGCTCAATGTGTTACTGGATTCAAGATATCCTGGATGACGAGGGGTGATGCCCTGATACCTGTTCCAGGATGCTTATTTCCAGTCCAGGGAGGACCTGGCTTGGCAGTTCGGGCTGAACAGTTCCTATTAGGCACAGTGTCAAGACTGATTTGCATATAGCTATGTCTGAACCGGCGTGGCAAAGTGAGCTAAAGAACGATGATGGATTCCACCCAGATCTGTGACTGTGGGTGAGTGTCTGAAAAGTGTCAGCGCTCCGTCCATCATCTCCTTGTGTCTGATTAGTATCAAACTGCGCACAGACACTGCAGTGGCAGGTCTGAGTTATATTTACAGGCTGCTGATGTGGGTGGCACAATCAGCGCTGCAGGCCCCCTAGCAGCATTTGATTTACAGTCCCTGGCACACACAGTGCACTGTACTAGGGTCTCAGTAGTAAGTCAAGCAAGCCAATCATGGAAACACCAATCCATATTCCTAATTTACATGGACAGCATATGCACTTTAGCACTGATCAGCAGTGGTACAGAGACCAGAGTCATAAAACCAACACAAACAGGGTGAAAAAAGGAGGCTAAAAAGCAAATCGTCTGGGGGTAAACCCACTGGAAAAGCCAGTTCTAACAATTAAAAACATCACAAACATTCAAAACAATTCTGGCCCTTGTAGCATGTCCCTCACTCATGCTCTGCATGTATATACAGGTGACAAAGACAGACATGAAAGGGAATCACATGTATATTTCCAGTGTCGTTACAATGGATTTTTTACCTAATGCCAGGGGGCACTTGGCCTCCTGGTCTTTTCTGGTTGGGCACCTCCTATAGTCACACACTAGTGAGTGTATTATGTTTTTGGAAAAGGAGAACAAACAAGGAAAAGGTAAAGGCAGTGCCGAAGAAGGCCCACACATAATATAAGTTCAGGTCCTCATAGACCTTACAGTCATCATCGTATTGTTTTCCCAAATATTCAGGAATACTGCATGATTAGCTAAATACATCCGCTCATAATCAATAACTTTGTCAAATAGATGCACCCGTAGTGATCCTACCCTACCCAATAGGACAGTCATCTTGTAGCATCTTACGTTTCCTTTGGCTGGTGTTTCTATAGAGGACCGGGCTACATGCCATAATGAATGGTGTAGGATAGATCCACCTTAGCATGTTTTGGGATCGTTATGTTAACATGGCCCACCTGGCGGTAAATAAAGGAATCACTACCACCAGTGAGGTGTCATGACCCCGTCCGCACTAGACAACTGGTGTGCGGGCTTCAAAACACCATGTGAAGCTCACAGCTGTCTGCAAAGACCTCTTGTGGTAAGGTGAAAGACTTGGGGACATCCAATCAAAGTGTCTCTTAACATGCGGGGCTATGGGAACTGTAGTTTCCCATGATGCACAAGACATGTGATGAGTCCCCGTGTTTGAAGATAAACTGTCAGGCCCGGCCATTTAAAAAAAATATAGCATTTCTTGTCAAGACGTACCCAGGGGCTGGGGTCGTAAAGGGGCACATGCTCAAGCCTTCTACTGGCCCAAGTTCTTTGGTTGCCTCCATAGGTTAAGTGATCTTGGTCTAGGGATGTATACCAATAGTGTATATTTCCTAAGCAGGCGCATATCTGTTGCATGGTGATACTTAAAAATAATAAAACAATCGGCCTACTCCCAGATCCTGGACACGATTATACTGAGTGATAGTACGAGTACTAATGGTATACGTCCTGCTTGCAGGCCCATCTCTTGTATGGGTGACCATGTATACAGCAGGGTGTAGCTGGAAGCCCTAAGGCATAAAAGTGGCCCAGAAGGCATAGTATATGTTCTGTCTATCTACCCAGGGCCCCCCAGTTAATATCATCATTGAGTCCTACTGTGTCAGTATTTAAGCAGAACACCCAACTCTGTTCATATTTCTGGAGTGTTTTGCTCATATCTATATGTCTGCATTCTAGTTTTTTGGAAACATGCCATTCAATGTTATCAGCAGTGTGTTGGTGTCCAATAAAGTGTCTTGTTAATTTTGTGTTATCCAACTTGCAGCTTATTATACTCCTGTGCTCTGTTATTTGTGCACGTATTTTCCTAGTCATCATGCCGATGTATAAATGATGCCAAAGGGGATGATGGACGGAGCGTTTGAGCAAATCAAACACTCACTCCCAGTCAACTGATCTGGATTTAATCCATCATCATTCTTTAGCTTACTCCACCACCCTAGTTTAGACATGGCCATATGCAAATCAGTCTGACCCTGTGCCTCATGGGAACAGTCCAGCCTGAACTGCCAAGCCATGCCTTCCCTGGACCGGAAACAAGCATCCTGACACCGGTTTCGGGTTCATAACCCTCATTAGCCAGGCTATCTTGAATCCAGTGGCAAAGTGAGCAAGGAACCCACGTCTGGGCATACCCTGCCAACTTAGGGTGAACAAAGCAACACCAAAGGGGATGATGTACGGAGTGTTTGAGCAAATCAAACACTCACCCCCAGTCAACTGATCTGGGTTTAATCCATCATCATTCCTTAGCTCACTCCACCACCCCAGTTCAGACATGGCCATATGCAAATCAGTCTGACCCTGTGCCTCATGGGAACAGTCTAGCCCGAAATGCAAAGCCTTGTCTTCCCTGGACCGGAAACAAGCATCCTGGGACCGGTTTTAGGTTCATAACCCTCATCAGCCAGGCTATCTTGAATCCAGTGGCAAAGTGAGCAAGGGACCCACGTCTGGGCAAACCCTGCCAACTTAGGGCGAACAAAGCGATACCAAAGGGGATGATGGACGGAGCGTTTGAGCAAATCAAACACTCACCCCTAGTCAACTGATCTGGGTTTAATCCATCATCATTCTTTAGCTCACTCCACCACCCCAATTCAGACATGGCCATATGCAAATCAGTCTGACCCTGTGCCTCATGGGAACAGTCCAGCCCGAAATGCAAAGCCATGTCTTCCCTGGACCGGAAGCAAGCATCCTGGGACCGGTTTCAGGTTCATAACCCTCATCAGCCAGGCTATCTTGAATCCAGTGGCAAAGGGAGCAAGGGTCCCACGTCTGGGCATACTCTGCCAACTTAGGGCGAACAAAGCGATACCAAAGGGGATAATGGACAGAGCGTTTGAGCAAATCAAACACCCACCCCCAGTCAACTGATCTGGGTTTAATCCATCATTATTCTTTAGCTCACTCCACCACCCCAGTTCAGACATGGCCATATGCAAATCAGTCTGACCCTGTGCCTCATGGGAACAGTCCAGCCCGAACTGCAAAGCCATGTCTTACCTGGACCGGAAACAAGCATCCTGGGACCTGTTTCGGGTTCATAACCCTCATCAGCCAGGCTATCTTGAATCCAGTGGCAAAGAGAGCAAGGGACCCACGTCTGGGCACACCCTGCCAACTTAGGGCGAACAAAGCGATACCAAAGGGGATGATGGACGGAGCGTTTGAGCAAATCAAACACTCACCCACAGTGAACTGAAATGGGTTTAATCCATCATCATTCTTTAGCTCACTCCATCACCCCAGTTCAGACATAGCCATATGCAAATCAGTCTCACCCTGTGCCTCATGGGAACAGTCCAGCCCGAACTGCCAAGCCATGTCTTCCCTGGACCGGAAACAAGCATCCTGGGACCGGTTTCGGGTTCATAACCCTCATCAGCAGGCTATCTTGAATCCAGTGGCAAAGTGAGCAAGGGACCCACGTCTGGGCATACCCAGCCAACTTAGGGCGAACAAAGCAATACCAAAGGGGAAGATGAACGGAGCGTTTGAGCAAATCAAACACTCACCCCCAGTCAACTGATCTGGGTTTAATCCATCATCATTATTTAGCTCACTCCACCACCCCAGTTCAGACATGGCCATATGCAAATCAGTCTGACCCTGTGCCTCATTGGAACAGTCCAGCCCGAACTGCCAAGCCAAGTCTTCCCTGGACCGGAAACAAGCATCCTGGGACCGGTTTCGGGTTCATAACCCGTATCAGCCAAGCTATCTTGAATCCAGTGGCAAAGTGAGCAAGGGACCCATGTCTGGGCATACCCTGCCAGTAGGGCAAACAATGCGATACCACAGGGGATGATGGATGGAGCGTTTGAGCAAATCAAACACTCGCCCCCAGTCAACTGATCTAAATTGAATCCATCATCATTCTTTAGGTCACTCCACCACCCCAGTTCAGACATGGCCATATGCAAATCAGTCTGACCTTGTGCCTCATGGGAACAGTCCAGCCCGAACTGCCAAGCCATGTTTTCCCTGGACAGGAAACAAGCATACTGGAATCAAGCTATCCTGGCTGAAGAGGGGTGAAACCCCGAAACCGGTCCTAGGATGCTTGTTTCCAGTCCAGGGAGGACCTGGCCTGGCAGTTCAGGCTGGATTGTTCCCATAGGGCACAGGGTCAAGACTGATTTGCATATGGCTGGGTCCAAACTGGAATGGCATGGTGAGCAAAAAAACGTGGATTTAGGCCCAGATCTCTGTACTGTGGTGAATGTATGATATTGTTCTGCATTCTGTCCATCAACAGTTCTTTTTGCATTTGTCACCCTGAGTGGGACGGGTATGCTCAGACGTGAGTCCCGTGCTCTTCATGCCACTGGAATCAAGCTATCCTGTCTGAACTGGGGTGAAACCCCGAAACCGGTCCTAGGATGCTTGTTTCCAGTCCAGGGAGGACCTGGCCTGGCAGTTCGGGCTGGACTGTTCCCATAGGGCACAGGGTCAAGACTGATTTGCATATGGCTGGGTCCAAACTGGAATGGCATGGTGAGCAAAAAAACATGGATTTAGGCCCAGATCTCTGTACTGGGGTGAATGTATGATATTGTTCTGCATTCTGTCCATCAACAGTTCTTTTTGCATTTGTCACCCCGAGTGGGACGGGTATGCTCAGACGTGAGTCCCGTGCTCTCCATGCCACTGGAATCAAGCTATCCTGTCTGAACTGGGGTGAAACCCCGAAACCGGTCCTAGGATGCTTGTTTCCAGTCCAGGGAGGACCTGGCCTGGCAGTTCGGGCTGGACTGTTCCCATAGGGCACAGGGTCAAGACTGATTTGCATATGGCTGGGTCCAAACTGGAATGGCGTGGTGAGCAAAAAAACGTGGATTTAGGCCCAGATCTCTGTACTGGGGTGAATGTATGATATTGTTCTGCATTCTGTCCATCAACAGTTCTTTTTGCAGATGTATAAATGATTACATGGACATTTCAAGACATATATGACATGACTGGAGTTACAATTGGTGAGATGTTTTACTTCCCACGAGGTAGTGAGTCCCAGGTCTGTTGATTTGTATTTTTTTGCTAACTGGCACACCCCACAACCCCCACATGGTTGGTGGCCTTTGGTGGTGGGGATGGTTCCAGAGTATCAGTTGGGTTTTAGCAGTTCTGTTTTTTGGAGCGCGGGTGCACTAAAGCATCTCATAGGTTCTGGCTCCTTTGGAAGGAGAACATTAGCTGTTCAATTTTCAAGTTACCAGAGTTTAGAATACCCCAGTGTTTTTTTTACCAGTTTAGTGAATGAGTTTGAAATGGGGCTAGGTGTTGTCAAGCAAATGGGTTGTGGTTCCCATGGTTAGGTCGAGCATTCAAGACCTCTTATATATACTTTAGTATATACTTATATGTGTATGTACTTTGTGGGCTTAGGAGATGAGCCCTAGGACTTGTCTGCTTCCACTTAGGGACTTTTTTCTGTTTGACTGCCCCTATTTAACTGTCTTGATAGAAAACAACCAGTAGAGGTCAGTAAAATACCAGACTTGCTTTCTGCTTGTTCAACTGCCTCTATTTAACTGTCTTGATAGAAAACAACCAGTAGAGGTCAGTTAAATACCAGAATTGCTTTCTGCTTAGGGACTTTCTTTTTTTTATTTTTGTGGCAACTGCCTCTATTTACATTTCTTGATAGAAAACAACCAGCAGAGGTCAGTAAAATATCAGAATCACTTTAGCATTCTCTAGATTCTAGTCCATAGAAATTGTCTTCCATGAGTACCCATAGACAATAATATTTTTTTCAAATCTTATATTTTCAGTGATATGAACACCGAAGGCACTGATTTTATATTAAAAACAGAGCTTTGAACTATACCATGTCTCGCTGAAAGGCAATATTTCTATCTATGAGTTCCCATACCTGGCGTGTCACACAGTTTGGTGCTTACTTTCCCTCCATGTTAGAGAACAGTAGATGTTTCAGCACCCAGGCTAATGTGCTGCATAGCTAAATACATATAAGGTCCCAAAGGCAAGACCGATTACATTGCAAATGCTTGCTTTTTGTAGGTGGCCATTGGGGCATCTCTGTCATTGTTCATGGATTGTTTCCTAGCCCTAGTAATGGTTTTTCTGGTTAGTTCTTTTCTCTTAATTTGTTACTCAGTTTCTCTGTATGTTCTCTGTACTTCAGCATCTCAGTGCATTCCTGTCTGTGTCTTAGGACCAGCCCTATTGCTAGACCTTCTCTCAAAGCTCAGGGTGGAAGCTTTCGAAGCGTAATAGGCTATATTTATCCACTGGTTTATATTAAACCTCAGATTTTATGATTCAACTTTCTGGATTCATTCTTAAATCCAAAAATGGTATCTCTTCATCAGTAAGGCTCATTGTAAATCCCAGGAAAGGGTCAGGACTGCTGACCCAGGAATTGAACTCAATTGCTTCCTCTCTAGCACCTCTGGGAAAAATAAATAAATAATTAATTTTTCCTCATCATCGTCCATCGAAATCATGGCCGCAGCCAGCATGGGCCGCGGCTGCTAGGATATTGTCGATATATCTCTTCGACAGTCTCATCTGATTAGTATACAGGTTCTCTTCACAGTACATTTAGTGGGTTCGCAATTGTGTACGTACAAGCATGTCAAACTGGGGGCACAGGTACTCGCTATGGAAGAAAGAAATCCCCGTCATATTCAAATACATTTCTTGTGAGGACCATGTGCTCATAGTCAAGGATAAAATCAGCAGGTGCAATTTTGTTTGCCTGTTTAGGTGTTAATAGCTACTCAATCACCTCCAGTGTAGACTCTTAGGGGATATTAATAGATAAAGATTCTACATCTGGGGTGAGTAGAAATTCCTTGCCAGGTTCAAAGGTCAAATTTTTCAATTTGTTCTGTATGTCCTTTGTGTCATTTAGGTAGGAAGGCATCTGAGCCACTGGAGGTTTCAGTAAAAAATCATAAAACTGTAATAGTGGTTCCAGGGCTGAACCTATCCCTGAAACAATGGACGCCCGGTTGGGGGTTGTTCTTATGGGTTATTTTTCAATTGAGAAAGAACACCTCCTTCTTAGTAGGGATGGTTGATAAATTCTGCTCCACCGGTAGACCTTTGCCACTCTGTGATCCACTTGGACTAAAGAGATCAGCAAACACTCCGCCAACCTGCCAACGGAGCGGAGTTTACAGGTGCGCTCACCACCAGTCTCAGCAGTCCTGCTGAGGGGGACTTGCTTGTGGCAACAATAGGGGTTCTTGGCACCTAATGACCCTTAGCAGCCAAGTGGACTACATCCCCCAACTAGTAGTGCACCAAGAGGCCCCTTTGAAAAGTGGTTGAGAAAGGAGGCGGGCCTCTGGCGATGTCTCTGCAGACCTGCTGTGGGGGACTTACTTGTGGCAACAATAGGGGTTCTTGTCCCATAATGACCCTGAACAGCCTAGAGGACTTCTTTCCTCAACCATTAGTGCACCAGGAGGCCCCTTTGCAGAGAGGTTGAGAAAGGGGGTGGGGCCTCTGATGACATCTCAGCAATCCCACTGTGGGGGACTTACTTGTGGCAAAAATAGGGGTTCCTGGACCTTAACGACCCTCGACAGCAAAGAGGACTTCATCCCCCAACCAATAGTGCACCAGCAGGCCTCTTTGCAGAGTGGTTGATAGAGGTGGCGGGCCTCAGACAACATCTCAGCAATCCCACTGTGGGGGACTTACTTGTGGCAACAATAGGGGTACTTGGCCGCCAACGACCCAGAGCAGCCAAGGAGACTTCATTAGGGTTGGCTACTCTCAGCATTCCAAGGGGACTTCATTTGTGACGACCGAGCAATACTCCGCCCGCTCACGGAACTCTGTGGAATTTGGTGGAGTTTTTCAGCAACTCAGAGGAGCTCCGTCGAGTGAAACTCCACAAATGTTGCCCAGGGCTTCTTCTCAGCTATCAAGCCATTATCTATGGCCCCCTTTACCAGATAGGAAATCTCATTCAAGATGTCTGGAGTGCGGTCTCTGCTCAGTTTTTTATAGTGCAGGGTATTCCCTAACAATCTCATGTATTTTGTGTGGTACATTTGTTTTGATAGTATCACTATACCACCTCCCTTGTCTGCCGGTTTTATAACCACTGTGATATCCTCTTTTAGTTCCATTAGGGCCTCTTTTCTGCACTGCTAAAGTTTTTTAAAACATTCTGCTTGTCTTGTCTTAGGGAGTCTAGGCCTAAGTTGAATGCCTGTTAGAAAGCAATCACTTCTGGTGATAGCTGTAGAACTGTGGGGGTAAGGGAGGATTATTTGTGAAGACTGGTGTTAATTTCCATGTCTCTGTCATTATCTGGTACCTGCCTGGTGGAGCAGAAGACCTGTAGCCTGATTTTGTGAAACAAATTTCAGCCATTTAAACATTTTGTTTGAAGGAATCATTCCTTGGTGTACGTACAGACAAACCCTAAGCCCCTATTGAGTACTTGTTTTTGAGTCTCAGTCAGTGTCTTGGGACTCAGGTCTCTGATACTATCCCTAAACACCTGCCGATCCCTAGTTGGGGTTCTCTGGTGTTCTTTGGTCTTTGCTATGTTTCTGGGTTTTTCTGTGGTCCCTGCATTTCCATTTTTTCCCTCTCGCTGCCTCTTTCTAAAAAAGAATGTGGGTAGGGTGCGTGACTGACTGTATAAGTGAGTAGCCCCCGGGGGCTAAATAAAAACGAATAAAAACGAAGCGCGGGAGACCGTGCTTCGTTTTTTTTTCATTTGCGGAATGCCCGGACCCTACGCGCATCCCGCGATTTAAAAAAAAAAAAATATTATTTTTTTGGCCTTGGGGGTCCTTGTGGGACCCCCCGAGCAGGCCTAGGGGGTCAGGGTGTTTCTACCCTGCCCCCTTGTCGCGTTTTGCGTCTTTGTTTTTGTGGTTTCTTGTGCCTCGGTTCTACCGAGGCACAAGATGGCTGCCAACACTTCCTGATTCAGAGTGTTGGCAGCCAATTAGCATTCAGCTCGTGCTCGGGAGGGTTCGGGGAGGGTGCGGGGAGGATCCGCAGATCCTCCGCGGCCATAGATATATATGTACTCTTAACTCTAATTTTCTCAGGAACTACTGAACAGATTTACACCATTTAAGCAAAAGGCACGAGTCTGAACTGAGGACTACCTCTTTGCCAAATTTGGTGTCATTCCGTTCAGCGGTTCGGGCTGTAGCTGCGACAACAGATCCTATGGGAAATTGCATGGGGAAACGCGTTTTGGGACCCCCCTTTTTTCTCGGCCCCCGCTTGACGGATCACCGCAAAACTTTCAGGGTAGGAGCGGAGCGGAGCTGGCCAAAAGTTTGGAAAATTTCGCGAAGATTCGTCAACCGGCGCCAACGTTATTCCCAATAGAATGTTGCGGATTTCCTATGGAAAATAGGTCCTAACTATAACTATCTACTGGCGACCACCAGTAGATAATATATATGTATATATATATATATATATATATATATATATATATATATATATATATCACTTCACAAAGGTGCCTGCAGAGGAAAGAGGCCCACAGCGGGTGAGTAATGTCCAAAATGATTTATTCGAGACAGCGATGCAAAATCAGCAGACAAGCCCACAAACTTTGTCAATCCAGCCCAACGCGTTTCGTAGTTCATACTTCATCAGGGGTACTGGGCATAAAGTCTAAGACATGGTGGAAATGGCGGCAACTTAAATATCAAACAACCCGCCTCAGTGGGCGTGGCCACAACTGCGGCCCTCTGGTAGTTGTAGTGCCGTCGTATTGCTACAGTGAGCTCCCAGTCTTGAACTTAAAAATTGTGCCTTGTTAAACTCCATGTGGAGTGTGGTGCTTTGCTTGGCTGTCGTGCACCATGTCTTAGACTTTATGCCCAGTACCCCTGATGAAGTATGAACTACGAAACGCGTTGGGCTGGATTGACAAAGTTTGTGGGCTTGTCTGCTGATTTTGCATCGCTGTCTCGAATAAATCATTTTGGACATCACTCACCCGCTGTGGGCCTCTTTCCTCTGCAGGCACCTTTGTGAAGTGATGTTTAGCGGCTTGCCTGAGCCGCGGAGGAGAGCCCCGTGCTGTGTTCAGCCCTGCAGTGTCGTCAACCGGCGGCACCGCGTAGGGAGCGGATGCCGTTTATCGAGGATTCCAGCAGATGCACGACAGCCAAGCAAAGCACCACACTCCACATGGAGTTTAACAAGGCACAATTTTTAAGTTCAAGACTGGGAGCTCACTGTAGCAATACGACGGCACTACAACTACCAGAGGGCCGCAGTTGTGGCCACGCCCACTGAGGCGGGTTGTTTGATATTTAAGTTGCCGCCATTTCCACCATGTCTTAGACTTTATGCCCAGTACCCCTGATGAAGTATGAACTACGAAACGCGTTGGGCTGGATTGACAAAGTTTGTGGGCTTGTCTGCTGATTTTGCATCGCTGTCTCGAATAAATCATTTTGGACATTACTCACCCGCTGTGGGCCTCTTTCCTCTGCAGGCACCTTTGTGAAGTGATGTTTAGCGGCTTGCCTGAGCCGCGGAGGAGAGCCCCGTGCTGTGTTCAGCCCTGCAGTGTCGTCAACCGGCGGCACCGCGTAGGGAGCGGATGCCGTTTATCGAGGATTCCAGCAGATGCACGACAGCCAAGCAAAGCACCACACTCCACATGGAGTTTAACAAGGCACAATTTTTAAGTTCAAGACTGGGAGCTCACTGTAGCAATACGACGGCACTACAACTACCAGAGGGCCGCAGTTGTGGCCATGCCCACTGAGGCGGGTTGTTTGATATTTAAGTTGCCGCCATTTCCACCATGTCTTAGACTTTATGCCCAGTACCCCTGATGAAGTATGAACTACGAAACGCGTTGGGCTGGATTGACAAAGTTTGTGGGCTTGTCTGCTGATTTTGCATCGCTGTCTCGAATAAATCATTTTGGACATTACTCACCCGCTGTGGGCCTCTTTCCTCTGCAGGCACCTTTGTGAAGTGATATATATATATATATATATATATATATATATATATATATATATATATATATATATATATATATATATATATATATATATATATATATATATATATATATATATATATATTGCAATAAAGCGCTAAAACAAAAATGACAGCGTGCTAAATAAAATAAATACATCTTTTCCTAACTCTCTCTGCACTTGTTTCTTGTTGAGTTAAGGCTATTCCTTCTCAGCTGTATCTCAGCTGTATTCCTTTGATGAACACTTCAGTATTTCAGTATCACTCTGACATTCCTGGAAATGATTTTGTCTAGAAAATTGAAGGAGATGGGAAACTGAACAACAGTGAGAATCCCAAAAATCTAATTTGAGAAAGTGACTTGTAAGGTCACCTTCCAGTTACTTTTCTCAGCATCGAGCCTTTGAAAAGCAGTTACAATATTTAGAAAGTGACACTAATCTATGTCTACATTACTGAGTGCTAGGGACAGTCATTTCATAAGAGCCCCTGATTCTATTGGAAATCACTGCTGGCTTGTCACATTAATCAATACATCCAACTACAAGACTGTAGAAAGCTGCTGCTTAGGCCATCATTACAAGTGGCCCTACAATTCAGACAGGCCTAGTAATGTGAGTTATAGAGGTGCAGCTTCAGAGGGATGTTTGGGGTGTTACACCCCCCTAGTAAATGTAATATTTAAAAAATAGTTGGATGCAGGTGCTTTCAGTCTGGTCTGGTAAGGTGTCTGTCAGATTTCATCAGGGTTTATAAATACTTGTGCACACAAAAACACACCAACACCACACATATTCTCTCTATCTCTGGTTTCTGTTTTGAAGGTCTTAAAAAATGGTTATTTTACAAAATACTGTGGGCCTCATCTACAAGAAAATGACGCAGCACGGTGCTGCAAGCCATTTAGCTGCGTCATACTGTGTCATTTTCAAAGCACAGGGATGCTTCGTATTAATAAAACTAAAACTCATCCCGGTGCTTTCCCCAGTTCTGGCACACAATTGGCTGCCATGCACCAGCGCAGGTACCCTTGTGTCATTTTGCAAGGGTACCTGCGCTGCAGCGATGATTGTTTTTGCGCAGGAAGGTACACCTTCCTGCACAAAAACAATTGGAAGGGACACCTTCCTGCACAAAAACAATCATTAATGGTATTTTCCTCTTTCTATGCATGCTGCAGAATGCAGTACGCATAGAAAGAGGGAAAAAACTAGGAGAAATATAAGTATTTCCTCCTGTGGCATAAGATTCTGACACATTCCCAGTTTTACAAAATGTTGCAAATCTGGAAATGCGTCAAGTTCCAAGATGTTGCGTGGGAATAACCCACGGAAATTCCCATGGCATGCCCCTTTCACGCAGAGTAATGCATGAACGGGACCCATGTTTACAAGGCCATGAAAAGTCACGCAGGGTGACTTTACATGGCCTTGTATATATGGGCAAACTGATTGCAGCGCAATAGGCTTGTAAATATGCCCCTGTGTTTAAAGTACCCCTCACAATCCGCAACCTTTTCCCTTGGGCTTTAAGTTCTACTCACGATCTGCTTCTCATGTAATGATTAACATGATATGCCAGCTTGATTGTTGGAAAAACTAAAGCTTACACCCCCCCTCCCCCCCCCCCCCAGGCCTACTGACCAAGCTACACCACTGGTGAATTATCAGCCCTGTTGAAATTCTAAGGGGCATATTTACATGCATTGTTGCTATGCTGTTTTGACGCAACTTAGCGTCATTTACTGCTGTACACCAATTCCTAACTCCATGCTAGCCCCTAATTTGCAATACCACGCTACATGACGTTAAGAACAGCTAGCGGCAGAAAAAATAATGCTAATGCTAGGATTAAGTCGTAAGAAAAATACACGTTGGTGTGAAAAAAGTGATAGCCGGCCAATTAGCGGCAAGAAAATCGCGCTAGTCAGCCAAACGTCATATTTCAGCGTCCAACGGAAAAAAACGTATACACCGCTAAGGAAAAAAAAGAAACCTGAATGCAGATGGGAGCAGCCAGGACCAAGCTCAGCACAGGACAACAACCCCGACCCCAACAATAGACAGGATGACCAGCCAGAGTCCAAGGGTAAGAGGAAGAGGAAATGCTGATTCAGTCAGGAGGAGAATGAGGTCCTGGTTGAGGAGGTGATAGAGCATCAACACCAGCTCTTCTTCAGCTCCAAGATGTCATTGGGGACATGATGCCAAGAACAAGATTAAACAGAAACTAGCAAGCAATAATCAGGCAGCATTGCATTGCAGACCCGAGGTGGGGATCCAGCACCCCAGGAGGCACAGAAGGCACCCCAGGAGGCTGTTATCTGGCGGCACCCCAGGAGGCTGTTATCTGGCAAGCTTTGATTGTGTAGAACTATGTGTACCGCTCCCTAATTTGTTCTTGCTATTTTGTAATACATGACAATTTACAGTAGCGTTTGGAGTACCTTCCTTCTGCCAGACAGCATTTCTACATTTTTCTTTTTCTATGTGTCAGGCATAATATAATTGGATTTATGTGCACATGTGACTTTTGTAACTACACATGGTAGTACACAGAGCCCACTGAGGGGACAGTATACAGAAGTTAGTAGATTTGCTATGATGTTGATCTGGACAGTTTAAATTGTGTACACCATACACACTACTATGCAAATGATCAAGTGTAGGCCATAGCTTACTCTATAATTATTAGCCTGTTTGCACAGGCAGATGAAGTGCAGCTTTTCCCAATAACACTCACAATATGTCCCTGGAAACTTAGTTGTTAGTTGTCAAAGGGGATATATTTTGTGAATGAGGGGGTACTGCAAGATCAAGAAAATCTAAAAAGGTTAGCTACCTGAACATCCACCCCCACCACACCCAAAGACTCCAGACCTCAGCAGACCTGGGCCAACTGGACCCCCCTCACACCTGGCGACATCCTTAGGATCATGAAGAGCATCCAATCTGGAGCCCCCTCTGATCCCTGCCCTCATCACATCTTCAGCAGAGCTGGCACCTTCATCGCACACAAACTGCCACACCATCAACTGCTCAATCAATTCACCCACCTTCCTGGAAGACTGGAAGCGCGCAGAGATCACCCCCCTGCTTAAGAAACACTCTGCCAACCCAGCTGTCCTTAAGAACTATTTTACCATCTCCCTGCTCCCTTTCCCAGCCAAAGTCATTGAGAAAGCCATCAACGCCCAACTGCCTGAGTTCATCAACACAAACCACATACTGGACCTCTCCTAAAAAGGTTTCAGAAGCAACCACAACACCAAGAACACGCTCCTTGCCGCTACAGATGACATCCACACCCTACTTGACCAAGGCAAAAATGCTGCCCTCATCCTCCTGGACCTTTCAGCCGCCTTCGACACTATCTCCCACCACACCCTCTGTGCAAGACTCCAAGACACCAGCATCCACGCCAAAGCCCTAGAATGGATCTCTTCCTTCCTGACAAGCCGAACACAGAGAGTCAGACTTCCACCTTTAAACTCTGCAGAACCCACAGAGATCAGCTGCGGAGTGCCTCAGGGAACCTTCCTGTGCCACAACCTCTTCAACATGTACATGGTCCCACTTCCAGCCATCGTAAGAATCCAGCGTCCCAATTTTATCTACCACGTTAATGACACACAGCTGATTCTCTCCCTCACCAATAAATACACAGCCGTCAAAAGCAACTTCCAGAACGTGATGGAGGCAGTCACCAATTGGATGTAGGGCAGTTGTCCCAAGCTTTACTCAGACAAGGTCAAAGTCTTCATCCTGGCCTCCACCCACTCCTCCAGGGATGACTCCTGGTGGCCCACAGCACTCGGAAAACCCCACCCTGGACCACGCACCAAACCTCTGCATCTTCCTGGACTCCTCGCTCTCAATGAACCACCACATCAATGGTGTTTCGCCCCCTGCTTCCAAACACTCTGCCTGCTTCACAATATCTACAAGTGTATCCTTACCCGGTCCTGGAAAACTTTCACCCACACGCTTGTCAGCAGCAGACTCAACTAAGGCAACACCCTCTACGCCAGCATCACCCAGAAACTTCAAAAGTAATTGCAGACCATCCAGAAAGGCTCCACCAGACTCATGCTGCACATCCAACACTACAGTCACATCACCGGCCACCTGAGAGACATTCACTGGCTGCCTATCAACAAAGGAATTACCTTCAAGCTCCTCCCACACGCCTACTAAGCCCTCTATAATGCCAGATCTGCTTCGCTCAACGACCGCCTCTCCATCTCTGCTCCACCCACCTGACTCTGGCCACGATCCCACAAATTCACAAGACCACAGCTGGAAGAAGAACCTTCTCCTACCTCACTGCAAAAACCTGGCACTCCCTACCTCTGCACATCAGGCAATCACCATCACTGCCGCAACTTCCACTGAACCCCAGATCCACCCTTCTCCTCAGCACCTTCAGACCCTCACAGGTGACTAGTCGCACTATACAAGAATCCTTGTTGATTGGTTGATTGATTTATTTTGGCCCAGACTCGCTTAATTAGTGTCAACATATGCAACTCCTAAAATGTATGTTGTACTTTTTGAAAATATTTATGGGGGAACAGCTACAATGTATTATGCACAGTAGAATTCAACACAAGACCTATTTGACATTGTTTTCCTACATGATTAAGTGCCTTGTGGTCTGTTGTATGTTTGAGAAGTCCTTACCAACAATCAAGCCGTTTCCATAGGTCCCATTCTCAAAACGCTGATTAATGACAAAATGCCGGACGATGCAGGATTCATGTGCACTGCCAGTGTACTTTGGGGCATATCAACAAGGGCTTTATCTCTGCTTTTTTGGCTTTAAAAGCCAAAAAAGCTGAGATAAAACTAGCGCCCTATCAACAACAGGGTGCTAACACGCAAATTTGTATGTTAGCACCCTTTTACTCTACGCTTCCCCTTGCATCTCTAATGAGATGCAAAGGGGGCGTTCCAGAGTAAAATAATAGGAGAAATGTCGCTAGCGACATTTCTCCTATTATCAAGAATGTCGCTAACCCTGTTAGAGACAAAAAAAGCAGCGCTAACCGCGGTTAACGCTGCTTTTTTACGTCTGCTAATTTTCAGACTTAGCCATGATATCCTATGGAAGGAGGATATCATGGATAAGTTTGCCTATCCCTATCAACAAGGTAACATGTGATTATCGCTGGGTTTCCAGCGATAATCTCACGTTAGCCTGTTAGCGTGTAGATTTTTATCGCTATTGAGATAAGCGTTGCTAATAGCACGCTATCTCAGCGATAAAAATTCACGCTAGCCGGCGATAATTATCCTCACGCTAAGAGCGCTGAGCGATAATTATCGCCGGTTGTTGTTGATATGCCCCACTGTGAGTACATTAATGAATAGATCCAGATGGTCCACGATTGCCTGCATGCTCATCGAATAGGTATGCTTCCTGTTGGGGTATATGTGTGATATTTCTGTAGGTGGCACAAGTTGCACATTTGTGCAGTCCATAGCCTCCAACAAATGCGGGAACCCAGCAATGGCAAATAAGCCTTTCTTGAGCCTTTCTTGTTGTCCTGTTGTTGCTCCAAAGTGTTGGGGAAGTAGAGCTAGTGTGCTGTGAGGCTAATGATGGCTACCAGGACGATGGGGAGGAACCTGGAAAAGGATGCTTGGGATACTCCTGCCGCTCTGGCAGTGGTGGGTTGAAAAGTTCCTGGTGCCAGTATCGCTAGAGGGCATCAAGTATCTTGGCCTGCGGAAGGATGTTGGTGCAGCGCTGGGATGTGGGCTACAGCCTTGGTGCAGTCTGGTTCAGGAGTTGGACAATGGATACCCTCTTTAACCTGTAATGGGCAAAGACCTCTTCTTGTCTGAGGTCAATGAGGGTAATCCTCTGACGATATAGCCGCCCCCTTCTCCGGCAATGCTTCTGTGGTGGTGCTGATGGTAGTAGTGGTCTACTTGGTGCTCCTAGCTGCAGTAGTATCCATGGTGTAGCTGAGCTTGCCAAGGTTATTTGGGTCTGTTTAATTTTTATACAAGTGCGTTAGCATCATTTTTAAGACCATGTAATTACTAGTGGTACAAAACTGCCCCTAATGGGACTTAGTGACAATTTTTTATATTTAGCAGCGCAGCTGAAATTCTTTGTACATATGGCTGCGTAGTGTTAGGTTTGAAATTCCCATCCCTGCAACACATTCGTGTTATATTAGGTTAGCAGTGCGTGGCTAAAGAGATGCCATTTGTATTCATGTTATGCAACCCACTGAGTTATCCCCATAATGTGCAGGCTTCAGTTAACAAGTGTGCCTCCATTTTGCATTTCGTAACTTCTATTAGGCTGCTTAGACTAGGCCCGAGTTAGGTCTCATTGCTCATGTTGCTTGCCTCAGCAGAACACTGCATTTCGTTATTATTTTCTCTCTATGCTCAAGGCTGTTTTCTGACTTACTAATGAATAGGCCATTTTGCCTTGGCAATGCTTATCTGAATGTGTAGTTTCTGCTCCCACGTTAGGAGATACAGAGACCCAGCGCCATGGCCTTGAGGCCTTGATAACTTGTACCCAACTGGCAGGTGTTAGCTCATCCTACTGGGCCTCTTTGTTCATGCTTGGCTCAGGCCCGTAGTTTTCTATTACAGGTATGGTTCAGGGCTTGACGAGAAGAATGATTATCCACCGTAGACTGTTGGGGGGTCAGTCCCTCAGCAGACATCTTAGGGTGCAGGTCATGATGGACTCCTCTGCAGAGTAATTGCTAATAAACTAACTGTTTGTATTCTCTACTGTCTGACCGATTCTTCATTCTTGGGAAGGCCTAGCAGGTGGTTGTAAGTAACCTGTGTGGCCCCTAAGGGCCACGTCCTTCAGTTGGTGCCCGAACAGTGACCCTGCAAGGTGATTTGCAGGGTCAGGGTGCGTTTGGTCGGTCGGGCGGATCGGGGTACCTCACACAAGACCGAGCTTGGTTCTCACAGCTGCCCGTCTGGTTGATCGTGCAGTTCCTTGTCTGCTGGTCACCGGCTGGGGTCCTGAGGTGAAACCTTGGAGTTGACCATTTAGTCCGAATAGTCGGCAGTGGAGAATAATTTAACTCAACCTGTGTGCACCTGGTGAGTGGTTTGATTCTTGGTAAAATCGCGCCATTCTTGGACGAGATGAGCTTACTTCGGACTCTCTTGTCTGCAGTTATTGTCCTGCTTTTCTTGAAAGACAAGAGTTGACGGAGCAGTCAACATATGCAACTCCTAAAATGTATGAGTGTATGTGAGCAGTTTACCGGACCGCTTGGAAATTTGGCCCGCGCTTGAAAAGGTCCAGGACTGTTCGCGAACAATCTGCCAGACCAACTGGTAATTTGGCTAATGCTTGAAAAGGTCTGGGGCTGAAGCCTGTCTTCTTGAACTTGGTACAGCCTCCGGACTGCAGTGGGCGGTTTGTGGACCGTTCTGTTTGGTTCTTGGACAATTGTTCAATTTGTTAATTTTCTTTATTTATCATCATTGGTGTTATACCTGTCTGTTGGGGACGGCGTATGTGTTTTATATTAAGATGCCTTGTTTAAGTAACTTCGGAAGTTTTGGACGTCGATGCTCGATTGGATAAAAGCAAGCCTGCACCTCCGGAGGGTTCTCCAAATGTTGACGTATACGTCAAACTTGGTATTGACCCTCTTATGTTTAGCACATTGTGGCATAAATATACGAGGGACAATGCTGAGTTACAGTGGCCACTTACAGGTTTGGTTGATGAACAAAAATTGAATTTTTTGCAGGATAACTTGTTTGCTAAAAATAGCAGGCAGTCAGTGTGTGATTCTCTGAGAGTATGGCAGAAGGAAGCCAAGCAGCGGTGCATGAGAGCGGAGAAAGAGGCCCGAAAGAGTCAGACGCAAACTATAACGCAGAAAGCAGTAGCCTATGAAAGAGGGGAAAAGAGAAGGGCATAGAATGCGCAGATAGAAAGTTTCAGTTACAGACGGATAAATGTTACATTACTAGAGAGGAAGGTGACAATTTTGTTGAAGAGCTATTGGATTCTCGTCCCCCTCCTCCTTATGTCCCTGAAAGGATATATCCGACAGTCCCAACATCTCAGTCCTTGGCCTCCAGTTCCACCCCTTCTAGTGTTTCTCGTCCCAGCACTATCGCCTCAGCCTCGGCCCCACTTACTTCTCCTCTACATCCACCAGTCACCGGAGTGGGTGCTGTTAGTTCCCCTGCCAAATCTATTAGCTCCGTATAGACTGCTACTCCCCCTTTAACCCCTACCATCCTGTCTCCCTATTTGATGGTACCTGTCTCTGCGTCTGCTCTTTCCCCGTGAGTGTGACACCCCAAACACCGTTGAATGCTGAAACTCCTGCGCGTGGGATGTATGAAGTGAACTGGGCAGCAGCACGAGACCGAATGGATAAAGTGTTGGTGCGATCTGCAGTGGGTGATGAGGAAAAACAAATGGTGGTGAATCAAGCAGATCAGTGGGCATGGAACCCGATCTACAGTGTGGAGGATGTGTGGAGTGTGATGAAAGATTATGAGCCGTTTATACAGCAACATGCACTGAAGCACATGTCAGCAACGCTAATAGGATTATGGGAACAGTGCTTTCGAGGTGTTGCACCGGAAATAATGTATGACATACGGGACAGGGTATATGCTGAAGGTATGGCTCTCAATGAGGTTTTTAGCAATGTAACAACACTAGGGGGTTACCGCTGCAGATTGCTCCAAAAGGTTCAGACAATAGGGACACAGCATCCATGAGGGAGGTCCATCCCATTTACCACCCTGAGATACCAGAATTGAGCGACTCCACAGACACTATGATTAGACCGCGAGTCGCCGCTCGGTTTCAGAAACAGTGGATCTATACTCCTTGGAAGAGGAGTGAGGACCTATCCCTAAAGAGCCAGCTGCCGGACCCTTGAAAAAACCCTACTGCATATTATAAAGAATTGACGGAGGTGGCCTCCTCCACAGTGATGACGTTAGCTGACATTAAATTGTTCTTTGGTCTGTTGGTACCGGTGGATATATGGAGGCAGGTACATACTCAGGATCAAGCGTTGGAGTTGGGTGGCATATGGGATGAAATAAAGGCATGGGATAAGGAGCATAAGCCCGGCTATAAGCCGAAATCGGAGCTCCTAGCTTTGCCGGGGCGTATTATCACTTACATGCACTCCCTTATCCCGCCAAAAAGAGTGGATTGGGATAGGTTGACTGCATGTCGCCAGAAGAAGGATGAAAGTGTGTCAGATTTTTTTACTAGATTTTAGTGGTCAGGACCTGTCACAGGAGGGTGGCGTTCGTTTGTTTGTTAACAGATTTGTCACTAATTTGCTTCCCATGATTGCAAGAAGGTTGTAGGCTTCTGAAAGTATTTGTACAACATCATCCACATCCGTGATTTAGAGTATGGCACAGTACTACGAGCATAGAGAGAATGAGGACAAAGAGATGATAAAGAAAAAGTAAAAGGATTTGAAGACGAGGGTGTTGATGCAGCAGGTTGCGAGGGGAAGAGGCAGAGGTTTGGGTTCGACTCAGCGGTTACCCCCTTGGGCTTAACCAATGTGCGCATTGTAAGAAGGAGGGACATTGGCGGACTGAGTGTTCAGAGTTGTTGCAGAAAGGAGAGGCTCCGAGAGGTCAAGGGTTTAGAGGACGTGGAAGAGGAGGAGGAGGCCGAGGGGGGACGCAGTCAGACAATAGGCAGAGCGGGAACTATTTTGATGACTCCCTGAGCCGACAGTACGACCATGATGACTATGACATGGACGAGGTGACTGGGTTGTCTCACAGCTAGGACAGCCAGGGACAGAGTGAGGGACCAGTTCCGGTGCCTATAGATCAGCGCGGACCCTACGTCATTGCTGATTTACAGGGTATGACCGAGAATTTTTTAATTGATACAGGAGCTATGAATAGCTCTGTTTCCCGTTCACTGGTCCTGAGGGCAGCTCTGTCTGGCCAAAACAATGTTTTCCATGGGTTTCTCAGGCGTGCCGGTCGTTAGCCCTATTTCCACTTAACACTTGCTTTGACTCTTGGCTCCTTTACGGTTGATTCACCATTTTTACTGACATCCAATTGTGGAGAGAATTTGCTAGGACTGGATTTGTTAAGAAGGTTGCATGTGAAAATGCATTGTTCTCCAGATGGTGTTTGCATGACTATCAGACCGCAGGTAGCCCATATCAAACAGTGTTTCGCAAAAGATGCCCCCTTCCCGCTGCATTCAAAGATGTGCCATGTACGGTAAGGGCTACAGAAGACACGGATTGGGGT
The DNA here is from genome assembly GCF_964204655.1 of Triturus cristatus. NCBI lineage: Eukaryota > Metazoa > Chordata > Amphibia > Caudata > Salamandridae > Triturus > Triturus cristatus. Next base: position 130,239,912 of record NC_140584.1, on the reverse strand, counting down.
TGCTCCAGATTCCGCCATTATCCATACAGATCAAAGACAATGCTTAATTGCCACCTATTCCCCAGTACAAGATATTCCAGGCAGGCGAAAAGGCCCTATTGCAAATAATACAGGATTTGATTAAGTCTGGTGTGGTTGAGGAGACAGTGGTGAATGTGTTCAATAGCCCTATTCTTCCTATTCCTAAAAAGACACCCTTGGACTCTTCTGATGCCCATTCTGATGTTTACCGTTTTGTGATTGATCTTAGAGCGGTAAGATCATCGTTCCCCAGTACCCTGTGGTACCAGACATTACCACGATCCTGCCAATGATTCCCCCATCCGCCAAATTTTTCTCCATGATTGATTTAAAGAATTCTTTCTTCAGCATACCGATACACACAGATAGCCGATATTTGTTTGTTTTTGCAAATAGCTGGTCGGAACTTTCGGTTCTGCCGTGCTCCACAAGGCTATACTGAAATTCCTAGTATCTATAGCCAAGCTTTGAAAGATCAATTGGATTCCTTGGAGCTTCCCTCTGGTAATGTGCTGTTACAGTATGTTGACGACCTCCTTGTGGCTTCGGGCACTGAGGATGGTTGCAAAGAAGCCACAGTTAAATGAATGTTGCATTTGTCACATCACGGGCATAAGTTGTCACTTTCCAAATTTCAATATTGTTGACAGGAGGTCACCTACTTAGGTCACTTACTGTCGAAGGAGGGTCGCAAACTAACACCTGAACGCATAGCTGCTATTACGAATATGTTTGTTCCTAAGACCCAACGCGAGGTACGTGCGTTCATCGGGATAACATTGTATTGCCAGCACTGAATCCCTAACTACTCCCTACTAACAAAACCCCTTCTTTACCTGACCACTAAAGATGTGCATGAACCCCTGCCTTGGACTCCTGCATGCCAGCAAGCTTTTGAGCAATTAACAGTTGTGCTCTGCTCCTGGGCTTGATACTCCTGGTTACCAGAAGCCTTTTGTGCTCTACGTACATGAGGCGGACGGTTGCGCGCTTTCTGTTCTAACACTGGGTTTCGGTGTTAAGCAGAGACCCTGCGCCTACTTTTCTGCCATGCTCGATAACGTCACCAGAGGTCTCCTAAGCTGTCTGAGAGCTTCAGCGGCAGTTTCTATCAGGCAATCGGCAGGGCTCATCATTGATACTGATCTCACAGTAATGGTACCTCATGCTGTGGATACGCTTTTGACAAAGACAAAGACACAGCACCTTACTAGTGCAGGTCTTACTGAATATGAGCTGTCTTTGTTTGCTCCGCACATTACCATCAAACGATGTGCCACTCTGAACCCAGCCACGTTACTACTGCTCCCTTCTTAAGAAAAGGACAATGATGTCCATGATTGTTTACTTCGGAATGAGGAAGAAACAAAAGGTCAGGTAAACCTGACTGATGTTCCCTTATCTGACCCACAAGGGGAACTATATGTCGATGGCTCTTGTTTCAAACTACCAAATAGCACCACCACTGCAGCCTATGCAATCACAATGTTACCCACTGTAGTTGAGACATTCCGTATCCCACACCAATCGGCCCAAGCTGCAGAGTTGGTTGCCCTCCTCAGGTCTTGTGAGTTGAGTGAGGGACTGGCTGATAATATCAACACTGACAGCCAGTACGCATTTGAAGTGGCCCATAATTTTGGGTGCCTCTGGGCGGTGAGAGGGTTCTTGACCTTGCACGGAATGCGAATTCAGAACGGCCCATTAATACATAGATTGCTGTCCGCATTGACACTCCCCGATAAGTTAGCAATAGTGAAATGTAGCGCTCACAAAGCCATCACAGATGATGTTGGGAGGGGACATGCGTTTGCAGACCAGACATCTAAGGAGACAGCTCGATCAAAGATGATAAAGACATTGGAATGTTCGGACATTGGAAAATGTCAGGCAAATTCAGGCTGAGGCAACTCTAGATGAATTGGCAATGTGGGAGGAAAGAACAGAATGTTTGGACGAGGATGGGTATTGGACTGACTCGTCTGGAAAACAACGATGGTTACTGCCTAATTCCTACATGCTCCCTGTTGTTACTATGGCCCATGGCCCAGCGCATATCAGTGCCAAAGGAATACGCAAGTTACTAGACCCAGTATGGCAGAATGATAATATCGCTAAGGTAGCCACACACCTAGTGAAGCATTGTATCATTTCTCTGAAACATGATCCTGGAAAAGGTACTCTGACACCCACTGGTGACTTTCCACCCCCTTCCTTCCCTTTAGAGGTTCTCTAGATTGATTTCATCAAAATGGAACAAGTGAATAACCTGAAGTATGTGTTGGTAGCTATTTGCGCATTCAGGATATGGATTGAGGCTTACCCCACTAAAGAGAATGCAGCTAAGGAGATGGCGAAGGCACTTTTAAAAGAGTTCTTCCCGTGCTATGAATTACCATGCATGGTTTGGAGTGACAACGGAAGTCACTTCAATTCAAAAGTCATTGAATTGGTGTGCAACGGCTTGCATATTAAGCAGACGTTTCATGTAGCGAACCAGCCCGGGTCAGCAGGCCTAGTTGAGAAGTACAATGGTACTCTCAAGCTGAAATTAGCAAAGATTCAAGAAAATACAGGATTGCGATGGCCAGATGCGTTACCTTTGGCCTTGTTATCTACCAGAGCAACATCACGCTCTAGAACAGGGTTGTCCCTGTACAAAGTGGTCTTGGGACACCCTGCTAATATCTGGGTGTTCCAAGACCCAATTGCTTTTCCGAGATAGAGTACCCCCTACTTGTAGACTATCTGTACGAATTGTCTAAAGATCTTCGTTCTCTTCACTAACAGATACAGGCCACATTGCGGCCAGTACCAGAGGGGCAGGGTATTGCATACAGCCCGGCGACTATGTGATGATTAGGAACTTCCAGCAGAAGTGCTGTTTGGAGCCGAGGTGGAAAGGGCCTGTCATCGTTCTACTTGCTACTCGCAAAGCAGTTAAGGTAGACAACAGAAAGCACAGGATTCATGCCTCTCACATGAAGCGGGTGCCCCTCCTGCTCTTGTATGACCACTGGGTCAACAATGGCATCGCTGACCAGGAGTGCGAAAGGGTGCCAAGCTTTATTCCCTTCTCTGACGCCCGATTGAGGTGGGGGCAGGCGGACAAGGAGAGTGACGTTGCCCTGTCTGAGGAGACTCCCTTGGAGATAAGGGCTGCCTTGGATCACTCTGTTTCCAATACACCCGACTCTAAGTCGCGATGCCCACCTGATTCTGAGTTTCTGCCCCTTTTTGTTGATGAAACAGTGCCTGGAGTGACGAAATATAACTTGAGGCCCCGAAAGAAGGACAGTGCACCAGCCGAACAGTCTAGGAGATAGGGAACAACTTGAGCTTAGGGTGCAGGTGCTGTGCCTAAGGTGACTATATTAGACTACAGTGAACTGAACTGGTGAACTTCCCTGGACACTGGACAGGATAGTTGAGGGTACTTGCCAAGGAGGGAGGGTGCCCTATCTTGAAAGAAGAGGATTTGGTTTTTCAGCAAGGGCTGTGATCCCGCAGCTCCCCCTTGGGAGTGCTTCATAGCACCGTCGTTGATGAACAATAGGAGCCTGCCAGTGAGGCTCTAGAAGGACACTGGGAGACATTTGCCCCTCTGGTGCTGTTGTTGCAATAGTGGCTCTAGCCTGTGAATATTTATTTTCCCTTGTGACACATATAGGTTGCCCTTAAAGTTTTCTAAACTTATCCCTTTGGTCATCCTATTCCCGATGAAGAGCAGCCCTTTGCAGCTCCGCGTCCCACTTCAAATGATCCTGTTTGGTCTTCCTGGTCCACCAAGACTAAAATAGGGTATGTGGTTATAATTTTTCTTTCTCTGATAATTGTATTTGGGGTGCTGTTCTTCCTGGAAGAAAAATATCCTGTGCATGCTTGGATAAGTACTACACCGACACCTCCTGAGCATATTTTTGGTACCTTAGTGCCTCAAAAAGAAGAGCACCGAAAGTCCTATAAGGATAATGTTTTTATTCAAACGTTGCACCAAACACATGCTGTTTATAATACAACAAAATGTTGGGTGTGTGGGCTTTTACCTTCTGTCATGCATCAAATTGAGAACTTGTTCCCTGTGCCCTTATCCTATGTTCATAGTTGTGAGGGATGGTTCACCTTACTTAGTTTGATCCACTCATTCTCTCAAGTTGACTCCTCGAAACAAAAGAGGTACCATTTCCCGTTCCTTGACCATGAATGTATATCCAAAGCATAGGACCCCACCTGGTGTTTCCCCTGGAGATGGGCAGTTTGATCGAGTATTCTTGAGTTCTTGCCTCAGAGCAGCATACCGAGGTAGGAAGGCCAACAGAACAGGGATGGATAGAGATAGGTTTTGCAATTCAATGTATCTGAATATTACCAATCATTCCAAGCCCGCAATGTCACTGAAGATAAGCCCATACCCCTGGCAGTGATAGACGTATTGGCTCCTTTTTGTGTTCAAGGGGTGGGAGACATAGAGGTGGGGGTTAGTAGATGCAACATCACATACATATTGAGAATGCCTAAAAGTCCTCCCTTGATCCCACCACCTAATGTCTATTTTGTTTGTGGTGCTCGTGGTTATGTGTGGCTCCCTGAGGGATGGTCCTGGAGGTGCTATCTTTCTTAGCTCCTTCCCCCAGTCTATATAGCCCCTCCCAACTACCACAAGACTCACCGCCTTCAGCGCAGGAGTGCTCCAGCTCCCCGATTTAAGAGAGTAGTAAACGCAGACAATATTGATCAGATATATACTTCACTACAACAATTTACTGACATAATGAAGGGCATTCTGTCGTTCTGGGGTCCCATGTTCAATAGCCGTATTATTTGATGCCTGGCCAGAGTAGTTGAGGGAGTCATTAACACAACTGCAGGTATATTAACTAATATTACATTCAAGCTTCAGGCTACGAGGCTCATTGCTCTTCAAAATCGGATGGTTTTAGACGTAATTCTGGCTGATGGGGGTAGAGCCTGTCGTGTCATTGGCAGCAGCTGCTGCGTGTCGATCCCCAATAGTGCCCCTACTGTTTACTCTGCAATACAGAAAATATACAGACTTGCCTCAGAGATCCACCAGGATAATGGTCCATGGTCCCTCTCAGGGTGGCTCTGGGGTCTATTGACATCATGGGGTTGGAAGATACTAATGGTGCTACTAGCTATCATAGGTGTCATATTTACATGTTGCCTATGCATTAATTGCCTTCGAGCATGCTGCACTTATTGTGTGAGCAAGCTCACACCTACTCCTAGGCTCTCTGGACATGATATGATAATAAAGTCTCTACTATGATGATGCAGGGTGTCCAGGATGTAATGCTTATAGATGAGGTAATATTTGAGTATTAGTTGTATTCTCATATTAAAAGTGTTGCTTTCCTTCTGGTGTTACATGAATGTCACATGCTTACCTATGCATTTGCTCCCCCCATAGAATTTTAAAGACCCTACCGGATTGCCAAATAAAGGATTTAACCACTTCTGCTAAAAGGAGGGTCTGTTAGGTTTGAAATTCCCATCCCTGCAACACATTCGTCCTATGCTATATTAGGTTAGCAGTGCGTGGCTAAATAGATGCTATTGTATTCATGTTATGCAACCCACTAAGTTATCCCCGTAATGTGCAGGCTTCAATTAGGAAGTGTGACTCCATTTTGCATTTCTATATTTCTATTAGGCTGCTTAAACTGGGCCCGAGTTAGGCCTCACTGCTTATGTTGCTTGCCTCAGCAGAACAGTGCATTTCGTTAATATGTTCTCTCTATGCTCAAGGCTGTTTTCTGACTTACTAATGAATAGAAGTAAACAACTAGAGAGTAAGGAAATAGGCACTTGTCCCTTTCCCAGAGTAATATGCAAAAACAATGTGGACAAGTCCTTAACGGGTTATGGTCATTGTTGCTGACCTTCACCTTGGTAGAGGAACGCAGACAACCAGTGGTTGTCTTCGGAAACCCCTCACCCACCTACCTAGTAGGTGGCATGCTTTATCAGCGGGGTCCAGCTGGATTGCCGAGTGCAATCCAGCTGTGCTCTAACGCCTGATTTACAGTGGAGCTGGTTCTGGTGAAAAGTGAAGTGCTATGTGCAGTGTGAATAAATGATAAAAATGTCTCTAGGAAATGCCCTTATAAAAGTTTTAATAGAAGGGTCCTAGGACATGAGTAAAAATATAGTCGGGATATATGTGAGGTGAAAATGTGCCTCAGTATCCCTAGTGAGTGTAGGTCTACTAGTTTCAGCCTTCTACGATATTCGTGAGGCTTTCTTCAGGACCATGAGAGTGAGGGTGGCCAAAAAACTAGGAGGCCACTCCAGGTGTGTATATTAACGCACGCCCTAAAGTGCGTTGTGAGTGTGGTGGGATCCAACATCAAAAGGTGCCAAAACATTTAGTCATAAATATTGTAAATATCTGAGGCGCCATTTATACATTGCGAGGTTTCACAGCCAGAAGTCAAGTAAAGATTATAAATACATGAAGTGCCATTTAGATTCCCCACTACGGGCACCTTGCACATACCAGCAACAACCCCGTAGAGAGCGCATGCGCATTGCATTATCATCACCCTCACATGCACCTCTAGGGACACAACGCAACCAGCAGTTGCCGTTCTAGTTTTACATCCCCACGTTAGCGTGCCACATGATCCAACGTCCTGGCCGTGACCACACCACCAATGCAACTACAATTCAGGGCACACGAGATACATGCCATACCGGCAGCATCCTGTCCACACCATAGGGTGTAGCGGATGCTATCCTAAGACAAAGTAAGTCAAAGCGCTCCGATCCTTTGAACCAATGCGCTGTTACTGAAATACTTTTCACCACAATTCTTTTCACCGCCATTTCAATTCCCCCAGGGTCTCTAATACAGGATGTTCCACTGTGTGACAGGATCCATGGATCCAAACACACGTGGAGTTTAAGTAAGACGCATATATATGTCTTGTCTGTCAGTGGGTCCCGTGAGCTATCTCAGTTATGTTGTATATGTTTTCTTTGATTTAAATAATTTACGCGCAGCAAATGTCACCAGATAAATCAATAATCATTTTAAAATCCTGACCACCACAAGGGCTACCAACGCGACACCATTGTCACAAATAGCCCACAACCATTGATAGCACGAACAGTGTCACACATTCAAGAACTGTAACTTAATTTAATAAGGGCCACCTTATAAACATAGTGATGTGCTCTTAAGGCACATTGTAGCCACGCATGGTTATTCATTAGACGGCCATCATGCATGCCCACACCAAGTCACATGCATTATGCCTTCATTTCATAGCCGTGCCACCACTTGCAGAACAACCCTATGCATGGAGGAGTTCAAAAACGTAAGACATCCATTAAATATACAACCTGTTTATAGATATGTATGTCGATCTGTATCTTTCTTTTCCAGATACTCAACGCGAAGGATCTGTAACTAACGAGATCCCACCACACCATCAGGCAGGCTGCCAGTGCAACACAGCCACCATTTTGCCTCCACACAATAGGGGCATCCATCCGTTATTCTTACCACATAGGAAACACTAAGAGCACTCTCTTACACATCTATCCTGAAGTACTTTATATAGTCTTTACGGGCATGAGAAGCTTTACAAAGTGTACAATACAATACAATATATGGAGTTTAGTTGGTTTGTTGTAATAGTCATTTTTATTGGTTTATTATTCAGCACTTTCCCAGACTTTTAGTTGGGAGTTGGAATAGTAACGTTGTATATTTTATTATCCAGCACTTGACCTGAGTTTAGTTGCTTTGGAGTTGCAATAATATTTTTTTTATAGTTTATTATCCAGTACTTTCACAGAGTTTAGTTGTTTTGGAGTTGGGAATAGTAATTTTGTATATTTTACTACCCAGCATTTTTCCTGAGGTTAGTTGTTTTGGAGTTGAAATAGTATTTTTATATGGTTTATTATCCAACATTTTCCATGAGTTTAGTTGGTTTGGAATTGGAATAGTAATTTTTCATTGGTTATTTTATATTGTTTTCTCTGACTGTATATGTAAATTACAAATAAATAAGGAAACGTATGTGAGTTTTTATCGTTAAAATTATTTATTCACAAAAAAAGTATTAATTTTAGTAGTTCACAATTAAATTGTTTTTATTTATTTTTATTTTATAATTTTTTAAACCAATAAAAAACAAGATTAACTCATTTTGATGTTAATCAGAATACAGTATAAAGCATAAAACATTTTAACATATATTTTAATGTACATTTACAACATATTTTTTTTTCAACAGTTTTAAAAAATGGTACATTTTTTGGCAAGCACAGTTATCCAGCAGTAAGATAAGTATATTTTTGGTAGCTTCATTATAGACGTTTTGATTTTTGTTGTTTTTTATTTATTTGAAAGAATAGTCATCATTCTAGTGCATTTGTTTTAAAATAAAAGTGTTTGTTAGTTATGTTTTACTTTTGTAATACATATTTTAGTTTTAATTTAATCTTCAAATGATTGAAGCAAGCTCCAGTATTTACACGCTAGCCTTTTAAAGCTGTACACTTTCTCTTAATGCTTGTTTCAAAGGAAACCGAAGCTTCTTTAGTATTGTGCTTTACATCTGCTCTGCAGGTGAGAAGCATGGTACACATTACACAGTGAGCTTGACACATCACCTGATGCCCAGGGTTGCTGTAACCTTGTAACCCTTCCCTCATTTATTTCAAATATTTGCATGCTGCTTACATAGGTTCACGCTATCTTTTAAATGAAACGAAAATGAGATGCTGGAATAAAGGAAAAATACTCAAATAAACAGGCTCATTCTTTGATCTGGAAATAGGCCTCTAGCATAGGAACTCTTCAGCTAATTATCAGTTAGACATCGCTGGTGTATTTGAAGTCGCGGCGATATGACAGGGCACAGTAACCGCACGCCAGACGTCTGCATGGGCAGACTATTCAGTAAACAAGAAGACAGCCAGCTTAATAGCAAACTGAGCCACCTCTAGAAACATACCAGCACTATTAATTTAGGGCCTCATTTATGAAAAGTGACGCATCACTGCGTGAAAACAGTGATGCGCCACTTTTCACTGCGCCCTCCCTGCGACTCCAGTGATGCGTCATATTTACATTATGACGCATCATGTCGCAAGGAGTCACAGATACGTCAGTATTTCTGACGTATCTGTAGGCGCAAAAGTGACGCATCGCTGGAGTGTGTCACAAAAGTGACGCAACTCCAGCAATGTGTCCTTTCACATGGGGCAAGCCCCATGTGAAAGGGCCTGCGTCAGTCTTACGCCTGCTGTGAGGCAGGCGCAAGAAATTGACGCATTTGCACACTAGAAGTGGCGCAGTGAAATCTCGTAGATTTCACTGCGTCACTTCTACGACCCTTTGTTGCGTCAAAACGCCCCCCTTGCATACATTATACCTGGCGCAGGTATAATGTGGCGCAGGGGTTTACAAAGTGACGCATCTACCTAGATGCGTCACTTTGTAAATATGGCGCAACATGGCGCATGTTTTCTACCACTGGTGCGTCACAAAAAGTGACGCACCGGCGGCGCAAAAGTGACGCAGGGGCTCATAAATGAGCCCCTATGAATCTAACTGAAGACAGTCTTCGAAACTCTGTCAGGTGATGAAATGTCCAGGTAATTTTTCATAAGCCATGAACTGTTTCAGAAGTTTTGAGGAAATGTGTACCAGAGCTCTATACATCTGGTTCTTGATTTGTGGCTATGGTAATCAAGATGGCGCTCATAAACCTAAGCCATCGTTTCTCATTTGCTCTTTGACAAAAACCAAGATCATAAGAAAAGGAAACCCAGAGATATAAAATACTTTTGAAAGAAAATATTTTTCTTGTGGGCTAATTTCTAGGAGTCCAAAATCCAAAAATGGCAGGCCGTAGACAACCCAATTGTTGTAGTCTCCTTCCCTAATGTATTCGTAGTTTATGCACATGCATTTTTATGTTCCCTTAAGGGTGGCATCCAATTATGAGAAATTAGCAATTGTATTTAGCCATTCCTGCATCAGTAACAACGATGATGTCTGCCTGGGTTTTGAGATATTTTGTTAGAACATCCTTTGAATGGTCCCTTTAATTGTGTCCTACTGCTCTGCTTTGTCCCTCCCTTTTCGCCCTAGCGCCCCCACTTGCCATGTTTCCCATGTAAGAAGCTCCCATAAGGATCTAGGTTGGCATAACAATTATGCACTGTGACCTCCTTGCAATGTTATTCTGCTTAGGGAAGGAGATGTGTTGCATTTTTCCTAGCTGTGAATTCTAGTGACTGTATGGGGGATATTCTCAAAAACGTGTCATAACTACCGCAAAAGTAGCTTAACGCAACTCTTCACATCGCAGTCTATCACGGGACAATAACACCGTGGTAACATAGTATTCCCAAGCCGGCGGTACCATGCGATAGGCCCACGATAACACGTCAAATGTCCGCGATAAAGTCAATGCGATGCCGCAAAAATGCAAAACACGAATGCCCAAAAAGTTGCGATGAGTCCAATCGAGATACAAAAACCTGCGAAAACCAGCAACAGGCCTGCAAATCCCACATGTTATGCGGGAAAATGCACTATAAAAGCAACGGGAAAAAAAAGGGAGAAAAAAAAGTAACTGCGTATCACCATGGATGCACCCGGACCGAGTGCAGAGGCCAACGCGAACCTCACCAGTCCCACAGACCACCAGCAAGGAACAACGGGGTCGGGGAAGGCTAAGGAGAAAAGTGAGAGGAAGATGGTGTGCAGTCCGCAGGAAAAGCAGATCAGCGTCACGGAGGTGACAGAACACTACCATCAACTGACACACAATTAGACCAACGTGAATGCAGTCGGAGTGTCTAGGAGGGCCATGGAGGAGGCCACGAGGCACTGGCATGATGTGAAAAGCCAAACCAAGCACAAACCTCCTGCCAGGAAGGCTGCAACAGCGACTGGAGGTGGGAGTCCTGAACCACAGGAGGTGCAGGAGGAAACGGGGGCCACAGTCATCAGTGTGGAGACACTGGAAGGAGGTGGGATTCCGGACATAGCTCGAGAGGACCTGAAACAACATCAACAGGGTGAGTAATGACCAGGGACTGGGGGACAGGGGTAGATGGGTACAATGACACACATGCACAACGATGTGTAGCACACTACACACCCACAATGACACTGGATCATGTCCCTGATCCCCGTGGCACATTGCAGCACACACACATAGCAATCACAGCACAGCCACATTGACAACAATGTGGTACAATGTGCAGACCCGACACCGCAGAACAGAGGACACAACTGGCTGCGCTCATGCGCTGAAACAGGCCAACCACATCTAACAGAGCAGGAAACTGTGAGAAGGAAATGTACGCTTACAACCTCACATCCGTCATGTAGTCCAAATGTCCACGGTCCCGCATCAAAATCCAGCACCTCCCAAACAGTCACAATGTACATAATCATACAGTCTGCCTGTAAACAAGAACAATGCGCCAACATACATGTCAACACAATGTCAACATGCATCTCCCCTTCTCATTGCAGAGGGACAAACAACACCTCCAGCAGAGCAGACCAGACTACTCATCAGCGATGCTGGAGAGGACCACCACAAGTTCGACACCGACGCTCCAAAACAGCTCATGGACATCCCAGGCAACTTAACACCAGGACCAGGGCAGCCAAGCCACATAGAGGAGAACCCAGCCCCTGCACAGACCACACAGCAGGAAGCACCCGCCAGCACGGCTGGCTCCCAACACCTCACCGAGCCACACATGGCATTCCAATGCCAGGTGTCAGGATGCCAAACGGAGGTGGCCGAACATGTGCGGGTGGGGTCCGAACCCATGGAATACGAACTAGATCACATGCGTGGGTGTCTAATTCCCCTAAGGGACCACCTACACCACACAAAGAGACCCACACTGCGACAGAGACACATGCATTTGCACATTTCCATTACTGAACCACGCCCAGAGGCATGCAATTATTATTCACAAACCCATGCTGGACCTGTAAACGACGGCCCAGTCCACTCCTCTTACATATTGAGTGGGTGACGATAAAGCTACATGTCCAAGGTCTAACATGCTGCCTGCAGTGACATGTTGGCATCCGCTGTACACAACAGAATGTAATGTTGTCAGACCCGGAGCCCTCATGCATACATTATGACCACACAGACACACACAGATAGTTTTGTGGAACTGGCCATGGGCACGTGCGCCCGGCCCCTTTATTGGCAGGGCCACATGTACAGTGACGCCTGTGCTGGATGTGTGGGGTGAGTGTGAGCCAGCCCCCACGGAGTGGTTGGTGCTGGCAACAACTTGAACAGTGAACACCACTAAAATGGAAACTGCAAACACCAGCATAACTGAGACAAATGCGGAGCATCATGGAGGTAGCCGGAGCAAGTACAGAAGCCACCCAATATGCAAACAAAAGTGTCCGTGAGTTGCAGTGCATTGAGGTTAGGGCACCTGGAGTGCTGAGTAGGGTATCAGGCAGATGATGGCATCCACGACAGGTGTGAGCAACTCCGTTAGTCTGTCAGTACGACTGTCCCGACTCTTGAAGTTGGCGGTTGGAGGTGGTCCTGGCAGTGGTGGCGTGTGCCTCCTGCGGTGATGCGTCGTCTGGGCTGGTCGGGGCTCGATTTGATGTGTGAGCCCTGGTATAACGCAGTTGAGGTTGGAGGCAGCGGACAGCACAGGGCCACATACACATGGCGTCGACGACCCCAAGGACATCGTCTCTGAGGCCATCCAATATCTCAAGAGCCAGGGTCCTTGACTTGAGTTGCACAGAGTTAGTGGCCCAGGATGCACTGTGGCAGGCTCAGGCACACCGTCACAGGACGGTGACTTGCGGTGCAGTGAGATGGACCACGCGAGCAGAGCGGGTCCTCATCGATGTCCGAGGGGAATGTGGTGGAGGGTTGTAGGGGACAGTGGAAGGTGTCCTCCAGGGCATGATGCAGAGGGTAGAAGCTGTCCAGAAGCAGCAAATGGAGGAGTGGAATGCTACTCGCTCGTTTTTGCCACCAAGTCAGTATCACGACATGATGGTGATGACAACCCCCGGTCCGTGAAATCAGTCGCCACCAAAGTTCAACCAGAAAGTGTCCATGGATCTCGGTGAACAGACTTACTGGCACCGGAGCAGAAAGGGTATGCAGTCTGCGATGAGGCCTGTACAATGATATCAAGTCTGCCATAAACAAATCAATACTGAGTTTGAAATGTGTGACCTACTCCAGTGCAGTTTGGCCCGAGGTAGCGGTCAGCGCGGGCCAAATGTGGTTCAGCGAGCTTCTCCTGGAACTCTTACACACAACGTTGACATGGCATTTGGGGGTGACTTGTGGTTGACGAAGGTAAAAGCACCAGAGCTGAGCAGGTGTTCAGTCAGAAACGATGACGTGTCCTGCCTGGTACAGACTGGATTGGATTGGTGTGAGGCCTGCTGGACTGCAGTGTAGGCTGAAGGCGTAGTCATCAAGGGCCCACAGACACGTGTGGTTGGGGTGCTATGTACAGACTTGGTGTCACCACATCGAAGGGAGTATAGTGATTTAAACTCTGCCTTCATGTGTGTACTCGGAAATTGTATAGTCAAGACAGTCTCAGATGCGTGACCAACTCGACCGCAGTGTAGGCCGGAGGCAGCGGACAGCAGGGGCCCACAGCCACGTGTCGTTGGCTTGCGATGCACAGAGTCAGTGACACCAAGGCAGCTGTCGGTAGTGTTCGATCACCTCCGTAATGATGATCTTCTTTTCCTCCTGACTGAAACGCGCCATCCTCTTACATCTTTCCTTGCGTGCAATGATTTGTACTCTGCCATTGAAAAATCAAGACTCAGTTCCAAATGTGTGACCTATTAGTCTGCTGTGTATGCTGGTGGAGTACGTCAACGGGAAGGGAGTACGGCGGGCCTGTGTCGCAGAGGCCATGATGGTCTGAGGAGGCTGCCAGGTTCGCGGCACTCAGGCTTGGAGCTTGCACCGGCATGTGGTGGGCCCTCTTCGACTCACGCCAGTGTCGGCAGGTGCGCATTGAGGGCTTGGTGTGCAGGGCCTGGCAGGACTGGTACGGGGACCAGCGGCCTGGGGTGCGGCAGGTGCACAGGATCGCAGGCAACACCGCTCACTGCGTCGGCCTCATGGCGGGGTAAGGGGCGCCGCCCTGGCAGAGACTTTGTGCATTCCGGAAGAGAACCACATCCAGCGCTACGTGCTTTTTATTCACACCCCTACGCTGGCCTGGTGAACAGCGGGCCAGCCCACTTCGCTCACGCTTACAAGGGGGAACGTAACACGCTACATTTTCGGGATCTTCCCCACTGGCTGACTTGACATGGTTACTTCCACTGTCCACAACACTCCAAACACCAGCGGCGTATGTTGAGATGGATATGTGTGTGGTCTGCATACTGCAGTCTGGCCATCGCATCCACGCCACACTTGGCATTGTGTACATTCTCAATCATTGGTCACTTACCTCCTTCGCACATGCCTGGTCCCCACCTCTTCCCACAATCTGCTATCGTGTGGCTGAGGTGCCATGCCGTTGATGGCTTATGTGCATGGCTGGCCCAGGTTGCCACAGTAAGTTGTGCTGTCGTGTCTGGTGGGTGGGCATGTTGTTTGGCATGTTGTGTGTGAGTTTGTGCTGTGTGCATTCCCAGTGTTGTGAGTTGCATGATTGTGGAGTTGAGGTGTGTGGTGTGTTTATTTGGTACTTGCCAACGAGCAGCGCATTTCCGTAGGTGCCAGCCTGGAAGCGCCGGTTGATGATGGACTGTCGGAAGGTGTAGGACTCATGCACTTTGCCTGGGTGGTTGGCATCGACGTTTGTGTAGATTCCCTGGTGGTCCACAATTGCCTGCACATTGATGGACTACATGTGCTTTCGGTAGCGGATATTGTGTGCAGTGTTGCCAGGAGGCACAAGTAGGACATGTGTGCAGTCAATTGTCCCCTTACACGTGCGGTAAGCCAGCTATGGTGTAGACGACTTGCTTGGTCTTCAGCTGTTCCTACGCAGTGTGGGGGAAGGATAGGTAGTGTGGTACCAAGCTGATGATGGCATACAAGACAGTTGTGTGGAACTTGGATTGGGCTGGCTGTGAGACTCCTCCGACTCTGGCAGTTGTTGTTTGGAAGGTCCCTGAGGCCTACAGGGGCAACACAGCCAGCAGCTTTGTCTACGGAGGGATGTAGGTTGTCTGCTGTGTTGGTATCGTCAGCCTGTGGGCAATGGTGGTCAGGATGCATAGGATGGTTGTCTTTTTGAGCCTGTGGTGGGAAATGACATTCCCTGGTGTTGGGTCTGTGAGGTTGGTGCATTTTCAGGAGGTCGCTGTCTTTGTCTGCGCTGCCTCAGTGTTGGTCTGTGAGGGGGCGGGATGAGGGCCCAGGGGGGAGGTCCTGGGGGTGGTGGCGGAGGGTGTTGTGGCCCTGTTGGGGCTCCGAGCTGCATGATCAGTGGATCCATGGCATCTGTTGTTTTTCAGGTGTGGCTGTGGTCTGGGCTCCCTTTTCTGGGGCTTGTTGTAATCCGACTTTGCACCAGGTCAGAGCAGGTGTTAATTTCCTGCTGCTAACGCGCCTTATCGCCTGTTTTGTGATCTTATTGCAGATCAGGCTGGTCGTTGAGAATGTTGAGGTGTGGTGTTGTCACTGGTTTTTCCTCAGGAACGCCTACTCTGCATCTCATTAGCAATAGTTGCCGGGGTCATCTTCGGTGATGTTTTTTGAGGATGCTATCACCGGAAAACTGGTGATATCGGCTGTTTGCGCCAGCTTGTGAATGGGGCGATAAATTTATTGACAATTTGGCTGCGATAAAGTGCCGATAACTCGGCGATAGCTCCTTGAGAATATGCCCCTATATTTACTAGATCTGTTTTCCCTTAATAGTATCTGCTGCTTTGCCCTCCCCCTGTTCAGTCTTGTTCTACCCTTTCCTGAATCTTCCCTCATACTCCCTTAGAATGTTGGTGCCATGATTCCTTTTCCGAGAGGGAGAACGTGGACAAGGAGTTGATGATGCCATGCCCTCCTAATAAACTCTACATCTAGAGAGTGCTGTTTTCATTTTGGGTCAGGGGAATGCCACACTAACAATGTCCCCCAACATCCTCAAAGGCATTATTACAGAAATCAACTGCGGCAAAAGCAGAACAGTAGTTTTAAAGTAGCATAGATCAGTGTTTTATCCAATTTAAACCCAAAGTAGATCGGGGTTTTTATTCTACATCTAGCAAAACAAACTGAAGAAGGCCTCTCACCTCAGTGTGGATTTTGTCATGTTCAAAATGTTCATTGTCAATTTATGTATATTAACCAATTATTGAAGATGTATAATGCTGTAAACATAGAAAGAAACAATCCAGGCACCAAGGGAAGGAAATCACAAGACCATGAATATTGTAGAGGATACCAGCCCATATTTTCTATTAGGAAATCACGTTTTCCAACAGTCTGCTGGCCTTCAACGAAATATTATTAAGCGATTAATGCAATTGCTCTTCATGTCATCTGATGGTATTCAGATGAGATATAAAATCTGTAACACTGTGATGCAACATATATTACAAAGCACAATATGCATCTAAGGGAGAGGCAGTTTGACTTAGATCAAAAAGAAAAAGAAGAACAAGAAAAAAATATGGTGAAGAAGAAAAACAACAACAAGGAGAAGAACAAGTGGAAGAAAATAAAGAAGACAAAGAAGATGATAAAGAAGAAGATGAAGAAGTTGAACAAGACAACCTAGGGGATTAATCAGAGCAAATTTACTTCACCAGAAACGGATGAGGCATCACGGAACTGTCTAAGCAGGCAAATGTTAATGTGTGATGACATAATCTATAAAGTGGCCAAGAAAACTCAGATCTGATCTGATCCTGCACTAGGTGGGGTTCTCCACAGTAAACATTTTCATGAGAGTATTGTTAAAATAGCTGAAAGTGATGCAAAGCACATTCTCCTTTAATCCAGCAATTCAAGATAGATCACAGAGGCCTCCATTTTAAATATATTGAGGCTGTCTTTTCTGGCATGTTGTGCTCCCATGAGCACCCATGCAAACTTTTCTTAATGTGGACCTTTCAGTTTTTTTGTGATAAATAAAATGACACCTCATGGCTATCTAGTTTCAGATCAAGGGCATCTTGCCTGATGTAAGAGCAGAGTTAATGGGTGAGAAGGTACAGGAGGGGAGACCGGGAAAGTATCATACAGAATACATCCGGAGGAAAGGTAACTTGTGGAGTCACATATAAAAGGTGTTGTTCTCAAGGTTCATAGTTCAGAGAAGATCTTAATTATGATTGAAAAAAACAACCATTCTGCCATTCTGTGTTCTTCGTCAAAACAGTGGAAACAAAGGGAGTCTCCTTTTATCACAATGCATCTTTGTTGCCCTCAAATGTCTTCCATTACTAATAATGAAAGTGGAAGTTGTCTGTGAACAACTTCTAGAAAGTTAGGGGAATTCCCTCTCCTTATATAAACTAGAACAAGCTAAGGTCTCTGGTATCTAAGAAAAGTATTATGTATGAATGCATGACATTGTTCTGCATTCTGTCCATCAATTGTTCTTTTTGCATAAGAAAAGTATTAGGCAGGGCGATTTACTCTTGTGCTGTCATGGATCCAAGCAACCAAGCATTTTGTCTCTCACCCTCGCATGAGCAGGGTGTCTCTCACCCTCACATGAACAGGGTGCCAGTTTGGCTCGGTCTGAGCCATAACTCAACTAGCGCTCACCTAACAGATGGTCGTCAAAGTGGTCAGGAGTGTGAGAGCAGATAGGGGTGAGAAGTCCTGCTCACAATGTTGGCTTCTTGTGACCTAAGAAGAGTAGGTGGAATCGGCCTTTTAAAGATTGTGCAGTTTCTGGTCAGGTTGCTGCTTTGATTGCTTTTCCACATCCTTTCTCGGTCATGGGGTGCATTTTTCAGCAGTCGGCTGTAGCCTAGTCTTTAACTCCTTCGCCGCGGGGGGGGGGGGCGTGCGCAGCGCCGCAGTGCTCGTGACGAGCCTAGCTCGTCATGAGGCACGGTGGAGCTGTGCTCATGATGAGCTGAGCTCGTCACGACCCCGGCCACTGATTGATTCTCCCACACAGGTGGGGAATCAATCGCGCATGGGCGGGCCACGGCCGTTATCTCGAGCCCAGCTCGTCATGAGCACAGCTCCACTGTGCCTCATGACGAGCTGGGCTCGTCATGAACATGCAAGCGGTTAAAAACAGTGGATGGCTACTGCTCATGTTACCAATTTCAGTTCTTATCCTTTTAGAATCTTGTTACTCATTCAATATAATCTCTGCCTGGTGTCTGTTTCCATATGGATTACTGGGCCTTCTGTTATTTCCCACTTTTGTGTGCACACATATTGAGCATCCACCTGCTCTGATTGGCCAGGCTAGTGCTGTTGTAGGTCCATATGTTTTAATCTATGCTATAATTATGATTTGAATGTCTATTTTCCAAACACCCTCACCCATTACACTGCCAGACACTGCATCCCACAACATGATAACTGCTCCTTGTGGTCATTATGCACAAGATGAAAACACTTCCCACTAGGATCAAAACAAAACTGACACCCTTTCCGTCACATACCCTACATGGTGTAACTTGCTACCCATGTGTGTAGGTGCCTTCGTGTCCCTCAGAGAGGTAGGAGGCCCTATACAATTACTACAATACAATACAATACCTTACATGTTAATGGGGTGCTTCTTTCTTGTTCCTTGTGTGGAGGCTGCACTTGAAATGTGAACAGAGTGAGACAAGCTGCCTTCTAGGAGAAATCCTACGAAACCTGAAGGTATTAACAGGAAGAAAAGATTGCAACCTTTTATTCCCTAAGATAGTACAAACCTTTGAAATATGGAATGATTTTCTGAAAAAATAGAGCGTGGAAGACTTAATAACCGACATTTGCGTGTTCTAGATTATTGGACCCCTATGAATGCGCACAAGAAAAAACTCTCTGCTAATCATACATGCTGTGTTTCCCTCTTAAGGAGCAGATGAGGGACTTTTGTGAGTCTGATAACACTTAACTCCCGCGCTTTTCAAGCTCCTTAGGCGGGCGCCACCTGCATAAATGAACCATGGGAGCAAATCTACATTTCCCTTTATCGCTGCCTGGAAACTTTTGAATCAATATTAATTCTACTGCCTTGGGCTATAGCTTTCCAAAAGGACAGATGAATGTCTTGGTCGCGTTATGGATTTCTGAAAAAAATCCTTGAATCTCTGGGCAATTTTTTTTTCCGCACTTCATTCGTGTGCAAAGCAGGGATTTCAAATTTCATTGTAGCCAGGAATTCATTTACTTGGAATCCAAATTTCTCCAGTCTTTACACCACGCGTCTTTGTCATTTAAAGCAGGGCCCAGGTGCCACTCGTCACGATGCCTTTCCCATTTGCATACTATGCAGCACCGTACTATCTTCGTAGAAAAGAAAAGATTTCCTATTTAGAATCCAGCATGATAATGGCTCGGTACAAAGCGACACCTTGTCTAGTTACTATATCGCACTTTGGTAGCTCTATAGAAAACAGCACATTGCAAGTTGCTGTCCTCAGAGATAGCTCCATAGACAAGGTCATATTTCCTTTCACCATCCTGCACAGGGATAGCTCCATGGCAATGTACTCACTTCCATTTACTAATTAGAGGTGTGCAAAAGTCGTGCAATTGTCTTCTGCATACCTATGAGAAAATGTGAAAAATATGATGTGAAATTAAATGAAACCAAAATCTCATATTTCTGTCCTATTTTACTGTGAAATACATCCTTGGGTGGCTTTCTGATGAGCGGAACGCACTTCCATTTAAAAAAAAGAGTAAAAATCAGAAGTCCAGCGAATAAGAGCTGCTTACGTTGTCCATTCAATTTGTTCCGGTGCACTTGGGATATGGTTTTTAGCTGAGCGACCCCAATTACGCAAGTGTTGTAATGGAGTCATTTTGTGGACTGTCACATACAAAAAGACACAAAATGACAGAAATTAGTGAATTAGACATTTAAATTCCGCTCCCACTTGTTTACTGTTTGGCATAGTGCGTAGCTTCTAAAAACAATCACACCATCCATTTACAATATAGCATGGTGACATCTTAGTAGAAAATGTATATTGCCACTTATGTCACACAATAATGTTGTTGTAGAAAAGGGTAAGTTGCCCGTTTTACTATCCAACACAGTGGAAATGGTATTGGTATTCATTTGACGTAAAAGTCCTTAGAAACGGACCCGTTAACCACAATTACCATCTGGCCCGGTTCTAGCTCTGCAGAAAAGAGCTCATTGGCTGTCACAATGAGGAGCTCTGACTGTTTCATAGGTAAAGGCACATTCCTCATTTTGTTCCCTGCACAGTGTATAGGAAATGCACAGTGCCGAGTGCTATTCAGTATAGAAATATATATGTAGGTCACAATAGTTACAGGCAGTCATCCAACCTTAACAAGCACTGGCATAGCCAATAGGTCTCGCCTTTGGGACCTTATAAGTGTTTAGCCATGCAACAGTTGCATAACTAAACACTTATAAGGTCCCAAAAGCGAGACCTATTGGCTATGCCAAGCGGCCGCAAAAGTGAAAGTGATCGCGATAGCGATCAAACATCAAAGCGGCCGTGCGGCCGCTAAAGTGAGAGTAATTGCGGTGAAAGTGGCGGGCGCGCCCGCGCTCATGCACTGTAGCTCTAGGCTGGCCTGGTAGCACTTTTTGGAGCCCTCTCAATAAGTCTCGCCAGACCAGCGCATGCGCTGGGTCAGGCGAGACCTAAAAAGGAAGATGCTGCTCGTTATGTTCTACAATGACAGCTCGGCATAATAGGTGAGAACGCTCTGGGCTGTTTCTTCCAATTTAACTCTGGTCAATAGACCTTTGTAGTAGCCTAAGAGGAAAAGGGGTTAACAGCAATTTAAATCTTAAGAATCAGTTTGATAATTTAGGACCACACAATAAAGGTCTGAGTTAATAACTTGAAGTTAAAAGGTTTATTCCAAACTTAAAGCCAGACTAACATAAATCAATCTCAAGCACATATTATAAAAATACAAAATTACTAAAGAAAGACCACAGCATCATACAATATTGGTCCCCAACAGCAAAGAGTATATAAGAAATTCTGTGGCCGCAATACAGAAAATAAGTAAAATAATTTGATGAATAAATGAATGGTTTTGATCCTTCTCCCCATACATGGAAAATATTAGCAACATCTACTAAAACCTACACTATACTAAGGGTAGGGAAAACCCTATTGAATCTAGGAAGCAAGAATGGTGTCAGCATCAGAACCCCTGAAGAAGTTCCATAAGTAAGGGATTAAGTATAGAATAAAGCCACATAATCAGAAATGTCATGAGAGGTCTGTACCTCTCCAAGTCTAAAAGGAATCTGATCAAACCCAAGGTGGGAAAGTTCACTAATTAAAATGCACAAATAACATTTGAGAAACATGACCTCATACACATCACAGTACTTTTCAAGGTCCCAGAAAGGAACTTGGCACCTTAAACACTACTCCCACATTCCAGTCTCCTTACCAAAGCGTCCTTGTGTTCCTCCCTTCATCTGATAGTAACAACTGGTAACACTCCCTTTGTTCTTCATTAAAATTATTTGGCCTTGCCTGTTCTTCCTGTCTCAATCTCTCAAAAATGCAATATACTTTTTACTAACTATGAATGCCTTTAGTCGGCACCTGCAGAGGAGAGAACATGCAGAAAAACAACTTTAACTTTAGTATTAACGTTTTGACTGTTAGCTTAAAGCCCACAATCATCCTAACTTAACAATTCAAAAAAAATGCAGATTAGTTCTACAACCTACATATTTATTCAATAAATTACATCTTTAAGACGGAAAATGTGGCTATATTATACGTACATTTTATGCAGCACATTAAACTAGTACATGTATTAGTAAACAAAAACAACAACCGGTCACAATTTATAAAGAAACATTAAACACACACATAGCTTATTCTCACTAATCCCTGGTGAATGCACCGCTCCACATGCATTTTAGCACACCACCTTACAATCACAATCTAAACCTATAAAAAATTAATATCGGCAATCAAAATGTTTCTGAAAAGGAAAAATGTTAATATGCACACACACACATATCGATCTAAAACACACAATAAATGCACCTTCTATACCTTTAGGGCACTATATATAATTGGTGTTATTGCATCACACGATTAACGATTACATGAGGCCAAATGTAAATAAATAAGTAAAAATATATATATATATATCAAAGCTACCAAGTACCCAACGTACGAGGAGCACTCGGGCCTCAGCTGCACACAAGGAGCCAATCATAGGTAAGCACGCCTCCATCACAACGATTCCTTTCACTGTTCAAACTGCCCTGGATGCCTGACGCGTTTCGAAGTGTCCCCACTTCTCTTCAGAGGCTTTGGCAGTTCAAGAAGAGTGCGTAAGGCACCACCCCCTTAAATACATGGATGCACGCCCTGGATGGGCTTATGGGACTTGTAGTGCCTTACAATGTGCAAATGTTCAGCTGGCAACTTCTTCGAGCCCACAGATGGGCCTCGCTGTGCATGGTTCGTGCAAGATCCGTAGGCTGCTGCCCCACGATATCGGCCCGATGATAAGGCCGCGTGGCCCCCACTTCTCTAGGGTGGTGCTCCTCCCGCGGCTGGGTCGCCGCGTAAAAATCAAAGCTACCAAGTACCCAACGTACGAGGAGCACTCGGGCCTCAGCTGCACACAAGGAGCCAATCATAGGTAAGCACGCCTCCATCACAACGATTCCTTTCACTGTTCAAACTGCCCTGGATGCCTGACGCGTTTCGAAGTGTCCCCACTTCTCTTCAGAGGCTTTGGCAGTTCAAGAAGAGCGCTTAAGGCACCACCCCCTTAAATACATGGATGCACGCCCTGGATGGGCTTATGGGACTTGTAGTGCCTTACAATACGCAAATGTTCAGCTGGCAACTTCTTCGAGCCCACAGATGGGCCTCGCTGTGCATGGTTCGTGCAAGATCCGTAGGCTGCTGCCCCACGATATCGGCCCGATGATAAGGCCGCGTGGCCCCCACTTCTCTAGGGTGGTGCTCCTCCCGCGGTTGGGTCGCCGCGTAAAAATCAAAGCTACCAAGTACCCAACGTACGAGGAGCACTCGGGCCTCAGCTGCACACAAGCAGCCAATCATAGGTAAGCACGCCTCCATCACAACGATTCCTTTCACTGTTCAAACTGCCCTGGATGCCTGACGCGTTTCGAAGTGTCCCCACTTCTCTTCAGAGGCTTTGGCAGTTCAAGAAGAGCGCGTAAGGCACCACCCCCTTAAATACATGGATGCACGCCCTGGATGGGCTTATGGGACTTGTAGTGCCTTACAATGCGCAAATGTTCAGCTGGCAACTTCTTCGAGCCCACAGATGGGCCTCGCTGTGCATGGTTCGTGCAAGATCCGTAGGCTGCTGCCCCACGATATCGGCCCGATGATAAGGCCGCGTGGCCCCCACTTTTCTAGGGTGGTGCTCCTCCCGCGGCTGGGTCGCCGCGTAAAAATCAAAGCTACCAAGTACCCAACGTACGAGGAGCACTCGGGCCTCAGCTGCACACAAGGAGCCAATCATAGGTAAGCACGCCTCCATCACAACGATTCCTTTCACTGTTCAAACTGCCCTGGATGCCTGACGCGTTTCGAAGTGTCCCCACTTCTCTTCAGAGGCTTTGGCAGTTCAAGAAGAGCGCGTAAGGCACCACCCCCTTAAATACATGGATGCACGCCCTGAATGGGCTTATGGGACTTGTAGTGCCTTACAATGCGCAAATGTTCAGCTGGCAACTTCTTCGAGCCCACAGATGGGCCTCGCTGTGCATGGTTCGTGCAAGATCCGTAGGCTGCTGCCCCACGATATCGGCCCGATGATAAGGCCGCGTGGCCCCCACTTCTCTAGGGTGGTGCTCCTCCCGCGGCTGGGTCGCCGCGTAAAAATCAAAGCTACCAAGTACCCAACGTACGAGGAGCACTTGGGCCTCAGCTGCACACAAGGAGCCAATCATAGGTAAGCACGCCTCCATCACAACGATTCCTTTCACTGTTCAAACTGCCCTGGATGCCTGACGCGTTTCGAAGTGTCCCCACTTCTCTTCAGAGGCTTTGGCAGTTCAAGAAGAGCGCGTAAGGCACCACCCCCTTAAATACATGGATGCACGCCCTGGATGGGCTTATGGGACTTGTAGTGCCTTACAATGCGCAAATGTTCAGCTGGCAACTTCTTCGAGCCCACAGATGGGCCTTGCTGTGCATGGTTCGTGCAAGATCCGTAGGCTGCTGCCCCACGATATCGGCCCGATGATAAGGCCGCGTGGCCCCCACTTCTCTAGGGTGGTGCTCCTCCCGCGGCTGGGTCGCCGCGTAAAAATCAAAGCTACCAAGTACCCAACGTACGAGGAGCACTCGGGCCTCAGCTGCACACAAGGAGCCAATCATAGGTAAGCACGCCTCCATCACAACGATTCCTTTCACTGTTCAAACTGCCCTGGATGCCTGATGCCTTTCGAAGTGTCCCCACTTCTCTTCAGAGGCTTTGGCAGTTCAAGAAGAGCGCGTAAGGCACCACCCCCTTAAATACATGGATGCACGCCCTGGATGGGCTTATGGGACTTGTAGTGCCTTACAATGCGCAAATGTTCAGCTGGCAACTTCTTCGAGCCCACAGATGGGCCTCGCTGTGCATGGTTCGTGCAAGATCCGTAGGCTGCTGCCCCACGATATCGGCCCGATGATAAGGCCGCGTGGCCCCCACTTCTCTAGGGTGGTGCTCCTCCCGCGGCTGGGTCGCCGCGTAAAAATCAAAGCTACCAAGTACCCAACGTACGAGTAGCACTCGGGCCTCAGCTGCACACAAGGAGCCAATCATAGGTAAGCACGCCTCCATCACAACGATTCCTTTCACTGTTCAAACTGCCCTGGATGCCTGATGCGTTTCGAAGTGTCCCCACTTCTCTTCAGAGGCTTTGGCAGTTCAAGAAGAGCGCGTAAGGCACCACCCCCTTAAATACATGGATGCACGCCCTGGATGGGCTTATGGGACTTGTAGTGCCTTACAATGCGCAAATGTTCAGCTGGCAACTTCTTCGAGCCCACAGATGGGCCTCGCTGTGCATGGTTCGTGCAAGATCCGTAGGCTGCTGCCCCACGATATCGGCCCGATGATAAGGCCGCGTGGCCCCCACTTCTCTAGGGTGGTGCTCCTCCCGCGGCTGGGTCGCCGCGTAAAAATCAAAGCTACCAAGTACCCAACGTACGAGGAGCACTCGGGCCTCAGCTGCACACAAGGAGCCAATCATAGGTAAGCACGCCTCCATCACAACGATTCCTTTCACTGTTCAAACTGCCCTGGATGCCTGACGCGTTTCGAAGTGTCCCCACTTCTCTTCAGAGGCTTTGGCAGTTCAAGAAGAGCGCGTAAGGCACCACCCCCTTAAATACATGGATGCACGCCCTGGATGGGCTTATGGGACTTGTAGTGCCTTACAATGCGCAAATGTTCAGCTGGCAACTTCTTCGAGCCCACAGATGGGCCTCGCTGTGCATGGTTCGTGCAAGATCCGTAGGCTGCTGCCCCACGATATCGGCCCGATGATAAGGCCGCGTGGCCCCCACTTCTCTAGGGTGGTGCTCCTCCCGCGGCTGGGTCTCCGCGTAAAAATCAAAGCTACCAAGTACCCAACGTACGAGGAGCACTCGGGCCTCAGCTGCACACAAGGAGCCAATCATAGGTAAGCACGCCTCCATCACAACGATTCCTTTCACTGTTCAAACTGCCCTGGATGCCTGACGCGTTTCGAAGTGTCCCCACTTCTCTTCAGAGGCTTTGGCAGTTCAAGAAGAGCGCGTAAGGCACCACCCCCTTAAATACATGGATGCACGCCCTGGATGGGCTTATGGGACTTGTAGTGCCTTACAATGCGCAAATGTTCAGCTGGCAACTTCTTTGAGCCCACAGATGGGCCTCGCTGTGCATGGTTCGTGCAAGATCCGTAGGCTGCTGCCCCACGATATCGGCCCGATGATAAGGCCGCGTGGCCCCCACTTCTCTAGGGTGGTGCTCCTCCCGCGGCTGGGTCGCCGCGTAAAAATCAAAGCTACCAAGTACCCAACGTACGAGTAGCACTCGGGCCTCAGCTGCACACAAGGAGCCAATCATAGGTAAGCACGCCTCCATCACAACGATTCCTTTCACTGTTCAAACTGCCCTGGATGCCTGATGCGTTTCGAAGTGTCCCCACTTCTCTTCAGAGGCTTTGGCAGTTCAAGAAGAGCGCGTAAGGCACCACCCCCTTAAATACATGGATGCACGCCCTGGATGGGCTTATGGGACTTGTAGTGCCTTACAATGCGCAAATGTTCAGCTGGCAACTTCTTCGAGCCCACAGATGGGCCTCGCTGTGCATGGTTCGTGCAAGATCCGTAGGCTGCTGCCCCACGATATCGGCCCGATGATAAGGCCGCGTGGCCCCCACTTCTCTAGGGTGGTGCTCCTCCCGCGGCTGGGTCGCCGCGTAAAAATCAAAGCTACCAAGTACCCAACGTACGAGGAGCACTCGGGCCTCAGCTGCACACAAGGAGCCAATCATAGGTAAGCACGCCTCCATCACAACGATTCCTTTCACTGTTCAAACTGCCCTGGATGCCTGACGCGTTTCGAAGTGTCCCCACTTCTCTTCAGAGGCTTTGGCAGTTCAAGAAGAGCGCGTAAGGCACCACCCCCTTAAATACATGGATGCACGCCCTGGATGGGCTTATGGGACTTGTAGTGCCTTACAATGCGCAAATGTTCAGCTGGCAACTTCTTCGAGCCCACAGATGGGCCTCGCTGTGCATGGTTCGTGCAAGATCCGTAGGCTGCTGCCCCACGATATCGGCCCGATGATAAGGCCGCGTGGCCCCCACTTCTCTAGGGTGGTGCTCCTCCCGCGGCTGGGTCTCCGCGTAAAAATCAAAGCTACCAAGTACCCAACGTACGAGGAGCACTCGGGCCTCAGCTGCACACAAGGAGCCAATCATAGGTAAGCACGCCTCCATCACAACGATTCCTTTCACTGTTCAAACTGCCCTGGATGCCTGACGCGTTTCGAAGTGTCCCCACTTCTCTTCAGAGGCTTTGGCAGTTCAAGAAGAGCGCGTAAGGCACCACCCCCTTAAATACATGGATGCACGCCCTGGATGGGCTTATGGGACTTGTAGTGCCTTACAATGCGCAAATGTTCAGCTGGCAACTTATATATATATATATACACTGAAAAAAGCAAAGGTTGCATGGATGTTATAGTTAGGCTCAGATTTCACTCATACATACCAGAGAAATTTAGCAGTTATGGTTACCTGAGCTAACTATACCTTACGCCCCCGCAATGCACTGTTTATGACCTCATGACCTCATATATTACATCACTGATTACATGGTCAGTGACATCACTCGTGACATCTCAAATTACATCACTCATGACATCTCAAATTACATTTCTCTGGTTTTATACGAGTAAAATCTGAGCCTAACTATATTGCCCCTGTAACCTTTAGTTTTTTCAGGGAATTTCTAAGTTTTTAAAAAAAAATTCTGTTTCCTAACTATATTGACCCTGTAGCATTTGTTTTTTAAGTGAATTTCTATGGTTTTAAAATGTTATTTTCTGACTGAAATTTCTAATGTTTGAGAGTGAGTGTGTGATTGAGTGCATGAGTGTCTCAGTGGGTATGTGAGTGCATGAGTGTCTCAGTAGGTGTGTGGGTGCGTGAGTCTCTAAGTGGTTGTGTGAGTATCTGAGTGGGTCTGTGTATACCTGCACAAGTGCCTCACTGGGTGTGTGAGTGGGTGCGTGAGTGTCCGACTGGGTCTGTGACTGACTGTATGAGTGTTTGAGTGGGTGCATGAGTGTCAAGTGGGTCTGTGAGTGGATGCATGAGTGTCCAAGTGGGTCTGTGAGTGATTACTTGAGTGTGTGAGTGGGTCTGTAATAGGCATGGGCCTAAAATTCCATTCTGCTTGCGGAGTTTATGAAATTCTGCAACTCTGCGTTTCTGCGGAGAATGCAGAGTTACTGACAAAATTTGTTTGTGCCACAGGTGAGTGCAATTGAGCATGAGTGACGCAGCTGCAACCTGTAGTGTTCCAGGAGGCACCTTTGGAGCAACAAAAAAGGTTCTTGGCCCCCAGCAACCGACAGTAGTCAAGGGGACTTCATCCCCCAACCAGTAATGAACCAGAGTGGTTGAGAAAAGGTGCAGGGCCTCCGATGACGTCTCAGCAGTCACACTGTGGGGGAGTTACTTGTCGCAGCAATAGGGGATCTTGGCCCCAATAGATCCTCAGAAGCTAAGGGAACTTCTTCGCCAACCAGTAGTGCTCCAGGAGGCCCATTTGCAGAGTGGTTGAGAAAGGGGGCTAGGCTCCAATGACGTCTCAGCAGTCACTCTGTGGGGGACTTACTTGTTTCAAAAATAGGGGTTCTTGGTCCCCAACAACCCTCAGCAGCCAAGGGGACTCCATCCACCAACCAGTAGTTCGCCAGGAGGCCCCTTTGCAGAATGGTTGAGAAAGTGGGTAGGACCTCCAACAACGACTCAGCAGTCCCGCTGTGGGGGACTTATTTGTCACAACAATAGGGTTTTTTGGTCCCCAACGACCCTCAGCATCCAAGGGGACTTTAACCCCCAACAAGTAGTGCACCAGGAGGCACAAATGCAGAGTGGTTGAGAAAGGTGGCAGGCCCTCCGATGAGGTCTGAGCAATCTTGCTGTAGGGGGCTTACCTGTAGCAACAATAGAGGTTCTTGGCCCCGGAGACCCCATCCCCTAGGGCCCAGCCTATTTCCTATGGGGTTGGGGCTGCATGGCTCCCCTCCCCGGGCCTGCTTTGCCCTGGAGCCCCCATTCCCTGGGGCCCAGCCATGGGTCCCTGGATGCCCCTGGGGCACCCAGTGTGCACGGGGGAGCCTGAAGGACCCCACAGGCCCTGCCATCTCCCTGCTTTTTGCAGGAGTCTGTATTGCTTTCACACACAGGGAGCTTCTAAACATGCAGCTCCCTGTATGTGTGTGTGAAATCAATTAATCTGTTTCCCTACTCGCTCGCTCTCGCTTGCTGAATGTGGAGTGTTTGCTGTGACTTGGAGAGAGTGGTTAAAGCTTCCACCATGCGACAGCAAACAGCTATGTCATAGCAGCAGAACGCCCTGGGGGTTGGTGGCCCCAAGGACCATCTATGGATCGAGGAGGGTGGCTGCGCTGCCCCCCTCCATTACTGTAGGAAGCCCTGGGGAGTTGGCGGTACCCCGGGTAAGGGGGCTGTGCGGACCCCCTTAGTTTGAATGAAATGCCCCAGAGAGGTGGCAATCCATGGGGCTGCTCGGATGCTCAGCGGGCCCCCACATTAATTTGATGTTTAGCCCCAAGGAGGTGGTGGTCCCTTGGGCATGGAAGCGCATGGCTCCTCCGCAATTCTTTATAAAAATTTTCCCTGTGGAGGTGTTGGTCCCCGAGGCATGGGGGTGCTGCGTGGGCACCACCTGCAAAATATAAAAAGAAATTCCCGGGGGAGGTGGCAGTCCTAGTGTGCCCCTATCCAATGTTTATGGAATGCTAATGTTACGGTATGCCCCCGGGACCTGGCCCACATGGGGGCTCTTTTAAAATCAAGTGCGGGAGCCTGGACATTTTTTTTTCCAGTGAATTCATGAATATCGCAAATTCACTGCATGCTTTTAAGCTGTATTATACATGGCCTACCCAAAAGTAAAAGGATGGAGCCAAAATGATGCTACTCCATAGCCATTGTCCACTTACAGTTTAGCACAATGATATCTCGGTAGAAAAGAAGGCCTTTTCATTTCCTATTCAGCTTTGCAATGCTTCACCAGAAGGAACACGGTGCCTTCATACCATTCAGCACAGAAGTAGATAGAATGGAACACATTGCTCCTTTATTAGCACCAGAGCGATAGCTCCAACAAGTGCACCTTTCCTACACATTACAGTGACAGTCCTGTTGAATGGGCAGATTCTCGTTAATGAGCCAGCCCAGAGAGAGCTGAACCAGCACAGTAGCACCTGCTTAGAAAATGACACGTGGTGATGAAATGTACTATCTATGAAGTTCAACGTTTTGCAGGCACATGTTTTCTTTAGTACAAAAGCCGAAATATTTCCCAATACTAACTAGCTCTCTTACAGCTCCACAGAAAGGAAAAACACATATTTACAAAATCACGCATTGTTGATGCTTTAGTAAAGAACACAGGGGCAGATTTATGTTTGACTTGCACCACTTTTGCGCCGCCGTTGCGTCACTTTTGTGACGCAGCAGCGGCGCAAATCCTGCGCCATGGTGCGGGGTATTTACAACGTGACGCGTCTGGAAGATGCATCACATTGTAAAGCCCTGCGCCACATGTAGGCGTTCCAGGGCAGGTGGGGGCGTTCCGGCGCAGGAACGCCTCCTAAAAGTGGCTGAGTGAAATCTACAAGATTTCCCTCAGTCACTTTTGAGCCCATGCTGCGTCAAAACCCTGCGCCTGCTTGAAGCAGGCGTAAGGATTGACGCAGCATTGTGAAGATAGGGCCCCCCAGAGCATTGCTGGAGCTGCGTCGCGCTTGCGACGCAACTCCAGCAATGCGCCACTGTTACGGCACAGATGCGTGACGCATCTGTGCCGTTTTTGCCCCATGGTGCGCTGCATTATAAATGCGGCGCATCCATGGTGGAGGAGCTGGGGCGCAAAATAACTGGCGCATCCCTGCTGATATGCAGGGATGCGTCAGTTATTATAAATATGCCCCACAGTGCCCACCCTACACCTTCAACAGTGATAACTTCTCATTGCCAATTTGATTCCTGGGTTTTTGACAGCTCTGTGGAAAATGTATTATTGAGTTTTTACTTCTGCTAATGCTATAGCCCAGTCTACAGTTAATATCCCAGCTATAGATGAATGTATAGTCATGGGTTTAAAAATGCATGCTTAAACGACTGTTATTACTTGCCTTTTTGAGCTTTCAACCAAGGTTTTGAATTCCCATAAATACACTCCTAGACCCAGGGATGCCAATTCCTACCTACAGGCTTGAAGTAAGAGGTAATTTTCCTAGGTCACTTTTATTTGAACCTCAGCAACATATCCCCACCCATTCAAGCTTCTGGTTTGCATCTCAACTGAATTACTGACTCTAAGGGGCTGGGAGATGATACATTCAAAACTTGTTCCTGTAAATGTTTCCCTGTAGCAGCTGTGTAAAAGCAAAGCAATGGACATTATAGCTGGCAGAGGGGCTAACCTGTGTACCCCTTGAAGAGTACAGTAGGCAAACAGTGTAGCTGGAGAGTAATACTGGAACTGGACCTCTAATATGAGACTGAAAGGAGAAGTGACTCTGAAGTCACATTGGAAATAACATGTATTCTGAATTTAGTGGCAGATTTGGGTGCTTAATGCACCTAAACATGCTTGGTACTGTATATAACTTACTCATTCCACTGCTAAATTGCAGCAGGTTTGATCTGCTGAAGTTTAATGAGGGGTGAAGTATTTCATGCACTCAATAATTATTGGTTGTAGTAACACTACTCATTTCAAAAGTTTGTCCCCGAGACAGAGGTTTGGCCAGTGGCCGGATAACTCTAACCAACTCGGAAATAGTGCCTTAGACTGATGTTTATTGCATCACTGTAAGCTTGCTCTCCGCAAATGTAGAATATAGCCCCTCATACTTTTTGTTCTGCAGTTGACAATTTAGACCTTCTGGCATAGATGTCCACGACTTCAGTATATCTTTTTCCTATATTTATTTAATATGCTGCCAAATTAAAGCTTGGGACAATGATTTATTTATATATTTGTGTCTATCAAGCCGTAATACAAAGGCTTTTTGCAGGTTCACCGCACTTTTCCCCCCACTTTTTGACTATTTGGTACTGGGGTAATTACTCTGAAATGCACTAGGACCTGTCAACTAGGCCTCAGTACATGTGCTCTAACCCTTAAAAGTTATAGGTCTAATTGGTTTAACCACAATTGGCCTAAGATAAATTACTTGTACGTCCCAGGTATATGGACCAAAGGTACCTATAGCCTGTAAGTTAAGTGACCATCGTGGACTGCAGCATTTATTGTGTCACCACGGATGTGACCAGTGGCGGCTGCTCCGCTAAGGCGGAGGAGCGTTGCCCGACTGCTAGGTGCAGCACAGAAAGGAAAAAAGAAAATTATAAGAACGGACTGTTAATATTATTTAATTTTTTTCTCCTGCTGCGGCAGTGCATGAGGGGGTGGGACGGAGCTGCAGGCAAGGAGTGGTATACACTCCTGTGCGCAATGACTGTTTGGTCAGCCCACTCGGGCCGCCCAAAACAGTCATGCACACTCCCCTGTTCTCCATGTAGGCTGCATTACAGCCTGCATGGAGAACATGCCCTCCCCTACAGCCTCTAGCTGAGCCATTACAGACTGGGAGAGAGGTTTTAAAACTGCTAACTCAATTTGGCCATTTAAACCAATGGCAAAGCCCAAGCCTTACTTTTAAATATTTATAAGTCACTCCTAAGGCAGGCCTGTCAAGAACTAAAGGCAGAATACATTAAATTAAAAAGGAGGACATGTGTATTATGAACTTTACATGTTCTGACAGAAAACCCCCAGTATTGTCCATTTTACTGTGGTAAGGCTAGTAGCCCCATTGACTAGTATGCATGTATATGCTGACAACTCAGCAGTGCTAAATTACAAATGGGGGATCAAAATATGGTATTTCAAGGTAATAAACAAATCGATGCACTAAACCTGACTTCTCAAGTCAAATTTAATGTCACTATTTTTCAAATTGTAACTTTAGAAAGTTGTCACTTTGTTGCCTAAAGTTGTCCGGTGGCCGTTTTCAGTTGCACACATCTGCTGTTCTCGGGACAACCTGCTGACCTCCTGGGGAGAGTTGAGAAAGACTCTCAGGAAAAGGAACAGAGAACCTGCCTAGGGAAGAGGATTGACTTTCTTAGATGGCCAGAGTGGCTGAGAGCCCAGAAGGTATGCTTCAAAAAGGAAGCTGCCTTTGATGGGCAAATGATACTTAGGAAGGGGTGCTCTTTTGTTTTAGCAGACAGGCTGGCATTTTGACTAGATATCCCCAGGTAGGGGCTAAGGAGCTCCGCACACAGAGAGAATGGTCTTGTCATGTTGATAGCGGGTAAGGCAGTAGTCATCAGGTGGGAGGGGACCTGGTATCCCATTGTCTATTTAGTCACCACATCCCCATGGCTCATAGCAAGCATAAACGTGGCACCCCGGGCACCCATACCTCATATCATGCCTGTACTGGAGAGAGGATGAAGCAAGGACTACCATGCTGTACCAGGACCCAGCAAAGAGAGACTGCACTAAAGACTGGACTGTACCTGCTGCACCTTTAAACTACCAAACACATAACTGTGTCAGAAGTGCACCACTCATTTAAAAGTTGCCCTCAAGTGCCAGACAGAGGACGTGTCTCCAAGAGTCAGTTGGATGACTCCTTGTTACAGCCACAGGGCCATAAAAGCTGAGAAGCCTGCACCCTTGAAAGTCCAGTGTCAAGAAGCCTGACCACGGCTGGACCTTGAAGTGCATTGTGGGAGACCAAGTCCTGACCCTCAAAAGTTACACCAGAGTCTACTTGACCTCGGAGAGTCTTCAGAGTGCTGTTTGGAAGCCTAGCAAGGAAGTTATTAACAACCAAAGGCAACCCCTGGTTTAACTGTAACTGGAGACCAGTAGACCAGTGTCAACTCGTCTTGTGCTGGACTTGATATGGACATAGTGGTAGATTGACCCCTCAGGTTGAAGTTGCCCCCAAAGGTCGAGGACCCACAGGAAGACCATCACCCCTCCTGCTCGGCATCCTCAGTATCGTTCATGCATCCTCAGCATTCTGTGTCCCTTGTATACGGGACCACTCTATTGACTTCAAAGGCAGTTTGACTATAGGACTCAAACTAGAGTGGAGACTACTAAAGTTGACAGGTAGCTGTCCCCCTAGACCTGACTGGTACCTATCGGAGTTGGTACCCCCAAGACAGCTCCATAGAGCTGTTTTTAACTTGCTTGTAGTGGCTAACCCTACACAGCAACTGTAGTATATTACAAAGATTTATTGCATTTAGTGAAAAGCAGTGATTTATTCTTTCTTTAAAAATCATATTTCCGGAACCTTTTGGTGCATTTTTGTAATTGAGTTGTCTATTTAAAGATAAAGAAATATATATATATTTATACATTTGTGTCAGATTTTTATTGGGTTGCATTTGTTTGTTATTCCCTGTTTTGGTACTTCTTAATGCTTTGCACTTGCTCCTTTGATAAAGCCTAACTGCTCTGAGCCACAGCTACCTAGGACTGCGCTAAGATTTTACAAACAAACCTGAATGGACCCAAAGCAGATCTGTGCCATTATTATACTGTGAGGTCTCACAACACCACCATGTCCACATTTCTCACACAAGCGCTCTAAGAATGTCAGCTGGTGCAGTCTGGAAGTTATCCTTAGCATGACTACGTGCCAATGTAGTATTCGATTTTGAAACTTCCATCATAAGAGTGAGTCTGTCTCTACTCGTTCGTTGTCCGTTAGGATAGGCTGAGCCTGAGGGCTACACGACGCCTGAGCCTATAGAGAGCTGGGAGCCATTGAAGAGCCCAAAGATTGACAATGTGCTTGTGAGAAACATTGTTCTTATTTTTTATACAACTTTGACTGAGGTGTTGTCAGGAATCACAGGAGGTTTCCTCCCTCAATTTCCACTGTGGCTACTATTTTTGCTTTACAAACCCATTCAAGTGCAAACGACCTCTTTAGTTGGAGCAATTGCTGGCATCGCAGAAATTCCAACATGGCTGCCAATAATCCGATACTGCTACAGCATACCGCTGTTTAGCAGTCTAGTGTTTTTTGTATCAACTGCCTGAGGAATGTTCTTCAACATTCCTCAGTGCACTTCACTGAGGAAATCACGAGAGGAACACCTGTTTACAAACGTCGTGGAAGATAGTTAGGGTAGAAGCGTTAACTCGGGGTTAGTAAGCGCCGGTCTACATACACTTCAGGAATCAGGTTAGCCTAAACTTGTTATTATTAAATAATACTATTCTGAGAGAAAAAATGTCGACTTCCTTGGTAAACTAAATAGAGTTTAGTGAATTCTAATCTACAAATAAAAGAGGTTCATAGGTGATAAATCATTTTGGCAAGCACAACTATTTCCTTCCGACTTGTAAATTCAAATGCGAGCGTTTAAACCTTTCTGACGCTGCACTTGAACTTCCTTTGAGGCTCACTAGGAAAATCCTTGGCGACAAATCTGCTGGTTTAAACTCTTGCCTAGCGAACATGAGAGCGTGAAACCGGCATCCCTCGAAACCGCCAGTCGGAGGCTTCCCCTGACGAATTCTTAACCAAGCCTTTTCCAGAAGACAATTAGCTCGACGCTGGCTTTCCTCAAGCAGCGCGACTTTGCTAAAAAAGGATTAACGCCACTGAGGGAATTCATTTTCGAGCAAGATAAATTTTGAGGAAGCAAACACGAGTTTAACCTCGGCAGCACTCCATTTATGATTCTTGGAGAAAGAATCATTATTAAAAAGGCGTTACAGATAAAATAAACGTGTGTAAATAAAGGCATATTTTCTGAGTAGCCGGAAGATTAAAGATAGCGCTACTTAGCTCTTGTAGGATTCAATAATTAGGGTGACAGGTTAAAAGCCCTCGTTAAGTAAACAACTAAAAGACAGCAGGATAAACGGAGAAGCTATCTATCCGGTTCAGTAACAAAAGACAACAAAGAATCAATTATCCAGTGACCATAATACCAGGCTTCACCAGTTTCTAGATATCGTGAGTGGAGAAAGTGAAAGACATATAGAGCCACTAACATACTTACATTTATAGGAACATACTCACCCATCTTTCTCACTGTCTCTTCAGTGCAGAATTAAACAGGGAGACAGCCTGCAAAAGAAAAAAGAAACAGAGTGAAGACTTCACTTGGTGTAGTACAATGCACAAGAGAAGTAAGAAGAGTAGCAAGCTCCAAAAGCCTTCCTGGTAAGATAAGTTATCTATAGATTAAAATACAGTAAGTTGAACAGAAGTATGGATTGTAAAATGCGTTAAAAAATGTTTTAGCCAGACGAACCAGAAGAAGACCGAAAGAAGACGTAGCAGGCTTGGCAGAGTTTTTTGGAGCTGTCTCTTCTCGTCCCATTCCCCTTTCCCCCCTTGGAACTTACCTGCAAGGAGTCCAAATACCTGGCGGGAAGTTCTGAGAGGGGCATGGGTGCCTAGCATCATTCTGCTCCTGTGCAGCCTTGCAAGTTAGTTGCGGTTCTGACAGAGTGAAGTGCCCACGTTGGTACTAGCACCCGAGCAGAATGGCAGAAGGCTTAGATCTAAAAAGGCTAAGTGACATTCTGAGTAATATACAAAGGGATTTAGAGGCAGTCAGGGAGGACAATAAGGCGTTAAGACAAGAGATTATAACCTTTAAGACAGGAGCTTCAGGTCTAGGAATTAGTCAGAGTACCACTTCCTTTGGGGCCCAAAATCCCAACCCTAGTACTTCGTCTTTTGCCCCTACTCAAGTCATACACTCGTTGTCCCCAGTAATTCCTCTAGCCCCACCAGAGAGATTTAATGGAGACCCACAAAAGGCCCAAATTTTTTTACCTCAATGTTCACTCCATTTTATGTGTCGCCCCACGATATTCCCCGATGCTCAGTCCAGGGTGGCATTCATTTTATCCTACCTCAGCGGGGATGCAGCTTCATGGTCCATGCCATTAGTGACTAAAGATGACCCAATCCTATATAATCTGGATGATTTCAAGAAAGAATTCCTTCGAATTTTTGACCGGAGAACAGCTTCCCAGGCTTCAGATAATGAGCTGTTAGAGTTGAGACAGGGAAACAGGGAACTCGTGACTTACCTAGCTCAGTTCAATAAGTTAGTTGTGGAAACCAACTGGCCCGAAGATAAACAAGCAGCAGTGTTCTATAGGGGACTACGAGAAGAATTGAAAGACGCCTTATCGCAAATTCCAAATCGTCCTACCGAAATCTCAGCATTGGTGGATTTAACATTGGAAATCGACTATAGGTTAAGTGAACGAAAGGGTGAACGAAGGAGAGAGTTTAGATCAAGTGTCCCTCGTTTCGACCGAACCAAAACGGAGACTATTCGGTCAGCAGAAAATGCTTCAGGAACAGAGCCTATGCAAATTGGATTAGTTAGAGGCCCACTCACGAAAGAAGAGAAAGAGAAAAGAAGATTAAACAAACTATGCCTATACTGTGGAGGAAGTGGGCATTTTGTCAAGAATTGTCTGAAAAGACCCAAGTTGCCGACAAAGGAGAAGGGAAACTAGAGGCACCAAAGGTAAGCGGAGTTGGACCTGTGGATGCGAATAGAGCAACAACTCCAAACACTCACCAATTGGCAAACACTTTACAAGTTTCTTCGCCCCATTTGATTATGACAGTGACACTAAAATTCCGAGGAAATATTTTGAACGGAGTGGCCGTCATGGTGGATTCTGGAGCAACAGGGAATTTCTGTGACCACAAATTTGCAGGCCAAATTGGATTGCAAGCAGTCAAAAAAGAAAAGGTGGAAAAGGTCCGCGCAGTGGATGGTACGGAGTTAACTTCTGGGCCAATTACAAGCCACACTGAATTAGTACATATGACCACAATCGAAGGACATCAAGAGGCATTGCAATTCAACTTGATCGACGCCCCTCAATTTCAATTAATTGTAGGACTTCCATGGTTAACTGAACATAACCCTTTGATTGATTGGGGAGCCCGAACAATTCAATTGAATTCAGAATATTGTATGAAACATTGTTTTGCAGAATTGGCTAATCATACTGAGACCGGGGTGGTTACACCGTTATGTACTAATGGCAGTTCTGTATGTGTGATTCAAACTATGGAGATACCAGAAGCCTATCAAGATTTTGCAGACGTTTTCGATGAGATCAAGGCTGAAACGCTACCACCTCATAGGCCCTATGACTGCAAAATTGATCTAGAACCTGGTGCCAATTTACCTTGCAGCAGAATATACGCCTTAACTGAAAAGGAGAATACCCACTTGAAGGAGTATCTAACAAAAAATTTGGAGAACGGTTTTATCAGGCCATCCCAGTCCCCAGTCACTTCTCCCCTTTTTTTTGTTCCGACGAAAGGAGGAGATCTTAGGACCTGCATTGACTTTAGGGCCATCAATAGAATCACAGTAAAAAACCGATACCCATTACCCCTTATTTCAGTACTGATTGATCAAGTGAAGGAAGCTAAAATCTACACTCGTCTGGACCTACGAGGGGCGTACCATCTCATTAGACTTCGAGAAGGCGACGAGTGGAAGACTGCGTTCAGGACCAAATTCGGACTTTACGAGTATTTGGTGATGCCTTATGGTCTCTGCAACGCTCCCGCTGCCTTCCAGTATTTCATCAACGATGTGTTAAGTGACTTCATTGATCAATGTGTCATAGTTTACATCGATGACATTCTGATTTATTCACATTCGACCGCAGAACATCAGGACCAGGTTAGAGCTGTGTTGCAACGTCTACGTGAGAACTCGCTCTACGTAAAATTGGAGAAATGTCTATTCAACACCGATACCGTGGAGTTTTTAGGCTTTGTGTTGTCCCCTAATGGAGTTCAAATGGATGAACAGAAGGTGCGGGCAATAACTGATTGGAAATCCCCTACCAGTATCAAGGAAGTTCAAAGTTTTATCGGATTTTCAAATTTTTATAGAACATTCATTCATGGGTTCTCTTCCAAAATTTTGCCACTGACTCGTCTCTTGAAAAAAGGTGTTTCCTTCCAATGGTCTGCAGAGGCGGAACAGGCCTTCCAGTCGATGAAGAACAGTTTTATCACAGCACCAGTGTTACTCCATGCGGATCCTTCAGAACCCTTCTATTTGGAAACGGATGCTTCGGATCTAGCCATTGGAGGAATACTTTCTCAGAGACACAAAGATACGGGGCAGTTGCATCCAGTGGCCTTTCGCTCCCGCAAACTCAACCCTGCGGAATGCAACTATACAATTACTGAAAAGGAACTCCTGGCTATTAAGGATGCTTTCAAAGATTGGAGGCATTACTTAATGGGGGCTAAACACACTGTCACGGTGTTTACAGACCACCGCAATCTGAAGTTTTTGCGTTCTGCTCGCACTCTGACTCCGCGCCAGTTGCGTTGGTCTCTGTACTTCGTGGATTTTGATTTCGTTATCACCTTCCGTCCGGGCTCAAAGAACGGGAAGGCTGATGTTCTTTCCAGATTGGATACTGAAAATCAAACGCCAGTCATTGAAAATCAACAAATCATACCAGAAGAAAAATTCATCGGACTCATTGCAGTGGAACCTTTTGAGCAGCTTGTTCGTGATTCATTATCGAATTTGGATATGGAAACCTGGGCCTCTGAAGATCCATTTCGCTCCATCCGCCATGGCCTCCCTTACACGGTTCCACTCTGTACTTACCCACTAAAGAACTCCAGCTAAAAGCAATGCAGGAATGTCACGACCACCCTCTGGCTGGCCACAAGGGCATTTTCAAAACCGAAGATTTACTCAAACGAAAATTTTGGTGGCCATCCATGTGCCGCGATGCTCGTCAATATGTTCTAAGTTGTGAACTCTGTGCATGGGGTAAATCTGATAGGCAAGCTCCAAAAGGTCTATTACAACCCTTGCCCACCCCTCCATATCCCTGGCACACGGTTTCCCTAGACTTGATTGTTGATTTACCTTCATCTCAGGGCTATGACACCATTCTGGTAGTGGTTGACACCTTCAGTAAAATGGCACACTTTGTCCCTTTCAAAGGTACACCCACGTCTAAACAATTGGCACAACTTTTCAACCAACACATAATTCGCCTTCATGGTATTCCTAAAGTACTCATTTCGGACAGGGGCTCCCAGTTTCTCTCACATTTTTGGAAGGCTTTTATCAAGGGCCTTCATATTGATCATCGTTATTCCACTAGTTTTCACCCAGAAACAGATGGTCAGACTGAACGTGTTAATCAAGAACTTGAACAACACCTTCGATTATATCTGTTAGACGAGGAGGGTGATTGGCCTAATCATTTATGGACTGCTGAGTATGCTTACAATAACGCCCTCAATGTCTCCACAGGTTACTCACCGTTTTTTATCAATTCAGGCAGACACCCGAATTCCGATGTTAATTTTGACAATGCTACCACTCCTGCCATCGAAGACATTGCCCAACAGTTTACTAGGATTCACCACACTGTAACCCAGAATTTGACCACTGCTAAGACCCGTTACAAACACTTTGCTGATCGTAAACGAAAACAAGCACCTGAACTCCATGTGGGAGAATTAGTCTGGTTGTGCACAAAAAACCTCAAACTCAAGGGTCCACGTAAATTTCAGCCCCGTTTCATGGGTCCTTATCCCATTGAGAAGGTCATTAATCCTGTCACTTATCGTCTATCTCTCCCTGGTTCTACCAAATTCCATCCGGTCTTTCATGTCTCTCTACTAAAACCAGTTCACCCAGGGTTGCGTAGGTCTTCTCCTCCTGATCCTTTGATCTTACATGGTGAGCCTGAGTATGAAGTCAAACGGATTTTAGATTCAAAATTCATCCATAATGACCTTTTTTATCTTATTGACTGGAAAGGTTATGGTCCGGATGAACGCTCTTGGGTAAAGAATACTAATGTCCATGCTCCTCGCCTAATTAAAGCGTTCCATGCCAAATTTCCTACTAAACCCCATCAGGAGGAAACCCCGTTGGGAGGGGGTACTGTCAGGAATCACGGGAGGTTTCCTCCCTCAATTTCCACTGTGGCTACTATTTTTGCTTTACAAACCCATTCAAGTGCAAACGACCTCTTTAGTTGGAGCAATTGCTGGCATCGCAGAAATTCCAACATGGCTGCCAATAATCCGATACTGCTACAGCATACCGCTGTTTAGAAGTCTAGTGTTTTTTGTATCAACTGCCTGAGGAATGTTCTTCAACATTCCTCAGTGCACTTCACTGAGGAAATCACGAGAGGAACACCTGTTTACAAACGTCGTGGAAGATAGTTAGGGTAGAAGCGTTAACTCGGGGTTAGTAAGCGCCGGTCTACATACACTTCAGGAATCAGGTTAGCCTAAACTTGTTATTATTAAATAATACTATTCTGAGAGAAAAAATGTCGACTTCCTTGGTAAACTAAATAGAGTTTAGTGAATTCTAATCTACAAATAAAAGAGGTTCATAGGTGATAAATCATTTTGGCAAGCACAACTATTTCCTTCCGACTTGTAAATTCAAATGCGAGCGTTTAAACCTTTCTGACGCTGCACTTGAACTTCCTTTGAGGCTCACTAGGAAAATCCTTGGCGACAAATCTGCTGGTTTAAACTCTTGCCTAGCGAACATGAGAGCGTGAAACCGGCATCCCTCGAAACCGCCAGTCGGAGGCTTCCCCTGACGTATTCTTAACCAAGCCTTTTCCAGAAGACAATTAGCTCGACGCTGGCTTTCCTCAAGCAGCGCGACTTTGCTAAAAAAGGATTAACGCCACTGAGGGAATTCATTTTCGAGCAAGATAAATTTTGAGGAAGCAAACACGAGTTTAACCTCGGCAGCACTCCATTTATGATTCTTGGAGAAAGAATCATTATTAAAAAGGCGTTACAGATAAAATAAACGTGTGTAAATAAAGGCATATTTTCTGAGTAGCGGGAAGATTAAAGATAGCGCTACTTAGCTCTTGTAGGATTCAATAATTAGGGTGACAGGTTAAAAGCCCTCGTTAAGTAAACAACTAAAAGACAGCAGGATAAACGGAGAAGCTATCTATCCGGTTCAGTAAAAAAAGACAACAAAGAATCAATTATCCAGTGACCATAATACCAGGCTTCACCAGTTTCTAGATATCGTGAGTGGAGAAAGTGAAAGACATATAGAGCCACTAACATACTTACATTTATAGGAACATACTCACCCATCTTTCTCACTGTCTCTTCAGTGCAGAATTAAACAGGGAGACAGCCTGCAAAAGAAAAAAGAAACAGAGTGAAGACTTCACTTGGTGTAGTACAACGCACAAGAGAAGTAAGAAGAGTAGCAAGCTCCAAAAGCCTTCCTGGTAAAATAAGTTATCTATAGATTAAAATACAGTAAGTTGAACAGAAGTATGGATTGTAAAATGCGTTAAAAAATGTTTTAGCCAGACGAACCAGAAGAAGACCGAAAGAAGACGTAGCAGGCTTGGCAGAGTTTTTTGGAGCTGTCTCTTCTCGTCCCATTCCCCTTTCCCCCCTTGGAACTTACCTGCAAGGAGTCCAAATACCTGGCGGGAAGTTCTGAGAGGGGCATGGGTGCCTAGCATCATTCTGCTCCTGTGCAGCCTTGCAAGTTAGTTGCGGTTCTGACAGAGTGAAGTGCCCAAGTTGGTACTAGCACCCGAGCAGAATGGCAGAAGGCTTAGATCTAAAAAGGCTAAGTGACATTCTGAGTAATATACAAAGGGATTTAGAGGCAGTCAGGGAGGACAATAAGGCGTTAAGACAAGAGATTATAACCTTTAAGACAGGAGCTTCAGGTCTAGGAATTAGTCAGGGTACCACTTCCTTTGGGGCCCAAAATCCCAACCCTAGTACTTCGTCTTTTGCCCCTACTCAAGTCATACACTCGTTGTCCCCAGTAATTCCTCTAGCCCCACCAGAGAGATTTAATGGAGACCCACAAAAGACCCAAATTTTTTTAACTCAATGTTCACTCCATTTTATGTGTCGCCCCACGATATTCCCCGATGCTCAGTCCAGGGTGGCATTCATTTTATCCTACCTCAGCGGGGATGCAGCTTCATGGTCCATGCCATTAGTGACTAAAGATGACCCAATCCTATATAATCTGGATGATTTCAAGAAAGAATTCCTTCGAATTTTTGACCGGAGAACAGCTTCCCAGGCTTCAGATAATGAGCTGTTAGAGTTGAGACAGGGAAACAGGGAACTCGTGACTTACCTAGCTCAGTTCAATAAGTTAGTTGTGGAAACCAACTGGCCCGAAGATAAACAAGCAGCAGTGTTCTATAGGGGACTACGAGAAGAATTGAAAGACGCCTTATCGCAAATTCCAAATCGTCCTACCGAAATCTCAGCATTGGTGGATTTAACATTGGAAATCGACTATAGGTTAAGTGAACGAAAGGGTGAACGAAGGAGAGAGTTTAGATCAAGTGTCCCTCGTTTCGACCGAACCAAAACGGAGACTATTCGGTCGGCAGAAAATGCTTCAGGAACAGAGCCTATGCAAATTGGATTAGTTAGAGGCCCACTCACGAAAGAAGAGAAAGAGAAAAGAAGATTAAACAAACTATGCCTATACTGTGGAGGAGGTGTGCATTTTGTCAAGAATTGTCTGAAAAGACCCAAGTTGCCGACAAAGGAGAAGGGAAACTAGAGGCACCACAGGTAAGCGGAGTTGGACCTGTGGATGCGAATAGAGCAACAACTCCAAACACTCACCAATTGGCAAACACTTTACAAGTTTCTTCGCCCCATTTGATTATGACAGTGACACTAAAATTCCGAGGAAATATTTTGAACGGAGTGGCCGTCATGGTGGATTCTGGAGCAACAGGGAATTTCTGTGACCACAAATTCGCAGGCCAAATTGGATTGCAAGCAGTCAAAAAAGAAAAGGTGGAAAAGGTCCGCGCAGTGGATGGTACGGAGTTAACTTCTGGGCCAATTACAAGCCACACTGAATTAGTACATATGACCACAATCGAAGGACATCAAGAGGCATTGCAATTCAACTTGATCGACGCCCCTCAATTTCAATTAATTGTAGGACTTCCATGGTTAACTGAACATAACCCTTTGATTGATTGGGGAGCCCGAACAATTCAATTGAATTCAGAATATTGTATGAAACATTGTTTTGCAGAATTGGCTAATCATACTGAGACCGGTGTGGTTACACCGTTATGTACTAATGGCAGTTCTGTATGTGTAATTCAAACTATGGAGATACCAGAAGCCTATCAAGATTTTGCAGACGTTTTCGATGAGATCAAGGCTGAAACGCTACCACCTCATAGGCCCTATGACTGCAAAATTGATCTAGAACCTGGTGCCAATTTACCTTGCAGCAGAATATACGCCTTAACTGAAAAGGAGAATACCCACTTGAAGGAGTATCTAACAAAAAATTTGGAGAACGGTTTTATCAGGCCATCCCAGTCCCCAGTCTCTTCTCCCCTTTTTTTTGTTCTGAAGAAAGGAGGAGATCTTAGGACCTGCATTGACTTTAGGGCCATCAATACAATCACAGTAAAAAACCGATACCCATTACCCCTTATTTCAGTACTGATTGATCAAGTGAAGGAAGCTAAAATCTACACTCGTCTGGACCTAC
Source organism: Triturus cristatus (assembly GCF_964204655.1). Classification (NCBI taxonomy): domain Eukaryota; kingdom Metazoa; phylum Chordata; class Amphibia; order Caudata; family Salamandridae; genus Triturus; species Triturus cristatus. The sequence goes on along the minus strand of NC_140584.1, from coordinate 130,195,358 downwards.
GAGGGGTGTACCATCTCATTAGACTTCGAGAAGGCGACGAGTGGAAGACTGCGTTCAGGACCAAATTCGGACTTTACGAGTATTTGGTGATGCCTTATGGTCTCTGCAACGCTCCCGCTGCCTTCCAGTATTTCATCAACGATGTGTTAAGTGACTTCATTGATCAATGTGTCATAGTTTACATCGATGACATTCTGATTTATTCACATTCGACCGCAGAACATCAGGACCAGGTTAGAGCTGTGTTGCAACGTCTACGTGAGAACTCGCTCGACGTAAAATTGGAGAAATGTCTATTCAACACCGATACCGTGGAGTTTTTAGGCTTTGTGTTGTCCCCTAATGGAGTTCAAATGGATGAACAGAAGGTGCGGGCAATAACTGATTGGAAATCCCCTACCAGTATCAAGGAAGTTCAAAGTTTTATCGGATTTTCAAATTTTTATAGAAGATTCATTCATGGGTTCTCTTCCAAAATTTTGCCACTGACTCGTCTCTTGAAAAAAGGTGTTTCCTTCCAATGGTCTGCAGAGGCGGAACAGGCCTTCCAGTCGATGAAGAACAGTTTTATCACAGCACCAGTGTTACTCCATGCGGATCCTTCAGAACCCTTCTATTTGGAAACGGATGCTTCGGATCTAGCCATTGGAGGAATACTTTCTCAGAGACACAAAGATACGGGGCAGTTGCATCCAGTGGCCTTTCGCTCCCGCAAACTCAACCCTGCGGAATGCAACTATACAATTACTGAAAAGGAACTCCTGGCTATTAAGGATGCTTTCAAAGATTGGAGGCATTACTTAATGGGGGCTAAACACACTGTCACGGTGTTTACAGACCACCGCAATCTGAAGTTTTTGCGTTCTGCTCGCACTCTGACTCCACGCCAGTTGCGTTGGTCTCTGTACTTCGCGGATTTTGATTTCGTTATCACCTTCCGTCCGGGCTCAAAGAACGGGAAGGCTGATGTTCTTTCCAGATTGGATACTGAAAATCAAACGCCAGTCATTGAAAATCAACAAATCATACCAGAAGAAAAATTCATCGGACTCATTGCAGTGGAACCTTTTGAGCAGCTTGTTCGTGATTCATTATCGAATTTGGATATGGAAACCTGGGCCTCTGAAGATCCATTTCGCTCCATCCGCCATGGCCTCCCTTACCACGGTTCCACTCTGTACTTACCCACTAAAGAACTCCAACTAAAAGCAATGCAGGAATGTCACGACCACCCTCTGGCTGGCCACAAGGGCATTTTCAAAACCGAAGATTTACTCAAACGAAAATTTTGGTGGCCATCCATGTGCCGCGATGCTCGTCAATATGTTCTAAGTTGTGAACTCTGTGCACGGGGTAAATCTGATAGGCAAGCTCCAAAAGGTCTATTACAACCCTTGCCCACCCCTCCATATCCCTGGCACACGGTTTCCCTAGACTTGATTGTTGATTTACCTTCATCTCAGGGCTATGACACCATTCTGGTAGTGGTTGACACCTTCAGTAAAATGGCACACTTTGTCCCTTTCAAAGGTACACCCACGTCTAAACAATTGGCACAACTTTTCAACCAACACATAATTCGCCTTCATGGTATTCCTAAAGTACTCATTTCGGACAGGGGCTCCCAGTTTCTCTCACATTTTTGGAAGGCTTTTATCAAGGGCCTTCATATTGATCATCGTTATTCCACTAGTTTTCACCCAGAAACAGATGGTCAGACTGAACGTGTTAATCAAGAACTTGAACAACACCTTCGATTATATCTGTTAGACGAGGAGGGTGATTGGCCTAATCATTTATGGACTGCTGAGTATGCTTACAATAACGCCCTCAATGTCTCCACAGGTTACTCACCGTTTTTTATCAATTCAGGCAGACACCCGAATTCCGATGTTAATTTTGACAATGCTACCACTCCTGCCATCGAAGACATTGCCCAACAGTTTACTAGGATTCACCACACTGTAACCCAGAATTTGACCACTGCTAAGACCCGTTACAAACACTTTGCTGATCGTAAACGAAAACAAGCACCTGAACTCCATGTGGGAGAATTAGTCTGGTTGTGCACAAAAAACCTCAAACTCAAGGGTCCACGTAAATTTCAGCCCCGTTTCATGGGTCCTTATCCCATTGAGAAGGTCATTAATCCTGTCACTTATCGTCTATCTCTCCCTGGTTCTACCAAATTCCATCCGGTCTTTCATGTCTCTCTACTAAAACCAGTTCACCCAGGGTTGCGTAGGTCTTCTCCTCCTGATCCTTTGATCTTACATGGTGAGCCTGAGTATGAAGTCAAACGGATTTTAGATTCAAAATTCATCCAAAATGACCTTTTTTATCTTATTGACTGGAAAGGTTATGGTCCGGATGAACGCTCTTGGGTAAAGAATACTAATGTCCATGCTCCTAGCCTAATTAAAGCGTTCCATGCCAAATTTCCTACTAAACCCCATCAGGAGGAAACCCCGTTGGGAGGGGGTACTGTCAGGAATCACGGGAGGTTTCCTCCCTCAATTTCCACTGTGGCTACTATTTTTGCTTTACAAACCCATTCAAGTGCAAACGACCTCTTTAGTTGGAGCAATTGCTGGCATCGCAGAAATTCCAACATGGCTGCCAATAATCCGATACTGCTACAGCATACCGCTGTTTAGCAGTCTAGTGTTTTTTGTATCAACTGCTTGAGGAATGTTCTTCAACATTCCTCAGTGCACTTCACTGAGGAAATCACGAGAGGAACACCTGTTTACAAACGTCGTGGAAGATAGTTAGGGTAGAAGCGTTAACTCGGGGTTAGTAAGCGCCGGTCTACATACACTTCAGGAATCAGGTTAGCCTAAACTTGTTATTATTAAATAATACTATTCTGAGAGAAAAAATGTCGACTTCCTTGGTAAACTAAATAGAGTTTAGTGAATTCTAATCTACAAATAAAAGAGGTTCATAGGTGATAAATCATTTTGGCAAGCACAACTATTTCCTTCCGACTTGTAAATTCAAATGCGAGCGTTTAAACCTTTCTGACGCTGCACTTGAACTTCCTTTGAGGCTCACTAGGAAAATCCTTGGCGACAAATCTGCTGGTTTAAACTCTTGCCTAGCGAACATGAGAGCGTGAAACCGGCATCCCTCGAAACCGCCAGTCGGAGGCTTCCCCTGACGAATTCTTAACCAAGCCTTTTCCAGAAGACAATTAGCTCGACGCTGGCTTTCCTCAAGCAGCGCGACTTTGCTAAAAAAGGATTAACGCCACTGAGGGAATTCATTTTCGAGCAAGATAAATTTTGAGGAAGCAAACACGAGTTTAACCTCGGCAGCACTCCATTTATGATTCTTGGAGAAAGAATCATTATTAAAAAGGCGTTACAGATAAAATAAACGTGTGTAAATAAAGGCATATTTTCTGAGTAGCGGGAAGATTAAAGATAGCGCTACTTAGCTCTTGTAGGATTCAATAATTAGGGTGACAGGTTAAAAGCCCTCGTTAAGTAAACAACTAAAAGACAGCAGGATAAACGGAGAAGCTATCTATCCGGTTCAGTAACAAAATACAACAAAGAATCAATTATCCAGTGACCATAATACCAGGCTTCACCAGTTTCTAGATATCGTGAGTGGAGAAAGTGAAAGACATATAGAGCCACTAACATACTTACATTTATAGGAACATACTCACCCATCTTTCTCACTGTCTCTTCAGTGCAGAATTAAACAGGGAGACAGCCTGCAAAAGAAAAAAGAAACAGAGTGAAGACTTCACTTGGTGTAGTACAACGCACAAGAGAAGTAAGAAGAGTAGCAAGCTCCAAAAGCCTTCCTGGTAAGATAAGTTATCTATAGATTAAAATACAGTAAGTTGAACAGAAGTATGGATTGTAAAATGCGTTAAAAAATGTTTTAGCCAGACGAACCAGAAGAAGACCGAAAGAAGACGTAGCAGGCTTGGCAGAGTTTTTTGGAGCTGTCTCTTCTCGTCCCATTCCCCTTTCCCCCCTTGGAACTTACCTGCAAGGAGTCCAAATACCTGGCGGGAAGTTCTGAGAGGGGCATGGGTGCCTAGCATCATTCTGCTCCTGTGCAGCCTTGCAAGTTAGTTGCGGTTCTGACAGGTGTACTGGGTCCCTGCTAACTAGGTTCCCAGTACCAGTGTTCTTTCCCAAAAAAGTACCACGATTGACACAACTTCAGCAACCCCTATAAGTCCCTAGTAAGTGGTACCCCAGGTGCCTAGGGCATTGGGACTAAAGATGGTCCACTGGGGCTCCAGCACAAATTGCGCCACCACTATCCAAGGCCATGTAAACTGTCACTGCAGGCTGCCTGTCTTGGTGCAAAGAAAAATTGAGTCAACATAGCACACACCCCTGTGTGCCATGTCAACAAACACTAAATGAGTATAGGGAAGTCACCCTTACTGCAGACCTTACAGCCCTAAGATAGGGTGCACAATATCCCATGTGTGGACATATTTACATGAGCAGCTATAACCGCATAATATGTAAGTCCATTCTTGGATATTGGAAGTGCACAGAAAAGCCTCAGAGCGTACATGGGCTGGATACTGTCATCACGTGTTTCCTACCTCCATGGTGGCTTGACTTCCCTAAGATGTTCGGTACCAAACATCTCGTCTTAATAAATCCTCACTGATGCCAGTGTTGGATATATTCATAAATGCATACAAGAGACACCTTAGAGAGTCCCCTGAAAACCTACCATGCACTGGTGTGGTCTTTGACTAGTGTTAGCTAACCTGCCAGCACCAGACATGTTTTTGACCTCATGGGGTGTGAGTCGGAATCAAAGCCTGTCCTGGGCGGAGGTGCTTCACAACTCCTCCAGGCCAGGATGGCCCTCCAAGGCGGGAGGCTTCAGAAGCAATGCCGTCTTTAATATATGACCCAGGCAGCTCCCGCTAGGGGAGGATGCTGCCCCCCGTCCTGCTCACATTTAACAAGCAGGAAATTAGTTAAATTAGGATGTGGGTCCCCATTCAGCCAGCACCACCCCTAAGGTGGGACAGGTGATGTGGAGCCCACTTTTCATTTTCCTCTATCTTGGTTGGAGAGGAAATTAGCCAGTTAGGGTCAGAATAATTCCCCTTCCTACAGGAAGTGGAGACCCAAAAGGTAGGTAGCCTATTTGCTACTACCTGTCACCCCTTTAATGTTCCTAAATGTAGTATTAAGGTGGCATACCTGGACCCTAAACTTTAGATTTGATGAGATAAAGATGATATGGCAGAGAAAAGTTGCTGACCCATGAACAGAAGACCAGCTGCAGACATTTGGCATGAAACACTGCTGCTTTCCGAGCTCAATAGTCATTGTGTGCTGTCTCATCCTCCTACTGTGAAGACTCCACAACCCTTGAGCACCCCACCCCTTCGCAATGTGCCAGAGAACTCCCTTGGGGTGGAGGAACTACTCTAGTGGAGTCCGCAGGCACTGAACCCGCAAAGTCCTGTTTACCGACTTGCTGTTCCCCAATGACTCTGATGCAGCATCCAAGCAAAAACAGGTACATCAGCTCTGGAGCATCAGATCTGTCTTGCCACCAAGTGGCATATTTACTAGAAAATGTTGGAGTGCGGAGCTGCGCTAAATTTGGCAGGGCTGCGCTCTGACATTTTCAAAATACAGGGATGCGCCATATTGACTACAATACGGTGCATCCCTGTGGGTTTCCTAGTGCTGGTGATAAATTCAGCTGCCTAGTGCCAATTCATGAACCCTTGCACCATAGTGCAAGGTTGCCTGCATTGCAAGGAATGATTGTTTATGTGCAGAAAGGTGTCACTTCCTGCACGTAAGAATCATCAGTGGCTATTTGTTACCTCTACCTATGCTGCATTCTGCAGCACACTTAGAAGAAGCAAATAGCCATTATTTAATGCGTTTTTATGTGCAGGAAGCAACACCTTCCTGCACATTGATGGCTTTTTGCTCTTTCTATGTGTGCTGCAGAATGCAAAAACAAGGAGAAATAATAGTTTTTCTCCTTATGCGCCATTCTAACATCTACTCTAGCATTGCTTCTTTGTAAATCAGGGGCAGTCCCAAAAAGCAATGGGTGTTGCGGTGGAACGCTCACAGCACCACCCATTGCACGCCCTTTTGTCACATAGGACTGAGACGGAAAGGGGTGTATCAAGGTGGAGTTAAGCCACACTAAGCGCCTTAGCGCCACCTTGCAAAATAAATAGAAAATGGCGCTACACCACCGGAGCGTCAAACAAAGTGCTGCTTTGGTGGGGGGATAGGGTCTTGTAAATATGCCCCTAGATTTGCGGACACCGGGACCTACTGAAGCCATGCTGCACCTATACCCAGGGTACCTACAACCTGCACCGAGACGAAGAGTCCATTCTGGCCTCCAACTGTCAAGGAAGCAAGCATCCAGAGACGTCAAGGCCCCTGAGGCCCACTTCGTGAATGGCCCAGCTATCCCGGAATCGTCCCTGCAACCTGCCTGCCCCTGACCACGAAGAAAACTTGGCGCATGCCGCCTGGCTAACCTATCTGCTTTGCACCCACTCTGCCCGGCCTGGGTACCAATGAACCAGCTGTGCTCCCATGGTCCTGAGACCCTTGCAATCTGCTGTCTTGAGTGGGTCCCCTTGCGCTTACCTTGAAGTCTCCTAGTTAAGTGTGCTTTCAGGTGGCCCACTTCTTTGTAGCGCATGAGCTACCAACGGCCTCAGAACCATGCTCCCAGCCGAATCCGGGAAGCTTCAGGGAATCTGCTGATGGAACATTCGACCTGGCCTTGCTACTTACCTAAGTCGCAAAGGTGAACCTCGAAATACAACTGTATGATTTCAAATGCATTTTTCTATTTTCTCCCACTGACTTCAATGGTGCTTAATTGCGCACAAACTTGATTTATTTAGTGAACTTGAAAAATGTATCTCTTGAAAAGTAGTTCCTGTAGAACGAAATTCCTTGTTCTGAAAATATATATAAAAATCTGTGTTATTTTTGTAAATTGGTCTCAGATTTATTCTTGAGTGTATTCATCATTTATTGTCTCTGTGAGTACAACAAATGCTTAGCACTATCCTCTCATAAGCCTAACTGCCCGCCCACACTACCACAAATAAAGCGTTAGTATTATCTACTTTTGTCTCTGTAAACCATTAAGGGACTTACTGGAGTCTCTGCACAGTGTGCTTCATTTTAGTGCACTAAATAGAAAGCTAGCTTCCTACAGTGCCCATTTGTGTTCTTGTAGCTCGGTTTTCTTTTGCTCTTCTCAAGCTTTTGTTTTCATAATTCAAGTGAGCAGCTCTTGTTATTAGTTGACAAATGTTAATGATTGTATAGCATTTTTGTAATTGCAAATCTTTACGCTTGGCTCAAAATCCTGGTCCATAGCTGTTTCACAGCCAGGTTCTAGGTAGAAATGCAAGCAGCAGCTTGGTCAAGGGTGCCATTCCCTACTGTAATGGCGTCTGCTGAATATTTTAATGTCTCATCCGAATTGATAGAGCTGAATCCACTTTGCAGCAAGCGGTGCATAACTCTGCTCTTTACTATTCTTCACCATGCTCCAGCGTGACAGGGAGTATGTTTCTGACTCAGGAATCTGACAGGTCGATGTATGTGATGGAAACCGAGCTGCTTTTTTGCAATTGTCAAGATAATGGAATTTGAATAAAATAGCGTTCACTTAACAACATCTAAAAGGTTAAACCCCCTCCTGATACAGTAGCATTTGCAGTATCTGTCTGGAATCCCTGAAAAGGTCAGAACATGGTAAGTAGACATGGTAGAAATTGTTTTAAAGTTGACTGGAACATCTGAAATGAAAGACAGTGGGGGGCATATTTGCAAGAACTTAACGCCACCGTAGCATCAATTATTTGACATTACAGCTTTTATTTAATCGCCTTATTTACAAGTTGACGCTAACTAAAGTTAATGTCAATTTTCTCACTTAAATGGGAGTTTTCAAGATCACCAATTCTGTGGCTAAACGAAAATCAGATGCAAGATAGGCATTCCGGTGAAAAACTGCCTTAAAACACACAACGTAACATTTACAAGGAACCCCAGTACGTCGCTGAACCCAAATAACTGCCACTAAGTCAATTTAGCTGAAGTTTTCTAACATCAATACTTACCCGGTCTCAAAAAGGGTGCAACAACACCTGCATATATGGAAGATAATCCAAGAGTATCATTAGCAACCTCAACGTAGCAATGGAGCTTCTGCTACTTCAACTTGGTGCATCAAGACGACCACCACCACTACCAACACGAAGGTAGTGCCTCCAAAGTAAGCATGTCTACCGTCAGAGGATTACCCTCATACACCTCCATCCTGATGAGGTCATAGCCGATTAGAGGCTAAAAAGGTTCTCCATTCTATGCCTCCTCAACCAGATAGCACCAAGGCTGCAGGCCACATCCCAGCACAGCACAAACATCCCTACACAGACCAAGCTACTTGCTGTGCTGCACATGTTGGCATCAGGGACTTTCGAACCGACCACCGTCTGAGTGGCTGGAGTTTCCCAGGCATTCTTCTCCAGGTTTTTCCCCACTGTCCTGGATGCCATCATCAGACTGACGCCGCAGAATCTACACTTCCCCAACACTGCGCAAGAACAACTCACCAACAAACAAAGCTTTTATGCCGTTGCAGTTTTTCCGCATTTGTTGGTGGCAATGGACTGCACCCATGTGTAATTTCTGTCTCCTGCGGACACTGCCCACATCTACAAGAACAGGAAGCACAGATACTCCATGAATGTGCAGCCAATAATCGCCCATCTTAGAGTGTAACTGAATGTCGCGGCCAAGTACCCAGGCAGTGTCCATGATTCATTTATCTTCAACCAATCGGTCAGGGGTTCCAGAATGGCATGTATGGAAATGGAATTCTTGTTGGTAAGTACAAACTGAACACACTACACAACTCAAGTCACTCATTCATGTAGGTCAACTATGTGAGAAAGCACATGTAGCAAATTGCATTGTGCATATATTGGTACTGGGCCAACTGCTATACACAAACACATGATGGCAAAGAACAACATATATGAAATTAGTTCCGACATGGGAGTAGGCTAGAAATGCACTCGTAATCCACTTTGTCACTCAAGGAACACAGACCTTCCAGAACTCATCAGCCATTATTTGCAAGGAAGTAATGCACCGGGTGCCACAAGCCATCTGCCTGCGCTGTTCTGCATTAATTCCAAAGCAAAGTGATGCGTCATATGTACAACGAGATGATGGATCACTCTACTCTCTCCTGCGCTACTGCACAGATTCCTGACATACACCAACACAGACAACCCTGCACCATGGTGCAAGAGTGCCTGTGTCATGGGGATGATAGTTTTTGTGCATGAAGGGACACCATAGTGTACCAAAACAATCACAAGAGGTGATTTTCACTTCCTATTTGTTGTTTCAGAATGCAGCATGCATAGAAAGAGCAAAAAAACAAAGAGAAATGTAAACATATCTCCATGTTGCATATACCTACGTCTCCCCTGGAGAGGCATATCATTCTAATGCATTTCCAGGTTTAAGACTTTTTAGAAAGCTGGAAATGTTGCCAAAAACGTGTGTTGTGTGGGAACACCCATGGCAACTCTCATGGCACACCACTAACATGCAAAGTTTCAGGTTCAAAGGTGCCAGATTCCCAAGGACATGAAAAGACATGCAGTTGGCTTTACATTTCCTAGTAAATAGAGGGCCACAGGTAGCTCTGCTGATGCGTCACAGTGACTCACCTGCAGTGCAAGAAGCTTGTAACTAAGCCCCATTAAGTTCAACACTTAGCATTAAATGGTGAAAACACACTCGGGGCATCATTTACTAGGTTTTGGTGCTGGACTGTGCTGCAAGGAAACTTGCTGTGCTTCCCTGCCACTAAACAAAAGGGAAGAATGCACCCTATCAATGAGATACGGTCCATTCCTGTCTTATGCTCCTAAATTGGAGCACAATGGCTGCCATGTGCCAATGCAGGCACCCTTGTGCCATGGTGCAAGGGTGACGGCATTGCTGAGCTGATTAATGCTGTGCAGCAAGGGACACCTTCCTGCACAAAAACAATAAATCCCGGCGATTTCCTCTTTCTCTGTGTTCCTCAGAATGCTGCACACATAGAAAAAAAGGAAATTAAGTGGTGAGATGAAAACATTTATCCTCGTCGCACCTCACAAACACCACCCTTGGGGAGGTGATAGATTATGACACAGTCCCAGGTTTCAGCTTTCTCATAAATCTGGGAATGCTTCAGATTGCATCGGTTTCGCGTGGGAACGCCCACAGCAACACCCATGGAGTGCCCCTTTCACGCAGTCTTATACGTGAAAGGGGCACATATTTACAAAGTAATGAAAAACCACAATAAATGGCTTTAGGTGGCCTTGTAAATATGCTGTGGCACACTGCAACACCGGAACATCAAAAAACGTGATGTTATAGTGGTGTGAAAGTGCCACTAGGGCCTCATACATGAGGCCCTTGGATATCCAATCATCTCCTCAATTAATCCTTGGCAAGCACAACGACAACATAGACCTCCTGCCATTGCAGCTAGGAGAACGAAGGAGACCACCACTACCACCCCTGTCATGGATCACTCACCTGAACACACGCTCAGTACCCTTTGGCTGACGACTGGACCCGATCCCCTCTAATTGCTGAACTCGATAAACCCGAACGTCAGCAACAGGAAGTTGGAGACTGGGCACTGCAGAAAGCCAGAGACTCTCCGGAGCCATCTAGAACCATGGAAGAAGGAGAGATACACAACCAGACAACCTTTAATTCGGTCATCTGCCATCTGAGGAGTCACATTTGGGGGCCAGACATACTCCGCACTGGATGGCTTATCGCAGTTGGGCCATCGTCGCTGGGGGAGTGGAAACAATCTCTGACTCTGATTGCACATCATTGCCCTAGCATGCAGCGCCTTCCACCTCTCTTGTATTACCTGCTCCAGAATGGGGGTGGCTTGTATTTGTGGCAGTGGATGCCTGCTCCTCCGTACTACTACCACTATGACAGGATCCGCTAATGACATCTTGTTGTGCAGACCCTTCACTCCCTGTCCGCTACACCCGGCAATCAGTAGATTCCAGCAAGGTCCATAACTGTTCAGTGGCATTAAATAATTACATGCCACCATCTGAGAATATTCGTAGCCTCGCCGGGAAGAGGAGGGAGCAATTCATGCCCAACTCTCGGAGTCGTTGTTTAACCATTAGAGACAACCCCCTCTGCACCCCAGTGGCGTAGTCAGGGACAAAAGGTACGGTGGTGTTATGCCCTTTCACCTCCCCCCGCTTGCGTACCTTCCTCAGGACTCTGTCATAATCCCTGTAGGATGCGAAAGAGAAAGTATCTAGGCAGTGGACGGCTCACAGGCACTTAATGGGCCTGTTCCATAACAAAGAATGGGGATAGTGCACATGCCGGCAGTAGCTCACTCAACCATGTCTCAGAATATGCCACTGTATCAGCCCCTTCTTCTACCTCAGGCAGACCCACCACCCTAATGTTGTGACACCAGGAGTGGCGCTCCCCATCCTCCGCTCTTCTTTCTAGTGGCTTCATACATGCCATTAGCTGCTGTACCTCCAAAGCTGCAGTCCAGGTGGGAGGGTGGACTTTGGCCAGTTTCTGCTCAATGTTGTGTACCTTGTTATTCAGCTTGCGATGATCTGCACCCTCCAGTGTGAAGTCAACTATAATTTTGTCAATGCGACCCTCCAGGGAAGTGCACGTTTGGTCAAGGGCGCTATCTGCTGTGAGTAAAAAGTCTAGTTTGAAGTCCAGGGTGTTTACTGTCACCTGCCCTAGCGGCCAGCTCGGTTCACAGACATGGAGAAGCGGCCAGTTGTCAACACTGCTCCCATGTGCAGGTTGCCCATTGTTGCGCTAGATGCCCAGGCACTATGTATGATATATGGTGCAGTCTAGTGTGGCCAGCTGGCCCCTCTCCTCCAGGAATCTTCCCTTGGGTGGCATCAATGTAAATACTCCATACATCCAAGAGCTCACTAACAGGGGGCAAGGAAAGGCTTCACCACCCTTGGCCTCCTCCAATCCAGTGCCACAACTACAGGTTCCATGTTCCCCAGTGCCCCAGGAAGTAACGGTGGTTCAAACTGCTCACCCAATGCTCTTTGCCAGACATGACCACTTGGCCTCATCTGCTCCCCGTCCCACCTTCTGCTAACCTAGACATCGACACCAAGGCTCAATCCACCATGCTCTCTCCAAATCTGTGATTCGGCCAGCAGTATCCTCAGCCAGGCCGGATCCCACAAGCCTGGGTACAGCAGTGGCCTCTGAGTCTGCAGGGGAACCACCTGATGCAGATGATGCAACAGGGCCCTCTTAGGTGAAAATTTGCGGATCTCCTGCCGCACAAGTTCGGTGCAGCTCAGGGGCCTCCCCCTCCAAAGCGTCCGGCCAGTGCAACCTCATCTGTCACCCCAGTGTTGTGTTGGTGTGTGCCATGCAATGCAGACTTCCCTACATCGGTGTGCAGGAGCGCCTCTACCGATCACAGCTCCAAGGGGCACCAGGCCCCATTCTCAGGTCAGCAATGTGCCTCCATGTTCTGCCAGACTTTTCCACTAGTTAAGGGCGATGACTGACACCTCAATGTCTACAACCGCAGTCCACAGGCTCGGGCCAATGCAACCCGCCTCCACCGTCAGTCTACAATAACTCTACAGGACCTGTGCCTCCCACTCCGGATTTGAGACGCAAGCCCAGCAAGGTCTCCAGGCCCTGGGGACTTTCCGTGCTTCCAGGCATTAGCCACCATGGTGTTGCAAGGATGGCACAATGTAAAGTGCTGCATAGCTGTTTTTCCCCAACGATGTACCACTTTTCAGACATGAGGCCTTGATTCAACATTCCTATTGCCCTGGGACTCTGGCTGGACATCCTGGCAGTTGGTGGCTTTGAGGGGGTTGTTAACCTGTGCTGAACTTGGTCCTGGCTGCACTATTCTGCATTCCTGTGTTTTCAATTTCTTTTATTTCCTTAGAGGTGTATTTGTAAGCTCTTTTTGCCTCTTGAGGCAGAAAAGTGACGGAGGGCTTACTAAAGTGATTATTTTGCCCACTATTTGGCTGGCTGTCACTTTTTTCACTCTAGCTTCAAGATTTTTATCGCTGTGACTCTAGAGTTAGGGGCAATTTTGACTTCTGCAAGCTAATCCTTAGTGCCATGTAATGACATATTGTGCATACGTCGCTAACATGGCTATGTATGCCGTATACAGACACCGGTAAAAAATATTTGCCCCTAAGCAACATCAAAACTGCATAGCGTAAAATCTGGTAAATATCCTTTGCACAAACCAGTGTAAATGTGCAGGTCTTTGCCTCCACCTAGCAAATTCTCCAATGAGATTCAGTAATCAACATTCGCATTGTATTCAGTATTACATTTCTTCGAAACAAGTAGTGAATGCTTGTTGTTCAAGTTAGTGTGTGTTGAAAGCCCATTACGTTGGTCCACACATCACAGCAATGTGTTATGTAACTGTCTCATATATAGCCACGCATACAACCTATGGTAATCAGTATGACTACCACTGATGTATGCAGTATCTATCACACATTATTGCATATATGTATATGCATTAATGTGATGAACGAGTGTATGTTGACAGCTCAGGATTACTGATATCAAGACATATCAGAATGAATAATGTAACCTGCACAGCACAGATCACATGCCATAGCCATATGGTGTTGTTAGTCATGAAATATCTTACAATATGGTACATTTGCTGATCAGCTAGCACTTAGTGGCAATTTTTTTGCCACTTTTTCACGTGTTAACTTTTTAATACCCATTATGGAAAACACTCGCAAAATACCTGTCTCTACAATGCAAAATTCCCGCGTACCCCTTTGCGACAAAGAATTTCATGCGGAGTCCAAAAATGGTCCGCAAACGCCCAGGAAGTAATGTCAGCATGCATCCTGTTCCATGGAGGAGTGCTGTACACTTTCACTTCTAGCCACACTGTTAGTATCTGTGGAGATTTGTGGAGGTGTTCTTAGCTGTCTGCTGGTTTTGTGGTGTGAGAGAGTGGTTTGATTTCGAATTTGCTGTCCCTACTTTCCCTGTCAAGTCCTGTGTCACTGTCTTTCTGTGTTTTTTGCGTATTTGTGATTATCTTAGGTTTTTGTCTAAGGGCTATATTTGTTAGTTATATAGGGCCAGATGTACGATCGTTTTTTTGCTGTCACAAACGGGCATTCTGCCCATTTGTGACAGCAAAATAGGTCTCTCCAATGAACCAATCATATTTTGCGACTCGCTAACCTATTAGCGACTCACAAATTATGGTTTGCGACTCGCCAGTAGAAAGGAGCGTGCCAAGGGCGTCCCTTCCTAGTAGCAAGTCTCAAACCTACGTTTGATTGTTTTGCGACCGCAGTTGTGGTCGCAAATCACCTGCAGTTTACCACCCTTTTCAAAAGGGTGATAAGCCACTCGCAAATGAGAAGGGGACCCCAGAGAACCCCTTCCCCTTTGTGAATGGGTTTGCAAATATTTTTTAGGCGCAGACAGTGGTCTCAGGGACTGCCCTTAAAAGATGAAACTGAAAAGTTGAATTTTTATTTTTTAAATGCATCCCGTTTTCCTTTAAGGAAACATTTGATGTTCAGGACTGGTGAGATTGGGAAACTGGCTCATTTCGGTATCCGAGGCACTATTAGTGGTTGGAGGACACTTCAATCTGGTTTTCCAAGGGGAGATGAAAGAGTGGTAAAAATTGAAGGGTGCCCAAGCAATGACACCTGGTTGCAAATCTTCCTCGATGCTTTGGGGGTGGTAGTCATGCCCACAGAAGTGGCAATACTCTTGCACCTCCAACTAGACAAGATCAATTTCCTGATTGGATTATTTTTGGGTCCCAATAAGTCAAGTTAGCAAGACATAGGTTACCTCCTGAGAGGTATTTTGGACCACTCACCCCGAGAAATTGTAAGTCTGAGGCAGCACCAAAAACTTACACCTCCCCAGGGGAAGCATGTAGGAGGCACAACAAGGAGAAATGTCTTTATTTCTCCTCATTTTTGCTTGTTCTATGTGTGCTACAGAATGCAGCACACATGCAAAGAGGAAAAAGCCTTTTGTGATTGGTATTGTGCTGGAAGGTTTCTGTTCCTACACAAAAGATTTTGATCCCCACAACGCAGGCACCCTTTCACCATGGTGCAAAGGCTGCCTGTGTTGGCACAAAGAAGCCCATTGTGCGCTGTCACAGGGGAAAAGGACAGAAAGGCACCATATCTATTAGATACAGCCCATTCATGCCCTTTTCTTTTGCCTTCCAAGGCTTGCTGCACTGCCCTACAGAAAATACATAGGAAAGAGGCCCAGAGTTTTGAGGTGAACATTCCACTGAACCCCCCATTGATATTGCCACTGCCACCTATTTACGAGTGTGCTTAAGGATGAGGCCACTCATGCACTTGAGTCCAGGGAGACAGCAATTTCATGGTTGTTGAGACAAGGTGATTTGTTCCAATTATCATGATCTGAGATGTGTCTCTGTGTTTTTTATGTGTGCAGCACACATTGACCCAGGCCAATTCCATTAAGGGATGTTTGTGTGCAGGAAGGAACCCCTTCATTATCATTGATAGTCATTTCCTCTACCCAGACCTGCTAGCCCTTTAGTCCACAGGTACCTTGGTTGATGCAAGGTAGCTTCAATACACACAGGTACAATAACGAGCGCAGGGGTGAGGCTTGAAGTAGGAAATCTACACAATCCAGATTTTTCATGGTGGTGAAGCATCTTGTTAGTAATTTAAACTTAAACACACACTTTCCCTTTCTGTGGTTAAGCTACTACAAAAAGTCTGCATCCTAACCTATGTTTCAAATGGTAATCACAGACATTCTTTGTATTGCATTGTTTTGAGTGTAAGTGTTTAGCAACATGTGAGTCAACATGGAAATCTCTTCTGAACACGAGTATGTGTCCATTGATCCCTCTGTGTATTTGATCCCCGCAAATGCTAGATCAAGAAGGAATTGGTTGGTTTAATTATGTAGACAGTTGGGGACTCGTAGCCACCTCGAAGCCTTACGGGTCCTAAGATCAGACACAAGACCATCTTTTGTATGCGCTGTTGCAAAATTTCTTGGCCAGTTTTGGGCCATCAGGCGAAGGCTACTGTCTACTCTACCTTGTGCTATGGTGTAGCTGCAGTAAAAATTCTATGGCTGATGGCGTTTTAATTTTCAGTATCCTGTTTTTAATTTTCCCCCTAAAACTAATTTTACTATTTGTATTCAAATTTCTGAAGGCAAAAGGGTCTCTATGGAAAGTTTCAGAGTGTTTATTGTGGAGATTGTTAGATACTAATGCACTTGCACTTCACTCATGTCTTACCTATTTCTACTTGGTTCTAATTGAGACAACATACTGTAAATAATGTTTTTGTGATCTTCTTTGTGCCTACAAACTCATTGTGAGATACTTGACTTTTAGAACCTGGTGTATTAAATACTCTTACTTGTGATAACTGTATCCTGGGCACCACTGCCAAGGAAGAATTTGTGTGTATCTTTTATGGTTTTACAACCGAAATAATGATTTTAAACTGGAGACTGAGATCAGGACAAACAACTGACTGTCACTCCGTTAGGTGACTATGTATTTTGTAATGTGGCTACTTACTACTCTTGCGCATTTTGTGGCTTGCCACAACAGGAAGATGTTGAAATCTGTTAGAGGGTGACATGTGTCATTCAGCACACCCGGGGATGCATTATTTGTGATTTCACTACATATACCCCTTAGATCAAATTTTGAATGGACATGGTGCAGCAAATTGTTAAAGCGCTCATTCCACCATGTGTCTACAGATATGGGGCTGTGCCAGGGTGAATAAGTGTGTGCCCTCTCCTTGTGTTTCCCACAGCAGTGACAATGATGACTGGACACCACAGGGGTGAGCACATGGATGAAACATACAGTAGTTTACATATCCCTTTGATGCATTTGTTACTGTCTGAATGATTACAGACATCAGCAGCTATGCATTTTCTCCCAGCCACATTTGACATTAGCTAAGACCCATGTTCCACTCATGTCTATATTTGTCACTGACCACCAAACCCAGAACCATGTATACAATGACATACTGTCAATGGAACATCACATTAAACAACTTTCAAGTGTAGAAATGCATTTAGAAGAATAATAGCAAGACAGAGGGTAGCCAAGTAACGTGCATAATTGCAACATTGTGAATGATGCCCCTTCTCAATCTTCACTTACCATGATAGGAATGTGAAATATACCTACAATGCTGGGGCAGTAAACAATACCAAAATTAGCAGAGCACATGTGCAAACACTGAAAGCACCTTGCACTTCCAGTATGTAATTTGAAATCATTACGGAATGTGCCCATCCGCAACCCAAGGTGCTTGCATAAGTTGTGTGGCTTTTCATGTGAACAACAATGGTGAGTCGCCTTCAAATTCGGAAATGGGCTCTTGTGTGCTGCATTCACCTGCATACATCAGACCAGCAGAGGGGCAATTAATGTTAACTGTGACACATTTCAAAGCCACTGTCACATCAGGACTATCACTCATTTCGACGTTACTATGTGAAACCATGCTTCGCAATATTTACTAGGCAGTGTTGACCCACCTGATGTGGCTTGGCAAAACCTTGTAATTGTGGCTACATGCAGATCAGTTTTTAACCCTGCTCCAGTGGGAACAGTCCAGACTGCTAAACCAGGTTCTCCTTGAACCAGATCACAATCACACCAAGAATGGTTTCTCTCTTTATTAGGGCTCATTAGTCGGTTACAGGTTGGTTCCATGGTGTATGAAACTCATGTCTGGGCATACCCATCCCTTTAGGGTGTCACACTGAAGTATGCAAAAAAAATGATGGATGGAATGCTTTATTTCATCTCAGCCACTGGTAAGTACTCGGGCCACATCCCAGTCTATCATTATTTTGCACACCATGCCCCCTCAGTTTGGACCCAGCTGTCCGCAAATTAGTCTTGATCCTGTTGGAATGGGAACAGACCAACTCAAACTGCCAGGCATTCATGCTTTACAAACACAATTTGTGCAGAGTGTGTGGATATGTATGCATTTGGGTTGAAATTTACCAACTGAGGTATTGAATGTGGATCGAGATCTCTCTACCCTTGTCTTGAGTGTTTTTGATGTGAACATCTTGAGCCCTTTACAATGCAAGCTCCAAAAAGTCATTGGTGATCCCCACCTAAGTGGTAACCACGTGCCTTTGTGAATACTGCCTCCCACAATGGATCAGATTATTTCCAACTTAACCTCAGAAAATGCAGTTAAAACCCTTTTTAAGCTGCACAAACAGTACCTATTGGGTGCACTGCTTATTGAAGATGCAATTTACACAATGGTTTTGCTTTGCCCTTCTGAGCTCTTGGGATCCGGGAGCTGCTCTATTAGTAGCATGCAATTGTAATTTTTTTTTAATTCCCCTGTAAAGTACCAATAGGCCCACAAGTTTTTTATTAAGATTAATGGCCTAATATACTTACATATCACCAATTGATAATTTATTTTTGAAGACATTCCTGGGAGGAACCTCCAACATTTACCTGTGAAGTTGTATTAAGTGCAATAAAAGCATCTCCCAATAGAGCATGTTGTAGCTTGTAAGTCCTCCAATACGCTGGAAAGTTAGTGGGTGGGAAAACATGAAATCAATGAGTTGTCCCTATCAAACAGAAGGCTATGGAGTCATGATGAAGGCTTTGTCCTTTCATGAATAGTACATCAAGTCAATAGAGATATATCTTCACATGCAGAAACAGCAGAATAGTAAAAATAAGTGAGAGTATTTTAGGATGTCATGTCATGAACTTCGGCCCTAGCTGAAGAGGCAATAACGCCTGGTCTAATGAGAACGAGTGTTTCAATTGCAAATACAGCAGAATAGTTAAAGAATAATATTATATTTCAAATAAAGTTCAGGGATTTGGATTTCATAAAAGGAATTATACGTCTTGTGTGTATATGTTAGAAATGGGGATCTCTCGTTGGCAATGGCTTGCACCTTTGTCCAAGTAGGGACCCTTCTTCTTAGTCAGGGTAAGGGGGATACACTTCTAAAATAATCCCTGCTCACCCCCTTGGTAGTTTGGCACAAGCGGACAGGCTTTTTTCAGAGGCAGTGTGTAAAGCATTTCTGCACACATACAGTAATACAGTGAAAACACTACAAATGGACACCACACCAGTTTAGAAAATTAGAAATGTTTATATAAAGCAAACAAGACCAAAATGACTAAACTCCAACATGCAATAATCAAAATATGACTTTTAGAAGGTAAAAACAGTTCTGTCCATAGTAAACTATAGATGCGATACTTTCAACACAAATTACCTTGAATGCGCCAAAACCATAAACAAAAAGAGCCGCAGGAAAAGTGATGCATCTGTTCCTTACCAGGGAAAGTGATGTGTCGGTTCCTTTTTTCCAGGGGAGGTGATGCGTTGGTTCCTTACTGCCTTGCAGCCGATGTGATGCGTTGGTTTCTTCCTGAAGGGAAAGTGATGTGTCGGTTTCTTATTGTTCAGGGAGGTGATGCATTGGTTTCTTATTGCGGCCCGGGGGTTGATGTAGGCTTGGTGTCCCGGTGCGATGCATGGGGACTGGGAATGCGGCGGTTCTCTCCAGCCGCGGTCCCACGATGCGTCTATTTTTTTCAGCCGCACAGCTGGGCTTGCCTCAGAATTGGTGCGGTGAGATTAGACTTTAGAGATCGGTGCATGGGATTCGTTGTGCAGCAATTTCTCCAGCCGCGGTCAGGCGCTGCGTCGGTTTCAGCGGCACATAAGCGATGCATGAAAATTCTCCCAGCACGGCGGCAATGCAGCAGAAACGGGTGCGGATGCGTCACGCTTCTTAAGTTGCTTCTCTTTTCCCAGCTCCCAGCAGCAGGATAACCTCCAGAGGTCCAACACAGGAGCAGGTACCTCTTGGTAGGTCAGAACTCCCAGCAAGAGAGTTCAGGGGAGCTGGTGGTGAAGTCTTTGTGTCCCTGAGACTTCAGAACAGGAGTCAAGCTCCACTTCATGCCCTTGGAAATCTTCTTCAAGCAGGATACACACACAGTTCCTCCCCCTGTCAGAAACAGCAACTGCAGGCCAACCCTAGACAACACACAGCAAAGGGACTGTACTTCTCCTTCAGCTTCCACAGCTCTTTCCTTTGGCAGAGCATTCTCTTGAGTCCACCAGTATTCTAAAGTTATGGGGTCTGGGCCCCAATATTTATATTTCATTTCTCTTTGTTCTCTTGTGGCAGAGAGACTCTGTGCTCCGTCAAAGCCAGTTCTGTCCTATTTGGTCCAACAGCATTGTGTAAGGCAGACTAGGCCCATTCAGGTGAAAGAAAATATCCTCCCCCTACTCTAAATGCAGCCCAGGTCTATTCAGCCCAGCCCTGACTCATTCAGGAACAGCCAGACACACTTCAACCCCCCAGTGGCTATCTACAGTGAACTAACATCCCCAGTCCCTGTCCCTCCACAGCCAGATAGTCAATCCACAAACCAGCAGAGGAACACAGGATGGCTAGGCTAGAACATACCTACTTTCTAAAAGTGGTATTTTCAAACACACAATATAAAAATCCTCCTTACTAAAAGATGCATTTTTATATTCTGAGCTCAGGCATCCTAAACTCCATCTTTCTATCTTGTCCCACTGGGAAGATATACTTATAAGATGTAATAAATAAACTCCCATTCTATCCTATGTGACAGATAGCCTTTTAATAGTGAAACACGAAATACACTGTATTTCACTATCAGGACATCTGACACACATCAGTACATGTCCTCTCTTTCACATGCACTGAATCCTGCCCACTGGGGTACCATGGGCCTACCTTAGGGGTGACTCACTTGTAATAAAAGAGAAGGTTTGGGCCTGGCAAGTGGGTGCACCTGCCTGGTCGACATGGCAGTAGAGACTGCACGCGTAGACTGCAGTGGCAGGTCTGAGAACCCTTTGAAGGTCTGCTTGTGTGGGTGGCACAATCAGTGCTTCAGGCTCACTAGCAGAGTTTGATTTACAGGCCCCGGGCACACACAGTGCACTGTACTAGGGACTTAGTAGTAAATCAAATAAGCCAGTCATGGAAACTCCAATCCCTAAACACAATTTACAGGGAGAGCATATGCACTTAAGCACTGATCAGCAGTGGTAAAGTGCCTAGAGTCATAAAACCAACAATAACGGGTCAGAAACAGAAGGCCAAAAAGCTAAATGTCTGGGGGTTATCTGCATTTGTACCTGCACTGACGCTATCCAGGCCAAGCACCCACCGAACGTGCTGAGCGGCGGATCTCCAGCGGGGCACCCACGCTGTTTGTCTCCCCCGCTGCCCTGACGACATCGAGGGCCGCGGTGGGGGGAGACTACAGCTCCCGTGATCCTTCATCGTCACGCCCCCTTCCGCCTGATTGCGCGCCCAGAGGCGCTTCATAATCGGCGGCTCCCCCGGTGGAGCGGGGGTTATCTGCATTTGTACCTGCACTGACGCTATCCAGGCCAAGCACCCACCGAACGTGCTGAGCGGCGGATCTCCAGCGGGGCACCCACGCTGTTTGTCTCCCCCGCTGCCCTGACGACATCGAGGGCCGCGGTGGGGGGAGACTACAGCTCCCGTGATCCTTCATCGTCACGCCCCCTTCCGCCTGATTGCGCGCCCGGAGGCGCTTCATAATCGGCGGCTCCCCCCGCGTCGCGGGACGCGCGCGGGCGGCGCCGGGCTGAGCCCGGGCAGAGGGCGGGCCGTCTGTGGCCGTCCGGGGCAGGAGGAGGCAGGGCTGGGCCACGTCCCTGAGGCTAACTTCTTCTTGGTAAGATCCTATTGACTGTTGTAAGTTTGCTATCGTAAACAACTATGTCATGTGTTAAGGATAAAGAGGGGCAACGCTGCCTAACACCAGCCACAGTAGGCGGAAGAACTACTGGTACACTTGATGATTTCTTCATGAGAGCAGCAGACGTTGTAAGCAGGGAGATCGCCCGGACTGAAAAACGCCTGTCCCTGGAACTTTTGAGTAACAGACGCTCCTCCCTAGGAGATTTAAATTGCGTGGTGTCACCAGCAAGGACAGACCTGACTTCTGCATGTCCACGTTTGTTAACGCACTCTGCCCACGCTGTCGATGAGGATCCCGTGTCCCAGAGTAATAATTCCTTCAGCAGCCTTGACTCATCTGAGGGTTTTTATCCAATCGAGCCCGGAAAAAGCTTACAGCCAGATGATTATGTAGCCCTCGATACAAAAGCAGTAGCACCTCCCCCTTGTGTGGACAAGGAAGGGAAAAAGAAAAGGAAAAGGGGTGGTAACAGCCAAACAGGCAGGAAATCCAAAATTATAAAATTGACTGGTACACATAGTGTTACTTGCCCTAAAAATGCAACTAAAAAATCCAAGAAGAACACACAAATTTTGACAGATTCTCTCTTATTGTCCCCTGTCCTACAAAATAGAGTTTCTTCCGATGGAAGGGCCGAGGACACAACTGTATCTCTTCCTAACATAATTCACCTTTTACGTTCCTTTACCCTTCCATTAATTGAGAGATTGAAAGTAATTAACAATAAGTTAGACGCATTGGGGGAGCTTGTCAACACCAACACGAGTAGACTTGTGACCCTAGTCCCGCCCAAGCCGTGCACCTGCACTGGATCTATACCCTGTAACAACCCTGCCCCTATAGGTCTAAACACTCAGAATGATAAAATAATCCCTGGCGATAACACGGTCACTATTTTACCCGTGTTGCCTCCGATATCTACTAGTGTTGACACTGTTGAACCCACTCCACCTATTAACACCTACTCACAAACTAGCGTTAACTGTGTGAGGGAGAAAGAGCGAGATGTTCAGGATGTACGGGCTTCATTACCGATTATTAACCTCCCACCAGCATGCTCACCTTTAGTAGTAGTGCTCGCTAATATCCCTACTTTGAATAAAGGCGCTAGCGAGGACTTTGGCCAATTAAAAAATAAGGTGCACCACTGGTTGACAAAGAATACCTTGGCGGGTCACAACACTTGGAATGAGCTAATAATGGTACGCAGAGTTGCCTGGATCGGTAGATCTAAGAAAACTTTTTCTGGAGATTGCATTATACTTAACTTTAACAATCCTTTTTTGGTTAGACGAATCATATATGAATCGTTCTACAGTGTGAAATCACAATCGAGGGGTATTCAGATACTCCCACTCGATTTTTTCTACAGAGAGCTGAATAGATCAAACTCCAGTATGATCTTTGAGCTTGGGGAGAGGAAGAGCTATCGCACCCCACTTAATTTAGGTTGGGAATATCCTAGGAAAACGTTCCCTAATAGGACTTGGTGTGGGAGGGACGACGGTCACCGTAGTTTTTGTGGGGTCAACCGCTTCTCAGTTTTGAGCGGACTTGAAGGAGTGGATTGACGCCCATCTGCAGAGGCGGCTGTTACTCCCCCCATGACTGAATTGTGTGTACCTATTGTGATCCCTTGCTCCAATGACGTGCAGTCGGGTACTCCATTATTGCACCCACCGGAGCCAGTAAAAGACAAAGGAACCAGGATCGTTTTCTGGAACGTAGCTGGTCTTCGTTCCAAGATTGATAATCCCATATGGATCGATTATATTAAGGATATAGATATTTTATGTTTGCAAGAGACCTGGTCCTTGGAAGCCATTCATATTTCCGGTTACATAACCTTTCATCAACCTGCTAGTCCGTCTATCTTTGGGAGAAATAAAGGGGGTCTGACTATTTATTTATCTAACCTGATGGAGACCCTGTCTGTTAAAATGGTGTGCCAAAGCGATCATTATCAGATTGTTTCAATCCGGGCGTCCCCAAACGTGGAAATGCTTATCATTAATCTGTATAATAACATTGAGAAAGGCCTTGTTAATGATATGATGAATATTCTCACTAAGGATTTGGGAGCTCTGCTTGCCTTATCCCATCGGGATTCAATCATTATTTGGGGAGGTGATTTTAATCACCACCTCTGTAAGCATTTCTTGAGTGGTTGCGGTGATCAGGAAATATATAAATCTGATTATCAACCACATTTCGATCACAACAGCAGGGGAGACTCATTTAATGAAATGATGGCAACCTTTGATCTTGGTTTTATTAACTTGCTCTGTAGGCCTCCGGTGGAGTTTAGCCCGACGTATGTGGGGAGAGGGCATAGCACGTTGATTGACTTTGCCACAATTACCAACTCCCACTCCAGCTGGCTAACTGATTTTGCAACACATACTATTGGGGTGAGTGATCATCTTCCCTTGAGCTTTAGCATTCAGCTTCCTTGCAAAACAGTTCGTCCTCTGGTGGAGAAACTGGCCTGGACTATCGATAGCACCTTAAATAGAACAAATGGGTTTGCCCTTAAATGGTCAAAGTGTAATCAAGTGGAGACGTATAGGAATATTATTAAACAAGCTTTATTTTTCATTAACGTGTGCCTTCAGGATGAAGTTCCCCATACTGATATTCTGGAATCTTTTGCCTCCATTACAAAGATCATCAAAGACGTTCTACACCGCCCCCCGAAAACGGGGAAAGTAGCTAGAAAAGGGTGGTTTGATTCGGCGTGTACCAAGGCCCACACTGCCTTAAAGATAGCCTTGGGGAAAAATCCTAGGGATCAAACTGAAATTATTAATTCTAGACACGTGTACAATCAGGTTAGGAAGGCGCGGAAACGCGCGCTCATGAATGAAGCGTGGGAATGTCTATACAACGCTTCACTGGAAAAGGACGGCTCTGCCTTCTGGCTGGCGGTCAGGGCTCCTTTCCTTATCACAGGGGAAACGGATAGAATGGATGTGGCCATTACCGAAGATTTCTGGGTCGACTTCTTCGCCGAGGTTTATAATCCGGGAGGGAAAGACAAATTGGTAGCTAAGAAGACAACTACCCAGGGACAACTGGCGGACGATTTCGTCTCGTTTAACCTAGATGCTACTGTTGACGAATTGTCCGCCGCAATCACCCAGAGCAAAGGCAATAAAGCGCCAGGCGCTGATGGCGTCCCAATTGATTTATTCAAACTTCAGCCGGGACTCTGGTCGCCTCTACTTACGCGTGCTTTAGAGGCCAGTTGCGCGCGGGGTTTCATCGATACTTGGGCAGACTCGATAATTATACCGATCTTTAAAAAAGGGGACCGGGACAAACCTTCTTGTTACCGTCCTATATCCCTTCTGGATTCTTTTTTGAAAGTTACTGGGCGAGTTATTCTGAACCGACTGCAACTTTGGGCCGATGAGTTTAACATCTTATCGCCGGTTCAATACGGTTTTCGTAAGGGCTGCGGTACTGTAGAACAGGTTCTTAACTTTACGTCACTAGTTGGCAAATATACTCAGGCCAAAGAGGGCAAACTCTTTGTTGTGTTCGTCGACCTAAGTGCGGCTTTCGATTGCGTCATTCATAATCGATTATGGCAGATCTTGAGCGACATGAAGGTTGATGAAGTACTGATCTCCTTTCTAAGGCAGTTGTATGCTGGCGCTAGGGCAAAGGTCAGATATGGCTTAAATGGTGAATGCACCAAGCCCTTCTATGTAAAGAGGGGCGTGAGGCAAGGGTGCGTACTCGCCCCTCTGCTGTTTAACCTGTATACCAACGACCTAGAAAAAGTTTTGACCGCTGCAGTACGCGATTCCCCCCAGGCCAAACAGCATCAAATTGCGTCCCTTTTATATGCTGACGATGCTGTGATTATGTCCAGGACGCAAAGAGGTCTCCAAACTGCTCTGGACACTTACATAAAGTTTATGGATAATAGGGGGTTAAAACTGAATATCTCCAAATCATTTGTAATGTCCTGTGGCAGTGGTAAAAAAAAGAGCATGCCGCTTGCTTGTGGGGAAAGAGGAACTTGCCCCAACTAAAATATTTTCATACTTGGGAATAGTCCTCGAGGAAAAGGGGTCCTGGGGGCCAGCTATCAGAAACAGGACATTGTCATTTAAGAAGGCCACCGCGGCACTTATGATCTTCTCGAAAAAACTGGGGAGGAGACCACCGGCAATACTGTTAAAAATCTATCAAGCCAAGTGCATCAGTATAGCCATTTATGGGGCAGGTATTTGGGGGATCAATAATAATTTCCCCTCAATACAAAGGGTAGAGAACGCTTTCTTAAGATTTATCTTGGCAACCCCTGCTAGTTCCCCTGTTTTTAACTGTCACGCAGAGCTAGGTATGCGCTACGTAAGCGATCTGATTAGCATACAACCAGTTCTGCTTTGGTACAGGGTATGGACCTCCCCAGCATTATCGTTAAATAGAGATATCCTTAAAGATTGTATGGGTTTGGATAAGGCACTTAGGATACCCTGGTTGAAGTATATTTGTCATTTTACAAGGGACCTTGGCAGACCCGAGTTTTACTTTCAACCAGAGACCTTGTGCAGTTTATCAAGAAAGGATTTGAAGGAGCTATGTTGGTCTCACGTTGAATCACTTAGATTAGGAGTCGAACTTAATAAGAACCTTGTATTTCAACATCAATTTACACTGGTCTCTAGTGACATTCAGCCTTATCTAACATGGTGTCAGATGGGCTTTGACCGTTTTTTGCTCACCAGGTTAAGGTTCAATGTCTTTTTTCGCTTAGTTTCCTTCCCCGCAGTTAATGACTGGGCAAGAAAATTATGTAATTGCCCATGTGACAACTTGTCTACCCAGTCAACCCTACATGTAATTTGCTTTTGAAAATTTTATTCGATGGAAAGATCTAGATGGATTAAGCCATTTTTAAAAAAACATGGTTCTTGGAGACACTGTCGGCCCGCCTTATTGTTTTTAGTATCTTTACAAAACGAATACTGTGTGTCAATAATGTTGGGCTTTTTAAAAAGTATTTTAAGGAAAAGGAAAAGTTTAATGAGTTTTTAATGTAACTTATTTATGTTCTGTGTAACGATATTTTATTATGGATTACTTTTGTCTATATGAACATGTTACTTTTATGAATTCATGTATCTTGAACTCGAATAAAGTATTATCTATCTAAATGTCTGGGGATAAACCTGCTGAAAAAGCCAGGTCTAACAGTATAGTTATGTATCTAAAACCGTCTTAAGTAGAAATAGCCGATAGGAGTCATACACGAGAGGGGGGCATCTAGAAGTGGGCAAGCCAGCAAATAAATAGAGAGAGAGACGAGCTCTAAGAGCCTGAGAATGGGCTGAGTCCCCATCTTATTGCAAGTAAAATTGTCCAACAGACAACCAGTATATATGTGATAAAGACTTCAACATTCAAAATTGTGTTTTTCTATTTAATGTGACACATTTGGGGGCGTGGCCAATCCGCGGACCAAGCTGGCCGCACAGCATTGAAGCTCCACCAGCCTTTCCAGCTATGTTGCGATATTCCCCGCATATAGGACAACATTCGTCCCTGAAAGCGGCGCTGCCGAATGCCCTACCTTTGCAGAACACGGCGCTCTGTCTGGGACGCGGAGCGGTGTCTCCATGGTGAGTCCCCAGCTTTTGGGGTGCTGAGGGGCCGAGCCTGAGACGGAGGCGGCCTCGTCTCATTCCACTCCACGTGCCGTGGAGGCAGCGACTGGTGCCTGACTGGAATGGGGGTCCATTGTGGCGGTGAGTGTGCCAGGAGCGGGTCTGCTTGAGTGCTCGATACCCCCGTCAGGCCTTGGCTATTTGATTGGGCTGCGCCCACGTTCGGCTGCCCCTGTGCGCACCACATGCTCCTACCGCTTTCCTGAGGCCCCGTGAGGACAGGGTCCGCGGGTGAGCCTGGGCGGCGGCCATCCGGTTGCTGAGAAGCGGTGAGCAGGGGGGGACCCAGAGCTGGCCTGTCATTCCCTGCGCCCGGAGGCATTCCTGCTTGGATCCCGCCTCCACACCACCTGCCCTGCAAGGGGCCCACAGCTACGGGGCCTAGCGCCGCGCCTTCGTTGGGAGACCTGTGAACTTCCGCAGCCGCCCTGAATAGATTGGAAGCGAAGGCGGCAAACATCCTTCACAGTGCCGGGTCCCCGTTTAAGCATCGGCTCCTCCCGCATTGCCTGTCACCAGCACCCTACAAATCTTCATAGGGGCTCCATTACCCCTGCGCACTTTGCTGTAGGTCTGGAAATAGTATCACTCTTGGGTGCTCTGTCCTGTGTGCTGACCCCCTGGGGACTTTTGTTCATTCCCCTTGTTCCATCTGTGGCTAGCCCCTTGCATGCCATCACGGGGGCCACATCCTCCCCCAGTGCCATGCCCTGAACCCGGACATTCCATTACGCCAGGTCCTCTACACATACGTGCTCGCTTTCTGGGGCGCCCGCAAATTGCAACACTGATCTGAACGGGGATGGCACCGGTCTGCTCCTTCATCACGCAGGGTCCTGTGCATTGATCCTCCATCTCTTTCACCTGCTGGCTCCTGGTCTTGTCCTGTCCTCTTTCTGCAACTGACCACCAGGATCACTCTATTGTCGCTACATCTGTTTCGCTGCGCTGCGACATGGGCCACAAAAATCCTAAGCAGAAGACCCTCCCATTCGAAAAACTGGTAGAAAAGACCCCTAAGGAGTGCACCAGCATGGCCGAAGGCGGGCAGGGTGTGGACCGTGTTGACAACCCCTCTACCCCATCCACTTCCCTTTTGCAAGAGATGAGAGCGGGCTTCAGAGCAGTGGATGGACGCTTTGACACCCTGGACAAGAGTCTTGCGAGCATGGGGGCCAAATATTCAAGTCCACAACAAGCGCCTGGATGTGGCTGAGGCGTGCATTTCGGACATTGAGGATGGAACTGCGCAGTCCCTTAAAAGGCTGGAGCATGTGAAGCGCATCCTCAAGGATGTGGCGATCAAGAAGGAGGACCTCGAAGCGCGCAGAAGGCACAACAACATGCCTATCGTGGGAGTTCCAGAGACCACCACCACGGGCCGCCCTGACCTGTTTGTTGAGACTTTATTGGCTGATATGTTTGGGAAAGAATCCTTTACTCCCAGCTTTGTGGTTGAGCGCGCTCATCGCTCCTTGGGGCCCCGGCCCAACCCGGGTTGCCCTCCAAGACCTATTATCGCCCGCATTATGAACTTTCGAGACCACGACACTGCACTGCGCCTTGCCAGAGAACGCGGAGACACCACGTGGCAGGGCTCCAAACTCTCCTTGTACCCGGACTTTACCATCATGGTGCAAGAGTCTCGTCGCAAATAAAATGGGGTCAAGGCCACCCTCAGGAACTCAGGTTTGAAATATGGCATGTTATACTCTGTCCGGTTGAGAATTGATGTTAATGGCCGACCTCGCATTTTCGAGAACCCTTCTGAGGTGCAGGAATTCTGCTGTGCATATAGGCAGACCACCACTCAGGCGATCGCGGGTGGTGGTGAGGGTGGGGGAGACAATTGCTATTGTAATGCCATTTGTGGTTATCTTCCTTTTGGTGCACTGTCATGGTCAGCGTTTCACTTTTGGAACTGGTATTCGTCACCCAAGCCGCGACTAGCAGATGGCACAGCTGGGTAATATTGAAGGTCCCTCTGGCTTGTTCTTGATGTACTGGAACGTCAGGGGTCTCGCTGATAATCGTAAGAGAAGTTCATTATCTTATTCGATACAATGTAGACATTGTCTTTCTGCAGGAAACGCATTTACCTAAATCCGACCTCGCTCGTTTCACTTTAAGTTGGGGTGCACACAGGTACTTTGCCAATTTCAGCAATTATGCTCAGGGCACGGCCACTCTTATTCATAAAAGGGTCCCCTTCTGCCTCCATTCACTTGTAAAGGACAATGAGGGTAGATACCTCATTATCACTGGGTCACTGATATGTCACAGTACAGCTTTGGTGTGTATATATGCCCCGAACACTGACTCCCCTGAACTCTTTCATACCCTGCAGGCCCAGCTTTGAAAGATAGATCCTGTCCTATTAGTGGTTGGAGGGATTTCAATCTGCTCCTCAATCCTGCATTAGATGGCACCTCCGACTCCCCCGGCACTAAACCGCGTGCCCGCCGTGCCCTTCTTGATCTGTGTGAACAATTCTTTCTCTTAGACATCTGGCACAGGAGCAACGCATCCCACACCGAATACACACATTATGCTGGCCAACACAACACCTGGACAAGAATCAATTATTGGCTTGTTTCCCCTGGTGTCTCCAACTGGGTCCATTCCCTTGTGACTCTCCCGAGAACATATTCTAACCACTCCCCTATTAAGCTTCTATTTAGGGTTCCCCGACCTGAGCAGTTTGAATGGCAATGGCGCTTCCCAAGTTACGCCCTAAACAATGACCTCATTCATACTGAAGTGCGCAAGGCCACCAAAGAATATTTCTTCATCAACAACGGCTCAGTTCACACCTGGGCGGTTTTATGGGAAGGGTTCAAGGCATACATCAAGGGCATTTGTATCGCTCAGTATGCTAGGGTACTCAAGGATCTCTGTAACACACTCTCGCGCTTGGAACGCGACCTAGCAGAGCTGGACAACGCGACCACACACACTTCTAGCCTGGACACGGCAGGGAAACGTTTGTCCCTCCTCACAGAATACTGGGATACTGCAGATCGTGAGATACTCTATTTAAGCAAATATCAAACCACTCAGGGATACGGTGACGGCGAGCGCCCTGGACGGGTGCTTGCTCAGATGCTTCGGCCCCCATACAACAGGGCCTATGTCACTGAGCTGCATTCCTCCACTGACCAGATGCTCACCGGCACCTCGGAAATTCGCAACAAATTCCTGGATTATTTTACATCTCTCTATACCTACAAAGTAGGGCGCGATCCCTCAGCGCAGGAAGCTTATTTATCTGAGATTGCGTTGGTATATTTGGAAAAAAATATTCAGGACTTTTTAGCGGAGCCCATCTCCGAGGCCACTGTCCTTGGAGCTATTGACACCCTTCGATGCTCTTCTGCACCTGGCCTCAACGGCTTTACGGGGGAGTTCTACAAGGCGTACAAAGAGCTACTGGTGCCACAACTAATCAAAGTGTACGCAGAGGCCCTTGAGAAACAAATTCTTCCTCCCACACTTTGTGAAGCGGTCGTCATACTCCTTCCTAAACCGGGCAAAGACCCGTTGCTATGTGGGTCATGCAGACCTCTGTCCCTCCTAAATTTGGATTACAACATTTTGGCTAAGATTATCGCCAATCGCCTGTCCCAATTTATGGAATTTATCATCTCGCCAGTCCAATCTGGCGTTGTTCCCCGTCGCTCGGCCTCCTTGAATCTCAGGACGCTCTTTTCGGTCCTCCACAGGCTCAATCCTGAGGTTCCTGCCGCCTCAATCCTATTAGACACTGAGAAGACCTTTGATTCATTGGAGTGGCCTTTTTTCGTGTCGGTCATGCGCCGTATGGGAATGCCTGTGGGATTCAAAGAAACCACCGCATTGTTATACTGCCGCCCCACTGCGAGACTACGCCTGAATGGCACACTTTCCCGACCCTTCTCTCTATCCCGCGGCACCCGACAGGGCTGTCCGCTGTCCCCCTTATTGTTCATCCTTGCCATGGACCTCTTAATTCGACATTTACAGGAAAGGCATCTGCAGAGACGCCTCCAATTCAACACGGGCCCCCTCCTGGTCTCGCTCTACGCAGACAACACCATCCTCTATGTCAGAGAACCTCAGGTAAACTTAGAGCCTCTCATTTGAGAGATTCTTTGATTTGGGCAACACTCTGGCCTGGGCATCAACTGGCGCAAGTCGGTTATTTTCCCCTTAACCTCCAGTACGCCTCAGTGGGACTATGAATTCCCCCTCGAGTGGTGCTCTGACTCAGTTAAGTATTAGGGCATCCACGTCCATCTTGATGCTACCCAGATCCTTCGCCTCAATTATGGGCAAGCAATAAGCGCCATCCAAGCCCAAGTGGAAAGATGGTTGCGGTTGCCATTGTGTATTGCCGGCAGTATTGCAGTTATTAAGATGGCGGTCCTCCCCAAATTTTTATATCTTTTTAATATTATTCCCATACCTCTCCCGAACAGTTTCTTCTCGACCTTGCGCTCCCACCTTATCCGGTTGGTCTGGGGGGGCAAACGGACTCGCGTACGCTGGAGGGTGTTCACTCTGCCATATGAGAGCGGAGGGTTCGGGGAGCCGGATTTCCACTTGTATTATATTGTGGCCCAATGCAGCTATGCCTTTGCATGGTTCCACTCTGATGCTAGGATGCCCTTCCTCCGCCCTGAGGCAGATTTCGTCCTTCCTGAGTGGTTATCCACTGTATTACCCAAGGGTTTACCCAGAGACCTTAAGGCTATCCAGACGGTTTCCACTACCAGCTGGGCCTGGAAAAAGCTGAGACAAATCACCGGCACATCCACACTATATTTCTCGGCTCTCCCTGTCCCTAACGCCTGCTGGCTGCCCATCACCGGTGAAAAACGGGTGCAGCGCATGTTGGCCAAATTTGAACTGGGTGATCTGTACCCAGATGGACACATCTTCTCGGTGACAGAAGATGTCTGCATCCACGATGCCACTTTTATGGACAGCTTTGTGCTGGATCGGATTCGTTCGGCTCTCGGTGCCACGCTGCCTGGTTTCCCCATTGAACCAGACTCGTTCACTCCGCTTTCGCTCGTCATTGAAAACGAGAGTGGGGTTCATCTCATATCTAAACTGTATAAAACGTGCTCTGGGATGATTCCGGTCAATGACGACAAGATCCGGAAACATTGGGAAGACTATTTAGGCCATCCCATCACAGACGACCAATGGACTAAATGCTGCACAGTAACACAAGAAGTCTCACTCAACCGCAGGCATAAGCTACTGCCTTTTAAGTTTTTACACAGAACATACATCACCCCCACCAGTGCCCATAAACTGGATCCGTCCAGACCCCATACCTGTCGTAAATACGACGCCCCACAGCCCGATTTTGCACACCTTACATGGTCCTGCCAGAAACTACAGTCCTATTGGGAGACGGTGCATAGTATACTAGGCAACATTACGAGCTGTCTCTCGTCCCCACACCGGAAGTGGCACTTCTGGGGTATGTGGTAAACTTTCCCAGAGGCGTCAGGAGGTTTGTGTCCCTCAGTCTGCTGCTGGACAAAAGAGAAATAGCTATTCACTGGGGCCGTAGGGCAGCTCCCACTTTGCAAGGTTGGCTGAATAGTCTGGCTTACTGTAACGTTAACAGCGAACTATACTCTAGCACACTGCCTTGCTCTTCCCATCCCAAGGACATCTGGGGTCCATACAGGTCCTATGTGAAACACGCTTGACTAGCCTCTGGCTCACAATTAGAATGGGGCATTGTTCCTGCGCTGGTGGGGTGACCAGCTTCAACAGTTTCGGCTGTGTGCTTTCCTCTGCTTTGCTGTGCCCTTCAGTGCCCGTGAATCTTTGTCTATGGGCCTTGCATGTGGCGGCTGGATATGGGTGGGCTACAGACCAGCTGCTGAAAATCGGAGGATTATATACAGGGAAAAGGAATGGCCCATTGGGACTGTGTTTTTTAAGCCTAGCTGGTTTTCTTTCTCTTATAGATGCATGCTATGTTGACTAGTGTATTGATGTTTATGCTACATTTTACCTTTCTCAATTTAATGAAAATGACAGTGAATGACCATGCCTGTATTACTACGATGTACTAAATGGTAAATACAGTTAAAAAAAAAAAGTGACACATTTAATTTTAACATGTTAAATTATATCATTGCATTGATTGGCCATTGCTAGAAGCTATACATTTTAGATATCAGCCAACTCAGTTCTCTTGTGCCCCCTATATACAGTCTAGAGTGGTAATACAGTAGAAGCAATACGGTAATCTATCAAACCATATACAGAGAAGTTTTGCACACTCAGAACTAATGAACTTCATAGGGCTCCCATGAAGTGAGAAAGTAAAAGGAGGCACTGTGAAAAAAGTAATTGCCTTGGATCACACAATGTGGTAACGAGGAAGCTGGGACTGATACACGATTTCCTGGTTTCACATTGTGCAATTAAGCTGTAACATGGTTATGTCTTTCTTGCTCCTGTTTTATGGTTCAAAGTGTAATGCTTTGGGGCATATTCTCAAGAACGTGTGATAACCATCGCAAAAGTTACTTAACACAACCTACGACATCGCAGTCCATCGCGGGAATTTTATGCCGTGTTAACCAGGTATTCACAACACGGTGGTACCATGTGATAGTCACCAGATAACACGTCAACTGACCGTGTTAAAATCAACGCCACGCTGCAAAAATGCAAAACACAAATGCAATAAATCCTGCAATTAGGCCAATTGCGGTACAAAAAGCACGGAAAACCAGCGACCGGCCTGCAAATCCCACGCGTCTGGCAGGAAAATGCAACAGAAAAGCAGAGTAAACAAACCTTGAGATGACAACCTGCGAGCACAACCCCACAGCTGTGACGCAGAACAAATGACCATTGTCCAAATCAGATAGGCATTTCCCCACAAACAGCCACAATGCACATAGACATGCATTCAGTATGTAACCTGCGCCAATGCGGAAACAAACATGATTTATGGAAAAGAGCAAAATGGCAGTGGTTATTCGAGAAGTCAGTACCTCCATCACAGTCTTACCCCAGTTTTGCAGCAATATACAATTTCTAGGTGTGCTCTATGTAGAGCACCGTGTCATTTATCGGTGCCCGTCCTATATACAGAAAGGAATTCTCCTTCCTATATACAATATAAGCATATAAGAATTACAGAGCACAACCACTTATGTGTTTTATATCTGACTTAGTAGTCAGTGGGTTTTAATAAACCCAAATGCAAATAGAAATTGATAGAAAAACAAATATCAGTGGCGATTTAGCAAACAAATAGAAAGTCCGTAGTATAAATAAGGCACATCCCTGCTTTTTGGAAATGTCGGAGCGCAGCGCTGTGAAATATGGCGCAGCTCCCCTCTGACATTTCTTTGTAAATATCCCCCAAGGTAGGCTCAAGCTATCAGAGGCTCGCCCATCTTTAAAAACATCATAGAGTAGTACCTTGGCCTTAATGTGAGGGGGCACCATGGAAACAGGGTGGGGTGCGAGTGGGCTGGAACATTTTATAGCATGAGAGAAAATGTCTTATCTATTTCATAAATTTAATCTGTACAGGGGGATTCGTCACAATGACAAGGAAAGTCAAGACAGGGCATAGCATCTGTGTTGACATGAGGTAGCCGAAGGGGATATAAGAAAAAGGAAAGCAAAGCAGACCTAGCCCCCTGGAGGACCTTTTCCTTAAGGAGCAAACCAATTTAGGTACATAGATCTGAGAACAGACATTTTATATTTCAGTGCTAGGTTGGGTTTCGTTGCAATCCTGTGTCATTTTCTTTTTTAGCAAAGCGTCGACTACAATTATGAGTAACAGAGCGACTTGTATGAATACCTACTTAAACGCGTTCGGATTTAAAAGAACGCAAACTACCTGTTTTGTACATACCATTACGTTTCCATTGTATGAAAATCAGACAGGCAAACAGCTGGTGTCACTCGAAGACTCCTACACACTCCCGCGGGAGCTTTCCCAACTCCCACCGGGCCACGATAATAATTAGGTGTGTGAACACTTTATCCAACGCACTCTGCATCACTTTTTTAATATCCGTGATGCAGACATGTAATTACTGCTTGATCATTGTTGAAAAAGAGGAAACATGGAGAGGAAAAGTGCTTTGCTCAGGATCTCACAGTGTGTTAAGCAGACAGTGGGGATTGAAAGGAAAACTCCCCGAGACAAACTGACTGCTGCAGACACTGCAGCAGCAATGGCCCTGGCGTCTAATAGTGCGGTAAAAGCAAGAACAAGCATTTGCAATGCAATAGGTCTCGCATTTATGCAAGTTTGAGCTATTGGCATTG
Organism: Triturus cristatus; assembly: GCF_964204655.1. Classification (NCBI taxonomy): domain Eukaryota; kingdom Metazoa; phylum Chordata; class Amphibia; order Caudata; family Salamandridae; genus Triturus; species Triturus cristatus. Next base: position 130,159,431 of record NC_140584.1, on the reverse strand, counting down.
TAAATGACAATGCCTTTTATTTGTGTTTTGGGTTTTAAAACAAATAAAACGCATCGTCATATACAATGCCAATAGCTGAAACTTGTGTAAATGCAAGACCTATTGCTGCATCAAATGTAAAGAAATAGAAAATAAAATGTTTTTCTATTTCTTTACTTTTGATGAAATCACGGCACCCGCGTGGTTGCCGAGATTGTAACTAAAGTAAAGAAATAGCAAAGAAATGACATGGCGGACGCATTTAGCATGCAGCTTGCTGCGCCTCTTAAAAAACAAGCATTTGAAATGCAAGAAGAGGGGCGGTGTAAACTTACTTTCGGCGATGTGCGCGGCCTCCATAAAAACACAGCAGGGCACTGGGAGGCCGTGGGCCATATGGTGGTTTTTACAGTGTGACTGTCCTACATAGCACGCTCCGTGGCAGCCTCAGGGGGAGGGGGGAGCAGGGAGAAGAGCGGTGATAACAAGTATGAGGTGTCGTGCAGCCTGGGGATTGCGGGGGAGGGGTGGAGGAGCAAGGAGAGGAGCTGCGATAACGAGCGTAAGGTGTTGCCGGGGGTGGGTGTGAGAGGGGGAGGGGTGGAGGAGCAAGGAGAAGAGCGGCGATAACGAGCGTGAGGTGTCCCAGGCACAAATTCCCATTAGGGCACCCTGAAAGATTACTCTCAATGCATGGGTTTTATGTTACACTGTTTACTTATAGCACGTCTGCCATTTACATGGCTTTTAGGCGTCAACAGATCTCGACTTTCCTACGGTCTAGTAAATACAGGCGGGTAGACGAACACTGCCCCTGCATAGGCATTCAGGTCTTATTCCAGCTTCCTGTGCGACTTTTTAGACCACTACCATATATGGGGTGTGTTGGGGCGAGTGCTCATTTCGTTAGCTCCTGCTTTATGGGTTATACGTGAAGGTGTACGGGATAGTCAGATAAAGAACTATAGCACACGCCTGTGAAGCTTTAAAGAGCAAGGTAGCGTTGATTTTCTGCTTTCAACTGCCAGGATTCAAGGCCAGCGTCCCCAAGGCTGCGAGAGATGGAAGCAAGAGAGATATGGTGGACGAATGGGAGGGATGGACAAAGTCAGGAAGGTGCCCTGGAACATACATCGGAGACGGTGTAACCGCGCACCCCAACCAAATAACCATAAACAGGGGACCGGGAAACTTTACCGGGGGCAGCTGGCAACGTGTTGGCCCAGGAGTCATAGATGTGTGATCACAGTCAAATTCCACAGCGGCCTTGTAAGCATCACTAGCAGTCTGCCCGGAAGAGGCGCAGGGCTGGGCAGTGAGCTCGCCCTGGCACCTCTTTTGTTAGGATGTTTGCAATGCCCACCTTATGTTTCCACTTGAGGGCCATGGGAGAGGCCGGCAGACAGTGCAGCGGTGGGACACGCTGGATATGAGACCTGCTGTCGCTGGTAGTGGAATGGAGGATCGGTGACTCACCAGCTCCTCCTCTTTCAGTTTCGGCAGATTCCCCATACTCACTGACGCAGGGCGTTATCTGGAGCAGCCCGGCACTCTTGTCATCTTTTGTTTCCGCTTTTACTTTTAGGCTGCTTGACCTCGTACTGGTATGCATGCAGGGAAATGCGGTACGCGCTGTCAAATCTTGGCCCCTCCCCACTTCTGCAGCGATCGCTGCTGCCCTTGCACGAGCAGCTTAGTAGAAAATGGGTAACTTGTATAGTAGTAGTAACAAGCGGTCGCCATGACGTATTTGCTCGGCTTTTCTGCCGTCCCACTTGGACGACCTCGCCTGCTAAAAGCTTTCTTGTCTTTATGGGGCCATGTCATAGGCCCCATAAAGATAAGAAACCTTTTACGCCAGCAGTAAGTCAGGGCAGTCAGTCCAAGTGGGATGGCTCAAAAAGCCAAGCGAAAACGTCACACACCTCTTTCCCAATGGCCGGCCGCCGTTTAGCATAAGCGGTGACGCCGGCCAATGGGAAAGAGGGGCAGGGCTTAATGCCCCTTACAGAAAATACCACATCTCATTAAATCTCGCCAGCGAGACTGCGCATGCGCGCTGCCCACGCCAGGCGAGACCTAAAAAGGGGCAAAGAAGAGTCAATTTTGTCACTTTTGCACTTCACTGTGACTTATATAAACTAACAGCTGAATTTGTATGATATTTCAATGTATCTTCTGACACATTTTAGATGTGTCTTTTAAATCAGCAAAATTCACTTTTAAGAGTTTAAAAAAAAAAGAAGAGTCAATGAGTAGCAAACATTGGGTCAGCAGCCTTCCTTGAGATTAGTTTATGTCAGTGGTGTGCACATTAGGTCCAGGAGGGCCGTACATATGCTATATTTTCAGATTATCCACATAAATAGATTTTCAAACAATGCATATAAAATGAAACCTTTTCATTGCCAGTCCTAGGCAGAGGAATATAAAGAATGGTAAAACAGTAGTATTATAATGAAATAATGCATTTGATCTTATTTAGGGATAATAGCCAGGTTTTATCAGTTTTACTAATTAACATGTTTTGTTGTGTGTCAGAAGGAAAAAACTTCTACAGTGTGAAAAAAACGTATATTTTTCTGTACTTTATGGTTAGGAATAACCAAATAATTAAGTTTACTTTACTTACTTTCTACAAGCAATGCATATAAAATGAAACATTTCCGTTGTCAGTAGGTATCCTGCAAACCTAGATTGGATCCAGCTCTGCTGGGCCAACATTGGACACCTCTGCATTATGTTCTGCGTGACTACACATAATACCCTCACTACAACCATGTCGTCCACCTCAGTGATTCATGCAATGCCACCAGCTATTCAGAATCAACACAAATGATCCTCCTGTGGTTGAACCCAACGCTCAGACTCCACATCATTCAATGGCCACAACTCAATCTTGGAAATGAACGAGGACGCAATACCTGAAAACACATCATCGTATGCCGGGCAGTATTCCAGTCTGAGCGGAAACTCTGACAAAGTGTGCAAAAACACACCCAGGTAACCCTCAACTCTATGAGGGCATTTTAAAGCAAGATATGTGCTGTGCAGATGCTAGCAACCTAAGAAAGCGACATCACTCTTCTGACCGAACTTACAAAATTTGTGGTGACAAGACCAACATGAAGGGGTAGAAAATAGCAATGTTTCTTGCTGTCTGTTTCATCCACTCTCCTGAATTCTTTGCATGAGCTGACATATAGGATTTGGTGAAGTTTATGGGTTCATATAGTTGACCACTATTATATGTATCCTATATTTTGTCTTCGGCCTTTTTTTAGCAAATTTTACTGTTTAGCGGTCTCCCAAATCAAAGAATTGTGATAATATTGCCTTGGCCATGTTGGTATCCACAATGTAGGGCATAACAGAGATATAATCAGGCTGCCCTCCAACCTGCATGGGAAAATCCAACACTCCCAAGAACTGAGCTGGCTGAATCCGGTGGGGTTCATCATGAATTACCATTGCCACGAGGCCAATGACACTCTGCCGTTTACCTCCATGATGAGCATGTTCAAGTGCAGTAACAGTGCCGGTATCAATATATTTGATGCATATGTTACTGTACATTACATGATGTGTACTCGCCTGCCATCTACTGGTGGGTTCAGAATACTTGAACTTGTTTATCGATAACAAAAAATCTATGTTTCTGAATAGAGCAAGGGCAAATTAACAATACTGTCTCTGCCTAGAGATTTTCATAGCCTTCCTGCGCAGCAAATATTCTATAGTTCGAGGAAGACTGCTCTGCCCAAGAAGCTCCCAGTCACATCATTGCAAAGTTCAAAGTCACCAGAAGTTATTTATTCAGGAAGAAATTCTCTTGTAGCGCTGCTTGGTTCTTAATTAAAAATGAATTGTAGCAACTGCTAACTCCTGCGCACGGTCTTCCAACTTACTAGACTTGAGTAGACTCACCAATGGCCAGTACAAATAACAGGACTCAAGACACACCACAGAATTGCCTCAAATCTTGCTCTTGAGCACGGGACTCTGAAGGACTAGAAGCACAGCCAAAAATCTCCTTATCTCCTGGAAGTCAGGTGGCGAAAAATTGCAGAAGAAGGAATTCTCCCCTGAGGAAAAATTTTGCTGTGAGAGGAAGAAACGGGAGACACAACCTCCTCACAAGCAAATTCAGTTGAAGTGCGTCGCATTAGAGGAACGCGCGCACAAACTTGAAAATATTTGCGGAACACTAGACCGCTAACCTACGATATCGCTCCTTGAATATGCGCCGTGATGGAAGGGGTGGAGGGAGCTCTTATCACCATTTATAGCGTCTCTATGGGTAACTCAGCTGTTTTCTCCTATAAGCTATGAGTTTGGGAGCAGAGGAGGAGCATAAATTGCCTTTCCTGACAATATCTAGGGCCGCGGATCCTCCCGAGCACGAGCTTTATGTTAATTGCTGTCAACATTCCAAACCAGGAAGTGTTGGCAGCCATCTTGTGCCTCAGTAGAACCGAGGAACAAGAAAACAGTGAAAGAAATGCGCAAAACGCGAAAATGGGGCAGGGTAAAAACACCCTGACCCCAGGGCCCCCCCCAATTTTTTTTTTTAAATCGGCAAAATCCACGCAGGGTGCGTGGATCCCGCGCTACAATACTATTTAGCCCCGGGGGGGGGGCCAAGTCCCGGGGCAATATTTTTATGTAACCCCCAGCCCCGGGGACCGCCACCATGGGGGCTCTACTTAATTGTGATTGCGGGGGGCACACTGCTCCCCGCAGCCCCGGAGACCGCCACCCCCGGGGCTCTACTTAATTGTTATTACGGGGGGCACACTGCCCCCCAGCAGCACTGGGCGGGGCTTTGTAAATTGTGGGATGGGGGCCGCGTGGCCCCCCTCTTGGAGCCTTTCCTGGCACTGGGGGCCACCACCCCCCAGGGCCGGCTACTGCAGTGTCTCGGGGTGCCCACCCCTGGGACAATGTAGTTTGCTATGGCAGGGTGGGAGCATCGTGGCTCCCGCCCTGCCATAGCAAACATGGTTTGGATTTTGAAAGAGAGAGCAGGGAAACCTGCTCTCTCTTTCAAAATGCAAACCAATTTGCTTTTCCACACAGGGAGCTCCATCTTAGCAGCTCCCCATGTGGAAAAGCAATGCCGGCTCCCGAGGGACAAGGGCAGCCAGCGGGACCGTGGGGAGATTGGGGACACCCCACGGTCCCCAACGGATTGGGCCAGCCCCAGGAGATGGGGTCCCCAGGGCTACAAGTGGCCCAGGAGGGGGGCCACGTGGCCCTCCTTCCCAAAATTAAAATAAATAAATAAAAAACAAAAGCCGGACCCGGGGGATGGTGTTCCCCGGGGCCATAAGTGGCCTGAGGAGGGGGGCAATGCAGCGCCCCTCCTAAAGATTTAAAAAAAAAAAAAGGCCACGCCCAAGGGGATGGGGTCCCCAGGGCCGATTAAGGCCTCAGGTGGGGGGCCACGCCGGCCCCCTTCCAATTTTTCTTTTTTTTTACAAAATAATTAGGGGGCAGGCCCTGGGGAATGGGTTCCCCAGGGCCAATACATTAGAAAAAGAAGGGGTGCCAAACAGCCCCCCTTCTTCAAAAAAATAAATAAATAAAAGACCGGTATGCGCCAGAGGCCACGCCCCCTCCTTGCAGCACTCTGCAAACGCGCCCCCTGGCTCGTTTGCAGGTGGGGAACGAATTCCCCCTGAATACTGTGGGTCCCTGTGAGCCCTCTAGCCCACCAGGAACCTCCAGTATGCGCCAGGGGGCTGCGTTGCAGAGAGGTGTTCTGAGGCCACGCCCCTTTTTACACCTCTCTGCAACGCAGCTCTGTGGCACTTAATGGAGGTAGCTGGTGGGCTAGTTGCACCCCAGGGACCCTCAGGTGTGTTTTTGCAGTTTTATATAGTGCAGACTTGTCAGGTATTAGAGTGCTTTACATGAGCATTGGTTACATCACACAAGAACAAATTCATTTTGGTTGTAGACATGGGGAGATTAAGTGATTTGACCAGAATCACAGAATGTCGAGCTTAAGCAGAAACTCCAACCTGGTTCCCCAGCTGCAAAGTCTGCAGCTCTGGAGGTAACACCACTTCCTCTCCCCTAGGTGCAACATTTAATCAAGTGGTCAACTGGATAAAAAAACATAAAGATAACAAATAATTTAAAAGTGCTCTGTCGCTATTTGAAAACTCAGAAAATATGTCCTCATTTTAGTCAAGATGACGTCAGGCGTTCCACACTTTTGTAATACATATAGAATGTCAGCAATCTAGTTCTTCATTAGGATACTGTTGAGAGGCAGAGGCCAGGGGCACAGACTCTGAAAATTGAAGGCAGGTAGGAGGGTGGAGAGGCAACAATTTGACCACACTGGGCAGGCAGGAAGGGCAGTGGCAGCACAGCAGACTATGGAGGGCAGTGGAAAGGGGGGCAGGGGCAACAAACCAACAATACAGGACTGGCAAGAGAGGCTGTGGCAATATAATAGGCCATTGTGGGCAGAAGGAAGAGGCAGTGGTAGTACAACCATACATTCCAACAGACCCGATTCAGCCAGGAAACTTCCAATGTTTTTAAGCTCAAATGGGATTTATTTGATCTGTCTTCTGTCTACAATCTCCTCTTTTTCAATGTAACTCAAAGGGGAAAATCAATACCCCAGTTTTTTTTCAAAATCTCCCTCTTACCAAGTTCAAAATGTTCGCAAGTATGGTACATTGGATCATGGAAGGCAGGAGGAATTGGGGTAGGGACATGGACTCGGATAACAGAGGACAGGAGGGACATGGAGAGGTGCACCAAACTGTCCCTACAGGGCAGGCATCAGGGTTTGCAGCAGCACAATACACCACAGAGGGCATGCAGGACGGGAGTGCAGCACAACAATCCATAGAAAGCAATAGGGAGGGGACAGGACCATGCACATGGACAACAGAGAACAGAGGGGAAAGAGGCAATGGTAGCTAGCTGACCATAATGGACAGACAGCATAACAGACCATAAAGGGCAGGAGGGACGGATCAGGGGCATTACAATGGAACAGACAAGCCAGAAGGGAGGAAATAGTGGTCTGCACATGGAAACAGAGGGCTGTGTGCAAGGGGGCAGGGCAGGAGCAGCAAGATAACCATGGAGGTCAGGCAGGAGGGGAACTAGAAGCAAGACACACCATGGAGAGCAACAGTGAGACTATGATGGCATACACACAAACCATGGAAGGAAGGTGGGAGGGGGTCAGGGACAGCTAGCTGACCACACAGGGAAGGTGGGAGGGGCCGTGGCAGCACAGAAGACCATGCATGGCAAGCGGGAGGGTTAGTGGCAGCACAATGGCTATGATGGGCAAGAAGGGGGGTGCAGGGGCATGCACAAAGGACCATGGAGGATAGAAGGGAGGGTCAGGACCTGGGCACAGACAAGAGAGATCAGGGGAAGGGGCCTCACAACAGACCATGCGGGGCAGGCAGGAGGAGCAGTTGCAGCACAACAGACCAGGGAGGGCAGAAGGGTGTGGCAGTAAAATGAACCATGGAGAACAGGAGGAAGGGGATAGGGGCATGGAGTGTGGACAGGCAGGGTGGAGGTGGCAGGGACAGGTTACAGTCATCTGACAATGCTAGGCAGGTGGGAGGGGAGTGGCAGCTCAACAGAACACTCAGAGTAGATAGGAGTGGCAGATCCATGGAACATGGTGGGCAAAAAGGATGGAGCAGGGGCATGCACAAAGACATCGGAGGGAAGGGGGAAGGAGAATAGGGGCAGCAAGCTAAGCACAGAGGCTAAGTAGGAGGTCAATGATGAGGCATAGAATTGGGCAATGGAAGGCAGGAGGAGTGGACTGGTACATCATGCTAAATGGAGGGCAGTGGCAGCACATCAGACCATGCATGGCAGGAGGGAGGAGGCTAATCCATGGATTCAGACAACAGAGGATAGGGATGGGCCAGCAAGCTAACTGTTCGGAGAAGGCGGGTATTAGGAACTTTATTGTTTTTAAAATGTGTGTCTGTGCGAACTACTTAAAATATGAACAAGTATGCAGCATAATCTCACTTTTATTCTGGAAGAAGAGGACGTTTGTGACTGTGACTCCGGGCTCACTTGGCAGAAACACCCCCTGACCCTCCACCCCCCATCGCAAAATGTAATGCCCGTGAAAAGGGTAGGTGAACGCAGTGTTATATAGAATATTGTCCTGAGAGCACGATTGAAAATGAAAAGTAGATATAGTGTTTGGTATAAACTATGCACCAAAAAGTGTGATGTAAGATGAATAAGGTGAAATATAATATGCAATACATTGTGTGCCATGACAGATTCATTGGAGAGCGCGGGATAGCACAGGCACTAGCGCGTGCTATGCGATATGCGCCTTGTAGTGTAATATGCACAGAGCAGTGTTATGTAACCTAACTAGTCTCTAAAGTTGCAATATAAAATATGTGCTGGCGAGTGTAACGTTGCATATGCACTGTGACAAAGATATGGATCCCAGATTGTAATATGTATGGCATAGCGCAGTGCGTTATAACATAGGCATCGAGGAAGGCACGTTAGATGGGGCAATATAACCTGTGCAAAGGCAAGTGTGGCATGACATATTCACGGGGTGGTGTTACAGTGCACATGGGCTAGAGAGTGTCATAGCATATGTACTAGCTGGTGGAATACAACACAGAGGTATGTGGAACTCGGCAGGCACTGGTGGGTGTAACAGCATTGGGCTCAGCCAGGAGCACACTGTGACTCTCAAGTGAGGTTCATCTCCTTTCCAGAGAGTAAAATAAAAAGTATTACACATCCAGTGGTGGATGTGTGTTTTATTAACCGTGAGGGGGGTTTCTTGCATAGTTTAATTTTTGTTGAATCCCCTTTGAATGGCTTGGTGTGCGTGTGTATTAAATGCGCCCGTCAATAGCTACCCATGTTTGTATGAATAAACGACAAGGGTGTCCACTTGGAGAGTACCCACCGGCAGGGTCGCCGGGATTAGCCACGGTAGGGCGTCAGACACGTCAGAGCTTCACTAGCAGTGTAAATACATTCCACGTGGATTCATTGTATGCATAGTCGCCTTTTAATGAATATCACGCAAATCGTCATGGTGATAGGTACGTACGGTTTGTCCAGCATGTCCTAAGTGTTTCTATAAATATATATTTTTTACAATAAAAAACAAAGGCCATGCCCCAGGGGTTGGGGTCCCAGGGGCCGATTAAGGCCTTGGGAGGGGGGTCACATGGCCCCCTTCCACATTTTTTTTTTCTGAAAAAAAATTAGGGGGCAGGCCCTGGGGGATGGGGTCCCCAGGGCCAATACATTAGAAAAAGAAGGGGGGCAACACAGCCCACCTTCTTAAAAAAATTAAATAAATAAAAGACCGGCATCGCACCGGAGGCTACGCCCCCTCCTTGCAGCACTCTGCAAACGCACCCCCTGGTGAGTTGTAAGTTGGGGAATTAATTCCCCTTCAATACTGAGGGTCCCTGAGGGCCAACTAGCCCAACAGGTATCTCCAGTATGCGCAGGGAGCTTCGTTGCAGACAGGTGTTCTGAGGCCACGCCCCTTTTTACACCTCTCTGCAATGCAGCTCTGTGGCGCTTACTGGAGGTACCTAGTGGGCTAGTTTGACCCTAGGGACCCTTAGGATTTAAGGGGAGTTAATCTCTCAACTTAGAACAGCCACAGGGCGCGTTTACATAGTGGTGAAGGGAGGGGACAGGGCCTGAGGTGACGTGTGCAAAACCGCCCTGTGGCAAGTTTTAAGTTGGGGAAATAATTCCCTTTCAAGCTTGAGGGACCATGGGGGCCAACTAGCCCAGCAGGTACTTCCAGTAAGCGCCACTGCGCTGCGCTGCAGAGAGGTGGTGCAGACCGTGCCCCTTTTTACACCTCTCTGCAATGGCACTTTCTGGACGTACCTAGTGGGCTATTTTGCCCCTAGGGGCCCTCAGGATTCAAGGGGACTTAATCTCCCAACTTAAAACGGCCACAGGGCGTGTTTACACAGTGGGGAAGGGAGGGGACGGGGCCTGAGGTGACGTGTGCAAACACGCCCTATGGTGCGTTTTAAGTTGGGGAAATAATTCCTCTTCAATTCTGAGGGCCCCTGGGGGCTAACTAGCCCACCAGGTGCTTCCAGTAAGCACCACTGAGCTGCGTTGCAGAGAGGTGGTCCAGGCCGTGACACTTTTTACACCTCTCTGCAAATCAGCTCTGTGGCGCTTACTGGAGGTACCTAGTGGGCTTGTTGGACCCTAGGGACCCTCAAGATTCAAATGAACTTAATCTCCCAACTAAAAAGGGTCTCAGAGCATGTTTACATAGTGGTGAAGGGAGGGGACGGGGCCTGAGTTAACGTGTTCAAACACACCCTGTGGCATGTTTAAAGTTGGGGAAAAAAATTCACCTTCAATCCTGAGGGACCCTGGGGGCCAACTAGCCCACCAGGTGCTTCCAGTAAGTGCCACTGTGCTGCGTTGCAGAGAGGTGGTCTAGGCCATGCCCCTTTTTACATCTCTCTGCAACATAGCTCTGTGGCGCTTACTGGAGGTACCTAGTGGTCTAGTTGGACCCTAGGGACCCTCAGGGTTCAAGGGGAGTTAATCTCCCAACTTAAAATGCCCACAGGGCGTGTTTACACAGTGGGGAAGGGAGGGGACGGGGCCTGAGGTGAAGTGTGCAAACACGCCCTATGGGGCGTTTTTAGAGGTAGTTTTAATCCCCCTGCCCTATTATACACTAGGAGGAGGTCATGCTAATCACAGGGTGACCCCAACGCATAGTGTTCCCTAGTGTATTTAGGTGTTTTGACTGTATTCTAAGTGTCTTTTAACAAAGCACTGGCTCTAGGACTGGTCCGTCTTAAGAATTAAGGGTAGAGGATGATTTTGAAACAAGGCTTCTTCCTGCTCTTCTGTTTGTTCTTTCTGCACGTTATCCTTCTTCCTGTACTTTTCTTTGTCTTTGAGGACTTCTGTTGCTTCTTTCTGAATTTCTTATTTTTCTTTCTGTGCATTTTTTCTTCTTTCTTCACATGTCTTATCTCTGTAGGCATAGTTAGGAATTAGCATTTAAAAACCCTTAGAAATTCCCTGGAAAAACCATAGATTTCAGGGGCGTTATAGTTAGCTGGACTTTTCACGCATACAAAACCATTGAAATTCCCCCGTTATAGTTAGTTCAGCTAACTATAACTTGCGCGCCCGCAATGCACTGCTGATGATGTCACATATTACATCACTCATGACATGGTCAGTGACATCTCAAATTACATCACTGATGACATCACTGATGACATCATCCTTGTGATAGAGTGGCAGACCTCCTCTCACCCTAATATAACCTTTGATACACACATTCAAAAATAGAAACTAAAATGTTCAAAACAATGGACATACCAATACCAGTTACAACAACCTATTCAGTAATTCTAAGATCCACATACACATCCACTCATTCACCAACAGTCCTATACAGTCACTCATTCATGTACTCACTCATCATATGTACTCATACACCTATACATCCTGTTACACAACGCCACTCATCCATAGAGTTACTCACACACATAGTCACTCATGCTAATAAAGAATCAAACATCCATTTACTTGCATATACAGTTAGACACACACCACCACACTTACTTCTACAGAAACTTACACATACTTAGTCTGTTAAACAATCACTTATAGAAACACATACTTATTCATACAGGAACTCTTCCAATCTCTCACTCTCACATATACTCACTTATATACACCAATAGTCACATATACTAGTTTAAAACATATGTAGTTACTCATAAAGACACTATTGAGACAGTCATTCACTCACTAACACCCATACACACACTCATGCACCCATACAGTCCTGCACACATGCTGTCTTCAACACATACAAACAGTGAGTCACTCATTCATGCACCTATACACTACGCAATACCCCCCATCGAACCATACAGACACTCAGACACTCATTCTGATACTCAAATAACCAACTAATTTCCTATATAGACACTCATGTAGCTGCTCACCAACCCATGCAGCCACTTATACACAAAGTGAGAGACTGATAGAGATATTTACATATTTAAACATTACTCACTAAGCCATGTATTCACTAAGATACACTTAATCAGTCAGTTATACAATCAATTTTTCAAAAACAAATCATCCATTTAGACACTTATATACCCATTTATTCTTCCATCAACCTTGAGATATACATATATAAAACATATTTAATTTTCAGAAAAACACACATTCACTGGATGATGTTATCAGTGATGTCATCAGTGATGTCATTTGAGATGTCATCAGTGATGTCATGAGTGATGTCACTGACCATGTCATGAGTGATGTAATATGTGACGCCATCAGCAGTGCATTGCGGGCTGCGCAAGTTATAGTTAGCTGAACTAACTATAACAGGGGAATTTCAATGGTTTTGTACGAGTGAAAAGTCCAGCTAACTATAACGCCCCTGAAACCTATGTTTTTTTCAGTGAATTTCTAAGGATTTTTAAATGCTAATTCCTAACTATAACATGCCTGAAACCTATGGTTTTTTCAGTGTGTATATATATATATATATTCATATTTATATTTAAACTTATGTTAGTAATGCGTGGTTATGGCATGCAAGGTAAAAGCATATGCGTACTAAACAAATGCGGGGTAACAAATGCGTTTTAAATTCATGTCATTTTTTTACAAGCGTTGTACCGTCATGCAACCATTTTGTACCATATACCGCAAACTTATTTGGATGGTGAATATACTAATTAGGAGTATGACAATTCGACCATAAGAAAATGGGGAGCACAGGTACTTTACTGCTGATAAGAAGAGGCGAAATACACAGGGATCTAAAATCATCAGAATTATAGGGTCCAGCAAGAGACAAAAACACTTCAGTGACCACACAGAACAGGCGGACTTGCTACAGCCCCTTGTACCATGACAGCACCACCCATCACATCCAGCAGTGAACTGCTTAGCTCGGGATCGGGCCAAAAATATCAAAACCTGAATTCACCACTTAAATTAATTGTGATACTTAAACTATTTGTGATCGTTTCAAAATATCTATATCCTTCTGTGGCAGTTTCCTTTCAGTTGGACCGTTTCAAACTTGCCCAATAAAGGCTTTAGTTGCTATGTGAATTAAATATTTGTCATTCAAATTAATAAAATTCGAATTTATGAGGTCAGTTAACACACTCTCTTTGTCACTGAGATAATTTTCATCTCTTTGAGCAAATTAAGAATTCCTACTCACTACTATACCCCACATTTCCTCTGAAGCACTGGATAATCACTTCGCCTTTTTTATTATATTTGCTCGGGGAAAGTTGTAAAACGTACCTGAATCTTAAATGCAGAAATTGGCGAACCCATGACATCTTATTCATGCGATGAATACAGTTTAGAGTCGCCATGCTTTGGTCGAGACCTCGGTAGGCCCCTTTCATTTCTACTCGATGACCCCTCTGAACCGAGGAAAGCATTTCTGGTTCTCAGCTCAAACACTACAACTGCAGGCATTGTGTACGTAGCAATATCCAACATTCTGGCCAGGGGGACGAGCGGCTACGAAACCGGAAAACACATACAAAAATAAATATAAAAATGGCTACAGAGAAAGAGTCCATTGTGCTAGTAAATGTGGATTTTTTCCCCCGCTGATGGTGCTCGCATCTGGCCTCATTTCTGGCGCAGTGTTTTTCTAATAGAAGAGGGCCTCTATCTATCGTTCCATGGACTGGTTTAATGTCGGTGCCAGGTCACAAACATATTTTCCGACTCTGCAGAACATAATTTAAATGCCTAAGTGCACTCTCTGAGACAGTAATAAAAATGTAATTTATTTTAGATGCATTTTAAAATTACTTTGTTTTGATCCACGCCCGAGGCTTTTTTTTTTTTTTTTTTTTTTTACAGCAAATGCAGAATTGTGCTATGAAAAAAGGGGAAAGGTCAAATGAAGTAGCTGTTGATACATTTTGTATTACCGATTGACTCTTCCAGTCTTTCTTGTTTGTTTTTCTAGATGATCAAGTAAAGATGGCCTGTATACTGAATCTGTGTCTACTCATCTAAATACCTTTTGTTAAAAAATAACCCCTGCAGGCGATGACCGAATGTTGACAACAAAAGTAGATTATTCAGGGAGCGCAGGGAGCGCAACGGCTGAGGTCCCAAGCAACCATGTCCCACTTCTGAACTCGCGTGCAAGATGTAGGGGCATGTTTATCAAGGTTTTGTATCGCCCTTGTGCCACGCAAGGGGATTAATGGGCGACGCAAACCTAAATAAGATTTATCAAACCATGCAAGTGGCTTGATAAATCATTCTAGAGTAACATATGATTACTCTGCAGCAGGGAGGCATGTCATGGCTGTAGAGTGAGTGTTAATACACATCCACCCATGGAGTGTGACACATTCACAGATTTACCAACAATAATAGACCCGGGTATATGTCAGAACTGTGCGCCACCCCGCCATAGGTGCAACAAGGAGAAATATCTTTATTTCGTCTCGTTTCCTCTTTCTAAATGTGCTGCATTCTGCAGCTCAATTAGTAAGATAAAAATGTCTCTGGCATAAAAACAATCCTGCCTGCAAGGCAGGCACCCGTGCAACATGACACAAGGGTGTCTGTGTTGGCACTAGGCAGCCAAAAGCCAACCCATGCTAGGAAAGGGAAAGAATGCGCCATATAATGGAAAATACGGTTATTCCTGCCCTTTCCTTTTCACTCAGTGCAGCAAGATGGCTCGCTGCGTTGAGGTACATGATTTTTTTTATAAATATGACCCGCAACTTAGAGTATCAGTGTATTTAAGGGCAAGCCCCTTATTTTAGGCATGCGAGAACCCCAATAACCATATTCACTCAGGGCCATATTTATCAAAAATTCATGCAACTCAACACAGCCAGCCACCTGTGCTGTCTGCCCGAAAGATCACAGACTGGCAGTTGAAGTTCTCTCTGCCTGCGTTCTTGCGGGCGGTTGGGGTCCTAGGAGCAAGGTATATCGCTGGTCCCCGGGTGATGGAGTCCCCAGGGCCAAATGATGGCTCTGGGATGGAGTCCAAAACTCTTTCCCCAATTAAAAAATGCTTTGGCCTCTGCGAATGGTGTCCCTGGGGCCATATTATGGATTGGGGAGGGCCCCATTCCCCTGCATCTAAAAAATTGGATCATGCCTTAGGGGATGTGGTCCCTGGGTCCATAAAATGGCTCTGAGATGGGAGTATGCCCCTTCTAAAAAAAAATTATATATATATATATTTTTTTTTTAAAGCAGGAATGTGAAATGAGCGGAGTAGCCCCTCATCTCACATTCACTGTTTCTGATGGGGATTGCCCCATAATGCCCTGCAAGGGCCTTTTTTCAAAGATTTTGTGATGATCATGCTCCTAGAAGGGATAGGGACATTGCTAACCTTTTTTTGCGGGGTGCAGGGAGTGCACTAACCACTGTAAGATATTTTTTTATGTTGTAGTAAGTGTCCTGGGCCATTAAAATGATGACACCAGGGGGGCTTCTCATAATTTTAAAAGCCTTTTGAGCTTGATGCTCTTCTGCTAGAGTGTGGGTATTCCTTGTGGTTAGTTTTATGGCTACATTGTGTAGCTTGAAGAATGTTAAAGAAAGATTCAACACATGTTGATGGTTGTTATGAAGGAAATGCTTTATTTAAAATAGTTATGTGACAGTGAATGTCATTAGTCATTGTAATGTATGTTCATGGCAATACCTTGGATAATAGTTAATGACAAATTACTGTGTTGATTTATTGACAAAGCCAATAAGTCAGCTTTATATATGTTGATGTGCTGATCCCCTTGATAAAACCAACAGACTTTTTATATTTAGTTGTTTTGACCTTTTGATAAAGCCATTCAGTATGCCTTATTGAAAATGACACTGTTTATATTGTTATATGAGATAGTAAGCTTTGCTAGGTGGGGGGGTTGGCCATATGTGAGGAGGTTGACAGTATACGGGGGGGTTGGGTTGTTTGGAAGTCCGCAGTGGGATTGAGCATTGCAGGCCAGGCTGTGCACTCAACCCCACACCATGGATGTCTGAAGACTTGCGCAGTGGTGGGTTTGGCGACCATGGCTAATCCTGGCACTAACCTCCGTGCCGTGTGCGGTGGGCTGTTGGCGTCTGTGGGGTGATTGGGAGTGGGGCCTGGCCACCTGCCATGCACAGTGTTGTTTTCAAAGATGACATTTCAGATATCATTAGGGATGTTATCAATGCAGTCATTGAACATGCCATGAGTGATGTAATATGTTAGGGCAAAGCAGTGCCTGGTCAGTGTGCGAGTTCTAGTTACTTTAGGGCACCAGTTATAGTTACTTGCAATTACAGTAATTGGTGAATGTCAGTGTTTTTAAAAAAAATAAAGCTAAATGTAAAACTCTGTGCTCGGCAGTGGTTAGAGCAACGCACACAGTCCCTCCACAGACACCACGGAATATTGCTTTCAGCTTAGGTGTGTGAAAAGCACCTTTAAAACTAGTCTTTGAACCACAGACACATTTGGGGGCTGTTTAATATGTACTAAAAATAACGATATTTGGCACATTCCAAATGTAGGGGATCATTCATACCCAACTAAAAAAAATTTCAGAGTGCCAAGTCTCTGGTCCCTCGCATGAGACTGTGGATCTGCCTAGCAATGAGGGCAGTACTTCATTTGATGTGTGCAGACTAATTTGCAATTTGGAAAGTATTTGAAGTAGTTGATTGGCTGTAGGGATAGCTAAAGTTGCTTTAGTAAAAAACTACCCATTCCCTTTGGAAGATGAAGAAATAGCCACCCTTTTTGGAAAAAGGAGAGACAAGAGGAGTGTAGTGCTGGACCTCACTGCTACAATGGCACAATCAGGTGAAAAAAAAGTTCCTGAAACATAATTTACAGTGAAACAGGAGGGGCCGGAAAACTACAGTGCATTAGTAAGGCATCAGAGGAATAGAGAGGAAGCAATAACGTTGATGTCTGAGAGTGCATCACCTATCTGATAGGTGAAAAAAAAAATGCAAGAAAGGCCATATGCAAGATCCATGACCAGAAACTAAGCCAAGGGACATTGCCCCACTAGTCATTTAGGAAATCGATGATGAAGATACAAGTCAAGTTGAAGCATGAGGATTATGGAAGAAGGCGAGAGCCTGTGTGGTAGCTCAGAAGGCAGACCCATAACAGAGTGTGCCTGGAGACAGCCTTGAAATGCAGTAGAAGGCATAAAATCCACACCTGAGATTTTAATGTGCAGCAAGGAGAATCACTGTATTGGTGATGAGAAAATGGAGGAGCATTATCAGAATCTCCTCATGTAAAAAATAAAATGTTGAAAGTGGCCATTTACCACAAAGGTTTCATAAAAGAAGCTCCCAAAAACATAAAAAATCAAAAAGGTTATTTTTAGAGCCACCACCACAAAACAAAAAAATATCAAGTCTCTTAACAGCCCTTCTCAGTTGCCAGCAATGGGTTGGGCACACAGTCTGGTCTCAGGGATGGACCTGTTATCTACTCCTCTGCATGTAGCCGATTGCTATATGCAGTGGGGGTTAGCTGTCCATGACATGTTGCCTGGTGACACTACGACAACCCCAGCTGCGCACAGCCAAAGACCATGTACAGTACGATTTGTTGTCCACTGCAGGTTGGCATCAGAGCATAGTCAAAGGCTGTTAGCGGCAGATGTTGTTATCCCATGGTGAGTTTTCCACAGAGCGTGATTGGAAGTGTTAAAAGCAAAACGACAATCTTGAACATTTGCCTGCGCCATCTTGTCTGGTGGAAATTTCAATGTGCACATAAGCTACAGTCATTTTAATCTATCACAGCCATTTTGTAATCTGTTGGCCACCTTTTTTTCACCCTGCCCTTACTAGCATCCCTCTGACCCTCTGACCGACCTGGTATGTGTGTTGGGGGCTATAAACTCTATTGCCGCAACAAACCTCAGCTCCACTTGCTGCCACAAACTCGTTCTTCCTCTCATCTCTGTTTACAGGCAAACCTTTGGACACTCTACCCCTCACTGCATCTAGTTACACAAACAGGTTCCAAACACCAAAAAGACTCTTGCAACATGATTTATTGCACTGCACTTACCAACAATGGGACCCGTTTTTATCAACAGAACGGACTCTTAGATCTGGCCGGTCTCACATGTTTTAGACCCTGAAGCAAGGTCCAGCTGCAAGATAAGATTGTCTGTTTGACCTGGGTGGGAAGAGTATTACTGTTGGGCTGGTGTGACAACCGGGGCGGGGACTCCAAGCTTGTGTAACCATGTTGATGAAACAAATGCATTGCGTCAAACCTGTATAAAAGGAAGAGCCAAAGGAGTTATCAGCAGAACACCTCCCTCAGACATCCCGGTGTCTGCAGTTGACGTGATCTCCTCATGAGAAATAAACCTTTTTATTGTCTTCCAGTTTCCAGCACTTGCCTCATTATTATGATAGCGAACCCAAAGTGAATTAGAGGTGGAACCCTGCACCGGGCAGCATTGAGGGTCTTAGAAGACTCGCTGCCATTCACAAATTGGCACCCAAAACGTGAGGCCCATCAGCGATGCGTAGGTCCGATAGAGAGGTCCTAACGACGGAGTGAACGACTAAACGATTGGGGTATACCTGCCTGAGAAGACCCTCGTCTGGCTGCCGATCGACTGAACTTCACCAGTTCCGAACGGACCTCTCTCGAGTGACCTGCGGTCCTGACTGGGACCTTAGAGGAACACTGCATTGATTGTTGGAGTGAGAGAACAACCAGGCGCTGGAAGGGGAAGACGAAGAACTGTCCATACGGTCCGGGTAAGGTCGTGAAAAAACAACTGAAATTGATTGATTGATTGAATTATTTGATTGAAATACTAGTATTCCTTTTTGATATTGAGTTATTTGAGACATTCCCTGCTTGCAAACAACGAAGAATAGGAATATTCTCTCTCTTTGCAGACAGCGAAGGACAGGTAGTGCAGACTTTTTGTCTAAATTGATTGATTGAGATATTCATTTTGACCGATAAAAACGTCATGCCTGTTTTCTCTATATTGTTTGATTGTAATTGTTTTGGACCGGACCGTTTGTTAGAGGTCAGTCAGCCGGCGCCGCCGGAAGGCACCCCTAACAAGGACATGTACGTAAAGTATGGATTAGCCACCGTAGTTTATAGCACACTATGGCATAAATACACTAGGAAGGATCGGGTAAATCAGTTGCCAGTGACGGGATCTTTCGATCCCGCTAAAATAGAAACGTTCGAATTAGCTCTCCACAAAAAGAAAACTAGACCAGCCAAGTTTGACAGTTTTGGTTTATGGCGAAAAGAGGCAGCTCAAATAAAGAAAAGAGACGAAGCTAGACAAGATAAAGAAACGCAAAAATCAGCTTACCAAGCCTGTAAAAGGTTAGAAGAAAAACTAAAAGAAAAGGAAATCGATAAAAAGGAACAGGAATCAATAATATCAGGTCAATGCCCTGTTAGAACGCCCTCGACTCTTTACCCCGAGTTACCGGCAAAACAAATGGTAGATGATGATTTATTGTTAGGTCCCCCAATCATATACATGCCACCCCCTTACGCCCCTACTCATCATGTAGTACAACGCCAGGACCCCCAAAGTATAGCCAGAGGTGACACGATCGCCTCAGTCTCCACCGCCTCTGCTCCCTCACTCACACCAAATGCCTCATCAAAGGAAACAGTACTAGAGGTAGGATCAAAAGACAAGCATTGGCATAGCCAACAGGTCTCTTCTTTGGGACCTTATAAGTGTTTAGCCATGCAACAGTTGCATAACTAAATACTTATAAGGTCCCAAAAGCGAGACCTATTGGCTATGCGATCAAACATCAAAGCGGCCTTGCGGCCTTGAAAGTGAAAGTAATCGCGGTAAAACGCGGCGCGCGCACATGCACTGTAACTCTAGGCTGGCCTGGTAGCACTTTTTGGAGCCCTCTCAATAAGTCTCGCCCGACCAGCGCATGTGCTGGGTCAGACGAGACCTAAAAAAGGAGCGCCCAGGGTCCCACGATTAAGTAAAAATGAGCGAGCAGGCATTGATAAAATAGTTAAATCCCTCATAGATAGGAAGGAGACAGAAGAGTATGTAACTGACATATGCAACTCCTATGTTGAAAACCACAAACAATACTTTATTGTACGTCTCTGTTACCACACTCGTACTGCATATGAAGAGAAGTACCAAGATGTAGGGCCCGAGCGACTAGTGGCTCTCTATAGGAAAGTAGACACCGGAGATGAAGGCGACAACGATGTTACAGAACTCTTTTCATCCACACTGGAAGTATTCCGTCACCTCGTGGAACAAGGACGGATAGATAAGGACAGGACATCTAAGATAGCAGGACCCCCGGTGGAAAAATCAGATAGCATGATGCCGATAAAAGAAGCTGCCTCTTATTGGGTACCTCCTAGAGGACAAGGGACTCATGACAATATGAACCATCAAGACGCTAGAGGAAGGGTGGTCTACAATTGGGTGTATCAGCCATGGGACAGACAGGACATTTTGACGTTCCGTAAATCTTTACCGGATTTACGAAAGAACCCCACCGCCTTTTACACCGAGCTAGGTACCGCTCTGGGATCAACAATAATGACACTTTCCAACATAGACTTGTTCTTCGGGTTATGTTTGCCAGCAGATGTGTGGAAACAGATTAGGGAAATAGACCATACCGAACTGCTTGGTCATACCTGGGAACAACTCAACACACTAGATAAACAGCGGAACCCTGGTCCAAAATCGGTTAAAGCAATATTGGACCTCCCTGACAAAATAGTGCAGAAAGTGAAAACGCTGATCCCAGAGAAAAGGATAGACTGGTCCATAGTAACCGCGTGCCGCCAGAAACCACAAGAGGATGTCTCAGAGTATTTCTCCAGATTTTAAATGGTGTTCTCTGATTACAGTGGACAAGACATGTCCACCGCAACTGGACACCACTTATTTTTGCAGAACTACGTCAAAGGACTACTGCCAGATGCATCCCAGAAATTACAAGCCAGCGAAAGTAGTTGGGCAGCATCTAAACCGGCGGCCATTCTCCAAATGGCCCAGTACTATGAGCATCAGAGAAACGAAAATGACAGGGCTACAGAAAGGAAAAAGAAGGACTTGAAGGAAAGGGTTATGATAGCACAACTCCAGGGGGCGAATACAGGAAGGGAGCAATATAGGTGGGGATACCAGCAGAATACCCCTAGAGTACTGCCACCTAGAAACAATTCATCGGCATCATATGTAGGACGCCAAGACCTAGGACAGGATCAATGTGCAAAGAATATGGACACTGGAAAACCCATTGCCCGGCTTTGTTTGGAGCTGGTAGGAGCAGAGGGGTGAGGGAAATAGCAAGTGGACAGAGAGGAAGAGGACGTGGGAGAGGGTACGCGAGTGAAACAAGCGAGGAAAGGCCAGGAAGAGTGAACGCATTTGACCATCCCAAACAGAATCAGTACCAACAGACAGATTATGACAATACGTACGATTTTGCATAGGACAGCCAGGGGCAAGGGAGGGATCCAGTCGAGCTCTATGTTGACCAGCAAGGCCCTTACGTTACCGCTAAGGTCCTGTGCACAAAATCGCCATTTTTGGTACACACGGGAGCAACACGTAGTGCACTATCCAAACGACTGATTCCAAGGGCACCCTTGTCAGGCTCACATTTGACCTCAATAGGATTTGACGGTACGCCCTCCACCAACTCTTCGTCCCGACCGATCACTTTTAACCTTGACAACAATAGCGTCGAGACGACATTCCTCCTCTCTTCTAACACCCCAGATGCCATTATGGGTCTCGACCTTTTGAAACACTTCCATGCGACTATCAGATGCTCACCTGACGGAGTGCGTGTCATCCTGTATGACAACCCCCAGCGCCATAGAGAGAACCCTTCTCAGCACATGTTTCCCATCTCTGAGACTGACGCATCCCTACTGGACACTTTGCCATCACACTTATGGGCTAGGGCTGATTCAGACATAGGACAAATGATGATTGACCCAGTACACGTAACAATACGACAGGACGCAACCCTACCGAAAGTACCGCAGTCCAAAATATCGCCAGAGGGTGAGAAGGCACGGACAGAGATCATACACTGTTTGGTAGAGGCAGGGGTGGTAGAGGAGGTAGTGAGCAACGTTTGTAACAGTCCCATACTACCGATTGTAAAGAGACAGGGAGAGGGAGACGGAAAAGCCTACCGCTTAATCATTGACCTGCAGGAGATAAACAAAATCGTAGTGCCACAATACACAGTAGTTTCCGACATCATGACAATTTTGACTTTAATCCCCTCCACTGCCACCACCTTCACTGTAATTGGCCTCAAAAACGCATTCTTTTCCATACCTATACACGAGGACAGCCGCTATCTATTTGGATTCACCCTAAACTTCCGTTTGTACAGATTTTGCCGAGCACCTCAGGGGTACACTGAGAGCCCAAGCATCTATAGCCAGGCACTTAAAAGACAGTTGGATGCCATACAACTGCCAGATGGAGTGGCACTAATACAATATGTAGACGACATCCTTCTAGCAGCAGACACCATACCAATAGCCGTCACAGCCACCATCAAACTACTCCATTTTCTGGCTGAGAATGGTCACAAGGTCTCCCGAAAGAAATTTCAGTTCTGTAAATCACAAGTGACCTATTTGGGTCACCTTTTATCAAAAGAAGGGAGGAAACTCACGCCTGACAGGATCCAGACAGTTCTAGACACCCCTGTCCCCAAAGATCAGAAGCAAGTCCGCTCTTTGATAGGTCTCACCTCATTTTGCCGACAGTGGTTACCGAACTTTAGCCTCATTGTCCAACCCCTTCTCTCCCTCCTAGCTAAAGACATCCCCTCACCTCTCCCCTGGTCCCCCGAATGCCAGTCAGCCTTTAAAGAACTACGCAATGCCCTTTGTTCAGCGCCTGTCCTAGGAACCCCAGATTACTCCAAACCATTCTTCCTCTACACGCACGAGAGGGAGGGATGTGCATTGTCTGTCCTAACACAATCAATTGGTCACAAACAACGCCCTTGTGCATATTTCTCTGCCACCCTCGATCCAGTAGCCAGAGCGCTGCCAGCGTGCCTGCGCGCTGTGGCAGCTGCAGCAGTATCGATACGCCAGAGCGAAGGAATAGTGCTCTCCAATCCAGTCACTGTTTTAGTACCCCATGCAGTCGACACACTACTAAACCAGACCAAAACCCAACACTTGACTAGCGCCCGACTGACAGGATATGAGTTAACCCTGCTAGCACCGCACATTACCCTAAAGCAATGCACCACCCTCAATCCAGCCACACTGTTACCCCTACCCGAAAATGATCCTAGCGTGACTCCTCTACACGACTATGTGACACTAACCGATGAACAAAGAGTAGAATAGATCTCAGAGACACCGCCTTTCTAGAAGCAGATGGAGAACTATGGGTGGATGGTTCGTGCATCAAACTCCCCGACGGCACCACCTCAGCTGCATACGCTGTCACCACAGCCCGAACCGTTCTGGAAACAGCCCGTATTCCCCAATGTTCAGCCCAGGCTGCAGAACTCATTGCCCTCACACGAGAATGTATCTTAGCGACTGACACGACAGTTAACAAATACACTGACAGCCAATATGCCTTCGGGGTGGTTCACCATTTTGGGATCTTATGGAAAGAAAGAGGGTTCCTGACTTCACACGGTACACCCATCCTGCATGGAGATTTAGCCTCCGCCTTGACGCAAGCAGTCTTCCTCCCCAAGAAGTTAGCAGTGATAAAATGCCAAGCACATAGGAAAGTGACTGATCTCATTGGACAGGGAAATGCACTAGCAGACGTTACTGCCCGAGCCACGGCAGGAGACAGAACTACGACACAAATGTATGTGACCAGGTCACAAGCTTAACAATGGACTGACGCTAGGACCACTGTAAGGGACATACAGGCTACAGGCACACAAGACGAATTGACCGAGTGGAAAAAGGTGGGACTAAAAGACGAGGAAGATTTCTGGAGAACTAAAGACGGAAATAAATGGCTGTTACCCAATGCCTACCTCATCCCCATATTGACCATGGCACATTTTTAAGCACACATAGGCTCCACCCCCATGATTGAACTAATCACCAGAGTATGGCATAATGTCAAGATAGCAGAATCTGCAAAACGCCTAGTACAACAATGTATAGTCTGCCTACAACACAACCCAGGGAAGGGGACAGTAGTACCACGGGGAGGGTTTGGAGTCCCTGACCACCCCTTTGAAATCCTTCAAATGGATTACATCCAACTAGAGAGATGCCATGGTCTAAAATATGTCCTGGTGGTTGTGTGCACTTTTAGCAAATGGGTGGAGGCATATCCCACCCGTGACAATACCGCCTTAGCCACTGAAAAAGTATTGCTGAAAGAATTCTTCCCCCGATACGGCCTTTGCAGAATTTTATGGAGAGACAATGGCCCCCACTTCGTAGCCGAGGTGATACAGAACATACTGAGAGGGTTGGGGGTAAAACAAAAGTTCCATGCCGTCTTCCACCCCCAATCAGCGGGCCTGGTAGAGAGACACAATGCAACATTGAAACTAAAACTAGCCAAAATAGTTGCCACGACCGGGTTGAAATGGCCCGACGCCCTTCCATTGGCATTGCTATCAATGCACTCCACCCCAACCAAACACAGACTGACCCCGTATGAGGTGGTCTTCGGCAGGCCTATGAGCATTTGGGCGGCAACAAGACCCACCTCAATTAACGATGTCCCGAACATATTAATGTCGGATTATTTGCATAAATTGACAGACGAGTAACAATTATCCACCAACAGGTGCAGCAAGCCTTGCCTGACGTATCCAGGGGCCCGGGACATGAAATAAAGCCAGGCGACCAGGTATTGATTCGCAACTTCCAAAGAATGAAGAAAATGGAGCCTAGGTGGATGGGCCCCTGGCAAGTCCTGATCACCACCCGAACTGCCCTCCGAGTGGAAGAAAAACAAAACTGGCTGCACGCTCATCATTGCAAGCGAGTCCCTCCAACCCTGGCAACCTGTGAAGGGGTGGAGGAAGTACTCGCGAAGAACCGACCACCTCTGAGTTGCTACCCACAAGAAGACACCCTCGAACTATCAGAATTTCCTGACCCCACGGTGCCATCCAAGAAAGGGTACAACCTAAGATCGACGAAAAGGAGGGAGCTCAAACGACCAGGCCATTAACTAAGTCAAGGTCTCAGATCGGTAGCACAGTCAAACAACGCTACCAGGAAAGGGCCAGACAACAGTCTGTGATCCTACCAGTTGTTGAGCTCCACGAAGATGATGGAAGAAACTGAACACCTGCAAAGCGACCGCAAAGACACCAAGACTGCTAACCTGCACAGCACGAAGACAATTGCACTTGCAGCCACCTTTCTCACCTGTCTCCTGCTAATGGTCGCAATCTGGATCATTGAAGAGAATGCACCTGCATACAGAACATTGTCACCCACTGTGAGAAGTTGGCCTGATGTATGATGTCACTAGTTCTAGTGTACACCTTATATAAGTCCAAATACCCTTATGGTGATTGGTTGTAAAGTCAACCTTATAGACCAGCTATCCTAGTGGTAGCATGGACAAGAGCAGTCTTAGGCTAAACTCTGAATGGCATGTGAAGCCAGCTGTGATACCATATATAATCCCTTGAATACCAAATGAAAGGACACCACAACAGATATATATATAAAATAAAGTGTATTTATTCTAAGAAAACCCTCAGCACTCTTTATGAGATTAGAGGTAAGTACAACACAGTCTTATTAATGCATACAGTAAGTCACACAGGTAAGTAATACAGTTAGGCCCTAGGGGCCACGCAAACCATATACTAAGTAAGTGGTATAAGAACCACTGTCACGGAAATAGAATAGGCCTAGGCCTAGGGAATCGCTGGGGCTACACTAGACTACCACAGGATAGGAAGTGGGAGGCCCACGGGATTCGTGTGCAGAGTGGAAACACTCACGCGTAATGCGTAAAAGTCACTAGCAATAGTACAGTTTAGAATTAGACAGATTTAGGACACTTCCGGAGTAGCTAGGAAGTTGAGACTTGAAACTTAGACACTAGGATAGTCACTATCCTGATGAGCACCGGAGTACCCAAGTTACCTAGCCCACAGGCTGCGGGTGCATAGGGTTGAAGTTGCGTCGGGTTTCGTCGTCGACTCCTATGGATGCCTGAAGAAAAGATGCTGACAGGCAGTCAGTGAAGAGTGTCCGGTGGATCCCAAGGCTGGGATCAAGAAGAGAGGAGACCTGCAAGCAGAGGGGACAGAGTCAAGATCACTAGCCAGTGATCACGTGGAACCAGGAAGGAACCAGACGATGTCGTGAAGAGTTGCAGGTGAAGGTGAAGCTTGTCGCTGCAGCCAGGAGGACCAGGAAGCGTCGAGGGCGACCAGGACCAGGAGGCGAGCTGTCCCACGAAGGCTCTTGCTGTCGGCGGCGTCGAAGTTGGACTAGGACTCACCAAGCCTTGGCAAGCGGAACCCACGAAGAACGAAGGACTTGCTTCTGGTGCAGACCAGGAAGGTCTGGGGTGCTTCTTCTTTGCAGAGCAGCGGGAGCCAGTCTGGAGGAGCCAAACCAGCGCAGAAGATTTCAGGGAGCGTCGTCACAAAGGCCACTAGCCAGCGGGCAAGCAACCGGACAACGCGGCAAGCAGGAAAATGCTGAAGGGCCCCACGCAGGACTCGTGGAGTGTGGGGGGCTGATCTTCGGTGCAGATGGTGCTTGGGGGTGGGGCTTCTCAATCCCCGGTGCACAACTTCGAGGGTGCCTCAGAAGCTGCGCTGTAAGTTACTAGCCACTTTTCCCAGGTAGCCGGTCCCACGTCGCTCGTCGCCTCCACGGATCTCAGCTCTGCTGCAGATGTGGATGAGGGTCGGAGAAGTCTGGAAATCAAGGCTCTGGTCGGGCTCTGCAATCGGTTCCTCGTCGAATGTTTCACAAAGCAAAGGGTAGTCACTTGATGGTGCCTGTTTACACAGGGTAGCCACTCCTTGGCCACAAGGGAGATTCTTCAGTCTTCTTCTTTCGTCGAATGTCGAAGGTCCAGAGTTTCTGTTCAGTTTTGCAGGTTCAGGATAATCTAAAGTCTTGAGGCCCAACTCCCACTCTTATACTAATCTGGGGGGCTGGGATACCTGCTAGGTCACGCCTTATGGGTGGGACCTGGGAGGGGGTGGTTACACCCACTTCCCTTTGTCCAGTTTCGCGCCAGAGCTGGGGCTGGAGTGCCCCAGCACCGGTTTGAACTGGACTATGCAAGGAACACCTTGTGTGCCCCAGGCATGTCTCATTCCTTTCAGCCCACCCTGCCCCAATACACTAAAGGCTGTCTGGGGAGGTGCTAGCACCTCCCCAAGCAGGAAACCTATTGTCCAGGCCTCCCTGGCTGGGATCACTCCCAGCTGCAGGAGGTCAGACTTGTGTCGTGGCAGCAGCATCCATTTTGTGATGCTGAGGCTTTGGTCAGAGGTTACACAGCAAAGTATGATTTTAACATGTCTCTCCCTCTAGAAGGGAGGAATAATATCCTCATCACCAGAAATGGTATGGGGGTATTATTCCAAAGTGTTAGACACCTTACACGACATGTTTTGATACAGCCCAACCATAGTTACCATAACCGTTTAAGATTATAAGGCACTTTAAGAGTATATGGTAGGCTATATCATAGAACAGCTATAAGGACATGGTTCTGAAAGCTGCAGACAGGCTCAGCTCATGCTAGAGCACCATCTCACAGGTTACCAAGCACTCTGCCTCCAGGATTGTTAAGGCCTGCCATAGGAGTGACTGATAGGTACACATGTGTCTATATATAAGGTAGGTATAGGAATACTACACCTAAGCAAGGGGTGATTACACGACCTTGCCCCAGCTGAGTGATCAGCCAGTTGTGTCTGATTGGAAGGCCAGACCAGGGGTGGCATAATACATGCTGCAGCCCCTGGGAGGCCTAGGGTACACCTATGCCCTGGGTACCTAGGGTACACTGTACAGGGTCCAATAAGGTGATCCTTACCAATTGGGAATGTACCTAGGGTACATGGAATCCATTTTACAGAGAGAGCAGACAGCCTGAGACCCTGAATGGCAGGATCTCAGGCCAACTAAGTCGAAAAACCAGCTAGACACTAGGCAAAAAGTTGGGGGTAACCATAGTCAGATATCCACCTTCCTACACAACCCCCCCCCAAACGAAAGGAGATAAGGCTGGCCTTGACAAGGTAAGCCTCTATTGCCTGAGTGGCCATATAAGGAAGAACCAGCACTGGCATGGTTACCCCCTGTCTCATGGTCCACTAAGCAATCCCTCATCCTAAAGATATCATAGGGTCTCCACCATAGGGAATCTCTACCTTTGGTGTGTCTTTGCAAAGAAAAAGGCTGGTGTTGAGATGGAGTACTGAAGTGAGTGTCCTCAAAGTGAGGCCTCAGCTTCCTCCAATCATCCTCCACCCTGGATGCCTTTCTTTCTCTAACTGAGTTGCACTGTGCTCTCAGGGTCAGCCTCTGGCTACCTAAAGCTGGAGGCTGGGTCCCTTTTGTGGGCTTACTGGAGGGACAGGTCAGGTTTGGGGCCCTAAGGTCCCAGGTTTGCCTGTGCCCAACAGAATCCCTCTGGGGGAGGTCCCTAACTACCTGTGAAGGGGATCCCTCAGGAATGTTTTTACCCATCACCTGGCTAGGGCAACTAACCAGGCAATCCTCATTCTTTTGAAGGGGGGGTTCTGGTGGACAGGGGCCCTCTTGGGGTCCACTGGCCTCCCTGACCTCTGCAGCCCTGGGCTGACTGAGGCAGGGTAGAGAGAGGCAGGCTACCTGCACCAGACTGGGTCCCACCTTGGAAGGGGCCACTGACATCAGAGGCTCTGCCAGGCCAGGCCTGGCTACCTCTGGGGCAGTTCCTTCACAAGGGGTGAGGTCAGATCCCTGAGGAGGCTGACCTTTTCCTAATGTCTGGGGGGAGGGAGACTTTTCTTCCTCCCCACTACTCTCTGTCTGTGTGGAGTGATCCATTGTTTCAGGCTTCACTACACCTATATCAGTCTGAGTGTGGGCTGAGACCATTACAGCCTTGCCAACCTTTTCAGGAAGGCACTCAGTTTGTGTGTGAGCTGTGACTGTCACAGCTCTGCCAGTCCCTACAGGGAAGTCTGTCTGTGCCTGGGCTGTGGCTACCACTGCCCTTCCAACCTTTTCAGGGAGGAAAGCTACTTGGACAGGAGCTGTGACTGGCACAACCCCACAACCCTTTTTGGAAAGGCCTACCATTTTGGAATGGGTGTCTTGTTCAACTCCAGCCCAAGCTGAGAGTTCTAAGTCATTCCCCAGCAAGCAGTCCACAGGCAAGGTTGGAGACACTGCCACCCTTTTAGGGCCAGTGACACCTCCCCAGCTGAGACATACCTCTGCCATGGGATGACTGGTCTGTTTGCCATCAATGTTAGTTACCTGGTATGAGAAACCAGGCAAAAGCTGCTCAGAGGGAACTAGCCTATGGGCCACCATAGTGATGCTAGCTCCAGTGTCTCTGTAGGCCTCAGCTTTTCTACCATTGATGTAGGGTTCCTGTCTGTACCTACCCAAAGTGTTGGGACAGGCAGTGAAGTTGGCAAACCCCATGCCACCATCACAGACAAGAGTAGCTGCTGCAGGGGAATTGGCTAAGCCAGGATCCCCCTGTGTTCCCCAAGAAAACCCAACCAAATTTTTGGGGGCACTCCCACCACCTGGGGGATTACTGCTGACAGTAATAGGTGGTGTGACAGGAGTAGTTGGAGGAACAGTTTTGTTTTTAGCCTGTGGACAACTGCTGTCAGTTTTCCAATGCCCAGGTGTTTTACACACATGGCAGTAAGGCTTTTTAACTGTGGTAGAAGAGGGAGCTTGGGACCCACCACCCTGTGTGGAGTTTTGGGGCCCTGAGGAAGATTTCTCTTTTGCTTTATCCCCACCCTTCTCTTGAGGCTTGGTGGTATCTTTCTTTTGGTCACCACCCTGATTTTTAGGCCTAATCCTGGTCCTGACCCATTTATCTGCCCTCTTTCCCAATTCTTGGGGAGAGGTCAAATCTGAGTCTACCAGGTGTTGATGGAGAAGCTGGTTCTGACAATTACTAAGGATCTGCTCCCTCATAATCAAGTTGTACAATCCTGTATAGTCCTGCACCTTGCTGCCAGTTAACCAACCTTCCAAAGCCTTAGTGGCACAATCCACAAAATCAGACCAGTCCTGTGTCTGTGTCTTCTGGGTGTCTCTGAACAACAACCTATATTGCTCAGTGGTTAAGCCAAACCCATCTATCAGAGCACTCTTCAGGACTTTGTAATTGTTTGCATCCTCATCACTGACTGTGAGGAGCTTGTCTCTACCTTTATCAGAAAAGGAGAGCCACAAGATAGCTGCCCACTGACTTTGGGGTACCTGCTGTACTTTGCAGGCCCTCTCCAAAGCAGTCATCCATTTGTGGATGTCATCCCCATTCTGATATGGGGGGACTATCTTGCTTAGGTTTCTATGGTCATAAGACCTATCCCTATCTCTAGGGATGTTGCTGCCACCAGTGGGTTCTGACCCACACAATTTTTGCTCTCTAGCCAGAGCAAGCTTCTCTTTGGCAAGGGCAATTTCTTCCCTCTGAATCCTCAGATTAGCTTCCCTCATTCTGGCTTTATGCTCCTTTCTCTCAGGTGAACTCATTCCCCTGTGAGAGGAAGCACTAGAGATGCTAGAAACATGGGAGTGGATGGATTCCACTGAAGGGGATCTGTCCCTCCTGTTTCTCTGTGAAAACCTACTTGGGGGTCTGTATGGGGGGACCCCATGCAAACTCCCATGTAAGCTTAGGTTAGCCTGGCTAAGTCTCCTTACTTGGCCCTGGCTGTCTACCTCCCCATCTGAAGGCCCATCTGACTCCTCTGTGGTGGGTAGACCCCTATCTACAGCTATGGCACCATCTCTGGCAGCTCTTTCAGCATCATAGGCCTCCAGAAGCTCCACTAGCTGTCTAAGGGTAGGGTTTGCACCCTGTTTTATTCCCCTGGAGGTACACAAGTGTCTCATCTCCTGGAATGTGAATGCATCATACCTAGAGGGAACCTGTCTAGGATTCTCCTCTCCTGAGGGAGCATCAGTGTGATCTCCATTCAGGGGCATGATTCTAGTGAGGGTGTGGTGTGTGCACCTACCTACACTAGTTGTTTCTACTAAACCTCTCTAGTAGTTGTAGTCAGGGTGTGTTACTCCCTTCAACCTACAACTACTAAGTCCAGTAGGACTTAAGTATAATAAACTATGTTATATGTACCTAGACAATATCTGTGTGATCTTCCAATTTAGTATCTCAAGATTACAATGGTATTACAACAGCAAGCTCAGATCCCAACCGCTGCTCACCAATGTGAGAAGTTGGCCTGATGTATGATGTCACTAGTTTTAGTGTACACCTTATATCAGTCCAAATACCCTTATGGTGATTGGTTGTAAAGTCAACCTTATAGACCAGCTATCCTAGTGGTAGCATGGACAAGAGCAGTCTTAGGCTAAACTCTGAATGGCATGTGAAGCCAGCTGTGATACCATATATAATCCCTTGAATACCAAATGAAAGGACACCACAACAGATATATATATAAAATAAAGTGTATTTATTCTAAGAAAACCCTCAGCACTCTTTATGAGATTAGAGGTAAGTACAACACAGTCTTATTAATGCATACAGTAAGTCACACAGGTAAGTAATACAGTTAGGCCCTAGGGGCCACGCAAACCATATACTAAGTAAGTGGTATAAGAACCACTGTCACGGAAATAGAATAGGCCTAGGCCTAGGGAATCGCTGGGGCTACACTAGACTACCACAGGATAGGAAGTGGGAGGCCCACGGGATTCGTGTGCAGAGTGGAAACACTCACGCGTAATGCGTAAAAGTCACTAGCAATAGTACAGTTTAGAATTAGACAGATTTAGGACACTTCCGGAGTAGCTAGGAAGTTGAGACTTGAAACTTAGACACTAGGATAGTCACTATCCTGATGAGCACCGGAGTACCCAAGTTACCTAGCCCACAGGCTGCGGGTGCATAGGGTTGAAGTTGCGTCGGGTTTCGTCGTCGACTCCTATGGATGCCTGAAGAAAAGATGCTGACAGGCAGTCAGTGAAGAGTGTCCGGTGGATCCCAAGGCTGGGATCAAGAAGAGAGGAGACCTGCAAGCAGAGGGGACAGAGTCAAGATCACTAGCCAGTGATCACGTGGAACCAGGAAGGAACCAGACGATGTCGTGAAGAGTTGCAGGTGAAGGTGAAGCTTGTCGCTGCAGCCAGGAGGACCAGGAAGCGTCGAGGGCGACCAGGACCAGGAGGCGAGCTGTCCCACGAAGGCTCTTGCTGTCGGCGGCGTTGAAGTTGGACTAGGACTCACCAAGCCTTGGCAAGCGGAACCCACGAAGAACGAAGGACTTGCTTCTGGTGCAGACCAGGAAGGTCTGGGGTGCTTCTTCTTTGCAGAGCAGCGGGAGCCAGTCTGGAGGAGCCAAACCAGCGCAGAAGATTTCAGGGAGCGTCGTCACAAAGGCCACTAGCCAGCGGGCAAGCAACCGGACAACGCGGCAAGCAGGAAAATGCTGAAGGGCCCCACGCAGGACTCGTGGAGTGTGGGGGGCTGATCTTCGGTGCAGATGGTGCTTGGGGGTGGGGCTTCTCAATCCCCGGTGCACAACTTCGAGGGTGCCTCAGAAGCTGCGCTGTAAGTTACTAGCCACTTTTCCCAGGTAGCCGGTCCCACGTCGCTCGTCGCCTCCACGGATCTCAGCTCTGCTGCAGATGTGGATGAGGGTCGGAGAAGTCTGGAAATCAAGGCTCTGGTCGGGCTCTGCAATCGGTTCCTCGTCGAACGTTTCACAAAGCAAAGGGTAGTCACTTGATGGTGCCTGTTTGCACAGGGTAGCCACTCCTTGGCCACAAGGGAGATTCTTCAGTCTTCTTCTTTCGTCGAATGTCGAAGGTCCAGAGTTTCTGTTCAGTTTTGCAGGTTCAGGATAATCTAAAGTCTTGAGGCCCAACTCCCACTCTTATACTAATCTGGGGGGCTGGGATACCTGCTAGGTCACGCCTTATGGGTGGGACCTGGGAGGGGGTGGTTACACCCACTTCCCTTTGTCCAGTTTCGCGCCAGAGCTGGGGCTGGAGTGCCCCAGCACCGGTTTGAACTGGACTATGCAAGGAACACCTTGTGTGCCCCAGGCATGTCTCATTCCTTTCAGCCCACCCTGCCCCAATACACTAAAGGCTGTCTGGGGAGGTGCTAGCACCTCCCCAAGCAGGAAACCTATTGTCCAGGCCTCCCTGGCTGGGATCACTCCCAGCTGCAGGAGGTCAGACTTGTGTCGTGGCAGCAGCATCCATTTTGTGATGCTGAGGCTTTGGTCAGAGGTTACACAGCAAAGTATGATTTTAACATGTCTCTCCCTCTAGAAGGGAGGAATAATATCCTCATCACCAGAAATGGTATGGGGGTATTATTCCAAAGTGTTAGACACCTTACACGACATGTTTTGATACAGCCCAACCATAGTTACCATAACCGTTTAAGATTATAAGGCACTTTAAGAGTATATGGTAGGCTATATCATAGAACAGCTATAAGGACATGGTTCCGAAAGCTGCAGACAGGCTCAGCTCATGCTAGAGCACCATCTCACAGGTTACCAAGCACTCTGCCTCCAGGATTGTTAAGGCCTGCCATAGGAGTGACTGATAGGTACACATGTGTCTATATATAAGGTAGGTATAGGAATACTACACCTAAGCAAGGGGTGATTACACGACCTTGCCCCAGCTGAGTGATCAGCCAGTTGTGTCTGATTGGAAGGCCAGACCAGGGGTGGCATAATACATGCTGCAGCCCCTGGGAGGCCTAGGGTACACCTATGCCCTGGGTACCTAGGGTACACTGTACAGGGTCCAATAAGGTGATCCTTACCAATTGGGAATGTACCTAGGGTACATGGAATCCATTTTACAGAGAGAGCAGACAGCCTGAGACCCTGAATGGCAGGATCTCAGGCCAACTAAGTCGAAAAACCAGCTAGACACTAGGCAAAAAGTTGGGGGTAACCATAGTCAGATATCCACCTTCCTACACCCACCATGCAACCAATCACCAAGAAAGAACACTAGCTGGTATCACTACCGCCACATCTCCGAGAACGACGCAAAGAATTCTGGAATAAATATTTTGTGCAGCTGTTGCACCAGCACAATCTTGCCACCAATACTACCAACTGTTGGGTCTGTGGGCTGTTACCCCCTTCTGACCTCACACCTTCAATGCGACATTCCCGATGAATGTCCCCTCCAAAGAACGAGTGGAAATGCAAGTGTTCAATAATCCTAACAGAGCCACATTTTCCAACCTGAAGAAAAGAACTGCTGCAACACTGACTGTGGGTCTATCTGTGGTGAACGTCTCTGGCCTTGTATGCATTGAAGGCCGTGGGACTAAGAATGTGGGTCACAGCAAATGTAGCATTGTAAAGACTTTGAACACTACCAACCCTCCTGTGCTTGTCGCATCACCCAATATGTACTTTGTTTGTGGAACCAAAGCCTACACCTGGCTCCCAAGAACCTGGAGGGGCACATGCTACATCGCCTTTGTTTTGCCACCAACCTACACAGCCCATGCAGAGCATCATCGAGAAAAACGATATAAAGACACTGATCAAGCAGACACTGCCTCATCACAGTTCCTCGACGCAGCAAAAGGGCTCATCCCGCAATGGGGTCCGATGTCAAACAGCCGAGCCATCAGACATCTATCCCAAGCAGTAGAGACCGCCCTGAAAATCACTGCTGGCATCCTCACCAACAACACTGCTGAGCTCCAAGCGGTCCGTCTGGTTACCCTGCAAAATCGCATGGTCCTGGACGTAGTACTAGTGGACCGTGGAGGAGCATGCCGCATCATCGGTGCCAGCTGCTGTATATAAATTCCAGATAATTCACCTTCTGTCTATGAAGCAATCGAACATCTCCATAGACTGTCTTCAGATATTCATCAGGGATCAGAAACCTGGACAATTGGAAGTTGGCTTTGGGGCATCTTGAAGGAGTGGGGTTGGAAAATATCAATGATTCTCTTGGTCCCATTATTGATAATATGTGGTTGTTGTTTGGGTATACACTGTATACCACCTTTGTGTTCTCTTTGTATAACAACCTTGCACCCTAAAACTATGGACACTCAGCTAACAAAAATGAGAGTAATGTATGATCAAGAGATACAGGACATTATGGAGATCGAAATAGACTGACAAACTGGCTAGTTATGTTCAAAGGGGCCACTGTTAAAAGCAAAACGACAATCGTGAACATTGCCTGCACCATCTTGTCTGGTGGAAGTTTCTATGTGCACATAAGCTACAGTCATTTTAATCTATCACAGCCATTTTGTACTCTGTTGGCCACCTTTGTTTCACCCTGCCCTTACTAGCATCCCTCTGACCCTCTGACCGACTGGGTATGTGTACTGGGGGCTATAAACTCTATTGCCGCAACAAACCTCAGCACCACTTGCTGCCACAAACTCGTTTTTCCTCTCATCTCTGTTTACAGGCAAACCTTTGGACACTCTACCCCTCACTGCACCTAGTTACACAAACAGGTTCCAAACACCAAAAAGACTCTTGCAACATGATGTATTGTACTGCA
The DNA here is from genome assembly GCF_964204655.1 of Triturus cristatus. Classification (NCBI taxonomy): domain Eukaryota; kingdom Metazoa; phylum Chordata; class Amphibia; order Caudata; family Salamandridae; genus Triturus; species Triturus cristatus. The sequence continues at coordinate 130,123,643 of NC_140584.1, read as the reverse complement.
AACAGCAAGACTTGTTTTTACCAACAATGGGACCTGTTTTTATCAACAGAACGGACTCTTAGATCTGGCCGGTCTCACATGTTTTAGACCCTGAAGCAAGGTCCAGCTGCAAGATAAGATTGTCTGTTTGACCTTGGGCTTGTGTGACAACCTGCCCGGGGTGGGGAATCCAAGCTTGTGTAACCATGTTGATGATACAAATGCATTGTGTCAAACCTGTATAAAAGGAAGAGCCAAAGGAGTTATCAGCAGAACACCTCCCTCAGACATCCCGGTGTCTGCAGTTGATGTGATCTCCTCATGAGAAATAAACCTTTTTCCTGTCTTCCAGTGTCCAGCGCTTGCCTCATTATTTTGATAGCGAACCCAAAGTGAATTAGAGGTGGAACCCTGCACCGGGCAGCATTGAGGGTCTTAGAAGACTCGCTGCCTTTCACAGAAGCAAGGCCTTGTGGCTTACTGTCACTTCTGATCATGGCAGGACATGTGCATCAGGGGTTGGCCATCTGCAACGAGTTAGGTGCATGCCCTGGCCCCTTAGTCAGACAAGATTAATGAATATGGAGAAACAATAAGAGAAACGACAAAGGGCTCACGGCAATATTCGTTAATCTTGTCTGACTAAGGGGCCCCCCCACACCTTTTGGAACTACAAATTTGCTCCAATAAATGTGACTTATTTCCCACCATTTTTCATTCTTTCATTTTTTCTTTGTTCCCTAGATATTTTTTAAATTAATTGGATTAACTAAAGCCATAAAATCGTTAATAACCGACGATTGTGCTACTTATCTCCTTCGTTTCTATTGTTGACACTTTATGATACCTCTGGAATCCATCCTCTATACATACCTCTGGGTAAGATGTCCTGATGGAGTATTATCTTTGGGATTTGTCCATTAGTATTATTAACTTAAAACATTCCTGATGTCCTAAATTGATCCTTACCCCTACAGATATCATCCTGTTGAGCTGGTCTCAATAGTATATTTTGTTCCTAAATTCTAAGTGTACGATTGCTATAAAGGTATATACATATATCCCTTTGTCTTGTGACTCACTGGTCAATACGCATGCATATTTTCCATTTTGGGCTAGGGTTCTCACTATATATGTTTATATGTATCTTCACACAAACTTTGGGTGTTGTCTTTGGACCTAGTGTCCCTCCGTACACAATACTTGGCCTCTCTATCTTGGTGCACTCTCCTCCATTGTCTGTTATTTTAAAAACCTATCATTTTTATTTAGTCAATAATACATTTGTGACACCGTTGTGGCTAACATACATCTTTAACGTTTGACATTGTGGTCCAGAAAAAATTAATTGGACTATATAATCATGTATATTGTATGCTCATTGTTATCTTTATAACATCCAGATATACTAAATCATTGATAATATGACACATTGATTGTTTGTCATGTATTTATTTGTATTCTTATCCCAATAGGTTGCTTTCTTGTGTGTCCCGCACCCATCATATGTCTACCGCCCTAATGAAGGTGTAGCCACCTCTAGGCTAATACACTGAAATGCGCGTTGGCGCTAAATTAACTCATGTATTTGGATCCAGTTTCTATCCATCATTGAGAGAATACACGAAAGCCCTTGATCTTCACATCATTTGGCAGTATATCGTTTCTGACTGCTTTAATAATGTGTATTACTGTTAGAATGTTTTGAACAGAGAATGATGTATCAATCAATCAATCCATCAGTACATTTGAAGAGCGCGCTACTCACCCGTGAGGGTCTCAAGGCGCTGAGGGAGGGGGTGCTGCTACTGCTCGAATAGCCAGGTCTTGAGGTGGTTCCTGAAGGTGAGATGGTCCCTGGTCAGTCGTAGGTGGGTGGGGAGGGAGTTCCATGTCTTGGCGGCTAGGTAGGAGAATGATCTTCCTCTGGTGGTGGTTCTGCGAATCCATGGGACGGTGGCGAGGGCGAGGCTGGTGGAGCAGAGCTGGCGGGTAGGAGTGTAGAATGTGAGGCAGTTGTTGAGGTATTCGAGGCCCATGTCGTGGAGCGCTTTGTGTGCGTGGGTGAGGAGCCTGAACGTGATCCTTCTGCTGACGGGGAGCCAGTGCAGGTTTCTCAGGTGGGCGGATTTGTGGCTGTGGCGAGGAATGTCGAGGATGAGTCGTGCGGAGGCGTTTTGTATGCGCTGGAGTCTTTTCTGAAGTTTGGCCGTGGTTCCTGCATATAGGGCGTTCCCGTAGTCCAGTCGGCTGGTGACGAGGGCCTGGGTGACCGTCTTTCTTGTTTCGGTCGGGATCCACCAGAAGATTTTTCGGAGCATTCGCAGGGTGTTGAAGCATGAGGATGAGATGGCGTTGACTTGCTTGGTCATTGTGAGGGAGGAGTCCAGGATGAATCCCAGGTTGCGTGCATGGTCCGTGGGGTTGGGTGCAGCGCCCAGCGCTGTGGGCCACCAGGAGCCGTCCCAGGCAGAGGGGGACTGTCCGAGGATGAGGACCTCCGTCTTGTCTGTGTTCAGTTTCAGGCGGCTGAGCTTCATCCATTCTGCGACGTCCTTCATTCCTTCCTGGAGGTTGGTTTTGGCGGTGGCTGGGTCATTGGTGAGGGAGAGTATCAGCTGGGTGTCGTCGGCGTAGGAGATGATGTTGAGGTTGTGTTTGCGAGTGATGGCGGCGAGGGGGCTCATGTAGATATTAAAGAGGGTTGGTCTGAGCGAGGAGCCTTGAGGTACGCAGCAGATGATCTCGGTGGCCGCGGAGTGGAAGGGAGGGAGGCGGACTCTCTGGGTTCTGTTGGAGAGGAACGAGGTGATCCAGTCGAGGGCTTTTCCTTGGATCCCAGTGTTGTGGAGGCGGGTTATTAGGGATCGGTGGCAGATGGTATCAAATGCGGCTGAGAGGTCTAGGAGGATGAGAGCGGTTGTTTCCCCATTGTCAAGCATGGTCCTGATGTCGTCGGTGGCTGCGATGAGGGCGGTCTCGGTGCTGTGGTTGGCTCGAAATCAGCACTGAGATGGGATGAGGGAGTCGTTTGCCTCAAGGAATGCGGTCAGTTGTTTGTTGACGGTCTTCTCAATGACTTTTGCAGGGAAGGGAAGAAGAGAGATGAGGCGGAAGTTCTTGAGGTCTTTAGGGTCCGATGTGGGTTTCTTCAGAAGGGCGTTGATCTCTGCGTGCTTCTAGCTCTCTGGGAAGGTGGCGGGCGTGAAGGAGTTGTTTATGACGTTCCGTAGGTGGGGTGCGATGATGGTGTCGGCTTTGTTGAAGATGTGGTGAGGACACGGGTCAGAGGGAGAGCCAAAGTGGATGGTGTTCATGACGTGGGTGGTGTCTTCAGTGCTGATGGGGATCCAGGCGCTGATGGTGGTTGTGGGGGGGCTTTGGTTTGGTGTCTGGAGGCGGAGTCTGGCCGCCAAAGCTGTTGTGTATATCGGTGATCTTGCGGTAGAAGAACGTGGCGAGGGAGTTGCAGAGGTCTTGCGATGGTGTGATGTCGTTGCTGCTGGTGCTGGGGTTGGAGAGCTCTTTCACGATGCAGAAGAGTTCCTTGCTGTTGTGCGTGTTGTTGTCTAGCCGTTCTTTGAACGATGTACTTTTGGTGGTGCGGATCAGCTGGTGGTGCTTGCGAGTGGCGTTCTTGAGGGCTGTCATGTTTTCTGTTGTCTGTTCTTGGCGCCAGGTTTTCTCGAGAGTTCGGCAGGATTTCTTTGATTCTTTGAGGGCGTCGGTGAACCATGTGGTTTTCCTGTTGCCGGGGGGTTTCTTTAGTGGACCAAGGGTGTCGGCGCAGTTGGTGATCCACTGTGCGAGGTTGTGGGCAGCATCGTTGGTGTCAGCGGTGTCAGTAGGTGGGTTCTGGCTCAGAGATGTGGTAAGCTGGTCTGTGGTGACTTTGCTCCAGCATCTGCGGGGGATCTGTTGCGGGCGGTGGTGGGATGTAGTCTTCTTAAAGGTGAAATGGATGCAGCTGTGGTCGGTCCAGTGTAGTCCGGTGGAGTGGCTGACGAAGATGTGGTTGCTGGCAGAGAAGATGGGGTCGAGCGTGTGGCCGGCGCGGTGGGTGGGGTGTTCACCAGTTGCTTGAGTCCGAGGTTGGCGAGGTTGTCGAGTAGGGTGGTGGTGTTGTTGTCATTATTGTTCTCCAGGTGGAAGTTCAGGTCCCCTAGGAGGATGTATTCTGATGAGGCGAGCGCATGTGGGCTGATGAAGTCGGCGATGGTTTCACTGAATTGTGTGCGCAGGCCCGGGGTTCTATAGATGAGGGTTCCTCTGAGGGTGGTCTTGGGGTCGGTGTGGTCCTGTAGGTGTTCGGCGGCGGTGAGGGTGTCTACGATGTTGGTCGTGACGTTGATGGTGTTCCGATGGTGTTCCTGTAGATGATGGCGATTCCTCCTCCGGTTTGGTTGATGCGGTCCTTTTGGGTGATCTTGTAGTCGTCCGGGATGGCTGTGGCGATGTCGGGGGCTGAGGAGGCGTTCATCCAGGTACCCGTGAGGAAGTTGACGTCCGGTGCTGTATTATCGAGGAGGTCCCAGGGTTCAATGGCGTGTTTGTGGACGGAGCGGGTGTTGAGTATGATGCACTTGAGGTAGTTGTTGATGTTGCTTGGTCCGGGTGGCGGGGTGCAGGTTCGGAGGCAGGTGAATTTGCAGGTTTGACAGGTGAAGGGTCCGTGAGTGCGCTTCGGGGTGGCTCGGTAGCAGGCGGGTGGTCGTCCGGTGTTGAGTGCGTTGAGGGAGGCGGTGTCGTATCTCAGTCGGGTTTCCTGGCTCCGGCGGGGGACAGGGGTTCTGGCGCTGGGCGCGGTCCAGGCGCAGGCGGGCGCAGACGGGCTGGCCTTTGGCGCGGCTGCCAGCGCGGCCTCCATATGAGGGGTTGTGGGAAGGAGGAGCAGCTGGGAGGCGGAAGTGGGGCGGCGAATGGGATAGCAGGGGGCGGGGCCGCAGGGACGCAGTGGCGGGAAAGCACGGGAGGGTGACACAGAAGGCAAGCAGGGGGCAGGGGGGAGAGGGCACAAAGGGCACAACAGTGAGTTAAAATGGCAGTAGAATAAAGTAAAAATGGCAAAAGGTCAGGAAAAAGAAACGACGGAGACCGGAGCAATTCAAGACAATTCACAACAGTACAGCGGTAGCGGGCCGCGACACAGGGAGGACCGTGCGGCGGCTGAGTGGGCGACCTACCTGGTGACATGTATGAATGTGTATGTTATTTTGGAACCTTGGATGTGTGTTGTGTTTTATTAGTTTGCCGTGTGGGACCCATATATATATGTCTATCATGTATTATTTATCTATTTTGGTTGCTTTCCTTGTGAACCTTGATAAAATTGAATGAACTATGATGATGACTATAATAATAAAATAATGGAAATTTTGCAACCATATTTATCTTCTGAATCATTGTGATTATCTGACTAATGGCCCAGTGTTGTCTAATATTGTCTGACCCTATTTGGGCACTATACATATCCTAGATTTAGGCAGGTTGATTTCCTCCTTAGTAGTCATTATGTTTGTGAGCCAAGCTGGGATCTGTTCTGCCAGACATTCCGGCTCCTCTGTGCCTATCCCTATTGTTACTAGAAGCTTGGTGGATTGGGCTAGGCACTAGCTTTTATCTGTGTTAAGCTCAGACGTGCACTGCTGGGGGGACCCCTGTCCTTCTGTGCTGGGTGATGGTCTGGGTCTCATGTTCTGGAGTTACCTAAAATTTATCTCTGTGGCTAGGACAAACAGGTACCTAAAAACTGGGAGATCCCCCTCACGCGGCAGATCACTGACTGATCACATTTGTGAACATGTAGGAAATCTTTCCGAGAATTGGAGGGACACCAAGGATGCAAAAGAAGCAGAACCCCCGATTGGATTAGCCTGCCACTTATAGATGATAAAAGTTTGGCCTCCTCAATAAGTTGGTTGTTCAAGGCTGTTCTTTTCTGACAAGGCACCCACAATGGATCATTGAGGAAGCCAAGTACCAGGAGTGGAGTCCAGGGGGTGGATAACCATTCGCCTTTCTGAACCAGAGACAGGGTTTGAACTTGAGAAGGGGGTCTCTGTGGCAGATTACAGATGAAAGGAATTTTACAGTCTGACAAAAGGAGCTGGGCTTCAGCTCATCAAGCAGCATCCAAGCAGAGAATGAGCTGTCTGAGGCTTGTGGAGGCTATTTGTGCTTTTAATCACAAGAACATTAGACAGCTGCTCACGATATGGAAATTTGCTACACATCAACATCAAAAGAGATGGGAAAAGCTCCATGTTGTCATTTAAGGTTAGACAGCATCACCCCTGACCACCTATGCTGTGGGATCCTGTTGAGGCTCTCGGTTACCTTTTGCAGCTGGGTGAAGAGTGTCCTGTTGAAGAACGTATCATTTCAATCCTTGATGCCTGCCCCAGGACTTACATAGTCTCCAACTTGGTCCTTGTTTGTTCGGCTCTAGTAGCAAGTAGCAACGTCCCCGTGGATGACCTTCTATTTGAAAATCTAGATTGTGATCAGTGGGCTCTGTGAAACAGGCCCTCACTTCTTTGGTGCCATCTGAGGTGCACTGGCATCCTGGCCAGCCACTAGCCACCTACAACTAGCTCAGTGGCTACTGGACTAGTGGGACTCCAGGAACTGTGCCAGGACACTAGGCACAGACCCCAGACACCACCAAAGCAGCGTCTTTGCCAATAAGGGGAAACAGCCTTTACCACGAAGCATTTTCTACGCGTTACGTTTACAACGGTACACTTACCTCGTAAATGTCTTCACAGCGCGTAATGCTTCAACGACGTCTTTAGCACGCAAGCAACGTCATCACGGAAAAACGTCTTCCTGGTTGGAAACAAAAGCGTCAGTCCTTCGTTAGTGTCGGCGAAGATCTAAGAAAAAGGAAAAAAAAAGAAGAAAGGGGGCTTGGTGGGGTCTCCCCCCCAAAAAAGAAAAAGCGGGGTAAAGGCAAGATCGAGGTAAGGGCAATGCGAAGAAAAAACATTTCGTTGTAACGCATGCGTGGTAAAGGCATGCGTTGTAACGGAATGCGTAGTAACGACATATATTCATCCAATAAGTGGTGACAATTCTGTTGCTTTGGGTGGTGGGACAGTGGGGGAGCAGGAACATTTGACTTTATACCAACTGCTGAAACTATATTACTGAAAGACAAGTATTGGTACCATGGTTCAAGCTTTGAAGAGTAACTCTGTGCACCATGATCTGTATAATGCAATGTTAATTGATTTTATAGTACTTCATGCCTTGGCACTACAATGCTGTTTGGGGTCAGAACTCTAATCCAGACGTTGGTAGATACTGGTTTTCACTGTGTATCTTAGTTTAATGCATAGTATATTTTTGTTGTGTGTATTAATTTACTTTTGTAAAGTAAAATACTGACTGGACATTGATCCTATTTGTTGGTGGTACGGTATAAACTGTAGTCTGAGTGTCTTATGCATGGCATCTTCTTGAGCAATCATTGGCCTGCTCTGTCTTGCTACTCTGAGAGAGTCATATGCTGTAGAGGAGAACTTAGTTATTCAGTTTGGGGTTTAGTAGTACAGTGGGCTGTAGTGTCCACCAAACATAAGACACAGACACAAGGCCTTATTCACGTTGCTCTTTTATTTCTGACGTCCTTCCTCGTACCTCGCCTACACTGATCTGCCCATCCCCGGGCATTCCCTCGTCTCCTCCCTCATCCCGCCTCCAGCCAGACCCCTCAGCCGAGGAGGTCCTAGCGCCCCACAACAGCACACAATATAACATGGCCTCAGGACACCAGCGGCGAACAACATCAACTGATGGAACTGGAGTCCAAACCACTGGTTGGTCTAGTGTCTTAGGAATTCATTCGTCACAGTGTATCATAAATACATCCTAGCAATGTAATGAACAAAAGAAAAATATTGGGGTACCTATAAAGCTAAATTAGCCTGTATGGCAGTTATGGCATGTGCCATGTTCACTGATAACCATAGCCAGTAAATTTCAGTGATTTTGCACGTTTGAGCTGGAACCATAATTAATTTTTAAACTCTTCTTGTACAGATGTATACCCACATACATTCACATGCATATATATTTATCGTAAACATAATTTCTTGCCACTAACACTCAACAACAGATACCCCTTACTTCTAAGAGCATTAGCCTCATGGAATATCCCCCATTTTGTTAGGTCAATCCATCCCTTCACACCTTGCCTGGCCAATAAATGATACCTCTTGACACTTTGCAGGTGCCAGTGCCAGTCTAACGTTCTATTTCCCACTGGCATCCCATGAATATCCTGCATGCTCCCAACCCACTCTCTGGGCACTCCTTCTCCGTATTAATTCTCTTGGTAGGTTTTCTATCCTTTTAAGCCTGTCTGCCATTAGTTTGATTAGTCTAAGTAAACAAATATATCTTTTATCAGTCTGACTTTTTATAACAGACCATGAAGATACCAGTTCCCCTTAACCACTCATATAATCATCACACTTATATTTTATAACAAAACATGAAAATGTAGATTGTGTTCTTCTTTCGAGTAGAAAATTCTGTCATTAATATGAAAATGTCAAGGCATGAAGATATTGAGAGAATACAAATTTGCCTTTATTCTCTTTCAAGGTTACTGCTGAGTGGAGTTTTCAAAATAGTATTTGAAGAGCAGAGCGCTGGTGTCTATTTCCAGGATTCCTCTCTCTTTCACAATGCATCTGACATAAAAGTAAAGCCTGGAGGAGCCGAAATGCAGCGAGAGCTGAAAACACCCCAAGGAAACGCATAATAAAAAAAGTCTCAAAATGCATAAAGACTTTTTATGTTTTTTCTCATAGATTTCTAGTACTGCATATTAATTTTAGTTTATCAATATTGTTCTTGTATTTGGTTGATATGTAGTGTGTATTGAATTCAATAGACTTTTTAACACTATAAAAAAGTCTTAAAAATACCTTCTCCCAGAACCTGACTCTGAGGATGAGCCTATTTAAAGAAGCCGATTGTGTTTCAACGTGTAGAGTCCATAGCTAACAAAGGAGAACATTGGAGCTGAGGCATTGTCAATGAGGGGTAAGGATTTTAAGAGGATGCTTAGAGTGGCAAATCAGGCAGTTAAAAATTATCAATATTCGTGCATATAAATAACGCTTTCTTTAGTGGGTTTGTTACTCTAACCTATTTGTCTATAGAGGGATCGAAAGAGCAGTGACTGCAGCACACAGGCACAGTGCTCATCATATACAAAAATGTGTGTTTTTACACTAAACATATTCACAGGACACTTGTAAATACCATATCCTTTTTTTCTACGTATGCAGTTTTTAAATCAATAAAGGAGCAGCACAGATTCCCTTTAAAGAGATCAGTGTACTGTAAGAAAATTAGTTGGAGCTTCTGTCCTTTGTACTAAACCGTATTCAAAAGCTCATGTGCAGGGCAGATTGAACATTGTGGGGCATATTTACAAGCCTCTTTAGCCACCAGAGCGTCACTTTTTTGATGCTCCGGTGGCGTAGCGCCATTTCTCATATTTACAAGTGGCACTAAGCCACTTAACATGGTTTAACGCCACCTTGTAAATATGCCCCTTTACACAGCAGTGTGCTGCAGCAAAGGGGCGAGCAATGGGTGTTGCTGTGGACATTCCATCTCAACACTCATTGCTTTTTGATGCTGTACCAGATTTACAAGTCTGAGGTATAGCCAAATACTAAGTCCAGGTAAAAGAAGGGCAATATGAGGAAACGTTTAATTTCTCATCGTTTTGACTCTTTCTATGTGTGACGCAGTCTGCAGCACACATAGAAAGAGTAAATAGCCATTATTGATTGTTTATGTGCAGGAAGGGACACCTTGCATCGTCCTTGCAGCGCAGGCACCCTGCAACATGGTGCAAGGGTGTCTGTGCTGCTGCTAGGCAGCTTTTTTAACGGCAGTGCAAGGGAAATGCAGGAGTACACCGTATTTTTGTAATTACGGTGCTTCCCTGTATTTTAAAAATGTTGAAGCATGGCGTTGCCAACTTTGATGTAACACCGCGCGCCTAAATTTTGGGGTAAATATGCCCCTGTGTCTCCTACCACTGTTCTAAGTTTCCAAGTAAATATTTTGACACAGTTATTTCATTGTGAAACGAAATGGGCACAGTAAAAATTTCTCCCCATGGATTCGGGATTTTCATTTTTCACAGTTACTTTTAAAACGTCAAAGAAAATAGTCCTCACCGAAAATCCGTAGTGACGAAGAATGGAAACCACGCAAATCCAGGTAAGGCACAGTTGTTGTTGGTTTATTTACAGCCGAGTTTCACCAATCTGACGCGTTTCGGGCATCCGCCCTTGCTCACAGACAGTCAGTTGGATAAAATGTGCCTCTTAAATACTATAAGGTATTCCATTGGTTACATTTTTTCACTATTTTTTTACACCATGTGACTTTTAAAAAGTGAAGACACACTATTCAGAATTACATTAGTCTGTTTTCCAAACATATACATTTCAAACTTCAATGTATATAATAAATTAAATAACAGGTTTAAATCCCAAAACATTAATCAAGTGCTCAATTAATATCAATTGAATTCGAACAATTATAATAAAGCATATAACATAGGTATTTTGCATATACTGCAATTAATCCAAAAATTTATAACATGATGGTATCAATATTAAATTGGCTGTGCAAATGACGCAATAAAGTGCAAATATATCAGATTAAAATTCATTATATCAAATGTGCAAATTACGCAAATATGTAAACACAGGAAAAAAATTGTGCAAATTATGCTAGTTTTCAATTTTTAGTTATTTAAATAAAGATGCCTAACCATGAATGTTATAATAAAATTTGTCTAATATGCCTGAAATATAATGTACGATATTGGAGCACAAATGTTAATATATATGGCACTTAAACTGTTTGAATTTTAAAATCTTATAAACACAAACACTAATTGAATTTACTGTTGGTATCGATTTTTAAAGTCTGGACAGACACATCACTGAATCTATGTCAAAATAACAAAAGTGAAAAAATGTTTGTGTATCCCTGAATTGTGCAATTAAGCACACACAGGGAAAAATGAAAATATAAAGTAAAAAAAGAAAAAGGGGAACAAATGGAAATTCATAATATAATTTTTTCATAATTTGTTTTTTTACATGAAAGCAGGCATGGCAATACACTCTAAAAAAAGATCTGACCAAAAATAAAGTATCTTGAAGACTTAAAGGAACACATGCAAATCCTCCGTTGTCCTACCACTGTTCTAAGTTTCCAAGTAAATATTTTGACACAGTTATTTCATTGTGAAACGAAATGGGCACAGTAAAAGTTTCTCCCCATGGATTCGGGATTTTCATTTTTCACAGTTACTTTTAAAACGTCAAAGAAAATAGTCCTCACCGAAAATTCAGTATATATATATATATATATTCACTTAAAAAACCATAGGTTTCACACAAGTTATAGTTAGCTGTACATTTCACTCATAAAAAACCAATGAAATTCCACGTTATAGTTAGATCAGGTAACTATAACTCGCGCGCCCGCAATCCACTGCTCATGACGTCACATATTACATCACTCATGACATGTTACCTGATCTAACTATAACGTGGAATTTCATTGGTTTTTTAAGAGTGAAATGTACAGCTAACTATAACTTGTGTGAAACCTTGCAAGGTTTTTTAAATGCTATTTCCTAACTATAACGTGTGTGAAACCTATGGTTTTTTCAGTGTATTTGTACGGTTTTTTAAATGCTAAGTTATGTATTTATTTTTAATTTTTGCGCGCACGGTGCGCTTCGCGCACAGTGCGCGTGCTGTGGGCGCTCGGTGCCCTTCGTGCACCGAGCGCCCACGTTGCGCATTTCAAACCGTGCACGCCTCGCCATTTTTTTCAAAATATCAATTGTTTTTTGCTCCCTTGGGGGTACTTAGATTTATAAATTAAATGTGATTGTTAATTCTTTTTTATTTTTTTTTACCGTACGCGTACGGTAAGCTTACCGTACGCGCACTCCGCGATTTTTTTTTTAAATTATTAAATTTATTTTTCATACTTTTTGGTCCTTCGTGAACCCCCTGACGAACGCTAGGGGGTCTGCAACTCTCTTCGTTGCCCCCTTTTCATGTTATCAACCTTTGTTTTTCAGTGCGAGAGACAGAAAATGGCGGCCGATACTTTCTGATTTTGACCGATTCGAATGTTTACAGTCATGTAACCACCAATCAGAATTGAGCTCGCGCACGGCACCGTACGCGTACGGTAAGCTTACCGTAAGCGCACGGAGCGCGCTTACAGATATATATATTGATTTAAATGCTATTTTCTCAGGACCTACTGAACAGATTTACACCAGACCTGCAAAAGGCACATCCCTGACCTGAGGACTACCTCTCTGCCAAATTTCAAGTAATTCTGTTCAGCCGTTCGGGCTGTAGCTCGGACTAAAGGTCCTATGGGAAAATGCATGGGGAAAACGCGTGTTGGGACCCCCCTTTTTTCTCAGCCCCCGCTTGACGAATCCCCCCGAGACTTTCAGGGTAGGAGCGGAGCGTAGCACCCCATTAGTTTTGAAAAATTCGCGAGGATTCGTCAACCGGCGCCAAAGTTATTCCAAATAGAATGTTGCGGATTTCCTATGGAAACACGGTCCTAACTATAACTATCTACTGGCGACCGCCAGTAGATAATATATATATATATATATATATATATATATGACGCTCCAAAAGTTCCACAAGTAGAACAAAGGACCAGCACTCCGGTTAGTTTTAATCCCAGGTCGGATTTATTTGTGCAAACAGACGCGTTTCAGCCGTAGCTTTCGTCAGTGTCGGCTCGCGTTCAAAACGGAAATTGATTTTAAATCATCGTAACAACATAGAAGAGGGACCAATTTTCTCTAACTTTGGTCGCCATCTTTGAACATGCAAAATCACAATTCATTCATAGTGAACATTCCTTATGATCAAAATAAATTAATAATTCATTGAATTCTCTGGCTTTAAATTGCATGTTGCACAATTAATTACTTCTTCTCAATGGGGCATCTCATTCCAATCTTATTAAATGAAAATAAAGCCCTGTATGGGCATACTTTAAAGTTGTCTATTTACAATTTCATTAATGCACCTCAAAAGAGACATCTCATTAATTCATTAATCAGATTTGTTCAGTTGTTATACAATTGTTCTTAGAATTCTAAATAGCTCGAATTTCAGAATCACAGTTGAAAAGCAGTTACTCATAAGTGGGTAATTAATTCCTCCCCTGAATTCAATCCCTCTGGTGTTTTTGTTTGGAGTTCTATAATGTACCTGGATTCCAGGCGTCTCAGAGCTTTCTCCCTTTCCCCACCTCTGATGTCTCTGGGTATACAGTCCAAACTAAAGAAACTGAGGAGAGTTCTGTCGCTGTTATGGTGAGAGGCAAAATGTCGTGCAACTGGGTAATTAACATCTCTATTTGCAATCGCCCTTTGGTGTTCTAGGATACGCATCTTAACCGCATTTACCGTACTTCCGATATAGCGGTAGTTGCAGGGGCATTCTAGACAGTATACCACAAATGGTGTAGTGCAAGTTATGAACTTAGTAATCTTTTTTGGGATTTCACATCCCGGAATGGTGTACATAACGGTCTTTCTACTTGCCTGGCACGCCTTACATTTCCCACAGGGAAAAGAACCTTGAAGGTCCCTCGATCCCAAGGAGGAGACAGTTGGTTTCTTTAAATGACTCTGTACCAGTAAATCTTTTAGGGATCTTGATTTCCTAAAAGTGATTTGAGGATAGTCAGTCAGAGAACTACCTATAGTAGTGTCCATCCTGAGAATCCTCCAGTGTCTTCGTAGTATCTGTCTTATCCTCGTTGCTGCTGAGGTATAGGTGGTAATTAATCTTAGACTTCCTACCTCATCTTTCTTTTTGGGACTGTCTTCTAACAAGGTTGACCTTGTCACTTCTTTTACTTTTAGTTGTGCCTCATTCAGTGCCTTTTGTGAATACCCTCTAGCTTTAAAGCGTCTAATGCTGTCATTAGCTGCTTGATCAAAGTCTTCTTCCATTGAGCAATTCCGTTTGATACGTAGCAACTCGCCATACGGTATGCTACCTATCAAATTTCTTGGATGGCTGCTTTCGCCATGCAAAATGGAGTTGCCTGCTGTGGTCTTCCTATACAGTGATGTCTGGATCATATCAGCCTTAACGAAGACCTTTATGTCTAAAAAATGTATTTCCTTATCACTTATTTCATGAGTAAATCGTAAGTTCAGGTTGTTTACATTGAGAGCAGTGATGTATTCTTCTGCTGATTGTTTTGACCCCTTCCAAATAATGAAGAGGTCGTCAATGTAACGACGCCAACAGACAACTTGATCCACCCAAATACTGTTGTCATCTGCCCAGGCTACCTGCTTCTCCCACCAGCCTACAAAAAGGTTCGCATAGCTGGGGGCGAAGCAGGTGCCCATGGCAGTACCCATTGTCTGACGATACCTCTGATCTTGAAAAACAAAGATGTTATTGTTTAAGCAGAAATCAATAAATTCTAGTAACATTTCATTATGGTCTAGGAGCCTCGCTGGGCGTTGCCCCAAGAAGAATTTCACAGCCATCAGGCCATCCTGATGTTTTATGCTCGTGTATAAATTACAAACATCCATGGTTATCATTAGGAAATCACTCTCCCATACGATGCCCTGCATTTGTTTCAGAAAATCCTTAGTGTCCCTTGTGTAGGAACTAGTCTGAACAACCAAAGGTGCTAAAAAATAATCAATGAATTTGGACATATTCTCAGTTAAACCCCCAATTGAAGACACGATTGGCCTTCCAGGTGGGTTCACTGCGTCTTTGTGCACTTTTGGTAAATGATAAAATGTGGGCATCTTCGGATTCTTGTTTTGTAAGAACAATAATTCTTCCCTTGACAATGTTCCTCTCTCGAACCACTTTTGTATCAAATTGGCATAATTCTGGATGCTTGTCTTATATTCCTTTTCAGTTGTTGGGGCATAATTGGTTTCATCCTGTAATTGGCGGAGTGCCTCCTTACAGTAACTCGCATAAGTCTGTATGACAACATTGCCACCCTTGTCTGAAGGTTTTATAATTATAGACGCATCTTGTTGTAAATTCTGTATTGCCTTCCTCTGGTTCAAGGATAGGTTCCATTGTCGTTGATTTCTGCTTTTACAATTTCCCTCTCTGTTTCTGAGTTCTTTCAAATCCTGAATCACTGATTCTGAAAATATGTCAATAGCATCCATGGGAAGTTGTGGAATAAAACGTGAAGGTGGCTTGAAGGGGGTTTGTTCACCCATTTGAGTTATTCCCAACTCTGTTGCAAGTTGTCGGTTATCCTTTGTTAATGGTAACTGGGAGCCGCTTTCCTCCCTCAGCTCCTCCAGAATAGCCAATGTCTCCAAATCGCGAACACTCATTTCACTTGACTCTAGAGTAGTGAGTCGTCTCCCTTTCTGAATCATTTCGCTTTGTTGCGCGGGATCTTTTTGTTTGAAAAATTTCATTAATTTCAGTTTTCGTACAAACTTAAATAAGTCTATTCGCGTTTGGGTATATTCGTAACAGCCAGTGGGACAAAAGGTTAGACCAAGTTTGAGTACCTTTTCTTCTTCTGTGCTCAAAATCCTTGGTGAAAGGTTAATGATGTTCAAGTTGTCTTCTACTTCCGATTGTATCGTCCCCTTCGATTCCTGGCACCTCTTGCCCCAGCCCTTGTGTTTCCTTCCGCCCCTCCTCTGGATGCGGTTGTGTTTACAGATTGCTCTGGGGGACGGCCTTTCCCCCCTCTCAACCAGGATTGCCTGATTAAGTCGAACTCCTCGTGAAAAGAAGGTTGCTGGGCTTGTCGAGATGTGACGCCGGAGCCTTCCTCCTCCGATTGTTCCGCGCTGGTCACATCCGATTCCGAGGTGACTGCGACCTCGATCGGTTTCCCCGCCTGTGCTCTCAAGTTTCGACGGGGTGCGTCAAACTTCCTAGCGAAGGTTAAAATCCTTCCCTTTTCATAGTCTTGGGCATCTCGATCAAATTTCTGTTGTTTCCTTAGTTGTATCTTTTTTTCATAGGTAGCCAGTCTTTTTTTCATCTGCTCCTTCTCTTCGTCATGTTTTGTTTGTTCCGTTGATTCCAGGATTTGCTTCTCCAAGGACTCGATATCCTTTAATGCTTTTTCCCGGTCCTTCCATGCATATTTTATTAACATTTTCAGCATGCCTTCTGATGTGTGGGCTGTAAATTCCGCCCACTCTGTTAATAATTCCGGGTCCGGGTTCTCATAGGATGGTATCGTATATATACGAAGACCTCGTGGAACTCTTTTGGCATCGACATAGTGTTGCAACGAAGTCGCCTCCCACCATTTTCTTATCTCTCTTTCATGCAGCCTTTCGAATTGTTGATATTGCACTCGGATACTGCTTTGCGCTGTGTCCTGTACTCGAGCAGAACTTCGCGTGTCTCCCGCTGTGCGGGTTCTGAACATGTCAATCGCCGCCTCCCGGCGAGCCGATTCATTAAACATTGCAAAGTATATCTATTGATTATAGCACTCCTAACTCGCCGATGCCGCAATTTTAGTAGTGTCGTCGTCTCCTACCTTCGGGTTCCGTGAAGTACTGTCTGCTGGTTTCGCTGTGGCGAAGCCTATTTTCTTATCGCTTCACGCTTCGGAGACCAACGTTTCCTCGCGGCGGTGCAGGCTTGTCTCAAGTTGTCACCGCTCCCATAGTTTTCGCCCAAAAAGCCCGCACTCTATCTCGGCGGGTGCCCGGTCCAACGGCGGCGAGCCGTTATTGTATGACGCTCCAAAAGTTCCACAAGTAGAACAAAGGACCAGCACTCCGGTTAGTTTTAATCCCAGGTCGGATTTATTTGTGCAAACAGACGCGTTTCAGCCGTAGCTTTCGTCAGTGTCGGCTCGCGTTCAAAACGGAAAATTGATTTTAAATCATCGTAACAACATAGAAGAGGGACCAATTTTCTCTAACTTTGGTCGCCATCTTTGAACATGCAAAATCACAATTCATTCATAGTGAACATTCCTTATGATCAAAATAAATTAATAATTCATTGAATTCTCTGGCTTTAAATTGCATGTTGCACAATTAATTACTTCTTCTCAATGGGGCATCTCATTCCAATCTTATTAAATGGGACCCCCCTTTTTTCTCAGCCCCCGCTTGACGAATCCCCCCGAGACTTTCAGGGTAGGAGCGGAGCGTAGCACCCCATTAGTTTTGAAAAATTCGCGAGGATTCGTCAACCGGCGCCAAAGTTATTCCAAATAGAATGTTGCGGATTTCCTATGGAAACACGGTCCTAACTATAACTATCTACTGGCGACCGCCAGTAGATAATATATATATATATATATATATATATATATATATATATATATATATATATATATATATATATATATATATATATATATATATATATATATATATATATATATATATATATATATATATATATATATATATATATATATATATATATATATATATATATATATATATATATATATATATATATATATATATATATCGTGGGGTCACTTGCATACCCAGTCTTAATCGTCCTTTCTGCGTTTACTGCTGCAAATAATTAATTATTGTTAAAGAGAAACAGAGCATGGCCATATCAGAAAATCTAATGTCCACCATTACAAGTGGATCGCTCTCCATGTTAGCACCCAGGGCCACAAACCTATCACCCTCGCACTGTCACCAGAAAATCATACTCCCACATTTCTCACAAATCCCTGTCCACTGCCATCAATATATACTACACGATCTTCCCCTTGCAAATGTGATCAATATGTTATTTGTGCAAACAAGACACCTGTTTCTGACTTGTCATTTCAGCCTCGTTTCATACCCGGGAAGCTTTAAAAATTCAGGTCACAATAGAAAAGGAGCTGAAACAAGTCCTGGGTGCTGCTGTCATGCCTACATTTGAAACTGTCCTTCCCTTCCCAAGTTCTAATTATTTTTAGAACAGATGTAATAGCCTTTGCCGAGCAGAGAACATTATCCTCACTTCCCTAACGAGGAATAATAACAGCATTCATCCTGGTGCACCCACTCGGTGTTAATGTGGTCCTTTCCATTCCGGTTGGACCTCGCCTGTGTGCTTTCAGCTGCGAAGTGTCTGTGCTCTCCAATAATTAACACTCCGCTGGGTTTCATTTCCGGGTCAATGACTCATTCCACGCCTGCTCATTGAGCAGGTGATCGAGGAAAGTGAAAATGTCTGCCAGGTGACACTGAACGCCAGTGGCTGTGACTGTATCCAGTATAGGGATGGAATCTGGGTTAGCAAGTTATACGGCTCCTCCATCGCAGTAGTAAATGAAGCCTTTTTAGGAACTCCTGAGGAATTGTTATTGTGAATGCAAGTTAAGTAGGAATTGTTGTAGAAAAGATTCAACCAGTGCAAGTACTAGACACATATATGAAGGAAAGATAGCAAGAGTTATGTGTATGCTTTATAATAACAAATAAATCAAACTTCACAATTGTATGTGTCAATGTTAGGTGCAACTAGGTATGCGGGAAGTATGTAATTCTTATGAGGTCTCTCACTCTCAATAGTTCATGCATTCACTTACAAGACCTGACTTGGTTCACAATCCATTATGCTGTGAAGAAAGTCAGACAGACCTAGGGGATAAAACAAACACAGAAAAGGTGATTGGAAGGATGCTAATATATAGCCTAACCGCTGGCAATCGCTCTACGTAGCATATCATCCCATCGTTTTACACCCACTGTGCCACTCTACGCAAATGTCCATCTAATTCAAATCATTACTGATACTGCTCCTCATGAGAGCAGTCCATTCCAAACTACCAGGAAAGGTCCCCTCCAGAATGGACCAAGAGCAACCTCTGACCTGTTTCGGCTTTATTAGGCCTCATTTGTTAGTTATAGCTGAGATTCTGTGTCACAGCGAGGAAGCGAACAACATCTGGGCATACACTTGACCCTTAAGGTATTAAATTAAACACACAAAAGGTGATTGAAGGAGTACGCGTAAGTAGTTTAACTGTTGGCAATCTCTCTTGGTAGCATTCCAGTCCAGTGTTTCTCATGCACTGCACCACTCTAAGCAGAGGCCTGCCTTATGCAAAACTGCAGCCTAAATTCAGCCTTATTACGCCTCATCAGTGAGGGCCGCGATGAAGCCCATCAGCTGAAAAATTGACTGCGTAGGGTGTATCTTTCACACGTTCACTGTTTACCTGTGGAATTCGTCTTTCTGGGAAGAGATTGGGTACAGATTGCTAGGACCTCACAGCACAGCCCTTATTCAGCAAAAAATCTTGGTCTATTCCTGTGGGCCAAGATAAGGTCTGGTTTCTGATTGGCGAAATTCATAACTCGAGCACTTTGTAAATTACAAATGGAGATTGTGGTATCAGCAGTTATGTTCTTTATTTTCAAATCTGGTTGACAAACTTTGCCCTCGCCAACATGTGTTTTGTCTATGCTGACAATGTTCCAGCAGACTTCTTCAGGGCTAAATGATGCACTGTTTTAGGGAGGAAACTATGATTTACAGATCCCCTCACCTGCGCAAGGGACCTAGTTTTCACCACATTGCCGAAAAGTTAGCGTGAGTAATCACAGTCCCCTTGGTTAGGGTGTGTTAAAATGCACTGCAAAAAGAAAGCTCCAGTCAACCTTCATTTATTTACTGATGACTAGTATCTACAATCGCCAAAAGAGAATTTCAAATAGCATAGATGAAAGCACCTTCAATATGTACCCGTGTATCTTGCAGTGATGCAGTCACCCAAGAGCATGAACAGGTTAGTGCATAGTCCATGCTACAACACACAATATTTCACCCGACTCACCCAGTTCAGTCATAATGTTACATACACAATCGCCTAATCTCATAGATTCAATTAATTCTGAAAGTAAAAAAGAGAAAACATTATATTCTCATTGTCTGATAGCTGTTAATTTTTAAAGGAGTTATCTCCCGAGATATCTCGTACCTTAAACGTAACCACTAAATATGTATGCAATCCGTATGCATCCAATCAAACATAAATGTGAATTTGGCACAGATATATTATAGATGTGCCATTGTTTCTGTAAAGAAAACATATGTGGATCGAAGTTAGGACCTCTAGGGAACCTACACTCCTATTCTCGGCACTCTATCAAATATAAATAATTTTGTTCTATGATGCCAACTCTGCATACCATGTTAACATGATGTCCTACTTAATACCTCTCTCACAATTGTACAATACAATGTATCTCTGGTGATAACTCCTTTACAAATTGACAGATATTAGACAATGAGAGTATAATGTGTTCTCGTTTTCACTTTCATAATCAAGACGATTTATTAGATTAGGAGATTGTGTATGTAATATTACGACTGGACCAGGTGAGTCCGGTGAGATATCATGCATTGTAACATGGACTATGCACTAACCTGTGCATTCTCTTGGGTGACTGCATCATTACACGATACACAGGCACATATTGAAGGTGTTTCAGGGATTCTGCTCTTAGACCACAACTATGCTTGGAACCATAGAACATCAGTATGTAGGGACTGAGTCACCATACCACCTCAGTACCTGTGGGTCCGAGTCCGACTGGCTATAGTGCCTCACTTACCCTCATAACCTTACCAGAGAAACAAGTGAGTTGGCACCCCATAACACAACACTCTCGACCCTCTTAGGGATTGTGGTAACAGGAGGCACCCATTCACTCTCTCACTAGTAATCGTCCACGATAAGATAAACAGGAGACACGAAGGCAGTTTAGAAAATGTATTTAAACTATTGGGCTCTTAAATGCAGTATACATGCCACAATTAGAAAACAAATGCATACTAAAAATACTGTTAGCATGGCTAATAATCCATATATCATGAAAAGTCCTGTCATTTTATGGAACAGAATAACCTAACCCCCCTCCCCTGCTAATAAAGATAAATGATTATATATTAAAGATCTCTGATTACTGGCAGACCCTGTACCTTAGCATACACTCATGGACGCTCTACATATCAGCAGAAGCAGTACTCTTGTTGTAGAACTCTTCTTCCATGTGTCTGTTTTTGCTCATCTATATGATAGGACATGTGTGTGCATGAACAACAGCTGAATTCTTGTGTTTGTTATGTCTAGGTGCTAGTGCCTGGCCAGAAAGAACAACAAGGGAGATTATTGTTTGATCTTGTCAGTGGTGTTCAGGCTAAATCCCAGGAAAAGAACAGAACAAGAAAATATATGCAGGTTTCGTGTAAAAGTGCAATGTGGCACAAAAGCAAACCGTGTTAATATAGCAACGTGTGCAAAGGAGAATGCGGCCTACAATATGCACAATGAAGCTAACATAGGGAAAACTACAATGGGCCATGCTGGAAACACACTACAAAAGTGCTTACATCTTTACTATTTGAAAATCTCTTTTGGCGGTTGTAGATACTACTCACCAGTAAATGAATGAAGGTTGACTGGAGCCCTCTTTTAGCAATTCCTTTTAACACACCCTAACCAAGGGGACTGTCATTGCTCACGCTAACTTTTCGGGCATGTGGTGAAAACTGGGTCCTTATCCAGGTGACAGGATCTATAAATCACATTACGCCTTCCAAAAAAGGTGCCTCATTTAATATTGTAGCCCTGAAGAAGTCTGCTGCAACATTGTCAGCACAGACGAAATACATGTTGGCGAGGGCGAAGTTTGGCAACAAGTTATGAAAATAAAGAAGATAACTGCTGATACCACGATCTCAATTCGTAATTTATGGAGTGCTCGGAGACTGTTTGTCATTATTTTGGATTTTCCAGCAGGGGAAAACATGGTGGCTCTCTTCCCTCTTAGAGCACTGGACAATTATAATTTTTGCATATTGTCAAGCTTGATATTCTTTTCACTGTGGTAGTGTGCACCCACGTTCCCACTTTTCATTAGAAATTCATTACATCCACATTCTCACTTTCCTTATTTACAACTTCTAAATTTGCAAATTAGCATTTCTGGAGTTGGCTAAAGTTTTACAGCAATTCTCTGGCAGGATCCTCTCAGAGTTATCATCCAACGCTCAACTCTGGTCTCCTAAGTATCAGTGGATAAATTCAAACATACACTGGTAGTAAAAACATTAAGGTAATCCATGTCAGAAATATAATTCCTGTTTACAATTTGTTTAATTTTGCATTCCCATAACATTGCAGTGTGACCAGTGAACTCAGTCAACTCTAAGGGGATATTATCAAGGGTAGTATCTCCGCTTTAGCGGCACTTTTTGCCGCTAAAGCGGCGATATTCTTATCGCCCTATTAACAAGGCAGTGCTAACATGCATCAGCGCATGTTAGCAGCCGATTTCGTAACGCATCTCATGACAGCGATAGATATTGCTAATGAGATGCAAAGTAGGCGTTCCCTCCGAAGACAACATGTGGAATGCTCGCAAAACCAACATCGGTGTATCAACAATGCTGCCTCTGAAAAGCGAAGCGATAACAAAACGCGAGCTAAGCCCCCATTATCGCATGATTCTAATGCCTGAAAAAAACCTGACTTAGCAGTATTGCCTATGGGAGGTGGATTGTGTGGTTAGGTACACAGTCCCCTATTAACAAGCATTTTATTAGCACTGTGAAATCATCACAGGATTTCACACGCTGATGATGTTTATCGCAGTCTATCGCTGGATTGCACTTCGCCTGTTAGCAAAGTGTTGCTAATACGCCGCTAACACAGCGATGTAATTCAGCGATAGAGGGCGATAATGAAAAACACGCTAAGCGCGTTTTGCGATATTTATCGTAGTGTGTAGATAAGATGCCCCTGGATGTCTGTGGGAGTTGAGGTGTGGATGGGTGTTTCTAATGGACCACGATTGAGAACTCTGGAGTTGGAATTTAAGGTAGTGCAAGTTTCTCATAGTCCCATCAGTGTGTCATAAAGGAGTTCTGAACACGTTCATCACTTCCATATTCTCTCTGCGGAACACACATTTCAGTAATCATGTGTTCCAATAGTAATTGTGATTCTATGAGGAAGTGTGTGAAGGAGGAACACAGCTGTTGAAATATTGACAGTAAAAGAAAATGCAATGCCTACAGGAGAGTTGTTTGTTGTTTGTGGGGCGATAGTGAAGTGAAGGAGCTGCAAGGAAGTACCTGCAGGAGAGATAAGAAACAGAAGGTGCTGAAGAGGAAAGAGATGAGGTGTGAGATATGCAGATGTAGGTTTTTCCGAAAGATGTGGATGGACAAAGGGCATAAGTTCTACCAGGTTGGAACACTGCAGAGGAAAGTAGTATAAAAGGAAGAACAGGAATGACTAAGGCACTCCGTAGGCCATTTGACCGTAGTCATTTTTTATTCACAATCTCATATTTACTGAATTGAAACATGTTCATTTCTAATTATGCATGGCAGAATCATTGTTCCTATGCATTTATCGAATTCTGCTAATATGCATTGGCAAAGCCAATAGCTCGGGCTTGGTTTAGATGCATGTCCATTTTATGTTTGATATTTGCTGATGGAATAACATAAAGCAAGATACTGGTTGCGTCTCTGGCTTTTGTGCCTCCTCACATATGATGGGGAGGTGATAAAGAGGGCAGGGCACTGTCCATTACCCTTCTTCTGCCAAAGCACTGAGCACTCCTATACGTAACGTCCTGGGCTGCCCTTGTTCCACCACTGCCCACTTGCTATTCAGCAGTCAGAACAGCAGCACACACCCCTCTCTCCTGCAACCAAAACGTAGTGATGGGACATTTGGGATAGGCAATGTTGATGTCGCCTCACTACGTTTTGGGCCCTTGCCTGCCGCGGGTACTTGGGCCTCCCACACAAGTGAGGCACCATTTTTACCGGGAGACCTGGGGGAACGCTGGGTGGTGGTAAATTTGTGTGAGCCCGGTGATGCCACTACTTTCCCACCCCAAAATGTGTGAAAAAAGTGATTTTTTCAGCAAAAATTGAGGTTTGCAGGGGATTCTGGGTAAGGAAACGTTGGGGGATCCACGCAAGCCATACCTCCCTGGAAGCCGCCGGGTGTCTAGTTTTCAGAAATGCATGGGTTTGGTAGGTTTCCCTAGATGGCCGCCGAGCACCGGGCCAAAAACCAAAGTGACCCCCCTTGCAAAACCAGGTGGTTTTGCGATAGGCCATTTTGATGTCGCCTCACTACGTTTTGGGCCCTTGCCTGCCGCGGGTACTTGGGCCTCCCACACAAGTGAGGCACCATTTTTACCGGGAGACCTGGGGGAACGCTGGGTGGTGGTAAATTTGTGTGAGCCCGGTGATGCCACTACTTTCCCACCCCAAAATGTGTGAAAAATTGATTTTTTCAGCAAAACTGAGGTTTGCAGGGGATTCTGGGTAAAGAAACGTTGGGGGATCCACGCAAGCCATACCTCCCTGGAAGCCGCCGGGTGTCTAGTTTTCAGAAATGTGTAGGTTTGGTAGGTTTCCCTAGATGGCCGTCGAGCACCGGGCCAAAAACCAAAGTGACCCCCCTTGCAAAACCAGGTGGTTTTGCGATAGGCCATTTTGATGTCGCCTCACTATGTTTTGGGCCCTTGCCTGCCGCGGGTACTTGGGCCTCCCACACAAGTGAGGCACCATTTTTACCGGGAGACCTGGGGGAACGCTGGGTGGTGGTAAATTTGTGTGAGCCCGGTGATGCCACTACTTTCCCACCCCAAAATGTGTGAAAAAAGTGATTTTTTCAGCAAAAATTGAGGTTTGCAGGGGATTCTGGGTAAGGAAACGTTGGGGGATCCATGCAAGCCATACCTCCCTGGAAGCCGCCGGGTGTCTAGTTTTCAGAAATGCGTGGGTTTGGTAGGTTTCCCTAGATGGCCGCCGAGCACCGGTCCAAAAACCAAAGTGACCCCCCTTGCAAAACCAGGTGGTTTTGCCATAGGCCATTTTGATGTCGCCTCACTACGTTTTGGGCCCTTGCCTGCCGCGGGTACTTGGGCCTCCCACACAAGTGAGGCACCATTTTTACCGGGAGACCTGGGGGAACGCTGGGTGGTGGTAAATTTGTGTGAGCCCGGTGATGCCACTACTTTCCCACCCCAAAATATGTGAAAAAAGTGATTTTTTCAGCAAAAATTGAGGTTTGCAGGGGATTCTGGGTAAGGAAACGTTGGGGGATCCACGCAAGCCATACCTCCCTGGAAGCCGCCGGGTGTCTAGTTTTCAGAAATGCATGAGTTTGGTAGGTTTCCCTAGATGGCCGCCGAGCACCGGGCCAAAAACCAAAGTGACCCCCCTTGCAAAACCAGGTGATTTTGCCATAGGCCATTTTGATGTCGCCTCACTACGTTTTGGGCCCTTGCCTGCCGCGGGTACTTGGGCCTCCCACACAAGTGAGGCACCATTTTTACCAGGAGACCTGGGGGAACGCTGGGTGGTGGTAAATTTGTGTGAGCCCGGTGATGCCACTACTTTCCCACCCCAAAATGTGTGAAAAAAGTGATTTTTTCAGCAAAAATTGAGGTTTGCAGGGGACTCTGGGTAAGGAAACGTTGGGGGATCCACGCAAGCCATACCTCCCTGGAAGCCGCCGGGTGTCTAGTTTTCAGAAATGCGTGGGTTTGGTAGGTTTCCCTAGATGGCCGCCGAGCACCGGGCCAAAAACCAAAGTGACCCCCCTTGCAAGACCAGATTATCTATTGTTCCTACAGCGTGAGAATTTTGGAATAATATTGCAAAGAAAATGTGGCAGACATTTTGAGGTTTGCAGGACATTGGGGATAAAAAATTTTTTGTAATTCACAATAGAGACATCACCATGAACTCCCATGGGTTTCCGACAATATCTACAGTTGGTGGGTTATTCTTGCATGGAAAGTGTAACTTGGCAGAGAAACTAAAGACAAAGATTCCTGCACAACCATCTATTCCTCAAACACACACACATACTGGTTGGATTTGGCACGAGGGCGAGTCATGGTTCAGTGTATTAAATTTTATTAACAAGAGATTTCACAAAAATGAAATGCACTGTCAATAATTAAATTCACAAAAAACCAAACCAATGACTCGCAGCTCGTGAGCTGTAAAGCCACGTCAAGGCACCAACCACTTTACAGGCCATTCACACACCTTTCATACGTGATACAAACAAGACCATTCGCACCACCAGGCACAAAAGCAACACATTACAAAATTCACCAAAAAGGGACAAGGTACACCCTGCTTCAGAAAGACAAATATTACTGCACAGCCATCTAATCCGCAAGCACACACACATACTGGTTGGATTTGGCACGAGGGTGAGTGATGGTTCAGTAGATACAATTGTATTAGCAAGTGATTTCACAGAAATGAAATGCACTGGTAATAATTGAAAGGGCGAGAAACTGAACCATTGACTCACAGCTCGTGAGCTGTAAAGCCACGACAAGGCACCAACCTCTTTACAGGCCATTCATACACCTTTCATACGTGTGAGACATACAAAACCATTCACACCGCCAGCCGCGGGCCCATCACATAACAAAACTCACACCAGCACACAGCGCCATTCAAGGGCCCATCACTTTCACACGCCCACAATCCAGACACAGCAACTGCACAGGCTGATGGATTGCGTGGAGTGGCACTCAGCTAGCAGTGTGTGTAGTGACCAGCAGAAAGTCACTACTCACACACAGCCAGCAGAGCACCAGTCCACACACACCGCTAGCCAAACACCAGTCCACGCACACCGCTAGCCAAGCGCCAGTCCACGGACACCACCAGCCAAGCACCAGTCCGCACACACCACCAGTCCACGCACACCGCCAGCCAAGTACCAGTCCACGCACACCGCCTGCCAAGCACCATTCCACGCACACTGCCAGCCAAGCTCCAGTCCACGCACACCACCAGCCAAGCACCAGTCCGCACACACCACCAGTCCACGCACACCGCCAGCCAAGTACCAGTCCACGCACACCGCCTGCCAAGCACCATTCCACGCACACTGCCAGCCATGCTCCAGTCCACGCACACCACCAGCCACACACCAGTCCACGCACACCGCCAGTCCATGCACACCGCCAGCCAAGCACCATTCCACGCACACCACCAACCAAGTGCCAGTCCACACACACCAACAGCCAAGCGCAAGCCTACACACACCGCCATCACATTTAGGATTTAAAAAAAAAAAAAAACACAAACAAATTGCAAATAGATACAAATCTTCTAACAGAAAATCAGCAACTAAATACATTGCACTAACACCAACCTTGAAACAGAATCAAATTATCCAAAGAATACAGACCAGGCAGTTCACTTTACCACTCAAGAATCCTCTCAAAAATTCTTTCGTGTGTGGTACGCTCTAAAACAAGCAGAGAGACACAGTGCAGGATGAGAAGGACAGTCGGGGCAGTACATACGACTCTCCTTCCGCAAACCTTTTCGCCAACAGACTCTACATCTCCTACTGGGAAAATCTTTTGCGGGTGTGGGAGGAATGTGATCTGGAAAGTGGCGTTCTTTCAATCTAGCAACATCCTCCACCAGTCTAACTCTAGGAACACTTGCCTGTTCCACTACAACAAGGCTGCCTATTACAGACTCCTGAAACTTAGCAAAAGTCATCTTTGACTCAGGGCAAGAATCCTGGAACACAACAAAAGCATTAAACATTGCCATGTGGAAAAGATGGATAGCCAACTTCTTGTACCAAATGTAAGCCTTACGAAGAGCAGTGTAAGGTTCCAACCTCTGATCTACTCTGTCAACACCACCCATGTGCCTATTATAGTCTAAAATGCACACAGGTTTGCGCGCTTCAGCGACCTGACCCCAAACAGTCACAGGTGCAGTGCTTTCATCATGGATGGTAGTCAGCATGTAGACATCTCTCCTGTCTGTAAACTTCACAGCAAGAAGCTCCTGGCAACGCAACGCACTGCACTGTCCCCGCACAAGCTTTTGACAAACAAGTTCTTTCGGGAAACCTTTACGGTTAGAGCGGATTGTGCCACAAGCAAGAGTGTCCACTTTGGCCAATTCCCTGAACAACCGCACACCAGTGTAGAAGTTA
This sequence comes from Triturus cristatus, assembly GCF_964204655.1. Taxonomy (NCBI): domain Eukaryota; kingdom Metazoa; phylum Chordata; class Amphibia; order Caudata; family Salamandridae; genus Triturus; species Triturus cristatus. The sequence goes on along the minus strand of NC_140584.1, from coordinate 130,095,584 downwards.
TCTACATATAAATGGTGGCCTTTGTTAAAAAATCCTCTTCCAAGTTCCCAAACAATTTTCTCAGTCACTCCAAAAGTGGACGGACAACCAGGGAGGTTAAACCTAGATTCCTTACCGGTGTACACCCTGAAATTAGAGACATATCCAGTCCTACTGTCACACAGCATATACAGCTTTATTCCATAGCGTGCCCTCTTACTAGGAATGTATTGCCTAAAAACCAAGCGGCCCTTGAACAACACCAAAGACTCATCCACTGCAATTTGTTTCCCAGGAGCATAGATCTCAGGAAATCGATCAACAAAGTGATCAAGGACAGGCCTAATCTTAAAAAGACGGTCACAGTCAGGGTGATCTCGTGGCAACGCTAAACCATTATCAACAAAATGCATCATCCGAAGCAGTAGCAAATACCTGTCACGACTCATGACTGCCGGAAAAATAGACGTTGCCATCAAGGGACTGCTAGACCAATATGAAGACATTGATGGCTTCCTTAGCAAGCCCGTCAAAAAAGTTAAACCCAAGAACTTCTTCATCTCTTCAACATTTGTGGGAGTCCACCGGGTAGCTCTAGAGTGTGGCTTAAGACTGGCACAGTTGTCCCTCAAAAACTGTTCGGCATACAAATTAGTCTGCTCAACAATCTCTGCAAAAAACACATCGTCCATAAACAATTGAAAAAAATTGACCGGCAAAAAGTTTTCAGTATTCACTCTAGACCCTGAAACACCAGTAAACTCTGGCAATGCCGGCTGCACCATGCCAGGGGCAACCCAGAGGTCATCACTTTCAAAGGGAAGCCTTGCAGCCCCAGCCTGCAGCCCAGAAGCCTCTTGCCGCACTACACCAACGGGAAGCCTTGCAGCCCCAGCCTGCAACCCAGATGCCTCTTGCCGCACTATCGGCACATCAGTCTCCTCCTCTAACACAGGCACTTCATCCGCACTAAGAGTATCTTCATCATCCGATGACTCCATACGGAGAGACAACTCACTGCCAGAATCGTCCCCTGCCTCCTCTCCCTCAGATGCAGAGTCAGTCTCTGAACCAATATCAGAGGAAGACTCAAACAGCAAACCAACAACCTGCTGAGCAGTCATCCTGCGGCTAGCCATTATACTTACTAAGATAGAAGACTGCACAAACAAGTCAACAACAACCAACAATGTGCAAACCAAGTAAGTAAAGAAATGTGTACCTTTATCACAAAGATCAATGTACTCAAAAACTATACAATCCAATTACAAGAGACAGCTGCACTCACCAGAAACCAACTCTGCAGTGACACAGCAAAAACCAACGATATCAAACTAGAAAGAAGAAAAAAAAACAAATCACTCACAAGACAACAAAATACACATCAAGCACCAATGCAAAAAGTTTTTGGCACTCAAAAAACAAACATACTGCTATTATTACACCATTTGCAAAAAAAATTCATGCAGAGAAATCAAACACATTTACATTGTACAAAAGAGAGTCTCTTACCAAACTACACAAACAGCAGAACCGCCAGAAACAACACGGCAAACTGAAAAGAGCAAAAGCCTTCACCTAGAACAAAAAAGTAAAAAAAAAAAAAACATTACTATTGCGATTCACAAAAAATAAAACAATAAACATTACAACATGCTATATTACTACCCAAATGGTCAATCGGGTTATGTTCCAGGTGGGGCAGAAAACAGCAGGGAAAAAACAGAAGGGAAAAAAAGGCTACTCTGTCCCGGGGCGGGTGGGCCAAATACATATTATAAAAATTGCCCCCTGGAAGCGACACAAAGGGGTTTTCTGCCCCCCCCGGGGCCAGAAAAGTCTGTGGAGTAATTATCCCCCAGGGAAGCGACCCTTGCCCAAGGGGTCGCTTCCCATAACAATATTACGAAATTCCCTGGTGTCTAGTGGGCTTTTCTGCTCCCCCTGGGGGCAGAAACGGACCGAAAGTGGACCGATCTGCCCCCAGGGGGGGCAGAAAAGTCTGTGCACAAATTCTCCCCCAGGGAAGCGACCCTTGCCCAAGGGGTCGCTTCCCATAACAAAATGACAAAATTCCCTGGTGTCTAGTGGGCTTTTCTGCCCCCCCAGGGGGCAGAAACGGACCGAAAGTGGACCGATCTGCCCCCGGGGGGGCAGAAAAGTCTGTGCTGAAATTCTCCCCCAGGGAAGCGACCCTTGCCCAAGGGGTCGCTTCCCATAACGATATAACAAAATTCCCTGGTGTCTAGTGGGCTTTTCTGCCCCCCCCCCCGGGGGCAGAAACGGACCGAAAGTGGACCGATCTGCCCCCAGGGGGGCAGAAAAGTCTGTGCTGAAATTCTTCCCCAGGGAAGCGACCCTTGCCCAAGGGGTCGCTTCCCATAATGATATGACAAAATTCCCTGGTGTCTAGTGGGCTTTTCTGCCCCCCCTGGCGGCAGAAACGGACCGAAAGTGGACCGATCTGCCCCCGGGGGGGCAGAAAAGTCTGTGCTGAAATTCTCCCCCAGGGAAGCGACCCTTGCCCAAGGGGTCGCTTCCCATAATGATATGACAAAATTCCCTGGTGTCTAGTGGGCTTTTCTGCCCCACACGGACCGAAAGTGGACCGATCTGCCCCCAGGGGGGGCAGAAAAGTCTTTCACATATTCACCCCAGGGAAGCGACCCTTGCCCAAGGGGTCGCTTCCAACATGGCCAAAAACATCATCCCTGGGGTCTAGTGGGGGCATTCCTGTCCCACGATCGCGACGCTGTGCGCGATCGTGGGACAGGAATGCCCAGCATTGAGACATCAGGGGAGAGGAAATACTCTTTCCTCTCCCCCGATGCCTCAAGGCCCTTGAATTCCGCCCCCCCCCCGCAACACAGCACCAAAACACTTACCCTTCCCGTTGGACGCGCTGGAAGAAATGAATTCCAGCGCGTCCAACGCTTCCTGATGACTCTGGCGCGCGCTGTGCGCGCTGACGTCATCAGGAAGCGTGGGGGGGCTCGGGGGTGGCAGCGGAAACTCTTCCGCTGCCATCCCCCTCTGTGGGGGCACGATCGATGACCCCGGGGGGGAGCGCCAGCGCTTCCCCCAGGGGCTGTGCTCATGACGGAGCGGTTCCGTCATGAGCACAGCTCAACCGATGCTCATGACGGAACCGTTCCGTCATGAGCATCGAAGGGGTTAAGGATATTATCTGGTGAAGCAAATATTTCTAATGAAAACTGCTGTTCATTGAAGACATTTTTCTGGTGGCCATCACATCTGTGTGTTCTTTCAAAGATATGCACAGGCTGGACAAGCATGCCATTACACTCTTGGGTGTCTGTTGAATGCTGAGCCTGGTAGACCCATCACTCTAACCTCCCTGGGAAGCTTCTGACTGCTTGTCATCACCACTACAAGGAGTCAAATGCTGAAGGGATTCAACTTGGCCATTGACCCTGGACGTCTGGTCACTCTTAGGCGACTAACTACATCAGCAATGGCTGGGGACCAGCAGCCCCGGCGTGCCAGTGGTCCCCCAAACTGAGCCTGAAAGATACTGTGCAATGGTGGAAGTCACCTGATGACTTGAGATCAGATATTTTCAAACATTTGAAACTGTAATTAGAATCCATCCTTGTATCGTTATACACTAACTCCATAAAATAAATCATTGTCAGTACTCATTCAGGCATCATGTGTCACACTGCTGTTCAGAAACCAATGAGACTGTGCTAACTACAGACCTACTAAATCTATCAAAAATACCTACTACAATGTGAGGCAAATGATTCACTAAAAATAAATTGAATAAACTGCTTTAATTAAAGGTAGATCAGGCACTAATAACCTAAGGCAAATTCAAGATGTATTCTACCAAATGACACACCACTTATTAGTGGGTATACAGACGGAGAAAAAGATTGACATTATAAGCTGGTTATTTCTCAGCGATTAAATGTAATTAATTTTGTGCAATAAATAATTAACAGTATCCAATTCCTGTACAGTAGTTCAAAAGGAAACTGTAACACACTCTATCTATTATTGAGGTCAAGTTGCCTGTTGAAAGGTATTCAACTAGGGCCTCCTCTTTGATTTGCCTTGGCACTAGATATTTCAGTGAGAGCAAACAGGTCTGACACTAAACATCACAGTTATTAAAATAGGTATTAAGGGGAATAGATCATTATAGGACTAGTTATTTACTCTTCCCAGACGATGTCCCTGTTGACCACAACTATTGGAGCGCGTGAGCCAAATTTAACAGGGCCTAGGCCCAGCATTATTAACTTTTGTCAAACACTTGGTATTCTTTCTTGGAACATTGCAGGGATTGCAGGCACCAGGGATGACCCCTTCTAGTTGACTTTTTTACTGAGGTTTAGTATCATCTGCCTCGAAGGGACCTGGGAAGTAAATCATAGTACTTTTCTTGATGAATATTGTCATTTTTTGTGCCTGCACATAGCTCTAAATCAGGAAGACCAAGGGTGGTCATTGGACTTTAATTTCCCTTACCCTTAATTGCAATGTGGAACAGCTGGAACCTGGTTCTTTCTACTTGCTAGCTTTGTGGTGGACCATCTCTAGCTCCTGCAAGCTGTTGATAATGAACTTTTACAATGCCAACAGTTGTCAATCCACCGCTGAACATGTACGAATAATCAGATCATTGCTTGTAAACTGTTTTTGCTCTGCTAATATTTTCATCCCTGTGATTCAACTGGGTGACTTTAATTTGCACCCTTTTTTTTTTTTTATAAATGCAGGCTTACCAATGGGATCTCTCCCCCTCCCTCAGACACTCATTTTGAGCATACTGCCCAGAGTGAGCTGCTGAACACTATGCTGAATGATTATAACTTGTCTGACTTAGCTGAGGGGGAGATGATGTCTGGCCCTTGTGCCGTTGTGCACACGTTTACAGGGAGGGGTGCCTTTGCTATAATTGTTTATATCTTTTGTTTCAACTGCCCTACTGCTGTTATTTCTTAAGAGGAATATACTTAGGGGCTCTACAAGAGAGCATAACCCTTTAACAGCTACCCTACACTGGAGGTACAGCAAAGATCCGGTTGAGATTTGGATTCAAGGGCAGTTGACCACACATGATTAGGGATGCAGACTCAGGTGGAAGGGTATAGAGACTGACCTTTTTATCATAATTTGTTTGATCTTAGTTTTGATGCTTTTATATTTTGTCTTGACCTTCATTACATGGATGTGACTATTCTTAAATCATTTCCTTTCATCAGAGGGCGTGTGCAGGCCATTCTTACCTCCCCTCTAGCATGTTCGCCCCTTTCTTATAAATGGTTCGATAACTCAAAAACCAGGGCCTTGGGTGACCTTTTGATGGCCCTTAAGGAAAAACCCAGGGATGGATGCAAAGTTGCCTTTTTCAGAACTTTGTATAAAGCTACTTTGATACGCAGGGAGTATGCCCTGAAACAGACAGCATGTCAGGATCTTGTTGCTACTTGTGCCTCTAGATCTAGTGCAAATTTCTGGGAGATTGTGAACCACCCACTATTTAATCATGACTCAGGAAATCCATTTTCACAGCATATCACAGCTGACCTGTGGGTCAAACATTTTGAATCCATTTATGATAGACTTTGTCCTATGAGTGATTCTACCAAGTCCCATTCACCTCTGATGTCTGTGAGTAGCTTTTCTCTATCTTTTGATTGGGAAGAGGTAAGAAATTTCATCTTAAACTTATCAAGGTACACAGCTCCTGGCCCTAGCGGGATTCCAATGGACTTATTTAAGTTTATATTTGTGGGCATCTATACTATACAATTTAGCTAGTTCATGGTCTAAATAAATCATCGTCCCTGTATTTTTTAAAAGGAAGCATGAGATAATCCTCGGTGCTACCACCCAATTACCTTAATTGATTCTGATGTTAAAGTCATGGGAAAAATATTTCCATCTAGACTTAAGACTTGATCCGCAAACGTAGCGTGCTATCTGATGTGAACCACATCCCATGGGAACAAAATCTAAAGGGAGGGGGCATGCAGCCCCCCTCTCTTAGCCTTATTAGGCTCCAGGGATCTAATCCAATACCATACCAATAAGAAAGGGGAAGGGTGCCATGTGGTACCCCTCCATGAGCCTCAATAGTCCTTGGCCAGCCCATCGCCAGGACAATATTTTTTTTTTAAAAGGGAGGGGGCGAATGATCCCCCTTCCTGAGCCTCATTCAGCCTGGGGACCACATCCCCCAAGGTCCTAGGTTCTTTAAATGGGAGGGGGTCACGTTGCCCCCATCCTCGAGCCTGATTAGGCCCTGGTGAGCCAATCCCCCAAGGTCTTGTTCCTTTTATAGGGTAGAGGGCCATACCCAATTGGCCATCCTTCAAAAACCTTTCTCTCACAGATCTTACTAATATATCTAATTTCTCAAAGCCATCCTGTATCAAGATTGATAAAGGGTGGGAATGTCCTTCAACAGTTCTCAACCTGGAGTCACCACTTCTCAAAATTGTCTGCTCCCCTTACTTAAGGAATCTTCCTAAAAGTTCTCAAGACAGGTCAGCTCCTACCACTCTTAAAGAAACCCTGAAGAGCTTGTCAACTGCATATCTTTTCTCTGCAAGATCATTGAAAAAACAGTCTGATCTCAATTCCATGATCACATTAATGCCATACATCTTCTGCGTGACTACCCATTTGGCTTCTAATCACTCTTCAGTATGGAGACAGCAACCTAACAAATTTTGTACCACATCATTCCATTCTGTTTCCAGATACAGATGACCCGTGCACCTGGGTTTGCTGGGCATCTCAGCTGCCTTTGACATGGTTGACCATTCCTCCCTCATCCATAGTCTGAAGTCTTGAATAGGATTCACAAGCAACATGCTTCGCTGGTTCTCCTATTTAGCTAACCTGCATCAGTTTATTTAAATGGTCAACTCCAGGCCCCAAAATATTCCTATCCCTTGCTGACTTGCCTAGAGTTCCATATTGTCCTGCATCCTCTTCAAAATCTGCATGGAGTTCCTTGAACCTCTGAAACAATTTAACCCTACATTGTTGGATATCACGTTGCCCACATACCTTTAGATAAAAGTTGGAAACCTGGCTATAATATTCAGCTGTGTATCTGTTAAGTCCTTTCACACAAATGCCAGGACACCCTTAAGGGTAATTGCTGCACTATGCAAAATGCGTAACATAACATATGATAACATTAGAGCACTTCTGACTGATAATACCATAAAAATTCACCAATATGCTGATGGATACACAGGTAGAATTCATTCCTAATATTTGCCAAGAACAACAACCAACAACTAGTCCAAGCTTGGCAAAATGACATGTACGGGGATTCAAACCCCAACTTTCACCCAAAGTGATGTCACTTAGGTTCAATCAGGACACCAAACTCACTATCAAGGAACTTTTTTGCCACAAAAACAAGGAAGGCCTGGGATCAATTGCATCTACTAAAGAAAGTAAAAACATTCCTCCCAAAAGTCAGTTTCAGAATGGTGGCAATGCCCTATTCTATGGCCTCCCAGATTCCGCACTGGGTCCCCTGAAGTGCATGCTACACCCTGTAGTTAGTCTATCCAGGGCCCGAAAAAATATAAACACAATAGCTCATAATGATGGAACTTCACTGGTTCCTATTGTCAGTTCACACCATCTTCAAATCCGGCGGCATCATATACAAAGCCATCACAATCATCACCTCGGTATATCTAGTTTAAAAGCTCACCATATCCCATGGCTTTTGGCACACCCTCAACCAGGACACCATCAGAATGTAGGGTAAAGAAGTTCAATAAAAATTAAAAACAGGCCTTCTGCATCTATGCATGTTTACTTACTTACTTTAATCTTTATTTCGACTCCTTAGAGTCATAAAAGAACAAAAGAAAAATATACAGTCAAATAATAACAGAAAACAAGCACCCAGGGTAAAGGAAAAGTTACATCAACTGCAAATAATATAATAGGTCAGGAACATAGACTTCATAGATACAATTATATTTCATAATGTCAAAAGAGTTCTTCTAATGTTCCATACAGCGGCTAAATACTTGGTAACAGCAAAAACAGTGGGAGGGGATAGGTCAGATTTCAGCAAGCGATAAGCATCCAAATGATTCCTAAAACCCCAATTTTTACAAATAGGAATAATCCACTTTTTCCTGGGTTTCATATAAAATGGACAAAAAAACATTAAATGAATATCATTTTCCAGTCATTTATACAAGCTGGACAATTTTTAGAAGTGGGTGGGTGCCAGCGACTAGTAAGGGCTCTAATAGGTAATGCATTGTGTCGCCATTGCAGGAATAGTTTCCTAAGACCAATGGGGTTAATATCGTCCAAAACTGTCTCCAACATATAATAATCCTTCACTATTAGGAAGGAGGTAGACATGGGCCCCAAAGTGGTCATTGTTGATAAAAGAGTCATATTACGGTCGTAGTACAAGGCAACCACATTTTTTCGGGATATAGTACTACATGCCTCTTGAGGATTTGTCCAAAGAGGGAGTAGACCCATCACCGAAAGCTCCTCCTTAATATACTTAAGCCAAGGGATATTACGTAGAGCTGGGTGTTGATGTATCTCCCTGAATTCACAGCGATAGCTCGAGAGTTCAGGGGTTGTCCAGAGTCGTCTCCAAAAAATTAGAGGCTTCACACCTAATTCTTCCTTTATTGATCTTAATCCCATATCAAGCCTGAGTGGGAGAAGTGGTGTGCTCGGTGGAAGAGCGGCCAAGTTCCGAAGGAACTTGTTTTCCGTTTTGACAAGATCAGGGGAACAATTGTTGCCCCACAGTTCACCGCCATATGTTACTGCCCCCGTGCCTGCATTTTATAAATTTCTAGTGGCGGGCCAATAGGGTGTATCATAGATTCTTTCCATAATTTCAAAATACCCCCCGCCTATGCATGCATAAACGGGAATACTATTCCTGTATCCATCAGGACTGCCAGAACCCTGCAACTTAAAAAAAAAAAAATAGGTGAAGAAGCAACTTTCTAAAAAGCACTATAAGACAATGTAGTATAGTTCCCTTTTCTCCCAGAATTCAGCTACCGCCCCTGCTACTTGTTGACTGTATGTTTGCCTTTGACACAGTACAGTACGCAAATGCCCTTTGGCTATATTTTTTCTATAAGTACCGTGTACATGCATATAAATCTTCAAAGGAATGAGTCATAACATCCAAACTCCCTGGCCATTTTTCAAGCAGCATTTCATACTTAAAACAATCTCATCAAAACAACCTATTAATACTGAACTCTATCACCTCTTACCAAACGACAGCATTCACCTGTTGATAAAAAATGATTGGGAAACTATCACTATGTTTTGAAACTATCATTTCTAATAAATACCAGTCAGTGCAGTGATGTAGACTAGTAGACTAAAGTTAAACACTTCGGGGCCGATTCACAGAACTAATCTGAGATAAAATCCTAAACTCACTACTTTTGGTATTCACAGAAGTAGTAGTAAAGTTAGGACTCCTAACTTAACTTCTACTAGATGCCTTTTGTGAATACCGAAAGTCATAAATTTAAGATTTTGTCTCAGTTTAGTAGTAGTAAATTTATGAGTCCTAACGTTACTACTACAAAATGCCTTCTGTGAATACCAAATGTAGTAAGTTTAGGATTTTATCTCAGATTAGTTCTGTGAATAGGCCCCAATCACATCCGAAAGAAATAAAACATTTTGAATTCTGAGGAGCCTTTCTATTCTTACCATGGGGCAGATTTTCTTAAAATTCAAGCAACACAGCAAGGCAATTTGCTGTGATGCATTGCATGCGCGGGAGAGAGCTCAAAAGCACCATTTCTACCACGATAAGGCCCTCTTCAGCTCTCCCCCTGCTCTGGAGCAATTCAAATTGCCTACAATAGGGGCAGGATTGTTTTTGTACTGGAAGGATCACCTTCCTGCACAAAACAATCCTTAGAGGCATATTCTTCTTTCTATGCATTCAGCAGAATGCAGCACCCTTGTAAAGAGTAAGTAACAAGGAGAAATAAAGATATTTTGCCTCGTTATGCCTCACTGGGGAAGTTGTAGCATTTTGACACATTCCCAGGTTTACTAACTTTAGTAAATCTGGGAATGCACCAAAATTCATAGGTGGATGAATGATAAAACCCATTGTGTTACCGTACCAAAGCAAAGTAACACAAGGCTGTGCTATGTGCTTTGTATTCACTAAACCACACAAAGCCTCTCATAATGGCTTTTCATGATTTAGGGGCTCATTATGATGGAGGGCGGACATCAGTCCACCCACCATCATAGCGGTGCTGGGACTGCCCGCCAGATGCACGCATAGCGGCGGTCCCACCAGCCCAATTAGGATGCGCCCGCCATTACATTGCGGACGGTGCTGCTGGCTGCAGCACCGTTCGCAATGTTAAAATGCCACGATGTACATTTCCATGCACAATGTGGCAGGCACCGCCCGGTGCCTGCGACCTTGTGCATGGAAATGTAGGGGGGTACCATGGGTACCCTCCAGTGCACAACGGGCACCCCCATCACAGAGGAGGACCGTAACAGGCACCCCGAAGCCAGCCTCCGCCAGCCTTTCCATGGCGGTTCCAACGCCATGGAAAAGCTGGCTGACGCCAGCATTGTGATTGGGTGGGCGGTGGCTGCTAGGCACTGCCACCATATCCCTGGTCTGCACCACTCTGCCAGGTAATCGCAACGATTGCCTGTGGCGGAAGCGTGGCGGGTACTCTTTGCGCCCGCCACGCTTGTGGAATGATTCCCCCCGTCATCCTAATGTGGTGGGGCAAAATGGGAGCCAGATGGCAGAGGGACCGTCACTGCCGGCCCAGCGGTGGTGGTCCCTCTGCCATCGTAATGAGTCCCTTAGTTAGTACCAAAAATTATGCAACCCCAAGCAAAATGATAGTAAATCTGCCACTGTGTTTTTTGCATGATTTACCTGCCGTATATGTTGATGGCTTGGCTCGTGCTTGGACTTTTAGAGCTACGCCATAGCTTTGACTCTGCTCCGGGTCAGCTCCCCTATTAATTTGCTAACTTATGCACCTTCACTGAAAGCTGGTGATATGTAGTCTAGGCCAACTCCATGGCCATTTCACTGAAGGGATAGGCTGCTACAGTCTTTCTTCCATGACCTTTGCAGTTTATCACCTTCTGTCTCAAAGCAGATGCATCACTCCACTCTCAGTTGTGTGGTTAGCATTTGCCTCTCGATGGAAAGGACCACTCAACTAAAGACGTGATATTCTTACTTCCACATTCCTTTGTTTCATCTATACCAGTGGGAATTGGCCCTTTTATTGCACAATTAATAAAAACCATTACTAATAATATGTGATGCACACAGTTCTGTTAACATTGACAACAGAAGTAGATCACATAGCTTAAAAACTACAAAGTGATAGGAAATTACCTTGAACATGATATGAGCTGAATAGTTCGCATTCACTTATTGGTGTGCTGTAAATTGGTCTTATGCGTTTAACACCATCCAGGCGTGAGCTCTCCCTGAAACAAGGTGTTTATGGCAGAATGACGACAGTTTCTTTGAAGATGTAATTTCCAGTCTTTAAAAACATTCTGGGATAACTGACATCTCCCACAGGTTGTTAATTTCTGGGAGTTCTAGTCATGGATGTCAATTCACCAAAATGCAATGGGTAGCGGAAGTGACATCACATGTCATTACATTTCCTGTGTTGATATCATAGGAAGTGATATCAAATTACCTCTGACCCCTATTGACCCTCCGCATAGCTGTCTGTTTCTTAAGTGTAAGTCTTTATTTTCTGTGTCACCTGTTGCTGTCCCTTTCTAACCTCTCCTGTCTCCTTCTCTGTCTCGACTATCTTTCTCAAAGTTCTCTTTATAATATATCACATCCTCCTCTCTCTCACCTGGCTTTCTCACCTATTTGCCTATTTTTCACCTCTCTTACTCTCTTCTCTATCTCTTTCTTACCTGTCTCTGTCTTAATATCATATACATATTTCCCCGCATTTCTTTATTTTTTTCCTAAACTCTGTCTTATCACCACACCAAATTTCAGGTCTCGCCTAGCGACGCAGCGAATGCGCTACTCGCCTTAGCGAGATCTATTGTCGTTGTTTTCTTGGCCGAAGGGGGACAGGAGATGTGCACTTGCCTGGACAGCGGATGTGCAAGCTCACAACGTATCTTCTCTGGTGATGTAAGCTTGCGCCCGGACAGCAGATGTGCACGCTCACGGCATGGCGCGCTTTCCCTCATGCTCGCTCCCTCTCTGTCTCCATCAGGCCCATGGCGCGCTTTCACTTTCCCTCCCTGAGGCCTTTCAGCATAACGCGTGCATGGCGCGCTTTCACTTTCCCTCCCTTCCCTCCCCCTCCCCCCCGGGACAATAAAGGGTTGAAAATGTAACTTGGACCTGAGGCAGGTCGAACCAAGGATGTTTTCAGGGGAAGCCGCTTCAGACTCGGACTTGGAAGGACTTAAAATGATAGTGGTTCTGGTGATCATCGTTGCCTACGTGAAAGCCCTGGAGCAGCTGGGTCTCTTAGACGTGGGTGATTAATGTAGGTTTGGAAGAACGACAGGCGTTGTGAACCCATTTCACCCGTGTTTGACATCTGTGCTAAGCTTGTCTGCAGCGCGCAAGTTCAAAAGTGGGGGGGTAAATTCCGCATTTGTAATTTACTCTTCAGCACGAGGTGGTAAAAATACCATTGTTGGAAAACGAGGCAGCATCTGTGAGGCCTGCACAAATAAATGAGTACATTTGTCCTTCACTGGAAACCAAACACCCAATTGTAGCTCCTGACTCTCAGAGGGTAGCGTTGCAGAGCAGTCTGAGGCTTACTCAAGGGAGGTGGTGTGGGCTAGTGTTAGAAGGTGGTTCTGACACGTTGGGCCGCCTGGATTTTTTTTTGCTTTTACTGTGGGGGAACCTCATAAGTTGGGACTCACCCACAGTGAACTCAGGATGTAAGAGACTGCATGGGGATTTTACTGGTGTCCCCCTGGCTTGACTAGGCCGCTGCGCAGCAGCTGGAGTATGGGGCACCGGGTTGGTTACATGCAGACACATGTGTACATGCGTGTGCACACGTGTACGGGCTGCGCAGGGGAGATTCCTAGCGTGCGCAGTCCAGGAGCAGCTACAAAGTCAATGGTGTGGCAGGACTTATGCAGTATTGGGTGGTGACATGGAATAGGCTTTATACACTGGATAGAAACATGCCAGGGAAAGTCAGTGTGTCTTACTGTTTTTTACTTCATTATTCCCCTATGGGAATGTGGAGCCTATGGGCTAGACTAACTTCCATTAGGCCTACAGATTCCAGACACGCACTTAAGTCCACTGTAGCGGATGTGAAAATAAGTATTCAGCAGAGCCCAAAGTCATATTTGTACTGCTTTTAGGTCATCCAGAACTGTCATATTTTTCTGAGCCAGCCATGACCAGACCCAGGCTGAGGGCTGACCTCAGCTGGATGGATTTATAACCTTTCTTCCACAAGCGAGGGCCTCCTCTCCATGAAGAGATGATGGGTGGGGCTACAGGCCCATCCATCACTAGGTGCCAGGCACCAGGCTGCACCAAGGAGGGAAGGAGTTGGGTTTCAGAGGCCATGTGGCCAGAGACATTGGACGACGCCATTTTGAACAAACCAAGAGGCTGGACAAGAAGGAGGGAGCAAGGGCAGGCAAGTGATGTATCGCTGTTTGATAGGACCAACAGAGACTTCCTGCCAGCCCCCTACTCAACTTTTAAAAAGTGCTTGCACAGGAAGAGAAGCTCTCTCTGGGGTGTGGTCGGCTGAGGGTGAAGGTGCTGGAGCCTGGCGCAATGGGCAGTTGGAAGGAGAGACCCTCTGACTGCCCCCAGGACCCTATCAGCACCAGAAGAAGAGCCCAGGACCGGTCTGCAGAAGCAGTGGCCTCTGCGCAGGGAGAAGAGAGGCCAAGGAGGAGAGCCAGGCGAAAGGCTGGTGCAGGGAGCCAGTGAAGACAGCTCCCTGCTGAATCCACCCTTTTGGAGACCCGGAGGGCGAAGGAGAGTGCTCCCAGTAGCTGGGGGACACCACCAGGAGCAAGAAGACGCGGAAATGGGGCAGATCAGACCCCCAGGGTCTGAGATATGGCCCCCGGAAGGTAGGTGACCTTTGACCCCTAAGAAGACCGATGCCGAAGTGCGTGGGGCTCCGCCGCCGGTCTCAGAGATGCCACCGGGGTGGGTCAGGTCCCGGGGCTGCCCCCAAGAAGAAGTAAAGCCGGGGAGCGCCGTCGTGCTCCCCGTGAAGGTGCCCGGCATGGGGGCCAGGAGCCCACCCTGGCCCCCACCGAAGAAGGAGGCGGGGAGCTCTGTCGCGCCCCCCGCGAAGATGTGAGCCGGGGAGCGTCATCGCGCTCCCCGTGAATGCGGCCCCGCGGGGTGCCAGGAGCCCACCCTGGCCCCCGCTGAAAAGTGAAGACAGGGAGCGCCATCACGCTCCCCGTGAAGGTTTGCAGGGGGGGCCTGGGACCCCATCCCCGGGCACTGAAGCTGGAGGGAGGTGGGGGGAGTGCCGTCGCACTCCCCCGAGGTCCGCAGGCACCAGCGGGAACCTCCGTGTCTGCCCGCCGGAGCGGACAGACCAGAATGAAGATGGCGGCTCCCGCAGCCGCACACGGAGGTGCAGGCCGCGCGGGAAGCTGGTCGGAGTAGCCGGGGTGGGCTCCCCGAGCTGCCATGAATACCCTGGGGATCCGGGTGGGACCGGGCCCCCCAACGAGAACAGGAGACGCGGCGAAGCCACAGTCCGAAGCAGCGGGGGAGCCGCTACTATCATATGCAGCAACACCCATAATGCCTTGCAGGCCTGGACCAGCCTGCAAGGAAAAGGTAGCTTTTTCTCGGCTCGTGGTGGCCCCAGGAGGATGGGGTCACCACCATGTGAGTGCAAAGGTACTGGGGGAACTGCTGGAGGAGCACAGTCTCCCCCAGCAAGAAGAAAAGTCCCACCCTAAGTTTCCTGGGGGATTTGACAGGAATAGCCCCTCAAGGGCTCAGTCTGCATTAAACATCTTCTGGGCTGGAACTTAAGTTCTACAGCTGAACGTGACTTAAAAAGTGCATCCAGGAGTGAAAAGTTGAGTTGGGGATGTCTTGAGAAGGGCATTCTCTAGAGGTGAAGAGGTGTAATTGCACCAGAAACGCATTTACTGATGGTTATTTCTTTTAGAGGGACTGAAGTTCACGTTTTCAATGTGAAGTACTGGTGTAAGGTGATGTCATAAGCAAAGTGGGGTTATGTGGCCAGACTTTTCTGCAAGGGTGTCTGGCTGTATTTGTAATCCTGTGATTTCATCTGTGATGCCTTTAGGGCTGCAATTTCAATACATTCTAAAGATCCACAAAGGTGCTGAGTACTGTCATTCTAAAGTGTGCGTAAACATGTATTCTTGCTGCTGCGCTTAGGTGAAGACCCCAGACTGCCAGCCCTTAAGATGTTGAGGTGCATACTTTATGGTCAGTAGGAGATGCTCAGCCAGGGTCATGTGTCACCATGGCAGGTGTACCCCTTTTTAATGCTTGTTGAGGTAGTGGGGTGGGTCGCCACTGGGAAGGTGTCAGTGCGCAGGGCCCTCGCTCCAGGTTATGTTCAACTAACTGCATTGGTGGCAAGATGATGTGCATACATGGAAGTGGTGGTACTAGACCCCACCCCCCCTGCGGGAGGGGTGGAGAGGTTAGGCAATGTAACAAAGGAATTCCAACAGCTGAGGTATATTTGTAAATTGTTACATAGTATTGCGTAGTGTGTGTGTTTAATAAATGTACTCTTACTTTTATAAAGCTGAGTACAGATTGGACAATCAATTATTGTGTGTTATTTCTGCGCACCTGCAAATGGCGATTACTATTTGGTGTCTAGCGGCGGGAAACATAGTATCCCATTCTGGTGCGCATTTATAGCATTTGATAAGATCAGTTTTGCCACACATTACCTATGCAGTAATGAGCAAATGGAAGAGTGCAAGGTTCTGAGAAGGGTTCAAAGTTTTGGTTATGTGAACTAAAAGTATGGGAAAGGAAAGCCCGTGCCCATATGTGTCATGTGAAGTTATTATGGTTTAAATGTAAACTGTATTGATATGACCACGCTATGTTGATTATCATGTGCTAGCGGGATGGTGCTTTCCAGGAAATTATTGCATACAAATGTTCTAAGCCATATTGTACACATTTGAACCCTTACACTACATACACTACACCTGCAAGAGGAGGGTGTCTCCACAAGAGATAGGGACAGCAACTGATACCTACATCACAGTGGGAAGAGGGTGTGGTAGAGTTGGGTGTCCGGCAGGTCCTCCATGTTAACTTGTGGGGAGGTGAGCAACCCCGGGGTGCACCCTGGCAGTGGGTGGCCCCCAAGGAGGATAGTTCTTGAGTGATGGTGTGTAGTGGTAGCCCTAGGTACCCTAGGTGGGCTAGGTAACTGACCCAGTGGAGATCTGCTGCTTGAAACTTACTGAAGCAAGAAGTGCCCTGCTGCGAAGTTCTGCTGTGCAAAGACTTCTAAGGCCCGACCTCTGAAAACTGCGCCATCTGAAAACTGCAGCCCTGTGGATTACCTTGCTACAAAAGGACTAAAAGCAGACTCCCTGCAAGCTACAGGTTAACAGAGCTCACCTGGACATCCCCACAAAAAATCCCCAGCTTGGAGTACCAGTGGATTTGAAAGGGCTTTGTTCAAGTGGATTGCAGAATTGAAGTTTCACACTTTCAAGGACCCTCTTGGAGATTCCAGAACCTTGGACTGTGTGTTGGATACTTAGGGACCCGCAAGCAGAACTTCAGGAAGGAGTTCTAACTGGATCCAGCCTGCTGGAGAAGGCTACACAGTGGTGAGATATTCTCCAGAACAGTTTCTAAAGGTGTGTCCCTGTCAGAGAAAACGAAATGACTAAAAGGGGCACTGTTGGTTTCTAAGCACAAGAAAGTGACTAATATTTACAAATTCATATCTCTGGTTCCCTACAGTGGATGTTTTTCGTTTTGGTGTCATTTAAAAGATAAAAATATTACCTATTTTTATAAATTGGTGTTGGATTTTTATTTTGTGTTGTGTCTTAATTATTTACTGAAATTGTGTTTTTGAATGCTTTACATACCTGTCTTTGAAGTTAAGCCTGTCTGCTCGCAGCCACGTTACCAAGGGTTGAGCATAGGAATAATGTTCTAAGACCTATGCTGGGTCCTATCATGTGTTAGTGGCCTTATTGCCAGTGGCAGACCTACATTTGCCCCTACCAATAACCCACTTTCCAACAACCATCATTTGTGTATTCACTCGTATGGCGGTTATACTATGACTTATTCCAAGGTTTTCAAGTACTCGGACTTGGAAGGACTTGTAATGATAGTGGTTCTGGTGATCATCGTTGCCTTCGTGAAAGCCCTGGAACAGCTGGGTCTCTTAGACGTGGGTGACGAAGGTAGGTTTGGAGGAATGACAGACGTTGTGAACCCATTTCACCCTTGTTTAACATCTGTACTAAGCTTACCTGAAGGGCGCGAGTTCAAACGTGGAGGGATACATTCCGCAGTTGTAATTTACTCTTCAGCACGAGGTGGTAAAAATACCATCATTTGTGTATTCACTCGTATGGCGGTTATATTATGACTTATTCAAGGTTTTCAAGGCTTTCAGTCACCCCCTCCTCCCCGGTCGGCTCCAGATCATCCCTGAAACTCCTGGGGACCCTGCACGGCGTCAGCGGTGTCGGAGCCATTTGCATAACCAGTGATATTCACTTCGGCGAGTCCTAAAGTATAGAGAACAAAGGTAAATCATCACCGTACTCTTTGGTCCAGGGTTACACCTTCTTAGGAGTTTGACACCCTATACAACAATATTCAACTGAAAGGTGAACAGTCAAGTCAGCCTTTGCGAAGTGTCTTTCACTGCACAGCAACACGTCACAGCATTTTTAGTAACGTTTGTTTCGTTTGAGCTAGAAACACTTTTCCTTGTTAGAATCTGCAAACTATGCAGCACAGGATGGATTGTGTGGCAAAGGCAGCAAATTGATAATTATGTAAAAAAAAACGGCCTCAGAGTCCCATAATTCCAGTGTCTCCTCATATAGAATATTTGCAATGACGCGGAAGTGACTGAGGTGGATTATTACACGTGTATCCATGAGATCTAGGTTCTTATCTAAGTTTCAGCTCTTTGCAAAAAAAAAGAGAGATTCTGGGTAGAACTTTAGCTCCCTGTATCTTAAATTGTAATTATTTGTAATGTAGATGATGTGGAAATACGACCATGCAGTATACTGCCTAGCGCTGCCCCCTCCGCCCCCTACCCTGTCTCCCATCTGTTTCATCTGCCCCTGAGCTTCACCTCCCCATGACCTGGCTGTCCTGCTGCTGTACAAATGTTCTCTGCTTAGTGCTCTGTTGTACGGTGGCCCCATATAAGCACCACAAAAGATAGCTGGATTGAATTTTTTATTATCTTTATGCTTGATGTGCCTGCACTGGACATCTGTGTTTTAGTAGTTAAAAGCAGCAGTGCCTGACTCAGTCTTTCATCATTCTGAGGTCACTGCGATGTGTGCCATTGGAAGTGGGCATTCATAGCACCCATCATTCAAGCACTAGAACCCCATTGGGTTTGTGCTGTGCAGTTGTCCGGTATCAGAGTGCGATGCTGGGTTTTAGCAGGCTGCAGTGCCTGGCCCAGGCCGAGAGCCACTCTCAGCGCAGACAGCGCCCACACACACAGCAGAAGGCGCTGAGGAAGTCGCAGGTCCAGGGGCATAGGAGACCCTAAAATTATGGGGGGGACAGGGACAACCTTGTGGACTTTCCAGTGTTCCTATACGAATTGCCCCTTGTGTGAGACTGTAAACCTGCTAAACAAATACAATTGCATAGTTTTGAAGTGAAATGTTGAGAAAAGCAGGCATATAGTCACAGTTTGCTAGTATGTTTTATTTTTATTTACATTCATAGTTATTGGACCAAATTTGAAAAGAATGCACATGAATCTTGCTTCTTCATGTACCAAGCAAACAAAGGTAGCTGACTTTGGTTGGGGGCGTGGTGTTTGCAACTGCATTATGGGTTGAAAAGTACCTGCTTCTGCATTCCTGCTGTCCAGCAATTTTCAGGCAACAATAAAAATGTCAAGATAACTCCAGTGTTTAATGTTCTTTATTGCGAGATGATTGGAGGTTTGTGTAGTGGAAGTTTTGACTCATAGTAAGGTAGCCACAGTGGGTTAATATGCCTGCTTCAAAGAACGTATACCATGCAGGTCACAAAGTACATATAATGTATATAGGTCAGTGGGTTATTGCTTTTGTCTGAGAGATTCTTTTGTTACTTGCAGTTTTTTAGGTTAAAATCCTTACAATGTCCACTGGTACCTTTACTCGGCTTCATTAGTGAAGTAAGAAGGCACAGGGAAAGTGCCCTATGCAGTCTGTGATTCCTAATCTCAAGCCCCAGCTCCCACCTGAGCCAATTGTGATCTGCAACTGCTGTGATTAACCCCACAGTCAGGCTACGATAATAGTTCAGTTCATGAGGCCTCGACATTCAAAACACAATAAACAGGAAGCAGTGGTCGAAGTGGGGAAAAAAAGTTGGAAAACTGTGGGAGGAGAATCAGAGGGTGAGAATAACCTGAGATTTGGGTCTGTGGGCGCAGTCAGAGGTGTGGCCAGAAAGACCAAAACTTTCCTGTTTTTAGTATTTGTTTGGCACTTCACTGACCAATTACAGCGTAGTACGTTATTTAATTCAACCAATACACATGTTTATTTAAGGTTTAATATGAGTTATTGACATTAAAATACATTAACAAAGTGGGATATGCTTCCGATCACAGAATATGACAAATATGCTTAAAAGTAGAATCACAAGCCATCTGTCTCCGAGCTATGCAGTTTCTGTCATCTGCCCTTATCCCTTTTTCCACACGAGCAGCCCAAACATAAATGGCAAAATATCCTAGTTTACAAATGTTTTCCACTTAATTGTGTCTGTATCATATTTGCAGCATAATACATCATCTGCTGCATAATATAACGATTTCAACAGAATAATTGTAGCTCAAACGGATCAAAAATTACAAAATAAATTATGACATATGTTGCTGCGCAGTGGAGGGCCCTTTGCAAAGATTGACTGGCCACCTTTGTTCTGCTGCACTTGTATGTTACACAGGTACTGATGAGGCAGAATCTTTGCAGAGGCTGTTAGTATATATAAGAATGTAAAAATAATAAAGTATTATAAAATTACCGCAATACGCTGCTGTCTTTTTTTTTGCTGCATATTTTAGTCAACACTGCGACATAACTTTACCCTCCATTGCTGCATAATTCCAGTGGCCCCAGAGCAGGCAGCAGATGTTTAAAGTGCTTATGCATGAAGAAGAGAAACTGTGAAGTTTGCAAACTTAGTTTGGTGTGTGTGCAAATCCTGGATTGCTGATCCCCAGGGAATTGCTCTACTACTGCTGAAAAAGGCCAATGGAGATACCAATGAGTGAGGTGGACTGGCCTCAAGCATCTTGTGACCGCAGTGACAGAGTCACTATCGCTCTAGGGTGTGCTACTTCAAATGCCTGCCCGCAAGACTGGAGGTGAACTTCAGTATGGATTGTGGTGGACAGGCCTTCAAGGTTAACCAACATTTGCCACCGCAAGGGTCCAGGGCTTCTAAGGTCTGTCTGGGCCTTCTAAGGTGTAGCATTGGAATGTGTTCCGTCAGAAGAGTGTTCTGGTGGACTGGTCCTGAAGGCTGAATCTGTTTCTCCAGTTCCAAATGTGGCAGCTCTGGCCAGAGTGCCACATCCTCTCCCCCACTGAACATCATGCTGAACCACTGAAAGAAACTTGCACTGCCTTCAGCTACAACCCAATTGTGCCGCGACTCAATTAAAATGATGTACTAGACAAGAATAATATCCTGCCTGAAGAAAAAAATGAATGAATAACATCTTGGAAAAAGGAAACACTCATAGGGAATGCAAGAATAAGTAAAGCATGTGAAATCTAAGCAGGAACAACATGGCTACCTTAAAGCTTTTACACTCATTATTCAGAAATCAGGGAGTGCTTTTCCCTCAAAAGTTCAGGACATGACTACAGGGCCCGGAAGGGACCTGTTCCAATGTCCATTGCATATATCCTTACAAAACGTGAGGAGTTTGCTTTAAAAAGACCACATCCCTGAATACAGAGCCACCGTACACATTTTATAAGCTAAATTAATTACAACAGTTGAAAAGGAATACATTAAACGTTTTCCACTCACCCATCAACCAGGTATTGCAGTCCCTCTAGGAATGGTGCACTTCCCCACCCTGGGAAAAAATGTTATTCAAAGAAAGAAGATAAAAAGAAAGTAGTGCATCACAGGCAAACTATGTAAAGTGGCACTAATGTTAGTGGGTGTGAACAACACCATCTGGCCTGTCTGCAAGCACTCTGTATAGCTTTATTTAGTTATTTTTTTTCGTCTTTTGATCCTTTTTTTCTCTTGGTCTGGAGGTTGCACTTTGGAATAGAATAAGGTCAGAAAATGACAGCATTTCCAGCCAAAGTGTTTAGTTCTTTTTTGGATGCATTTCACAGTGTCTTTTTTCCTTCTCTGTCCGTCTCAGAGCGGCCGAGCCTTATCCATAGGGATTGGCTATTTCTTTGGAGGGTGCAGCATAACAAAGGGCAGGTGGCCTCTGTGACTGGAGGAAGGTCACAGGGCAAATGCAGGGCCATTAAAGGAAGTGCTTTCGCGTGCTAATGGCCCTGCTAATCTCGGAAGGGAGAGGGGAAATTATTTTGTTTCATCGTCCCCCCACCCTTGTCCCCGTGACCTCCTACTCCAAAATCTGGGAGGGATATATCCCCCGCGTCCCCCACACTTCCTATGCCCATGCGCAGGTCTCTCCCTGACCCCTGAAGGCTGGCCGATTTTAGGTCTCGCCTACGCAGCGCGCATGCGCTGCATATGAGAGACCTTTGGGAATCGATTCAGTTTTTGCCCTAAAAACGTGCACGTGTTGCATTGCTTTCAATGGCAAAGCGTTCACGTTTGGCGATTCCCTTGCGGGAGCAAGCTTTGACACCATATGCTTGTAATTAACTTGCAAACATATGGTGCCCCTGCTCGCTCCCGCAAGGGAAACAGGCACAGGCTCCCTCCTCTCTCCCCGCTCCCTGCTGCCTCTCGTCAAACTTTTTTTTTTTTCTTTGAGCGCGAGGCGCGTGCGCTTGTTTCTAACTCCAAAAGTCTCAGTGGTGGCGATGTCTAAGCAGGGCCTTTTAGTTTTTTATAGGTATTTATTCCACTAGCACATACCTCAGCTGTAGAGACTTTTATTAGGATCCTTTGTGTTTATTGTTTATTATTTATTCTGAATGCACGATTTTCCCTTAACCATAGTGTCTTCAAACCAGGGCATAATTGTTTATTTTAGGGGTAGAGATGGAAACACCAAAGTCAAGGTGACTTTAAACCAGAGAATATTTGTTTGTTACTTATTCTCTGTATAAATACACAGTCTTGCTGATGGTGCACCAGAATTATGAACAATGAAATACCACATTATGTGGTAGCTTTGCCTGAATTATGAAGCAAAAAAATAAAATGATCGCCTTTTATGCAAGTTGTATGTCTCTTCCTGGGTAAATTATATGCAACCTTTGACTTAGAATGTCAATACAGACTGTCACCTCCTGTAGCTGTTTTTTTTAACTTGTCTTTGTGCCCGTAATTAAATACAAACTCGGCTGTGGGCACCTGTTTTGGGCGGTCTACAGAATCAGTGCCAGAGCGGCGCTCCAATGTAGAGTTTCGAAGCTTGTTTATATTTATTCTCAATGTATGTTGCTCTCTGGTGCTCTGCCTTTGCCATGTCAAGAGTGGGTACTTCTGATTTCAGAACCGCATACCAGAGACATGAGCGCCATCTTGCGAATAGCTTCTATTACTACACTCTATGCATGACGTTTTGGGGCAGAATAAAATTTCTCGAAACTAGGCCAAATTACGTGGTATTTTGGAAGTTAAATGTCGTATCATTTGTTATGTTATGTTATGTTAACTGCCATTTGTAGCACGCACGGATACTCGGAAGTGTCCCGGCGCGAAAGCCCATTCAGGGGAGATAGGTGGAGTGTGCCACGGCAAGAGAATTAATTTAAACAGCCTAATGTCATGGTTGTTCCTAAGCTCGAAGGGCAGACTGTTCCAGGCATTGGCCGCCCTGACAGAGAGTGAGCTGCATCCCATTCTAACAAGGCGGTGGCGCGGAATAACAGCGAGACATTGTCCCATAGAGCGAAGGTGTCTAGGTGGCACATAGAAGTCAAAGCGCCTCCTGAGATACAGGGTCCTGATTTGTAGAGGGCACCGTGAGCAATGGTAAGCGCCTTAAACAGAACACGCTGGTCAACCGGAAGCCAGTGCAAATCACTAAGAAGATGCTTAGTGCTGGATCTACCCGGAATACCCAGAAGCGTTCTAGCAGCCGCATGCTGAACAATCTGTAACTTTTTTAGCTGGTAGCCAGGGAGACTGATGAAAAGGGCATTGGCATAGTCCAGTCTTGAAAGAATGAGAGCGCGGGTCACAATTTCTTTAGCCGCTTTAGGCAGAAGCCGCAGAAATTTGTTGAGGAGTTTCAGTGTGCCGAAGCACACTCCCGCCAGTTTATTGATCTGTGATAAAAATCTAAGGTCCTCACTAAACCAGCCCCCAAGTTTTTTACTGAAGTGCCCCTAGATTTTGGCATGGGGTATCCCTCGGGCCACAGGTCAATCCTAAATTTTCCGGAAAGGACCCGTAGAGGAGAACCTCAGACTTATCCTCATTGCATTTGAGTTGGGCACGCGCTAACCACTTAAAAACTTCCGTCAGGCAGTTTTTAGCTGAATCCGGGGATACATAATTTTTATTCCATGTGAATAGAAGCTGGGTATCATCAGCATATGCTATGATTTTAGCATCCAGCACTTCCGCCAGATCGATTAGCGCATCACATAGACGTTGAAAAGAAAAGGGCTCAGGGTTGAACCCTGAGGGACGCCCGTGGTCATGCTTCTCGGTGTGCACGAAAATGGCGGCAGCCACACTTGCTGTGTTCTATTTGCCAAGAAGGATTCGATCCAATCCCACACTAGGCCAGAGATTCCGATATTGGACAAACGGGCTAGCAGTTGCCGATGTGGTACCGTGTCGAACGCGGCAGAGGGGTCCAATAAAACCAGGGCCGCTCTGCCGCCTGAATCAAGGCATTCCCTGATAGCCTCCGTCATCTCGACCAATGCCGTCTCAGTACTGTATGAGACCCTGAAGCTGGACTGGGCTGGGTGGATAGCACCAGATGTTTTGACAAACACATAAAGCTGTTTGTAGACTGCCTTCTCACACACCTTCGTCACAGCCGGGAGGAGTGAGATTGGTCGATAGCTAGCCAGAATGTCGGGTTTTGATGAAGGTTTTTTTTTTAACAGGGGGAGTAATTTTGCCTGTTTCCACTCTGTTGGAACCGTGGTGGTTTGAAGCGACAAGTTAATGATAATATTTACTTTGGGGTTAACTACCCCCTCCACAGATGCCAACTGGGATCGGTTGGAGACCCTGATTTAAGCGATTTAAGAATGGCCAAAGTATCTGGCAGAGGAATAGGCATAAATACTGTCAGAAGAATGCGGGCAGGATCATGCTCCAAGGCTGTCTGGGGCAAGTGTTCCGCCTCCACAGGGTGTACAGGCCCGAAACTATCCTGGATTGCTTGTATTTTATCTATAAAAAAACAGATAACTGCTCGCACCAGGAATTAGAGGCGGGAGCAACCATACGTTCTGCATGGGGCTTCAGGAAACTCTGAACAATTGTGAAGATTTCTTTGGAGTTATTCTTAGATTGCTCAATGCGCTCCGCATAAAAAAGGCCCTTGGCATTCTTTACTGCGGCATAGAAGCTGTTCTGATATTTCCTGAATGCTATTTTGGCCAGCGGGCAATAAGCTTGTCGCCAACTACGTTCAAGCTTTTTACATGCTTTTTTATGTTCTTGAAGTTCGTTGGAGAACCAGGGTTTAGACGGGGTAATTCTTGTTCTCTTGTGGAGCAGTGGTATGGGAAACTGTTCCACTGCTCTCGAAATCCAGTTATTGAAACCCCCTACAGCATCCAACAGTACCCCAGAAACAACAGGGCGTGTATTTGTCATCTACATGTTCAGTCAGCTGCCTTCTCCTGACATCGATTACTAGATTTCGCTCTAAGTCTGCTCATCAGGTTTGCGTCAATATTGGTCTGGCGCTGCGTGGCATCTCATTACTTATATCAGTCTTTCTTATTCACTTTGACATGCTATGCTTCTTCAAAAAACCATAATATGTCGTATTAATGCCTATTTTCAAAATGTTTGCCCTGTGCAAAATATATATGCCTTTTCAGCATTTTTCGCGTGATGAAAGATGATATTTTTTATTTAAATGAAAGAAGAGCTCTCATGCTTTATTGCGCGGTTTGCTCAAAAGAAAACCTCTATAAAAAAGAGAAACAAACATTTCCTCAGTTGCCTGATGCAAAACTGAGACATACATGTATTTTGCAAAGCCTTTTAAAACCCTAGACTGTTCTGATCCCTCTAGCTCAGAGACAGATCAGACCTGCCAGGATCCCCCATCAATACTCATTGACAGCCGCTAATGCAAACAGCACTGCACGGGAGGTAGCACGCAGCTCAATTCTCTTGGGCCTTGAGATCTGGAACAGGCAACCTAAAGCCTTCTTGCAGAAAATGGTCTGCTACCATATACTTAAAATATTCACAGAAGCAGATAAGCTTAGAGGCAGGCCCGTGCAATATTTTTATTGTGTCCGAAAAATTGGAGAGGGAAAATGTCAAAGAAGAAATTGTCCTGCAAGAAACATCTGCTCGAACCAGGACCCTTGTCACGATCTCGCATGACTTTTGAACTCAGGGTACGACCTCTCGTTCACCTTTTACATGAAATGCCCGAGGCGTTTTTTTCTTTCAATGTCAAGCAATTTTCCTTATTCTTTGCAAATAGCCAATAGGTCTCGCCTTTGGGACCTTATAAGTATTTAGTTATGCAGCACAATATCCCTACTGCAACAACATTAACTGTTGCATGGCTAAACACTTGTAAGGTCCCAAAGGCGAGACCTATTGGCTATGCCAATGCTAGTTTACTTTGCAGTTACACGAAGTTGCTGTTTTCCTACAAGAAGTGACTGGCTGTGAACTGCCCTCTGTTTGTGTGTAGCATCAATACCGTACATGTTTTGGGAGGCGGGGGAAGAGGGGGGGCTGGAGGTGTGGGCTGCGTGCTTGTTGCTGGCAGTCATGCAAGCTGTTAGTGTGAAGTTGTTATGGTGGCTGAGTGGGTTGGGGGTATGCTGTAGAGATCTGTTTGCATCGTACCGGTGTTCTGCCCAATAGGCAGGACGTCCGGAGTATTCCGAAGAGCAGGGGATACCAGATCTCGCGGGGATACCAGATATTACGCAACACCGGCCGCGGTTGTCAATCGTGGTGGGCTGTCGTCCACATGAGGTGAGGCAGAGGTAGTCTTGACTTGGGTGGGACTACATTTCCAAGGGAGTCCGGACTGTTGATTGAAGTGTTAGTCTAAAAGACGGCTCTTCGGCTAAAACAGTGGCAACAGTGGCTTAATATGTGGGTGTCTCTGAATAGTAAACTCCTATTTAACTCAGCGGGCGTCCGCAGTCTGAAATTAACTCTTTTGAAGAGTCGCTGGGTTTGCCGGCACGCAGCACTGCTCGTCCAAGAAACCGTAGGGACCTCATAAGATATACATACGCACAGCAGAGAGAATTACTCATACTAAGTACACGTTGATTCCAAGCAACCAATAACAAAGACACGAAGATATTTTCAGTGATAACGTTTGTTATTGTCACTCGTCATAACCTCAAGGATACGTCATTAAGGCCATTCACATTAATGACTGTGGCGTCTACATCTCACAAGGTCACTTCGCGCGCACTAACTGCTGGCGCTTCTTGCCGCTTACATCCACAACAAGCATTTGCAATGCAATCGGTATCGCATTTACGCGAGTTTGAGCTATTGACATTGCAAATAATAATGCCTTTTATTTTTGTTTTAAAAACATAAATGAAAGGCTTTGTTATTTACAATGCCAATAGCTGAAACTGTCGTAACTGCGAGACCTATTGCATTGCAAATGCTTGTTTTCTCTCTCTCTGCTTTAATTTGCCTCTCAGTTACCTATCACCAGCTGTCTCTTCATCACTTTTCGCACACCTATCTCTCCCTCTCTTTCTATCTTCGCTATCTTGTTCTCTGTCTGTATCCACTCCTCTCTAACAGTCACCCCCTCACTCGTTCACTCCTATCTCAGGTGTTTTTATCACCTATCAAAGTGCCCATCACGTATCACTCTCAACTGTCCCACTCTGTCAGATTTGACTGTACCTCCTTCACCTGTCACCTCTCTCTGATGTCTCTTTACCCATCTCTTTGATCACTTGCTCTGTTTCTCTCTCACACTCACCTACCTTTGTTTTCCAGCTCCTCCTTTTGTTATTTTACCTTTCTAGTCTTTCCGTTCTACCACCCCTCTAATTCTCTGTATTTTATGCTCCCTTCACATGTTCAGGGGCTGCAGGAGACACCCGGATGCATGCTGTATTGGAGGGCACAGAAAATAATCAAGTCTCAATAGAGCCTTGTGCGACTCAATTTCTGACACTGCCCTTATCACCTCCTACACCAGAGGTCACAAGAGCAGTGCCAGGGGACACGGAAGGCAAGCCAGGGGTCACAGTTGCAACCCCTGGTGACCCCTAATTGACGTCCATGGTTCTAGTGAAGATAGCAAATTACTTTGCCACACACGGATTTGCGATTGTTGGCCTCATAATTTCGGCCCAGGGATTTAAGGCCATGGTGTTTCCTGGTACATTCTGCAATGTGTTGCAGATTAAATGCCCCCCATAGAGTGAATTGTTGCTTTGGTTGGCTGAACTCAGGTGGCTTTTGGTTTGAGCGGTGTTTGGTGGGAGATTAAATAACTGCCTGACTGTATCTGTTTGAATGGTGTCCAGAGCCTTGGTGTCATGCCCCTGCCAGATTCCTGATCCGTAGGAAAGAAATGGGATTAATTTGCTCTGGATGACTGTAAGGAGAGAAGTCTTTGAGGAGGAGAATAGGTTATTTTGTAGCAATCTAAATGCAAAAACCTTTCATGTGAGAAGCCACAGGATTATGTATTTTTACCAGAATTGATGCAGCGCTAGAATGTCACAACACTTCTAGGCACATGTGTCCAAACATCACAGTGTAACTTTATAAACACACCCTGGGCCATTGCTGTTGAGGAATCGCTAATTTTATTTTAATAGATTTGCTGGATGTTGCTGGAACTGCAGAGATTGGTTTTCCAGACCCCCTGCTGCTAAGTACTTAGTCAATGTGCCAATCCATATCAGAAAACCAGTTTTTCTGCCACCCTTACAAAACCCACTGAGCAAGATGTGTTCTATGTAACGACCAATCACATGAGATGTTACAGGGACAATCAGGGGAACCCGAAGCGCTCTTTCCTCAAGGAACAACCAACTCAAAAACACTAACAATGCATTTTAAATATTAATTTTAAAGCTAACCTCATTGTCTAGAGCACATGATGTAAATAGTAACCACAATGAAGACAGACATCATGGCAGCAGCAACAGTTACCAGAAGCATGAATTGTAGATACCAATTCAACATGATTGTTATTGATACATAGCAATCGTACCCTCTTTCTGCTACCTTAGGCGCTGGTCAAATTCTTACATTTGAGCAAAGTTAAACTTTTTACGACTTTCAGAGATGGTATACACCCGCATACCTGTTTGAATAATGAAGTTCTATGCCCAAGGAAATAACAAGGCCTGCTAATATCGTCTCATGAGGTCGGCTGCACTGATAATTGCCGGATAAGGGCCTTCTGTTTTAGTAGCCTTTAATAGATTCTGCATGGCCTGGTGTGGGGACTCAACTCTGTTCTTTACTTTCTAAGCTTTACCTTTATAACATGACTTCATTGTTGTTAAGAACTCTTGGTTCTATGCAACATTGTACTTTCAATATCAATACAAGTGAGAAAGGTAATGAATTACATTCTAGAAACTCATAAAAATAAATATTAAACTAACATGAAAATGAAGAAGTTAGAATTTAGATAAAATGTTGCAAATATATTAACATAGGTTTGCACAGTGCAGAACATAATAATATAAACCCAACGTGTGTCATATGAATAATGAGTTCTCAGCATTTTGATTTATTATTTAGCACATGTCACTCAAACAAAGGAATGCCTGCTTTAAAAACACATAATATTCATGACAATTTAAGGAGTCTTTTGTGCGCATTAAACATTTACTGTAGTAAAACTACCATAATTGTTGCTCGTATGAATTGCTGAATAAATCATAATAAAATTGCAAATACTACGAGGTAATATTCTTTCAAAATATATTTTTTTCCAAAGTAAAAACAAATGCAAAAATGCTTTCCAGGGTTAGGTGTTAAGAATGCGCTGGGCTCATTTGGCGGACACTCTTTTCTTGCTGAACTTTGAAGGAGAATTGTTCTTGAGTAGGTCCTGAGTGAAGCATCCATTCTGTTCATGGTTTAACACTCAAGTTCTTCAGTTGTTATGGTTGAGATTACTTTAAGCATAGATGGCATACAAAGCGCACTTGTCTCCCCCTCAACATCACCAGTCTTCTCCACTCTCTCAAAGAGACACCTGAGTCAGCTTTGGTCTTCACAGTGTGTACGTTTTATTAAATTAACTTTCTGGCCAATTATTCCATTGGCCTTTCTTATTTATTTGTAGGATCTTTTAAAACACTTTTCTTAAAAACACCACAGCATTAAAATAAATCTCAAACTTCACGCATTGTCATTATATTTACATCCCGCCCTCAAAGGGGCCTTTGCTTTACCTTCGGGCTGTGCCAGCAGGCCACAATCAAGATAGCCTGCTCTCCTTAGGTTGACTGCCCTCCGGTCAACAGAGCCGCAGGTAAGTAATCTGCCACCACTTGTGACAGCCAACGGCTTCCAGGGTAGAGCTAGAGAACCCAGAGCCACCAGCAGGTCAGCCCCAAATCTCTCGCCAGACCGGAGCCCATGATGAATTTCAAAACCTGTTCTGGGGTCAAAAATGGCACCGACTAACGGAGTCCCTGTCATTCCTCTTGCCCAGGACCCCGACAGTACCCTGAGACCCCGCTTAACTCGAAACCTTAACTTCAGGGATGGGTGGGTGGGGAACTTGCAATGCGACCTCCGACTCCGGCAGTCGAGTGGACAAAGAGGGGGCGTCTTCAAGCTCGCTGGCTTTTCAAGCCTCGCGCCCAAGCCAAATCACTTCCGGGGTCACCCTGCCTTCCTTCCTCCCTACGCTACGCACTTCCGGTTTTGCCACCTAGCGTCTTATCCACTTCCGGATTATGTGACCCGGAAGGGATCCCTACTCTGACGTCACTTTGCTGCCACTAACGGCGCCACGCCCCCGAGGTGGGGTGGCGCCCTTCATTTCCATTCAACATTTGTTGAGATGTCTAAATGAGTCTCCCTAAGTGGGAATAGTGTCCCCAGATATGGGTCCCAAGCTCACGGTGACCTTGAACTTCAACAGCACGTTACTGATGAGACCTCAAAAGGTCAAAACTGTGTGAGATTCCTTGTGTTCCTGTTCAAAGGGGATGCAACGCAGGTTCTGACTGGAAAGCAAATTCAGCTCTGGCAGACATGTTCGAACCAGCCTGATGCTGCAGAAAGAAGCATAACACCTCCCAAGCGTGCACGTTCACCCCTGCATTACGGCCATATCATAGCTCCCCCTCCCCCTTCAGGCATTCAGTGGACACAGTTTGTGGTGCATAAAGGCCGCAGTTTATTATACAACATGGATCATACATTTCACAACTCCCTGGATGGTCATTCGCGACCCATGTTTATCTGTTACATATTCCAATTCTTGCTTATTTGTCCCAATGTTTGCTCTCCGTTACTGGCTACAGCACTGACCTTGTGCTGTGCCCATTTGCAGGTGTCTCGGGCTTTGCGGGTTCTGGGCTTACCTTGCTACTGATCTTGTGGGCGGCTATCGGACCGGGCCCTGGCTGCAAGTGCATTTCCCTTGATAATATGCCCCCCTAGTTATTAATTAATTCATTGATCTTCACAGCGGGTAGAGAGTGTTCTTGAATCCTACAAAATGGCAGTCGGTGTGCAGTTTGAGTAGCATGCCTCTATGAGCAGATCCCATCACCTCTTGCACAAAAGGGTCGGTAACTGACTCCCTCACTCACGGACGTGACAGACTGAATTGAAAGGAGCAAATAGGACACGAGTTGAGTGTGCTGTATCTAAGTTAGCATCTTGCTCCATTTCTGTCACTGCTGCAGGAGAGATTACAACTTCATTACTGCGCACCGCCGCTTGCCTGCAACCATATTCAATCACCGCTGCACGCACAGCTCAACCAACCCCCCTGTCTGTTCTGCTTTCATTTCTTATTCTAAACAGTACCTGTTATGAGTCTTCAAGAGCTGCAACTCGAGATAACATGATGCAAAACAAGTTCACGTTTGGTTCGACTGTGCCCACTATTAAGGTGCAAATGTATTACAGTAACCCCGGGCGCTGCTTCGGTAATCAGCTGCGGCGGGATGTGCAGTGAATTGCTTATTGGGGCTGGGGATTCGGGACTGCAATCTGTGATTGGGAAAGCAAGGTTTATTCTTCGGAGTCAGATGGGAGTTATTAAAAAAAAAAGCACAGGAACAAGCAAACAAACGAGCAGTGAGTAATTATGCTGCTGCCGCGCAGCACCGCCTGCCACTAGGCCGTGCATCCCACATGTGACAGAGAAGCAACCCAAGCAGGTCTCCTCAGCGACATCTTGTTGAGACCCATCCAAAGGAATGCGCGTCTCTGAATCCGAATGAAGCACTGTGCGTCATCAGGCAACACTAAGAGATGCTGAGATATGCCGCTGCTACGCTCTTCCCCAGCACTGGGGCACTTTCTGTCTGTCTAGCGCCACACACAACTTTTGCACAATAGTGCAAAGGTGCATCAGTGTGTCAAGCATATGTTTTGTGCTGGAAGGGTATTCTCCCAAGTCTCAAACATTATGTTCAGATTAAATGTTAAACTTCTACCACGTTATTTGTGCTGCACAGCAGTGGTGGCCTGCTGAGGGAGTGCTGTGGGGCGGTGGGGCGGGATGGGGCAGGGGGGGGTAGTAGACTCCGACATACGGCAGAACGGAGTGAGGTAAGTAAATAAATAAATCAAACAATTTACCTTGCACGCGCTGCGTCTCCGAGTTGGCGATGCAGCGCGCGCAAGGTAAATTGTTTTATTTATTTATTTTCGTTACCTTACTCCGTTCCGCCGTATGTCGGAGTTTACTATCCCCCCACCCTACCCGGCTTCCCGCCCCGCAGCACTCCCTCAGCTGGCCGCCACTGCTGTACAGTACAGCAAGCATGCAAAGTTATAATAGCTTGGAGAAAAGTAAACATTTCTCCTTCTTTATGACTGCCTCGAGTAGGCTTTTTTATGCAAAGCCTTGTCTATAAATTTGAGAAGATTGGGCTGTGTGACAGAAACCAAGAATGGTTGCATGGAAACCCCTATGTACCACCTATGGGATGCCACCTTGATGCAAGGTAATGCAAAGCAGCGCAAAGCACTATTATGGCCTTCATTATGATGTCCGGCGGAAAGCCATCCGACAGCTAGTCGGAGGCTTTCTGCCCGACATCATAGGTTTCCATCCGACTGCCATATTATGATACTGGTGGGATTGAGTCCCATGAGGGAATTCCACTCTGATTTTGATGCGCTCACTGAGCCAGTCTGGGTGGCGGGCTGAATTGCAATCCCGAAATGGCAGCAGAGTCAGTCTCTGCTCCGCCGTTGGGATTACAATGTCACTTTCCGCCTGCCCTTTAATAGCAGTCGGACCGCCATTAAAAGGCAGGCAGAAATCGACTTTGATGGCCTCTAGCAGGGACCCCTCACCCCAGGCCTACTGCTATGAGTCCTGGAGACACCTGTGGTGCCTCTCTAAACATCCCTGCACCATGTGGCAGGCACCGCATGGTGCCTGCCACACGGTGCAGTGATGTTTGAAACATAAATTTTTCTACTGCAGCTTGTGCTGTGGCCCTTTTCCATCCTCCGCACAAGCTGCAATACAAAAATTGATGTTTCTGACTGCCCATAGGCTGGTCGCATCCTAATACTGTGGGCAAAACCGCTGGCTACTAGTAGGGCGTATTCCATCCTGCTACAGTTTCGGTCGGATGCTCGTCTGACCGCAGCTTTCTAGTGTTTTATCCTGGAAAGAAAGTAATAGATGAACGCTTTGCACCAGTGTTCAGAACTTCTGATGACTTTTCACCAGCACAAAATGTTTATAAATGTGGCCCTTGGTTCCTAATATCCTGGTGAAGCAGGATATTAGGAACAAGGGATCAGCTGCTTCATCCACAGTGCATCAGTCTTCTGTGCATTTTGCTTAACCTTCTAGGTGAATAGTTTTAGTTTCTTTTGTGATGCTGTAGCTTTGCAATGAATATGCTGTAGCTCTTCCTTCATCAACATACAAAAATACGAAAATTGTTCTCATCATTTCAGAGAATCCTCTTGACGCTAAATGCAACTTTGAAAAACTTATGAAAGCAGTCACCATGTGGATGAACAATAGGTTTCTTAAGCTTAATTCTGAAACAACTGAAATCTTTATGTTTGGCAAATAACACAAAAGAAGGACATAAGAATAGGGGCCACTTGAACTGGGATTCCCCCCAAACCCAGTAAATACAGCTGGGAATTTAAGGTGGGATCTTCAATACCACTTTAACCTTTTCAGCTCAATATTAATGAGCTAACCTCATCTTGTTTTCGTATGGTGAGCTCTCTTCGTAAGATCCTCCCTTAGGGCAAGCTTTCATCTCTTCTAGAAAATACTATAACAATTCTCTGTTGTCTCCTTTAAGGAAAACAGCATGCAGTAAAAACAAATCAACTGCTTTATTAAAGAGCAGTCACAAACTTTGTGGTCTGCTGACACCAGCAGGTCACCATCCCTCTGAGTGCTGGCCATTCCTAATAGGGTCCCAAATAGCACCTGCCTCATGAATATTAATGAGGCAGGCAATTTGCGACCCCGTTAGGAATCACTAACAGTGTCTGAGACACTGTTGTAAATTGCATTTTGCAAGTCGCCTCCAGAGCATTTTTAAGGCAAGTTCCATACTTTACAGGATTACCGCTACAGACTATAACTGAGTGGTCCTGATGCTGAGGATATGAGCAAAAGATGCTTAAAGGACACTCCGGTTGAGGTGTGGTTGATGGGGTCGTCTTTGTGGTGGTCCCTCAGTCCACAGATGATGAGCGGCGACTTTGGCCACAGGGATCGGGTTCCCTCAAAGTTCTCTATGTTGCAGTAGCGGGCCAACTGAAGCTGGCCTACTGATCTCTTTTCCCTTTGGTTAAGCAACATCCTTAGGTAGGAGCGAATGTCCCTAGTAGGGTTCCCAGGTGTGGAATATTGATCCCTGGAAAGTGCCCTGGGAAGACCACATGGTCACTATCCATTGGGCTACTGGGTCCCCTCCATTTTGGTGATGTGCTTCCTGCAATGCTTGGCATCTGGCTGTCCCAGAGTGCATTATTCTGTCCATTCTTATAATGTCTTCACACTTACTCAGTCATCAGGAGCTCTGTGACCCACCCAAGAGGTGTGGCTACACATGGGCCACATGCCCACAGGAAAAATGGCTTGGGGATGGGCTTTCTCTCTCTTTCCTTGTCTGCAGGAACAAAAGGCATTCAGCTTGGGGGTGATGTTGCAGGCAGTCCTTCAAAGGTTGCTTCCCCTTTGAAGCTGGCATTTTGGTCTAACACCCCAAGTGATCTTCTTGTGTGAGGAGGTAACACATCACTGTTCCTGAGCCTAGGAGTCGTGCACATGTCTCCCCAGGCAGGTAAAAAGTTGTCTGTGTGCTAAGGCCTTTGTGAGGCCACAGGACTAGCTGGACACAGAGTGGCAACTTTCTAATAGTTGTTTAACTATAAAAGTGACATAAATCTCGACTTGGGCACCAAATCGGATTTAATACCACCATTAGTTTGATACCTTATATTAAGTAGTCAGTTAGTTAGGCCTTTTCATAAGTTAGTCAGACTCAGATGACAGCCAGTAACCCTGTGTTAGCCAATGGCACTACTAACTTTTCACCAGCAAAATAACAATTTCAAATTATTGCCATTGAGAAATATGGAAAAATACATCTTACTTAATTACATATAGCTCCCTGCCATAGGACTTCATAGGCTTACCTTGGGTAAGACTTACAAATAAGGTTAAGGCAGTGGCGGCTTTGACATTGGTTTTAATGGCAAAGTTAAACACCACTCTTCCAGGCTGCAGTGGCAGGCTGGGAGCCATTTTGTCCTTTTTCACACTCAGGGTGGCACAAACAGTGCTGCAGTCCTGTATAGACGTTCTGCTTTACATGCCCTAAGTACCCTGGGTACCATATACTAGGGACAACTAAGTAAGTCAGTACTTGCCTATTGGGTACAGCCAATTCGACATCCACTTTGTAAGGGTTAAGCACACTGGCACTGAGGTCTTGTTAGCAGGCCTCACCGCACACGCAGAGTCATAAAATCTGCAGAAACAGCCCAAAAATGTGGCGGTGGAGATGCAAAAATAGGCATTGCCTTACAGTACCCCAGGCCCTGGCCTGCCTTACCCATGTGAGTGAACAGCATTCCCACACACTCCAAACCAATCCTTGATTGTCACATGTGATGGGACACATTGACAGTCACCAATTAGATTGATAATGGCACCACTAGGCTTTTGGACCACCCTCTATCCTCGCCTCTAAATAACTGAAATAATTTTGCAGAGGGGGCAGCCCAGTCCAATAGGGCCCCCAGAAAACAATCCCACTATTAATTAGCACCTGAAAATAAAGGAGGAAACAAAAAATGCTGGGCAGAGGAAAAAAGTGCAACAAGGGAAGTCCTCAGGTGGTAGCGAGGGGAAATAGCCTTAATAACGCGGGCTGAGCCACGTGTGCTGTTTCCCCACAAGCCGCACAACACCACGCTTGCTTTACCCATACATATCCCTCAACCACTCATATGCGTGGTTTGGACAGTGCATTGTCTAGATGCTGGAATGGGCAGGCAGGCATAGGAAGGGTCGAGAGAGGATGCGGTCAGGTAAGTGGGGCTGGGGCTGGGTTTTGAGAGATGTGGGGGGTAGGTTTTCAGGCTCTGGGGGTGGGGTTGTTTATAGGGTAATGGGCCGAGTTTAAGGCTCAGGGCAGGGGGGTCGGGGTAGTTTTCAATGGTAGGAGTCTGTTTCTAGGGCCCAGGGGGGTGAACTAGGGTTGGGATAGTTTTGATGGTGGGGGTCAGTTTTTAGGGCTCAGGGCAGGGTGGGGGA
Organism: Triturus cristatus; assembly: GCF_964204655.1. NCBI lineage: Eukaryota > Metazoa > Chordata > Amphibia > Caudata > Salamandridae > Triturus > Triturus cristatus. The sequence continues at coordinate 130,059,048 of NC_140584.1, read as the reverse complement.
AGGGACAATTTTCAAGGCTGGGGGCAGTTTTAGGCCTCAGGGCAGGGGGCTGGGTTTGGGTATTTTAAAGGGGTAGGTTTCAGTATTTAGGGTGGGGGCTGGAGTAGGTGTAGTTTTTAGGGTGTGGGGACAGTTTGTAGGGTTCAGGGGCGTGGGAAAAGGGACAGGTCTCAAGGCTGGGGTTCATTTTAGGCTTCAGGATGAGAGGGCTGGGTCAGGGTACTTTACAGGTGTAGGGGACATTTTTTAAGGATCAGGGCGGGTGGCTTGGGTTGGGGTAGTTTTTAGGGCATAGGGTACATTTTTAGGGCTCAGGGTGGGGCGGGGAAAAGGGATAGTTTTCAGGGCTGAGGACAGGGATGTGACCTTTACCACACAGGTTCCTTTATCAATCAGGTCTTTACCATAAAATTACGTGGTAAAGGCATGTGTGGCAAAGACGTAGTCGTGGTTAAGACTGTGTGGTTTAGGCATGTGTTGTTGAGGCATGCGTTAATCCATCATACAACTGGTAAAGAGTAAGCGATGAGGATGAGGACTATGTGATCAGTCTTGTACACGGTGTGAGCACAAGCTGCAATAGAAAAATTGATGTTTCTGACTGCCCATAGGCTGGTCGCATCCTAATACTGTGGGCAAAACCGCTGGCTACTAGTAGGGTTGATTCCATCCTGCTACCGTTACGGTCGGATGCTCGTCTGACCGCAGCTTTCCAGTGTTTTATCCTGGAAAGAAAGTAATTGATGAACGCTTTGCACCAGTGTTCAGCACTTCTGATGAGTTTTCACCAGCACAAAATGTTTATAAATGTGGCCCTTGGTTCCTAATATCCTGGTGAAGCAGGATATTAGGAACAAGGGATCAGCTGCTTCATCCACAGTGCATCAGTCTTCTGTGCATTTTGCTTAACCTTATAGGTGAATAGTTTTAGTTTCTTTCTTGATGCTGTAGCTTTGCAATGAATATGCTGTAGCTCTTCCTTCATCAACATACAGAACATACGAAAATTGTTCTCATCATTTCAGAGAATCCTCTTGACGCTAAATGCAACTTTGAAAAACTTATGAAAGCAGTCACCATGTGGATGAACAATAGCTTTCTTAAGCTTAATTCTGAAACTACTGAAATCTTTATGTTTGGCAAATAACACAAAAGAAGGACATAAGAATAGGGGCCACTTGAACTGGGATTCCCCCCAAACCCAGTAAATACAGCTGGGAATTTAAGGGGGGATCTTCAATACCACATTAACCTTTTCAGCTCAATATCAATGAGCTAACCTCATCTTGTTTTCGTATGGTGAGCTCTCTTCGTAAGATCCTCCCTTAGGGCAAGCTTTGATCTCTTCTAGAAAATACTATAACAATTCTCTGTTGTCTCCTTTAAGGAAAACGGCATGCAGTAAAAACAAATCAACTGCTTTATTAAAGAGCAGTCACAAACTTTGTGGTCTGCTGACACCAGCAGGCCACCATCACTCTGAGTGCTGGCCATTCCTAATAGGGTCCCAAATAGCACCTGCCTCATGAATATTAATGAGGCAGGCAATTTGCGACCCCATTAGGAATCACTAACAGTGTCTGAGACACTGTTGTAAATTGCATTTTGCAAGTCGCCACCAGAGCATTTTTAAGGCAAGTTCCATCCTTTACACGATTACCGCTATAGACTATAACTGAGTGGTCCTGATGCTGAGGATACGAGCAAAAGATGCTCAAAGGACACTCGGGTTGAGGTGTGGTTGATGGGGGTGTCTTTGTGGTGGTCCCTCAGTCCACAGATGATGAGCGGCGACTTTGGCCACAGGGATCGGGTTCCCTCAAAGTTCTCTATGTTGCAGTAGCGGGCCAACTGAAGCTGGCCTACTGATCTCTTTTCCCTTTGGTTAAGCAACATCCTTAGGTAGGAGCGAATATCCCTAGTAGGGTGCCAGGTGTGGAACATTAATCCCTGGAAAGTGCCCTGGGAAGACCACGTGGTCACTATCCATTGGCCTACTGGGTCCCCTCCATGTTGGTGATGTGCTTCCTGCAATGCTTGGCATCTGGCTGTCCCAGAGTGCACTATTCTGTCCATTCTTAAAATGTCTTCACACTTACTCAGTCATCAGGAGCTCTGTGACCCACCCAAGAGGTGTGGCTACACATGGGCCACATGCCCACGGGAAAAATGGTTTGGGGGTGGGCTTTCTCTCTCTTTCCTTGTCTGCAGGAACAAAAGGCATTCAGCTTGGGGGTGATGTTGCAGGCAGTCCTTCAAAGGTTGCTTCCCCTTTGAAGCTGGCATTTTGGTCTAACACCCCAAGTGATCTTCTTATGTGAGGAGGTAACACATCACTGTTCCTGAGCCTGGGAGTCGTGCACATGTCTCCCCAGGCAGGTAAAAAGTTGTCTGTGTGCTAAGGCCTTTGTGAGGCCACAGGACAAGCTGGACACAGAGTGGCAACTTTCTAAAAGTTGTTTAACTATAAAAGTGACATAAATCTCGACTTGGGAACCAAATCGGATTTAATACCACCATTAGTTTGATACCTTATATTAAGTAGTCAGTTAGTTAGGCCTTTTCCTAAGTTAGTCAGACTCAGATGACAGCCAGTAACCCTGTGTTAGCCAATGGCACTACTAACTTTTCACCAGCAAAATAACAATTTCAAATTATTGCCATTGAGAAATATGGAAAAATACATGTCTTACTTAATAACATATAGCTCCCTGCCATAGGACTTCATAGGCTTACCTTGGGTAAGACTTACAAATAAGGTTAAGGCAGTGGCGGCTTTGACATTGGTTTTAATGGCAAAGTTAAACACCACTCTTCCAGGCTGCAGTGGCAGGCTGGGAGCCATTTTTCACACTCAGGGTGGCACAAACATTGCTGCAGTCCTGTATAGACGTTCTGCTTTACATGCCCTAAGTACCCTGGGTACCATATACTAGGGACATCTAAGTAAGTCAGTACTTGCCTATTGGGTACAGCCAATTCGACATCCACTTTGTAAGGGTTAAGCACACTGGCACTGAGGTCTTGTTAGCAGGCCTCACCGCACACGCAGAGTCATAAAATCTGCAGAATCAGCCCAAAAATGTGGCGGTGGAGATGCAAAAATAGGCATTGCCTTACAGTACCCCAGGCCCTGGCCTGCCTTACCCATGTGAGTGATCAGCATTCCCACACACTCCAAACCAATCCTTGATTGTCACATGTGATGGGACACATTGACAGTCACCAATTAGATTGATAATGGCACCACTAGGCTTATGGACCACCCTCTATCCTCGCCTCTAAATAACTGAAATCATTTTGCAGAGGGGGCAGCCCAGTCCAATAGGGCCACCAGAAAACAATCCCACTATTAATTAGCACCTGAAAATAAATGAGGAAACAAAAAATGCTGGGCAGAGAAAAAAGTGCAACAAGGGAAGTCCTCAGGTGGTAGCGAGGGGAAATAGCCTTAATAACGCGGGCTGAGCCACGTGTGCCGTTTCCCCACAAGCCGCACAACACCACGCTTGCTTTACCCATACATATCCCTTAACCACTCATATGCGTGGTTTGGACAGTGCATTGTCTAGATGCTGGAATGGGCAGGCAGGCATAGGAAGGGTCGAGAGAGGATGCGGTCAGGTAAGTGGGGCTGGGGCTGGGTTTTGAGAGAGGTGGGGGGTAGTTTTTCAGGCTCTGGGGGTTGGGGTTGTTTATAGGGTAATGGGCCGAGTTTAAGGCTCAGGGCAGGGGGGTTGGGGTAGTTTTCAATGGTAGGAGTCTGTTTCTAGGGCCCAGGGGGGTGGGCTAGGGTTGGGATAGTTTTGACGGTGTGTGGTCAGTTTTTAGGGCTCAGGGCAGGGTGGGGGAAGGGACAGTTTTCAGGGCTGGGGGCAGTTTTAGGCCTCAGGGCAGGGGGCTGGGTTTGGGTATTTTAAAGGGGTAGGTGTCAGTATTTAGGGTGGGGGCTGGAGTAGGTGTAGTTTTTAGGGTGTGGGGACAGTTTGTAGGGTTCAGGGGCGTGGGAAAAGGGACAGGTATCAAGGCTGGGGTTCGTTTTAGGCTTCAGGATGAGAGGGCTGGGTCAGGGTACTTTACAGGTGTAGGGGACATTTTTTAAGGATCAGGGCGGGTGGCTTGGGTTGGGGTAGTTTTTAGGGCATAGGGTACATTTTTAGGGCTCAGGGTGGGGCGGGGAAAAGGGACAGTTTTCAGGGCTGAGGGCAGGGATGTGATCTTTACCACACAGGTTCCTTTATCAATCAGGTCTTTACCATAAAATTACGTGGTAAAGGCATGTGTGGCAAAGACGTAGTCGTGGTTAAGACTGTGTGGTTTAGGCATGTGTTGTGGAGGCATGCGTTGAACCATCATACAACTGGTAAAGAGTAAGCGATGAGGATGAGGACTATGTGATCAGTCTTGTACACGGTGTGAGTACACCTATAGAGGCTGACATTTGAGCCCGATCCAAGATGGCCACTTTTTGCCGTTCCCAGTCAGCTGCCTTCTGCCGGTTCTGACATGGCCCTGCTGTTGTTTTAGCCACCCTTGGCCGGTCCCTGTCCTGTCATCCTCAAGGCAGTCCACCGCACCGGAGGTAGACCCCTCTAGTAAGTCTGGGAATGGGAGAGTGTCGGGTCCACATATGCATCTCCGGTATCCTCTGGGTTCCTCCATCTTCCAGGGGCACCAACCTGCAGCACAGATGTCTGGTGGGAGAACCAGGCATTTCACGTTGCCTGCCTCTCCTGGCTTCGGTTAGGTCCGTCCCCGAGTGCCCATGTTATCTTTTACCTGGCCATGTCTACATACAACGCTGGAGATTCAGCGTAATGCTGCCATGGTCTTCGGCGACCAGATACATACCCTTCCAACTGTAATTAACTGCCAGACTATCCTAGCACACTGATCCCAGTGTCCCATGCTTCATTACATTCTCACAGCAGTAACACTCAAAATTCTACAGCATGTCTATGCAGCACATACATACACAGACAGGCTATTTCACTATGCCGAGGGAATAAATTAGAGAAATTGTGAAGGAGTGGCTCAAAGTTGAGTTTAAAGAAGGTAACAATCAAACGTGTTAAAAATTATACACATTTCATTAAAAAGATCGTTCTATTTAGGCATGTATACAGAATTACAATGTAGGTTCAGGGATTAGCTGAAAGATGCGTATTTCTGAACAAAATGCAGGTATGAGACAAGAGTCTGCTGCTGACAGCAGAGTACATCAAATTCAAGCTTTCATCTGTTGACTGCCTCTGAATCTGAATTATGTTCTGATCTTGGCAATGGAAGTCACCCTGGGGAATGGATTCGTTAGGAAGATTCTCAGAGAGAATGTGAAGGCACCCCTGCTGTTTGAACTACATTCCATTTGCAAGAGAAATTCAATTGTTATGAAAACAACTCAATACAATGATGTACTGGGACTTGTGCAGAAAGATTGGTGTAACACTGATTTTTTTTCTATCCATGAATCACGAAAACCTGAGGCATGTATTCTTTTCTCCAGTCGCTGGTAAAAAAAAAATATATTTGTAATTTTATATAGCACAAACTCGACCCCAAGGTATTGGACCATTTTACATGAGCACCAGTTACATTACACAAGAACACATTCATTGTGGGAGGCACAGGGAGATTAAGGGATTTGCCCTGAATCATAGGATGTTGAACTGATGTCGAGACTTGAAGCTGGTTCCCCAGCTCCAAGGTTGGCAGCCCTGGACGTTATGCCACATCCTCTGACAATTGTATGCCCCTTGACCCGGTCTCTCCACAATGACAGAATGCCATTTTACAAAAACTTAGATGGCACATCTCATCAGTGCTTAATGTGTTAAAAAAATTAGGTGAAGTGCTCAAGTTTTGCTTATTAGCATACCTCCAGCACTGCCAATTGCCAGGGTTGCTAGATACCAATGGTGCCTAATTTTGATTCCACCTTATGCTTCTTTTTTCCAACTCTATATACTTCCTCCTTCTTAATCTTACTTTTGCATGGTTTTTTTCAATCCCGCTTTCTCCTTTAGTCACTATTTCCTACCTTTCTTCTTTCTTTGTCACTTTTGTGCTTTTTCTCTTCCTCTAAGTAAATTGTAAATTGATACTTGTAAATTGATACTTGTATAGCGCACTACTCACCCGCAAGGGTCTCAAGGCACTTGTACGAATACCGCTGTGGAACCCATCCTGGCTTTCCCTGTGAGGCGTCCACTCCTGGGCACCCCCAAGGTGGAGGCCAGGAATCCTTAGCGTTGTGGGGGCCGTTGTGGAGATTAAGCAAGCTATTGCCCAGAGTTGCAGAGTGGGACTCCATGATTGGAATGGCACCGAGGCGAGAATTATCAGGTCCGTGGAATTTTTTAGCCCAAGACCCGCCGAGGCGGGGAATTGAACCCTGGTCCCGGGCTAGACCTCTGCATCAGGGTCTGCCGCTCTAATAATTGAGCCACACTTCTCCACTGTCAATGTCTGATTATCGAAAATATATCCTGGTCACCAAATATAAGTGTTGGTGCCCAGCACCTGCAACTCATTCTAGCACTTGTTTTATTTAATCTACATATTCCGTGCAAGTTGAAAATAGTCTCCAGCAACACCGATAAATTGACTCTGAATGCTCTTGGAACACCAGTGTGATAAGGACTTAACTGAGAACCAAAATTAGTTGTGGCATAAATGTTCAAAGCGATCCCACGCCTACTCTAACGAAAATGACTTCCTGATTGACTGCAGTAGTATTATTCATTCAATACCAGAATACAGCAGAGCATCACCAACTTCCAGAGTCCAGTCAGCATATGACAGTCGGTCCACCTCAGACAATTGTGACTGAGTGAGTAGGAAGGAGATATTGAGAGTAGAAGGGAAAGGAATGTGTGATGTAAAATGGGATATATCAATGGGGTTGGAGAAACATATGCACATTATGAAACCTGCCTTCTTTTTTCTCTTTCCTGTTTCTCTTTAAATCCCCACTGTGCCTGATGGATTATATCCCTGGGTGTTAGTCTTTTTTTAAACTCCTAGCCCACCATACCATACTATACCGGCCATTGAAGGCCCGCTTTGGCTTTAATATGGGAGTGGGCCTTTAAGGGCCATGATAGTCCAGCTACGGCGGGCTACAAGGCTTTTATAACATTCCGTTACTAGAGGACAGAATGTTCTAATAAACAAAACAAGGGCGTCAGTGAGCCTGAGGGGATTTAAATCCCCAGGTTCCATGAGGCCTTTGTTCACAGCAACAGCTGTGAAAGACAAATATTGGAATGTTGGAGCTGTTGGCTTTTATTAGCCATTAGAAGCCCGGAGCACACCATTGTCTTCAATGGAGCTCCCGACATTCCAATGTGCTAATGAGCCTTCAAAAACTCACCTCCCAAGGTTCCAGTGCCTTTGAGAAATACCTGATGAGTCCATTTTGGATTCTGTGGAATTGTGTTTTTTGCATCTTTGGATAAATACAATAGAGTGAATTGCCGTACCTTTATGGAATATAGGCACATGATGAATGCTGTCATGATGGGCTTGTCAGAGCCTGAGATGAAAGGCAGCAAGCTTTTGATATCTTATGATTGAACGTAATATATTTGTTTCTTTAGGAGGAAGTTTGCCATGAAAATTCCTGTTTCCTGAAGATTTAAATTCTTGTCTTCGTCATGCTGTTTGAGCTCTATCCTTCTAGGTACACTTTAGATACTGGCTTAAAATATGTCAGAGTGAAGGAGCTTACCATTGTTCGAAACTGTAGTTTGGGGTCTGCAGCTAGTGACAACAGACAATTTTTTCTCTTGAATGTTTGATTTACTATACTATACTAGTGTTAACAATTAAACCATTGTGCTGTGTTACTGGCCTAGCACCAATAGATACACTGGTTGAATCTTGACTTGATGCAAGCAGTATCTAAGTACTATGTGAAATAAATTTGGGGTCACAACATAGCTCTATGTTGTTATATTTTGCTTGTTTTGGAAACATGCTCCACAAGCTCCCATCAAAACCCTATCAAGTTTTATATCTTCCACTATTTCATCAACTTGCAAGTTCTTCAGTTGAGATCAGTATGTACTGAGAGGCAAACTTGTCTGCAGTATACCCTTTACAGACCACCACTTTCTTTTTTATTTTAAAAATGCTGTATAGAAAGATAGAGTAAAATACATTACAACTTTATAGGATTTCCATTTCGAGTGAAGTGAAAAATGTATTAAAATTGAAAAATATGTAACAAAATATAACATGCCATTTCAACCGTATTAAGAATTCCCCCGTACTCTAATTAATCACGCGTAAGGAAAGAACAACAGCATTTATACATTTTTAAGTATAGATGAGGAAGAAGAAGGCAAGGGAGAGAAAGAGGAGGCATAAGGAAAGAGAACATTGAAGTCAAATGCAAAACATCAAGTAAATCATTCAACAGTCATGGAAGAAACATGTAATATTATGGCGATATGAATATTACATTTGCATCTTTAGAATAGACACGTTCTCTAGACAGAAAAGAGAAAAATGCAACCAAAACAGATCTCTTTTGATTAATTGTTGAGTGAAGTGTACATTTGCTCCATCTAAACAGTGATTATGACAACCCATATTCCACCATCTTAAAAATGTAATATTGCTAGTATCCTTCCTACTAGACGAGATCATTCCCAATGCAATATAGATTAGTAAATCATTAAGTTTCTCTACCATGACATTGTTCTGCCAAATATCATAGGTACTTCCTAGAAAAAGATATTTATTATCAAATGGAAGTGTGACAGAACATATATACCAATTCTTGTCCCAAATTTGTAACCAAAATTAACTAACCTTTGTGCAATCAAGAAATATATGGAAATTGTCACTGTTCTCAACATTAGGGGGTAAGAAACAAACTACTATAAACGAAATACAAAGTTTAAGTGGTGGTAGTGGATCGAGATGTGCAGTGAATTTTAGATCAAATTAGATTCCATATGTCAAGTGAAAAAGCATTTTCAAAATCAGTTTCACACTGTAATTTTACCTTTGTTTTTAGTCTATCAACAGGCTTTCTGTCACAGCCCTTGTATATGTAAAAAGCTCTTACTTCAGTAGGGAAAATAAGATTAGATATTGTATCTTGGTGGATTTGTGCAAGAGATTATAGAGAGAAGAGGGATTGTGTCACTATATCTTTATGTTGCACATATTTGAAATTAATAGTTAGGGGCAAATTAAAGGTCTTTTGGAGCCCTGAATATGAAATAAACAAAGTATCTGAGAAGATCTGATCTATGGTGATGATGCCCTTTTGTACCTAATCTTTCCAAACAAGTACTCTGTTTTTTACTTTAATATTTTTATTATACTAAATCAGGGAAATGTTAAAGGTTTCAAGAATTATAAATGTTCTTGTAAGAAAAGGTTTGGCGAAATAAGCAGAATAGACAAATGTGGGTAAAGAGAATGATTTAGGGGGTTGTGAGATATATACTATATCTCTGTTATAAAAGGGTGTTATTATGGATTGCTGTAATCTGTGCTATATGGTATGTGTTGGGGCCCAGTAATTTGACACAGAAGTCCATATTTGTTTGATGGGGGAAGGCTGAATAGTATTTATGGAAATTTGGAAAGTTAACTCCACCCAAGATGTTAGGATGTTGAAGCTTATGTATAGATATATGTGCTCTTTTTTTATTCCATACAAAACGTTATCAAGAATTCATTGACTTTAAAAAATGCTGTGGAAGTTTCACCAGAAGCCTGGAGAGACAAAAGCTAATAATTGGCAACATCATCATTTTGATGGTATCCAACCTACCCCACCATGATAAAAAATATGGTGACCATTTTTCAGATGAACTAAGTAGATTTTGTTTTACTGTATCAATATTATAGTGTCTCCTAAAGAATGAGAATAGAGGGCGCCTCGGCACGTAATGTGCCCAGAATTCCACGAAAAGCCAGAAGATTGAAACATGTTTTTATGACATTATCCATTAAGGGGTAGAACCTCTAATTTATCAACGTTAAATTCATTTTCGGAGACCGCTGAATAGTCTGCCAGTAAATGAAAGATTTCAGGGATTGTGTGCAAAGGGTCAGATACGAATGGTAAAATATAATCTGCATATGCTATAAATTTATCCTCAATGTCCCTGTGTTTATAACCTGAAAAGGTAGTGGATCTATGTATTTTTATCAAGAAAGGGCATAGTTATAAGATGAACAATAGTGGGGATAACAGACACCCTTGTTGAGTACTTCTGTGCAATTGAACGTATGGAGATTATAGTCCATTTTCAAAAAGAGGTTGAAGTGGAGAAATAAAGTAAACCAATAGGTTTTAAAATTTGAGAACCAAAGCCATGCCATTTCATAGCTCTAAACGTATAGGGCTTTATTTGGAAGTTTTACATTCCGACCGCCGAATTATAAACTTCCATTTTACAATCGGAGCTTGTGCTGCGTGCAGTTTCAGACTGTTGCACAAGCTCCTATTGTAAAATGGAAGTTTGAAACTGCACCACGTGCGGTCACCTTCTAATTGCGGTGTTGGGAACACCGACCGGAGGTCGGTCGGTTCTGCATCCGCAGCGATGAGGTTCGGAGGCAACTCCGACGACATCATAATGAGGGCCATAGTCTCGATGGATATACTCCGCTGACATGCAAATCTCCATGGAGACTGCCTCTCATAACTCACAAAAGAACCGGGGGGGGGCAAGAAATACCAATACCAACATTAAACCCCTCCAACTAAAAAACAACTAAACAAGATCCAAAACTGGTTAAGTTCCAACCACCTAAAATGTAACCCCATCAAGAATGAACTGCTACTCCTCTCTCCTAAAAACAATCTCCTACCAATCCAAGAATGGCTCAAGAACTTGGACGTACTAGACTGCTCTCTTTCACTTTCCATTTCCGTAAACTCCTTAGGTGTCACCCTGGAGAGTAACATGTCAATGAAGAAGAATATCAACAAATCAGCTAAAGGAGCCCAATTCACACTTAAACACCTAAAGAATTTTTTTTTATCCCCACCAATGACCTTAACTGTACTATGGCAATGCCATCAACACTGTAACTTCAAAAAGTCATCTTGCACCCCTGAGAATCATTCCCAATGTGCCGGCGAGGCTCCTCGCAGGAATGAAGCGGTTTGAGCACATCTCACCTACCCTTAAGAGTCTCAATTCTCTTCACAGTGAAGAGACTGCCTGCATCTCCCACAAAGCCTTTCAAAGAAAACCCCCCAAATACCTAGAAACCCAAATTTTCTAGAGCTGATACATGTTGGACACTGAGAAGTTCAAACTTACTTCTTCTCATACCCCCTAAGCTTTAAAACATAAATCCACCCAGGCACGCCCCTTCTCAGGAAATGCCCACAGGATATGGAGCACACTCCACAAAGATCTCCGATGCAACCCCTCCTTCTACTGCTTTTAACGAGATCTCAAATCTTTGCTACTTAACAATTGCATCAACTCACACACAAGTTATCTACATTTCCCAAAGACCTTGCCCCACTCCACAGACTCTCTCGTTGTAGCCTCCTGATCCAGTCTGTCCCACTTTGGCACTAATGTCATACACTTTTTGCTTTATTGTGTAATGCCATTACCTTTTTGCTGTATTGTTGGACTTTGACTGTGTGTACTCACTATTTTTGATATGTTTTGTAAATACCTCCAGTTGACTACATTTGACCTACACGTATCCTCACTTGTATCTCAAATTATCCTATGCACACTACTTGTGAAGCGCTCCGATACTTTCGGGTCTAACTAGTGCTACATAAAACTCTAAATAAATAAATAAACATGGCCTGAAGCCTTTCCTGCATCTAGTGTGATTGCTGGAATATGATTGATTGACTGTAAGGCTGAGTGTATAATATTAAAAAAAATTCTAGTATTATCAGCAATGTTTCTACTTTTAATAAATCCTGATTGCTTAATGTCAGTTAATTCAAGAATAATGTAATTGAGGTGCAGAGACAAAATCTTTGCGAAACTCTTACAATCAGCGTTGATTAACAAAATAGGTCTATAATTCCCACACTAAGATACGTCCTTTCCAGTCTTAGGGAGCAGATAACTCATAGCTTCCGTAAAGGTACTATGCACCTTGTTTACAGAACAAAGGAATTGAAATCATGATAGCAATTTTGGAATCAAAAGTGCAGAAAATTGAGAATAGAATTCAACAGGAAAATCATCTGGATCTGGAGCTTTTTCTTTGGGCAGGTTATGGAGGGCTGCCTTCATTTCAGCAATGGAGAGGTCTGTTTCCATTGAAGAGGGATCAACTGAGCTGTCCTGGGGGGAACAACCTTTACAACGCAACTTTTACAACGCACTACACTTACAACGCAATTTTTACAACGCAACATCCACTACAACGCATTCCATTACATCGCATGACACTACAACGCATGTTTAAAAACTACCTTTACAACGCATTCCATTACATCGCATACTACCTTTACAACGCATACCATTACAACGCATAATATTACACTACACTATCCAACACTTACCCTACTGTTGCACCCCCTGGAGTTAGAATAGTAATTTTTACCCCTATACTATCCAACACTTACCCTACTGTTGCACCCCCTGGAGTTAGAATAGTAATTTTTACCCCTATACTATCCAACACTTACCCTACTATTGCACCCCCTGGAGTTAGAATAGTAATTTTTACCCCTATACTATCCAACACTTACCCTACTGTTGCACCCCCTGGAGTTAGAATAGTAATTTTTACCCCTATACTATCCAACACTTACCCTACTGTTGCACCCCCTGGAGTTAGAATAGTAATTTTTACCCCTATACTATCCAACACTTACCCTGCTATTGCACCCCCTGGAGTTAGAATAGTAATTTTTACCCCTATACTATCCAACACTTACCCTACTGTTGCACCCCCTGGAGTTAGAATAGTAATTTTCACCCCTATACTATCCAACACTTACCCTACTGTTGCACCCCCTGGAGTTAGAATAGTAATTTTTACCCCTATACTATCCAACACTTACCCTACTGTTGCACCCTCTGGAGTTAGAATAGTAATTTTTACCCCTATACTATCCAATACTTACCTTAAATGCAATGTAATATTATGCGTTGTAATTGTATGCGTTGTAAAGGTGGTATGCGATGTAATGGAATGCGTTGTAAAGGTAGTTTTTAAAAATGCGTTGTAGTGTCATGCGATGTAATGGAATGCGTTGTAGTGGATGTTGCGTTGTAAAAATTGCGTTGTAAGTGCATGCGTTGTAAAAGTATGCGTTGTAACGTCATACATCCCTGTCCTGGTGTTTGGAAATAGAATTACAATATTTGTCTAATGCCTCTATCAATGGAAAATAATCTGAAGTATGTAATTGGGTAGAATAATCAAGAAAAAATCCAATGTTCCTGAATCAGTGTGATGTCTTTTACCAAATATAATAATTGAAAATATCAATTTTAGATCTTTGCTATTTGACTTTGAGGTAATTTGCCAATATGTCGCCTGCCTTATTAACTCCACCATAATAATTTGCACTCTTTTTAATAAAGTACCACAATTTAATGAGAAAGTTTAAGAACCTGGGGATAATGAGGGTGCTTGTGGTAGAATAGAGTAGAGGGTGCACCTGCCCTTTCTGTGTCCCATAGCATAACAATATTCCGGGAGGGGTTGGCATCTTGTGGGAAAGAAGAAGGATCAATACCTGAAAGCTAGGAATAAAAATGAGTTATTGTTGTGTAGCAACTGTGGCACAAATCATACCTTTGGTGGAGAGACCCTGAGTCTGGGTGGCTGGTGGCTGGTGGTGGCACATTTTTTGGCTCTACTCTTCTAGGGGAAGTGGTTGGCCATTTTCTTGCTTGATGTAACAGCACATACGTTTGATTAGATGTTGATGGCTGAAAATTGTGTCTTACAAGTAGAAAGAAACCAGACAATGCGTAGTGCTACAGATCAGCAAAGCTTCCTGAGCCTCCTTGCAGGCAGCACTTTGAATTAGCATGGACCAATGATAATGAGAGCTGCCTAGAATCTGAAGCTGAGACTTTACACCAATCACCATTGTGTTTTCTTCTGATGCAGCATTAGACATTGGTGAGCAGCCACACTTCTGGATGATGTGTGCACTTTTGGCAAGTTCTCTTTGGAGTGTTTGAAAAATAACAACCTAGGCAATTCTTGTAAGTAGCAGCTGGAAGTATTTTCTATCTAGTAGTCAGAACAGTTTAAGCAGTGAGACGAAAAAATGAAAATTCTAATTCTTTTTTAATTATAAGTTTTTGGTACATTCACAATTAAAAACAAATTTATTATATACATAATAAAAAATCATGACAAATAGTAAAATAGATTATAGGTTACATAGGGATGAAGAATAAACAAATGTGGTGGCACAACTGTATATTATTCAATGATAATGAGAGCTGCCTAGAATCTGAAGCTGAGACTTTACACCAATCACCATTGTGTTTTCTTCTGATGCAGCATTAGACATTGGTGAGCAGCCACACTTCTGGATGATGTGTGCACTTTTGGCAAGTTCTCTTTGGAGACCTGGTAGGACATTACGATTGCTCCTCAAATGAGAGAAGAAAATGGTGCAGTGTTTGTGTTTCCCCAGTGGGCCTCCAGGGGGGGGGTGGGGTTGGCCCAGGTCTTTTACTCGGCCAGTTTAGGTTTCAAGTCTGGCCCTTTATGCCGTGGTCTAACACAATGCTTAGCTCAGTGGCTGCTTTTGTTCCCTTGTTTGCAGCACCTTAAACATTGAATTTATCAACGATTATAAATTAAGGAAACCAGGACGCCAGTTAGTGTTTGTTTGGCAAGAGGGAGAGCATGGCCAAGAAACACCCGTATTGAATTTCGCAGACTATATTTTTGACGTAGCTTTTTCTGTATCTCCATCTAAATCCCTGGCCCTTTTTATGCTCCTCTGATTATTTAGCATAGTGTAACTTTTTGACCTCCTCTTCCGTGTTTACCATGTGAATCCTTCTTGTTTTAAGAGTTTATATCTGCCCAGCCAAAATGGATGCTTGAAATGTAAATATCATATACAGCATGGAGGCAGCATTTATCAACTAGAAAGGTAATTCTGATGCTATGAGAAGCCAGAAGAGGAATCTGATGCATATAAAACATGCGATCTGATTAGTTGACATCCCTCCTCCTCAGTTGCATAATTGCTATCCCTGCATGCTGTTTTGTGCATGGAAATGTATTTCTTTTTCCTGCTGCATATGTAAATGTCACAGATGCTCCTGGTGCCTTTTCACATTTGCACTCAGGGCACAGAGACCGAAGAGGTTCTGAAACCACATGAAAAGGGTGAGAAACTCGTGGCGTCCATTTAAATTGGAATCTTGTGCCTGCAGGTCACAAGCAACCACCCGCAGTTCTGGCTGAAATCGCCTGTCAAGTTCTCTTCTTTCTGCTTAAAAATATTTAGCTCCAGGACAAGGGAGCTGAAATCGAGGAAGCAGAGGAATGCAAAGTCTGAAGCGGAAGATACTGTGGAAATTGGAATACTTCCAAGATCTCTGAAACTTTATTTTTTTACTTCAGAAAAGAAAAAAGGCTGATCTTCAGAAAACTCCAGGCACTGGGCATTGGGTACTTTTCCTGTTTGATACTTTATGAATTAGAATGCCTCTTACAGTAGAATTTAACAATTGAATGTCTGTCTTCCCAGCTTCTGGATTATCAGAAGGACTTTGGCAACCACAACTCTGGGGCTTATTTAAAAGCCCATTGAGCGGCCGGTGCATCTCTTATTTGTGACGCTCAGGCGGCGCAATAGGCTTGCCCATGTGTACAAGGCCACAAAAAGTCCCCCTGCGTTACTTTTCAAAGCTTTGTAAATGTCGGACCCTTTACTGCATTACTCTGCATGAAAGTTCCATGGGTGTTCCCACGCAACATCCATGGGGTGTTCCCACGCAACATCCATGGAAATTGACGCATTCCCAGATTTACAACATTTTGTAAAACTGGGGATGCATCAGAATCCTACGTATTCCCACAGGAGGTGTAGGAACGGTGCAACAAGGAGAACTACTTTTATTTCTCCTAGTTTTTTCCTCTTTCTATGCTGCAAAAGAAGAAAATAACATTACTGATTGTTTTTGTGCAGCACTGGCATCCTTGCAAAATGACGCAAGTGTGCCTGCGCTGGCACATGGCAGCCAATTGTGTGCCAGCGAAGGGGAAATCAAAGGGATGCGTCGTATTGTTGTTAATATGATGCATCCCAGTGCTTTGAAAATGACGCAGCATGGCGCAGCTCAATTGCTTGTGGCACCGCCTGAGTCATTTTCTTGTAGATGAGGCCCTCAGTATGATTTTAACCCCCAGAGAAAAGCCAGAGACAGGCTAAGGAGCAGGCCAGTTACCCACGGACGTGAAAGCCACACATTTCCATTGAAGTAGTTCCATTGCGGCTCCACGGGTCGATAAAATGTGCGCCATTAAATGGTGTAATAATAAAGCCTGTTTTTTAGTTGCCTGCAGAGGGTACATTTTCGTTGTGTAGCGCTTGTCACCTGAAAGGAATTGTAGTGTATTACTACTCTTTGCAAAAGTTGCAATGCTCTTTATTGGGAGAACTTTATTTGGTACACGAGCACATTGGAGGTTTAAAATACAAAAATAGAATCTTCCTTGAATTGACAGACCAAAACGTTGCTAGTCCCTACCCTCACATGATGGACAAAAAAATATTGAGAATTGTTGCATTTGTCCACAAATCTAAAAACTCCATTGTGTCTGGGTGCTGATGATGTTGTATTATTACCCAACCATTAGTACTCATTTTTTCTGGCTCAGGAAGATGAACTGCTGAGTGTACCAGCTAATATGTGAAACAATGACGAACCTGTGAGTTCTAGATCTCTCCAGTGGATACATTATGCAAGGGCTTTGGATGTTAAAGGATAACATGTTATTGATTCTCCCAGAGATAAATGAACATATTTTCAGCACTGGGTTGGTTGGCCATAAAAAAATCCAGTTTCAAAGCGTCTGCAATGCAAAAAACAGGGGAACACATGTGGCTAACCTGACTAAGGTGGAGGAAATAGGGTGTGCAGTTGCTATATCAAGAAGAGACTTGGGCACCCTAGTTTGGGACTGGAGTTGTTATGTAACTTAGTTATGTTTATGGAGAACAAAGAAAAGGAAGAAGAATTTTGTCAATACTTAGTTGTCCCCTTCCCAGGGCTTAATTTGTAAACTAATAAGTGCTTGTGCGCAAGGTTGCACCCAGAAGCTGGCGATATGGATTTTGAGTTGCCATATACCTTGACTTCATAGTCTTGATGCCACCTCATGCTTCTTTCATCCACAGCCAGACACTCCCTGCCTCTCTATCTCACTCTTTCAGACTCTTTTTCATCCCTGCTTTCTTCCTTCCCACTGTTTTCCCATTTTTCTCTTCCTCCTTCTTTCTGCCTTTTTTTTCTCTCTTGCTCTGGATGAAAGTCTGATGCGGTAAAATAAGTGTTGGTCTAAAAAAATAAAAAATAAATGCCGGTGGTCCCACCTGCAATCACCTGCTCAAATTAGGCACTGCTCCCTCTCATTATCCCGTTTCTCCTTCTTACACATTCCTCTCAGATAAGGAGGAGTAGAGCAACACTGGACATCCTACAGTGGACATTAGACTGTAGTGACTTACCCAAATGTTACTCGTTCTATAACTACCTGTCAAAAGCCCTTTCAGAGTGCCATGAAGTTTGCAGGGGCTACTGGGCCCAACCACGATAGTCCCTCTGGGGTAGATACAGGTCAGTGTACATGGCTCATAACTCCAAGGGCACACAGTATGAACAATGAATCAATGTCCAGTCAAATACTTACCTTTATACAAACAGAATAAGTATTTTATTTCTAACTCTATACATGCAAAGTTATCTGACATTCATAAGCAACAACCCAAGTCCCCTTGAAGCCAGGGCCCTAATAGTTATCAGGCAAATCCCTGTCCCATCCTTCTTCATGTAACATGTTCAGGGTTATTCCCCATTCATTGGTGGCTGCATCCAAGGACTGCACACTATTAGTCTGTACTCAAGAGTTCCCTATTGACTCTTCAAGATTTTAGTCTAAAGTGTAGTAGCACAGTTAGCAGCAAATCCCCTGGGGCCCAACTGTCCCAGTTCACGTCTTACCCACTCTCGCAGCCTAGAAGAGTTCAGCAGAGCAGCGGTTGCCCTTGGAGTGAGCACCCATGAGTCCTGCACTGTTGAGAGAAGTTGGACTGCTTGTGGCCCATGTGGCAGCAGCCGGCGGCTCAGACTCTCTCTCTTGAGCTGGTGCTGCTCAGTTGTTGGATAAACTCCCATCTCACGAAGTCATAGTAAGATGGTTATACTCGGCATAAGGACAGGGTTGGGAAATCCTTTTTACACTTCTGAGCATATACCAGTGAGGGTGTTGCATCATCTATTGCATCTTCGGCAGCCCTCAGATCAGTCAGGTGCAGTTCCCTTCCAATACAGGTCCAACCCACAGAATGTAGCCTCAGTCTCTCCTTTGTATAACAACTCAAATCCTTTGGCATGTTGGTATTGGCAGCCCCACTTGGCACAGAATGCTGCTGCAGTTCTTGGAAAACACAGGCACCAGCTTTTTTTGGTAGAAATGCCCAAACAGAGATGGGCAAGGGTCCTAGCAATTCAGCAGTAGTAACATTACCAGTGGCCCCTTTTGCAAACCGGGTCACTACTGCTCGGCAGTATGGGTTCATTCAGGACTGCATGACGCTTCACTCTCAACTCAGTCTCCAGTGACCCTCTCCTGGCATATGGGGGTCGCAGAGTAAACATGGCACACAGGCAATGACCAGATTGGTGCATGGCCTCACACCTCACTCAGGGAATCCCCAGGGCCTTCTAATCTTCCTCGCTGGTCTTGGAATGCAGGCAGGTGCTTCAGGCTCCAGGGCAGGAGATCTTGGTGTCTGGGGTGGTGTCCCCTCGCCCAGCAGGGAGACTAGCAGGCATTTGCCCCCAGTCCTGATCACAGGCAGAACTCTTGCAGAGCTTCTCCTTCTAACATAGCCCATCTGGCTGCTTGGCAGATGACACATTTGGGGGTCTGAACCTCCCCTTCATATAGTCCATTTCCAGGCATCAAAATATAATTTAGGACTGAAGTCTCAAGTTTTATGTTCAGGCTCTGCTTCTTTTGAAGTGAACACTTCTCATTTTAATTTTTCCTCATGAAAGACTGTCAGTCAGAGCAAGCAAGACTCCAAAGGTGACTGTCTCACAAAACAATGTATGGGAGGGACCAGAGTTCACACCTGGATGTCAAACACAGTGATACATATTGTTAAAACAAAGTATGCCACGTCAAGTCATGTAGATAAAGGATGTAAGTTTATTCTTCAAGTTATATCTTCAGTTACAGGTTACAGGAAGATGGTAGGCTCCAATGTAATGCCCCACCAGGAGAAGCCTTCTTGCTGCTCATCCCATACACTCCAACTAACTCTTATCCAAGCAAAAGCATTCTCAGCATTCTGATGACTTCACACGCTGGCTGAGCAGCAAGGCAGTTAAGATCAAGGGGGAGGATGCATAATGCCAAACAGTAGATTACAACACGTGTACCAAAAGGTTAATTCCGGTCTCCCAGCCCTTCTCTTTATGATTTCCCTATCAACCTTGACTTCCCTCCTGAGATGTGTCCAGCCCCCTTCCTTCACTGAATCAAAGAGCAGTCTTTTGAAGTGTAAAGGGAGTCTCTTTCTTTTTCCCACCAGTGTGTGTCCCACACAGCTCACAGAAATTCAGCAATACACAAATCTGTCTGGGGGGATTCCTCTCCTCCTGATGTCTTCCTCAGGTAGGTATTGGATTCCCAAAATGCAGCCCAGGGTCTTCATGTAATGTACCATTCAGACACACTTGCTCAGTGTGCATTCACACCCCCCTTACTGTTCAGCACTAGTACCTTCATGCATTTTACCCTTACATGGACACAAGAATTCAGCACACACTCACTCTGCACTCATTGTTCAGTACTGAATCTTTTTGATACTTAACCAGGGTGTGTTTTTACAAACACATACGCTGCCAGCACATTTACCATGTGTACGCTGCACACTTTGCGCTTCATTTATTGTACTTCATGCAAGCACACATATGCCCAGCACATGCTTTCATTACTCACAAACTGCACAGAACAACATCTCTTGTGTCATAGACAGGCATACATACACCCAGTACGTGCTCTACCCACACAGATACTGCACAGTACTGCTCTATTCATGTACTGTACCCTTCCCAGGCACACATACAACCAGTGCAGAGTCACTACTCCCATGCTGTGCAGCACTCTACATCTATCTGATGCAGGCCGAGGGTAGAGTTAAGCACACAGCAGCAGAAATGTAAAAAGTTAAGTGAACCTGTAGTCCTCACCCTAGTGAAACAGGGCAAAAAAGGTCCTGTTCACTGCTACTGATCACTACACAGTATGCTGCCACCACTGTGCTCATTCTGCTTAATTCCTGGTGAAGGCAGTAGACCTCCACCACTATGCAGGGCTGGATTGGAAACGCAATCTAGCCCTGGAAATTCAGTCAGACTGGCCCCGATGGATGGGGTGCTAGTGGGAAATACTGCTTCTGCTTTTGGTACAGGGGGCCGATATTGCAGTACACTGCTGCATACTGGCCCTGTGTTATATTAATTGGTTGCTTTGCTAACACGTAGAATCTCTGTACAAAATTATACTGAGCATTCTTTAAGAACGTTCTTGTGATTACCAATGTTAGATTTTAACTTGTCAGTTGATGTTGGCTGTTGGTGGCTGAGGTGGATTAAACCTTACCTGTATCTTCATCTCTTCGTGTTCCTGCTTCTTCATTCCCTGAGAACCCCACATTTTCTTTGCGACGAGCGAGGGAGTACTTTCGCCTCAACACCAGATGGCGCTGCCATTCCCCTTTGTGTATTCCTCCTCCTCCAGCGGCTGATCGTAATTTCAACGAGAAGAATTTTCTTCTGCAGCGGCTGGTTAAAGTGTCTGCCTCTCGGAGTGAAAGCTGTGCCGAGACTTTTAGCAGATTTGATTGGTGAGGAGGATAGAGGGGGTGGGTGAGTGGTGAAACGCATTTGCGTTCCAACATAGAAAAACTACTACTTGTTTTGTACTGTCCCATGTTATCATAGTCTCTCAGCGCCAGGATACCCATAGGGTGGCAGACTGCGCTATACAAAAGTTTATACAATACGATTCTTAGAGGGCTTACAGGTGTCAGGTGTTATCAAGCCGATCTGTTGATCTTTGGTAGCTCAAAGCAAGAACACAACATTCGTGTGTGTGCAGTGTTAGAACTACTTAGAGAGGCTGGCTTATCTCTTAGAAAGGAGAAATGTAAGTTTGGTTTAGAAGAGGTGAATTATCTCGGCCATAGGATTACTGGTCAAGGCATTTTCCCGAAGAAAGAATTGGTTAAATCTATCGTTAAGATCTCTGAGATGGTCAATAAGGAAGAGCTTCTTTCTTTCTTAGGGATGGTTGAATTTTATAGTAAATTCATTCCCGATTATGCTGATAACTTGAGGCAACTCACCGCCAAGAGTGTAGTTTTTCAGTGGTCAGAAGATTGTATGAAGGAGTTTGCTTCCATTAAGGAAGAGTTGAGAAAAGCTCCATCTCTTCAAGCATTTGTTCCGGGTGATTGTACTTACATCATGACAGATGCAAGTGAGAAAGGGTTGGGTGCTGTTTTACTTCAAATGAATGATGGAAAAGAATGTTTGATTGCTTGTGCCTCAAGATGTCTTAGAGGGTCAGAACTCAACTATTTGGTTATAGAAAAGGAGTCATTGGCCATATTTTGGGCTTTAAAGAAGTTTAAGAATCTGATTTGGGGCACAAAGGTGAATGTGTTGTCTGACCATAAGCCTCTTAGAGAGGCATTTTCAAAGAAGGGTCTTGATTCCATTTCGTCAAGAATTAGGAAATAGATCATCTCTCTTCCAGAATTCAACTTTGAAGTTGAATATATTCCTGGTGCCGTCAATAAATCAGCTGATTGTCTTTCTAGATTGGTTAACATAAATGAATGTGTTGCGGACGAGGAGTGTCAAGATGATGATGTGATTAACGTGTGTGAAATCACTGATGGTGCTGTTAGTGAATTTGATTGGAAGGCTGAAATTGAGAAGTATGAAGATATTAAGAAAGTGATGGAGATGTTAATGAACGACAAGCGTCTGGAGAAGCCTTGGGCTTTGGTGTCTGAAGAACTTTCTGTGTTGATGGTATGCTTGCTCGGGGCACAAAGTTAGTTCCTTCGGAGGGTATTAGGAACAAATTACTCAATCTTGCTCACAATGGTCACCTTGGAATAGTTCAAACAAAAGAGTTACTGAGATTACAATTTTGGTGGCCTGGCATGGATATAGATATTGAGAGGTTGGTTCGTGAGTGTGCTGAGTCTGGTGCCAGTGACAAAATCTTGAAGACTAAGCAAATGTCCATGGTTTGCAGGAAGTTACCTAACCATCCCTGGGATGAGGTTGCTATTGACATTGTTGGTCCCCTACACGGTGTAAGTGACACTCCCTATTTAATTGTTGTTTTGGATTTATATTCCAGGTGGATTGAGGTGGGTACTGTTAAGGAAACTTCTACGAAATCTGTTATTAAATTCTTAGAGGAAATTTTTAAGAGGGAGAGTTTTTCCAACAGTATCCTCTATGACAATGGTCCTCAGTTTTGTTCGAATTAATTTAAAAGTTTCTTAAATAACTGTGGCATTGTTCAGAGGAGGAGTGCTGTTTATCACCCATAATCTAATGGAGCTGTAGAAAGGGTCAACAAAACCCTCAAAGAAAGCATACAGTTAGCCAGAGCTAATGGTTTGAGTTGGAAAAATGCTCTTCAGGACATGATTACTGCTTATCGTATGTCTCCACATTTGACTACTGGGAGATCTCCTTTTGAACTTTTTAAAGGTAAGATTCCCAACTCAAAATTGCGTCCAGGATGGATGAGGTTAAATAAAGGCTTTGTTGACAACCAGATAGGAGATTGGAGGAGGAGAGAACTGGACAAACAGTTTAACAGGAAGTTGTACTTTGATGATAATAAATGTGCTCAATCTCAGGAGGTAAAAGTGGGTGATCTTGTAAAGGTTAAAGCTCCTGTTGGTTGCCGACCTTGGTCCAAGTATACTAATGTTAGGTCTGTAGTTAAAAATTTTAAGAATGCTGTCAAGACCGGAGATGGGAGAATCTGGAATAAGAGTCATATAGTGGTAGTCAATCCTGATGTTCCACAAACTGATACACATAGTGATGCTGTTGACTCTTATTCCAAATCGTTTGGTACACTGTTTTCTTTCACTGGTCCTGCTAGTTCTCAAAGTTTTGTTAGGGAAAGAAGTCAAAGGTTGCGCAGACTCCCTGTGTATATGAAAGATTATGTATGACATTTTTTTTGGTACCTGTTTTCATGCATCTTCCTCTTATGTTATCTCTCTGTTTCACTATGCTTTGTTTTGTCTATTCTTTCTGGGTTTTTTTATTGATCAGGAGGAAGATGTGTGATATTAATTGGTTGCTTTCCTAACACATAGAATCTCTGTACAGAATTATACTGAGCATTCTTTAAGAACGTTCTTGTGATTACCAATGTTAGATTCCATAACTTGTCAGTTGACGTTGGCTGTTGGTGGCTGGGGTGGATTAAACCTTACCTGTATCTTCATCTCTTTATGTTCCTGCCTCTTCATTCTCTGAGAACACCACACCCTGTAAATCCAAAAACGTCCACCACGGTCCAAAACTGGCCCCCACTCTTCTGGCCTACCTGGTAAATGCCCGGTGCCTGCTATGGCCTGTCTGGACCTGCCACTATGAGGGTTGCGCTTTGGGTTCCCCTCCCGGTCCAACAAAAGCGTAATCTGTGAGACAGACTTATGTCATGGCATACACACATGATCTGTGTTAGCCTATGACGATAAATCAGCATTGGGGATCCAGACAACTGTACAGTTGGGCACTCAGAGCAGGGATGCCCGTATTTGCCCATGCAGAGGACTTTTCCATCCCAACACTACTATCTCTCAGCAAATAAGTTCTTTAATCCAGCACCTCCAAACAATGTTGTAGCAAGCATGCCGTGGGCCCTAGAGGAAGCAAAGAAAATTGCCCCTCTCACCACAGATTATGGAGTAGAGTAGGATACTGTAGCAATCATATCTAAGTGGGCCTCTCTGGCCTCTGGTGCCACCCTGCTGCACCATTGATAGCTACGCCCCTGCCGCCACTCCTGCATCCTCAGTCGCCTCTGAGGTAAGGTCCATCGCTTGAGAGATCATGCACTGAATCTCATAATTTCACCCTTTTCTTACTATGGTGCCCCCTCACTGCTCCTGTCCATTATTCCTTCCCTTTTAATTGTCAGCTAATTAAAAATCGGCGGGGAAACTGGCACAATGGGTGGGATTTTGGGGTGGGAGTTGGTGGCTACTTGTACTGTCAAATTCGAGATATCAAACGTTGCCCTGGAAATCCTTCCCTAGAGAAATGTGGGTTATTTAATATGAATTATTTAACATCTGCCAAATGAGGTTGTCTGATATTAAATGCGAACGTACCTTAACATCTTAGCTTGATTTTTACTAAACCCAGTTCATGACCGGGGCTTTTTCCTGTCTTTAACAACAGTGTGAGCTGTGTGCCAAGTGAGAAGCCACATATTTACTCTCACAAAACGCACTCATTTCTGCTCGGAACCATGTACTTAACTGCAGAGGCTTAAATAAGATATTAGCAAGCCTGCTTCTGTGTTGTACTCGAGCCTTGGAGACAGCGCAAGAGTTGTGTCATGACCGTTGCCAGGGTAACGACTCCTTGCGAATATAGCCACTTAAATCACCAAGGAGAATAGCATCATTTGCTAGTGTGCAAATTAAGGTCGGCTCTAAGCCTGCAACATGACTCCGCGCACAATGTCAAGCTCCTTAAGGAAAACATGTATTTTCCCTTCGGCAAGACTGCCGTCGGCCCCGGCCGCGTGGCACTGTGGGAATCCATTCACGCCCTAGTCCACTGAGTTTACAAAGCGAGAAAACCTCAAATGACACTAGAATGCGCTTCTCTGATGTTCTGAATTTTTCGGGCGCCTGAGGGTGGATCCGAAGTACAAGGTGATTAATGATGGATTTCATAGAGAATCTTTAACTTCAAAAGCATTGTTTCGGCAAGGTTTTAAGTGGGATGAAAAAGGTGTCTGTTGAGGGCTGGTTCCCAAAAGAGAAGTGGTCTCTGTAATTACCCCGTGGCTTCTACAGGTAAAGTACATTTCTGTGATTGCCATAGTGTGCCACCCAACCAGCATATTGGTTTCTCGCTGTGATTTCTGTTTCTACACCCACATATATAAAACATTATTACTGTTTTGGCGCCAACTGCACATCGGGGCGGGGCGCAGTTAGGGGCATATCATCAAGGACCGGCGATAATTATTGCTAAACGCACTTACCGCTAGGATAATTATAGCCAGGTAACGTGGAATTTTATCGCTGAGATAGCGTGCTATTAGCAACGCTTATCTCAAAAGCTATAAAATTCCAAGCGCTAACTGCCAAATGTGAGATTATCGCTGGAAATCCAGTAATAATCTCACAAAGTTTGGCGATTCTTGATGATAGGGCAAGGCATATTTAGCCATGATATCCACCTTACTTAGGATATCATGGCTAAGGCAGCTTTGAAGCAGGCGTAAGAAAAGTAGCGATAACCTCTGTTATCTCTACTTTGCTTGTCGCTCTGCAGGTTAGCGTGCCCATCGATAATTGGAGAAATGTCGCTTGGCGACATTTCTCCAGGTATGTCAGGGCATGAACGCCCACTTTGCATCTCATTAGAGATGCAAAGCTGGGCGTTCAGTAAACAGGCGATAATGCAAGGATTCACGCGATAGCGTGACCTTGCTGATTAGGCGATAAAATTATCGCCGCTTTTCGTCCGAAAACGGACGCAAAAGCGGCGATAATTTTATATCGCCTCCTTGATGATATGCCCCTTAGTTGCTAAACTGGCAGGACCCCCTTGGCACCGGAGGTAACATCCTAGTGGTCCGGGTGATGACATCATCAGGGATCGCATGAAGCCACACAGGCGCCATTGAAGGCCAGCAAGATTTCCTGTGCACCGCCTTCGCCTCCTCCAGCGAAGCACAGTATTTTTTTCTACTTTCGCCTTGTCAATATTTCTACAGTTTTGTTCCTCCTTCACAGACTTTTGCACATATTCGCAAGTGGAATACATGACAATTGCTCTGTGCACTCTGCAGAAATGCCCAGGATTGCATGACCATGAATTCTGCACACCTTTTTGACCCACTGAAAGGCTCTGTGAGAAACTCATGCTGCCTTCAGCCTCAACTCCGGAGCTCTCAATCGTGGTCCAATATAACCACCTAGAGCTGATTCAGTTCAAAGTATGCATGTCCAGTGTACCAGAGTAATATGCTACACTGAAAAATAAAGTAACACAACATCCTCGAAATAGCTACTACTTTTGGGGAATGCAATGTTAAGCAAAACATGTGAAATAGAAACAGAAACCGCATTGCTGACAATGTTCACCAAAATGTTTGTATTAATTGTTCAAAAACCGAGCAGTATTTTTTTTAATACACTGAGGGGGGGCTCCCTGGCCCACCACGTAGCACTTTTGCTGAGGGAACTCACTGGAGCTCAGCCCCCTGCCTCCCACATTGGGGATTGCGGGGATTTTGTTACCTCACTGACCGTGTTTTAACCCCTTCCCTGCTCATGACGGAACCACTCCGTCATGAGCCACGGTTGCGCTGTGCTCATGACGGAGTGGTTCCGTCATGCTGCGGCCGGTGGCGGCCGCTCCGCCCACGCGGCGCTAATTCCCCGCCTGTGCGGGCGATTAGCGCAGTGGGCGGAGACGTGACGGAACCACTCCGTCATGAGCACAGCTCAACCGTGGCTCGTGACGGAGTGGTTCCGTCACGAGCACAGCGCCACCGCAACTGCCCCCAAACCCCCCCAGCGCCGCGGCAGAATTCCTGCCGCGGCGAAGGGGTTAAACCTGGAGGGACCGGGCCCACTTAAAGCCCTGGGATCGCATAAGGCTAATCCTTCTCTTCTCCACTCAATGGGGCCATAGGGTGACATGATTACTGTTGTTTGTCCACTAAGGCCCGGCTCCATGCTCTGGGTCTGGGAGGGCAGTGAAGAAGCATGGGTGAGGTACAAATATTCATGAGGGAGCAGGCAAAAATCAACAAAGGGTTTCAGAGACATGCTGTTTTAGACTGCCAGTTTTTACGTGTATACTAAGTGAAAGTTACACACCTTTGGTAATGTTGAGCATAACAGATAGCGCCATTGACTATGCGCAGTTCCCAATCATTAATGTGTACTGTAAGCATGGGTACTGTACCCAGAACACGGGTGTAGGCAGTACCCCAACTCTAATGCCCACTCATTCTGGTGCAAACCATAGCCAATGGGTATTGAGAGCAGGTTACTGGGCTCAGGGCATAGGCACAGGGTATGCACTGAGCCCAGTGCTCATGAGGCATAGGGATGCCATGTGATTACCAAAGGCACAAGCATTTTACCTACGGAGCATGTCTGAAATGTACACGCTCTGAATCCAGGTGTGCTATGATATCATGGCTAACCATTAAAGGATGGTGAAAAATCCATATTTTTATATTTTAGACCTTGACGACAAGTTCTTTGCAACAGTGGTTTTAGCATCCATATTTTGTAGAAAGGATATTTTAATACCTGGGAACATCCACGCTCCACCCTTGGCACGGCTCCCTGCCGCAGAGTGAAGGTAGTCAGCGATATGTGCTGCCTTGCATCACGCTAGATTTATCAAGCCGCGAAAGGCACACAAGCTAAATCTCATTTAGGTTTTGTGTCGCCCTTGCATCCCCTTGCGTGGCGCAAGGGTGGCGTAAAACCTTGATAAATATAGGCCTTGATGTTAGCAGTTTGCCTACAGGGCAGCACAGACATCGGGAGCAGTACAATCATATTACCGCACCCTTGATGAAAGCATCATGCTCACAAGGACACCTCCTGACAGCCATAGTGGACAGTCTGATCAACCTCTCCTTTGATGTGAGCATTACCTCCACAAGGGTGTTCTGCTCCATACTTTATACTGACCAGGGCACCAGGTACAGAATGTAGTATAATAACCTTCTTGTGTGGCTGCTTCTGCTTCCTGTGCACTATAGGTCAGACTGAAGAAGTCTGTCATGTGCTAGAACAAGGAGCTCCAGTAGATGGACCACAGGACTGCAGGTCAACATAGCGCAAAGGAGCTTGCACAAGAAAGCATCACACAAAAGGCAATTACAGAAATGCATTGAAAGATGTTCTCTCCTTAAGAAAGACATTTTTGAATTTTTCCAAAACGTATAGAGATGATAGAAGCTTCAGAGTTAATCTGTCTCCCTACGGACTACGGTCTAGATTTACTAAGAATTTGTTTCGATGTCACGTCATTTGTTTGACGCAGCCCTGATGCAAAATCTATTTTGGTATTTACTAACCTGTGCAAAGTCCGATTTACATAGCTTTGCATGATTTTGTGGAAAAAAATAACACCTTTTCTATAAAACAGTTTATTTAATGGAAGCCTGAGAAGGCTGGGGTAATGTGATGATTTTATTTCAGACTGAACAAAATATGAGCTGCACAGTTTTGAACACTTTCTTTTGGCACCCACCAAAATATCAAATCACCTGTCTTAAAGTTTATTAGAATTCTGCAACCAGACTCAGAACTGGAAAAAAGTCCTGGAACTCTCTATCTCCAACAGTGAAATAACACCATTGGCTCCCCTTTAATAAAATTCATCAGTCTTGTGTGGGTAATTGATTTTCCTTTATTATATTTGTGACAATCAAAATGTTATCGTGTGACTGCAGGTACATGTGCTAAAGTGTTAAAAGTAAACTCTTGCTTTGATCAGGATACATTTTCTCACGAGTCTTCGTATGTCATAAGTGAGTTCTAGAACAATGCGGCTGCTCGTACAAGTGTAAGCCAGTGAGAGCATAGGGAACATAGTCTTCCAGTTCTGGATAATCAGCAGCATAGTCCTGGTAAATGAGTTTTCATGCAATGGACTCCCACCAAGAGTGATGAAAACAAGGGACAAGTCAAAGATCAAAGCCATACATCACTCTCTCTCTCCCCCCCCCCCATGTAGAAAAACTAAAAAGGCATCTCTTCTACAAAACAACTCACCCCCTTTGGGCAATAACCCCCTTGTACATCCGAAGTTATACACAAAATACCTCTCTTCCACATGATTGAACAATTCCTACATATTAGGTACATACCTCTGTTACGTTCCATCAAGATTCATTCTATAGACATACGATTACACACATACACCCAAACCATGTCCTTAATGATAATTAGGCCCCAAAAGACAGCAGAGAAGACCTCAGTCAGTTTTGGCACGCCCTGTGCCAAGGGTCATTAGAAGGCGAAGACTATACATAGAAACAAGACAATTCTAGTGGTGACATTTCTGCCCTTAGCTGACAATGAAGATCTGCTTTCTACAACTCTGAAGCCTGCTACATAAAGATGTTCCAACAGACACTCTGAATACGAATATCACAGTGTTCTCCTCTGCTTCTAAATTCCTCTAGGAACTCATCCCACCAAACAATGTCTGGCAACTAATATTGATTAACAAGAATATCAGGCAGAAGAACACATGAAATATAGGTGAAGACTAATCAGAGCAGGCCCAGGGTCTGGATCCATGATAGAGTTTCAGGATATCTTATCAAGATAATTTACATTTACATACATTAATCTAAATGAGTGTTACTTACACAGCCTGTAGTAATTCGGATTAAGTGGCTGGGATCGGCTTCATATATGTACTTTGAATTCTGATGTAGGCAGTATTAGCAAAATGCTTGTAAGACATTTGTTAAACATTTGCTGGCTCAAACGTACATGTTTTAAGAACATTAATGAACAATCAAGAAGATATCATAGTTGAGATGGCTGCCCTCATTTTTGTTATGTTTCCTTGACCCCAGATTGAGACATATTATTGCACTAATTCTGCTCATAAACAGAACTATGCCTCGGACCACAGCAAATCAGTATGTAGGGACAGTGTCACCATACCACATCAGTACCTACGGGCCAAAATACAACTAGTTAATAGTTCCTCACTTGCCCTCCTAACCTGTCCCAGAGTGACTAGTGATTTGGTACCCCAGAACACAACACTCTAGACCCTCTCATGGATCGTGGTAGCAGGTCATAACCTTTCGTTCTCTCACTTGTACATGTCCACACTAAATAAAAAAGAGACAGGAAGGAAGCTTCTAATATTTGTTGAAACTACCTTGTTCTAGCATGTAATAACTGTGCTGAGGTTCAAAAACATAGGCAGGTCAACAATGTGATTAGCATATTTAAAAAGACATATACAACAAAAGGCCTTGTCATTTTAGCTGACAGATCTGGCTAAGCTCACCCTCCCTACTGAAACAAAGTGATATATTATAGATCTCTTGAATTAGTGGCGAACCTCATACATTGTATACATAGATAGCTGTTCTACATCTCAGCTGGAGCAGGCCTCTCATCCTGGGAACTTTGCTCGAGAATGTCGGCTCTCTGTTTTCAAAATAACAAGTCTCTGGTTATATAATAAAAATTATGTGTTGAAAAACAGGAGCTGTATTTCTCTATTAGTCTAGGTGCTAGTGTCGGATCACAGAGAACAACAGGGAGCAGTGTCGTTTGACCTTGCATGAGATGTTCAGACTGAATCTCAGGAAGAGAACAAAACACGTGCAACTTATGACAAAAACAACATAATATTTTGTAATGTGTTCAAAGCAAAAGCGGCCTATAACGTGCACAGTTAGGCTAACATAGGGTAAACGACAATGGGCTCCATAGGGAACACACAAAAACATAACTTGAATGACAGGCAACTGCAATATTTATTAATACTACATTAGCACCCTGTTACAGAATGGAATTCTTTAGATGATTGATATAATTATTCTTGTTTGATTGGATTATAAGGTCAGGCACAGTCTGAAACAGCAACATTTAGCTTATTGGGTCCATGGGGTTGCTTGTCTTCCAGTGGTGTGTAAGATTTACAGGACAGGAGAAAACATTCTTTTTGTGCATATGCCGGTGAGAACTAACAGCTATACATTGTCATTTCCCCTCAATACGTAGTCGAGCCTCACCTTCAGCTTTGATTTACAATTGTGAGCTAGTCCATTAACGGTGGTTAACAGCCTCGCAGATGGAAATAATATTTAGATGTATTGAATACATCCATCTTCTCTGACAAATTATGACAGGAAAATGCTAATTTTTTAAATATGAATTATTGATTCGATACATAGAAGCTAAAAAATTTAAATACTTAGCACAGGAAATTGTTTAAATTATTGACATCGTCTAGGCCATAGAGGGGATTCACAAAGACTTGTTCGCCGGCTGTCAGGTGAGCCTTGAGACGATTTAGTACATGAGATCACAGAGAAATATTTAATCCTCAAAAGTTGAATATTTTAAGATGCATCATTGGTTCCAGCATGATGGTAAAATGTAAAACTGAAATGTAGTTCTGCACTATATTCTGGTATTGAATGTAATTCGGAGACAGTATCATCAAAGTACATTTTGTCCTAAAATTTCGTTTATGATTAATTTCGCTTTTGTTTTATTTCTGGAGATGGGCATCGGAAGATAGACTTGTATGGTGGAAGATGATGCAGGGGAGGATTGTACCATACAAAGGCAGTTACATTATTTCAAGAAGCACAATGACCTCACACATCATATATAAATACATAGCGATGTCCCCGAGGGACTGAGGCTTGGCATGTAAAGAGCTCGAAACATACAACCATAAATCTTCTTCCCCTGATGGAAGAAAGATTGTGGGGTCATCAAGGAGACAAAATGATACAGGTGAGAAAATATGAGGTTTGAGTTGTTTTGGGGAGCCCTGTTGCTTTTCCTTTTGTGGTTGGGCCTTGTGGTGGTATATAATTTCTATTGGTAGTCAATGGAATATTTTAAAATGAGGTTGAATGTGATTACGACAGCCTGCATTAACAAGCATTAGCAAAGTCAATAGGTCTTTTCCTTGGGGTCTATTCGCTTTACTAGTGTTTTTTAGATATGCTATACAGCAGGGCTCGCTTTAGCACTGGTGGTGCCCTGTATGCCAATCTTTGTTGGCGCCCCCCCCCATAAAAGCTCCTTCTCCACAGATGCCCTCATTACCACCCTCAAATACTGCCCATCATTTTTCCATAGCGCCTCTCTCACATGCATTTCATCATATCAGTGTAGGGGGTCAGAGCACTTTACATCACACACACACATTATACAGAGTGAGAGAGAATCAGTCTATGGGGAATGTTACATAAAACAATTAGGATTACAAGGTATCGTCACGTGACACTGATACTACTCGGCAGTATATTTTAAGTGTGTTTGGTCTGGAGAAGCACAAACCCGTGATTTAAAACGTACCACAGAGATTGGCTTTACTAATAAGAATTAATTTCCACCCAAACAAACCCCTTTTTCCAACATTAGGATAATGGAAGACCGGGGAAAAACAGAACGTTCCAACCCATACCATGAGGTTTGCATGCAGCTCTTTGATAACAGATCATAGGTCACTGTGCTATATTAGGGTTGCCACTTATGAGCTGCAAGTAACAAAAGGATTTCAGTGACAACAGCATTAACCTACTGAGCAAGCCCCATAAAATGCAGTTATTGATTTGCATGGTACACGTTCTTTGCAGCAGGAATAGTAAACATCTGCGCTACCTTGCCATGAGTAGAAACTGGCCCTAGATAAAAGATCTCTCCCCAGCAGGAGCATTTTTATTCACCACAGTTATGTTGACATTTTCATTGTTGCCTGGAAACTGCTGGACAAACAAGGAACTCTGCAATAGGCGCTTTTTAAACCCATGTTATTTCTAAACACAGTACCCCCTGCCCCCATGGTCAGCACCATGTGTGGCTGCACTGGTCTCACCACCCTAAAACTGCCCTGCTGTACAGCATCCCCAATGAGGTGCATCATGACTAAAGGCCTATAACGCTGCTGCCCACATAATGCTGTAGGTGCGTGCACCACACAAGTACACAGCTACAAAATGGAACAGTCGTTTTTTGTATTGATCCAAGTTGTATTGGTAAATTAAAAGAAAAATGTGCGAAAGTGTTTTTTTTTTTTTATATAAAGCCGGTTTGGGGAAAAACACAGCAGGGCATAAACAACACACATGGGAGTGAAAGCAACACAGGAGGCCAGAAGCAACATGTGGTGCCGAATGCAATACAGAGCTTAGGTGGGGGTAGCAACATGGAGGGTACGTGTGGTGGGTGGAAAAAAGCAAACGGGCAAGAGAGAGAGCAACGAGAGCACAGAGGGATACAAGAAAAGAGAGCAATATGGAGTTAGGTAGAAGCACGTGGGTAAGAACGCAACACAGGAGAAAAGCACACGTGAGCGCATCATGGAGAGGGTTGATGAGGAGCACTTGGGTAAGAGAGAGCAACGGGACATGGAAAGCATCCTTGGTGACAGTTGGACAACACATGCCCTCTCGTGGAGTACTTATGGTTAAACAAAAGCAGTTCCTTAAAAGCTAGTAACGCCTGGACACAAGTTGTCAATGCCCTTGGGAGGGACATATACAAGATGGACACGGTAAGCCATCCAATAAGAAACAAGCAAATTAGAGTGTCCATAAAGCCAACACATAATAAGTAATGTGTGGGCTGCAAGCCGCTTTGTGTTTTTAGTAACACACAACAATGTATTTTGTAGCCAGATAGCTATGCTGGCTGGTAGGCATGACCTAACAAGCATTGAAAATGCAATAGGTATCGCCTTTGATTAAGTTAAAGCCATTTACTTTGCTAATGGTATTGTATAGCAAAGCAAATGGCTTTAACTTAATGAAAGGCAAGACCTATTGCATTTTTAATGCTTGTTTTCCCTTGGGGAGAACTTCCGGAACACCCCTCGATAGAGATATTCAAATATCTGAAGAATATAAATAAAGATTTAAACACATGCATTGCTCAGATGAGTGATGTCAGCAGAAGGGATCATGGGAGCTTCCTGTGCAGAACTTTCCGTTCTGCTGCAAGATGCATTTGTGTAGCAAAAGATTCACTAATCCTTCACATCAGAATGGGGCTGAGAGCAGTGGTGTACCCCCCACCCCCCATGCTATGAATGGGGCAGTAATGGCGCACTAAAGTCAATGGCGGGACAGTGATCTGCCTGCGACAGCAGACGTTCCTCTCAGCATTTGAATTTCCAGTGTCTCGGCACTGAGATCCCTGTCCCTTAAAGAAACAGAGCAGATAATGCCCCTTATAGTAAGCAGCCACAACAAAGAATTACACATTATGAATGGGAGTGGGAGGCAGCATAAATCAGTCGGTTGGACCGCTGTCAGCTCCTTCCAAGTCGGTACAGGCAGAGAGCGAGAGAGAGCTCCGCAGTTACCCCCTGCCTTCACAGTGTGAATCCATGCCATGCTTTGTGGCAGTGGGTGTGGTTGCAAAACATTGTGCACAACGTGTGCATTGCCACGAGTAAGTGCCCGCCACGTACCCGCCAGGACTAATTGAAGCATTTTTGTTTTGTTTGCACTTTAATTTAATATGGCGCAAACTCGTCCCGGAGGTATTGGAGCACTTTAGATGAGCACCAGTTACGTTACACAAGGACACGTTCATTTTTGGTACGCATGCGGAGATTAAATGATTTGCCCAAAATCACAGCATGTTAAGAGCGACCATGAGATTCGAACCTGGTTCCCCAACTGCAAGATCGGCAGCTCTGACCATTGCGCCACATGCTTGGCTTGTTTTTTTCTGCCCTTTACTATGTGCCACGAATGCTCGCAGGTTCTCTTACAAAATGGACTGCAGCTGTGCGTACTTTTTAATCTAGCTTAGACCGTAAAAGCCGCTATGGATTGTTTTGTATAAACACCACGCATTGTGCCTAGAGATTTCTGTTGCCATACTGCGCTCTGCGAAGAGAAGCTGCCCTTTTCGAGTAAAGTAAACAAGTCTGTAAGCGAACTTCTGGAACACCCCTTGATAGAGATATTCAAATATCTGAAGAATATAAATAAAGATTTAAACACATGCATTGTTCAGATGAGTGATGTCATCAGGAGGGATCATTGGAGCTTGCTGTGCAGAACTTTCCATTCTGCTGCGAGCTGCATTTGTGTAGCAAAATATTCACTAATCCTTCACAGCGGAGTGGGGCTGTGATCAGTGACGTACCCCCCACCCCCATGCTATGAATGGGGCAGTAATGGCGCACTAAAGTCAATGACGGGACAGTGACCTGCCTGCGACAGCAGACGTTCCTCTCAGCATCTGAATTTGCAGTGTGTCGGCACTGAGATCCCTGTCCCTTAAAGAAACAGAGCAGATAATGCCCCTTATAGTAAGCAGCCACAACAAAGAATTACACATTATGCATGGGAGGTGGGAGGCAGCATAAATCAGTCAGTAGGACCGCTGTCAGCTCCTTCCAAGTTGGTACAGGCAGAGAGTGAGAGAGCTCCGCAGTTACCCCCTGCCTTCACAGTGTGAATCCATGCCATGCTTTGTGGCAGTAGGTGTGGTTGCAAAACATTGTGCACAACCATGTGCATTGCCACGAGTAAGCACCCGCCACGTACCCACCAGGACTAATTGCAGCATTTTTTTTTGTTTGCACTTTAATTTAATATGGCGCAAACTCGTCCCAAAGGTATTGTAGTGCTTTTGATGAGCACCAGTTACGTTACACAAGGACACGTTCATTTTTGGTACGGACGCGGAGATTAAACGATTTGCCCAAAATCACAGCATGTTAAGAGCGATGCTGAGATTCAAACCTGGTTCCCCAACTGCAAGGTCGGCAGCTCTGACCATTGCGCCACATGCTTGGCTTGTTTTTTTCTGCCCTTTACTATGTGCCACGAAAGTTTGCAGGTTCTCTTACAAAATGGACTGCAGCTGTGCGTACTTTTTCATCTAGCTTAGACAGTAAAAGCCGCTATGGATTGCTTTGTATAAACACCACGCATTGTGCCTTGAGATTTCTGTTGCCATGCTGCGTTCTGTGAAGAGAAGCTGCCCATTTTGAGTAAAGTAAACAAGTCTGTAAGCGCTCGCCAGGCAGCCGTGGTTTACGTCGACTTTTCGCTTTTTCTGCCCTCTCCCTTGGACGGCCTGCTTTCCTTCTGATCTTTATGGGGCCATGTGTTTGGCCCCACAAAGATAAGAAACCTTTTACTTCAGAAGAAACTCAGACGAGGCTATCCAAGTGGGACAGCTCTTTGCCAATGGCTGGCCGCCGTTTAGCATAAACGGTGACGCCGGCCAATGGGAAAGAGGGGCGGGGCTTATAGCCCTTTACTGAAAAATCCCCAAAACGTTGAATCTCGCCAGCGAGAATGCGCAAGTGCGCAGCCTACGCTAGCGAGACCTAAAAATGAGTCAAACTGCAATGTTCTGCAAAACCAGCACATTTTTGAAAAGGGAGGAGCTTATGACTTTAAAAATAGATTACATGAATATGGCGTAGCTATTAATGAAGCCCATATGGCATTTCTGATGTCAATTTTGGAAAGACGTTTTATATTCTGAACGCGACTTATGGTGAAGTTATCTATGAATATCACAGTGTTAATATGTGTCTCGAAAAAGTGGAAAGGTTCCAGTGGGATCCTAAGGCTCACTGATTTTCTGGTAAAAAAGTGTGTGTTTGAGAAAGATCAGGTGAGTGCAAACAGGGCAAAGGTTAGTAAGAGCTGTGGGAGCCCAATGTGAGGATTTCTGTCATTGCCACTCCGAGGCAGAGCATGCTGTTGTTCATCCATGACAGAATGTAGCTGAAAATTGCGGACATATGCTGGCACGGCCGGCACAGGTGAGAGCAGTGGGGTGGGGGGCAGGGCGGGGTGGTGGTGGGGGGTCGACAGACAACGGAATAGATAAAATTGAATACAAAAATAAATAAAACCACTTACCTTGTTGCCGCATTGTCGAGTCAGTGATGCAGCGAGAGCAAGATAAGTGGGTTTATTTCTTTAATTTTACCTATCCTGTCGTCTGTCGACTTTCTCGGCCCGCCCCCGCCCCCACCCCACCGCTCTTACCTGTGCCGACCGTGCCTGGACATATGCTGAACTTGGGAGCTAGTGTACAGCTGGGGCTGTTGACATAAATGTGGAATCAGACTCTGCAGGTTTGAGGATTTTAGACAAAAACAAAGGCATGGACTATGCTATTTTTATTTCTGGGTAGAGAAGATATCTAAAAGCATCTTCAGAATGACCTCTTCCACAATTACCCATTGCACTTTAGCCACAACTATAATAAGATGTAAGACTTTGTGGAAGGCATACGAGCTTGTCATCTGAAAAAGCATATGCATGATTGCAAAGGAAGAGCTCCTTTAGGAAATTGGAAGGCTTCCATTACCTCTAGGCACTACCTCTGGGCTTTAACTACTTGATTTTGAATGTATCACAAATGGCCAATGGGGGAACTGGTCTTGAAAAACAGTGCCATCTATCACATGTCTTTACAAAGCTCCCTCACTCACTTTTGAATCAGGCAACGGAAACCATAAAATCGATTTAACCCAGTTGTTTATTGCAAAATTAAATTTTGTCCACACGTTTTATGGGTACTACTCCGCTGGGGACTTCATCACCAATGAAAAAGAAGGTTGATCCATCTTCGGGGCAAGGTCCTGTGATGAACCGGCTTGATAATCTGATTCAAAATAGAGTTCCATTTCCCCTCAAACGATTGTCTAAATCTGTTAATGATGACACAATGGTGAATGGCCTAGTGTGCTCTAAGAGGTTTTCCCCACTAAGCTGCTTGGATGAAAACGATTGACTGCAGCCCCTTGTCCCAGTAGGTGGGGAGGGGGGAGAAGGACCCTCTATGGAAAGGGTGGAGGAGAACCTGAATTGTAAGATCTTAAGATGGAATGTAGCAGGACTTAGAACAAAAAGTAGGGAACCCGGATGGATTAATTTTCTTAAAGCCTATGATAAAGTGGGTTTACAAGAGACGTGGGAAAGAGAAGATAATTTCTGGCTGAATGGTTATAAATCATATTTTGTGTCAGCGCGGCCTTCGGCCTCGGGGGGAGCAAAGGGGGGACTTTTGACTTTACTGTCACTAAAGGTGATGGGAAAACATTGTTCGGTGTATACCGGTTCCACCAATTGTTTAGCTGTAGAATTTAACAATGTTAATTCTATGAAATTGTTAATAGTAAATTTCTACAATTCACCGGAGGTTGGATTTTTAAATGAGCTTTTAAGTAGCCTAAAAGGTTTTTTAATTGATTATAGACTCAAACAAACCACTTCTTATTCTATTTTGGGAGATTTTAATGTTCACTTGTGTCTAAAGGATTGTTTTGTATGAGACTTTCTTGGCCCAGAGGATCCCCTTAGTTGCCATTTTGAGCATAGGCCGCAAGGAGAATGCCTGGAGGATCTCCTGGCGGCAGTTGATTTATGCCAGGCAAACACAAATATTGCAGGGAGTAGGATCCCTACTTTTAAGGCAAGGGGGCAAGATTCTATAATTGATTATATCTTTATTTCTCCGGTATTATCAACCCAAGTTATTAAGTATGGTGCTATTTGGTCTGATTATAGTAACCATAATCCTGTAACACTCGAGTTATGTCGGTCAATTGGCCTTAAAGAGAAAGAGGGACAATTACCCACCTGCATCCATGTAAGGACCACAGACCAGGGACGGAGGTTAAAATGGACTAGCATAATCCCGGAGTCATTCCTTCAAGACTTATTGCATAATGCGGAAGAGAGTTTTTATATATGTCTTAGTGCTGAAGATAAGGGCCCAGAGGTTTTATTGGCATTTGAAGAGATCTGTGCACAGGTGGCATCGGGCCTAACAATGCCTAGCAGACGTTATATTAATTTGGGGGAGAAATGGTTTGATAAGGAGTGTTCAAAAACCTACCAAAAGCTTATTTCTGCACTGAAGCAGGTTTCTAGAGATCGTACCCTTGTAGCCCAATTGAGACAGTCCTATAAATGTACGATTAATCACCGCAAAGAGGGAATCAAAGAAGAGGCTTGGAATGACCTGCGTTCGGTCAAGATCAATTGGGATAGTGCAAGATTGTGGGCTACAGTCAATAAACCCTTTGTTACGGGACTAAATAACACGCCCCTACAATGTAATATTACGGAGGATCAGTGGTACTCCCATTTTACTACTGTTTATGGAGTATCACAGGTCGAGATGGTCTCCCCAGTTACTCCTGACCTAGCCCGGGGCAATACATCATTGATTTTTATAGAAATCGAAGTGGAAGCGGGTATTGCGCAAATGACTAGCAATAAAGCCCCCAGCCCCGATTGTGTCCCGGCCGATTTATATAATATAACGCCACAGCTATGGGCAAAAATCATAACTCATCCTCTAAATACAGCTAGTAAGCACGGATTTCCGCCATCCTGGTCTCTCTCCACCATTATCCCAGTGTTTAAAAAGGGGCAGAGAGGTGGCCTAGGTTGCTATAGACCTATTTCCCTGATTGATTCAGTGGTGAAGGATTTAGGAAGAGTTACTTTCTGATTGGTTGGTTGACTATGGAATTTTAACAGATTGTCAATATGGTTTTAGAAAAGGTAGAAGTACCATAGATCAATGTTTAAATCTGCACCTTTTGGTAGAGAAATATACAGTGGCGAAACAAGGTACGCTGCAGCTGGCCTTTATGGACCTGTCTTCGGCCTTTGACCTAGGAAATAGAACAAAGTTATGGTCAATATTGATGGATATGGGGATGGATCGCTGTTTAGTCTATTTTTTAGCAGATCTTCCTAAGGATCTTTATGCTAGGGTCAGAGTCAACCAAGATGGTAAATGCACTTAGCACTTTAAAATTGACAAAGGGCTTCTTCAGGGTTGTATTTTAGGCCCCTTGCTTTTTTTACTTTATATAAATTACTTAAATACCTCCCTTAGTACTGCCACCCTAGTTATTCCATGTATAGGGGACAGGGTATTCCTGCTCTCCTGTACGCTGATGATGCGGTTCTCTTGGCCTGCACTGCAGTTGGTCTGCAGAAACTCTTGGACTCCTTTGGATCATTTATGCAATCCCTGGACCTTATTGTCAATAAAACAAAATCGCATACGATGACAATGGGGCAGAGGCCAAAAAAATCGAAAACTTTTTATTGTGAAGGGGTCCAGCTGTCAAGGGTCTCCTCTTTCCCCTATTTGGGGGTTTTATTCGATGACAGAGGCTCTTGAACTCCCCAGTTATGGGCAAAAAAACTTGTAATGTCAAAGTCCATAGCTGCCATTCAAGGTTTTGCTTCCCGACCGGGAGCAAAGCCTCTTGAAGCCATGCTCAAAATGTATGGTTCTAAAAGCATTGCAATAGTATCGTATGGGTCTGCGATTTGGGGATATAAACCCACAGTGGTACTTCAGCAAGTTGAAAACAAAGTTATGAGATATCTCCTGGCGGTCCCCAAATCTACCTCTACTTTTGCTATTCACCAAGAGCTGGGCAGAGGCTTTATTGAGGATCAAATTGGGATGGTTCCTGTGATTTGTTGGCTAAA
The DNA here is from genome assembly GCF_964204655.1 of Triturus cristatus. Taxonomy (NCBI): domain Eukaryota; kingdom Metazoa; phylum Chordata; class Amphibia; order Caudata; family Salamandridae; genus Triturus; species Triturus cristatus. Next base: position 130,018,320 of record NC_140584.1, on the reverse strand, counting down.
GACATGGATTAATACAGAGAAATCCTTAGGGACTGCATAGCGTTGGATAACGTGGGCAAAATCCAATGGATACAATACGTCAAGTCAATGCTCAAATTGAGGCGATCGGAACTCTTTGCTACTCCGGAAAAGATAGTGAAAGAGGATGTGGCATGGGTTAAAGCCCAATTCTTAAATATGCTGTCTGTAGAGAGAGAGACATTGGAGATTGTGAAACCCACGTTTAGAGCCCATTTGCTGTTAAAAATAGTCCCAAGGATAGAACTTTATTTGTTAATTGTTACAAAACCTTTCCATTGATTTCTCCTTATTAATCTTATGCATTGTCTTTTAGCAGATGTACAGGGCTGGAGCAGGGTAAAAGATTTAGGTCCCTGTACATGTGATTATTTTTCTTTGCAGGACACCATGCACTTTACAATGTTTTGTGAGCATTTTAGCCCCATGAGGAGAACGTTTTTAAGACCCATTTTAAAGGGGAAGGGATTTATGCAAGTCAGACTAGCCCTACTATATCTGCAGCTGTTAAATAACCCATGGGAGATATTTAATGTTGTGAATTTTTGGGTGGCGGCAGTCAGACATAGGAAGAAAGGGTGTTAGATATTTTAAAGTGTTGATTGATTTCATATATAGATATAATTCATTTTATTGCATGATTAATAAACTATAAGTCATTTGTTTTTTTCGGTATTATTTTATTGTTTGTATGTGGTATATTTTAATTAATTTAAAATGTATTAACATGTTTTTATTCAGCTTTTTATGTAAATTGTTCACTGTCGTGTACTTTTATGGCTTTGGTTAGCCAAATAAAGTGGTTTGACTTGACTTGCCGTGGACAGGTCTTGTATTTCTCGAAGACTGCTACATTTTTGTGCAAGTTCTTGTAAATTGCTTTTTTTCATGACAATTTCCTCAAAACAGTTTCGTTTTTTGCTCTATAATAGAGGCGCCCAGTGGAGGAATGCAGAGGGTGCTCGCAAATACGCCCATCTGCATCCACCTATGCACTAGCCACGCCAATCGACCAAGAATGCTGCCCAATTATGTAGTGTCCCAAAGGTGAGCATTTTAAACACTCACATGAGGGCTCTCACTGTTTTCACCAGTATATTTTTTTATCCTAAGGGCATGGCAGCAGTGAGTGGAGAAAATCATTTTCATCCCCTAGCTCTGCATAGAGTGAAAGGTTCACACTTATCTACTGAGTGGCGGCAGACAAAAAACACAAGCAGCTTAAAGATCCGAGAAGTATGCTACGTAGGCCCAGATTTCGAGTTGCACGGTTCTGGCGGGATAGTAAATTTATATGTGAATTTACCATTAATATGGGGTAAATCCACACCAATTCTGACCAATTATAAGCTAAACCCAATTAAATGCGGACTGGCGAATAACCATTTATTCATTTATGTTCTCTTAAAATGTATCTCCTACATTCTTTGGAGCACTTTAATATTCATTTTGACACCTTGTGATTGTCACTTCCTTACAAGTACATTGAAGTATACATTTCCTTGGTTTGATCTGGGAGAACATTCAGCCCACTTGTCCGGACATTGACGTAATCTCTTTGAACAACTCAACATTCCTCTTAGTTGCTGACAGTTTTGTAAAGACGGATCACTCAAGCATTACTTTTTAGTGGACCTTTCCTCTGCCTTATTCTGGGACTCTCCCTGGATCTTCATGTGAACAGCTCTAGATGTTGGAGGACCATCTTGTGCGAGGTAATGGTGTCATCAATCCAACCAAACAGAAAAAGACCACCATGAAATTCTGAGGGACCAGTTTCCTCACACTGAAGTAGCTCTTTAACCAGTTAACTCCTTTAGTACGAGATTAGCAGAACTAAAAAAAAATATTAATTATTCTTGAAATAGCTGAAGGTGGTAATCTAAGAACTGTGTATCTCTCACTCGTAGCGTTGATCCTCCTAGATATTTCTGTGGCTTTTAACTCCTAGGCCACCTGAACTTGATACTCAAACTAGTTGATCGAAGTGTTTGATCTTTGTCTTTGAAGTACTGTATTGACATGTCTACCTAACATTGTGGAAATAAAGACCTGAAAAGGTAGATCTTCGTATTTTTAATTCCACATCTTGATGTTTTCTGAGTGTTGCTCCCTGGGGTTCAATTATCTTGAATTTGCTGTTAACCGTTTTTTCTTCTATTTGGCGATTCATTCTTAATTTACGTCAGGGACCCCACGTCCTGCTGAATGCTGGCAAATATATCAGTTCCATCACTGACAACCTCTAAAACTGCTAATCAACCAATAATATTTGGATGTGTCATAACCACCTCAAGTTAAAAGGTGGGAAAATCTTGACTCTGCTTCCTATGAATGCAAGTCCTTCATAGCAGCATCACTTTAGGATGACAACAACCCAGGAGGATCTCACCATGCCACTTATTCCACCCAGAGGGTCCTTATTGGTACCCTGGATGGGGAGAGGGTAATGGTGCAGAACGTGAGTGGTGTAGGGCCTGGGGAAAGCTGGGCAAAATCAAAGTGGATGACAGTCTAAGGGGCATATGTACAAGGAGTTAACGCCATGTAAGCGGCACTTTTTCAACCGTATTACGGTGATATGTTTATCGCCATATGTACAAGCTGACGCTAACCTCTGTTAGCTGCCGTTTTCTGGCAAAAACGTCCATTATAAAGATCACCGCTTCTGTTAGCGAAAATGACATGCAAGGGCGGTGTTCCCGTGCAAAAATGGCCACTAACCCCACTTAGCGATATGTACAAGGGGATTCCTTAAGTTTGGAGGACCCAAAAAACTGCCTCTAACTGCAGTTAGAGGTAGTTGTTTAAGACCAGAAAATAGCTGGTTTAAAAATGGAGATAGCCCTTGCGGCCTCATTTTAGCAGGTTTTGTTGCTGGATCGTGCTGCAAGCAATGTTGCTGCGCTGCCCTGCTACAAAACTACAGGGCAGGACTGCACACCATCAATAAGATATTGTGCATTCCTGGGACTCACTCATGAAAAGTGTTGCAGTGCTGCGACTTGACAGTGTTTCAACACTTTTCACTACCCCCTTCTTGCGACACCACGGATGCACTGTATTTACTGGACAGCGCTCCATGACCCAAGTAATGACAGATACATCTGGAATCCTGACATATCTGTCAGTGCTAAAGTCACCCATTGCTGCAGTTGTGTCACAATCATGATGCAACTCCTGTAATGCATGGGGCCAGCCTATCCCTGTGGTACTGCGTCACCCTTACGCCTGCCATCATGCAGATGTAAAGTACTGATGCAGTGCCATTTTTGAGGGGTGCCCTGGTGTTGGCGCAGTTGTAGATCCATCGGTGGTGGTTGCGCTCTTCTGTGTCATTGTATGTAAGCTTTGGCAGAGTGGTGGTGCTGAGGGAGTTGACAGGACGTTCTTTGGTGGCCTTGATCTAGATGCGAGGGGGGCAATGATGGTGGTTGTGTACGGTGGGCATGGTGAAGACATGATGTATAAACTGATGGTCAGTCCAGGAGAGTCCGGTGGTGTGGCTGTAGTTGAAGGTCCTGATGGCGGAGGAGACGTGCTTGACCATGTGTCCTGCTATGTGGCTTGCTGCTGTGACTAGCTGCTTGAGTCTGATGTTGGGGAGCTACCCCAGGAGCGGGTAGTGTCCTGGTCATTGGGGTTGTCCAGGTGGAACTTGAGTTCGCCGAGTAGGATGTCGTCAGTGGATGGGAGAGCCTGGTGTGCAATGAGATCCACAATGGAATCGGAGAATGGGTGTCCATGGCCCGGGGTGCATGCAGATGAGGGTGCTGCAGAGGATGGGGTTGGGATTGATCTGGATCTGGAAGTTGAGGTGCTCCATGGTCACCGTTGGGTCATTAGAGTGCGTGGTCAGCCTGAGTGTGCTTCTGTAGGAGATGGCAATGCCTCCTCCTGGACAGTTGGGCTGGTCCTTGCGAGTGATTTAGTAGATGTCAGTGATGGTGATGGTGATGGCCGATCCGGAGCAGATGTTGGTCCTGGCAGGCGATGCGGCATCCAGGGTTGATGGCAAGGAGGGTACTGGCGCCGTAGGGGCGGGGTGTCTGAGAAGAAGGGTCCTTGGTGCAAAGCGCGGTCCAGGAGCAGACGGACGCAGACGGGCCTGCCTATGGCTTGCCTTTGGCAGGGAAACGTCCATTACAACGCAGGCATTACATCATAATGCCTTTAGAATGTAAATCCAACAATGCTGGTGCCTTTCCATTGCATTCCATTACAACGCATTGTGATCTCAATAATGGAATATTTTGAATTTTTAGGGTGGGTATGGGTTTCGGGTGTCGGAGATGAAATGTGGGGTGTATTATGGGGTAAAATCTGAAATTTGGGGTGTGTTTTGGGGTCAATCACGAAGATTAGGGTGTGCATTTGGGTCAAATATGATAATTTGGGTGTACATTTGGGTACAATATGTTTTTTAGGGTGTGTTTTGGGGGCTCAAAGATTATTTTAGGGTTCAGTGTTTGCTTTGGGGTGCAAGGGTTAGTTTTAGGGCTGCACTCACTGAAGTGGGAATAGTAATGTTTACATCTCCGCAATCCAACATCTTCCCTACTGTTGCAATATGCCTAGTATTAGTATTCATTGTAATGGAATGCGATATAATGGTATGCGTCGTAACTCCATATATACCTTTGGCACACCAGTGGTACGCCCGCTGCGCATGGCCCGGGGGGACTGGACAGCTGGGAGGTGGGAAATGCCAGAAAGAACACTGGATGGGGCGTGGACGTGGGGTATGTGTGAGCGGGTGTTGTAAATATTTAGATGAGAAAAATCTTACCTCATGGCTGGGTCCCGTGTCTTCTTGCTCCTGCTCTCCTGAGTCTGCTTCCAGGAGCAGGAAGTAGGCAGCCAGGCTCACTCCCCTAAGCCAATCACAACGCTGCAATGCAGCGTTGGGATTAGTCATTGGCACCGGGATGCCAGGGGCTGGAGGTGGGGGCATGGGATGTATGACGTAACAACGCGTGTGTTTACAACGCGTGCAGTTACATCGCGGTTTTTACAACGAACGCGATGTAACCACGCGATGCCATTACAACGCAAGTCTTTACATCGACTTGCGCTAGATGGCGTGCTAACATTAGAAAGCGTAATTTACTATTCCAACTCCAGTCCACTTAACAGTAGGGAAGGTGTTGGGATAGTAAACTACACTATTTGTAATGTTAGCACGCCATCTAGCGCAAGCCGATGTAAAGATTTGCGTTGTAATGGCATTGCGTGGTTACATCACGTTCGTTGTAAAATCCGCGATGTAACTGCACGCGTTGTCAAATTTTGTTGTAAAGGTTGTTTCCCGGGGGCATGTTCTCCATGCAGGCTGTAATGCAGCTTGAATAGCGAACAGGACAGTGCACATGACTGCTTTGTGCGGCCTGAGCGGGCCAACCAACCAGTCACTGCGCACTTGAGTGGGCATGCCACTCTGCCCCTGCCCTGCTCCGTGAGTGGAGCAGCCCTACCCACCCTCCCGCCCACAAAGGAAACATGGCACAATAACATCAGGTAGTTATCATCATGTGATGATTGTTCCTCTCCTTGCACTGCTTGGAAGCAGTGGGGCGTCGCACTTCTGCCATAGCAGATGATCCAACACAGGGGTGCGTCATCTACAGGTGCTAGGCCTGGGTGACTTAACCCCCGGGCCTCCTCTGCTACGTGTACCACCTTCTCCTTACCTGGACATTGACACAGTGGTGCAATCCGCTAAATTCTCTCAGAATCTGTGACTCAGCCAGCAGAAGCCTCAGCCAGGTGGGATTTCACAAGCGTGGGACAGCAGTCGCCGCCAAGTCCGCTGGTGAACCTCCCGATGCAGTTGATGCGGCAGGACCCCCTTAGGCGTGAACTTGCAGTGCTCCTACAACACAAGTTTGGCACAGCTCAGGGGCCTCACCCTCCACAGCCTCTGGCCAGCGCAACATCATCCGGCCTGTGATGCAGAGAGGTGCCGCCCACTGTTGGTTATCCTCTCTGTGCACCCCAGTGTAGTGGTGGTTCGTAGTATTCGATGCAGACCTCCCTACGTTGGTGCGCAGGAGCACCTCTAGCATTCACAGCTCCAAGGGGTGCAAGGCAGTCTTCTCACATAGGTCAGCAACGTGTCTCCATATGACCCACCAAGTACGGGTGATCACCGCGCCTCAATGTCTACCGCCACAGCTCATCGACTCCACAACTCCGCCGCATCCCATTCCAGGCTCCGGCCGCAGGTCAAGCAAGGCATCCAGGTTCCAGACGCATGTCCAGCGAGGCATCCAGGCTCCAGACGCAGGTCCAGCGAGCCATCCAGGCTCCAGGAGCAGGTCCAGCGAGGCATCCAGGCTCCAGGCGCAGGTCCAGTGAGGCATCCAGGCTCCAGGCGCAGGTCCAGCGTGGCATCCAGGCTCCCATCCTGGTCATCCTGTGATGTTGGGTGGCTTGAGGGGGTTGTTGATGTGTGCTGCACTTGGCCCTGGCTGCTCCATTCTGCATTTCATTAGTTTTTTCCTATTTTCTATTGGAGGTCGACTGATAGGCTATTTTTTCCAATAGAGGCTAAAAAACTCAAGTTGGGCTGACTAACATGCGTTTTTTTGCCGCTAATGGGCCTTTGTTGATTTTCACCCGCTAACGCTGGAATTCCTATTGCCATCACGTTAATGATTGTGGCAGTTTTTACCGCTGATCCCTGCAGCTATCACCATGTAGCGACGTCTTGTATATATGTCACAAACTTGGCGATAGTTTTGAGCGGTACACACCGGTAAGAAAACTGCAGCTAACTAGCGTTACCGGTAGTTTTCGCCAGTCCTTGTACATATGCCCCTAAGTGTTGTAGGGCTGTGAGTCTTCAGTTCTGAAAGGCTCAGTAATGGTGAATGGACACATCCCCACAAGCGCTAGTGTTACTTAGTCATACAAATTTTACAGGATCAAGAAAGATAAACGGCTAAGTCAACCCCAGCGGTTTATGCAAGTGACTTCAAAGGTGAACATAGTTTGTTACAGCAACTATCTTTTAAATAAATGTTTGTAATGGAACTGCTGCAACATCAAACCTAACTAAAAGGCTCTCTATGTAGATGATAAAAAACCCAACGTTACTGTATAATGTTGAGGATATTAAATCAATCCTTGCTACGAAACCGTAGTGATTTTTTGTGCTACGTCCTTTCCTATTTTTTTATGGCAACGAAATTAATATTGATTTCACAGCTTGCCCTTAATTTACTTTCATGACAATTATGGATGATTTAGAATGTTCCAAAGTCTGTGATTATTGTTGTCTAAGAAATATGTTTTCCTTTCAAAAGGAAACAGAATCTGCATTTTGGAAGAATTGCCTCGTACAGAAATATGTGTCCATTCCTGTGGGAATCTTGCAAACATTATCCGAAATGCCGTACCCCTTCGGAACAATCTTTGCTGCAAGTGGTTCCATAGAAAAACAAATTAATAAATAAAGAACTAACTAAATATGCGCATCTACTTTCAGAAGCAGGCAATGCATTCGCACATTTCTGTGCATAATTTCTTTGAAATGTGGACACATTTTTCTATAATTAATTTCTTTCTCCTTATCTCAGCCATTTTCAAACTGCTGGATAATTATATGGATGTATATGCAGGATATTTGGTAGTGAGATGAAAATCATGTAACTGCATACACTAACGTGTGATCTTGTGGTTCCAACTGGGCGGAATTGGCGAAAGCAACTTTTGCAAATTATCGCGAAAATGTTTAAAATCTCCGCAAACACGCGGAAATATCGCGAAGATGCAGAAGTTTTTTTCCCGCCCGTTCACGGTATTTTCTGCGTGTTCGCGGCTCGCCAACTTACCCATGCGGTTGTTTGCGGGCGCGGCCATCTTGTTTTCACTCTTCTCGCAGTGCATGATCGCGAGAAGAAAGACGTGATCGTGCGACGCATGACGTTACTGCGGGCGCGAACTGTCGCGAGACAGCGCAAATGGCTACCAACAATCCAACATCTCGTGGAGAACGCAACCGGATCGGGAAAACTTGTCGGCGAACGCGGGGATTCAGGTAAGGCGATCGCGCGCACGCGAGAATGTATTATTTTACAGCGCGAGCAAGAACCAAATTATCGCTAAGCTGCGGAATGCGGAAATTTTGACATTTTCGCGCTCTCCGCGGAACGCAAAAATTTCAAATTATCGCAATTTCCGCGAGCGGAACGGAAATTTAGCCCAGGCCTACTTCCAACCATTCACTTTCACTGAAAAGTTAGAAAACCCAGCGCTCTAATGCTCTAAATTTAGTATCATAACAATGTAGAAATGAAGGGGCTCATTTATGAGCCCCTGCGTCACTTTTGCGCCACCGGTGCGTCACTTTTTGTGACGCACCAGTGGCAGAAAACATGCGCCATGTTGCGCCATATTTACAAAGTGACGCATCTAGGTAGATGCGTCACTTTGTAAACCCCTGCGCCACATTATACCTGCGCCAGGTATAATGTATGCAAGGGGGGCGTTTTGACGCAACAAAGGGTCGTAGAAGTGACGCAGTGAAATCTACGAGATTTCACTGCGCCACTTCTAGTGTGCAAATGCGTCACTTTCTTGCGCCTGCCTCACAGCAGGCGTAAGACTGACGCAGGCCCTTTCACATGGGGCTTGCCCCATGTGAAAGGACACATTGCTGGAGTTGCGTCACTTTTGTGACACACTCCAGCGATGCGTCACTTTTGCGCCTACAGATACGTCAGAAATACTGACGTATCTGTGACTCCTTGCGACATGATGCGTCATACTGTAAATATGACGCATCAATGGAGTCGCAGGGAGGGCGCAGTGAAAAGTGGCGCATCACTGTTTTCACGCAGTGATGCGTCACTTTTCATAAATGAGGCCCGAAGACTTAAAGAAATATGTGAAAAGATGACCGCCGACGTTGGTTATAGAGAAACACTAGCCGATCTGAGAGGATTGTTACAAAATGAGGCATAGAAAAAAAAAAAAAAAGTTTTTAATTAGGTGCAGTGGTACACTTTGTAGAGTCGATCACCCTAATTTATGCAATGTATATCTGAAGATCTTCACAGCAGTTCTCGGAAGGACTAATTATAATATGGTTTCAGATAATTTCTTTGCTAATTTCCAGTTGCCGCTTGCCTTCAGATGAGACTCCGTACTAAGCAAACTACGCACAAACTCCTAGCGCCATAGGAGCGTCCCTTTTTATGACGCACCGGTGGTGCTCTATGAAAGGCCATATTTACAAGGCTGCGCTGAGCCTCTTTGTGTGGCTTCAGACAACCTTGTAGACATGGCCCTCTGCAATGCAGTTTTCTGGGGCAAATAGGCATGGAATGGGTGTTGCTGTGGGCGTTCCCAGCAACACCCATGGCTTTTTGACACTGCTCTAGATTTACAAGGATCTGTAAACATGAGGCAACACCAAAAACTGACGCCTTTCAAAAAGAGACATTAATGTGGTGCAATGAGGAGAAGTAGTTTTATTTCCCGTCATCGTTTGCTCCTTCTATGTGTGCTGCATTCATGTAAATATGCCCCACTGTTCGCTGATTTATACTGTCGTTGGGAGGCCATTTTGAAAAGAGCCCTCAGAGATTTTGCTGACAAGCTCTTAATCTTGTGATATATCATAGAAATAGTTGACCTGTGGTCCTTCCACACATTTCAGCTACTACTTTACATCAATATTTAGAAGAATAAAGATAAAAAGCCTTCAATTCTTCTGAATCAGCAACATTTTCTTGTCCTTTAATTTCCTCCAACCCTTTTGATTTAGGTGAGTTTATTATTAAAGTTCCAATAGCACGATTATATTTTATTGTATTGTCATTCATTGAAGCGTTTTATGGCGGGAAGATTACTACTCCGTAGCCCAAAGTTAATGGTTAATCCAGTGATTATTAAATTATCATTTTAGATTTGTTGGTTATTCTATCTGTTGGGAGCGTGCAGGAAGCGGTTACCATTTTTCACCTAATAGATCTTCTGAAGAGGAAAAAGGGAGTCAGCATTCAAATGAACAATTTAAAGTTTGTGTAATCCATTTGCCCACCCAATAAGGATGAGTAGTCGGTAAATAAAATGAAGTGGGTTTACTACAAGTTAATAATCATTCCAATACATGCGAAGCTCAAGAACATGTTATAAACGTAAATCATTATTACAAGCAAATTAAAGCATCGAAGCGAGTGGGTTGTAATCCAATGTACTAATTCCGGCTCCTGTTGGGCTAGGGTCCAGGATAATAATGGCTTTTGTCCCTGCTCTCTGAATGTAAAAAGCTCTTTGTTGCATATACTTATGAACTGTGTTTGTTATCTTCCAAATTGGATTAAGCTCTTAAGACCTTTGTTTTTGAAATACAGAGCAGTACAAAGGTTGAAAGTGGTAGAGTTGCAGTCAGAAATGCAATATTTAGATATGTAGGTAGGAATTGCTTTGTTTGTATGTTCTGTCAAATACAGTTTTAATGATTTGTTACAGTCTGGGGTTGATGGGTGAGCTTGATGGGTTTTAAGTCAATTTTATACTGTAATGGTTTTTATGTATTGTTTAGACTGTTTTATGGACAATTGTCCTAATAAAATTGTTTTTCTACCTACCTACCTGACTAAATAGCATAAAGCATATAATGTTGACAGTCAGCAAATTACAGATGCCAAGTCTAAAATCATGGAGTCAGGCTCTAAGCCTAGAATAAAGGTGGTTTAAATAAAATAGGAAGGAATAAAGGAAGGAAGGTGTCATCATATTGAAGACTCCAGAAGAAGACTTTTAAAAATGAAAATCAATGTTTCGCATAAAGCTACACCCTCGCAATGACAAAATTGAAGCAGAGAGGTTTGTACCTCCTAAAGTCCAAAGGGATCTGCCAAACAGTCTAATGATGTGAACACTAATTAAAACCAGAAATTTCCAGGAGTTTCCACATTTGTTAACAGGTCACTTGAAACCCAGGGGCATATCATCTAGGAAACGTGATAAATATCGCATTTTCCGCTTTCCGCAATTCTGTTTAACGCCGCATATCGCTGGATTTAATCGCCAAGATATCGTGCTATTACCAAGGCATTTCTCCACGGCGATTAAATCCTGTGATAGCGGCGTGCAACAGAATCGTGGAAAGTGGGAAATGCAAATCTTTATCGCGTTTCCTAGATGATATGCCCCTAAGACTTCAGTTGCACAATCCACCTGCCATAATAAGTACGGCTAAGTCAGTTACAAAGCAGGCATAGCTAATCCGTAATAACCGCGGTTAGCGCCGTTTATTTTATTTTAACGTAGGTTTCCTTGTGGCTTAATAATATTGCGCTGCTGTGTCCACGCCGATTTCCTCGGAGAAATGTAAGGGAACACTTACTTTGCATGTCATTAGCGATATTCATTGCTGACATACAAAGTGGCGTTTGAAGGGCTGCTTACTCAAGGTAACACGCGTTAGCGTGCCCTTGATGATTGAGCGTTAACAAAATCGCCACTTTTTGGCCGAAAAGGGCTGCTAAAGAGGCGGTATTCGGCTTGATGATATGCCCCGTAATTTCTTCTCAAAGTGTGCATCTGCAAAATTCATTGGTTTTCCCATCCCACAGAGCTTGAACGACCATGTTAACCTTGGGCACCATCGTTGCTGATACGCAACAAACAGGAGACTTCTTCTGCTCATTAAATCGCCCTGTTCTTGCCAAGATTTTTCTTCTCAGGCCTCACTATCTATTATACAGAATAAGCCTTTCTCTAGCTATGAAATCACGAAAACGCATCTGCAAAAGAAAAGAACATACAGAGCAAGGGATCAATACATTTCATGTTAAGAAATAAAGACTTAGTCAATTTAACCTTAGCTAAGCATCTTCAATGTGCATTTTGAATACATGACTATAGATGCACATTTAACTTCAAAATAACTGCAAAATGAATAATGCATTCATGGTTACATATGCAATATGCTTCGAATAAATGCAATTAAACTTGATACAGAAGTGTAAATATAAATGAGAAGTACATGTTTTCATGATTAATCTAAACATTAATGTGCACACGTTTCTAAGTCTCTAGTTTTCAACTGTGAATATGGTTCAGGAGTACATTTGGATGCTTCACTCCATGTCAATAAAGTTAGATATACAGAGTATACGGTCAAGTATGTATAAATGTTTATGTGACGTGTAAAGATGGAGTTAAAATTACATAGCTTCACTATCTTGTGCTCCGATGAAACTGAAGAATTTATTTCATTTGCAAGTGGTGATGTATTACGGTAAAGGTTTTAGGTGTAATTGTTAGAGTGAGCAAATGTAAGTTGAAAAAGAGGACTACAGAAATAGAGTGGAGGAGATTAAATATTGTGAGATAGCAACAATAGGTCAAACAGAATAAAACATTGTGATTTATGAGAGCAGCAGAGTAAATAGGTTAAATAGGTTTTGGTGTTGAAGAACGATTACTCCAAAGGAAAGTTTATGCTTTTTAGAAAGGTGTAGGAAAGTATTCCTTTTTGACATTGTCACCTCCACACTTTGCTTGGTACATGATGTGATTTCGATTGGAAGTGTGCTTGGTTCCTGCTTACCAGATCCCCAGTGCAAGATTTCTTACCCAAAACTGTGTAATTGTTCCCCCTGTTGTCAATTCCTTTAGCATCCTCTATAAAATCCTAGTAAATGGCACCCATGGTACCCAGGGCCAGAGGTACTAAAGAGGGTCCCACAAGGGCTGCAGCACAAATTGTGCACCCTAGGCGAGCCCCCACCAAACTCATGCAGGGCTGATATCGCAGGCTGTGTGTTTTGGTGCTGACAAAAGTGAAAACACAACATGTCACACATCTCCTACCACTGCAGGTAATATTTATAAAACACCCCCACAGCAGGTCTAACAGTCCTACTGCAGGGTGCAGAATATTACATGAGAGCATTCCTGCATGAGCAGATATGCACCTGTGCTGGATAGTCCCATTACTGTCAGTACAAGGGACCAGGGAAGCCATTTTAAAACATGTGCTTGACACTGGTGAAAATGAGTTCCCCAGCTACATGATGACTTCACTGAAGATAGGGATGCTTGGTAGCAAACATCACGTATTGATAAACCCACACTGAGTGCAGTGTTGGATTTATCAATACATGCACACAGAGGACACCTTGGAGATGCCCTCTGAAAACCTGCCAGCCTCTGGTGTGCTCGCTGACTGGTTTCTGCCAGCTTTCCACCCGAGACACTGTCCTTATCTCCTAGTGTGAGAGCTGCCTGCTCTCGGAATACCCAGATCAAACGCCTGTCCTTGAAGAGGTTGTCACATCCACTCCCACAGGATGACCTGCCATTTAGCCCTCCTAGGCTGGCAAGCTTCAGAGTAGCCATCTTTGTGATGGCATACTTAGGAATTCTGAGGCAGGGTTATGTCCACAGAAAGTGTCATATAGGGGACGTTGTGACCTCAAAAGTCAGTAGCCCATTGGCTACTACCTTACACTCCTCTAACGCTCCTAAATTCAATATTTTGGGGAGCCTCTGGCAACAGAAGAACAGATCCTGCCAACCTGCAGGATGACAAAGGAGGTGAAGAGTCGCATCCTGCAAGAACTGAAGAACAAGCACTGACCTGGAACCAACCCTGCCGGCCTGCCTGTTGACTTCGAAAATTGCGCAAAAGGTTTACTTGTCCTGCAGCTGCTGAGTCCCCAAAGCCCAGGAGTTCTGCCAGCACATTACCCAGGATCCAAGACCTCTCGAAAAGTAGTGGACCAGTTTCCCTGCAACTTTCAGGCACACAAAGACACCTGGAGGACTTTGTGACCACAGAAACCCGACACCTAAAGACACCACTGCACCCGCCGCTCCAAGTCTGAGTTTTAGTGGACCAACAGTGTCATCATGGTCCCCCAGCCTTCTTAAGACCGAGTCCAACGAGATTTCACCCCCAGTGAACTCAACAACGACACCTGCAGCCTTTTCACGCAGGCCCCCTCTACCATGACTGCTCTCAATAAGGAAAACCAGACACCTAAAGACACGTCTGCACACGTCACCACTGGGTCGTGAAGGAGAGGACCAAAGGTGTCCATACGTCCTCTAGCATTGTGAGACTTGAGCCCCCCTGTTGGTTCAGCTGACTGGCCTCCCATTTCGAGCCTGCAGCTTCTTTATGCAAAGAGTACAGTTGGGCACCCGACGCTTTTTTGCACCTCTGCACCCGGCTGCTCAAGTGCCGCTGGTGGTGTTCTGCTGGTGCGAAATTGGACCTTGTCCATCCCTTACCTTAACTCCTAGAGAGTCCCATAAGTCACTGTACTATACCTGAATGCCCCATGGGCTTTCCCTCCATATGGTAACATTGCAGCTTCCAGAAATTATACTGTTGACTTTTTGAACTAAAAATAATCCCTATTTAAAAATTAACTTAACTGGCCGATTTTCATGTGATGCCTAAACATATAGAAAGATACTTGCTATTTTTATAGATTGGTGTAGATCTCCTTCTTGAGTCATGTGTTTCACTTTATTGACCATTGTGTGTATTTTCAGATGTCTTGCTGATGTCTTGCACTCCTCTGTGCTAAGCCTAAGGCTGTTTGACGACACTACCCCCTAGAAGAGCACAGCTGGATTGCCATAGCATGTCCCTGTCCACTTATAAGGGAACCCCTGGACTGTTTGCAAGATATATCTCTTTTTGATATATCATATAAAAGCTAGCTTACTACTGAGATTTGGTAGGGAGGAAGGAGGCAGGAATGTGCACGATAAGGGTAAACTCAGAGGTTCTCAGGGATTCAGAGGATGGAGTGTAAGGAGAACATCATTGAAATAGGAAGACAGGAGAGAGAATAATCCTTAGTTATAAATTATTATTTTTTTACATGCAGGAATTTTTGGAATGTTGAGGTGAGTATTTCTACTCATCAATCTAAGATGAGTTGAAAGAAAGGGTGAACTTTGATGACCTGTGGGCAGGTGATATCAGCTGTTCCATCTTAGTTTGCTCCCACTGACCCCCAATAGTGTCAATACATTGATTCTGTTCCACATAGATATTAAACATCACTTTAGCTGTCAAACCCTGAACTTTGCTTTTAAAATAAATGGGGTATGTCTGGTTAGTCGAATCGGAGGCATGTCTGCTGAGATTTTGAAGTGTGGATAAATCAATGGGGTTTGCATTATTCATACTGTTATGTGTTTGAAAAAGATGTGTGGGGTATCAGTCACTAGGGGATTGTGATTCTACCTGATGTTAGAATTTGTTTGTTAAGAAATTCTACTCGGTTAGAAATTCATGGATCCTGGTGGGCATCTGTGGGCATGAACGGAGAATGCGTGGCTTCTTTTTTGGATTACGCAGGGAATAATCAGGTTTTAACCATATTGAAATTTAAGTGATTATCAGTAGCTCTGATCTTTCTAGTAGCAAATGCCAAGGTTTTGCTGCTTGCATGAAAATAAATGCCACCAATGGGTTTCTCCCTGTAAGCAGCAATTATTAGGCATAGTACCAGAGTGGAATGTAATTCCTGGGTTGAGAATATTTTGTGATTTTTGTTTGGAATCTTTTTGGCTCTGTGTTATTAAGAGCTCTGTAAATGGAGCACAGTAGTTGGAAAGTGGATCTACTTGCTTTTGGGAGTTGGTGTAGAGCCTTCAAGACCAAAGAAATGCAGGTATCTCTATTTACATTGATAAGTAGTCTTGCTGCTGAGTTCTGAATTCTATCTAGCCTTGTGATAGTTGAGAGTGAATCGCGGTAGTATAGTCTGCTACTATAGTCAAGTTTTTAGAGGAGGAGTGATGTTGTTGCATGTACTTTTTAAGAAAATCCAAGATGTGTAAAGAAGCGTCTTAGTGTTTTCATTGTGTAGAAGGCAGATTTAGAAGGCCTGTCCAATTTAGCATTCATGGTAAGTGTGAAGTCAAAGAATATTCCAAGATTTTATATGCGTGTTGCTACTTTTGGCGGGGTCACATTACACCTGGCAATGACAGGGTCATAGTTTTTCTTTCCAAACACCGCAGGTCAGTATTTTAATTTTTGAAGCATTCGTCTGAGATGATGCCACGCCATCCATTGTTCTACTGCTATGAGCCAAGTGTTAAGTTTTGATGTTCCTAGGCTCTTAGCATTTTCCAGTTTGAGATGTATGTGTGTGTCATCTGCATAGATACAGCAGGTAAGCTTGAAATTATTGATATGGATTACTAGTGGTTTCATTAATTTGTTAAGGAGTAGAGGTGAGAGGAAAGATCTGTGTGGAACTCCTGGCTTTCACTGTAAGGATCTGAAAAGAAAGGAAGTGTTCAAATCTGGTATAATTTGTTGTTTAGTTAAGAAGAAATCAAGATCGATATCCCCAAAATCTTGAGCAAATGTCATCATAATTGCCTTCCAAGAAACCTGGTCATAGATAGACCTCCTGATAGAAAGTTTTCTATCTTATAAAACTCTGGCCCCAAAATCAAAATCACAGGGAAGACCTAAGGGAGGTCTTGCTGTATATATTTTGCTCCACTAAAACATCGATACGGAAGAATTGCCCCAGGTAGATCTCGACCTACAAGTTATTAAATTAAGTCACTGGTCACAGGACAACAGACCTCCGGTCCTACTGCTTAACATAAATATACATCACAACTTGGCAAAAAAGAAAGTCTCAAAGAAAGTATTAGCCATAATTTCGAGCTACAAACAAGCTCACCCTACATAGGACGTAATAATGGCCAGTGATTTCAACCTACACTTAATGCACACCTCAGAGGATGATGACAGACTCGCCTCTTGTAATGCCTTCTGGAATGTCCCAACCCAGGTCGCACCAAAAACCAGGCCATGAGACAAAACAGGTGAAAAGTTCACCAGATCATTGGAGTTTCTCAGAATGAAGGTTGTAAATGGAAAATTTCCAGACAATATTCCGTCAAACTACTCATATCATGCCCCCACTTCGCAATTATTAATTGTCTACACAATAGTTTCATTACCCCATATACCATTGATCAAACACTTCTCAATAAAATATAGTACAAGTAGTGATCATTCATACCAAGTCTTGCAGATAGGGCTCCACAGATACAAGAACAAGCCCAGCCAGAAGTTGGTACGACCACTACTACAAATCTAAAATGGGTATTGTGGTCGACTGAACCCATATCTGACCTAGCAGCACAGGCTCATGACTCATGACCAAATGTGTCAACACTAGGGAACACTGCATTGCTGCTTGGTCAGTTTTTCAAGAAGTTTTTCTAGTACAGTTCTCAACTGCCCCAGCCCAGAATCTCTCAGGCCATCAGGTCAACAAAAAACCAGGAGTTCAGCTCTCAAAACAGTGTGCACAGTTGAAAAAGGCACACAAAAAACCTAGCCAGGCAACTCAAAATGCACCCCTTCAATCAACTATTCTCAGCTTGTTTGAAAGGGCGTAAGAAAGCATATAAAAACAGCTATGGGAAGATGAAAGGGCAGTGATGGGTGAATTCAGAGTGAAAACAATATATGCCTCCAAGCATCGCAACCCGAGAAACTTCTGGAAAATAATTAACAGCCTCAATGTTAGAACATAAACAACTACAGTATCTCAGAATCAACATAGGTTTCTTTCATCATTACCACTTTCTCAATAAATCAACAGCAGCACAGCCAAGATCCTCTCAGACACAATCAACAGGAATCCCTTTCCACATCACTTTGCTCTGGCTCAAGCGAAGATGAAACAACATACTCTCAAGCATCAGTTCACAAAATGATATCCAAGTGAAGGGATGGGGCCCCTAGCCCAAATGGCCTACCACACATTCTGGTCTGTCATACTGGCTCTGCTATTCAGAGAAGTACAGTGAAGTGGAACAATCTTGGAAAACTGGCAGGGTTCCATAATAAACCCCGTACATAAAGCTGGGGACAGTACAAAACCTGCAAACTACCGTCCCATTGCCCTCCTTGATTCAGAAGCAAAATATTATGCATCACTGCCGTTAGCAGTTTTAAACACCTGGCCCGATAAAAACTACATCATTCCCCAGAACCAGACTGGCTTCAAAAAAGGAGTAGGCCCAATAACAAGCATACTAACCACTCCTATTATTTTAGATCAATGCAAGCATTTTAAACACAAGCAACGCCTGGCCATTATGGACTTCAAAACTGTCTTTGATCGCATCAGTTGTCAATTGCTGTGGCTCAAATTGAAAGGGTGGGGCATACCAGACACTTTACTATGAGCCATTGGCTTGTTGTACACAGACACCTGGGCACAAATAAAACTTGTAGATGGCACAAGACTGTTTAGAAAGATACCTACACATCAAGGACAAACGATGGGGTGTGTGTTAGCACCGCTAATTTTTAACCTTTTTATGGCGGATCTCTCAACTGAGCTGGACCAGGGAAATACCCACCCTCCTCGCCTGGGCCCTCTCCGTCTTACCCACTTATCATATTCAAACGATATTGTGTTATTCAGCCAAACCAAAGTTGGCTTGCAAAAATCACTAAAATTATTCTCTTGCTCTGCAGAAAATAATCACTTGGAGGTAAATGTGGCAAAAACTAAAACCACGTCGATTACTAACTCTTTGGGCCGTGCACCAAGAATTCTCAACAAGAACAATATATTAAGCAAAAGGGTACTGCTCTAACCCATGCCTTTATAACTCTGTCAAGGAAGTTGAATGGCCCCTCACTTCAGCCACTCCTAACTGCAATTGCCTTGAAGTCACTGCCAATAATAACCTATGTGAGCGTGGGGATGACAGGTCGGGACGTGGAAATAGTGGACCAAATACAAATTAACACTTTCAGGTTATTATTCATTCTTCCACAGAACTCCTCTCCTGCTCAAATCCACCTAGAATTTGGCTTCACTAAACAATATCTAGCTTGAAGAGCAGCAGCTATAAAAATTTGGTAAAAAATCAGCTGTGTCCAAGATCCTCTAAATCAAGCCTTATGCTCGGCACTTCCACATAATCGATCATCAGAACAGTATAGGTACCTGTATTACGCCATCAAGCAACTAGGTCTCACAGAATTATGGGCATCATGTGCCACGTTAGATACGTTCAAAAGGGGAACTAAGGGAACCACAAAAATGATCTCTTTGTTAGAGGACAAAAACAAATTCAGCACTTGTTTGCATGCATGGATGGTAATAAAGTGCTACACCAATATGTCCCCGCCATGTACATGTCCAGTCCTTTCCCAACACGTATAAAACCCAGACTCTTGTCCTTAAGTATGGGTAACATGCCAGCATTAGCGACCACGCCTGCTGGAATTACACCAGCCCGGCAGTATGTGGGCACTGAAATTATACGAAAGAGGACCTCATACATCTGATTTGTATCTGTCCAGGACTGAAAATGCCCACGCGACACTACTCAAATATCATTCTCAGTGACTGATATAGACAGTTGTGAGGGAACGCCATATTACCTTGTTTCAATCTTGGTGACGCACAACTAAACTGCAAATTTGTCAAGTTTTTGGAAATATGTTGCCATAAGTAGCCCTAAACATCCTTTGCACACTGATGACAAACATCTAAAGGACAGAGAAAAAGGACAGTGATGATGATTGACCCTCACAAATAACCAGTGCACGCAGATGGAAAACTCATTATTTTATTGTCTGGTATTTTATTGCATCTCATGACACACCTACATTTGCACTTTCCATTTCCCCCGTTGTCCTTATTATGCACTTTAACTTGCACCATTTTAAGCTGTATAAAAGCTATTACCCTGACTACAAATTTTACTTTGCGGGGAAGAAAAAGCCATGGAAGGAGATTGATAGCTTCTGTCTATCAAAGTTGAGAATAGTTTATCCCTGGCTCCTTTTATAATTTTACCAGTGAAATAAATGGTTGCGTGATCTGAAGAAGTACCTTCTTTTATACTGATTTTAAAAGATGTCAGTAAAATGTAATGCATTAGTATCATTTTGTAAAATTGTTATGGTTTTCATGAACTAAAACAATAAAACTTGACTAGTTAAGAAGACATTCAGTTGAGGGTGACGCATTTCAGTTTAAGAAGTAATGTGTCATAGTGTCGTTTTAAAAGTTGTTGAAAGGTCCAACAGTAGTAATGCGGCAAATTCATTTTTGTCAAAACATGGGTGAATTATAGAATTTTGGAAGGAAAGTACAGAATTATACTTTTATTCAATTATACTATTTGTACATTTACACCTATTTTGTGAAGATTCCCGGCACAAATATTTGTTTTGCAGATTTTTTCCAGGAAAACACTCTAATAACATAACAAAAATGGGCACAAGACAATTTCAGGCCTTTTCCTTAACAAAATCTAATTTTGCGAGCATTTTTCTACATTTAAAAATGTAGAGTAATCCATAAAGGTTCATGAACTCGTAGACGCATAGTGCCACCATTTTACAGACCCCTCATATTGAGCTCATAGGTGTCACTGATTGTAAAAGTATTACTGCGACGTTTGTATGAATTCCAAAGCTGGTATATGTACCAATACTATTTCATGATGTTGGAAGAGCAATCTGAGAACATTTCTGTGACAAATCGTGATCGGCTGTGAAGTGCCTGCAGTGTGTAAAGTTAATTCTTTTAACTTAATATTCCTCAAGAACAGTAGATTATTTTACACAGTAGAGCTCAGTGACAGAAAGAGGCAAAGCCTGCTCACTGTTTCCAAGCTGTACTGTTTGACAATCAAGGCCTAACTTTGAGAAACATCAGGTGAAATGAATTCAGTTTACACACTGCAGATGCATAAAACAGGCACTCACTCGGCTGTGCACTGAGCCAGCACAGCTATCATGATACAGCTCTATGATGACATCCAAAACTGAAGCAATTGCTTTTGACAGCTGCAGATATGTCTGTTACAGAAAAGTGGTGTAATTATAAAATCTCTAGCTGTCAACAGTCATCCCAGTTTATTTTCTGAGATAGCACCAATGACTTTGAAGCACAGTGCTACAAAAAAAGTGGCTTAGCGCACCTTTGATTGAAGTAAATGGTGTTTTCTGAGTGCGAATTGGTCATGAGTGCCTTTGAGAAGCAAAATCACCTCTGAGTAGAGCTATGTTTATGTTTGGGTAAAGTGGCCATTTGGCCAACGCACCCACCTTCCAGGGGGTCCCACTGTACAGTCAGAAGATTACCCTGTAATAAAAATATGGATAGAAACAGATTCTTTTTTCATTTAACAGCTGGGCATGCACACTTTGCAGACGTTTACAGTGCATTCTTGGCCTGCCAGCCTTAACACTCACACTCTCAGGTAGTTACTAGCATTTATATTAGAAAATAATACCTTTCATGTCTCTCTCCTGGCTTTACTAGGCTTCTTCTACCTCTTCCCTATCATATTATGCTTCTCACAACCTATCTACATATTGGCAAACCTACCAATTTTATCTGTATCAACTCTCTATACTATTGTATGGCAGAAACTGTGCGAGATTGATTCTACACACACCATTAGGATATGTTGGCCTTAGTCCTGCTAGTTCACAGTGCACCATCTGTACCGCTAACCAGGAAAGGCAACAGGTGGATTATGCAACTTCACAACATGACAACCCTGACTGCCCAAGGAAATCCTGGTAATAGATCTAGGACCTTTTTATTTGCTTTCTCATGCATACCCAAGAGATACAAAAGAAGTACACAACATGACTTTTCAATATTTATTGAAGCATTGTGATTCTTGAATAAATATGTGTGCTGCAACAGAAGGAAACAGAATAGTGTGACCAGCAATACAAGAATGGGGAAGAAGATGAATAATTCAACCATAGTGCTGTTTACAGAGACTACATGAAATCATATAAATACTGTTATAGTTTGCTCCTACCTAGCGCTATTTATCCTAGTCTGCTTACGGTGGGTGAATCTGCCAAATATCTGTAGGTTGATTGAACTCCCATGTTACCTGTGGGTAAGGGTCAACAGGAAGCCCATCTTGGTAGAAAGCTGGGCTTCATTCCCCTCTGGAGCTAAACAGGAATCAGCTAGGCTGGAATTCTGGCAGGGGTCAACCACTCAGTGCCAGCAAAATGTCCTTTAACTAAAAAGGGAGAGATGTTGTTTATATAATAAACCTCACCCATGCTGCCATGCCGAAGTGCCAGTCAGGCTGCTATTGTTGATTCTATTTCGATAGCTGAGTTGCCTAATGGACAATAAAAAAACAACATTTTGCACAGTAAACTTAGCCCTTGTGGAGGCAATTCAAGATATTTGATAATATGCCTATAATCTGGAAATGTAATCAAATCTATTTCGGAGAAGATTATTCTGCACAGGCACACAAGCACATGTGTATCACATATCACTGTGTTTAAGAAAATATGAACATGTAAAATGGTGATGACTCTACTCGGGCATCTATATTGTGACTACATGACAATACCTCATCTATATCTTTCTCCCCTCTCTCTTTAAACATCTCTCAACAACTTACCTCTGTCTGACTGCTTCACTGTTGCCACTAGCGGTGCTAAAAGGCTCCCCGTCTCCACCTGTCTCAACCTCAACCCTTTTATTGCCCTTTGCAACTCTGTTTCCATTTCGCCTTCCTGTAGGTCTCATTCACCACACTCTGAGCCTTATCTCCATATTTTCACATCACCATCTCGCCCCATTTCTTTTAACTGATATCACTCTCTCTCCCAGGCTTCTCCTTATTTGAGCACACTCTACCTCACCTTTTTCCACTTCATTTTTATACCTCATATCACTCATTCTCACCATCCCTTCTCCTTCTACGTCACTGCTCTTTCTATAGTGTTTTCTTCATCTCTCTGCCCTTCTCCCATTGGCATACTAAGCATACTCTGAGGTCACTGTCTAGCCAGAGAGATGTACACATAGAAATAGGAGTGAAGGGACGAGGCACAAGAAGATAATTTAGGAGAAATATCAGCTTTAACCTGAGGAACTGGTGAAAATCCTCGGAGCACTGTTTTGATTTTTCTTGTTGTTGTGAGAATGCCTGTTGTGGAGGAGGACTTAATTGTATCTGAAAAATCCCTCAATCAATGCTACAATTTCAAGCCCTATGTCGAGAAAAGGAGGAGTACATAAAAAGGAAAAAATAAACAAATATGTGGATGGCAAGTGAAAGCAGGGCACAGAATCTTATCACAGCTTCTGCAACTGGGTTGCAGACTACATTTATAAAGCCGTTCCTGGATTCTGCTCTACCTTAAAACACAGAGGGGCATCTTTAAAAGGGCATTACGCCACCGGCGTGTGACTTTTTACAATGATCCGGTAGCGCAATGCCCTGCTCCATATTTACAATGCAGTGCTTAGCCCCTATGCTTGGCTTAATGCTGCGTTGTAAATATCGTACCCTTTGACGCAGTTTTCTTCGTCAAGGGGCATGCAATCGGTGTTGCTGTGGGTGTACTCATGCAACACCCATTGCTTTTTGACACTACCCCAGATTTACAAGGATGTGTAAATCTGAGGCAGCGCCAAAAACTAAGATCATTCAAAAGGAGGCATTAGAATGGCGCAACAAGGAGAAATTCTATTATTTCTTCTTGTTTTTTGCTCTTTCAATGTGTGCTGCATTCCTCAGACACATAGAAGGAGCAAATTGCCATTAATTATTGTTTATGTGCGGGAAGGTGTCTCTTCCTGCACATGAACAATCATCTCTGCAATATAGGCACCCTTGCATTATGGCGCAAGGGTGCCTGCTTTGGCGCAAGGCAGCAGTTTTAGCACCGGCAATGGGAGAGCGCAGGAATGCACTGTATTCTATTTAATACTGCGCATCCCTCCTTTTTTTAAATGACGTAGCTTGGTGCAGAAGATTTGCTTGCAGCGCCGCACTGCGCCATTCTGCTACAAATATACCCTAGAATTGTTCTAGGAAGACCAGTTCTTCATAAAAAAGGGAGATGTAATGGGAGAGAGGTGGGACCAGAAGGCACATTTAATGTAAAGTTATTAAGCACTGATTTCACCATGGGCTGGTGACGGGTTCAAAGTGTGTATTGGTTAGTATTCACTGAAAAGTGTCCAAGAACCAGAGGAATTCTAGATGCCTTATGAACCAAACAAGCAAAATATCTGAACAACCTTTGATTTTTAGAGTGACAGTAACTGGTATTATATTTATTGACTTGCTGCTTACCGGTTAATTTGCTCTTTTATGCTGAATGGTGGCACTTTAGAATGGGCATGTGCTAGTTCAGAGTGGGCGCAATTCAATACAGAGAAGGCAGGTTCAACTTTACATTACTTCTAAATAGGAGCTGATCAGAGCATGTACACTTGCTTCACAATGTGCACATGCTATTTCACATGGCACATTGTGTGTTCATAGTGGGTGTGGGCCATTTCCACAATACCACTCTGAAGTGTGAAGTGTTCAGGGCGTGCCAATGTGTGGCAATTTCAAAACCTTTCATTTACGGAAGGCCTCAAGATTTTCTGAGAGTGCCATACAATAATAATGTCCTGAAAAATATATTTAAATCAAGGCAAGTACCATTAAGAGACACCGGATGCAAGGTGAAACTTACCTCCTTCTGGACACTTCATTGTGACCCACCAGAAGTCACATCTGGAGTACAAAGTGCAAACAGTAATTACAATGCACAGTATGGAGTGCTCTGAGTTTCTAATATCTCATGCAGGTGCTTTCCCCAAATCAAGGTCAATACTAGCAACCTTTTCACTTTTATGTTTGAAAATGTAGCCACACTTATATAGTCTACCACTAACAGCTGCCACTTTTGCACCAGCATCCACTTCTCGACCGGCACATCCTCAGTACAGAGCAATGGCTGCAATGGAGTCTATGGCCTAGCATCGCAGATCACAGATATCATGTGGAAATTCCACCAGGGTCCATTGGCCTTGCACCTTAGGGGTTGCTGTGACCACCTCTTATTCGCCAATTGCTTGAGTGCAACTGCTGTCTGGTCCCATCCTTCTGCTATAAACCTTAACTGTGGAGGGGACTTCCCAATCAGTCAGGGTGGTTGACCTACCAGTGACTTGCCAGTGGTCAGCCTGCTCCTCTATTCAACCAAGCAATGGGGGAGAAGTACTCTGAGATATCTAGACACTGAAAGCAGGCTGACTGACTCCACAGTTTGCTCCCTCCAAAATCTCCTCTACCAGCTGTCGCACATGTAGCTGCTGTTCGCTCTGGTTGGCCACTGATTCTCAGAGAGTTCACTCCTGACAGTCACCGATTCTTTACCTGGTTCCAAATCACCCATGGACAACTTCTTTTCCTTTTGCTGATCTACAGCTACTCCTCCAGTATCACTCTGAAATTCAGTGGACCACTTGTTTACATTGTTGTCTGACTGGGAATCTGAGTACTTGTGTCTTTGTGGAACACAAAAAAAACCAGTGCTGAAATGCTGCCTTAGTGTTTCAAACAACACGCCACCAGTGACTAGAATGGCTGTGATGACAAAAAGCACAATGCCAATGGAAATATGTTACACAATTGTGTGCTGAAATATTGTCCTATCATAATAATATTTCTAAACTATCAACTATCACAGTATTGTGAAGTTAAGTATGTATAGGTAAGCATACATTTATTATTTTGAACTCTTCTTCTACTACCACAATGTTTGGAAGGTAGGTATATGTAGGTTGGTACAGATCTACCATTGTTGTGTCCACATCTACGTACATTGTGGCAGTCATTATTCTTGCTGCAATTTTAAGCAGCACTGTATTTAAAACTTTACATTTCCTGTCCTACAATAATTCATCTTGGTCATCATTATCAGACCCCACCTCAAATTACTTTGTTAACCTGACTTGAACAATGTCTTTTCTCCTCAAAATAATAAATTTCTGTTGTTATTTGACACCTACCCCGCTAAGAATCTTGAACTCCCAAATCCAGTGGATGTTTAATGTTCCAAAACCTTTTTGAAACACGATGAACACACACAGATTAGCAAAAGCTGCACTTTTAGAATGAACTGGGGTAATCCAAAAGATACAACATGCCCCTCAGACCAAAATCAACTAGAAATCCGCAGTCTGAAGCATCTCTCTGAGCTGCTTACTCGTTCCAGTGGGAAGATTTTAGATCTTGCTACCACTGGCAATGCCAACATAGTCTGCTTCGAAGCCCCAGGAGTAAAATGGACTTATCACACCATCCTGTATTACCATTCCTATTTTTAACATCCACTAACACTTACATTCACCATGGAATCAATCCCAATGTGATCTTGTAAACATTCTGAGGACATTTATGCACGTGTAATAAATGTAATAAATATAGCAACCCCTAACTCAAGTTGGGTAACAATGTCTTCTTCTGTCTTCTTCCTGTTCCAAATATGGGCCTAATTTAGATCTTGGCAGAGGGGAATACTCCGTCACAATCATGATAGAAATCCTGTCCGCTATATTACTATCCCGCTATATCCTATGGAGATCGTAATACGGCGGGCGGGATATCCATCATCCCCCGAGATCTAAATAAGTCCCTAAGACTAAGACGAGACAATTATACAATTAATTGATAAACTAGCACCTTAGAAATTAAGAAAAATGCCACTTTAACCTGGCATGCCATGGCTCTCTAAAGAGTTATTGATAAAATGATAGGAGCTGCAAAGTTAGAAAGGACATGACGATCTAATAAAAGTGAAAAGAACCTCTCAACCCCTCAAAGATGCCAAGAACAAAAATAAACGTGACTTTATAAACTATAAAGCTCTCCATTATCAAAACAAATCTACAATTATATTTCTGAACCAAATTAATTATGTTAAATAGTCAAACAATTTGAAACCTCTCTCCAGATTCTACACAATCCAAACCAGGTCTGAAGAATTTCAGGAACTGTTCCTCAACAAAATCAAAGTAAAGAGAAATTCTATCCTTACAACAAACAAATACAATGGATAAAATATATCTCATTCAGTTTTTATGGCTCAAATGATTCCACTCTCATTCTAGAACATTTCCCCAATATCGTCAAAAGTGTAAAACCGACCTCAGACCATGAAAGCGGCATCCACAAAAATAAAATTTATCTCATGAACATGATTTGGTACCAAATAAAAATTAAATCCCTAAATGTAGTTATTTTCTATGATATACTAAAATAGGCCAAATCACCCTGCTACTTAAAAAACTCAGAGGCAGACAATTCACTACCAGTCATGGCTGGTCAAAGTTATTGGACACTGAACATCAAATATCCCTAAGACTAGTCTCCGAGCCCGCTATGTAGTCGGGTTCTACAGGGGATACAGTACATAAACTGCAACTTAAAAAATGCTCAAAGACATTGTTCAAGGATGTCCTCCATCTCTTCATCCTTCTCAGTTTAGCAGAGGCTTCTTTTGTTAAAGTTTATTATTTTTGGATATGCCAGATTCTTGAGACACCCACATGGCTGAATGGAACAGTTCGAATTTGGTTCACCTCATTGTTCACAAACAACTGATTATGGTTGGGACAACTACCTCAGTTCCTTCATCATCACTTGTGGAATATGCCAAAGTTGTGTGCTTCTTCCTATGTTGATAATTACACATCATTAAGTGCCAGATTTATAAAGAATTTGCATCAGGTTTTTAATATGTTTTGAATGTAACACACTGTAAAGCATTAGATTGCTTTTTTTATCTAATGCACATCACGATTTCCTTTGACGTGTAAAAAAAAGGTAAACCAAAGCTGTGCAGTGTGCTGCCGTGTGTTACTTTGAGTCAAGGGATATTCCATGGGTGGTGCATGGACATTTCCATTCTAACACTGATAAGTTTTGACACAAATCCCTACCTACAAAGAATTGTAGACAGGTATTTGCATCAAAATCCTCCACATCCCTAAGGTAGGTGTAACAAAGAGGAGTATTTTAATTTCTCCTGATTTTCCCTGTTTGAATGTATGGTGCATTCTACAGCACACATAAAGAGAAATGCATACAAACTTAGGGCCCTATTACAATGTTCGGCGGAGTTTCCTCCACTTGACATCGTCTCGGTCATGGGACCGACCGACACCCGATGACTAATTAGAATGCGACCGAACACTGGTTGCAATCTTATACTTTACAATGGGAGCATGTATTCCGGCAGAAATACATGCTCCCATTGTAAAATAGGAGGTGCAGTTCATCCCTGCACCCCGTGGCAGGCACCTCAAGGCGCCTGCCTTGGGGTGCAGGATTCAACACTCCAACCGAAGGCCGTGCAACCATGTGGGCCCTGCTTGGGGCCCCCAAAGTCGTATTCAAACAGCCTTTCTGTGTCAGAAAGGCCAGCACAGAAAGGCTGTCAAAATTCGACATCGTAATCACTCAGGCGGAAAGAGCCACCCTTTGGATTACTAACAGCATTTCGAATGGCGGACAGGCTCGGAATCCAGTTGGAATGACCGGTCAGATTCCTTCCAGACTGCCTGTATTGTAATGAGGCAGGCGGAAAGGAATCCGTCTGGCACATTACGATGCTGTCGGAAAGGCTCCGATCGATGGTCTGAGCCTTTTCCGACAACATCGTAATCGGCACCGTAGTTTTAATGCAAAGATTATGTGCACCATCAGGCAAACATGCAGGCACTATAGCGCAAGGGTACCTGCAGTGATGCATGGCAGCTTAGAGTGCGCTAGCGAAGGGAGTGAGCAGAACAGAGCCACATAGTAGATCTGTCACTGTTCTGCTCTCTTCCATTCACACAGCGCAGCAACTTTACCTCGTGCAGTGCATTAGGTGGATTGTCTGTAAATCTGGGTCAAAGGCAAGGGAGGCACCTCCACTAGGGCAGAGGAGCACTGCGCCACTGCTTTCTTGCAGTGCAAGAAGCGGGCGGGTGGGCAGGGGAGGAGTGGTGTGCCCACTACCGAGTGCGCAAATACTATTTGGTCAACCCTCTGGGGCTGCCCAAACCAGTCATGCACACTCTGCCCTTCTCCATGCAGGCTGCATTGCAGCCTTCATAGAGAACATGGCCTTCCCATAAGCCCCTGGCTGGGCTGTGGCCTGACCAATCACAACGCAGCTTGCAGTGTTGTGATTGGCTTAGGGGAGGGAGCCTAGCTGCCTGCTTCCTGTTTCTGCCGGAGGTCGAAGAGCAGGAGAGCAGGAGAAGACGCGAGACCCAGCCGGCGGAAAGGTAACTTAATTTTTTCTTAATTATTATTACATTTAACCCACCCGTGTGACCTCCCCGTGTGACTGCCCTCCCCGCACGATCCCCTGCAACCCCCGCCACCCCACCCACATGCCGTGCTGGCCACCACTGGGCAAAGGTACAGAAAATTATGAAGCATGTGAGTATCATTC
The DNA here is from genome assembly GCF_964204655.1 of Triturus cristatus. NCBI lineage: Eukaryota > Metazoa > Chordata > Amphibia > Caudata > Salamandridae > Triturus > Triturus cristatus. The sequence continues at coordinate 129,989,027 of NC_140584.1, read as the reverse complement.
AAGTGCCCAAAAATGCAGATGACTGTGATCTATTTGAAGACAAAAGGCAAGATCTAGATTTTGGCAAAACTTTAGCAGAACAGAAGCCCTGCTGTAAATCACCAGGGTACCTACCACACCATGCTCGTGTTTTGCCTCCCTTATTTAAAAGAGGAGGAAGCTCTCAGTGCCAGACTTACAAAAATGTGATGCAGCACAACACAGCAAGACAACTTGGGTTGGTTGTATTCCGGTTCAGCAAGGACTTGGCCCGGAATGTTCCCATTGAGGCAGGGCTAAGACTGATTTGCATATGGCTCGGCCTAAACTGATGTGGCATGGTGTGCAAAATAATGAGGATACAGCCTGGGTAATTACCAGTAGCTGAGATTAATTCAAGCATTTCTTCTATCACTTTTTGTATACTTTATTATGCTTGGAAAGCAAGGCTGGTGCTTGTGTTGTACCACTGCTCTTCATGAAGAAGGAAGCTTGGATGTCAGCGAGGCCAGCGAATGCCAATATACAACCTTCACACACACTTGCTTAGGAATGTAATCCTTTTAATACATTTGATGCTCCCATCTGGAATGCTGAAGCTTCACTCTCACTAACAGCCTTCGTGCGTCTTTTCTATACTTTTTTCCAACATTATAATGAAAAAATCAAGCCTTGTGAATTATGATGTAAGGTGCGAAAATAAATATGTGAATTAGTTTGTAAATTTGTTTAAGACACTGCATGCCTTTCTCAGTATTATATTGTGTTAACTGATGTCATATAAACTAGTGCTGCACTATCAACCTATCAACCTATAAGAAAGCATCATTATACTGTGAATACCTGTAAAAGAAGCAGCAAAGAAAATCATACACTTTAAACTATAAAAATTAATAAACGAATGCAATGAGTGTTCAGAAACTAGGAAAAGTGCAAAACACATGACACTAGGGCAGGAAATTGCCACCTTGGTACAGAAAATAAATTGACACTGGGACATAGAGGCATTTACAATATGGTGGGCATGCTCTAACATTGGGACAGTTAGATTCCTTTAGGGTGAGAAGAAAATATAAACTTGTCCAGGAAAACATTTGTTCTGTGGCAGAAAATACAAGGATACTGGGAAAGTTAGTATGGGTGATCAAAATTCTATTTTCTCATCTGCAGATGGTAGAAGCAAAGCCTGGTCTTTTTCCATCCAGTTCCACAGGGTGGCCAGCCAAGCCGATCATTTTTGGCATGGTGCCATTTTTCCCAAAACAAGTCAGCTGAACTTGGAAACAGCTCTTTTTGTCTTTACTTGCATTTTTCCTAATTCCTTTCAACCTTCCTGTCGCCATTATTTGCACTCACTTGATCACTGTGATTGTCTGGCGCTTTGAGCTCCTTGGTATTCTTGGGCTTCTTCATTGCCCCCACCAGGCATTAAGCGATCCAAAAAGTGCGACTTTCTTGGTCTGTATGCCTTGCACTTCTCATACTCCTTGGGAACTTTTGGATTTACTGTCATTCCCACTTGACTTTGTGCCATCCAATCAACACACATTCCTATTCCCAAGATGGTCATATCTCTCATGGTTCAATGCGTACTCCAGCTACATCACTCCCACGCTGCTTCACGCCATACAATCTGCATGCACTCCTGGTCCAGAATTCATCATGCTTCTCCTTGGAGTGATACATCACTCCTGTGTTACTTCATGCCTTCCAGTCAGCACATGCTCCTCGTCACAACCAATCAGGGAATTGTTTCAGGATTTTTCCTAATGATCCTGCCATTTCTTTGCCTATAAAAAGCCAGTTTTCAGCCCAGATGGCTGCCAGTCTCAGGAGCGGGTAGACCCAGGACCAGAACCAGGACATCATCAGCCAAAGAGAAATATCAGAGCAGTCTCCCTCAAGGAGCTTATCCAGGGCCATCCCTCTCCTCCCCTTCGCTTCAGCTCTACCTTCCACTCTTACCCTTACCTCTCCCTGTCCCTCTTACTCCCATCTAATCTCAAACCCTCACTAACCTCCCTCCATCCTCCCCCATCATTTCTTGTCTGCCCTCTATTTTTTCCTCCTTCTTTTCAGGTCATACTTCTTCTCTTATTTTGGTAGTTTTCTTCTTTCTCCTGCAGCACCATGGAGTCCATTACCAATATGAACCCCACAAACACCACCACTGCAGGCTCAGCAGAAAAAAATTGGCTCCCCAACCATCACAGCCACCAACGCCATCTTCAGCAGCAGCACCACTACCAGTGTCACCACAATTATTGCTACCAAACACCAGTTCCCCATTCACAATAGACACTAGCAACCTATTACTGAAGATAAAGTCAGGCTCCCCTTTGGATCTATGCCCAAGCTCAGTAGTTATTTAGCTGCAGAGCCAGTCTCAAGAATATTGACTTCCATCTTCAACACTATGTATTTAGATGGATACTTTCCAAGAGACTGGAAGCATGCATCAATTCTGCCACTACTGAAGAAACCTAACTTGGATGTCGATGACCCCAACAATTTTAGACCAATATCTAGAATTCCACTCCCGGCGAAGGTCATTGAAAGGAATATTAATGCCCAACTTAATAAGTTTCTGCAAGACTCACAAGCCTTAGACCCAACCCAGTTCGGGTTTAGAGGGGGCCACAGCACTGAAACTGTGCTTTTAAAATCCACGGAAGAGATCAGGAATATTTTGGACCAAGGAGGGAATGCCGCGCTGATCATGTTGGATCTCTCAGCGGCATTCGATACGGTCCACCACGATGTATTGATGGACCGTCTACAGGAAATAGGAGTCAAGGGCTCTGCCTGGAAACTTCTCAAATCTTTTTTGACTGACAAAGTACAAACTGTGGCCCTAGATGATTTTGAAGCTAAATCATTCTCTTTGCCATGTGGTGTCCCGCAGGGATCATCACTGAGCCCGACACTTTTTAATGTCTATGTTTCCTTACTGGCACCCCTTATTGAATCATTTGGGTTTACATTAACCTCATATGCTGACGATACCCAAATAGTGGTGAACCTATTTCCAGGCGGCTCTCAGAATACTTCGCTGAGGCTGCAAAATTGCATGAGTGCCGTGGGAGGTTGGATGGCCCAAAACTGTTTAAAACTCAACTCCAGCAAAATGAAGGAGGTTTTGTTTGGCAATAACCCCAATCACTGGACACCAGATTGCTGGCCGGTAGACCTGGGCTAGCTCCCCACGCCAGTTGAGAAAGTGAAAAATTTGGGAGTTTGGATAGATGACAAATTGAGCTGTAGGGACCAGGTAAATAAAGTATTCCCTACTACCACCTACATCCTTAAATCTTGCAAGAAAATAATGCCACTACTCCCAAAAGCGATACAACAAACAGTTGTCACTGCACTGATTATGCCGAGATTGGATTATTGAAACAGTCTCTATCTGAAGATACATGAAGGATCCCTAAACAAACTACAGATTCGGCAGAACGCAGCCGCTAGACTACTCACATGCACACCTAGGAAATATTCCATCTCTGCCCAAATCAAAGCTCTGCATTGGCTTCCAATGAGGAAACGTATCCAATTCAAGGCCTTGTGTTTGGTTTTTAAATCCCTTCATGGAACCGGGCCTGAATTCTTAAAACAGCGAATCCACTGGTACACCCCTAATAGAACCTTACGATCGTCTGACGCCAAATTGGTGACAGTACCCAGGGTGAAGAAGGCCAACTGGGGTGGCAGAAGCTTCACAGTCAACGCGGCAAGAGCCTGAAATGTTCTCCCTTTATCCCTAAGAAGCATGACCAATCTTCTTGCATTTAGGAAGACACTAACAACTTGGCTCTTCACTAATTGATCCTGCGTTTCTCCATTTGGCTTGATTCCTCTTTAGGCCTTCTCCCAGCACCAGGACACCTTTGGATAGCAGTTGCGCTGTACAAATAGCTTTAATATAACATAACAATGAGTTTCGTCATCTTCACAGGCAGCTTCCTGCTGATGTTATGCATTCATGTGTCTTGTTTCACCAAGGAGAAGTACAACAGCAGGAGGAATGTCACCATCTGCATCCATCGAGGACAGTGGTACCATTGACATCATCCACATCAACTGCAACATCAAAGAAGCAGTTGCCTGCAATCATCAAAATCTCCTCGCCCAGCGATGTTCGAAACAGTACCATCCGCAGCACCACCTGTGACAGTGCCACCAACAAAAGTACAAGCAGGAGCACCACCAGCAACTATGCCATGGTGACAGTACCAACCGTACCATCTCCAGCAAAAGTGCCACCTGTAACAGCATGAGCAGCTCCATCCACAGCTTCAACATCACCACTGCACGATGCTCCAATATCATGACCCTGGCAGTCTTTCTAACTGGGAAAGGGAGAGATGTTGAGGGCTGCACCAGTTGTGTCTTGCAAACTCTGTGAGCAACAGGTAAAGAAGTAGCATGCACAGTTCAAGGTCTATATGGGTACATTGGTAAGAATGTATCATGTTACATTGCATGCTATTACGACATGGTAGTGGTGATGGCTGAGGTAGCACTGATGGTGACTCCTGAAATAATGAAATACCAGCATTTGTAAAGCGCAAAGCTACCTCCAGAGAGGTGTCCCGGCACTGGGGACCATCGGGAAGATTGAGCTAGCTATTGCCAAGAGTCACATGGTGCTGGTCTAACCTGCTGCCGGCACTGGGGATTGAACTGTGAACCCCATGGTCCTGAGTCAGGCACCCTGGCCGCTGCACCACACCTCTTCCACTCCTGCAGGCTTGGTAAGATTATGGTGGCACTGAGGGTAGAGAATGTGCACCAATGGGGAAACAGTGTTTACAACGCTGCCATTAAATAGCGTTCCTACTACAACACGGTCATTACAACAACCGCGTTGTTAGAGCCTGATACTTTACATCGCAAGTCATTAGATCGACTTGCTGTAGGGGGTGCACTGGACTTAGGAATAGTATAATTTACTATTCCAACTCCAGCCTGCACAACAGTAGGGAAGGTGTTGGAATAGTAAATTATACTATTCCTTAGGTTAGAGCGCCCCCTACAGCAAGTCGATCTAATGACTTGCGATGTAAAGGCATTGTGTTCTAACAACGCAGTCCTTGTAACAACTGCGTTGTAATAAAAACGCGATTTAATGTCAGCATTGTAAACGCTGTTTCCCCATCAGTGCACATTCTCTACCCTCACTGCCACCATAATCTTACCAAGCCTGCAAGTGTGACCATCAGTGCTACCTCAGCCATCACCACTATTGCTTTCTCTTCCAGCACCACTATCACTGATTTGACAAGAACGACCAGTGTAGTTTCCATCAGAATGACCATTGCTGCCTCAAACAGCACCATCATCGCCAGGTCCAGCACCATTGACAACCTCTTCTTGGCCCAGGCACGATCACAAGAAGAATATCCGTGAGTTCTCAGCATCCCACTCCAATCCTGGACTCTGACCTATTTGTGGTACCATGACATGGGCAACAACGGCTAGCGGCCCCATCATGGTAATGTCGTGTCAGTCTGACCTTCTTATGTGAGCAGATGCTGCCTTCAGACCCAGCAAAGTCTCTGCAGGAGCATGCATGGTGGCACCAGGTGCACAGCAACTGTTGGGCTAAGAGGGCTTTAGCCCACCCATGTCATTTGCCATGGGCTGGTCTCACTGGGAGACGGCTGAAGTCCTACCTGATCCGAAGTTAGTTTACTGGCTTCATAGAATAGTACCACTTTCCGGGGTTCTGTATGTTATTTCTAAGTGTCTGATGTACCTTCAAATGAAGGGAAAGAAGGCTCCAACAAAACACTGCTGTCCCCGCAGAACAAACATACAGCCAAATGGTCGAAGGTGAGCACCTGAAGGTTGCAGTTCACTTATTTGCAGTCCAGGGTGGTTTGCAGCTCTGATGCAGGAGCTCAAGCAATCCCATAGCACCCAAAGACTGTCCCCTCCTCGTGCAGATCACAAATTCAGGCCCACACACCTCACAGCCTGTGATAAATAAAACCACTGACCCACTGACTGGGGAGAGGATGTGGTCCGTCGGCTTAAACTGCCGACTTTGGTGCAGGAAACCAGGGTTCGAGCCTCGAGGTCGCGTCCACATCCTGTGATTCTGGGCAAATCACTTAATCTCCCCGTGCCTGAATGTGTAATGTAAATACGGTGCTATGTAAAGCGCTCCAATACCTTCGGGTCGAGTTCGCGCTATATAAAAGATGCAAAGAAAAAATGTAAAGCACTGCACTTCATTTTAGCTAGGACGTTTTCTTTCTTGCATGCATTACTACACTAGGGCTTACAAGCAGGCCTTTATTTCTGCCATTGGAAATGAATGTTACTGCTTTTTTTTTGTACTGTAGCTTCTTTGCTGCGCATACATGCAATATATTGCGTGCACAATGGACGTTAGATTGTGTTTTAGGTTTTTGAGAGTTGCAGAATGCGCTGTAGGCTAGCTGGTTTGCAAAGTTTGTCGAAGGTATGTGGTTTTACTGAGTATGTCAGGGTTGCATTGTGTGCACCGCCGGGTGGGTTGGCGGTCAGAGGGTTTGGAGAGTGTCAGATGTCAGCAGGCTTTACAAAGTGTAGCAGGTCAGCAAGGTTTGCAGTGACTGCTGGGAGTCAGTGAGTTTCCAGAGTGCCCCCTTGGTGGTCACAGGCTGCTCTGAGGACATGCACACCAAGAAAACAGGCAGACAGTCCGCAGCACTAGCAGAACAGTCCAGCCCCTGCTGTTGCCAATCTTGCAGAGATGAACAGCCAAACGCTATACTCTTTCTGTGTCACTTCAATACCGGAACACCATTATCTGCCTGGAACCTGTGAAATAGTAACAGTCATATGTTGCACTGGTGGCTCAAGGAGCTAATGCGTCCACTCCAAGGATCTGCGTTTGCCTACCTTAGTGACACGTTTGATTCCACATGGGTTCATATAGTCTTTCATCCTTCTGGGGTCGATAAAATGAGCACCATTGACCTAATGGAGTATTACAATTCAATAGCACAAACACACTCTGGGGGTTGAACTTTCACTCTACTAATATGTGTGTTTTGTTTTTTGGTAACAAAAAATAAAAACTCTCAGAAATATTTATTTACATGCAGTGGTGCTGTGTTCCTCTATACAGGCAGAACACAACACAAGGTAGGAACGCAGAATTAGCACAGCTATAAAACTATCCAATTCACTTGGAGACACCACTGGCCTGGAACCCCCATCATGTGGCCATACAGTCCTTAAATGACTGCTGATAGGGCACCACTGGCTCTGTAACCCCAGGAGACTGAGCAGCTCTGTGCTACCGCGGCTAGCAGCAGGCACGGTGACCAGCGGCAACCTGCACCCCTCCATTTAAGGTAGCATCATTTCTTTTTTTTTTAAGTTTAAAGAGGATTTTATTGAAGAACAAAAAAGCATCATTTCTGACATTGCGGAGTGAGTCAGCATTAAAAACGAATTGCAGTCCATTGAAAACATTGGAAATGACCCAGAATTGCAGGATCCTTGAGTCCTGGCTCTTTATGGAGAAGAAATGTAAGGTGGCAGGGTAGTGCTTTTAGAAGACCAGGTGGTGAAGTACAGAATTAAGTAAGATGTGAGAACGTGCTGGCAGGGAAGGGTTAATTAGAGAAGAAGACAGAAGATGGAGTGAAGGATGGGACAAGTGTGAAAGGGAGCAGGATGGGGAGGGGAAAGGTTCAGGAGAGATGGTTGAGTTAAGATCAATATTTGAGGGGGAAAACGGCTGTGAGTTCGCTTAAGTCATTCAACAAAATAGTCATTAGCACAGGGGCCCAATCTTTTATTAGAGGCCCCCTGTGCGCTGCCAAATGGCAGGGTTAACGATACGTAGACTGATTACGTCTAAAGGAGGCATGGTTCTGAGGCTGTATATTAAAATTTGTTTGACAATAATGGAGGACTCCAAGGTTAGGGTACAGTGACAGAAGCAACTTAATGATGGTTCTCTACAAAAACTCAAGACAATTAGTTTTTCAAGACTTTTAAATACTCATGTTGCTTCATGTCTGCAAGGCCACAGATGAAATGTTTTTTGGTGAAAGGGATCCAATGTACAAGGTTTGTTTGCAACCTTTAATTTACGCCCTCAGAACCCGGTCTCCTTATTTCAGTTGGGAAGTGCTCGGATGGGGCGCTACACTCTCTGAGGCTTTCCAGTAGGTCCTTTATGGGTTCCCCTCTATTCTTTTGATTATATCATTCCACCTTGTGCCTCCTCTTTCTGCCACCCAACAAATCCTATCTTGTTTTCTCCTTTTGTGACTATAATTTGATTGCTCTCCGTTTTCTGCCTTGGTGTCTGCTGCTCTAAGTAAAAGTCTAGAAATGAAACATAAGTCCCTGTCACAGAAACTTAGTGATGGTACCATCGGCAACTGCGGGCACAGATTAAACACTGGTTGAAGGGTAAGGCCTGAAGAGAGAAACGAGTGGGAATTGTGAGTAGAGATAGATAAGGGACAAGGAAAGGCTGTGTGAGTGTAGGATGCAGTGTAGAGGAGGAATTACTGAATGGTGTAGCATACAGGGGCTGTTGTACTACGTGGTTGATAGGTGAGGAAGATACCAAGAGGAAGGAATAGAACATGAAGGACTGTCGGTGACAATTCCATATTCCTTCTTAATTTCTCTTCTGAATGAACAGTAGTGTTTCATCTTGCTGATGTTCACACTCCACTATGGATGAGCAAGAGTACAAGAGAGATGCCCAAAGATCGATTCGAGAATGAGAGACCGAGAAAGAAAGACTCATAGACAGAGTGACAGAGAGAGCAAGAGACAGAGAGAGAGGGACAGGGAGAGAGAGAGAGAGAGAGAGAGAGAGGGAGACAGGAGACAGAAACCTTATAATACCAAGAGTGATACTGAGTGAAAGTAACCCAGTTTTACTTTAAAGTAATAGCTTGGGATGTCATTGCACAGGGACTGTGGTTGTTGGCTGTGGCTGTCCTAAATTATTATGCTGCTGATCTGTATAACTCATCAAGTAACATAGGGGGACCTCAAAGCGCTGCCGACAGGGAGAAAGAGACACAGAAAAGAGGGAAAGGGAGAGGGAAAATGAGGAGAAACACTAAAGGGAATGAGAAAGGAGTTGGAGTGGTTTCCCTAAGACAGAAGAAACGGTTCATAGATACATTAAGTTAGGCCTTTAACCACTTACAAGAAAGGAGGGAGGGAATAATGTGGAGCAGGAGAGTGCAGATATATGTGTGTGTGGTGGCAGAGTTAGAGCTTAGTGCACTGTGTACCATGGCAGGCAGTGAGAGCCGCTGAGAGCCTGGAGACTGTCAGTGGCGTTTTGAAGCCTGTGGCGATCAAGCCGTTTGCCGCCCCGTGACAGCCGCAGGTAAGGGTGGGGTGGGTGGTACGGACCCTGCTTTTGCTGCCCCAGGAAGGCTGAAGGTAAGGGAGGGAGCCTGCCACCAGCCCCAATACTTGTGCCGCCCGGGGCAGACCATCCCCCCTTGCTGAATCACTGGAGACGGTCCATTTTCTCCAGATTGTCAACAATGAGACCTATCATGATCCTACCTAGATCATTTTGCTGTGCCCACAGCTAAAGAGGGACAGCAAGAGATGGAGGGACAGTGGGGATGCTGGGAGCACAGAGACCATCATGGCTGGAAATGTCAGGTTCGAGGAGGTCAGAAGCAGAACGAAAGATTAATAGAAGGATGTCTGATATTTTCACAAAAGGTGTTACTATTTTATATACTGCTCCTTCCAACGTTCATTGTTATGTTGCAAGTTTGGGTATCTGGTATTTGTTGTGGCAGCACCATGGACACTTACAATCTGATTGGGTTTGGTGTTTCGTGTTGCAGTACTGTCAACATCTTTTGAAATGTGTGTTGTATTTTAGATCACGGGAGTGTCAAAACCAGCAATATTTGAGGAGCTGGAACTCGGGTTTACTGTGCATTACCGAGGATTGCAGCTTCGGCATCCAGTGTGCAAACAGTGCCTAAACAGTAGGAATCCTGCCCATGATAGCAAGAGAGTTGTCTTGGGTACTGACATCCTATCTTGCAAATATTGCACATGCATTGCATGCTTGGAAACACAGTATGAAAGAGCAATTGTTAAACAAATACCTCCTTTTGCTGAGACTCATTCAAAAGGGCCCAGTGTGTTTGAGAATATTTAATTTACCATTGATTGTCCTAGAAAATAAAACTCGATAATCTACATCCTGCTAGGTCTGCTGCCCCATTTTGCATCAAAATACAACATTTAACAGTATTCAATTGCTGTCCCCAATGAGTAATTTTGAAATGGGCTCTGAAGATCACGCCCCCTACATTTCAAAAGCACAGGAGGATTGCAGAACATTAGGTCATCTACCTCCTACTCTTTCTCTCTCTTCCTGTTCTTCTCTTCTCTTCTCTTCTCTTCTCTTCTCTTCTCTTCTCTTCTCTTCTCTTCTCTTCTCTTCTCTTCTCTTCTCTTCTCTTCTCTTCTCTTCTCTTCTCTTCTCTTCTCTCCTCTTCTGTTTCTTTCCCTTTTTCTACTTCCTTCTGTTTTCCTCTCCACTTCTCTTTTCTCTGTCTCTTGTAATCCCCTTTCTTCCCTCTGCTCTTTTTACTGTCTCTGTGCATTCCTGCCACTGTTTCCGTTTTTTAGGGCTCACCTGACCCAGCGCATGCGCTGGGCTGGCGAGACTTTTTGTGAGGTCTCAAAAAATGCTACCATGGCCAGCCTAGAGCTACAGTGCATGCCTGCGGGCACGCGCTTAGGAGCAGAGGCTGGCAAACCTCGTCATGCTCATTAAGCGCCCGCGATCACTTTCACTTTCACCCGCGATCACTTTCGCGGCGCCCCTTTGATGTTCTCGTTCAAAGAACATCAAACATCAAAGAACATGATGTTGTGTTAATGCTTTGCTGCACCCGTTTGACTTACAATGTGCTTTCTTTTTCCACAAACTCAATGTTTATGTTCCTTTATTTTGAGATGCTTTTAGTATTACTGTTTTGTGGCTTAAAGAACATTAAGGAAATGTTACTGTGAAACTGGACAACGTTCACAGTGTTTATTTCTGATCGCAGCGGCTGCTTCATGTCCGTTGCACCATTCAGGGAGTCCTTTCGTTGGCGCTTTCATGAGGACATGATGAGGAAGCTGGTAACTTTTGGCACATTCTCTTTAAAAGCACAGCATGTTGGCGGCTGGTTAATCGATTAGACCTATGTAGCGCGTTAGATCTCAAAGCGCTATGGTGGGTGCAGCAGTTACAACTCATGAAATATGGGGTGCAACTCACAAGGAGGGGGCAGGTTTGAGTGCACATTGGCTGCAATCGAACTCTTAAGATGATGGGCTGTGTGTATCCATTATCAGCACTCAGTCTTCGCTAAGTGATCTTGTTTGTTTTGTTGTTGTGTTAATGCTTTGCTGCGCCCGTTTGACTTACAAACTCGATGTATGTGTTCCTTTATTTTGAGATGCATTTAGTATTAGTGTCACACACACAACCACAACCACACACAAAACCACACACACAACCACACACACAACCACAACCACACACACACAACCACAACCACGCACACACAACCACACACAACCACACATACAACCACACACACACACACACACACACACAAAACCACACATGCACACACAACCACACACATAAACACAACCACACAAACACAACCACACACACACAACCACACAGACAACCACACACACAACCACACAACCACACACAACCACACACACACAACCACACACAACCACACACACAACCCCACACACAACCCCACTCACAACCACACACACAACCACACACACACACACAACCACAACCACACACACAACCACACACAACCACACACAACCAGCCAAACACACCCAGCCACACAACCACATACACAACCACACACACACACAACCACACACACAACCACACACAACCACACACAAACACACACACACAACCACACACACAACCACACACAACCACAACCACACACACACAACCACACAAACAGCCACACACACACACAACCACACCCACAACCACACACACACAACCACAATCACACCCAACCACACCCACAACCACACACACACACACAACCACCCACACACACACAACCACACACACACAACCACACACACACAACCACACACACAACCACAACCACACACACAACCACAAACACAACCACAACCACACACACAACCACACACACACACAACCACAACCACACACACACAACCACACCTACACAACCACACACAACCACACACACAACCACAACCACACCCACAACCACATGCACAACCACACACACACACAACCACACACACAACCACACACAACCACACACAACCACACACACAACCACACACACACACACAACCACACACAACCACAAAACCACACACACAACCACAGACAAAACCACACACACACACAACCACACACACACAACCACACACAACCACACACACAACCACACCCACACAACCACACACACAACCACAACCACACCCAACCACACAACTACACTCACAACCACACACACAACCACAACCACAACCACCCACAACCACACACACAACCACACACACAACCACACACACAACCACAACCATACACACAACCACACACACAACCACACACAACCGTACACACAACCACACACACGACCACACACACAACCACACACACACCAGACACACAACCACACACAACCACACTCACAACCACACACACAACCACACACACACAACCACACACACAACCACACACACACCCACACAGACAACCACACACAACCACACCCACAACCACACACACAACTACACACACAACCACACACACAACCACACACACACACATCACACACATAACCACACACACACACACAACCACACAACCAAGCACACCCACAACCACATCTGCACCCACAACTGCACCCAAACACAGCCACAGCCACACACACAACCACAAGCACACACACAACCACTCACACAACCACACACACAACTACACACACAACCACACACACACAACCACACACAACCACAACCATACAGACAACCACACAAAACCGCACACACACAACCACACACACAACCACACACAACCACACACACACAACCACACACAACCACACATCCACACACACACCCACAACTGCACCCACACCCACAACTGCACCCACAACTGCACCCACAACCACACCCACACACACAACCACACACACAACCACACACACACAACCACATACACACACAACCACACACATAAGCACACACACACACAACCACACACACACAACCACCAACACACACAACCACATACACACAATCACACACACACAACCACACACACACACACAACCACACAAACACACAACCACACACACAACCACACAATCACACACACACAACCACACACACACACAACCACACCCACCCACAACCATACACACACACACAACCACACACACAACCACACCAAGCATTGGCATAGCCAATAAGTCTCGCCTTTGGGACCTTATAAGTGTTTAGCCACGCAACAGTTGATGTGGTCGCACCAAGGATATTATGCTGCATAACTAAATACTTAGAAGGTCCCAAAAGCGAGACCTATTGGCTATACCAATGCTTGTTCTTTTGTAGAAAACGGCCTTACTACAGCTGTTTATCAGTCACGATGAGAAGCACTAAGTTGGCTCTGAGCAAGTTAAGTATTCTGTCATTCTCTGCTCTCTCTACATCCCTCTTTTTCCTTTTCTTTGTCTCTCTGCCTATTTTCCCTCCTCTCTTTTGTTTCTGTTCTCTTATTTCTCTTCCCCTCTCAACCTCTTCCTTTGCCTCTCTGTTGCTTTCTCTGCCTCCATTCTCTCTCTAGATGTCAACCTCCCTTTCCCCCACTAACCTTTTCTCATTGGTTAGATGCCTGACCATGACCGTCTGTCACAATGAGAAGAGTCAGCAGAGGTATGGCTCTCACGTGAAGAAGAGATAATTGTTTTCAAGGGGTGGGCGTAACTCGTTAAATTTGCTGTAGTGTAATTAGGCGTAATTACCCAGGAATTAAACAAGATTATATCAAAATGTGTGTAGCGCATAACCCAGCATTTAGCACAATTTGTTTTATGCAAAATGCACCTTCTCATCCAAAATTAACCAGAAGTGGCATTTTGCGCAAGGAAAATAGTGCTAATTTCAACAGGTCATTACTAGCAGCAGCCAGCAGCCACTCAAAACCTATTCCTCTGCTCTTGCGGCAAACATTTTTGTCCAAAATTGCTCTGAATTATATGAGCGGGCATAATCACATAATTTTCAATCACAAGAGTAACACGAAATTACCCAAATTACTCAAATTACTCTGGCATAGTACAAATGTTGTCGGGGCCTATTTTTTGCGCTATATTTTGACAATTTTATTTCTGATCATTTTACTGCAATTACCTCTTTTTATATCACTCATGTTAAATAAAGAATTTGATGTAATTTGAGTTAGGTAAAGAACTTGATGGACTTATAGTCAGCAAAGCTATTGCATTATTTGTCTGGGGGGAAGTGGTCTTAGAGGTCTCTCCTTGCAGGTGTTTAGAGGAGCCATTCTTTGTTTTCCCTGTACAGGGTTGTTTGGGGAAATTGAATGGGGTGTTCCTCTCCAGGGGTGTTTGGAGGGACATTCTTAGGTTTCCCTCTCTGGATTGTTTTGGATATGTGATCTTGAGTGTTTTTCTAACGAAGCATTTGGGTGGGAGTGAACCTAATTGTCTTTCCCTAGGGTTGTGTTGGATGTTCTCCATCAGGTGAGTTTAGGGATGCATTCCTGGGTGTTCCTCTCAAAAGGGGTTTGGGGAGGTATTCTTTGCTGCGCAAACCAGGGGCGTTCTAGGGAGGAGTGTTTTACTGTCCCTCTCTATAGGTGTTTATGGGAGGTGCTTTTAGGTGTCCCTCTCCAGGCCTGTCTGTGTAGGGTGGGCTTGGGAGGTTCTTTCCAGAGATGTTTGAGGGCGGTGCCTTGAGAGTTCTTTCACAGGGGTGTTTTGGGAGGCGTACTTCAGTGTTCCTTTTCTGGGATATTTGGGCACAGCAATCTATGGCGTCTCTCTGCAAACGTGTTTGGAGGAGGTTAGCCTGATTGTCCTTGCTTAGGGTGTTTTTTGGGGGTGTTCATGGGTGTCTTTTTCCAGGGCTGAATGGCTAGCATAGGCTTGTTAGACCATCTCCAGGGGTGTTTAGGGAAGACATTCGTAGGTGTCCCTCTCTAGGGAGGTTTTTGGGAGGTGCTCTTGGGTGTCCGTCTCTAGGGTGGTAGCAGGAGTTATTCTTGGGTGTCCCTTTCAAGGAGTATTTGGAAGAGGTAAGCTCAGGTGTCCCTCTTCAGAGCTGCTTGTAGGAGGTGACCTTGGGTGTCCCTCCTGGAGTATTTGAGGAAGATGTGTGAGGGAGTCCCTATCAAGGACTGTTGGGGGAGTTGGTCTTACATGTTCCTCTCAAGTGCAATTTGGAGAAGTAGGGCATGAACGTTTATCTGCAGGACTGTTTGGAGGAGGGGTTCTTGGTTTTCCCTTTCCAGGGGTGTTTGGGGTAGGAGTTTTTGGGAATCCCTCTTCAGGGTTATCTGGGAGTGGTGTATTTGGGTGTCCATTTTCAGGGCTTTTAAGGAAGATGGGCGTGGGTGTTCCTCTCTAGGGTGTTTTGGATGAGACATACTTATGTGTCTATCTCCAGGGAAGTTTGAGGAAGGTTTTCATGTGTGTCCGTCTCCACGGCTGTGGTGTAGGGCAAGTGTTCTTGGGTGTCTCTCTCAAGGGCTGTTTGCAGGAGGTGTTTTTGGCTAGTCCTCTCCTGCGCTCTTTGACTGAGATGTTCTTTGGTTTCAACATTTTGCTATTGATGGAGCACGATTTTAGTGAATAAATACTGCTCAGAAAAAATCCACCCATGTGTGTTTTAATTAAGTACTAATATGTGTGAAAACCCAAGAATACTAAAACGTGCAAATTCAGGAAGTTCGACTGTAAAATGTGCAAAAGTGCACATATTTAAAAGTCACAATAACACATGTAGTGCAGATGACATTAAAGGAAAGAGGGAAATTAGTATCCTGTCTGTCTAATTGCTATGTTTTTATGTTTCCCGAACTGCAGGAATAAACAACTGCTAACATGAGAAAACTTTTATTCTTCGTGAAAGTTATGTAGGCCTTAGAAAATGACTTTTCTCTCTACTCTTTCCTTTGCTAAAATTATGTAGGCCTCAGCAAAACTATTTGTTAGGGGATGTGCTAACCTGCTCCTTCCCTGTGTCCTTGCAGAGAATTACAAATACTTCCTTACAATGTAGAAAACTGCATAGTTCTTTCCTGTCTAGGCGAGGTTGTAAGGAAGTTAGAATGAAACAGTTGCAAAGTTCATGTATAATAGAAACTGTAATTCTTTGTCTTCCTCTCTAGGAAGTTATATAACTCCTAGATAAAGACTGTTTAGAGAAATGTGTAAAGTCACCATCAGGAGATTTACCTCCCCATAGTTATTGATCAATAGAAAGTCTTCTAGAGGGATAGAAGAGAAACATTTTAGTGAAACAAAGTAGCAACTCTACTATAAAGATGCTGGTAGGAAAACTTTCATGGCGTCTTCACATTCTGGTGACCTGTCCTGCATTCCCGGTGTGCTGTATGCTGCGCTGATTCCTGATCGATCTGGCTGGCAATCCTGATTTTATGGAGAATTCTTACTCTAAAGACTTTGCACATCATCCGCTGGTAATGCTGCCCGTGCTCTTCTCCTAAGGCGTGGAGATAGTTTTTCTCACTAATTGCACGCTGTGCATTAGTTTTCCTCGTTTTGGGAGGTAACAGAATTATGACATCTGATGTTTTTTTCTTTCTCATCCTCTCCCTCCTCTATACTTTACCTGATTTGTTTGATGAGTTTGATTCACTCGACTTGTAATGTATGTGATGTATTTAACCTGTAACATGAGACCTAAGAGAAACTTATGTTTTGTACTTGTGTCTGACCGTTCATATTACTGAACTAACAAAGAAAAGATATTTAGAAAGAATAGTGTCTGTCTTTATTAATTAGTTATGAATTATTACGGAATTATATTTTATATATTGTTGTTTATGAAATATAGCTGTTTCTCTGTTTCTTTATTACAGGTCATCATGAGGGAATAGCTCTCAAATTTTCTCTACTTAGTCCCTTTTAGCTCTACCAAAGATCCATCGGAGAACCTTTGATATTGTTATAAGGAATAATAATGACTTATGGGCCCATCATTAGAGTTAGGTTTCCACTGATGTTATAAAGGTTGGTGTGGGATACATATGATTAAAAGACCCCCATGGCTTCCACTGCCACACTATTAAATGACTTAAAAAGGAATTCCTTCTCACATTCCTTAAACATAGGGGATTCCCAATGCCCGTATCAGAAAAAAGTACATGTACTGGAGAAATGTGATATTTTTAGACAACAATACACACCTTATTTATCTTTACCAACCAGTTGCAATATCCTCTTGTGTAGTAGAGTGCATGTGTCACACATCAACTTCTGAAAGGGACGCAAACGCAACAATGTCTTATCGTAGGTGTTCATTCATTCTGAGAGAGGTAAGGACCTATGCACTGATGGCCGAAAGGCTGGAGCTCTTGTCAGTCACTATGCCACAGCAGCTCTAAACACCCTCTATGACTAGATGCTGGCCGGCAGGCATCTGACAGATTCCACTGCTAATTACGCTACATGGGCCAAGCCTGTGTTTTTATCTTTCAGTTCAGCAGTGGTTCCCCTGAAGTACCTATTTCACACTAGTTATTGATATGTATGTGACATGTCAGACGAAAATGACCATCCTAGATGCGCAGAACCCATTTACCATTGCTACAAATAAAGTCAGCGATGGTCAGCTTGCAAGCACAAACACAAACTGCATCCACCCGCTCCTCCAAACGCAGCAGCATATCCTATCTGACCCTCAGCATTTCACACTGCCACATCAGCATCCAAAGGAAGGTTGATTCACCTTTGCAGAGAGTGCCGTAATATCTGCTTGCAGTGTGATAGACTCTGAATGATATGGTGCTCATAAAGTGAGCAAGACACAGACACATTTCCTGAACTGTGGGGTCATAAAACCTAGCATGTATCAGTCAATACCCTTAATATTGCATACTCACACGCCAGCTGCAAGAAAGCAAACACTCTTTGCAAGACCTTGAATCTTAGTGGCCGCATGTCTGGTTATGCCCAGGTGCAAGTTTCCTATGCCCAACTCCATCAATCATATCATCAGCAAAATTTTCTGAGACCAACGTCATGTCTGCTCACCCTAACCGTGTCCACCTCAAAAAGCCTCAGAATATTGCACACAAGCTGAATTAGTGTCAAGGCTGTGCCATCCAAAGTCCTTGAGTGCTTTGCTGTCATTGAATAATCTATGACAGGAAGACTTTGCTCCAGGCATCACTCCAGCACATTGAGTATTGAGTTACCGTGAGTGGTCACACCAACCTTCATTTGGTGGTCTGTAAGGCTGTGACTTTGTTGGTGAGATTTGAGGGCACTAGGGTTTGTGACTGAATGGCTGAAGTGTGAGCATATCCTGTGACCACAAGCCAACAATTCTGAGATTGCAGTGTTATTCAGGAAGTGGTAGACAATGAGATTTAACACATGACTATAGCCTGAAATATGGGGAATCTTTGCTAGTTTCAAAAAGCAATTACGTTGCTCCTATTGTCAGCCTTTACAAAGTCAGGTTCCAGGCAGGGACAGACTGAGACAGAAAATGGGCCTGGGCACCAAAATAAAAGTGGCATCCTTTAGTGAATTAGATGGCTAAAATGTCTACAAATCGAAGGAGTTTTGAGCTTGTAAAGACAAGTTATATAAGTGTTTTGCAAGATATGGAAGACTGTATGGATTTGAGCTTGCAGCAAGTTATGATTTTATTAATATCTGCAAAATCAACAGTAAAAACAATCCAACCAGGTCACACAAGAGGCCCAGAAATTGACAAAAAAGAGTCCACAGCTGACCCGTCAGACCAGCCTGTTGGACACTGTCTGATGTCTCTGTAGGCCTGTCCGACGATGGTTCCAGTGAATAAGCCTCCTGCCACTTACAGACAACACTTTCCGGTTTAACCCTCATATCTGGCGGGCCCTTATAATCTCTGAAGGTAAAATGCTGCTTGGCATTGTGGGCTGATACAGCCGGAGCCTGAAGATGATACCTTGACAGCAAAGGACACCATTGCACTGCGACAGTCCGATACTCGATGCTTCAGGCCAATGTCAAGTGTACCAAATCTTGCTCCTTGTTGGTTAGTGCTGAATGCACAGCACTAACCACCACCTGGTAACATTCTGGCACTGCTTTCCAAGAAAAGCAATGGAGGCTTGATTTGTTCAAGCACTGAGCCAAGAAAGCAACGATCTGCCTGAAAACCGGACTCTAAAAATGAAAATAGCAAAAGGTCTTCAGCCAACATCCTGGCAGTGAGAATATTAAGTTGTTGAATGAGATGTAATTTTCTGTCATAAGGCACAATTGCTTCACGATTTGCGGCATGGCTGGCTGCTCCACGCTGTTGTTGCATGGCTCTGATGGTGGTGTTCAGGATGTTGACAAGGAATTGCAGTCACTGCGCTGCTGGAATTGCACCTGTCTGCTTCCTCCCAGGCAGTCCTAAGGTGCTTTTTCAGGTGGTAAATTTTACCTGATGTCCCTAAATGTGAACACAACTTTCGCCTACTGAGAGACCTACAGCAAGGTGAGTATATTGCTGTGCTGAGTTTCTTCTGGTCAGCGATGAAGCAATCCTATGCCTAGGATTTACCAAAAGAGGGTGATGCAGAACCAGCAGATGTAAGTGTGGCCTGTCTGAGAGTCTGCATGGCACTGGCACAGACTTCCAAAGCTGCATGTTCATGTCCAAACATGCCATAAACTTTGTGGCCAGATTGTGGTGGCTGCTGGTCGTCATCAATGTTATTGCAAGTAATGATGTGCTGTAGGCTTTCACATGACCTACTATGAGCATGAAGAACAAGTGGGCAAATGACTCACTGGATTGCTTATGCCTCCACCAGCCATGGCACCAACACTGTCTAGATCAGCAGAGTGCTGCCTTCCGTTTGGAGCTCATGAAGTTAGCCAAATTGAGTTCCGCTGTAATCGACGCCTGTGTGCCATTGCGGATGGGGCGTAAGCGTACATTAAAGGTTTCAGAAAGAAATGGGAAACAGTTGTCAAGCTCATGAAATAGGCAAAAAGACCCACCCAAAGGTAGAAATCAATGGACTACATGCAGTGGCGTAACAAAGGCCCCCGCAGCCTCCACAGTGCCGGGGTGGCCTTGGGATTCAGGGGGCTCCCTCAGCAAAATACCCTGGCCTGAGAGCTCCTGAGTGACTGACTATATGCAATAACGGAGGGTGCAAAGGTAAATAAACTAACAGATGAAAATGGAGAGAACAATGCCCCAACCCCAGGGCCGTCTTAACAGCATTATAGGGCCCCGGGAAAAGCAGTGCACTGGGCCTTGCCTACACAATCACTCACAGGAATAAAAAAGTAAATTATTGTCCCTGGTTAAATTTTGGTCTGTGCATAGAGTAGGATGGGGCCCCTATGCTCGTGGGGCCGCGGGCAACGGCACAGTGTGCCCATGTGTTAAGACGGCACTGTCCAACCACAGTATAAAGCAGT
Organism: Triturus cristatus; assembly: GCF_964204655.1. Taxonomy (NCBI): domain Eukaryota; kingdom Metazoa; phylum Chordata; class Amphibia; order Caudata; family Salamandridae; genus Triturus; species Triturus cristatus. The sequence goes on along the minus strand of NC_140584.1, from coordinate 129,968,319 downwards.
AATAGTAAAAAAAGCAAATGGACCGAAACATACTCCATAGTCCCCTGACTCAAGGCCTTACTCTCTCCCCAGCAGCTCTGCGCCTAATCCACCACCGTTGAGCCTCCCCTCCTCCTCCTGGGAGGTGTTCGAGCCCCCGGCTTGCCAGTTTCCTCAGTTGCGCCTCTGCCGGTTACCTCTGCCTGATTGTAATCTTTGTCATCATTGTGTGTTATTTCAGTACTGTTTCGTGCTATTTTTGGTATTCCTTTGTGTTTTTACTTTTACTTTTAGTGTCTGTATCTGTTTGTTGGGACAATTTCCGTCATCCTCCCCGCGTCCATTTTCCCGCCACTGCTGCCCCTGCGGCCTTGCCCCCTCCACAGCCGATCCCGCCTCACAGGAGATCTTCCCTCCCCCTCCCCTACTTAATGGTGGCTGCTCGCAGCGGTCGCACCACTGGCGCACCGAAGGCGCACCTAAGGCAAGCCTGTCTGCGCCCGTCCGCGACCCGACCACGGCCAGTGCCAAGACCTGAGGATTGCCGAGGCCCCGCCGATATGACTCCGCCGCCCTCCACGCACCCAACCCCAGACGACACACCGGCTGCCAAAGATCCACACCCAACACAACCCACGGACAGTTCTCCTGCAGACACTGCCGATGATCCTTCACCATCGACAGCGCCCCCACAACCGCCGAAGGTCCACTGAACGCCGGCAACACTGAAGCCCTGACATGCATCCTCCTCAACGTGCGCTGCCTACACAGACACGCCATAGAGATCTGGGACCTTATCGACAGCCTCTCACCCGACGTCGCCTTCTTCATGGAAACCTGGACCAACGCTAGGCCTGGGCCAAAATTCCGTTCCGTTCGCGGAAATTGCGATAATTTGGCATGTCGCGTTCCGCGGAAAGCGCAAAAATGTCAAAACTTCTGCATTCCGCAGCTTAGCGATAATTTGTTTCTTGCTCGCGCTGTAAAATAATACATTCTCGCGTGCGCGCGATCGCCTTACCTGAATCCCCGCGTTCGCGTAACGTCATGCGTCGCGCAATCACGTCTTTCTTCTCGCGATCATGCACCGCGAGACAAGTGAAAACAAAATGGCCGCGCCCGCGAGCAACCGCATGGGTAAATTGGCGAGCCGCGACCACACAGGAAATACTGCGAACGGGCAGGAAAAAAACTTCTGCATCTTCGTGATATTTCCGCGTGATTGCGCAGATTTTTAACATTTTCGCGATCATTTGCAAAAGTGAATTTCGCAAATTCCGCCTACCCCTAACCAACGCCACCTCTGACTCCTACATCGCCACTGCCATCCCCAACGGATACAAGATCCAGAGAAGAGGACTCGCCATCGCACACAAGACCCCCTTCAGACTCTCCACCTCCGGCATGAACAACCCCCTCTCCAACACAGAACACCTCCATTTCCAGATCCAGACCAACCCCAGGACCATGCTATGTGGCACCCACACATACAGACCCCCGGGACCTCGCACCTAGTCCTCAACCACCATTACCAACCTCGTCGCACCCCATGCCATCACCTCTACGGACTACATCCTACTCAGAGACCTGAACTTCCACCTCGACAACTGCAGCAACCCCGACCCCACCACCCTCCTCGACATCCTCTCCAACCTCGGACTGAAGCAGCTCATCAACACCCCCACTCACAGAGCAGGACACACTCTCGACCCCATCTTCGCAGGAGGGACAAACAAACACTTCAGCCACACTTTGCAGCCCCTCTGGATGGATCACCACTGCATACACTTCACCTTCAACACCACCACCGCATCCGCGCCCACCACGAAGGAACTGAAGCAAGATCACATAGGATCACCTCAACACCACACTCCTCCTAGACCCCCGTGCCACAACCAACGCCAACTCCGCAGCCAAAGAACTTCACCGCTGGATCTCCAGCTGCGCCGACAAGCTCGTACCCTTCCGCCACCCCGCCAAACAACGCCCCTTGAAGGCCACCTGGTTCACCACCGAACTCCAAGAAACCAGGCGCTCCTGCAGACGCCTTAGAGAAAACCTGGCGAAACAGGAAAACCACGGAAGACCTGAACAGCCACAGGAGCACCCTGAAGGAATACCACCAGCGCATGAGAGACACCAAGCGGTCCTTCATCAAGAACAAAATCAACAGCAACGCAACCAACACCAAAGAACTTTTCAACGTCATACAGCAATTCACCAAACCCCCCAGCGAAGCCACGGACGTCACACCATCCCAGGAACTCTGCAACAAGCTCAGCTCCTACTTCCATCTGAAAATCAAGGCCCTCTACGACAATTTCAGTGAACAGATGCTGGACACCACCCCCTCAACCACCGACAACGAGCCAACCCTCACGACCTGGAACCCCGCCACCGTCGATCACATCACCGCGACCATGAAGAACACCCACTCAGGAGCCCCCACGGACCCCTGACCACCGCACATATTACACAGGGCCGCCGCCATCGCACCCGAACTAGGACGGACCATCAGCGCCTCCTTCAAATCCGGCATTTTCCCAGACAACTGGAAGCGGGCAGAGGTCAAACCCCCCTCAAGAAACCCACGGCCGACCCGATGGACCTGAAAAACTACCAGCCCATCTCTCTCCTCCCCTTCACTGCCAAAGTCACCGAGAGACTCGTAAGTGCTCAGCTGACCGCCTTCATCGAAGAGAACTCCATTCTAGACTCCTCCCAGTCTGGATTCCGCAGCAACCACAGCACCGAGACTGCCCTCCTCACCGCCACTGATGACATCCGCTTGCTACTCGACCACGGACACACTGCGGCCCTCATCCTACTAGACCTCTCCGCTGCTTTCGACACTGTCTCACATCGCACTCACGCAGCCAGACTTCACAACGCAGGGATGCGAAAAACCACCATCAACTGGATCCAATCCTTTCTCTCTGACAGAATCCAGAGGGTCAGACTCCCTCCCTTCCTCTCTGAACCCACGGATACCAACTGCGGAGTACCCCAAGGATCATCGCTCAGACCTACGCTCTTCAACATCTACATGGCCCCCCTCGCCGCCATCGTCAGACGGCATGGGCTCACGCCGACAACACCCAGCTCATCCTCTCCCTCACGAAGAACCCCAAAGACACCAGATTCTGCTTCCAGGAAGGAATGAAGGACGTCGCAGCCTGGTTGAAAGATAGCTGCCTGAAGCTCAACTCGGAGAAGAGTGAGGTCCTCATCCTTGGACACTCCACCTCTGCCTGGGACAACACCTGGTGGCCCTCCGCCCTCGGTATGCCACCCACCCCTACAGACCACACACAGAATCTCAGCATCACCCTTGACTCCTCCCTCACCATGACCTGCCAGATCAACTCCGTCGCCTCCACCAGTTTCAACTGCCTCCGCATCCTACTTAAGACCTTCAAATGGATACCCCCTGAATGCAGAAAGACCGTCACCCACGCACTCATTTCCAGCAGACTGGACTACGGCAACGCCCTCTATGCCAGAATCAACAGAACTCTTGTCCACAAGCTCCAAACCATCCAGAACGCCACAGCCAGACTTGTCCTCGGGACCCCGCGGCACAAACACATGACCCAACACCTACAAGACCTCCACTGGCTTCCCGTCGAGAAAAGAATAACCTTCAAACTCCTCAGCCACGCCTACAAATCCCTCCACTACATCGGACCCAAATACCTCAACGAGAGAGTCTCCTTCCATGTACCCAAAAGGAACCTTCGCTCCGCTGACCTCGCCCTGGCAGAGACCCCCCGCATCCGCAGAAACAGAGCAGGTGGAAGAGCTTTCTTCTACATCGCAGCCAAGACCTGGAACGAGCTCCCAGCTAACATCAGACACTCCCCGACCCTTCAAACCTTCAGGAAGAACCTCAAGACCTTGCTCTTCGTCTGAACCCGAGCTGCACTCCCCTCCCCCCCCCCCAGTGCCTTGAGACCCTCACGGGTGAGTAGCGCACTTTATAAACCCTGATTGATTAGTACTCCACCAATAGCATACAGGTAATGTGAACGTCTGCTGCCCATCTCCCCAAGTTAAAATAAAAAAAAAAAGCCAGTAAGAGGGAACTCAGCAAACAACCTGCAGAAATGGAAAGCAACATGTACCGTGCCGCCAGTCACCTCTGACTACCACTGCCATCACATATGCAAAAATAGGAACAAAACTACAGAAACAATGCCATTCTCTTGAGGCACACCTTAGAGACAAGCAACCTACCTACAGCTACCTCTGGTGGTATCTCCAAAGCAAGTCGCAGCATCCCACTAACACCCTGCCTCTCTATTCTCTCATTTAGTAATAGACCTTTACCAGCTCTTGGTACAAGGAGCTGCCATGCACTATATGTTCTTCTTCTAGCAAAGAGAGGTAGACTGTGACCTGGAATTGTGCAGCAGAGTTGACTAAATTATGCAGCAAGAATCTGCAAATTCTGCAGCATAATTCTGCACATTAGTTTTACAGTATTGCTTCATTATTTTGACATTTTCACATATGTATACTGTCTGGGCACTTTATTTCATCTTATTAGTACCAGTTTAACAACCTGATACAGAAATAAGCAACTGAAAGATGACCAATTAACCTTTGCAAAGGATCTTCCACAGTGCGTGAACACATCAGTAAATTTTTAGTAACTTTAGGTCCGTTTGAACTAGGAACAATTTTTAGGTCTCGCCTAGCGAACGCAACGCATGCGTTGCATCGCCTTGGCGAGACTCTATTGTCGTCGGTTTGGTGTGCGAAGGGAGACAAACCATGTGCGCGCCCGGACAGGCGATGTGCACGCGCATGGCGTCTCCTTTGCGCAATGGCGAGAGCTTGTTTGGAAAAGCGAGGAAGCATGGCTGGCTCCCAGGCTGAAATTGTGACTTTGCTGCTATTGGTACTTTATTCTTGTGAGTACGAGTCAGACATTATTTAACTCTGTGTTTCCACGGCTTTCACTGGTTAAGAAATATTGTAACATTCTTGAGCGAGTTAATGGGCCTGGGAGAGGGAGGTTCACTTGGAGGGCACAGATGAACAGATAGAAGGAGGCCCTGGTGGTTCAGTGAGTGTGGCAGAAAAAGGAGTAACATCTGAGGGCAGGGTCGAAGGGCTGTATGTGTGCGTGCATGCGTGTGTGTCTGTGCGAGTGTCTGTGTGCTTGCGTGTGTGTGTTCTGCATGTGTCTGTGCGTGTGTGTTCGTTCAGAAGCGTGTGTAGTGTGCATGCAGATTCACATATATGGCGTTCTGATTGGTTGTTTAACAATGGTAGGATCAGTGCTTGAAATGGAAACATAACAGCGCAGGCACTCCCTTTCTCAGTTACTTCTGAGAAGTGCAGGTACTCTCCCACACAAATTATAGAAATGGAGGTTCTCTGTCTCTGACAATACCTCCCCGTTTAAGGCACTGGTCGTGATGGAAATGTCACGTTTGTGGCTCTGTTTAGCTCCCCTGTCCTATGTTAGACTGTCAGGAAAGTCATTGTATTTTTAATTTTTGGTTTTCACCTCTGTAAAGATGAAACTCACCCCCGGTGTGCCTTTCATTGATTGACTGCGAGGACCTGCTCTTCTGACTGCCCCTGTGTGGCCCTGTTTCTGTGAGTGCCTCTTATATGCACATATCTACAGCCTGTGCGTGCCCCTGTTTCTGTGACTACCCCTGTATGAATGATTCCATTGTCCACGTGTTTCCACAGCCCGTGTGTTCCCCCGTTTGTGTGAGTGCCTCTGTATGCACGTTTCTACAGTCTGTGTGTGCCCCTGTTTCTGTGACTACTCCTGTATGAAAGATTCCATTGTCTGCATGTTTCCACAGCCCGTGTGTTCCCCCATTTGTGTGGGTGCCTCTGTATGCACATTTCTACAGACTGTCTGTGCCCCTGTTTCTGGGTGTCTCTGCGTGCACGTTTCCACAGACAGTGTGCCCGTTTCTGTCATTTCCTCTGTTTGCATCATGTTGTTTCCACAGACCGTGTATGCCTCTGTCGCTGAGCACCTCTGTGTGCACGTTTCCACAGACTGTGTGTGCCTCATTCACTGTGAGGGCCTCTGTGTCCACGTTTCCACACAGTGTGTGCCCCTGGTTCTGTGAGTACCTCTGTATGCACGTTTTCACAGCCCAAGTTGCCCCTGTTTCTGTGAGTGCCTTTGTTTGCATGTACCTACAGCCTGTGTGTTCCATGTTCCTGTGACTATCTCTTTACAAATGAGTCCACTGTCCATTTCCTCTGTGTGCGTTTCCACAGACCATGTGTGCCTCTTTCAGTGAGTGCCTCTGTGTGCATGTTTCCACAGACCGTGTGCTCTTGTTTCTTTCAGTTCCTCTATGTGCATGTTCCCACAGACTGTGTGTGCCTCTTTCAATTTGAGTGCCTCTGTGTGCATGTTTCCACAACCTATGTGCGCCCGTTTCTGTGATTGCCTCTGAATACATGGTACCACAGCACCGTGTGTGCCCCTGCTTCTGTGAATGTCTCTGTGTGCACAGTTCCATGGCCCTTGTGGGCCCTTGTTTCTGTGAGTATCTCTGTGTGCACGTTTCCACAGCCCGTGTGTTCCCCTGTTTCTGTGAATGTCTCTGTTTTCACAGCCCTGTGTTCCCCTGGTTCTGTGAGTGTCTCTGTGTGCATGTTTCCACAGCCCGTGTGTTCCCCTGTTTCTGTGAATGTCTCTGTGTGCATGTTTCCACAGCCCTGTGTTTCCCTGTTTCTGTGAGTGTCTCTGCATGCACGTTTCCACAGCCTGTATGTGCCGCTGTTTTTGTGAGCGTCTCTGTGTGCATGTTTCCACAGCCCTTGTGTGCCCCTGTTTCTGTGAGTGTCTCTGTATGCACGTTTCCACAGCCCGTATGTGCCTCTGTTTCTGTGAGTATCTATGTATGCACGTTTCCACAGCCTGTGTGTGCCCCTGTTTCTGTGAGTGTCTTAGTGTGCACGTTTCCACAGCCGTTGTGTGCCACTGTTTCTGTGAGTATCTCTGTGTGCATGTTTCTACAGCCTGTGTGTTCCCCTGTTTTTGTGAGTGTCTCTGTTTGCACTTTTCCACAGTCTGTGAATGCCCCTGTGTCTGTAAGTGTCTCTGCATGTACGTTTCCACAGTTCGTGTGCGCCCCTTTTTCTGTGAGTGTCTGTATGCACGTTTCCACAGCCCGTGTGTGCCCCTGGTAGGCTGGATGGACAAAGCAGGCCTATGAGCAAGACTGGGGCAAGAGGGGAGAGTCTACGTTTGCCACAGAGCTTTTTTTCTGAAATAACTAGAAGTGGCCAAAGAAACAAGCATGTGCAATGCAATAGGTCTCGCGTTTACGCGAGTTTAATCTATTGGCATTGTAAATGACAATACTTTTCATTATGTTTCAAAATCCAAAACATAAATAAAAAGCATTTTCTTTTACAATGCCAATAGCTCAAACTCACTTAAATACGAGACCTGTTGCATTGCAAATGCTTGTTTTTGTTGTTAAAATTGGCATATTATGCAGCCGATGGTGGATTATATGGCAAATGCGGTAAATCCATACTATACGAAAAATGTCCACAGCTGCAGAATCGCATAATTCCAGTGGCCCTGCCCACAGTTAGCTTTGTAAAACGACAGCAAGCAACACCTAGCACTGAGGTGCCTAATAACTCAAGCCCTGGATTTAGGAACTGCAAAGTACCACTGAAGAACAGCAAAAAACTGGAGGCGCTGCATGAGGAATGCTGAGGAACTAATGAAACTAAGGATCATGCCGCAGCTATGTGCATGACAAGAGAAACGTGAGGAGAGGATGTAGCCTTACAGCTAGAGTTGCCGACTTTGGAGCTAGGAAACCGGTTTCGATCCTCGGCGTCGGCTCAGCATCCTGTAATTCTGGGCAAATCACTTTATCTCACGTGCCTACCCCAAAATGAATGTCCATGTAAAGCCCGCCAATACCTTCGGGTCGTGTTCGCGCTATATAAATCTGAAGAGAGAAAATGTGAACGTCCTTCTCTTACACACACACACTTTAGCTCTCTTTCTTTCGCTACCACTCCCTATCTGTAGGGTACCACCAACATGTCACCCTTTTGAATCAAACAAGGACAGTATAGTAAGTGTGACAATGAGATTTTGGACATATACTGGGGCAGAGAATACATTGATAAGAGGACAGTGGAAAAAAAACCATTGGGCTGTGGTTATTGACTTAGGGGCACAGTAGTTAGCAAGTTTGCACAATGAGGTCAGGAGATTTGCAGGCTGATGTGGGAAAACGATCTTTAGGATATAAACAATGGGACAGAGAATAAAATGACCCTGGACATAGAATGTGCTGGCACTGGGACGGGGGCGAAAACTGAAACAAAGGAGCATTGGCATGGAAAGTAGATGGCACAGAAACTGGGAGGGGGAAGTGAAAGTGGGGCAAAAGGCCTGCACACTGAGTCAGATACTACCGATTTGACAGGTAAACGTTGACAGAGTGAAAAGAATGTCAGCAACAAAAGAGAAGTGTAAAGATTAGCTTGAGGAGGCTGCAAAAAGAAACTCTTAGACAAGATATAGGCACACTCACAATCACTGTCCTCCTGGCAGTAAAAGGACGAGAAACATTCAACCATGTCTAGTGGCAAGACTTTGCAGAGGTTAGCACCAGGGGTGTCATAGGAAAATTACTCAGGCAATCACGAGGCAAATACATTTTGCATGAATAACTGTGGTTGTGTGCATTTATAATTCGACACTGGTCCGGCCTTGGGTATGGGCGAGCTGGGAGTAGGCCCGGACGCCAATATTTCGCGAGGGGCAGCAGGGAGATGCCTGACTTAATGTCACGCAAACAGCAGTATCCCGCTTGGTCTCATTCAGTCCCTTTAAATAATTTGTAAATAGGTCCTTAATGTACCTCAGTTTAATTGTTAGCACCTCATCAACATGTCCATCTCCCATCTTGCTCACACCTCCTGCTCACACCTCAACGACCCTCCATCCTGACAACAAACACAAAGGGCCTCATTTAAAAGCCCATTGCAGCGTAGTTGCTTCACTTTTTTTGACGCGCCGCCAGCGCAATGGGCCGGCCCCTATTTCCAAGGCCATGTAAAGTCACCCGCATGACTTTTGGCCTTGTAAATATCGGTCCCTTTCATGCATTACTGTGCATGAAAAGGGCGTTCCATTGGTGTTGCTGTGGATGTTTCCATGCAACATCCATGGAACCTGACACAGTCCCGAATTTACAACGCTTTGTAACGTTGGGAATGCGTCAGAATCCTACGCCTCCTAGGAATAAGGAGAAATACCTTTATTTCTTCTCGTTTTTTTCCTCTTTCTGTGCCAACTGCAGAATGCAGCACATAGAACAGCAAAATACCATCATTGATTGTTTTTGTGCAGGAAGGCACCCTTGCAACATGACACACTATGCCGTTGCTGGGGCATGGCAGCCAATTGTGCGCCAGCACAAGGGAAAGCACATGGATGTGTCGTATTGTTCTTAATGCACGATGCATCACTGTGCTTTTAAAATGACGCAGCTTGTTGCAGCATAATGGCTTGCAGCGCCACGCTGCGTCTTTGTGTAATAAATAAAGCACCACATTTTCTTTGCGCCCAGGGTGCTGCCAGGTCAATCTGCTTTTGGGCAGGCCTTCATAAGAACTGTAGTGTAGTGGAGAACAGCCACATTTCCACGTGAGCCTTTAACCAAAATGGTGCTCGCTCCCTGTCAACAGCGGTGGCTCCGCGCCATGTTGTAGTGGCAATTTAAGCCAGTACAGGCACGGTAGCGGAATCCTGGGAATGCAATTGTCTAATGGTGTTTACTACACAATAAAAATGCATTGCACAACAGCAAAGAACAAGCTGCCTCGGCTGCCAGCTTCAATTAGTTCAACAGCCTGGAACACAGTACAGTGTCGCAGTCGGCAATGCCAAAGCACTCCAGCCTCGACCGCCATTCCCTGAAAATGTAGCTGCGCGCGCGCTGTGGCCGCTCCCATAAAAATCCACTTGTTTACACTGCTGTCTTTCAAACATTTTTTGAAGTGATTGATTCTATTGCATTTTGCTGTGAGGTTGTACTTGTGTGACAGGTGAGAATGGCGGCGCTGACCATAACATTGGGCTAGAGGCTCGCGACGCCCAGCCCAGGGTTGCCAAGACACAGTTTACACAGACCAGGCGAATGCACTGCGGGTCTAATGGTTTTGATTGCACAGAAACAATGTATTAATATAAATAATATACAATCAGCCAGCCCTGGGGGTATCCGCGTCGCAGTCGTCCCGAGACTGCATTAGGAGAAAGTCAACACGTCTGCCCGACGACAAGAAGAAACAACGCGCGGTGTTAATGAAAAAGTATTGCCTTTCATTTCTATAATCATTTCGATCATTTATCCGAATGTACTTATTGTTGGTTTCCATGGTGACGGTGCGCTCAGCACAAAGGGGCTAGAAATAAAATAAATACGACGGAGCCGCCTGCGCCTGAGGTTCAAATAGAGCGGGCTGCAGTCAAAGCGACTCCACTCGACGTGAAGAGCATTCTTGTCGTTTTTAAGCCTCGTTGACAAGGCAGCGACGGTTTCTGTTAAATAATTTATGGCCATTTGGGGAATGTCACGCTCCCAAACCGAAATAATTTCATATTGTGGGTCGATTTTGAGAAATTCTGTAATTCGACAATAACGTGTAATAATAGCATCAAAACTCAACCTATAACAAACTATTTAGGGATAGATAGGCTGGTGGGATTTAAAAACAGACCAGAAAATGTTCCAGTGCGAGTTCACATAGAAATAGTAGCGGATTGACCCTGTTCTGTGGCGCTCCATAGGTGCCTTTCTCACAAGAACAGTAAGATGACCATCCATTTTACGGCGCAGTTTTACAAATACATCTGTTCTTAGTGGACAATGCATGCTTTGCAGTGATATGTGTTTCACCACCTAGTCACATGCTTGGAAATCCAGAGGGCCTATTCAGTCTTTCAATCAGTCAGGGAATTGTAAGCACGCTACTCACCCTTGAGGGGCTCAAGGCGCTGGGCTGGAGGTGGGGAATGGGCAGGGGGGAAAACGCAGATCCGATTCAGCCGAAGAGCCAGGTCTTGAGGGTCTTCTTGAAGGTGTTCAGGGAGGGGTGCGTCTGATGTCTGTTGGTAGCTCGTTCCATGTTTTGGCCGCAATGTGGGAGAACGATCTTCCCCCTGCTCTGGCTCTGTGGATGCGCGGGGTTTCAGCTAGTGCGAGGTTGGCAGATCGAAGGTTTCTTTTGGGTATGTGGAAGTTTGTTCTGTTGTTGAGGTATTTGGGTCCACTGTTGTGAAGGCATTTGTAGGCGTGGGCAGTGGCGGCTGGTATTAATGGTCGAAATGGGCGCTGCCCCCCCAACTTTTAGGAGAAAGAAGAAGAGGATGAAAATTAAAATAAATAACACTGGGCATCTTAAAATAAAATTTAAGTTTGCATTTAATTTTATTTGTTTCTCTGTTTTTCTGATGGCCGGGTGAGGGTCCGAACGAATGGCCTGTGCCCGTACGATCCTGCACTTTGTCTGGGGCCAGGGCGAGGTCTTGCTCGACCTGCAAGCATAAGCGTGAAATATGACGTCAATAGTGATGGGAGTGGTGATTGTTCATTGCGAGATGCAGAAACCCATTTGGGCGGACTTCGCAATGGCCCAGGGCGTGTCTGGAGCAGTGCCATTAAAGTGAATGGCAAGGGGCGGGGTAGGTCTATGGAGAGGGCGAAAGGCTGGGCGTGTCACTGGCCTCCGACACTGCTGTTGCTCACTTTGATTGGCAGGCTGGGGCTTGAATGAACAACCACGTCGCAGCAGCGTGTACTGATCTTTTACGTGCGACGTGTGTTAGGAATCGAAGAAAAGAACGAAGCAGCAGATTTTACGAAATCAATGGCCCAGAACAGCACTCTCCGCTAGTTGGCTCCCCCTGAACTGAGCATTTTGGATTACTGCCCGGGCCTTCGAAGCTCTCGGTCCTGCCTGCTTCATACTGAAGTACCGGCCTGAGCTGCTCTGCCACAGGAGCTACCACAGATCAGGGAATAACGGTCCGGACCTTGCGAATTCAAACAGGAGCCAGTGCAGCTAAAACGCACCTTTAGCCAACCCCCCCAAATCATCCTGCACATTAAAGGTAGGTTTTATTACAGTTACGTTTACTCAATTTATTGTGCTACATATATTTTTTTAAAATAAAGGAGTGTGCGTATAGCTTCACTAAATGAAAGTTAATTGAATCATGTATGTTCATGTTTGTATAAACGCGTGAGCCATCTGATGTGTGACCTGTAACTGGGCGGTGCGCCGTGCGTGGGTGTACATTGTATATGGGTTCTAAGTGCACCCAGGGCTTTTGGGATCTGAACACCATCAGGAAACGTGGGCCCGTTTCAAGCAGCAGCAGCACGAGAGTTCAGTGGTGCACAAGATGTGTTCGTGAATAACTGTGTTTGAACCCCACTGCTGCAACCCAGCAGCGGGAATTTGGATACAGAGAGGCCTACCCCATAGGGCAGGAAGGGAGGGGCTCACCAGCTAGAGGCAGTGAATGCGGGGATGGACTGCGACAAAATGGAAGGGAGAGCACGCTTATATGCTTGTGTGTATGTGGCAGCAGAGTGAGGAGGGTGAGTGATTGAAAGAAAGAGAGAGGTGGGGGAGAGACTAAAGGGCAGGAGTGAGGGAGCCAGGGAAAAACATTGAGAGAGAGAGAGATACAGAAGAGAGAGAGAGTACAGGGCAGGAGAGAGGTAGACAGACTGGGAGAGTTGGATAGAGATTAGAGACAGAGAGAGAAAGAGAGCGAGAGAGATTGTAGAGGGCACGAGAGGGAGAGAGGAAAGAGATAGGGGCAGAGAGAGAGTGTAGAGGGCAAGAGAGGCAGCCAGAGAGAGGCTGTGCCTTGTTAAATAAGATTGGCACTAGTCTGTTGGCACATTGTTCAGAAGCTGTCCTGGACGATTGCTGTTCCGCAATGATGTGTGTTGAAGAGGCCAGGCCAATGGGTGCAGACGGAGCTCTGCAGTGTGACTGAAAGGCACTCTCTCCACTCGGTGTTTATAAAATAACATGGGCCCCTATGATTTGCTAACGAGGTGATTAAACCGGGCTGAGAACACTATCAGTTAAAGCATGATTTTCACAGCGCTCCACTGGTTTCAAGGCGCTAGAATTGGGTCACCCAGCAACCTTATACGAAGACCCACCGTCCCACAAACATAACAGACAGTGTGCACTGCACAAAAAAGCATTCCCAATGCTTCCACACACACTTTTCTATAACCGGTCACTGCAGGATTGTATTGTGATCAAAAGTAGGCACGGGCTATACTGAATAAGCAGCTATATATGAAATCTCTTTACTGATGTCAGAACTATACTTTCAAAATTGTCTTATTAACCTTCTTGCTTGCTCATATATGCTTTAAAATGCACCATTTGCCAAAGCTTTTTTCATTTTTTTGCAGGGGGATAATCCCCTCAGACCCCCATTATGACAGTCGAGCTTGCTCGCTACCGGTCACTGTTCCCGAACTTTTACGCCCTACCACTTTCAAATGTCACCAGCCGCCCCTGGGCGTGGGTGAGGATCTTGAAGGTGACTCTCTTATCCACGGGGAGCCAGTGGAGTTTCCGCAGGTGTTGGCTGATGTGTTCATGCCGGGGGATGCAGAGGACGAGTCTTGCTGTGGTGTTCTGTATCGTCTGGAGTTTGCGGAGTAGGGACTTGTTGATGCCGACGTGGAGAGCGTTTCCGTAGTTCAGTTTGCTATTGATGAGTACGTGGGTGACTGTCTTCCTTGACTCAGGGGGGATCCATTTGAAGTTCTTTCGAAGGATGTGAAGGGTGTTAAAGCAGCTGGAGTCTTTCATCCCACCGAAGTCTAAAGAATGAGTTTCATTGATTTGGGAAACACATTTCTATTATCTTCCTATAGTGTCACGAGGCTAGTAAGAGTTAAGAAGCACTTTACAAATTCAAGTGTTAGGGTACTTTAAATGTTGTAGGCTTTACAAACAGATCTGAGGTCTGCTAACTTTGGAACTAGGAAACCAGGTTCAGGTCTCGGCGTTGGCTCGATATCCTATGATTCTGAGCAAAACACTTAGGGGTATATGTACAAGAACTGCAGCTAACAAACGCAAACGCTAGTTAGCGGCAGTTTTATTAACGCAGCTTATCACCACAAACTATCGCCCTGTGAGCGATATATTTACAATATGTCGCTACATGGTGATAGTTTCTGGTAGCCGCGGTGAAAACTGCCGCTAACACTAGTGTGAAGGCGATACAAATTCTGACGTTAGCGGGCAAAAACTGAGGAAAGGCCCATTAGCGGCAAAAAAAACTCCTGTTAGTCAGCCCAACGTGACTTTTTTTGCCTCTAGAGCCAAAGTAGCCTATAAGTCCACCTCCAATGGAAAATAGGAAACAAAACCAATGGAATTCTGAATGGAACCACCAGGACCAAGCGCAGCACAGATCAATAGCCCCCCCAACAGCCAGGATGACCAGCCAGAGTCCCAGGGGAAGAGGAAAATCAGAGCTACAATCATGAAAAGAGGCGCATGGGTGGCCAAAACCAGTGATGCAACACATTGTGCAGTCATTGCAACACCATGACATCCAAAACCTTGAAAGTGTGGACAGTCCCCAGGGCCTGGAGGCCTCATGGGGCATGCGTCTGGGACCCGGAGTGGGATGCGGAGGTGCTGTGAAGTTGCTGGGCCTTGGCAGTAGACATTGAGGCGTCGCCGATCACCCTTACCTGGTGGTGAAGTCTGCCAGATCGCATAGAAACACGTTGCTGACCTGTGAGAGAAGATCACCTGGTGCCCCTTGGAGTTGTGAATTGTAAAGGCTCTCCTGTGCACCAACGTAGGGAGGTCTGCATTGCATACCACGTGCCACCACTATACCGGGGTGCATGGAGGAGATTACCAATGGTGAGCCGCGCCTCTCTGCATCACAGGCCGGAGGATGTTACGCTGGCCGGACGCTGTGGAGGGTGAGGGCCCTGAGCTGCGCTGAGCTTGTGTTGCGGGAGCGCTGCAACTTCATGCCTAAGGGGACTCTGTTACATCACCTGCATCTGGAGGCTCCCCAGCAGACTTGGCGGCTACTGCTGTACACAGGCTTGTGAAATCCCACCGACTGAGGCTCCTGCTGGCCGAGTCACAGATTTGGAGAGAGTGCAGGGGGATTGCACCACAGTGTCAATGTCCAGGTGAGGAGAAGATGGGAGGCGTAGCGGAAGAGGCCAGGGTGTCGAGTCGGGCCCAGGCCTAGCACCTGTGGGTGACTTACCTCCACTGGCGGCTCATCCGTTATGGTGGAAGAGCGTTGCCCCACTGCTTTCAAGCAGTGCAAGAATTGGAAACATAACATGATGATAACTTTCTGATGTACTGATGCTATGTTTCCTTTGCTGGCGGGAGGGTGGGTGGGGCTGTTCTACTCACGGAGCAGGGCAGGGGCAGAGTGGTATACCCATTCTAGTGCGAAATGACTGTTTAGTCGGCCCTCGCAGAACGCCCAAAGCAGTCATGCGCACATCCCTGTTCACAGTGAAGGCTGCATTACAGCCTTCATGGAGAACATGCCCACCCCTCCAGCCCCTGACTGAACGCCTTTTCACGGCGCTTAAGAACAATCACAATGCCCCATTGCAGTGCTGTGATTGGCTTAGGGGAGTGTGCCTGGCTACCTGCTTCCTGTCCCTGGAAGCAGACTCAGGAGAACAGGAGCACAGAAGACGCGGGACCCAGCCTCAAGGTAAGAATTAAAAAATATATATATTTACAACCCCTGCTCACCCGCCCCCTCCAGTGTCCTTTCCTGCGTTCTCTGCCTCCCAGCTGCCCAGTCCCCCCGCAGCACTACATAATGGCGGCTGCTGTGCTACCACTGGTGTGTCAAAGGCAAGCCTGTCTGTTTCCGTATGCCCCTGAACCACAGCCAGCACCAAGGACCCTTCCTCTCGGACACTCCACCGCTGCAACACCAGCACCGTCCTCGCCATCAACCCTGGATGCCACACAGCCTGCCATCTAGCAACACTGTAGAATTCTCTTGCACCCAGCTCCTGTCGAAACAGCAAATGCACCTTCTGCTACTTCAGCACATAAGCGCCTCCTGACGCCCAGCTGACCAACAGTGCAGCCGACCAGCTCAACTGCATCCTCCTCAACGTGTTGGCCCTCCACAAATATGCACCAAAAATCTGGGAACTCCTCGACGCCACCTCTTCAGAAATTGCCTTCTTCTCAGAAATCTGGACCAACCTCTGCTCCGGACCCGACATCACCATCCACGAAGGCTACAAATTCACCCGCACGCTCCACCCTGAGCAGCTTGAATGAGGCATTGCATTGTCTGAAAAAGCACACTCCGACTGACCACGCACCCCAATGACCCGACGTGACCATGGAACACCTCCACTTCCAGATCGGGACCAACCCCAACACTAACCGCTGCAACACCCTCATCTACAGGACCCCCAGGCGATGAACCCCCATTCACCGATGCCATTGTAGACCTCATCGCACCCCAGGGTCTCCAATCCACCAACTACATCCGACTCGGAGACCTCAAGTTACGCCTGGACAACCCCAGTGATCAGAACACCACCCCCTCCTGGGGAACCTCGCCAACATCGGACTCAAGCAGCTAGTCACTGCACCAACACACATAGCCGGGCACCCGCTCAAGCCCGTCTTCTCCTCTAGCGGGAACTTCAACTACAGCCACATTACGCTCACCGTACACCATCGCCATCATTGCCCCTGTCGCAGCTGGATCAAGGCCACTGAAGAACTTCCTGTCAACTCCCTCAGCACCACCACTCCGCCAACGCTTACAGATGCCAACACCGCAGTACGCAACCTCCACCGATGGATCTCCAACTGCGCCAACACCCCTCAAGAAAAGACTGGGCAAACAACACTCCAAGAAGGCCAACTGGTTCACTCCCACCCTTCACTAGTACAGCCCCACCTGCAACAGTCTCGAGAAGAAATTGAGCCACAACATCAATCAACTCCGCAACACAGTCACACTTGCACCAAGGCGCCAGGGTGCCTGCATTGGCGCATGGTAGCCATTGTGCGCCAACGTAGGGGAAAAAGACAGGGGGGCTTATTCATGAGCCCCTTCTGACAGATTCACCCCACCGGTGCTTTATTTTCTTAACGTACTTGCAGCGTGATTCTTGCACCATGTAGCGCCGTTTTTGCAAAGTGTTGCATCTAGGCATATGCGTGGCCTTGTGAAGCCCTGTGCCACATTATACCTGCATCAGGTATGATGTATGCAGGGTGGGCGTTTCCACGCAACAAAGCCTCATAGAAGTGGCGCGGTGAAATCCATCAGATTTCACTGCAACAATTGTAGGACGCCACTGGATCAGTACCTTATACCTGCCTCATGGCAGGTGTAAGGGTGACACAGTGCCACAGGGATAGGCTGGCCCAATACATTGCTGGAGATGTGTCATGCTTGTGACACAATTGCAGCAATGCGTGACTTTAGTGCTGACAGATACGTCAGGATTCCAGACAAATCTGTCATTAATTGCAACATGGAGGACCATACAGTGAATACAGCTCATCCAAGGTGTCTCATGAAGGACGTAGAGAAAAGTGTTGCAACATTGTTTTGTCGCAGCGATGCAACACTTTTCATGAATGAGGCTCAGGAACGCGCCCTATCTTATTGATGGTGTGCATTCCTGCCCTGTAGTTTTGTCGCAGGGCAGCGCAGCAACATTCCTTGCAGTGCTGCCCAGCACCAAAACCTACTGAAATAAGGCCCCAAGTCTTTGCACCATTTTTACGACCACCTATTTTCTGGTCTTAAAAAACTGCCTCTAACTGGATTTAGAGGCAGTTTTTTTGGTTTTGCACCATACAAGGAATTCCTTGTAAACATCGCAAAGTGGGGTTAGCAGCAGTTTTTGCACGTGAACGCCTAACTTGCATCTCATTTTCATTAAGTCCCGCTAACAGAAGGGACGATCCTATAAATTCATGTTTACGCTGGAAAACTGCCGCTAACTGCAGTCAGCAGCAACTTGTAAATATGGTGATAAAAAAAAGCCGCCGTAACATCAGAAAATTTACGCTATGGCGGTGTTAACTGCTTGTACATATACCCCTTAATGTCCCTGTGACTACAAATGAATGTGCCCTTGTGTAAGGTAAATGGTGCTCATGTAAAGTGGCCCAATACCTTCGGCTCGAGTTTGTGTTATATAAAATTGCAAACAAACAAAAAAACTGCGTTTGGTCATTCCCTGGTGGACAGTCTAGCGGTGGGGCAGATGTTATGACCTCTACCACCAAGAAAGATAACTGTCTGCTGTAATTAGAGATCCATTACTGCCTAACGGGGATCTCTATACAGTAAAGGGAGCTGCCACCAAGATAGACCCATTCAGTTCATTGAAGGTTTGTTAAGCCGGAGCCACTTTACAGGCACCCTCCCTGCAAATTGTTTTTGCTCAGAGAAAATAAACCTGGTGATCGCGTGGCAGTCATTTAACTGTTCCATACCCCTTTCAAACGTGGCTTGCATGGTGAGAATTGGCAGGAAGCAAGAGTGATAGGAGCCCTGCCTTCAATTGGCCAGGTCAAGCCTCACAGTAAACAAGCGGTCCTTGGCGAATGGACCACTGGGTCAGGGGTTACCGCCAGTGGAGGCTCTTCAGACAGTAATTTATTGATTTGCCTGACTCTAAATAGAATAGGTCTAGTGGGCCAAAGGAATGTCAGCTTATAACATTCCTCCTACGCCGCAAAATCTTAAGTGAGGTCAATCATCTAGTACTCCTGAGCCCGACACAGTACACTGGAGTATTATTTTTCTGCAACACAAATAGAGTGCTGGTCCATAAAAAAAGTGCACTACTACCACGAGCTACTATCTGACATAGGATGGCTGAGAGTCCCCACCTGGCCCTCAAGTCTCCTGCCAGCTGGAAGGTTGTCCTATGCCCACACATCCAGGTCATCCCACTAGCACGCTTAAAGACTAAGGGGCAGATTTATAAGCCCTGTGCGTCACTTTTGCGCCGCCGTTGCGTCACTTTTGTGACGCAGCGGCAGCGCAAACCCAGCACCAAGCTGCGGCAGATTTACAACGTGTCACCTCTAGGGACATGCGTCATGTTTTAAAGCTTGCGCCACATGTGGGCGTACCTTCACAGGGGGGGGGCGTTCCGGCGCAGGAACGCCTCCGAAAAGTGGCTGAGTGAAATCTACAAGATTTCACTCAGTCGCTTTCCAGTTATCCAGATATCCAGTCCACTGTATTGCAATTTCATTATATCCTATGGCACTTGTAAACACAGCAGATGGGATATCCGTCATGTATGTGACGTAGTATCCCATCTGTCAACATCTAAATCAGGCCCTGAGTGATTTTCCTACCTGAAACATATGTCTCCATTTCATTTTCTTGAATGAAATGTAAGGTGCCCCTTCATCTGGTTGGCTTGGCTTGTGCTGAGCAGAACCTTCACATAAGTAAGACAGAAAGTGATTTGACATTGCTCCCACGATGTGCTTGTGAACTAGCCCAAAAAGGACAGTGTCAGATGGAGAGAAGCTCAAGCTATTTCTTATTTCTAGAAGCCAACCAGTTGCTGTGCTTGTCTCATTCACAGAAACTGAGATGACAAGGAAGCTGCATTACTCAATATTTTACATTTTTCACAACTATTTACACTAGTCTGTACCACTCAGATATATACATAGGGTGTGATTTTCATGGTAAAGTTGACCATAGTTAGTGTAGGCTTCAGTTTAAATTGGCTTGTGTTAAATACTTTCCTGACTGCCATGTATTATTCATTTCCCTCATTTCAGGAGCTGAGCTGTATTAGTCCACATAAATGAAAGGTATCTTATTTTTTTGATTTCTGTATAAATGTTTATCTGTGTATGCTCTTTGGAGAGCTTAATAATGTATTTCACACACGTGAGAAGAGCACGCTGATCATATTGTACCATCCAGCTATAAGATATCAATAGAAGGTCATGCAGCAGAGACTCCATTGTGTGATATCTGGGAAGAAGGCTGAAACTGGGTTATCAGGAAATGTTCGATCTTGTTTCGTTCTCTTCATGGGAACTGTAGGGTTTTGCTTTTTACTGTAAAGATTTGTACAGCTAATTGTGCATTACTAAGGAGCATATCAACAAAGAATAGCGATAAACATCGCTGAGCGGGTTTAGCATAACGCCGGCTATCGCCGGATTTAATCGCCGAGATATCGCGTTATTTACAACGCATATCTCCACGGCGATATCAAATCCGGCGATAGCGGTGAAATCCACGCACATCGCTGGAAATCCAGCGATACAACGGAAGCGATAAGGCAAGCCTTGCTAATAGGGAGATGTGGATTCAGCCATAGAATCCACCTCCCATAATATGTATTGCTAAGTCTGCTTTTTAGCAGACGTTAGCTATCGGCGTTATCCGCGGTTAGCGCTGATTCTAACATAGGTATTGCCAGCTTGTTGATAGGGAGTAGTGCTGTAACTCCTTGATTCCCGTGTTGTGTTAGTAGGAAACGCCCACTTTGCATCTCATTAGAGATGCAAAGCGAGGCGTAGGTAAAAAGGCTGCTAACATGCGCTAATGCATGATAGCAATGCCTTGTAAATAGGGCGAATACATTATCTCCGCTTCTTTGGCTTTTTTAGCCAAAAAAGCGGAGACAAGGCCCTTGATAATATGCCCCTGAGTTAGTTAGACTTAGGTGTCCTTTTCACTTTCCAAAGAGAAGGCACTTTTCTTTGCTCCATTCCAGTAGAGTTAGACACTTGGGCAACCATATTCCTTACATATTTGCCTGAATCTTTATTTGATGCTGCCTTTAGAGGCTTTTCTTGTTGATACCTTCTGTATGACTGCACACTAATTTCCTGATTCCGCTAGCATAGCACATTAGGGGACTTCCCTTCAGGGGAAGCTGAGCCTGTTCAATTTTCTTTATAACGACCTTAAACAGTTGAGGAATATTATCAAGAATGGCGTTAAAATTATCGCCGCTTTACCGGCAGGAAACTGCCGCTAAAGCGGCGATAATGGGCTTGATAATATGCCCTTGAGAATTCCCATAGAAGCCCATGTTCTTTTGTCAACATGGGCTTCTATTGAAATTGTCAAGAGCATATTATCAAGCCCATTATCGCCGCTGTACTGGCTGTTTCCTGCCGCTAAAGTGGCGATAAATTTAACACTGTTCTTGATAATATGCTCCTTGTCTTTTTTTTCGCTATTTTGAATTGATTTGAATGATACTAACTGATACATTTATGTATTGATTACTTATTTTTCACAAAATTGAAAGATTTGAGTATTGTTACTCTGCTAATCTGTAAATGAACCTCTTTGGTTTGTAAATCTACTACTCTCTGTCATCGTTGTGTAGCCTAATGGGCTTCACTGTATATTATCTATTTGGTTTATTGAGTCACACCTCAGTCCAGGACTAAAAGTCCAGTCCAGCTAGTACATGTGATAGCACAAAAGATCTGCATGGTGCAAAACGTACTTCAACAAATCTGGTAGCAATGGATGGTTCAAGTTGAGGCACAGGGGGTTAAAATGTACCTGCCAGAAACAGTTAGAATCTGGCCCAGCTCAGCCTGCATCCTAACGGTTCCATGGTCCAGATTGGAGTATTGGCAGTGTTCTTGCATTCCTAAAGTGGTTGCAGTGTCCAAGGAGAGTGAGTATAAGTAGAGTTATGTGTCCTTGATTGTGTGTTGTCTAGCAATACGGTGTTAGTAGTTTTAATGAGTTAGTGTGATTCACAGTGCGCAAAGAGTTGAAGTTTGGATAACTGATCCAGCGTAATCCAAGCTCCTTGGATATATATTGAGTTATAGTAGGTTGTGACTTATATGGTAAGTCTGGGGTGTCAGATGGTGAAGCATTATAGGGTCCTAATGAATATTTATTGAGAGAGTATACTAATGGAGATTAGTGTTTGGTTAATCCTTTTGCGCTGAGGAGTAGACAGCTCAATCAGGGTAATTTCCCTCTGGTTGAGAATCCACTTCATATGTGTAGGACAAGGAGGGTGTTATTCACAATTTTCCCCTAGAGGGATCAGTGACTTTCAATTTCTTTAGTAGAACAGACAAGAGCTATTGTTTTATTTTTAAATTTTTTTAAAGTTGCTTACGCGAAGCCGATTGCTGTGAAGTGAGAGCTGCTGTGAGGTGCTGTGAGTAACGTCATATGGTGCTGTAGTAGTACTGGAAGGTTGGTGTGCGCGCCACACTGAAACTGGTCAATATGCCAGTGGGTGCTGAGCTGTGAGGGATCGGTACAGTGATTATGTGCTAAGATTGGATGTTAGTGCGGCTGTGTATCGCATTGTGATTTGCTGCGAACTGGCGTTTATTTCAATTGAAGTTTATTGATTTTGTGTTGCACCATATACATAGTGAAGATGGAATTTTTCAAGAAATTGAAAGCTTTGTTTAGCAATGATGTAAGAACAGCGGTCTGTCAAGACAAGGAGACCCATTCAGAGGGTGCGCTCGCACATTACATGATGACCAAGATTGGTTTACATACCTGTATCTGGATCAAACAATAGAATAGGATCAAAGTGAAGGAAGGGCCCTTGCAGTTTCCTCCGCATGGCTCCTTTAACTTTACAATAATTGAGAATTTGAGGCAAGTGTTGTATGAGATGAAACCCCCACCCTCACCTGCACAATGTGGGCCTTTAAATGCCTGGGCATGAGCCACACATATGAAAGAGAAGGAGAAATATTAGACCCAAGCAAAAAATAAGATCCACAGTTGGATGGAAGTGAGGTTACATGTAGAAACGCGAGAATGGAGGGAGAATGTGATTGGGGGCATAGGGATGTACCCCTAGATAGATAACAAAAGATAGAGCTGAGAGGATGAAATAATAGAGGGGGGTTGGAAATGAAGAAAAAAAAGATGAGACTTGTGATAGTGACTCAAACTGATGGCTTTTTGGATGATCTGTTGACTACCCAACTACTTCTGTATAAGACTGTCCCCCCAGCTATGGGGCAGACACAGTCCATTGACACAGGTGCAAGTGTGCCTGTTGATCAGAGTCACCCTGAAGTATATTTAGCACTTGTTGCACCAGGTCCGGCAGTCGGATCCCCAAATACTGCAGTCAATATTGCCGCGTCAGGTATGTTCATAGTACCCCGTACATGAAGTACTGGTACTACCTTAGATCTGGGAGCACAACACCTAACAGGAGGAAATCTCATTGTGAGTGTGTCTGCGGTAGAGGTTGAGGAGCATCCGAGCCAAGAATCCCAGAGAGAGTACTCTCTTTCAGAGCACTAGGGGTTATTTTAATCAAATTAGTGGTGCAGGGCAGTGCAGTGTCACCTTGCTGCGCTTGCCTGCATCACTGGGAAAGGGCAGAAATGCTCCATATTTATCCAATATGATGCATTCCTGTACTTTCCCCTTGCACTGGTGCCATTTTGGTAGCCTTGCACCAACACAGGCAACCTTGCACCATGATGCAAGGGTGTCTCAGTTGCATGCAGGAGTTGTTTTTATGTAGAAAGGGGCGCCTTCCTGCGCTAAAACAATCCTGAAAGAATGCAGAACAAGTAGAAGAGGAAAAAATGAGGAGAAACAAAAATATTTCTCCTTGTTATTCCTCACCTGAGGAGGCATACGATTTTGGTGCATTCCCAGATTACAAGTCTTTGTAAATCTGGGAATGCGCCAAAAACCATTGGAGTTACATGGGAACACCCTCTGAAACGCTTATGGAATGCTGCCCTGTCGCAGAATAAGGCATTTCTTTACTCCAGATTTTTTAAGCCAGTCAGAGCCATGCAAAGTAGTTTGAGTGGCTTTATAAATCTGACTTAGAGACTTGTGTTTCGCATGTACCACTTTGCATGGTGCAAACATGGCGCATGCCTCTCATAAATATGCCCCTAGGTGTTTTTAGACTAAAGGCAGAATTTGAGGATATTATCAAAGGAAATCTTGCATTGGGATTCATAGGATCAGGGACTCACCGACTGCCATACCATCGCCAATTATGAGGTACAGACTACTCCCCTTTCCCCAGTCCCAGGAGGGCGACTCGGGGCGAGTGCATGCCCTGCCTCCACTGGATATCAGATCACAATGACCCCTTAAGCCTGATGCTGAGAGGACAAATGAACTAGGAGTTGCCACCCCCCCATCCAAGATGTAGAAACTGAGCCTGTGGCAGCATTCGTTGCGCCGCTGCCCAGACACTCATCATGGCCTTCAAGGATAATAAGTTAAAGCCATCGATGACCAAGATTGGAGCTGCCTCGGTCATCTGAAACTAACTTTCTGAGCCGTGCTCCCTGACAAGGTCTGACTCTGCTTTTTCACTATTGCCTAATCCCAGAGACCTGTCTCGTTCTTTTTAAAAACAGCATCAGAGCCCCTCTCCCCGACAAGGACCAGCTCCATTTTCCCAATGCCTAGCGGCGGAGTCTTGGAGCATCTGACTCTGCAGGCATGCTTGATAGTGAAAATCCGAGAGCATAACTGCGTATGAGCTCCGATCCGACACAGTCAATGATCTAATCTAAGTCTCAGGTCAGATTTACCAGTCTGCTATTTCCACTTCTAATCCGACTCAAACAATCAATGTTTTCGGAATCATGACCTGAGCCACCTTGTCCCCCTTATTCTGTAACGAGATTCAGAGCCACGCTGCTCCCAGTATCTCATGCCCTATTTCAAAGCCAGGCTCAACTGCCGCACGCTTAACCCCAACCGACGAGCCTCCGAACGCTCCACATATAGTGCTATCCTCTACTTGGAGACTACTGGATCACCCATAAACCAGCCCCCACTGCCCATGTTTCATTTGAGGTCAGGGGGCTCTCCCCCCATTGTATTCCTGAACAGATATCCTCTGTGACTCTTTCACCAGTAGCATATAAATAACTAAGAAGAAACACTACTATATTCTTTATTTTAAAAAAACAACAGAACACCAAATATCTAATAGAAGACAAAAGTGATAGCAACAACAGAAAGAGAACTAAAACAGCACCTGTGGTGTCCATCTTAGAAGGCTCTCTCGCTACTCCAAGCTTCTGAATCAGACACGGATAATTCCAAGATCGGCAGCCATCTTGCATTGGGCACAACAATAAAAGAAGTTCCAAATGCCCACTAAGTTCCAAGAACAGCAGCAATATTTACCCTACTGTTTTCCCTCACCCTCCCCATACTCTAGTAGGGAATTATTGAGTAAATTGCTTCCAGTGGCGGTTCCTTTAAATGGGGTAAAGGGATGTGCCCGTTTGTTTTCTGGCCCAATTGTTTTTGTTATGCCAAGAGTGAACAATAATATACTATTCACTCTTGGTATAACAACAGCAAAATATAAAGCTCCTTCTGTCCAGAAGCAACAGGCTCTGTCTGAAGGCTGGCACAGGTGCACAAAGGTGCCTGCACCAACCTTCAGAGATGTCCAGGGCTTGAAAAAATCCCATCACTTGCCTTGGAGCCCTGTCACGCCTCGTTGCCTCCCCTATATGGGACGTACTTAAGCATCACAGATAAAGGTAGCCATGGGTGCTTGGGTGCTGCAGGCTTATGCCCTGCAGCGCCTGTGGCTACACGTCAATCAGCCTGTCACTTCACCCTTTCACAACTCGATACAGAGTTGGGAAAGGCTGGGGTGAACAAGCAGAGTGAAGCCTGGTACTTGCAACCTCCTGAGCAGGTGAGAGGTTTCAGTGTCCCCCAGCGCCGGAAGTAGAAAAGAGTATCTGTCCAAACGGGACCTGTGCAGGAAATAAGGTGAGCAAAAGAAAACTGTTTGAATGTTATCTGCATATGGCTGAGAATGGTTGTCTGTGGGTGAGAGTGTGTCTCTTTGTACGAGTGTGTCTGTGAGATAGAGAGTCTGTATGTGTGATCATATCTGTGCGTGTCAGTGAAAGTTAGATTCTGTCACAGTGTCAAATTAAACAATATGTGACCTGAAAGGTGATACATGCTGGCTTCAGCCAATACTTGGTCTGAGTAACAAATACAGTTTCACTTGATCATTGAAAATATCCAAACAGAGATATGATCTTCCACGTTTTGTTAACTAAAGACTGTCACAGTCAGGCGAAATGATCACTTTTTCCTTCTGTCTTTACCTCTGTGAACGTTTTGTGTTTACTTTGTGCTTCTTAAGTTTCCTGATCATATGGCGAGTCTTTTATAATCAATGTTAGGAAGTCTAATTTTTTCCACACCAAAGTATTTTCTATTTTCTTTGGATACTTTATAACGCAATAGATATCATACCAAACATGCTTGTTTTCTGCATAATTTTAAGGTGGTCTTCGAAATACTTGGGTGAGTTAAGTATCCCGTTCGCACCATGAGGTGATCAAGTCCCTTCCACAAGAGTGTGCATGGAATCTTTCCATACAAACCAGTCAATCCTTGCTTCACGTTTAGTTAGAATAGTAATAAGGGCATATCTCGCCTGTTTAGATCTCGCCTACGCAGCGCGCATGCGCTGTAAGGAAAGAGACCTTTAGTAATCGGCACACCTTTCCTGGCTAAAACATGCACACGTTGCATTGCTTCCAATGGCAATGCATGCACGTCTGGCGATTCACTTGCCGGAGCGAGCAGCTGGCACAATATGTTATCAATTACCGCGCCTTGCTGCTCGCTCCCGCAAGGGAATCACGCAGGCCCCCTCCTCTCTCCCCTCCACCTGCTGCCGCGCGAGGCGCCCACGCTTGTGCTTGTTTTTAACTTTGAGCATGAGGCGCGCTATTGTCTTTACTTCACCTCAGTTCCAGTCTGCGGTCGGGTGCACTTCACTTCCTCATACTAAAAGTAAAGTTCTCGGAACTCACCCTCAAGTCACTCCTGAACACTCCTGAGCCTCCTCCCTCATCGCTTCTATCAACTTCCCTGCACTACACTACCATGAGCCCGACGCGGGTCCTGTGGGCAGTGGGCTTGACGTGCTGCATGGATGAGTTGTGTTTTTCAGTGCATTTCGTGAGTTTGCACTTCATTTTTTGACTTGAGGCGCGCGCACGATCTCATTTCCACTCCACGCTTGTCTTTACTTCACCTCAGTTCCAGCCTGCGGTCGGGTGCGCTTCACTTCCTCATACGATAAGTAAATCTCTCGGGACTCACCCTTAAGTCACTCCTGAACACTCCTGAGCCTCCTCCCTCATCGCTTCTATCGACTTCCCTGCACTACACTACCATGAGCCCGGCGCGGGTCCTGTGGGCTTGACGTGCTGCATTGGTGAGTTGTGTTTTTTTCAGTGCATTTTGCGAGTTTGCACTTCATTTTATTATTTAAATTGAGGCACGCGTGCCATCTCATTTCCGCTCCTGACTCCCTTCCTTTCCCTCACTTTCACTTCTGCTGTGTGCGCACCACCACTTTTGTTGTTGTCTCAGTTTTATATAGCGCTAACTCGATATGAAGCTATCAGAGTGCTTTACATGAGCGACAGTTGTAATACAGACGACAAAGGGACACATTTTTTTTTCATGCACGGTGAGATGCTACGTCACATCAGATGTATTATATTATGGTGTTACTTTTATAAAGCGCGTTTTACCTCATTGCATTAATGGATGAATTTAGATGAACGCAGGCGTGTGTACATCAGTGGCATTGAAGGTGGCCGGGATTCATTGGTGTGGGAGAGTGCTCTTTGCCCGGTTCATAACGGTGGCATTCCACACAGTAAAAGGGTAGGTGGTTAAATTTACCTTGTTTGCACTGGTGACCGTGCACACATGCTACGTCACAGCCAGGACACTCAATCCAGGCTGCCTCCTCCAAAGAGAATAACTGGCGTCGACAATAGGTTCTGAGACCCGAGAGAGGACAGTGGCCTCAGTAGGCAGGTCCGTTCTTTTGACAGACAGTCCCCCGGCAAAAATAGATTTGCGCCATGATCCGTTTCCTTCCCTCACTGTTTTTCCATCCGTCCCTCCCATTCTTTTTGTTGTTGTCTCAGTTTTATATAGCGCAGACTCGATCCCAAGCTATCAGAGTGCTTTACATGAGCGTCAGTTGCAATACAGACGACAAAGGGGCACATTTTTTTTTTAGGCATGGTGAGATTAAGTGACTTGCACTGCATTACAAATTAAACTGTCTGCGGTAATCGGATTTAAATGCTACGTCACATCAGATGTTTTGTATTATGGTGTTACTTTTATAAAGCACGTTTTACCTCATTGCATTATCGGATGAATTTAGATGAACCCAGGCGTGTGTACATCAGTGACTGTGTGCTAGCAAATAACATCATCACGGAAGACAAGCAAAACCTGTCCGTCTTACCTCCGTTTGTGAGATTAACCTTGAGGTTGTGTCTCGAAGGATGTATTTTATTTTTCAGTGAAGAATTCTTTGATAGTTTGATTCCTCACCGGCCAATGTGGTAAAAACAAGTATTGGCAAAACCAGTAGGTCTGGTATTGTAAACCAGCCTTTTGGCTTTGTCATGAACCTTTTGGTCTGCGAGAACACACTGCCCTTATAGTATGGCAGTGCAGGCTGATCAATGAAAAAAATAGGCTTTGATTATTACTTTTCTGCTTGCCCAAATTTCTTGATATTTTAAAACGACTTCAACTCATTTTGCTTGATGTGCTCAATTTACCCATCTCGTGAAATTGTAAAGGTTTCAAAACTGCCTTGACACACAGAACAACAGACAGCAGAAACCATTATGTGAGTTTATTATCCAGCAAGGGCCTCCTAACACCCTGCATGCCTATCCAGCTGTTGTACATAGATTCTACAAGACATCCTTAAAACATTCCAAACACTGTTCTAGATGTGCAGGGTCATAGGCTAACGGGGGTGAGAAAGATACCACATGGCTGTGCTGAAGCTCTTCATAACTGGACTGATCATGCTTTGTTTTAGTGAGTGTGTGTTTCATGTATGTACTTTTGCCCTCATTATGTTTCATAGAGGTAATCATGTAAGTGCCTTCAGTACACTGATGTATTAGGTCTAGGTTTTTTAAACAAAATCCCAAACTCATAAACCCTACTTCCATGTTTGAACACGTTGTTATACAGGGCAATAACTTCATCTCTCAAATCTTCAGTTCCCGTATATGTCAAGTTGGGGTGATGCTTCTTCAGTCACCCAGACCAGACCTTTCAATATCCTAATAGATCAAGGAGTGACCATGATGCCATCATTTCAGCTGTGTTGGAAGTCCGATAATACGATTTATGGTCCCTCTGGAAACTGTTCCCATGTTTGACCTATTCTCATTCCTTACAATGGTAGCACTGGTATTCACACATGTAAACTAAGACCATGAAGTCTATTTTAACTGTTTACCTGTGGATGCAATGTCAAAAATGATGGAATGATGCTGAACTTTGATGCCCTTGTTTTAGGTTCATTGCATTGTGTCCCTGTGGCTCCTTGAGTAGAGGGTATGTTGTATCCTCAATAGGAATGAATTCTTCAAAGCATAGCCCCTCCAGAGATTCTCTGACTCTTGTACTACAAGATGAACAGAGATGAACTGAGAACAAGCATTGGCATAGCCAATAGGTCTCGCTTTTGGGACCTTATAAGTGTTCAACCATGCAACAGTTGATGTTGTTGCACCAAGGATATTGCGCTGCATAACTAAATACTTATAAGGTCCCAAAAGCGAGACCTATTGGCTATGCCAATGCTTGTTATGATAGGTATGAGCAAGACAAGCATCAATCTTTGCCAGTACTGTCAAACCTATCCCAGGGTCTTGTACTTGACGGGAGGAGGGCTGCCAGGCCCCCCTCCTGGAGCCCCCTATGGCCCTGGGGACCGCCATCCCCAAGGGCTTGCTCCTGCAATGTCCTGGAATGCCCACCCCCGGGACATTGCCGTTTGTTCTGGCAGGGAGGGAGCACAGCTCCTACCCTGCCATAGCAAACACTGCTTTACTTCTTGGAAGCGAGAGCAGGTAACCTACTCTCACTTCCAAGAAGCAAAGCAGGATTGCTTTTGGACAAGGGGAGCTGCATGTCAGCAGCTCCCCTTGTCCAAAAGCAATGCCGGGTCCCGCAGGAGGCGGGGAGCCGGCTGGGACTGCAGCAGCATTGGGGCTCCCCCCACGGACCCCAACATGAGGGCCGTCCTCGGGGCTGGGGCCCCTGGGGCCAGAAGTGTCCCGGGAGGGGGAATTTAGTTAAAAAAACCCAGAAGGCCGGCCTTGGGGGATGCGGTCCCTGGGGCCATTTTTGACCTCAGGAATGAGGCCATGTGGCCCCCCTCAAAAAAGAAAAACAAGGCTGGCCAGGCCCCACGTGGCCACCCTCCAAAATAAAAAAAAGTAAAGGCTGGCCAGGCCCTGGAGGATGGGGTCCCCAGGGCCCCAAAAATATTGAGAGAAGGGCCCCTTCTAACAAAAACTAAAAAAAAGAAAAGCCAGCATCTCGCCGGAGGCCCCGCCCCCTCCCTGCACCACTCTTCAAACGCACCTCCTGGCGCGTTCTAAGTTGGGGGATTAAGTCCCCTTGAATCCTGAGCTTCCCTGGGGACACCTAGCCCACCAGGTACCTCCAGTAAGCCCCACACATTGGGATTGCTGAGAGGTGGTCTGAGGCCATGCCCCTTTTACACCGCTCTGCAAACATGCCTGTTGGAGCACTGCTTGTGGGGCAATGAGGTCCTCTTGTGTCCTGGGGACTTTAGGACTAAAGAGGACTTCATCCCCGAGCAGCAGTGCATCAGGAGGCGAGTTTGCAGATTGGTGGAGAAAGGGGGTGTGGCCTGTGTCCACCTCTCAGCAATCCCACATTCTGGAGCTTACTGGAGGTATCAGGTAGGCTAGTTGGCCCCTGAGGACCCCCAGCTGCAAAGGGGACATTAATCCCCATTGAAGAGCGCACCAGGGAGCGCGTTTGCAGAGTGGTGGTCAAAGGGGGCGTGGCCTGCTACGAGTACTTACCACTGCTGCTGTGTGTGACTTGCTAGAGGGAATAGGAGAGGAAGTTGGCCCCTAAGGTTGTCCATGGGGGCCAACTACCTCTCCTGTTACCTCCAGTAAGTTTCACACAGTGGGATTGCTAAGAGGTCTTTGGAGGCAACGCCTTCCCTTTCTCCACCACTCTGCAAATGCGCCTCCTAGTGCACTAGTAGTTGGGGGATGAAGTCCAATTTACTCCTGAGGGACTTTGGGGGCTAAGAAGCCCTCCTGGTACCTACTGTAAGCCCTACGCAGTGGAATTCCTGATCACTGGTTGGAGGCCCAGCCCCCTTTCTCCACCACTCTGCAAACGCGACTACCAGTTGAAGAAGCATTTGCAATGTAATAGGCAATAGGTTTAGCATTTGAGAGAGTTAGAACTATTGGCGTTGTAAATGTAAAAGTGTTTTATTATTGTTTCTTGGAGTGGAGTGCACTTCTGTTGCCTCAATCTGCACCCTTCTTCCCGCTTTCTGTACCTCTGTTGCTACTTTCTGCACTTCTCTTGCTTCTTTCTGCACCTCTATTGCTTCTTTCAGCACCCCTCCTGCCTCTTTCTGCACCCTTCTTCCCTCTTTGTGCAACTCTCTTGCCTCTTTCAACACCTCTCTTCCCTCTTTCTGCACCCCTCTTCGTGCACCTTTCTGCACTTCTGTTGGTTCTTTTGAACTGGTCTTGCTTCTTTCTGCACCTCCCTTGCAAATGTTTGCACCCTTCTTCCCCTTTTCTGCACCCCTCTTCCCACTTTCTGCACATCCCTTACCTCTGTTTACAGCCTTGTTCCCTCTTTCTGCACCTATTTTGCCTGTTTCTGCAACTTTCTTGCCTCTTTCTGCAGTTCTCTTGCCTCCTTCTGCACCTCTGTTGCTTCTTTCTGCACTGCCTGTGCCTCTTTCTGCACCTCTCTTGCTTATTTATGCAATCCTGTTGTCTCTGTTTGCACTCGTCTTCCTTCTTTCTGCACCTCTCTTGCTTCTTTCTGCAAACTTCTTTGCTCTTTTGCATACCTCTTGCCTCATTCTGCAGTTCTCTAGTCATTTTCTGTACCTCTCTTGCCTCTTTCTGCACCTCGCTTGCCTCTTTCTGCACTTCCCTTGCTTCTTTCTACACCTCTGTTGCTTCTTTCAGCAATTCTCTTGCCTCTTTCTGCACTTCTCTTGGTTGTTTTTGCACCCCTCTTGCGTCTTTCTGCACTTCTGTTGCCTCTTTCTGCACCTCACTTGCTTCTTTCTGCATCCCTGTTGCCTCTATCTGCACCCATCTTTCATCTTTCTGCACCTTTCCTGCCTGTTTCTGCACCTCTCTTGCCTCTTTCTGTACCTCTGATACTTCTTTCTGCACTGCTATTTCTTCTTT
This sequence comes from Triturus cristatus, assembly GCF_964204655.1. Lineage (NCBI taxonomy): Eukaryota > Metazoa > Chordata > Amphibia > Caudata > Salamandridae > Triturus > Triturus cristatus. The sequence goes on along the minus strand of NC_140584.1, from coordinate 129,935,973 downwards.
TTGCACCCCTCCTGCCTGTTTCTGTACCCCTCTTGCCTCTTTTGCACCTCTCCTACCTCTTTCTGCACCCCTCTTGCCTCTTTTTGCACCTCTGTTGGTTCTTTCTGCACTGCTTCTGCTTCTTTCTGCACCTCTTTTGCAAATTTCTGTATCACGATTGCCCCTTTCTGCACACTTCTTCCCTAATTCTCCACCTCGTTTGCTTCTTTCTGCACTTCTCTTGCTTCTTTTTGCACTGCAAATGCTTCTTTCTGCACCTCTCTTTTAAATGTATGTGTCCCTCATACCTCTTTATGCACCTTTCTTGCCTGTTTCTGTACCTCCCTTGCCTCTTTAGGCACCTCCCTTGCCTCTTTAGGCACCTCTGTTGCTTCTTTCTGCACTTCTCTAGCTTCTTTCTGCACCCCCCTGCCTGTTTCTGCACCCTTCTTCCCTCTTTGTGCAACTCTCTTGCCTCTTTCAACACCTCTCTTCCCTCTTTCTGCACCCCTCTTTGTGCACCTTTGTTCCTTCTTTCTGCACTTCTCTTGCCTCTTTCTGCACCCCCTTGCCTCTTTCTGCACTTCTGTTGGTTCTTTTGAACTGGTCTTGCTTCTTTCTGCACCTCCCTTGCAAATGTTTGCCCCCTTCTTGCCCTTTTCTGCACCCCTCTTCCCACTTTCTGCACATCTGTTGCCTCTGTTTACAACCTTGTTCCCTCTTTCTGCACCTATTTTGCCTGTTTCTGCAACTTTCTTGCCTCTTTCTGCAGTTCTCTTGCCTCCTTCTGCACCTCTGTTGCTTCTTTCTGCACTTCATTTGCCTCTTTCTGCACCTCTCTTGCTTGTTTATGCACTCCTGTTGTCTCTTTCTGCACTTGTCTTCCTTCTTTCTGCACCTCTCTTGCTTCTTTCTGCACCCTTCTTTCCTCTTTTGCATTCCTTTTGCCTCGTTCTGCAGTTCTCTTGTCATTTTCTGTACCTCTCTTGCCTCTTTCTGCACCTTGCTTGCCTCTTTCTGCACTTCTCTTGCTTCTTTCTACACCTCTGTTGCTTCTTTCAGCAATTCTCTTGCCTCTTTCTGCACTTCTCTTGATTGTTTTCACACCTCTCTTACCTCTATGTGCACCCCTCTTTCATCTTTCTGTATCTCTCTTGCCTCTTTCTACACCCCTGTTCCCTCTTTCTGCACCTTTCCTGCCTGTTTCTGCACCTCTCTTGCCTCTTTCTGTACCTCTGATGCTTCTTTCTGCACTTCTCTTGCCTCTTTCTGTACCCTTCGTGCCTCTTTCAGCACCTCTGTTGCTTCTTTCTGCACTTCTCTTCCTTCTTTTTGCACCCCTCCTGCCTGTTTCTGTACCCCTCTTGCCTCTTTATGCACCTCTCCTACCTCTTTCTGCACCCCTCTTGCCTCTTTTTGCACCTCTGTTGGTTCTTTCTGCATTGCTTTTGCTTCTTTCTGCACCTCTTATGCAAATTTCTGTATCACTATTGCCCCTTTCTGCACCCCTCTTCCCTATTTCTCCACCTCGTTTGCTTCTTTCTGCACTTCTCTTGCTTCTTTTTGCACTGCCCTTGCTTCTTTCTGCACCTCTCTTGCAAATGTATGTGTCCCTCTTACCTCTTTATGCACCCCTGTTCCCTCTTTCTGCACCTTTCTTGCCTGTTCCTGTACCTCCCTTGCCTCTTTCGGCACCTCTATTGCTTCTTTCTGCACTTCTCTAGCTTCTTTCTGCACCCCTTTTGCCTCTTTGTGCACCTCTCTTGCCTTTGTTCTGCAGTTCTCTTGCCTCTTTCTGTACTTCTTTTGCTTCTTTCTGCACTTTTCTTGCCTCTCTCTGTACCCCTCTTGCCTCTTTCTGTACCTCTGTTGGTTCTTTCTGCTCTTGCTTCTTTCTGCAGCTCTGTTGCAAATTTCTGCATCCCTCTTGTCTTTTTCTGTCCCCTCTTTCCTCTTTCTGTACCTCTCTTGCCTCTGTCTGCACACCTGTTCCCTCTTTCTGCACCCCTTTTGCCTGTTTCTGCAACTCTCTTCCCTCTTTCTGCAGTTCTCTTGAATCTTTCTGTACTTCACTTGCCTCTTTCTGCTCTTCTCTTGCTTCTTTCTTCCTCTTTCTGCACATTTCCTACCTATGTACGCATAGTTAGAAATTAGCATTTAAAAAACCTTAGAAATTCACTGAAAAAAACATAGTCTTCAGGGATGTTATAGTTAGAAACTATCATTTTAAAAAACATAGAAATTATCTGAAAAAACATAGGTTTCAGGGATGTTATAGTTCTAAATTAGCGTTTAAAAAAACATTGAAATTTGCTGACAAAACTACAGGTTTCAGGGACGTTATAGTTAGTTGGTCATTTCACTTGTACAAAACCAGAGAAATTTGGCCGTTATAGTTAGTTGAGCTAAGTATAACTAATGCCCCCGCAATGCACTGCTGATGACATCACATATTACATCACTCATGAGATAGTCAGTGACGTCACTGATGATATCTCAAATGACATCATTGATGGCATCATCCAGTGACTGTGTGTTTCTGTAAAGTTTAAGTGAGTTATATATATATTCTGTCATGGCGTTTTGTATTCTGCCGGCCCACATGGGCGTGACTTGCCTTTAAATTTGGGGATGTACTGGAAGCTTGTGTTTTCGACCTACCAACCGACAGTTTGCCATAGAAGAAGGGTGGTGATGGCCCGAAACGCGTCGCAAGTGACTGTCGAATGTCTGAGGTGTCAGCAGCTCCTTTTTTGGAACCATGTCTCCAGCGAGTGCTTCCCGCAAAAAGGCAAACTTGTTTTCCATGTATTCCGGCCCGCCAGGTCGAGGGAGAGCACCACCGCGATACCCTTGCGGGTCCGGTGCTGTTTATTGGGACAGCTGATTCCGTGAGCTGGAGATTGCCTGGTAATGGAGAGCTGTGTTACACTCGAACATTGAATAAGAACTCATGTTTTAATTTTTTGGAATGGCTTAAACAGATCCACATGGATTATTTAACTTTGAAATAAAACTTCCAGTCCCATAATCCTTCTGTCATGGCGTTTTGTATTCTGCCGGCCCACATGGGCGTGACTTGCCTTTAAATTTGGGGATGTACTGGAAGCTTCTGTTTTCGACCTACCAACCGACAGTTTGCCATGGAAGAAGGGCGGTGATGGCCCGAAACGCGTCGCAAGTGACTGTCGAATGTCTGAGGTGTCAGCAGCTCCTTTTTTGGAACCATGTCTCCAGCGAGTGCTTCCCGCAAAAAGGCAAACTTGTTTTTCATGTATTCCGGCCCGCCAGGTCGAGGGAGAGCACCACCGCGATACCCTTGCGGGTCCGGTGCTGTTTATTGGGACAGCTGATTCCGTGAGCTGGAGATTGCCTGGTAATGGGGAGCTGTGTTACACTCGAACATTGAATAAGAACTCATGTTTTAATTTTTTGGAATGGCTTAAACAGATCCACATGGATTATTTAACTTTGAAATAAAACTTCCAGTCCCATAATCCTTCTGTCATGGCGTTTTGTATTCTGCCGGCCCACATGGGCGTGACTTGCCTTTAAATTTGGGGATGTACTGGAAGCTTGTGTTTTCGACCTACCAACCGACAGTTTGCCATGGAAGAAGGGCGGTGATGGCCCGAAACGCGTCGCAAGTGACTGTCGAATGTCTGAGGTGTCAGCAGCTCCTTTTTTTTTTGGAACCATGTCTCCAGCGAGTGCTTCCCGCAAAAAGGCACACTTGTTTTTCATATATATATATATATAAAGAAGATTTGCCAAGCCCGGTTTCAGTTCAATAGAGCCATTTTATTCTCATCAGCCACTCAGAACCTTACGCATTTCGGCGTTGTTACGCCTTGATCACAGGTAGGTAACATTCAGTGATTGCAAGTGCTCTAATTAAGTCATGTGACATCCACAAGGCACCACATATTCCACAATGCATCGGTGTAGCTTGTACAAACAAGGGCAATATGATGTTATTTGCTGTATAGCGTTATGCGCCGTTGTTGCACTTTTTGAAATTTGCATGTGGATTAAAATGTCAGAGTGCACAAAATGTATCCAAGAGTGGCTGCAGGTACTTTCGAAATGGCAAAATGTTCTGAAACTGTCCGAGTGAGGCACTCCCTCACTCATCTCCCTTTCTCACCTCTATCACCAAGAGTAACCACGGCAATCCATTCAGTCTGGTGTAGAGTGAGCGGGTCATGTCCCCAAAGGTATTAGCAGCACCACAAAATAGACTCCATGCTGGGTGGCCCCCTGATGAGTACAGGCCCCAGCTAGGCCCGCAGAATACAAGGGTTCGCTCTCCTGTAACAAAAGCTAGAAGGAAGTTGGCACGGAAACTGCAAATACAAAAACAGAGTTTATTAACCCTTAAGGGTGGTCCTACAACCTACACAACACTCTTCAGTATTGCATAGAGTAGCACAAAGAACTTGCGTACGCGGTCCCCTTTTATGCACAACAGAGGGGCTCCTAAGTGGGTGGATACAACATAGAGCAAAATTCATTACCATTTATGGACATTTTCGATACAGGATCAATATATGGGCGGAGTTAACAATTTACTGAAAACGCTATATGGGTGGAAAGTTCTGGACTTACGGCGCTACAGTTGTCAGGGCCCAAATTTACATGTGGCACAGTCCTCGTGAATGGCTACACCCAAGAGCCATTGAAGGGGTAAAGTTGAGAAATGGTGGAGGGTAGTGCCTTCTTAATTGGTCCACGTCAGTGGAGAATCAACTTCAAAAACTTAGTTCCAATTGAAGATGCTTATGATGTTTTTATTACTAGTAGACAGTGCAAATGTAAATTGCGAAAGAAAAAGCAAACAAGCCGACACGTGTTTCGCCCATGTGGCCCATTGGCCTTGGGCTTTCTCAAGGCGGTTTTCAATAAAGAGCAAGGTCTGCCTGAGCCCGCGAAAACATGGTCAAACAAGGACTAACTGATAACAGATGTGGTTAAGTCTGGGCATGCGCCAGATGGACAAAGGAGCTATTTATAGACTGTTACTAGGCAGATTACAAGAGCAACTAGCGAAAAGGTAGGACTCTTCTCGTGCAAAGCACGTGGAGACATGACAATATAAAATGGAGTCCGGACATTAGTCAACATAAGACAAGAAACATGTTTTAACTAGAGAGAATTCATGTCTTTAGTGAATGCTTAATCATATCGCTGTTTTAGTTTTCAACAGACGACCCTTTCAGCATTTACTGAAGACATTCGGCTTGTTAGGATAATCATCATATATGTCAATTTTCATCATCTCTTCTACCTCTTTGTTTAAATGTTTCTGATAGGTGACATTGGCAATAGCTTTCTTATCAGGAATACAGAATGACACACATAAAGAACAGAGTAAAGGACCACACTGAACACAGATGCAACAGGAAAACAGAACTGCTACAATAATACAGAGACCAGTTAAAACTTTCCATCCCCATGTAGTGATCAATGCCCAAAACCATCCAGAAAAGGTCCAAGTGCCATTTTCTGTATGAATTTCAGCTGCGATTTTATGCAATTTATTAATAGTGTTATAGACTGATGGCGTGTGGTCAGGAATAAATACACAACAGCTACTTCCGATAATCCTACATGCTCCACCTCTGTCTGCTAACATAACATCTAATACCATACGATTCTGTAACGCAACAATTCTAGTGATTTGCAATTCTTTCGTAAGATTCCCAAGAGCAGCAGCAGCTTGATTCGTTACAGCCTCTACAACTCTTTTTAATCGTCGAACCTTCCTACTATTTAAGGCAGCTCCAACAAAGAAAAACAATCCTAAGTTAAAATCAACATGCTGCTGTAAGCTAGTGTCAGTTTGGTCAACATCATCAATAGATAAACTACGTTTATACCTATTTACAGTTACATTATTCAATAACTTCAAGTCTTTATGATAGGATGCAGGTGCTAAGAATACAGGGGGTAATAAGAACGCTACATAACATACTCCGGAACAGCCGGCTGGTAAGCGATAATAACCATTTTTCCCACAAATACGAAATACGTATTATGGGAAGCTAAGAAAGTACTATTATTTAATCCATCTATATTCAAAACAATAATACAGTCACTAACACCAACAGGAATATGACCCACACTCTGAACACACAGGTCCGCTTGAGCTTGTGCCACTTGAATCACAAATTGTTCATTCCCAGCAGTGTCTCTGGTGTTCGTGAAGATGTAGCGGATCGATTCATTATCTGGTCGATATTCTTCCCACTCCCATATTGTCCCATTCGCTTGTGGATAGCCTTCTTTATCTTGATGACATTCCCTATTAAGTCTAAAAAGTAGTCGTCCCACTGTAGGTTTCCGTGTGGCAAAAAGCAAAGTGTACCATGCTCTACAAGAGCCATTATGAGAGAAAGGAAGAGGTATGAACGGCGTTCCTCCTTTCTTCTGATGAGCTGGCATCATACCACATATCCAACAGTTCGTAGCATTTGTAGCAACATGGGTATGATGCAACATCTGGATGAAAGTATTATTCAGATAAGTCTGACGATGCTTCAATTCTTGATATGGAAGGGTGTAAAAGTAGTGCTCCTCAGGCACTGGAGTAGTCAAAACAAGTAACTCACGGGCAGGAGTCACATTCTCAACAAACCACGTGGTTATACCGACAATGGCTACAATGATAATAAAACTTGTCGCACAAAAAATCTTCTTCTTCTCCATTTTATAGCAAGAGTCAATATCTTACTGAAGCTAAAAGGTTGTCAGAACTCTTCCCCTTAGGCAGCCGTTGATTTCTTCACCAGCGGGCCAAGACGGGTGTCACTACACTAATGCAGGGCTGATCCCCCCCCTTGCCTTATTGGCTCTCCGTTTCACTAACCTAAGGGCCGTTCTGACAACGTGTCCTGATACAGAAAGAAATCACTTCCTCGGTCTGAGATGATATCTTCTGCCTCCAGGAATCGCTTGGTCCGGGAAGAGCTCCTTAGTGTCGTTTGGTTCCACAGCACGGCTTGTCTCTGCCGTCAGGATTTCTCGATGGTCGGTCAATACAGCAGGCTCCACTAATCCAGGCGGCACTTTGCGACAGTGCAAGGAGTGGATCCAGTTCTTCCGATTGGAGACTCGCACAGCTGTCCTCGTTGCGAGCAAGACTTGCTCAGGACCAACCCATCTCGGCTCCAGACTGTTCGTCCTTTCAAACACCTTGATCATAACATGGTCTCCAGGCCGGAGGTTATGTCCTTCACCTGTGGACCGATCAGGGAGCGCTTCTCGAACCTGTTGATGAATAGAAACCAAATTATCCGTTAACTGTGCCAGATAATCATTCATCATTACACAAGGTACATCATACACTGACTTTGGTTTCGGTGGACCCCAAATATTCATTGGGCGTCCAAACACGATCTCGTATGGCGTGAGACCGGTCCAAGAATGCGGTATCGATCTAATTGACAATAATGCCAGCGGTAAAGCGTCTGGCCAAGTCAAAGAAGTCGAAGCTTGGATCTTAGCGATCTTAAGCTTCAAAGTACCGTTATATTTCTCAACCAATCCCGCAGACTGAGGGTGAAACACTGCATGGAATTTCTGGGTAATTCCCAGTCCTTTTAGGACATACTTGATAACGTCTGCTATAAAATGAGGTCCGTTATCACTCCACAACAATCTACAAACACCATATCGAGGGAAGAACTCCTTCAATAGCATCTTGGCTGTAGTCATTGCAGTGTTGTCTTTCGTAGGGTATGCCTCAACCCATTTGCTGAAGGCACAAACCACTACTAGAACATACTTCAGATTGTTACAGCGCTCAAGCTGAATGTAATCCATCTGCAAAACCTCAAAGGGTGCAGTAGGTGTTGCAAATCCTCCTGCTGGAGTTCGTGTACCCTTTCCTGGGTTATACCTCAGGCAAATCATGCAAGTCTGCACTACCCTCTTTGCCGTACTAGCGATCTCCGGATGCTCCCAAACTCGTGTGAGTAATTTGACAATTGCGGAAGCTCCGACATGCGCTAGTCCATGTGCCATCTGAACCATAGGTTGTACGAAGGCTGTGGGTAACTTCCATTTATCCATCTGCTTACTTCTCCAACACCCTTCATCATCTAATTCTCCATCATTGGACCATTGCTCCCGTTCCTTATCGGAAGCGGTCCTCTGTATCTCCAGCACTTCTCTCCTAGCATCGTGCCATCTTTCTGCCTATGACTTCACAACATACATTGCAGTAGAGCCAGGCTGCATCGCAGTCTCTCGTGCCACCCGGTCTGCCAAAGCATTCCCTTCTCCAACTTTATCAACCACCTTTTTATGGGCACTACATTTAACTATAGCAATCTTCTTTGGATATGTTAATGCAGTCAAAAGGTTGTGAACTAACTCTCCATACATTATCTGTGCTCCATGTGACGTTAGGAACCCTCTCTCCTTCCAGAGTAGGTCAAAATCGTGCGCTACTCCGAAGGCATAGCGGCTATCTGTATAAACATTCACACACAATCCTGCACTGAGCTCACATGCTCGTGTTAATGCTATCAGTTCCGCTGCTTGAGCTGATTTCTGCGGTATGCGTGCTGTCTCCACTATTGTTTGTAATGTGGTAATTGCATACGCTGCTGAAGTCGTACCATCTGGTAGCTTCAGGCATGATCCGTCCACCCATAGTTCTCCATCTACATCTGTAAAGGGCGTATCCTGGAGATCAATACGACCCTTTGTCTGTTCCTCTGTCACAAGAATACAGTCGTGTGCATTTCGTGCTTCAGACTGAGTTTCCGGGAACGGCAACAATGTGGCTGGATTTAACGTTGCACACCTCTTTAACGTAATATGAGGAGCCAAAAGCGTCAATTCATATCCCGTTAAACGAGCACTGGTCAAATGCTGCGTCTTTGTCTGATTAAGCAGAGCATCAACAGCATGGGGAACTAATACCAACAGCTTATGAGATAACACAATTCCCTCGCTTTGGCGTATTGACACAGCTGTCGCCGCAACCGAGCGAAAACAACCAGGCAATGCTCGGGCAACAGGATCAAGTACAGCCGAAAAATATGCACAAGGGCGCTGCTTGTCGCCGTGCATCTGCACTAAAACTGATAATGCACATCCATCTTTCTCATGCACATACAGTGTAAAAGGCTTCGTGTAATCAGGGGTACCTAACACTGGTGCTGAACAAAGGGCTTGTCGCAATTTCTGAAAGGCAATTTCGCAACTATTTGACCAGGGAAGAGGAATTGGGGTATCTTTTGTCAAAAGTGCTAACAATGGCTTAGCTATGTGTGAAAACCCCAATATCCATTGCCTACAGAAAGAAGCAAGACCCAAAAATGCACGCACATCCTTCTGTGTGGAAGGTACTGGCGTGTCCAAAATTGCTTGAATACGATCTGGTGTGAGTGCACGCCCCTCCTTAGACAAAAGGTGACCCAAATAAGTCACCTTTGGTCTACAGAATTGCAATTTCTTCTTCGACACTTTGTGATTGTGAGATGCCAAAAAGGAAAGCAAGGATAACGTGCACTTCTCACACAGCTCAGGAGTGTCGGCCGCCAACAAGATGTCGTCGACATATTGTATAAGGGCGACACCATCAGGCAGAACAAAGGAATCCAATTGTCTTTTCAATGCTTGACTGTAAATACTAGGACTCTCTGTATAACCCTGAGGGACTCTACAAAATCTATAAGACCGATTATTCAAAGTAAATCCGAAGAGGTACCGGCTATCAGGGTGAATGGGAATCGAAAAGAAAGCATTTTTCAAATAGATAACTGAAAATGTGGTCGCCGTTGGCGGAACCAGAGTAAGCAACGTCGTGATATCAGAAACCACTGGATACTGAGGTATCACTATCTTATTCACCTCTCGTAAGTCAATAATAAAACGATAAACCCTAGTATCAGTATCTTTCTTCAAAATGGGTAAAATAGTACTGTTGCAGACATTGTAGGGAACTTACTCCACTACCCCCACCTTGATCAAATCTTGCACAATCTGTATGAGTGCCTCCTCCCCCTCCTGGGAAATACGATACTGAGGGAGGCGTGGTAACACAGCACCCTCCTGGACACTAATGTGGACAGGCGGAATCACCATCTGTCCCACATCAGTATCCGAAGTGGCCCACAAAGTACGAGGGAGAGAAGCTAATACAGTCTCCTCTGCAACCACACACATCCGTTCCATCATAGGGTGATTATCATTTAATATCACACGTACTCCAGTAGGGGAGCAGCGGATCGTAGCTCTGAAGTGCTTAAGCATATCAAGACCCATAATGTTGTCAGGCGTGTTCGGGGCAAGCAAAAACGGACAAGGTGCAGAAAGTTGGTCAACACGAAATGCAAGGGGTCGGGATAGAGGGCTTCGAGAGAGTGTACCATCAAACCCTACCGATGTAACCATTAAGCCAGATGGGGGAGCCCTCGGAACCAATTGTTTGGACAGCGCACTGCGAGTAGCTCCTGTATCAACTAGGAACCGATCAGTAGAACCCAGAACATTTGCTGAAACATAAGGACCCCTCTGATCAACCGGCACTTCAACTGATTCCAACCCCCATCCAACGCAATCCTACGCATGCTGCGAATCATGGTACCCAGAACGGTCATTCCCAGACATTTGATACTGATTTTGACGATCAAACACATTAGGTCTATCTCGTTGCTGCACGGTAGGCTCAAAGCGAGCATGATCATTGGAATTCCCTCTAAAATTCTAAAAGCCCCCTCTACCTCTCGGCGGTCCCTGACCACGTCCGTGACGGGGTGCATATAGTACCGGACAATCCCTGGCCCAATGACCCAACTGTTTACAATACGCACATTGATTTCTATTAACATCCGACCGACACGAAGGGGGGCCATAAAATCCTCCTCTACCTCTCTCAACACCCCGACGAGGCGGACCATACACTTGTGCTAACATCACCTTAGTTTTCAAATCTTTTGATTTCTTCTCCTCATGCCCCTTCGCTTCCTGCTCCTGACGCTCATAATACTGAGCCATAGTCAGGAGGGATGCTGGAGACGAGGTGGACCAAGAACTTTCACTCGCTTTTAATCGAGCTGCTATTCCCGGTAATAAATTCGCCACATATTTATCAACAAAAAGATGTCGACCCGTATCATCCGTAAGTGACTGACCACTGAAATCATGAAATGTTTCCTCAAAGCGCGTAAAGAAGTCTGAAACTGATTCATCAACCTTCTGTTTACACGAGGCTAACATATTCCAGTCCATCTTTTTAGGGGGAATAATCATTTTCAACTTGGTCAAGATAGCAGCAGGGAGATCTAAAATAATCTGGGGCGGTTTTTGCGCGGGTTTTCTCTCCCTATCCTCATCCTCAATCTCAGACCACTTGGCCTTGAAAGCGGCTTGATCATCCACCTTCCGCACAGATCGCCACATATCCGGTGGTAAAATGAGCCCAAAGAACAAATCTATATCTGCTAAAGTCATAGTACAAGAATTCAAGGCCCCTTCGACCTCTTCATAAAAGGCCGCTGGATTCTTGCGGGGGTCAGGCAATTCATTCTTTAATGCCATAACATCAGTCCTATGCCAGGGAGTATAAACCCAATTATACACAAAATATCCCCTAGCATCGGGGGAAGACATGTCTGAACTAGTTCCTGCTCCTTTAGGAGGAACATACAAAGGTGCCGCCTCTCGCATCGGTTTAGCATGCACTAGTTCGCTCTTATCTGAATGGGAGGTAGACGATTCTTTCCCGCCGACGTGTGAATCCGATTGCTCCTTCTCCCCTGTCTTTTGGCGCGCTCTCTCTTTAAGTTCAAACGCCGCATCCCGCAATGCAAACAGCCGTCGGACCGCATCGGGTACCTTAGAGGGAAAAAAGACACCATTACGTAATGCTTTAGAATCTGATACTACATCATCAGGCTCAAAAACATCAGAATATTTCCGAAAGGCAGTAATCACTTCATCAGAAAGAGTTTCAACAAAATACAACTTTTCTCTATCCTGCCAACTTTCCAAAAATTCCAATAATTCAGTAAGAGATAGCTTGCCTTTAAGCGCACGAAAAGAAATTTTCCGAAGCTCACCCATACGATCAGTTGATAACATGGACCGCGTGTCTACCTTATCCGAAACCGATCCAGAATCCTGTGACCTCGGGGCAGACGCGCCAACATAAGGGGGAGGAGAGCGATCTAATAAATGAAAATCATCTTCGAGATTAGTAAGGACAGGATAAAGTGGCTGGCGGACAGCATATTGACCCGAGACTTGCAACCTACGCTCTTTCTCTTGTCTCTCCGCCAGTTCTCTTTCCTCCCAACGCTTCGCTTCCTGCGCTCTCACATGATCATTTTTCCGTTGCTCTTTATCAATCAGTGCTTTCTCACGTTTCTCCCGCTCACGCACTTCTTTCACCCATAACCGTACACATTCAAACATGTCTTGTCGAGCACGCCATTTACACATACACTGTTCCACATACTCAATCTTACGCATATCAAACGATCCATACAAAGGCCATCGTAACTCAGGATCCTTTTTGGTGTATTTCCTCCACACTGTGCTGTACATTATAGAGGAAAGACCATGCTTCACATACATATCCCTATTAGGAGTCCCCTCTGGGGGGGCTGGAGCAGATTCCTCAAGATTTAACCGGTTTCCAAAACAGCAGCACCACTTACGGAGTGCGCTAAAAGCATGCATGCTCAAAAATAATGCAAAATATGCAGTATTATCAAAAATGGCACTTAAACTTTGCGCCGTTCAGATTTAAACAACTCCGGAGAAATATCTCTACATTACCTGCCTATATGTGTTGCAACGCATATATTCTCACAGTAATCAATACAAAATATGACCGGTCATCACAAATCAAACTCAAATAGCCAACCCAGGCTTCAAAACTCGGAGCAAGTACCGTACAACGGTTCTTACCAATCAAGAGTGTCCAGATTCCAACTGCCAAGTTCCAAAATTCGCCCAAACGGCTGTCACACGGCAAACCGACAGAAGAGGTCTCAGTCGAGGACCGGCGCCACCCAGATGGTCAGCTCGGAAGGGAAGGAAGAAACCTCGGGATGCCAGGACTAAAAGACGCCGCTGGCAGTGATCACATCCCCGGCCAAATTCCTCACCTTCGTCACGACCAGTCCTTCGAGCATCTGAGTCGCCGATGAGCCCCACGTGACGGGTGCCAATTGATGAGTACAGGCCCCAGCTAGGCCCGCAGAATACAACGGTTCGCTCTCCTGTAACAAAAGCTAGAAGGAAGTTGGCACGGAAACTGCAAATACAAAAACAGAGTTTATTAACCCTTAAGGGTGGTCCTACAACCTACACAACACTTTTCAGTATTGCATAGAGTAGCACAAAGAACTTGCGTACGCGGTCCCCTTTTATACACAACAGAGGGGCTCATAAGTGGGTGGATACAACATAGAGCAAAATTCATTACCATTTATGGACATTTTCGATACAGGATCAATATATGGGCGGAGTTAACAATTTCCTGAGCCCGCGAAAACATGGTCAAACAAGGACTAACTGATAACAGATGTGGTCAAGTCTGGGCATGCGCCAGACGGACAAAGGAGCTATTTATAGACTGTTACTAGGCAGATTACAAGAGCAACTAGCGAAAAGGTAGGACTCTTCTCGTGCAAAGCACGTGGAGACATGACAATATAAAATGGAGTCCGGACATTAGTCAACATAAGACAAGAAACATGTTTTAACTAGAGAGAATTCATGTCTTTAGTGAATGCTTAATCATATCGCTGTTTTAGTTTTCAACACCCCAACCCTGCAGGGCGGCTCCGGCGACAACAGGAATGGAGGATCCCGTCCATTACATCACAAAAGAAGCTCGGCCAAGCCCGGTTTCAGTTCAATAGAGCCATTTTACTCTCATCAGCCACTGAGAACCTTACGCGTTTCAGCGTCGTTACGCCTTGATCTCAGGTAGGTAACATTCAGTGATTGCAAGTGCTCTGATTAAGTCATGTGACTTCCACAAGGCACCACATATTCCACAATGCATTGGTGTAGCTTGTACAAACAAGGGCAATATGATGCTATTTGCTGTATAGCGTTATGCGCCGTTGTTGCACTTTTTGAAATTTGCATGTGGAATAAAATGTCCGAGTGCACAAAATGTATCCAAGAGTGGCTGCAGGTACTTTAGAAATGGCAAAATGTTCTGAAACTCTCTGAGTGAGGCACTCCCTCACTCACATCCCTTTCTTACCTCTATCACCAAGAGTAACCACAACAATCCATTCGGTTTGGTGTAGAGTGAGCGGGTCATGCCCCCAAAGGTGTTAGCAGCACCACAAAACAGACTCCATGCTGGGGGCTCCAACCCTGCAGGGCGGCTCCGGCGACAACGGGAATGGAGGATCCCGTCCATTGCATCACAAAAGAAGATTTGCCAAGCCCGGTTTCAGTTCAATAGAGCCGTTTTATTCTCATCAGCCACTCAGAACCTTACGCGTTTCAGCGTCATTACGCCTTGATCACAGGTAGGTAACATTCAGTGATTAAATATATATTTATTTTTTTCACTGAAAAAAACACAGGTTTCAGGGACGTTAAAGTTAGAAATTAGCATTTAAAAAACCTTAGAAATTCACTGAGGTGTTTCTACCCTGCCCCCTTTCCTTGCATATTATTAACTTTTTTTAACCTTTTTCTTGTGACTCTGTTCAACCAAGTCACAAGATGACTGCCAACACTTCCTGGTTTGAAGTGTTGACAGCCAATCATATTTGTTTATCTGAGAAACGTTTACATTTCTCAGGAACTACTGAATGATTTACACCATTTAACAAAAAGAGTGCACTTTGGACCAAGAGCTACCTTTCTGCCAAATTTGGTTTAATTCTGTTCAGCAGATCAGGCTGTAGCTGCGTCAACAGTTTTTAATGGACATTAACATGGAGAAAAAGCATTTTGGGACCCCCCTTTTTCTCAGCCCCCGCTTGACGGATCACAGCATTTTTTCAAGACAGCAGTTAAAGTGAATGGGCCAATAGCTTTCGAAAGTTCGCGAAGATTCATCAAACGGTGCCAAAGATATTGGTAAAAGGAAAAATGCTTTTCGAATAGAAACAATGTCCTAACTATAACTACCTACTGGGGACCACCAGTAGGTAATATATATATATATATGTGTGTGTGTGTGATTTTATTGTTAAAGATGAGCTTAGTTTATGCGGGCCTCAGTTTAAATGAACTCAAATTAAGTTGAATTGCTTTCCAGTCAGCCATGTATTTTTCCTTTCTCACATTTCAGGTACCAAGATGCACCAGTGTGAATTATTTAAATGTTTCACATTGGTTTGGTTTCTGTGTGAATGTTTATCTGTGTATGCTCCTTGGAGAGTTGAATAATGTACTTCACACCTCTGAGAAGAAAACACCGACCAAATTGTTTCATCCCACTGCAAGGTATCCATTGAAGGTCATGCAGCAGAGATGCCACTTTGTGATATGTAGGAAGAAGGCTGAAACTGGATATCAGGAAATGTTCCATCCTGATTAGTTCTCTTTGTGGAAAATGTATGGAGCTTTTCACTGTAACGATTTCTACAGCTTAATTGGGCGTTGCTGAGTTAGTTAGATTCATATGCCCTTTCACTTTCTTCAGCGGAGACGTTTTTCTTTGCTCCTGTACGAAAGAGTTAGACTCCTGGTCAAACTCTGTGGCATATTATCAAGACAGGAGATAACATTATCACTGCTTTAGCGGCAGAAAACTGCCGCTAAAACAGCGATAATGGGC
Source organism: Triturus cristatus (assembly GCF_964204655.1). Taxonomy (NCBI): domain Eukaryota; kingdom Metazoa; phylum Chordata; class Amphibia; order Caudata; family Salamandridae; genus Triturus; species Triturus cristatus. Next base: position 129,920,219 of record NC_140584.1, on the reverse strand, counting down.
TTGATAATTTGGAATTCCAATTGAAGCTCAGGTTAGATGTCCTTCACATACAACATGGGCTTCAATTTGAATTCCATAGAGCATATTATCAAGCCCATTATCGCCGTTTTAGTGACAGTTTTCTGCCGCCAAAGCGGCGATCATTTTATCGCCTGTCTTGATAATATGCACCTCTATTCCTAACTTACCTGATTACATCTTCATAAAATTTTGTTTTTAGAGGCTTTACTAGCTGACAGCTTTTGTCTTTCTGCTCACCAATATCCCGATTTATTTAGCTTAGCATATTAGGGCACTATGCTTCATGGGAAGCTGAGCCTGCTCAATATGCTTTAGGTTAACTTTAAGCAGTTTGTCTATGTATTTGCTATTTTGAATTAATTTGAATAATACTAAATGATACCTTTGTGTATTGATTACTGATTTTGACAACATTGAAGGATTTGAGTATTGTAATCTGTTAATAAACCTTTATGGTTTTCAAACCATCTGCTCTCTATGATCAATGTGGGGCCAAATGTGTTTCACTGTATATTTGGTTTGTTGAGTCACGTCTCAGTACAGGACTGAAGATCCATCCGCTTGAGCGCAGCTTGTACTAGAGTTTGCACCAAAGATCTGCATGGTGCAAATTCTGCTGCAACAGTGGCTTACATGATGTTAATAGTTGGATAACACGGGCAAAGTGCTTTATGGACATAGTTGTGGTGCCAGAATTTAAAAGTATTGTGGAATTAAAAGCGTTTCTATCTGTGCCATGTGTAACTGAGAAGAGTAAAACTTGATCACACAAGAATACCCCATCTGCGTCGTCAGAAGTCCCAAGCAACAGACTTGTTCTCATCCAAGTTCATTGTGAAGGAAGATAAAATAATCAGTTCTCTATAAAATATAATTTTAAACCTACTTTCGCCTGAATTCTCCTGCAGAAATATTTTTTTACTCAAAAATTATCTCACGGAAACATTTTTCAAAACAGCACTTTCTTCGTGTGTACAACAACATATGAAAATGTTGGCCCAGATATATTAAAACTTTCCGTTGGGTTTGTGTCACTTTTGTAATGCAAACCCAAAGCAAAATGTTGTGGTGGCATTTACAACGAAAGCAAATCATGATTTGTGTTGCATTGTAACCCAAAGTACTGCAAAGCTACCCAGCCCTGCACTACATTGCGTCAAGGGGCCATTCGATGGGTGGTGCATGGGTTTCAATGCAAACACCCATGATTTTGTGTTTCAAATCCCTGTCTATAATAAGGGGTACAATCCTGAGAAGAGAATAGAAAAAAGACCACAAGAGAAAAGAGAGAAAAAAAAAAGAAAAAAAACAACAACATTCATACTCCTCTCCACTTAAGAACAACACCCCCCTGCACATTACATATTAAAGATGCAGAGAAGTGGAAAAAATGACTTCGCAATAAAGCAATAAAGCAACACCACCCCCCTAGAGTGAGTTCAAAAAGTCTTGAGCCTGAATTTCAGAGACAAAGAATCTGGTTTGGCTTTGATAGATAATTTTCAATTTAGATGGGAAGAGCAAGAAAGCCTGGGCTACCTTAGACTGAAACGGTGTTATTAGCTGGCGGAGCTGCCACCTCCGCTCGACCGTAGCCGGACACAAATCAGGTCTAACGAAAAACTCACACCCTTTGCCCCTCCGCTTCCTATCGGGCCGAGCCAGTTCATAGATCTTCTCCCTGGCCAAAAAATTCTTTAAACTAATAAGGATGGCGCGAGGTTTGTCTTCTATTGGCCAGTACGCTTCTTTTGCTTAAATGGAAAGCGGTGAGCCTGCTGAATTTCAGTTTGCCAGTCCCATTGTTTGACCTCGGGGAATGCTTCACTAAAAAGTTCCACCACAAACAGCCTAATGTCCGACCCTTCGATTCCTTCCTGGACTCCCAGAATTCTTAGATTGTTCCGCCGAACTCTGTTTTCAAGGTCCGTGAGCTTCCACACAATATCTTCTCTTTGATTCTTTATGAGGTCTGTAGCTCCTCTCTGGGCAGCCATGTCATCTTCAAGAGTAGAAATCCTTGCTTCCGCTTCCCCAATTCTAGAGGCAATCTCTGAGCATGTCTTTGCTACTCTGTGGATAGAATTTTGTACCCTGCGACATGCACCCTGAGTCCGAGCACTTTCTTGCCGAGTTTCTTCGTGGTGGGCCATGATGGTCTGATAGATAACCGCCAATGTCATCTCGCCGGTATGTACATAGGAGGTATTGGCTCCATTCGAGTTCCCTACCTCAGTAGTATCACTCTCCATACCAGGCTGCACGGAGTAACAATAATCCCAGGCTAATGAACCTGCGTCAGGACAGGATGTTGGGGACCCCTGTTCTCTAGCTACTTTACGAACTGTACTAGGACCAGATAGTAAGTTCAGTGCTTCGCTGGTTCGCCAATCCCCCAGCTCACTGTCATCATCCGTCCAGTCCTTGTCCTCCCCAAAATCTTCCTCAGATGAACCTGTATGATCAGAAAGAGAGTAGAATTTATCAGCGCCTTCAGGGTCCCCATTTAAGCTTGAGCCTGGCGCTTGTTGAGTTGATTTCGACCTCGCGCCTGGCGTAGTTTCATTTAGCTGTAGCAATAATGGCTGACCTCCCTTGACTCAGTGGATTTTGCTATAGTTCCAGTAGCCAGAGCTGAAACTACAGCTCCCAGAGTTCCACAAGTTTGTAACATATGGACTGCGTTTTCAATAGTAGCTCCAGTCTCAGCATTGAGGTCCTCCCCTACTGCAATTGACATTGCAACATTATTTGCGGTTCCCCCCTTGCTACTGGGGAACCCAGCAGACATTAATGCGCTCAGGGGAGAAAGGCCAGCATCCATTTTATCTAAAGCTAGCTTTGCTGGGAGTTTTGAGGATACAGTTGCAGCAGGAGTTATAGAAACAGACTGACCTTTGTTAGCCGTAATAGATGGCTGTGGCGTCTTGCTCTTAACTGCCGATTTTTTAAACATAGTAGGAACTGTGTGCTTTGACTTTGACTTCGCTGTGACTGGAACCAGCGTCTCTACAGAAACTTGCCGGGTATGCAATGTTTCCTCACGGGTAGTTGCTCCCGAAATCAGTGGCGTCGCAGCACGTACCTCCTCGGTATTTACCTTCGAGGAGCTGCCCCCCCCGGGTGAGCGATGCACGTCTAGTGACGCCGGGAGTCGTAGCCGCGTTCTTCCCCTTTGGCGGAATATCCTCGCGCTGAAAGACGCCGCTACCAGAACTGCCAAAACAACACGCACAGAATCTTGCCCGCCAGGTGAAAATCCAGCAGGTAAGTCGACTCCTTGAGATGAGGAAGCTCCAAAGCATTCCGTTGCGCTAAAGATTTTTTTCCCAAATGCGGAGGTAGTGTTGCAAGGTTCTAAAATATAAATCCCACTATTCCAAAGCCTCTGGATCCATTACAAGAGCAGACTGGCGGGTCAGCCGGGAGAGAGTGTCACTAGCCAGCTTGCCCGGCCGAGAGTCCGGCCGCCATCTTGCACCTCCTTGAGGAAGACGTAACAAGGAGAATTGATTTCATTGCTCCTCGTTAATCCCTCTTTGCATATTGTGCTGCATTCTATACTGCACATACAAAGGCGGGAATACCTTAAAGCATAGTCTTTGTACAGGAACGGTCCCATAATGTAACAGAAACTATGCTTGCCACAAAGCAGACTCCCTTGCATTATAGAGCAAAGGTGAATGTATTGGCACAAGGCAGCATAAAGTGAACAAGCACAGGGGCAGAGCACAACAGCGCCACATCTTAGTATCCTAGTAGATATGATATGACACTATTCTGCTCTCTCCTGAAATGCAGAGCAACAGCTTTTACTTGGATCCCAGCATTGTGTGATTTCTTTGTAAATCTGGGCAGTTATTCACAAGAACACTGATATCCCGTATGTTTTCCCTTGCACCTGCGCTAAAAATGCTGCCTAGCGCCAATCCAGACACCCTTGCGCCATGGTGCAAGGGTGCCTGCATTGCAGTGATGATTTTTTTTGTGCAGGAAGGTACTCCTTCCTGCACATAAACAATCATTAAAGGCGATTAGATTCTTCTATCTGTGCTACAGAATGCAGCTCACATATAAAGAGCAAATAACGTGGAGAAATACAAGTATTTCTCCTCATTGCGCCACTCTAATGCCTGCTTTTCAGTGGCATTAGTTTTTTATGCTTCCTCAGATTTGCAGATCCTTGTAAATCTACGGCAGCGTCAAAAAGCAATTGGTGTTGCGGTGAAACGGCCACAACAACACCCAGCGCACGCCCCTTTCTCGCAAAGTGATGCATGTAACGGGCCGTATTTACAAGGCCATGAAAAGCCAAGCAGGGTGGCTTTGAGTGGCCTTGTAAATGTAAGCCCGCACACAGCGCCACAGTAGCATCTAAAAAAGTGATGCTTCAGTAGTGCGAGGGCCTTGTAAAAATGCCCCTCTGTTTCCTTGGCCTCTTGGCATTATTCCATACTAACGCTCCTCTGGTCATAAACAGGAGTAGGATCCTGTTTCATCAAACCTCTATGGGGCTTATTTACAAGAAACTGACCCATCTCCGCGTTTGAGCAGGGATGCATCAGTTTCCTTGCGCCAGGCAAAGAAACCCTTGTGTTACCATTGATGCGTTGTGTTTACAATAAGTCAACGCATTGCTGAAGTTGTGTCGCAAGCAACTCCAGCGATGAATGGGGGAGGCCTATGCTCAATAAACTGTCCCACTCATTAGGCCTGCCCCAAGCATGCGTAAGGTTTTGACGCAGTTGTGTCCTAGAAGTAGCGCAGTGAAATCTTGTAGATTTCACTGCGTCACTTCTACGAGACTTTTATCATTGGAGCGCCCACCCGGCATACATTATACCTGACACAGGCATAATGTGACGCAGGGCTTTACAACTTGACGCAACTCCCTAGATGCGACACATTGTAAATGGGCCACAACGTGGCGCATTGTTTATGCTGCCACTGTTTGTTTACAACGGCGCAAAAGTGTCACAAGGGGCTTGTAAATCTGGCCCCATTTATTATACCGTTAGTATATTAGAGTTGTTGAGCATTAGCTGTTAAACACTAAAGGTATTTTATCTTTATTATTTTTGTAAGTACCTCTTTGCTCCTCGTGTCTGTGTCTTCCCAATGAAGCACATTGTGTTTGTCTTTGTTTTCCCTTTGCTTCCGACCCTCCTGGCTGTTCTGTGCACGTAGCAGGCTGTGTCAGTGGATATCTTCTGCGAGGCTCTAGGTTTGCAGATGTTCCACCAGTTCTTGGTATGCAGATTTGTGTTATTGTATCCAAGGGTGGATTGTGGGGTGCATATCAGTGTCGCTAGGCCTGTTTTTTAAGGACACTGTTCAACCGTATTGTCGGACCTTCTGCAAGTCTTTCTTCCAGTTGCTGGTCACTTGTTCTCTCAGTGGCACTGTTAGCACAATATTGAATAATTAGCAGTTGGCCCATTATATCGGTCTCTGTCACTATTATTCTATTCCTTATGTTAGTGCTGGTGTGTAGAGGGACATTAATTTTCTTCCTTCTTCCCCTCAATAATGAATACAGTTCCCAGTAGCAGCAGCGGCAGCTCCATTCGGGCGGAGGAGCGCCGTCTTACCCTGCCACCATCAGTACACAAAACGATAATCAAAAGGGTTTTAAACCCATTTTATTATTGTTTTATTTTAAACCTCTGGACCCACCTCCAGGATTCTGACCAGTTTAAGGGGCGGGTCCAGGAGATGACACTGCTGGTGGGGGAGAGGTGGGCACTCCCTTCACTGCGCATTAAGTGTTTGGCCGGCCGTCTCAGACGGGCCAAACCCCTCATGTGCAAGAAAGCTCTCTCCAGACTCTGCTGCAATTGCTGGGGCTGGAGAGAGCAGGCACAGGCTGTCAGTCTGCCTGGGAATGCAAGTTGACAGCGCTTAGGCCAATCCTAAAGCTGCTCTCATCTGAGAGCCGCTTCAGGATTGGCCGCCGGGAAGGCTTGGAACCTGTGCCCAGCCCCAGTGCCAGAAAGATCTGATGCGCGGCAGACGGCAGCAGCATTAAGGTACGTTTATTTTTATTTATTTATTTTTTGTACTCAAACCCTCCCCACCTCCCTCATCCCTCCTCCCCTCCACACTCCCCCGGCCTGGCCCGCTCACCCCCACTTCGGAAGGGGGCGGGCTGCTACTGCCAAGTAGAGCCAAGGCTTGAGAGTGAATGAGCTAGGAACATAGAGAACTAGGGAATTTTCTGTTGCAAAGCTCCATTTGGAAACATCCTGGGCTCTAGGACACTGCCACTGGTGCCAACGCACCAGGCTCTAACTTCCGAAAACCCTGTGTTTCCAAGTATATTTTGACTTTACTATCACCTGCTACCGAGTTCCTTGCCTCTATCAATTTTCAGGCATCAGTGTCAAAATAACTCAGTGAATAATGTTTTTCCTAGAGAGAGATTGCAGTTTTGTCTAGTGGCAGTTTTCACTCACCATAATGTCGTGCAGAGGTTTAATATGCCTGCTAAAAAGTACGAGTACCGTCCAGATCACAAAGCACATATAATGTAGCTAGATCAGTGGCTTACTGCTTTTGTCAGAGAGATCCCTTTGTAACTTGCAGTATATAGGTTAAAATCTTAAAATAGAACGGTTAGCTATTAAGTGCCATCAAAGAGAGGCAAAAAAACTGCAAGGTACAGGTTGGAAAGTTATGATTTTTTATAAATCAATTCTTATTAGTAAAGACAAGCCCGAAACCATAGGGTTACATTTTAAATTCATAGATAATGCTTCTACAGACAAAGCACTCTTTAGCTATACTTTCTACCAATATGGATGACATGTGACTCCTATACCTTGTAGTCCTCTGTCTTATGTAACATTTCCCACACACTGATCTACACACGTATGATTCATTATCTCTGTGTATTGTGTGTGTGATGTAAAGTGCTCTGACACTCTACACTGGTATGAGTAGTGCTATGAAACAAAATAAATGTATGAGAGAATGCATGGTTATGGAGACTTAAGGGGCACTGTTAAAGGGTGGTGGTGAGGAAATCTGTACAGAAGGAGGTCATTGGGAGGTGCCAACAAACATTGTCGCACAGGAAGCCACCAGCACTAAACCCGGCCCTGCCTGGACTCGTGGTATGGCAACACATACGTTTTCAAGCACGAGTCTGGGTCTTAGGATGGTTTAATCCCCTGGTAGCATGACCTATACCACCAGATCTCGAGTTCAGACCTATTCTGCCTGTGGATCTTCTCTATAATTCCAGAATACCTTATACAAATAAGTCACCATCAGCACTTTAGAAAACCTTCCCAAAAGTTTGATTTGCAATTGTAAATACAGCAAACTCTCCCTACATGTGGAAAGCTACAGCAAATGTGATATTATTTGACTTGGCACCATTCTCTTCCAGCCCTCTGTCTGCTATTTAGCTTTATAATAGGACTTGCAGCTTGTATTCACAACTAAGATAGCTGCCATTTCGTGGGAATTGCAAATCATGTGGGAAATTATTTAGCATGGAACCAGTTGGGCACACACATCCGGCCTTGCCATAGTGCACATATGGCGCTATCATAATAATGCTTAGACTCCATGTGTAGAAATATTTCAGTGGGATTTCTATTTATCTAGTGCAGCATGTCAAACAAGACAAATTTTACCCTGTCTACATCATTGGAGTTGTAACAGCGAATACGCAGGCACAAAGGGCCCATGAGGTTTTTGAGGGATACTGAAATTGCCCTTTTCTTGGTGTTTTCCCCACTCTCTTCAGTTGCAGCACCTCAAGGCCTTGTGATTCTTGGGCTTCATTTCTGTATCCTGTTGGGATTTGAAGCTCATAACAGCATGCCTTTGCCTGGAGAGCAGCGAATCATACCATCATCCTAGGCTGCTAAAGATCAATGTCCACTGCTTTGTTTTCTCAAACCGTGTTTCTGTACCGGCTGGCTTCTCTCTCTCTCTCTCTCTCTCTCTCTCTCTCTCTCTCTCTCTCTCTCAATTGCTTTCTCGCACCAGAGGGTTGGTAAATCTAGAGTAACGCATGGTAGGGCAAGGTGCTGCCTTGCATTACTCACAGGGCCGGCTTTAGGACTGGTGGCCCCTGTGCGACAATGTTTGTTGACCCGCCCCCCTAATGACATCCTCGCAACAGATTTCTTATCTGCCACCATTTGGCAATGGCCCCCCAAATCTCCATAACCACTGTCTTTTAGATTCATTTAGTTTTATACCACTGATACCAGTTTAAGGTGTCAGAGCACTTTACATCACATATACATTGCATGGAGACAATCATACCTGTGTAAATCAGTGTATAGGAAATGTTAAATAAGACAGAGGACAGCAAGGTGTAGGAGTCACATGTCATCCATACAGGTAGGCAGTATAGTTAAAGAGTCCTTGGTCTGGAAAAGCACAAATTCTGAATTTAAAATGTAACACCATTGTTGTGCAAAAAGAACATGTAGCTCTCATATTTTCCTTACAGTTTGCATGGAGCTCTTTGAGGATAGTTAATAGCTCACAGTTCTGTATTAGGATTTTAGCTTATAAACTGGAAGCAACAAAAGAATCTCTCCGACAAAAGCGATAACCTTTTAACCTATTTATAGTATATGCACTTCGTGATCCTAATGCAACACGTTAATTGCAGCATGTATATTAAGTAGGGGTGGGCGACAATTTCCGTTCCGCTCGCGGAAATTGCGACAATTCGACATTTTCGCGTTCTGCGCGGAACGCGAAAATGTTGAATTGTCGCAATTTCCGCGAAGGAATGGAAATGGTCGCCTTGAGTCCTTCCTTTCCTGTCACAAAAATTAAACCTCAACAGGAAGCACTTACAGATATAAATAAAGCAGAGGCCCGAGTTGAAGCTCAAAATCAGTAACGCATTAATCAGCACAAAACATTCGGGAGCTAGGTCGAGGCTGGGCAGGTGTGCTTTTCTCCCCATATCTACCGTCAAAAATTACCTGTGATCTTTGGTGGAGCTCTGTGCAGCCATGACTTTCTCGAGCGCAATCCCCTTGTAGTTCCTGACACCAGGAGGTTCTGTCTCCTCATCTGCTGCTCTGATCGGTCTCTGGCCCTTTATAAACAAGAGGCATGTGAACTGCATGGAAGCCCCGCCCCACACACCAGCGGTGGGCAACGTCTTCCCGCCCTTTCCCCCACTATGATGGACAGCTGACTCGAGGGACCCCAGGGCCGTCGGCGCCGTGGCAAAGTTAGCACTTACTGATTAGCCAGTAGAAAGTACTCGAGTAGAGGTATTGCACAAAACGGTGGCATCTTCTTGGGTAAATATGCAGGGCAGGAATCATTCTGGCACGATGCTCCTGTAACAAAAATGAAACCCCAACCGGAAGCACTAATCTCCGCGATCACGCGAAATATCGCGTGATCGTGGAGATTTTGTGCCGTTTCGCGATATTTGGCGAAAGGCACTTCCGCTAATTCCGCCCACCCCTAATATTAACCCTCTGCACTAGGATGAGTCAAAACTTCCACTACCATACAAAGCTTCAGTCTCTCTCCAGGAAGAACATTAATCACCAGAGTTATCTCGACATTTTTATTGATGCTTTAAAATTGCTGGGACAAGGAATGTGACCTCAGGTGCTTTTAAAACAATAAACATGGCGCCCCCACCCCAAGTCAGCGTCCGGTGCGGTGGCACCGATCGCATCGCCCTAGAGCTGGCCCTGGTCACTCAGCCCTAGGGAAATATTCCATGGGTGGAGCGTTGGTGTTCCTACGCATCCACCCTTGGATTATGGCGCATTCCCAGATTCACCATGAGTGGAAGACCTGAAAATGTGTCAAAATGCTACGCTTTTCCAGGGGAGGTGTAACTAGGAGACTTTCTCCTCACTTTCTCCTCTTTCTAGATGTGTTGCATTCTGCAGCACACAGAAAGAGGAATAAGCCCCAGAGGATTCTTTTTGTGTAGGAATCTGTCCCTTCCTGCACACAAAATCCTGCATGCAATGCAGGCACCGTTGCAAGGGTGCCTGTGTTGGTTCTAGGCAGATAAAAGTGTGCCAAATGCATAAAGAACAATCGATGGACAGAATGCAGAAAAATGTCATACATTCACCCCTGTCCAGAGATCTGGGCCTAAACACATCGTTTTTTTGCTCACTGTGCCATTCCAGTTTGGACCCAGCCATATGCAAATCAGTCTTGACCCTGCGCCCAATGGGAACAGTCCATCACGAACTGCCAGGCCAGGTCCTCCCTGGACTGGAAACAAGCATCCTAGGGCCAGTTTCGGGGTTTCACCCCTCATCAGCTAGGATAGCTTGACTCCAGTGGCATGGACGTCTGGGTATACCCGAACCACTCGGGGTGACAAATGCAAAAAGAACAATTGATGGACAGAATGCAGAACAATGTCATACATTCAGCCCAGTTCAGAGATCTGGGTCTAAATCCATCGTTTTTTGCTCACCATGCCATTCCAGTTTGGACCCTGCCTTATGCAAATCAGTGTTGACCTGCACCCAATGGGAACAGTACGGCCGGAACTGCCAGTGCCAGCGCAGAGAGAGAGAGAAGGAATGCACCATATAATGTTAAATATGACGCATTCCTGCCCTCTCCCTTTCATGCATTTTAGCGCAGCATGTTGTCTTGCTGCTTTGCATCAAATATTGAAAAGTCTGCCCTTAAATGTTTTCATGAAAGAAAAACACAACAAACACTAATAATAGCCTACGGAGATGTCATGTTATGATGGAAATGACTTGCTAATAATGCACGCTTGAAGCAAAGTTTTCACCAGCTGGAACATCAGGAAAACATTCTAGTGTTAATTGTGTGCACAAAATAAAACCATATGATGCTGAATTTGAATACATATGTTTTCTTGCAATACTTTGATCAGTGGAAGATGACATTGATACCCTATCCCCTATCTCTGCTTGCAACTGGCTTCAAGAAGAGTCACGTGCTTGGCTAGTGGTGAGGCCCAGATGTTGTGATGAGATCCAAACAAATTACAGGAACTGCTTGGAAGGTTGCAAATAAGAAATATGCTGCCTATTCGCTCAATTTCTCTCATTTGTTACTATTTCCTTTAAAAAATGTTCAGGAAATCAACTTTCAGCCACACTAGTTTTACAATAGTGACCTTTTTCATATCAATTGTCTTCTTCAATTAAAGAAATGAAATTCAATCTATAGCCTAAACATATGCTTTAAAAGAAGCATTTCAGTTAGGACAGAAATGTCCCCTACATTGCCCACTCCCTGAGTTACCCTAATGCAGGTCTCAACTGTTTTCTGAATTTTCTGGCCTCAGCGTGCACAACCATCATGTGTGCATGCTGAGGGCTACTTAGACTAATTTGTATCTGAGACTCAGATTGGGGATCTAAGTTTTGGAGGAGTGCACCATGCGTGCCTTCCTTATCATCCCTTATCAGCTGCATGAACTTGTGACAGCACGTGCTTTAATACATGGATGTAAAGCAGGTACTTTTCCTTCTTCTCCGCAAAGAGTGAGAAACATATTGGCATCGCCTCTCTCTCAAGGCCTGCCCGCAGTGCTTAATTTGAGCCGGTGGTTGCTGGTGGACAGCACCAGCACTTATTTTTGGGGGCTGGCACTTATTTGTCTGCATAAGGCATTTACTGTGAGCAAAAGACGCATATGGGAAAGACGGAGGAAGAGAAAGGCGGGAAAGTGTCACAAAGGGAGAAAGCAGAAAGCTGCAAGAGTGAGCTGAAAGGGCAGGGAGTGGCTGTAAATGGAATAAAGAGGTCTGAGATGGCTTTAGGATTACGCTGTCTCAGTATTCTGTGCTCGCACATTTAATTGCAGCAGCCAAGCATTTGAGGAAATATGAATTTTTATGATCAATTGTGTCCCTTATCTTAGACCCCAACGGCTTCATGTACGTGCTACAAGTACATGTATGTTCCCTCCACTTCCAGCTATGAAGACGCAAATACATTTGCGTCCAACGTTAACATGTCCTCTTTCAGATCCACCCTGAATGGGTCGAATATTCCGTTCCTAAGTATGCCTTGCCACCGTCTTTATATGGTGCACCTTTCACGTTTTTCAGCTCTGGGGAGTTAGGCCCTGAATTCTGCCATCAAGCCTTTTTCCTGCCTTCTGCCTCTGAATGCTCCAGCCTGGACCTGCATCTGTATCCATGACCTTTGTCTTACTCCCTGCGCGGCTAACGGTGCCCGGCTCGGCCTGTTGCCTGCCAAGACTGTATTTAGCCTTCAAGTTATCTGCTCCGCTCCTCGAAAAATACATTCCTGTCTAGTAGTTTAGGTAAACATCCCTCCAGCTGCAGAGCAAAGGGCCCGGCCTTACTGTCTCCGTGCAAGTAATTCATAGCTCCTGTTACCATGGTAGGCCCATGCTCCCTCGCATCTCATGCAGACACGTAGACGCTTATACATGCACTAGCAGTCAGTATAGGATAGCCTCTGCCCGAGAGACCTTTCCTTCCAGATAATACAGTTCCTTAAACACAAGATATTAGATACGATTCGGGATTAGGTTGTTCTGACATCCCAGACTTCTGTCTCCTCATGTAGGGCTAAATGTCAAGTCCCCTTCACCCTCCAGTTACACGTCAATCACACGTCATGCTGCTGCACGCGCATCTCTGCCATGTATTTCTGCTGACATTGCAGGATTCTCTTATGGATCCACCCACCTGTGACATCTTCATAATGACGTTTCTAGTACACGCCCTTATGCTCGATCCCTTCCCGAACCTTCGTGGTGACGGAACCCGATTGCCTGGTTCGAACCAATTCCTTTGTAAGGAATAAAACCCCTTTTAAAACCTCAAATATCACGGATTCTGCCTCTTATTTATTCTGAGTTATCCTTATTGAACTTTACCGCATAAATTAAGTACAGGTAATTAAAATTTACCACATAATTGGCGCCCGAACAGGGACTCCTCCCCCACCCCACGCGCCGGAGGTGCGTTGCAGACCCGGTCCCCTGCCACAGCCGGACAGACAACTACGCGTATCCGCAGGATTTCCTATACCTCCCTCAGGCCAACGGAGGTGACTGAGGCTGCGATCAACACCCAGACGAGGCGGTGAGGAGTGCGGAGGATCCCGACCAAAGCCTAGCTGAGAGAGCAATATCCGAGGTATACAGAGGCCCACCAGGTTCCGAAGTTCCGAAGTACCTATGTCACGAGTCGAGTCGAGTCCAGTCCGGTCCAGTACAGTTCAGAGTTTCCGAGGCCTTCCGTTCCGTTCCGTGCTTCCCGGTGAGTACCGTTGCTGGGGACGCATCTAGACGTGCGCATTAATTTGTGCCGGTCAAGACGGGTTTGGGTACACAGACCCGGTCTGCACTGTTTTAGCGGTGTATCTGTACTGTTTAGCAGTACATCCAGTATTATGCAGTTAGCTAGTCTTATTCTAATTATCGTTGTTCGTTTTAAAATATCTTAATATGTTTTAAATGTCGTGGTATGAGTGATTGTTCGATCTTCATTACTGTGTTTATTGTATTAATTGTGTTCAAGTCCGAGTCAGAATCAAGTAGCAAGGTTTAGGATGCCGTTCTTCTCAAAACTAAGACAGATAAAAACTAGAAAAGGGATACTCGAGGAAGCCGTTCCCATTCCACCTAGGGACACTCCAGGGTACTTTATGTACCATAAACATGGCCTAGATGCCATATTAGATCTCGATTTGTGGGTGGACTACACCAAGGATTTAGCAGAGAATCAGAGATGGCCCGCTGCTGGGACATGGGATGCAGATTGCATCATGAGAGTAGAAGAAGCATTATGGAAAAAGAAAGCCAGACAGTCACAGAAAGATGCCATTGAATTATGGCGTAAAGAATCGCATAGACGCACAGAGAAAGCGCTCAGAAAAGAAGAGAAAAGTAGGGAGGATTCAGACAAAGCCCGAGAAAACGTATTAGTTGAAGAAGGTATCCGAGTAAAAGCAGAACAAATAGACAGACAACGAAACACTCTTATGAATGGTATGTATCCTCTTCTGGCCGAGGGTTTACCTAAGGCCACCCTGGGAGTACCAAAAGATCTGCGATCTCCATTGCTTCCGACTAAATTGCACCACAAGACCGCAAAGGACATTTTCCTTTCTTCCTATTTAGACGATGCAGCCCCCGAATATGTTAATGTTCCGCCGCCACGAACACCACCTGCTAACGACGCTCGACCCCGAGATAATCCGCCCCCACCTCTGCAGCAACATACTACTCCTCCCGTTCCAAACCTTCCGCCTGTTCCTCCACTCCTTCCTGCACCTATTCTCCCTACCTTACACCCAACAAATCCTTTTGGACCTAGCACCTCAGGAGGTGCGACAGGAGGTTTTCATACGCCACCACCAACACATCGATTGACTTATAGGGATTTAGCACACCAACGTACACCTCAAACAGCGAATTACGACATACTTAAAGAGCCTCTTACAGACTGTAGATATGATCCAGTACCCGGTAAAGACGACAGAATGATGCTATCATCAGTACGTCTACGACGAGTTGCGAACTATTTAATGATACTACCAGGAATGATTGATCATCTAGACAAAATATATCACTTTGTCCAAACAGGGCAAGGTCCTGAAAGTATTGGCGAGGCCATGGCATACCAGAAAGTGGACACGCAAAAACTGTTGTTACGCTTCTTCATAAACTGCCTGATAAGAAACAGAGATAGGCCTAGTGTAGACCCGGAAGAAATGAAAGCACTTAACAAATGGGGTCAGAATATAGCAGACGGAAAACATGATAAACAGAATAGTATAAAAAACATGTAACGAAGGATCCGAAAAACAGTAGAACAAATAAGTGAAAGAGAACAGCCTGAAAGAGAACTAGATGCAGATAAGACTGAATCCTCGGAGGAGGAGGAACAACCAGAAATGACAACAGGACAATTACAATTACCAGCTAGAGAAATGATAGCTTATGTAGATAAGGGAAGATCATTTAATAATTCAATGCGTCCGATACGTCCAGAAAGTAAGAGAATTTTTCAAGCAGCCATGTCAAATCCAAAGACCCCCGAACACTTATTTCAGGCTACTGATAAAATACTTCAAGAACGAATGGGGTACCATGTACTCGATTCTATGGATGAACAAGAATTAGCCAGGTCAGCAGTACAATGGGCTGACAGTTCTGATAAATATATTGATGACGCGCTAGCACACGCGTTTTTCTAATCTTTCACCAGACGAACAGCGTTTAGCTGGTATGTACATGATACAACACCTCCTTATATTGTATAAAGGCCAACACTCCGATCCTGGTCCCCTACCTGATATACTGATAGAACTACTCATGAAGAAATGGAGAGGTCTAGGTACCGATCTAATTAAAGTAATTCTAGAACATCGGCACAGATACAGTGCCTTCCTGAGTCCACAGCTTGATCCAGCTCCCTCCATGGAAAGAAAAATGTATTACATAGACAGACAGAATCCCTTACGCGAAGTGCACCCAGTTAGAAATGATGATAATACTTTTAGACGCGTGTTTGTGTACACGCCCATAACTAAAATAGAACTATTGGAAATGAAAAAATTAGTGCCCAGCCATGACAGAGATCCAGCAGGTTTTCACCGTGAAATAAAAGACATGTTACTCATGGGTGATTATACCTATCCTGACATTATGAAAATATTAAAAGTATTATTGCCTGCCGGTATTTACGAGAAACTCAAAGAAAAAGAATGGGAGGTGGGAGAGCAAAAGATTGATTGGACTGCATTAGAAAACGAAGAAAATACCCGAACTCCAGGCCTAGGGCTTGGGGACAAAACTAAAGCGTTACCAGGATTGTTAGTACAAGTATTGCCACGTTTATTAACTACGAAAAAGGAAGACTGGGGTGCAATCTCAGCCTGCAAACAGAAACCCGATGAAGACACTAGTGATTTTTATTCCCGATTTGAAAAATGTTTTGGTATTAATAGCGGCCTGAAAGCAAGTAGCGATTCATATCCACATCTTTTTGTAACAAAATTAGTCAAGAATTCCCTGCCCCAGGTTAAGAACAGAGTATTGAAAGTCGAGAGCACTTGGCAAGCTAATACCCCGTCACAAATGTTACAAATGTTACAGTACCACCAGAATAGAATTAGAGAAGAACAAGAACACGAACAAAGACGTATGAAAGACACGAAAATGAAAATGCTCGTTGCTCAGTCAGTTCCAGCTGACGGTCAAAAAAAGGGTGCGACACAGTCCAGTAATTCAGCGGCTCCTGTTAAAGGGACATGCAACTATTGTAAACAGCTAGGTCATTATATAAACGATTGTGCAGTTCTGAAACACAATATCTCTACGGGTAAAACCAAGGAGAGACCGCGTCCACCTAGACAGGACCAGATCCAACCACAAGTACCTCAGAATGTACAGCCTATGCAAGCTTCACAACAGACCGTAGCAGTACCGCAGCCACAGCCTATTGCCACAACACAAAACACGACACAACAGATGTACCAGTATGCACAAAATGACTATCCCGATTATCAGCGATACACATGAAACAGCCTAGAGAGGGAGGTTGGCTTGCCTCTTATTGAGGTTCCTGTAGATCAAGAGGGTCCCTACGTACATAGTCAGGTATTAGGGAAAGACAGAAAGTTTTTAATTGATACAGGGGCAAGCAGAACTACAATAAGTCATGACGAGGTTCCAGGGGCACCCCTCTCAGGCTCACAGAATGTTTCCCTTGGATTTTCAGGAAAGCCTATTGTTAACGAAGTATCGCAACCTCTTCCTCTTGCAGTTGGTCCATTGACACGGACTACAGATTTATTGCTTACAAAATCATGCCCAGAAAACTTGTTAGGTATAAAGACACTGAAAGCTCTAGGAGCTGTAATATGTTGTTCCCCGGAAGGGGTACGACTATTTTTGCGTGACTTTAAAGGTCACTACGTATTTAGAGACATAGATCACCGGTTACAGAATGTCCCTGCACATTTATGGGCACAAGGCCCCACTGATGTAGGTTGTATGCACATTACACCATATCGAGTCACACTCAAAACAGGAGTGGTATTACCACGAATTCGACAATACAAGTTACCTCCAGATGCTGTAGTGGCTTTGCTGCAAATCATTGACGAGCTCATTGCACAAGGAGTGGTTGTGGAAACCGACTCCAATGTATGTAATTCTCCTATCATTCCAATTCTTAAACGTACTGATCCAAATGCACCCCCAGTTTATCGATTAATTATTGATCTGCGCGAATTGAATAAATGCATTGTACCACAGTATCCCGTGGTTCCAGACATCTCTTCATTATTGACAGCTATTGATTCAGAAGCAACGTTCTTTACTGTAATTGACCTCAAGAACGCCTTCTTTAGCGTCCCAATCGATCCGGAAAGCCAATATTTGTTCGGATTCTGTTTAAATGCACGAAGCTTCAAATTTGCACGCGCACCTCAAGGATTCACAGAAAGCCCCAGCATCTATAGCCAAGCACTGAAAAGACAACTTGACAGTATCCACATGCCTGTTAACACTGCCCTGCTTCAGTATGTCGATGATCTGCTGATCACCGCCCGAAGCGAGTCCGAATGTGAAAAAGCATCACTGACGGTTTTACATTTTCTGGCCGACAAGGGGCACAAGGTGTCCCCTTCGAAGCTGCAATTCTGTGTTCAGCAAGTTGTGTACCTTGGGCACTTGCTGTCCAAAGGGGGGAGACAGCTCACACCTGACCGCATCCAGTTAATTGTAAACATGTCACCACCCAAGACACAAAAGGAGGTGCGGGCCTTCATAGGCCTCACTTCGTACTGTAGACAATGGATTCCCCAATATGCATTTCTAGCAAAGCCACTCATTCAGTTGACAACCCAGGAGGCAGCGACATCGACTGTCCTCCCTTGGACTCAGGAACATACACAAGCTTTTGAAGACTTAAAGAAAGCCCTATGTCAAGCACCTGTTTTAGCGACACCATGTTACAGTAAGCCTTTTACACTTTTTGTCACAGAACTCGAAGGTACTGCCTTGTCAGTACTCACTCAGGAACAAGCAGGTTCACACAAACCGTGTGCTTACTTTTCTAGCACATTAGATCCAGTAGCCCAGGCTCTGCCTACGTGCTTGAAATCAGTCGCAGCGACAGCTTTAGCGATCAGACAAAGCGATTCCCTAGTATTAGGACATCAATTGACAGTGCAAGTTCCACATTCCGTGGAAGTTCTTTTAAACCGAACACAGACCCAGCACTTGACTATAGCACGACTGACAGGTTATGAATTGACATTGTTTCAGCCACACATAGAAATCAGACGCTGTAGTACATTAAATCCTGCCACACTTTTGCCATTAAGTGGAACAGACCCATTGGCACATGATTGTATTGAAGTCATTACTATTACGACGAAACCCAGACAAGACTTGACAGACATTCCATTACCAGATCCAGACCTGACACTTTATGTGGGTGGTTCATGCATGAGAACAAGTACAGGAGAGTTAGTGGCCGCTTACGCAGTCACGACAGACACCAAAGTCATTGAAACGAATTGTATTGACACCTTGTCAGCTCAAGCAGCAGAGCTCATCGCTCTGACACAAGCCTGTATTCAAGCCAAAAATAAGAGAGTTAACATATACACAGATTCACGTTATGCATTCGGAGTTGTACACGACTTCGGAGTCCTCTGGCGAGAAAGAGGTTATCTAACTTCTCATGGTGCCAACATTCAACAAGGTCCCCTCATTCAAGCTCTGTTAGATGCAATACATCTGCCTACTGCGATATTTATCATGAAGTGCAAGGCCCATACAAAAGTCACCGATATCATTTCCCAGGGTAACGACCTGGCAGACCGAACAGCTAAGCAAACAGCGCAGAATCGGACTCATGCAACTGACTTGACAAAGACAATAGTTCCGACATCGACACACTGCATGACAGTTAGGGATCCCGCCCTTGATGTAATTGACATACAGACACATGCTACACCAGAGGAAATCAAGAAATGGACTGAACTAGGAGGGATCCAAACAGATCAGGGATGGATGACGAAGGGAAAATCGACATGGTTTCTCCCCGACTCCATGGTTCAAGTTATCATTAACACAATACATAGTCCAGCGCATCTAGGAGAGAAAGCTATGCTGGACAGTATTCAAAACATTTGGTTCAATAAACACTTACGAGCAGCAGCCAAACAGAAAGTGCGTATTGCATGATTTGTTGTCAGTTCAACCCAGGTAAAAGCATTCCTGTAGAGCAAGGTGGATTTCAACTTCCCGATCACCCTTTTGAAGTCCTCCAGATGGATTATATCCAGATGGAACGTTGTCGAGGATTCAAATATGTCCTCGTAGTTGTATGCGCACTTTCCCGATGGACAGAAGCATATCCAGTCCCAGATTACACTGCTCCGACCACTGCCAAGCAGCTGGTTCGTGAATTCTGCCCACGGTATGGTTTGCCCCGTATCGTGTACTCAGATAACGGTCAGCCGTTCTCATCCGAGCTAGTGAAACACATTACACTCCTGTTAGGCTATCAGTGGAAATTCCACTGTGTCCGGCATCCCGAGGCAGCAGGTCTCGTGGAGCGTCATAATCAGACTCTGAAAATTCGACTTTCTAAAATCTGCAGAGAGAAAGGCGTCGACTGGATAGTAGCTTTACCAGTTGCGCTCTTTTACATGAGAATGATAGCACATTCTCGAACAGGGCTATCCCCGTACGAGGTGGTCTTCGGTAGGCCACCAAATATGTGGGGGACGCCTATACCTCGTAAAATCACTGATGTTGATTGCAATATGCTGACAGATTACCTTGCTTCCTTGATGTCTGCACTACAATCTTGCCGTTCACAGGTAGCTGCAGCCTTTCCCGACAACACCGAGGTGAAGCCCCATGAAGTGGTTCCCGGTGATTACGTGTTTATAAGAAATTTCGATAGGAGGAGCCCGCTGGAGCCTCGCTGGCAAACGCCGAAATTAGTACTTCTGACCACGAGGACAGCAGTGAAGATTGAGGGTCGCAAGGGTTGGCTGCACTCGAGCCATATCAAGAAATTTCACGGACTGCCTTCTGATTTGAACTCTCAGCCCTGCCCTCCTCCACAGACTGACTCAAAACTCCCCCTGGTCGAGAAAACTGCTTCCCAGGAATATAAACTGAAACTAAGGTCTAGCAAGTCAGACAATTTAATTGTTTAAGTCCTCTACTAGGTGAATCGGTTAAATTAGTTTCTGACATGTATCCCCTAGACCGAAAGAGAGAGAGA
This sequence comes from Triturus cristatus, assembly GCF_964204655.1. Lineage (NCBI taxonomy): Eukaryota > Metazoa > Chordata > Amphibia > Caudata > Salamandridae > Triturus > Triturus cristatus. Next base: position 129,899,949 of record NC_140584.1, on the reverse strand, counting down.
GATAGACAGCAACAGCTCAAGAAACGTGCATATTGTAAATCACTTCGTAGTCACTGTATAGTGACATTATTGATTATGTTTTTTCTAAATCTTTTGATTATTGCTGCAAGTATACTGTTGCACATATACTACCCTATTTTCAAGCGTGCACATTCTGCTTTCAATGTTACTGCCGAACACTCTTTTAGCGAATTACCTCCGCATGAGTTGCCCTACAGACTTGCGCAACAACACATTCATTAGTATGTTACATCACTCCCATCAGACCAACAACGCTACAAATTGTTGGATATGTGGCCGACTCCCTCCCTACCAGAAATACAAGGGAGTTCTGCCCCTCTTTCCGTATCCGTTCACACACAATGGTTCCTGTGGTGCATGGTTTAGTTTGATTAATTCTTTAGATTCAAATACCGTAGTTTACCAGGGCAACTGGGTATGGGGAAACCTGAACTTAGTTTTGCTTAAAGCCTGCTACCCTAACAAAAAGGGACTTCCCAAAAGGACAGGAACTGATCTAGAAAACGAAGTATATGGATTAGGTAACTTTACACTTAACCTCATGATTCTGAATGTTGAATCCGAAGCTGCACCAGTCTTGCCTGCTATGTCAGTATTACCAGTCAAAGGTGAATTATGTGCAAGAAAGAATGGTTCAGTACACCTGGGTCATAGTAAATGTACTACTGTGATCGAATTCAGTGATCAAGGCAAGTCTACATTTAGAGCTTCCCGTCATTCCTACTTCATTTGTGGTCATACCGCATATATACGTTTACCTCTAGATTGGGATGGTACCTGTTACATTGCATTCCTTCTGCCACCTGTTTTCCTAGCCCCTCCTGATTATCATAGAAATACCCATCTAGTACACAATAGACCCCAGAGAGATCTCCCGATTGTCGACTACACTGAAACGGCATGGGAACAATACACAGACTTCAATAAAGGTCTCTTTCCCTACATAGGTGTTGTCTCTAATAGTAAACTGATACGAAAATTAACCAGAACCCTTGAAGCAGTAGTGAATGAAACTACTTCTGCCCTAGGCAACTTAACGGAGGAGCAGTCTGCGATGCGGATTGTTGTTCTCCAAAATCGTCTTGTCCTTGACGTCATCCTGGCCGATAGGGGCGGAGCCTGTAGAGTCATCGGATCGAGCTGCTGTGTTTTCATTCCAGAAAACGCGCCATCAGTATATAAAGCCATAACTCGTCTTCATAAGATTGCAAGTCAGATACACCAGAATCCAGGCACCTGGACTTGGTCCGGTTGGTTCTGGAGTGTGTTGTCAGCCTGGGGATGGAAGGTCCTATCCTTCCTAGGTATTGCCCTTCTCATAGTATTCAGTTGCTGCCTGTGTCTACAATGTGGGCCAGCGGTTTGCGGCCTGTGTGCCACATCATGTATTCCACATTCAAGTTCTCATTCAAAATCCCGTAAGAAGAAAGAAGAGCAAATGATGTTACATGAACAGATTGATGGATTCATGAGGATCGATGTATCATGAAGGGTCCGTAGGGGACAAGGAGGGAATGAGGAAATATGAATTTTTATGATCAATTGTGTCCCCTATCTTAGACCCCAACGGCTCCATGTATGTGCTACAAGTACATGTATGTTCCCTCCACTTCCAGCTATGAAGACGCAAATACATTTGCGTCCAACGTTAACATGTCCTCTTTCAGATCCACCCTGAATGGGTCGAATATTCCGTTCCTAAGTATGCCTTGCCACCGTCTTCATATGGTGCACCTTTCACGTTTTTCAGCTCTGGAGAGTTAGGCCCTGAATTCTGCCATCAAGCCTTTTTCCTGCCTTCTGCCTCTGAATGCTCCAGCCTGGACCTGCATCTGTATCCATGACCTTTGTCTTACTCCCTGCGCGGCTAACGGTGCCCGGCTCGGCCTGTTGCCTGCCAAGACTGTATTTAGCCTTCAAGTTATCTGCTCCGCTCCTCGAAAAATACATTCCTGTCTAGTAGTTTAGGTAAACATCCCTCCAGCTGCAGAGCAAAGGGCCCGGCCTTACTGTCTCCGTGCAAGTAATTCATAGCTCCTGTTACCATGGTAGGCCCATGCTCCCTCGCATCTCATGCAGACACGTAGACGCTTATACATGCACTAGCAGTCAGTATAGGATAGCCTCTGCCCGAGAGACCTTTCCTTCCAGATAATACAGTTCCTTAAACACAAGATATTAGATACGATTCGGGATTAGGTTGTTCTGACATCCCAGACTTCTGTCTCCTCATGTAGGGCTAAATGTCAAGTCCCCTTCACCCTCCAGTTACACGTCAATCACACGTCATGCTGCTGCACGCGCATCTCTGCCATGTATTTCTGCTGACATTGCAGGATTCTCTTATGGATCCACCCACCTGTGACATCTTCATAATGACGTTTCTAGTACACGCCCTTATGCACGCCTATTGTAACGCCTTTTTCATTACGTATGTGTATTCTTATCTCTCCTCTCAACTGTTACGCCTTCTGCACCTGCCTTACTGTAATGCATTGACTATATATATGATAACCTGTCAATAAAGTATGCTCGATCCCTTCCCGAACCTTCGTGGTGACGGAACCCGATTGCCTGGTTCGAACCAATTCCTTTGTAAGGAATAAAACCCCTTTTAAAACCTCAAATATCACGGATTCTGCCTCTTATTTATTCTGAGTTATCCTTATTGAACTTTACCGCATAAATTAAGTACAGGTAATTAAAATTTACCACAATTTCAGAGGAGAGCTTTGGGTGCCGGCACATTTTTTATTTATAAATTAAGCACTGCCTGCTCATGTGGCTGGGTCGCTTGCTATATCCCATGTTCCTGGATAGCGCTTGCTCATGGTATACTGTATTACTGTCAGTCAATGGAATCCATCTAGGATTACCACTGCTAGCACGGTGTACAAGATGGAGGTTCGAGGCAGCCTGCCAGACTACCATATCACATTGCTTGCATTAATGGGACGTTTTGTGGCAATAGATTCAAATTGTGGGCAGATGGAGACAGGGCTCATTTTAAAGAGGTAGATGTCACCTTTTGCTATGTCCTGGGTGTTGTTCCTTCCTGGAGCACTCTCATTGGATGATGTGTGTGGTTATTTGGTGAAAGTAGTCTCCTCTGAAGCGCAGGCTTAGCTTTCATCAGGGTCTACCCCATTTTTTCCTCCAATAGGTTGGTGGGTGGCAACTATATTTATGCTTTTGTTGTGTGCTTTTCCTAGTCAGGGCTCCCACCACCATCTCCTGTCTGCTGTCACCAGGAGGCAAAGAATGTGTCTGCAATGGAAGAAGATGGTTACACAAAGTGAAGGAACCACCTCCATTTGGTGCTAGCACAGAACACGTGGAATGCACCGGCCAGGAATGAGAAAGGAGTAAAAGAGGACTGCAGCTTCAAGTCTGTGCAGAGTTCATATCTTTGACAGTCCGCATTCCAAATGTGAGGCACCATCACCTGAAAAAGTCTGCAACTATATATCCTAGAAGAAGCTGTAGTCTGCTTTGCCTGGCCTGCTGAGACAAGGGTCCTGGAGGATTCCCTGCATGAGTAGTCTACCCAGAGGTAGAAGCCAAGCTGTAGGCGCCTGACAGGGTGACGTCAAGAGGAGACTGACCCACATAAGAAATTGCCAACTCACACCAAGAGTATAATAGATAATACCTGGAGCTGTGGTGAGCTCCCTATCACCGCAGAGTGAGCAACCTGTTGCCTTCCATAGGTTTCTCAAAACCCACGTGACTTCAGAGCAAATAGAGTGGTGGCCATTTTGGATCAATGGAGGAACATTGCAGGAGCTGGCCATAGAGTGACTGAAGTGGAACTCCCTGTGTCTCCTGCTTGTGACATAATGTGCTGAGAAGTGTGATTGCCTCCATGGTCATGACCAAGAATTGAACTGTGCTTAAGGAGTGTGTTGCACCAAAATGATATAACAAACCACCACTCACAAATGTTACTGTGAACCGAGTGTGCTGGCTCTGGTTCTTGCACCCCTTGACCTTTATTTCATCATGTGCCAGCCCCTCAGAGAGCAGCTCCTTGGACCAAACCTCAGTTACCCTACTAACTCATGTGCACTTGCCTCAAAATTCATGGGAGGACAATGCATCATTTTCATGCTGTTCGGCTATTGTTATCTCAATGAAATATATTTATTGCAGATGCTTTGGCAATATTAACATTATTATTTACTTTGAAAACAGAACATCACAAACCCCTATTGCAAATGTTCAATAACTTTCATAATCATGAATGATATTATCACTAATTTGATGATAGATTAATTGCAGCACAATGTTCTTTCTCTAAGTATATGAACAAAAAAAAGACGTGAAAGTTGAGGCCCAAATTTACTAATATTTGACGCAGTGCAACGCAGCAAGACAACGTGCTGTGCTGCATCAAATGGAGAGAGCAGGGATGCACCATATCTAAAAAGATATGGCACACATAGTCCAGCCTGGGGTCAATGCAGTTACCCTTGTGCCATGGTGCAAGGGTGCCTGCATTACAGGCAGGATTGTTTTCTGTGCAGGAAGTGGCACCTTCCTGCACAAAAACAATCCTCAAAGGTATTTTCCACTTTCTACTTTCCACTTTCTATGTGTGCTGCAGAATCCAGAACACTTAGAAAGAGCGAGGAGAAAAAAAGATATTTCTCTTTGTTACACCTCTGTTGGGAAATCGTACCATTTTGGCACATTCTCAGATTTACTATTTTTTTTAAAAAACTAGAAATGCAGCAAAATCCATGGGTGGGGTCGTGGAAGCACCCAATGAACACATTCCCAGGGTAGAGTAACAATAAAGGACAGGGAAAGGGATGGTTGAGAGGAAGCCAACCTACTTTAAATTAAATTACTTTGCTTATCACCAGTTACCTGAATAAATTGGCGCCAAATACAATCACGTTTTTGGATGTTGTTATCTGTTGCAGTGGTGGCTCCTGCCGGAGGAGTCTCACCCCACTGTTCCTTGAGCAGTGCAAAAGAAAAATTAAAGCAATAATTGCAAGAATTTATTATCGTTTTAATTTTCTTTGCACCAGCCAGGTGTGGCGGGTTGGGGATGGCTCGCTGCAGAGGGAGCAGCAGTGGTTTGCACTCCCTCCCTACTTGTGCATGACATCTTGACCAGCCTTTGAGGGCCAGCCAAACCGCCATGCGCACTTGGCATGTTCTCCGTTGGCCTCTGTTGCACAGCCCTGTGGTGAACATGCCTAGCGTCCCCAGGCACTGCCTGAGAAGCCAAACAGGCCACTCAGACCAATCACGACGCCACTCAGGAAGCGATGTGATTGGCTGTGAATGTCTGGAAGCCTGGGTGCTTTCGGTGCTCCCAGCAGACGGAGGAAAGGCGTGCGGCGGCAGGAGGGGCATGCGGCCTGGCTGCTTTGGCAGAGAAGGTAAGTTTCCGCCACACAGTGGAAGAGACTCAGTACAATGGAGAGTGAAATGACTGGCAGCCCCTTAAGTCCTAGTCTGAAAAAAATGGGTATGTAAGGAATAAAGTTGATTTTGAAATGCAGGAGTCGAGCTTAGGAAAAGAGCTGTGTTATTAGGAGCTAAGAGTTCGTATGAGTCATGGACATGGACTTTAATAGCTCTTTTTAATGCGGACCACAGCCTATCAATGATTAGTAAGGTTTACTATGAATTAACTTTCCATGGGTTCATCTTCTAGATATTTACTCATCACTAAAGGGTGAAACTGGTTCTGACCTTCATAGTCTCATAACTTGATTATTCTAATGCGAACTACTCTGACTTTTACAGAATTTTAAGAATCAGGTGTCACTTACATTGGGTATATTTTCCTGAAAGCTCTGCTCCAGGCCAACTCTTGTGCAATGGTTTACATTTAGTGCTCACTGCCTGAATATATAGGGGTTTCTTCTGTGGTTTTCTAGCCTGCTTTTTTCTTCAATATCGCCCTACTGCAAAGTATACACGGTGCACATTTGATGTTGCACACTGTGGAATTTAGGAATATTTGTTCAGATCACCGATTACCTACTAAACATGCAGAACTAACAAGACAAAATCCTAAACTTACTACTTTTGGTATTCACAGAAGGCTTTTAGTAGTAGTAAAGTTAGGATGTTGTCTTAAGTCTGTCTTAAGTCTGTCTTAAATCTGTCCTAAGTTTGTCTTAAGACTGTCTTAAGTCTGTCTTAAGTCTGTCTTGAGTCTGTATTAAGTCAAACTTAAGAGAAAATCCTAACTTTACTACTACTAAATGCCTTCTGTGAATACCAAAAGTAGTAAGACAGACTTAAGGCAGGCTTAAGACAGACTTCAGACAGACTCAAGACAAACTTAGGACAGACTTAAGACAGACTTAAGACAGACTTAAGACAAACTTAAGAAGACTTAAGACAGACTTAGGACAACCTTAAGACAAACTTAGGACAGACTTAAGACAGACTTAAGACAGACTTAAGACAAAATCCTAACTTTACTACTACTAAATGCCTTCTGTGAATACCAAAAGTAGTAAGTTTAGGATTTTGTCTTAAGTTAGTTCTGTGAATTGGGTCCGCAGTGTGAACCTGGCAAATTATTTCAGCACTCTGGACCTAAAAATGAAGTTTCTTCACTTAACCCCTGTGGATCTGCCCAGGGACACCAGGACAAAGGTGTATAACTCTTTTGAAAAAAAGGCCATTCCACAGTGTGAGAAACAGGAGAAAAAAGGCCATTTGGACAAGAAGTATGCTGTTACTTACCCTCATAGGATTCATTATAGTATGCACCACTGTATATCTTTTTTTAGGATGAGCAATTGGATTCTATATCATTTTTTTTTTTTTTTAAACATGTTTTTTATTGCAACATTTTCAGCAACATAACCATCGGGGCAACCGGCACCCCCTACAGTCTCCGATCATATTCTTCGGTTCAGTAATGCACACAGCCATTCAGCCCACATCCCGGGGGCCGGGCGGCATATATAGACAGTTAAGCAATGTAACACAACTATCGCCTCACAGCGGTGCCTGGATCATGCCCCATGGGAGCCTCTGCTTTTCTGTCCCAACAGCTACATTCCTCATCCAACTCAATATAGCATTACCCTCCCACCTCAGGAAACTCCCCCCGGATTCTATATCATGTTAAATACTATTGTGTTTGTAAGCTTCACAAAAATTCCGAAGAGCCTTTATTCTACTCTGATACTTTCACTAAAATCATCATTTATGATATTTCTCTTTTTCTTGACCGAAGCGTTAAGAAGTAGACATTTTGTCGGGTACAATGTTGCACAAAAGCCTGAATCTATCATATAATATCAAAATAATCAAATCATGCATGGTATATTTTTGGCATCTCTGTTTTAGCAATTTAATAATGACACAAGCCTCGTCTGAGGATCACTACACAGCAAGCGCATTATTTGCAGTCTGGCGCGCACGACCTGCGAACGCTCAAGTCCAACGTATGTATGTGACAATAAAGAGTCTCTGTGCACTGCAGTCCAGGCACAGGGGCTGGGTTGCTTTACCTTAATGTACAGACAACCTACATTTGGGCACTGATCGCAGACCTCCTATACACTCACTGATTTTGTAGCAATCACCCATACCTTGATCACAAAGGGTCATTAATGCTGATATCAGAAATATTTTACTGAAGATGATAGTACGGGAGAGATATTCTCTAATTCTCCCTCTCAATTTCGTCTTTTGTTCTCTACAGTCCTCATTTTCTCCTTTGGGGTGTTCCTTCGTCTACTCTTATTTATGCTCTTATTTTATCCTCTTGCTCCTAATTACATTCTTCCATCTACCTACTTCAGTGATGCCTTATCCCATCTTGTGTTGCTCCTAGATGCCTGATTGGTTTTTTCTTATTCAAATATTTATCACTGTTCCTTTATTTTATTACTATTACTTCATAGTTATTTCAAATGTTCACTTCTCTTGCACTGGTAGTTCTTTCCCAACATATATTACCTTTTCATGCCAACAACCTCCTGCCATCTTTTCCCTTGTTCACCCACTTCCCTACTTTTTCCTTCCTTCTCACTTGCTCATCTCAAGGTATATGACCCTTTGTATAAAATCTGCTGCTACTACCCTTTATCCCTCATTCTTCTACCTCCTACTATACACATCAAGCACTGTCCGCTCCACTCTTTTTTCCCCCGCCCCTTCTTTCTTTGCTACAATCTTTTCGTCCTCTTACACATATTCCACTATCCTTGTCCCCTTCATTGTTGGTCCTCATTATGTGCTGCCTGGTTATTTGCAAATTGTACGGTAACTGCTTCTACCACACGTATTCCAATTATGAGTTTTGTAATAAGTATCAGCAGGTCAATCCTGCTGATATTTATCAGAGGAAAAATAACCAGTATTGATGAGAACATGTGGATTTTGATGCAGTAGGCAATACAATACAAGTTATTCCCCCAAAATTCGTAATTGTGACGTATTTATCACATACAATAAATTCTGGCTTGGCTTAGTTGGACCATATCAGGTTTGATCAATATCACATTTTTTACCAGCCATTTGTAATCAGGGCCTGTCCTTTTTCAATCCTGGCTGCCAGCCTTTCCCTTCCATTTACAGAGCTCCCCAACCTGCTTCTCTTCATTCATCACCGATCTCTTCTTTCCAATTTTCGCTCCTTTGATACCCTTCAAACATCTTCCACTATCCCCCTCTTCCCTCAATGTGCGCCTTTTCTTCTCCCTGATGCCGCTTCCCCGTACTCATCATTCCCAATCTTCTTGCCCCTCTTTCAGGTTTATGAAGTTTTTCGAGACATGCGAAGATGTTGCCTGGAAACCTCGTCTCTCTTCCTCAAATATTCACTCCTCCCCTCCCCCTTGCATTAGCAAGTTTGTTCCATGTGTCATGAGCCTTCCTGTTATATGTTTTTTATGAATTAACTTAAATTCTAGATGCAGCTCCATCTCCTTTGAAATCACCCATTTACACGCTATTTCACTTCTAGTTTATCTTTTCTCTTCCCTGATCTTGTTGTGGGACAAGGTTTTATGAGATCGGTGTTTTATGAACTGTTGAATATACTGAGGATATTTATTTGTTTATCTAGTTACTTGCTGTACTGATTTTTATGGATCTTTGTATCCAAAATAAGCATCAAAAAGGTTGAAATATAATTGTAAGTATTTATTTCACTTAAGACACATATTTAAAAAGAAAATAGAACAGCCTTAATAATAACTGTTACTATGCAATTTCCTATTTTTCCCTAGTGCTCTTTGGGGCCTCTGTTGATTTCTATAGTAGTGTATTGCAGCACTAGTGACTTGGCTATGGGTGGTGCTTGACCTACTACTATGCCTGGCTGGTGGATGTCTGAGCCTATTTTATCGCTATTAAAGTAGAATTTGGAGTGTTTTTTTGTGAATACTAATTGTTTTATGCTTTTGTGAGGTTTTTTTATTTGCAAGCCTCTCTCTAAACCCCTACTTCTATTTCCCTCTCCTATTTTGTGGTAATGTTTAACCATTTTTCAGCCACTGTGCTGGTCCTTCCAATATTTATTATAAAAGTATATACCAACATCCGCCAGAGGTCTGTGCATATGTGACAGAGTTCTCTGTACAGAAATGAGAAGTTGAGGTGGAGATTCACAGACAGACTTTGTGAGCTCCATTAATAGCCCAAAAATATTGTATTGCTGGGGATGTATTATACATTGAGCCCCGGGGGCGCAACAGGTATGTTCGCCCTCTTTGTGATCCCCCTAGGCACAATGGCATTACAGTAAGAGTCACAGAGACTTGTGCATCACCTTCTGCAATACTGATAGCGCTGGTGCACATGTTGGGCAAGTGCTAGCTTGGGAGGGCGTTCCCTCATTTGAATGGGTGTGCAGCTCCAGGCAAATCAGAGAATATTTTTGCCGCTGTGCCTGCGCCACAAAAATGTGTATATAGTCAGCCTTCTGGTTGGGAGAATGAGGTCCCATGGACACACCAGAAATCTCCCTTCAGGTGGGTGCAATCACTGACAGCCCCCTTCTCCAAAGGGATCTTTTCCCTCTTTAAAGTGCAGGTCTCATGAACTGTGAAGCATGGAGCGGGTTTGTAGCATTCTATGTAATATGGCACATGGCACATGGCCATGTTTGCACGGTGCACCTTTTGAAAGGTGCACTATGGCTCAAACAGGGAAAGTGAGCCGTGTGCATAATACGGCCCTCGGAGTACTACCTTATGTACTTCAAAATGCATTATGTGAAAGGACCCTTTACCTTTACAGCTATCTCTCTCCTCTTCCCTAAACTGGCCCCAAGTGAAATATTGGGAAATAGTTACTACTAAACATGTGATTGGAGTAAAAGACAAGTCCCCCATGGTGGCATCCAATAAAATGATACACTCAAGTGTCCTACCGCCCCCCCCCCCCCTTCGAATTGGCTTCGTCAGAACTATTTCAACAGTTAAATTAAGATCCTGTTAAGTTTTGTTCTCTATTATACTTGTTTGTGCCATATATATAATCGAACCTAACCAGAGGATAGCAGAATTATATTTTCAATTTCCCACTTGGAAGTTAAAGATATAATAAAAGATTATAAATTCAGCAAACCCATTTATAATTACTGTTCTGCAAAGTAAACTCTTTCCAAATGTCAGCGGAATCAGAGACCTTTATTTAACATAATTAATTATGTTGATTATGCATTGTAATAAAATACAATTTCGACAAATTGCGAGAACCATGCTTAGCACTGCAAACATTTATATCATATGTTTTCTAATAAAGTCTATTTGGTAATTTCAGAAATCCCCTTTTACCTTATCCTACAAGATCTGTTCTAGCTTCAAATTGCATAGGCAAAAAATGTGCATAAATATTGATCTAGGATGTGCTATGGAATTACAGAATTTGGATAAGGATAGAACTGCTCATCCATTTTTTCCTATTTACTTCCAGATGTTTATCCACAACATAGACATAGTTTCGAAACAATATACAATCTTGTACTATCAACAATGGTAGGAGATGGTCTTAAAGGAGGGCCTACAAAACAGAGGCTTCATCCTCTTAAACAACCTTCTATCTAGCACTGTCGCCGAGCAGGTGTTACAGCCTGCAGGGGAGCCCCCCTTGGACGCAGGTATGACAATGGCATACCTTCCGTCTTACCAACAGGTAGTTCTGGGGGGAGGGGCCAAATGCTGATGACCATCCCTCTCATGATTAAAATAACTATGTGGTAACGTGCCTAAAGCTAAAGGAATTTTTGATTTGAATTGGCCATTCCCTAAGTAACTCAGGGAACCCTCTCTTGAAATGAATGATTGTTCAAACAGTGTCTGTACATTTATTTACTCAAAATCCTTTCTTTAATACCTATGGACATGGCTGACAGTGCAAGTGCTGCTCAGTGATGTCAGTGAGGGATCTGCACTTTACCTAATACAGCCCCTATGTTTTGGTATCTAAACCTATACCTGAGATATGAAAATGCTCCATAACCTTGCATCGCCTTATCATTTGAATAGCTAAAATTATAGTTTAGCTCGCGCATGTAGCTTTCTTCCCTCAAAAAACGCCCATTAATATTATTGTGTAGCACAAACACTTAGTAAACCACTCACCCAATACCTACTGATGTTGTAGTTTACCTCATCAAAATAGTCTGGCCCTCTCTGCCAAGATGCATTGGTATTAAAGTGTATCTCAGACAACTAGTCTGGCCCAGACTAACACCCGCTACTATTGTGGTGGAACTCAGGTGTATAGCCTGCACCCAACCCTCTTCCACACATAATGAATGCTAAGAGTACAATGTAGCTCAGGAGCATAGTCCCACCTAATCACCACTAACATGAAAATGGAACTCAATTGTGCAGGTAGTAACCTCAACCAATGGCTATTAGCATTGCATTGCACTGAGGCACATAGTTGCATATCTCAACCAATGTCAACTAGCACCATAGCATAACTCAGGTACGGGTAGCTCAGGCACAGACTATCCCTTTCACCAGCAGTAACTGATATTGCAGTGCAGCTTGGGTGTCTAGACTATACCTATTGCCCAAGAACAAATAATATAAATGTAGTTTACTAGACGTCCTCTAACAAATCATTGTAGCTCAGGCACATCGGCTGTGGTGTGGCTAAGGTTCTCATTCGCTTTCTCTCACCTAAGGCCCACTGATAGCAATGATGTTAAAACATGTCAGCAGCTCCTGTTACCCAATGCCCACTAATATTTCAGTATAGCTCAGGTGCTAGAGAACCCATGTCATACAATTCCTTTGATTGCTTTAAAAAAAATGTAAAATTGTTTCACACTTACAATAACAAGTAACTTCTCTACTTTGTGGACTGTGTGCCTAATGCTACCACAAGATGTCTCTGAATGTTGAGTTTGTGGTATCAACAGTATATTATTTCAGCAGGTATTTTTCAAATACGCCCTCACCAACATGAGTTTCGTCCTGCGCTGCAGACATCACAGCAGACTTCCTCAGGGCTACAATTACAAATGTAGATAGTTTTTAGTGTTTAGGGAGGAATCCCTAAGTAAGTTATAGTCAGAAGAACATCACCTGAGTCAAAGTGACCCAAATCACCCTGTGTGCGGAAGGTAGAAGTGATCCATCATGGTACATAGCATAAAATATTGTTCGGAATGTGGTAGTTATTAATAAATATCTTTTGAACTATTCTGTCAGTAATCCCAAAAATACTAACAGGGTAATCCATCCTAATTATTAGTAAAATGTATTGGTAAAGAAGGGAGGTAATTCATGGAATGGATATCTGGAGCCAGCTGTAGTTGCCCCATGTAATGTAATAGTGTCTAAGTCACCCAGACAAGTAACCGGCTAGACATACCCCGAGTATTAGTCTATGAAAATCCCAAGTCAAATATCATGAGAGAAACAGAGCTCACCTGTTCAGTATCCCTGTGTTACGAAAATTGTCCTTCTTAATATCATGTAAATTCTACTTGTGGTTCCTACAATTACAGAGGATCTCCGTTCAATAAGGTGTGATAATCCATCAATTGAAAGGAGATACTAAGCAGGTACTCATCTTTTACCTTACTGCGCCTGCTTGTCGCATGTACTGCTATATCGCTCTTCTAGAGTATGAGTTCAATCTCTGTAAATAACATGTATCCTACATAGTTGCAGAGGATTACGCTAGTTGACATGCACCAAACGTGAATCTTATGTTCTCATACTGAGACGTGTCCCAGGTCACCTCTCTGTGCCAACATATATAATTTCCTATATAATCATACCAAACATAATGCTTTCACCGTGTTTAATGTGATTGGTCCTTATATCACCAGTGTTAAATGACACCAATCCAGTGTCTGAAAAGTAACTCAAAGGGCTCAATTCCGGAAGGTCCCATCGACCCTACATACCCCATATACATTGGGCTTTTTACTTTCTCTTAAATACGGTATCCTTATTGCCCAGAATGGCATTACTTGTGTGGCTCGCCTGTGTTTTTTGCCCCGTTCCACAAGGAACTGTATCTGTATACAGTGTATCCCATACCGTGAAGTCATCCCTGTGTATTTCAGTCTATTCCATATACACTGATTGTGTCATAACTAATATTATTAAAGAAAATCCTATGTGACATTGAGTTAAAGATTTAGGGGACTAATATTTAAGCTAAAGTAAATGCATACCAGCAGAGAGTCCTCCCGGCCCCTCATGCTGTCTCATCTGGGAAAGTTCTGGTATGCTAGTTGGGTGCCATCTTGGTGTACCTATTTAAACTAAACAACCAGCACATGCATTGTTAGAAGTCAAGGAGGTCCGCACAAGTCTGGACAGACACCATATTGCAGTGATGGCCTGGGAGTTCCAGTCAATCAAAGACACCTAGTATGTCGGATCTGCCTACTGATTCTAGATTCTGTAGTGTGTGGTGTTTTGGAGTAGAAAAGAAGTTGGTAGACGTGAGTCTTAATAGCTGCCATTTTCTACTAGTGTTCTATGTATTCCCTTTATGTTCCAAAGTGTACCAAGTATTTTGGTTATTGTCAATCACAATCTGATGTGGAGGTCTCAATCTCTTCATTATGTTCTGCCATGTGCAGTCATTTGGACTGTATCATTTCTTCTCTGTTTTCAAGATAATAGTTCCTCCTACCAGAGGTGTCTGTCATGGATGAACATTCAGTAACTTGTTACACTGAGATTGTATTGGGACACAAATATGTCTTCCTCCCTAGTAACTAAACCTCATGTGTCAACTACGCAGTGTCGTACAGTGTAGTGCTTCAGTCTCAAGGACATGGAATTGTTTAAAGAGACAGGAGTGAACCTAACGTCCCCTTATAGCTTATAAATAAATGACACGGAAAGGAAATACATTTTCCTTCTCTGTCTGTTATACTTCACAATATACATGATTACATAGTCACATCAATTATAGTGTGGAAGGTTCTGTGCCAGGAAGGTAAACATTCTTCCTATTTGTTGAGTAATACATTCAAAACCGTCCCTGTATATCACACACATCTAAACATATGATACAACATTCATTCCTAATCCACTAAAAAATAATGTGGCTCAGGATCGATGTTTAAACCCTCATCAACTGCTTTCATTCTCATTATCCACAGGGCTTGTTGGCGCCTCAGTTGTAGTCCTGGTTTTCACCCCTCTTATCTTGCTGCACTCTTTCAAGGCTGTGAAACTGGAAGCCCCTGTGTGGATCCTGCTGCTCGCAAGTCAGAGTATGAAGAGCGAATGGATATTTTGTGTCACCCTGTTTCACTGCCCTGAAATGTTCTGATATCTTCACTTTTACTGGTCTAATTGTGCTGCCAACATATGTCCGGTTACATTTGCATATTGAAACGGAGACCACAAAGTATCCCTCACAATCCTACACATCGTGCAATGGCCACACCTGAGAAAATCTCTGATATGAGATGTCAACCAGTTAGTATGTCATTGTTTACCTGGATAGCTGGGGCTGAGGAGATTTCCGATTGTTTTCCCTTTCTGAAATATGATGTTAGGATGTCGGGTGATGCGTGGTTCAATCTTGGCATCTTCTCATCCTATGTGCCAGTGTCTATTGAGCACCCTGCTGAACTTACTTATCTTTCTGCCGTATGCAATAATGGGCATGATGGTATTTGTATATATGTGATCTCTTGTTCTGATCTCTTTAATTGTTTTCTGGGTTGTATGATGGAACAACGCAGGGAAATACTCTGCATGCTTTTATCACGCATTTTTTACCCTGCATTTTTTTAGATTGCATATTTTTTTACAACGTATGACTTTACCATGAATTGTTTATATATATAAATAGTGTATTTGTGGGGAAGATCAGCCACACCCCAAAACTTACCATAAATGTGTGGTAAAGGCACACGTTGTAAAAGCATATGCTTTCTAAAAACATGCGTTGTAAAAAACATGTGGTAAAGGTACAACGTGGTAAAAACCTTGTTGTAAAGGCTGTTTACTGTCTATCTAATCTTAGTGTTCTGTTGTAAGCAGGTTTGACTGTCTGTGTGTCAGACCCTCTTGTACAAAATATTTGTCTGAAGTCATCAAGATTTTTTTTAAATTTAGTGTTTGCGCTGCAATTCCCCGTGGCCCTGACCATCACCCCATATGGGATGGCAGACAGTTGGTGTTAAGTGTGAGCACATGTTTCATGCAGAATTGCGTTGCAGGATGTCTCTTTCCTATACATGTGACTCATTAACCAGGAGGAAAATACTAGGAGAAATGAAAACATTTCTCCTCCTTGTGCCTCCCTAATACCACCCTTAGGGTGGCGTTAGATTCTGACGCATTCCCAGGTTTTTGGATTCTTGTAAATCTGGGAATGCTTCAGATTCTATGGGTGTTGAGTGGGAACACCCAGATCAACACCCATGGAATGCCCCTTTCACGCAGTGTTCTCTGTGACAAAGGCACAAATTTACAAGTCCATTAAAAGCCACATAAAGTGGCTTTAGGTGGCCTTGTAAATGCGCCATGGCATATTACGTCACCGGGATGTCAAAAAAGTGACGTTCCGGTGGCGCAAAGGTGCGACATGGGCAACGTTGTGATTGGTAAGTACCCAGTCTCCCCAGAGCCAATCACAGCGCCGTATTCAAATAGCGATAGACAACAGAACTGGGTGTACAAAGCCATAACAAGAGTTCTGCATTGTACAGAAAAACAACACTCAAGTTAATGAGAGTGGGGCATTTATAGTGTCACCTCTAAAACTGGATAAAAAGGGCACATTGTTCACAGTGCAAAGGAGGGCAGTCTCACACTGTATAAATGTGGGAGACATGAATTTATACAATAAATTATACTCTTCCTGTTCAAATTTTAGTAGATACAGCCATGATTCATCCTTCTTGATCCAGTACAAAATATTATCTGTCACTTTTGAGACTGCCATTTTATAGCATTATTAATGCTTTCCCTTGCAAGAGGAAGCACATGGTAATCTGCCATCAAGGGATGACCGCCGTCAATATGTCGGCAAATAAGCTCGTATATAGATGAGGTTGAAATATGTCCCCATTGGCTCATTACAGCACACTGAAGCACAATATTTAACTATGTTTTTGGCAATGGCAGACATATTAGAAATATATCTAGGAATTCATCTTTCACATTGCAAAGCATGTCTGTTGTATGTAGGCAGTGCTGGTATTCACAACCCATGCGTTTCGGTTTAAATAGGCCACAAATGCCTTATTCAGTACTTTCCATTCACAGTTTTGACTGATAGTAGATCATTAATTTGTGCAAGGTAATGAAGTAGTATATACCCCAGAAATCTTTACTTGACTGCCTGTAGGGGATGGGGTAACTTAATCCCTGACCCAATAGTGAAAGTGCTAATGTCTTGTTACTTACCAGTAATCTTCATTACCCCGATTAGGGTCCTCCTCATCTCAGTCCATACAAAGTGAGGCAGTCCTGCCTCCAGCCAGCCAATCAAAACGCTACAAAACCAAAAAGTCAAAAGTCATATAAACCCCTCCCACCCACCGCCACGCCTGTTATCAACAAGTCCCAGACACAAATACAGCAGGAGGGAGGGAGGGAAGAGGACTGGGACGAGGAGGACCCTCAACATACAGATTAATGGGAAGGTCTTGAGGCGGAAGCCGGGACCCTTTTAGTAGTGTATGTAGTGTTTGTGACGCGCTTTCAATTATATTTGCACTTGCACCCTATTGATTTTAAGCTGTTTGTGTTTGTTTTTAAATAGTTAAAAATCGTTCCTTACTCTGTAAAGCTTACTTGCTTGCTTCGCTCGTGCTGGGAATCCATTGTCCTCATTTTTATGATTCCTCTTCCACGGTAGCTGATCACGGGGGCAGCCGACTTTAGGCGCCATCTTGGGTGAAGCGAGGTGCTCGCGAGCGGTCTAGTGCTCGGCCACTCCCGCCACACAGGCATAAAATGGTTCCATGTTGGAGGAGGCGCAGCGGACGGGCGCAGCGGGCGCGCCGGCGGCGCGCCGAAGGCTCGCCAAAGGCAAGCCCGTCTGCGCCCGTCCGCGCCAGCTCCGGGCCTGGGGCCTTGCATGCTGCCGGTGTCCACTCTACCCAAAGGTTAACCTGGTCTAGATCACAGCTTATGGCCTGGAATAAGAATGGGTGCATCCCCCAGGTACGGTGCAACTTGGGCTTGCTCTCCCGTCCTCAGTTTAAATGTAAGCATTGTATCTTCTCTCTTTTAAGTAATAAATCCCCCACACTCACTCTTCCTACTTTATCACGTTGTTACAAGGCCGGCTTAGTGAATTGTCGCTCGCTACCGTGCCACTCAAGTGACATATGGCTCCTACTCTCTGAGATGTCTTGGGATTTACTCTTTCTTACTGAAACATGGATCAAGGACTCTTCCAATCCAGACATTGCTCTGGCCTTGCCCCCTAGCTATCGCCTAACGGGTATTAGCCGTGAGGGAGGCAAGACTGGTGGTGGAATTGCTGTTATTCTACGGGATAACTTAACTATCACCTCTAGGAAAATTCCCAATCTAGGACCCATAGAGGCTCTCTATTTTTCTATTCTAGATGTCTCTACGTCCATTTTTTCCGGCGTTCTTGCATACTGTCCTCCTAACACTGCCCAGCCTGCAATGTCTTCACTCCTGGCATCCATTGCAGACCTCTCTCTCAAACACCCACATTTTACGGTACTAGGTGATTTCAATCACCATGTTGATGTACTTGATTGTACACGCGCTATAAACCTCTTAGAATCTATGCAAGGATTGAATCTTCCTCAAAAAGTTACAGGCCCCACTCATTCGGCAGGACATACTCTTGATCTAATTTTCTCCAGTTGGGTTGATCTTAATGTGTTTACACCTATGCCCCTCACTTGGTCTGACCATTACCTGATTCCGTTTGAAATATTCAGCTTTAATCCACCTAAGCTGCACCCTACCATCAGAGATCAGGGCAGAAAATGGCATAAAGTCACCAGTCTAACCCTGGAACATTTGTTTAGGAGCAGTTCTGATCCCCTTGTGGATGATCTCAATGCAATGGCATCTATGTTTAACAAAGATCTTACTGCCGCCATCGAACAAATTGCCCCGATGCAGATTCTTTCTTCCCGTCGTTCTAAACCCTCAGCCCCCTGGTTTTCAACGCTTCTACGTGATAGCAGAAGTAAATGTAAAAAATGTACGCCAGTTCACGCCAGTTCACGCTGCCCGCAACTTGGGTTTTCACTTCGATACAGCACTTTCTTGTAAAACTCAAATCAATAAAGTAGTATCCTCCTGCTTCGGAAAACTCAGAATGATTAAAAAAATCATTCCTTTCTTACCTCTTGAGTCCCGAAAAACAGTAGTCCATGCTCTAATAACTTCCCATCTGGACTACTCGAACAGTCTGTTTATGGGGGCTCCTGCATATCTCATCAACCGCTTACAGCTAGTACAGAACTCGGCGGCTAGGCTCATTTGTAATACCCCATACCGCCATTCTATTTCACCCTATCTGACGAAGCTGCATTGGTTGCCTGTGAGATATCGAATTCAATTCAAAGCCCTTGTTCTTGCCTTCAGAGCTCTTAATGGTCGAGGCCCTGCATATTTAAGGCACAGACTGAGGTTCTCCCAGAGTTCCCGGAATCTCAGATCCAACCATCTTCGCCTGATGTTCTGCCCCCGATTCCGTCTGACACGTATTGGCGGCAGAGCCTTTGCCGTAGCCACCTCCAAGCTCTGGAATCGATTGCCATTGGAACTCAGATTCTTGTCTTCTGAACCCATATTCCGTAGGAAATTGAAGACCTGGTTCTTCTCTTGCCTTTAATCACATGCTTTTCTCAGTCTCCACCTTCCCTGACGTTCTCATTTCTCTTGTTGTCAGCGCCGGGACACCCCCGTCGGGGGTAGCTGTGCGCTTTATAAACTTCTAAATAAATAAATAAATAAATAAATAATTGGGGTAATGAAGATTACTGGTAAGTAACAAGACATTACAAAGTGAGGAACTCACAAACAGAGAACCAGGAAGAAAAAAACAACGCAGGACACCAGGGATCCTTGCAAAAGCACAAAACTTAATCAAACAATTGATTAAGGAACAACAGCGTCCAAAACGCCTATAGCGAAACCGGCCACAGAGGCAAATAAAACAGCAAGGCAATAATGCTGAACAAAAGTGAGATGGGACCGCGAAGAGGCAGCTCTAAAAAACTCCAAGACAAAGACCCCCTCTGCCTCTGCACAGGAAGCGGACACAGAACACGTCAAATGACCCTGCACCAGAGATGGAGGAGGCAGACCCAGAGACCCACAAGATAGGCATACCGCCAAACTCACATAGCGAGAGAAGGAGGAAGGAGACACCAATCAACCTTGAGCCACACCCCCCACAGGAGACAAACAGGTCAGAAGAAAGATGAAACCCCAAGGCACAGAAGAAGAAAACCAAAGGCTGAAAACATCCAAGGATGAAGGAACAAAGGAACCCTCATGCCCAGGCAAAATAGGAATGAATTAACCACAGCTCAAAATGGAAAACTCAGGAAACCCACGGAGAAAAGCCGGGCCCAGCCGCAAAACAACCCCAACCAGCAGAAACTGCAAATAAGGGAAGAAGAGAAGCATAGTATCCAACTCACCCAACCGAAGCGCGGAGGTGATGGTCAACAAAAAAAAACACTGTTGCAGACAACCACAACAAACAGCCACCAACAAAGGCACAAAAGGGGGCAACAGCAGGCCCCGCAAAACAGTAGGCAACCCCATGAAGGCACAACCACAGGACGTTGACACCAAAAAACTACTCAGAATCCAACTCACCAAAGGAGCAACAACCTCCAAAGCGGCCTGGGGACCCTGACAAGCCTGAACCGCAGCCCAAGGAGCAGACGAGGGAGACCAAGAAGAGATTAAAGGTTGTTATTTGTAGATAGAAGTACAGAAACACAACTAAATTACAGTAACCATAACAACCATGTGAACACTGGGGGTGAAGTGTTGAGTGAAAATGGTGCAGTGACACAGCAACGTGAGGCGGCGCAGGATAAATGAACAATGAGGGTCAGGCCCAATATTTACAAAACATTGATCATTGCAACATTATTTTCATGATTAGGGCATGACCCTTTTCACAGCCGCAAATAACGTTGTGGAGTCAAGGAGCAGACAAGGCGGAAGGGGAAAGGTGCTTCTAAAACCCATCTCGGAGAAAGACAAGAAAAGAAGCCAGATCTACAACCACGGATCCAGAGAAGAGCACCAGGAGACAAAAGAGCCCCAACACGCACCATAGTTCTTAAGTGTTGAAGGCTGACGCAACAACTGAATGCCATAGGCCACCACAGAATAACAGCTCAAAGACGTCAACGACAGTCACTCAAGAGCCAGGCTTTCAGATGCAAGTGCCAAAGACAGCGCAAAGACAGGGGCGGGCACAGAAGAGGAGCCAGAATCAAGGAAAGCCGGCTAAACCTGCCCCCCGCCAGCAGCAGCAGGGGTGGAAACCAAAGGCAACAAGGCCAAAACGGAGCAACCAACAGCACAGACACCTTCACCCCCCCTGAATCCAGTGCAGCACCCTCGGGAGGAGGGAAATAGGAGAGAAGGCAAACAGAAAGGCCCGAAGGCAGAGAAACGAGTGAGCAACACCAAAGCCTGAGGACAGACCACCTCGGAACAAAACCGGGGGAGAAGAGCGTTGTGAGGGGAAGCAAAAAGACCAATCCAGAGAGTCCTGACCTGAAGAAAAGGTTCTGGAACAGAGGAAAAGACAGATGGTACAAAACAGAGGACAGGAGGAAGCGGCCCAAGCCGTCCTTATGAAATACAGATGTCTCTGAACGTAAACAGCCCTCAATGCCAACAGATGAGATTTCACCCAGACCCATTCACGGAAAGCAGCAGGTACAGAGACGTGCACCTGGACCCCCCCAAGAAGGCACAAATAACAACAAGCCACCTGATTGTCAAGACGAACCAACAGACTCGTCAGCCACCAAGAACCCCAATGCGGCCTCCCAACCCCAAGGACAGGCGTACGAGGTCAACATGAGGAGAGAAGTAAGCAGAAAATGCACCCCCACACCAGGGTGGCTGAGCAAAGCCACCACATCTAATTAGGAACCAGAACAGGGGAGAGAGGAACCAGAGCCACGTAACCTGCACGGGAAGAGTCCCAACGGGCCAACAGAAGAATCACCAAGGACCTGAGGCACAGGCGAGCGCAAGGAACCACAGCTGTGAAGGCAGCCACCAACCCAAGGACCTGCAACCAACCCCGAGCCGGGATAGAAGGGCGACTCAGCAGGACCCACGGAAGATTCAAAAGGGCAGAGAACCGAGCCGGAGGGAGAAAACAGCTCCCTGCAAAGTGTCAAACAGGCCACCTAGAAAGTGAAGTCCCAGAACAGGAACCAGATGAGAAAATGCCAGAACCAACATAAACCCCAAATCCTGGAACAAGACCATCAACATCACCACCGCCAGAAGAGCTGCAAGGAGGGTGGAAGCGGAAACCAGACAAAAACAACACAGGGAAACACAGAGAAACCCAGACTCTGGAAAACCACTACAACAGGCACAAACACCGCTGAAAAAATAACAGGGAGCAGTATAGAGGCTGAAAGGCAACATCTGAACCTGGAAACGGAACCCGACCACCGCAAACCTCAGGAACTGGCGACCTGCCGGATAGATGGGAATGTGAAAACAGGCGACTTCCAAACCCAGGGAAGCCAAATAAATCACCCACCAGGATGAGGGGAAAAAAGGACTGGAAGGGGAGCATCCAAAAACGACCCAGCCGCACCAATCTGTTCAAAGCACAGGGACTCAGAATTGAGCGGAAGGAATCAACGGGCGTCGGGACCAGGAACAGAGAGGAACAGAACCCCAGGTCCCACATCGCCACCGAAACCAGCACACCAGTGCCCTGTGACAAAAACAGGCTGACGCCAGAGAACATAGCACAACGCTTCACGGGGCCCATGGACAACCGGGTAACCTTGAAAACAGGCCAAAAGGGGGATGGCCCCGGAGTGGAATCTGGTAACCAAGAACGATGACCGACAGATCCCCCACCAATCAGAAACAGACAGGACCAATGATCCAGGAACAATGGAGCCGAGGCCCCAAAACAGCAACATCACCAACAATGTAGACAGGAACCCACAACCCATGAAACACTAGGATTTGAACACAAAACCTCTTGAGGAAGAGACCACAACCATAACCACCAGGCCACTGAGACACCACCTGGGCATAACACTAATTGACCAACAACCAGGGGCAGCTGCAGGATAGGGTAGAAAACCTCTGCAGATGCCGGAAACTTAATGGAATGCAGCCCCCTGACCATGGGCCCAACCACTAGGGTAGAGCAGAAGAAAGAGTAAACGGAAACACCAGAGCACGGTAAAAAGACAAGTTCAGTTGCAGAAACTGTTCGTGGAGGAAGCCAAAAAAGCGTGGGATGCACAAAAGGCAGGTAACGGACCAAGGTGTCTGAGCAGTGTCAAGGCACAAAGTGCGGTCCAGAGAGACCTCCTACCAGCCACCACCACCCCAGCAGCCAAGGAGAGGGCCCACAGGGAAACAAAAGTACAGAAGACAGAAACCGAGACAAGACCTCCATCTGCGCCAAGACAGGAGTGAGATACCCCTGACCCGGAAGACAGTCAAACAGGTACCCAAACCATCAAAATGGACCTGCAAAGCTTAGGCCGAAGAGTGCCAGTACACACCCCAAAAGAAAAGTTGCAGAAGAATGCTTAAGAGCAGACACCCCTTCCCACACAACTGGGACAGCCGTGAAGACAAAGAGGAAGAAGAAGAAGAAACCATAGAGGACAAAACAGCAGTGACCTCAGGAACCAGAGGTAACTGGTTGTCAAAGTCCGCCAGGTGACACCGCTACCCCAGAAAGCGCGGAATCCCCTGCATGTTGACAGCAAGCCACACCATAGCCAGAAAATCCATGAGGACATCATGAAAAGGCAGAACAACTACCACTGAGGAGTCAAATCCCAGCACCGCACAAACATGGATCAACATGTCCGAAAAACCCTGCCTCGGATGTACTTCTTCTTACGGAAACAGTCCAGGGCCTCATACACATTCCCAGCCTAGTACGCAGAAGGCTCAAGCAGCGCAGCCTGCACAGCAGAATGAAACCAAACCTGCAAACAGACCAGGAGAGTCGCAAAAGGACATTACGCTGCACGGATAAAGATGTCGCAGGCACTTGAGAGGAATACTCAACACCCATGGCCATGAGTAGGAAGAGCAAACCATTCAGGAAGCCCAGCACACACCAGGAAGTGCCCAGCCACTCCACATTAACACTATCACCAAGCAACCAATACCCATGTAACACGAGACTTGGAAAACCAAAGGGACAGCCCTGCAGTCTCCACCTACAGCCATCTACACATAACATGGCCGCGTGGGCCGGATGCTGCTTGAAACCCCCAGAGCTGGAAGGACCTGGGGCCAGGACATCAGGAAAACTCCCCGGCCCAGCCCAGCACATGCGCGGGGAGCATTTTGACCCAGGAGCATGGGCGCGGCCGACAGGAGCATCGGTACAGCCACGCAGAGACAAAAAAAACGAAGGCAGAAATTAACAGCACATATAAAACTCATGGTACCGCAACACATCCTGCACTACGGGAAACAGCAACAGGAGACACGGAGCACCAGCGTTACGACCGCCATCGTAGCAGAAAAAAACTGGCATGGCGGTGGTTGAGAGGGGTTTATATGACCTTTGACTTTTTGGTTTTGTAGCATTTTGATTGGCTGGCTGGAGATAGGACTGCCTCACTTTGTAAGGACTGGGACGAGGAGGACCCATGAGGGCGTAATGGGAGGTACATGTATTGTATGTATGCATGTACATGGTAGTTCTTTAGAACAAACCTAGCCTAAAGGCAGTGGAGCACTATACATAGTCAAAGAAAAGCATACAGTTAATGAGAAAATTGCACAAGCCTTTTCTTTTACAGTGCAATAGCACACTATGGTATTGTGCAGTCATGCGAAATGTGATTTTTTCTGTACCAATGCACAAATCAGAGGCCAGAGTAACATGTATGGCCCTTAGCTGCTGGCAGGCAATGTCGTTGTCGTTGTCATGTGCAAAAAATGCATCTGTATCCCTGACTGATCTTATCACTTAGCCAGCAATGGTACACAGAGCTTCGAATCTGCAAAGGGTTTGACAGAAAAATACACAAACCTGCTCATGCTTTGAGATCTTGCATGCAACATTTGGATACAGCTGTCTGTGAAATGCAAGCAATCACTATGCATGTGATACTGGAGGAGGCTCTGTGTTTTACTAAGCAGAGCCCATCTTGGTGTACCAGTGGCTCCAAACATGTCATTCATTGGCCCCTGTGATACCAAATACTGGACTGTGGCATCATATGATCTTGAAGGTGAGCATTACATGTGAGAGTGCAGGGTAGGTCATAGGATACAGTTCTAGATTAGGGCAGAGGAGCAGTGCTGGGTGTTGCGACAATTATGTTTGCTGGGAATCATGAAGGTTTGAAGTAGATTGGTTTCATGTAACCTGGAGGCGGCCATGTGTGTGAGAATGACCTTATGCTGAATCTGCAAGATGTTGATTCCTCCACCAGAACAATTATTTTTAACCTTTTTATTAATGCATGTAGCAAGCCCTTTCAGGTGTTTGATGGAGTGTTCTCCAATAATCATTTCCTTTCATCGTAAAACAAGTGAAATTAGGTCTATTTTAGCGTTATCATGTTTGCCGCCTTCATCTCTTTGTTCAAGTCCTAAATGCCCCTGATAGGACCAGCCTGACAGAACTGTGTGCCTGAATGCATTCAATAATTTAAATTTTATTTTTAATACTGTTGTGTAAGAGGAATCTTTTGTGGTACAGTACAAACAAGTGAAACGCTTTCAAAGAATAGATAAAACAGGGAAAAAGTCTTTACAACGCTGTCATTACCACACAATACCTTTACAATGCATCCATCTCTACACATATGTCTTATCACGCATGCCATTGCTACACACAATTTTACCACACATATACCTTTACCACGCATGCCTTTACAGCAAAAATGTAATGCCTATTTACAAATCGCAGTGTGTCGAGATGTATTTAAGCACTCTACGTGTAACATTCCAACAGTCAACAAACATTAAAAAAGGTGAATACTGAAACATGTCTTTTGGGTGAATAAATCCTGTGTCTGGAACCTGTGAGTGCCTCTCTTCTCTTTTGTGTGAGGTTTGGTTGTGGATTTAAAGACCCACAACCATGCTCGTGTAAGGAGGTACCCGTTCCGCAACAGTGTTTGGCGGCATTTCATGGATTTGAGTTTTCTATATTATTAGGCTGCCAGTACAGCCTCAGCGTCAGAGATGCACAACCGCCGACCTTGTGTTGGGACATTACTAAATAGAAGGACACTAGTTACTAAACGATTGCCTGTGCGTGTATCACATCAACATAATTAATAGCGGTGAATGAGGGAGACACAGCTTGACTTTTAATTTGTGTGCTGTTACTGCTTGGTACAAGTGGCTGCATTTGTGAACTGTCATAAATCGAGCTGCAGTATGTGCCTCATATTCACTGCATTAGTGACACCAGCAGAAATAATATGAAGTGGGAGCAGTCTTCTTTTGCTGTCTATCATGTTTTCACCAACCGTAGTGTGTCGAGATGTATTTAAACACTCTATGTGTAACATGTCATATATGAACCAACACTGAAAAAGGTGAATGCAGAAACGTGTCTGTTGGGTGAATAAATACTGTGTCTGGAACCCCTGAGTTCCCCTCTTCTCTTTTGTGAAAGGTTTGGTTTTGCACAAGACCATGCTCACGTAAGGAGGCACCCATTCTGCAATAGTGTTCGTCAGCATTTCATGGATTTGGGTTATATATATATATATATATTCCATCAATTATTCTATTGCACTCCAGAAGTCGTAGGATTTCAAAAGGCTTTTAATAATGCATAGTTACCACCACGATTACCACCACCCAACGTTTCCCAGTTAGGTCGTATTAATGACTTGTATTTCCCAGTTAGTCACAGCTTTCTTTGATGTTGTAATTACACTCTCTTAGTTCCTTACAAATATACGTTGGTACTTTTGGCTCTTCCACTTCATATTACAGTACACTAAGTGGTGTTTTTTGAAATTCTACGAGTAAATTCATCTTGCCTTCATCTTTTTCATTTTGGTAGAGCAAGCCTTATTTACATTTGTCTCCGTAGTTCCCTTGCGCTATTTGGTTTTGTCCATTTATTGCTCAATGATTCATGGTTTAGTACCGCTCGTTTGAGGATTGACTCGCAGTTATGTTTCTGTTTGTGGTCAGTTTATTTCTGGGTATAGTACCCAATATTTTAAGTGCCTTTACAGATCTTGACGAAGTTATAGATGTATATGTAATTCTTCATCTCCGTTAAGTCCAAACAAAATCTTTGTTTTGAACTTAATAATCAGGCGCGATTCCAATCTTCAAATAAACTGGGAGAGCATACGATATTTCGGAATTGCAACTGTCCCCATCCACGAAACAGGAGGGAACCTTACACTCAAACTAAGAAGATTGGAATCGCGCCTGATTATTATGTTCAAAACGAAGATTCCTTTTGGACGTAACGGAGATGAAGAATTACATATACATCCATAACTGATGTCATCAGTGATGTCATTTGAGATGTCATCAGTGATGTCATCAGTGATGTCACTGACCATGTCATGAGTGATGTAATATGTGACGTCATCAGCAGTGCATTGCGGGGGCGCGAGTTATAGTTAGCTGAACTAACTATAACAGGGGAATTTCTAGGGTTTTGTATGAGGGAAATGTCCAGCTAACTATAACGCCCCTGAAACCTATGGTTTTTTCAGTGAATTTCTAAGGTTTTTTAAATGCCAATTCCTAACTATAACGCCCCTGAAACCTTTGTTTTTTTCAGTGAATTTCAAAGGTTTTTTAAATGCCAATTCCTAACTATAACGTGCAGGAAACCTATGGTTTTTTAAGTGAATTTCAAAGGTTTTTTAAATGCTAATTCTTATCTACAACTTATCTCTAAAGATATCATGTTTAATGATTTTCATTGGATTTCTATATTTTTCAAATTCAGTGTGTCGATTTCATTAATGATGTTTTTTTTAAATACTTTTTTATCACCATTTTTTAAACTTATTTTTTCAATTAATTCTTTTAAAAATTAAAAAATAATATTTGTTTTTATTGGGTTTTTCAAACATATTTTTTATATTTTTAAAAATATTTTGTTAACTATATGTTCAAAACTTTATTTTATATATATTTTTTCCATGTTTTTGAATCCACGCACCCTATGCACACCGTTCTCGATCCCTACGCGTTAGCATCCGCGCATGGTATGCGTTGTGTACGTGTTTAGTGCGCGATCGCAATACGACCGGTACGCGACTCCCAGCAAATACGCGACACGTTCGATGTACGTGACGCGGTAGATGCGCGGATCCGGCGAAATATTTAACATTTAAAAAAACATATATATGTATTTCATGTGAATATTAATTGAAGACAAACTCTAAACTAGTCTTAAAAGTAATACATTTTTACATGTAATCCTATTTTTTTTTTAAATTCAATTTCGCGGATGCGCGCTTGGTGCGAGATGTATAAGCGCAGGGTGCGCGGATCCCATGTGACCTGCAAAAAAAGATATTTGATTGGTTCATTACACTTCCTGTTCTAACTATTGAGAGACCCCACCCAATTCAATCATTCTTCTTTCACCTTCTTTGGAGGAGCATCTCTTTGCAGAGAAGAAGATTTTTTAGACTAAGTGTACACTTAGCTCTAAATTTTTTCAACTAAAAATGGCTTCAGGGCAGCAGGCATCACCTGCATCTCCTCATTCATCTGAGGATGAATTTTTGGAGAAGGCACCACCCACACCACGTTTTTCATCTGTGGTGTGGAAATTTTTTACGTATCCTGAGGGGCAAACTAAAACCAATGCCACCTTGGTCACGTGCAAGGTTTGCAAAAGAGTGCTGTTGCAAGGGGATCCTAACAAGAAATACTCGTGCGGCACGGCAAGTATGATGAAGCACCTAAGGACCCTTCATCCGAACAATCATGATGAGAAACACTCCTGCTCCTGCGCCTTCCACCTCATCGCAGCCGAGCACTTCAAGAGTGCATTAATCAGCCCAAAATTTGGACATCCGTCCTCAATTTCAACTTTTAAAAGTACACTGCACTAAGTGCAATGCGGCTTTGTGCTACGGTGAGCAGTCGATCGATCTGATCTGCCGCCGGCAAGAAAGTCACAATTGCTAGTTTTTTTTTTTTGTTCCCTGAAGTTTATTGTTTGGTTCCTTCTGTTTTGTTTTTTGTTTTTTTTTCCAAAAAACCCCCAAAAATCACAAAATTGTTAGAAAAACCAAAAAAAAAAAATATAAAAGAAGAAAGAAGAAAAAAAAAAGTTCTTCTAAGAACTAACTTTCCTGGTTTAAAAAAAGAGCTACATTTCTTTGTTAGTGTGTGAAAGTTTAGATGAATGTATGTGTAGTATGTAATTGACTGAATGAATGCATTAGTAGCGTATGGTGAATGTATAAGTGCAGAACTATGAGGAAGTGCCGCAGCATCACACAGTAACCTCTTTAACTGCAGTGTGCTGTAGTACTTCCGAAGCACAGGGATGCAACATATGTACATAAATATGTTGCAAATCTATGCTTCTCTCCGCAGGGCTGCTTAAACTGCAGCCATGTGGTGACACAGGCACCCTTGCACCATAGTGCAAGGATATCTGTGACATATGCTGTTTGTTTTTCTGCAGGAAGACACACCTTCCTCCACAAAAACAATGAGAAAATGCATTTTTCTCCTTCAATGTATGCTGAACATTTCAGCATGCATTGAAGATATAAAAATGTGGAGAAATGAAAACAATTCTCCTTGTTGTGCTTTCCTACACCAATTTTAGAATGGTGCAGCATTCACACACATATCGAGATTTATGATTTCTGATAAATCTAGACATGTGTCTTGTTCTATGAGTATTCAGTGCAATCATGCACAACAACACTTATAGAACGCAAAGTGGTGTGCATAATGAGGTTGTATTTACATGGAGTATAAAAAATGCACAGAGTGCCTTTTCCTCTCTTTGTAAATATGAAAGAGTGTCTTGCGCAATAACTATGTTACAAAAAGTGACATATTTCCGGTTTTAAAATTCCTTGCAAATGATAGAAGTTAAGCACAGAGTTTTGTCTGCAAAGATGTTCAAAGAAGAATGATTGAAATGATTGCGGTCCTTCAATAGGTACAATGGGAAATATTATGAACCCCTCAAATCTCTTTTTTTGCAGGTCACATGATATCTGATTATGGTCAGATTTCAAAACTACATAGGTATAAACAGAGTGTTTCTAGAAACGTGTTTCAACTTTGTAGCTTCTTGCAGACCTCCTCATTCTGCATATTGAGACTTAGTTAAACTTACCTTCACAATAATAGGAATAAAAAATGGTATACATTTTTTTCAGATTTTCATTGCAATCTAAATTCATATAAATTGCTTATTTTAAAATTTGGATCTGTGAAAGAAAAGAAAAATAAATATATAACATGTAATAATAACATTTTTTACAACACAACATCATTTCCACAAAGTAATTTGTTTGCCTTCTTTGCTGTTCTCAGAATATATTGAATTTCACTAGAAATAGTGGGCAAAAAAAAAATCAGAAAGATTGTTAAAAAAACAACAACATGCTATTCTCAGTAAAATACCACAAGATACAAATCACACATATATAAAATGCTTATGGCTAACAACATTTTATAAGTTTAACTGACAAAAACTGTAAATGTTGCCGCTTTAAAATATTCACTGAATCTAAGGATGAATTTTTGGAGGAGGCACCACGCCCACAACATTTTTCTTCAGTGGTGTGGAAATTTTTAACTTTTCCCGAGGGGCAAACAAAGACCAATGCCACCTTGGTCACGTGCAAGGTTTGCAAAAGAGTGCTGTCGCGAGGGGATCCTAACAAGAAATACTCGTGCGGCATGGCAAGTATGATGAAGCACCTAAGGACCCTTCATCCCAACAATCTTGCACGAGAAGAATGCAAACAGATGAGAAACACTCCTGCTCCTGCGCCTTTCTGAGTTTCTTTTCTTTTTCTTTTTTTTCTGACATGATTTCTCTGTTTTAACATTGAAAAACAGTATCTGTAAAAAAGAATCACAAATAAATGTATATTAATAACTTTCAAATTTATACTATTCCATTACTGTACAAACACATTTTATATAAAAAATGACTAAGAAACTATAGCCCTGAACCACAAGTGTGACGATGGTTAAAACACTACATGCATAGTGCATACTACTTTGAAGCAGTTCATGCCCTGAAGCCTACCTCACTAAAAAACTACATGCTAACTGACTGAATGATTACAGTACTATAAGGAGACACACTGGGTGAGTATCAGGGTGTTTGCTAGAAGTGTATGAATACTGACTGGGGAATTGAAGGTGTGAAAGACAACTGTGTAGGTGGTTAAGAGGACTGCATACATAGTGGATAGGCGTTTGAAGCAGTCCATGTGCTAAGGCCTGGCTCACTGGATGAGTACTTGGGTACTGACCGAATGATTAGAGTACAGCAAGGAGAGTGCCTAGGTGAATTAATAAGTGGATGGCTTTTGGCACAGTGAATGGATTAGTACTTGGTACTGAATAGGTCACTAGAGGAGTGCAAAGGGAGTGACAGGATGTTTGCTCGACTGTATGGATACTGACTAGGGAATTGAAGGTGTGAAAGACAAGTGTATAGTATGTTAGAAGACTGCATGCATACTGCATAGACATTTGAAGCAGTCTATGTGGTAATGTATGGTTCACAACATGAGTACTTGGAAACTGACTAAATCATCAGACTACTGCTAGGACAGTGCCTGGGTAAAACTTTTAAATTTTCAGTTCTGGCGCAGTGAAGAGAATAGTACATGGTACTGCACTTTAGTGTCAAACCCTGACTCATTTTATCAATGCATAAGCAAAGACTAGCTTCTAATGCTACTAAAACTTGACAACAAGACCGGTTTTAAAACAGTTATCTGTCAGCAAATACACAATGTTACCAAATGCTTCTCTCAAAATCCTTAACCAAATGCACACAGACTCACAGTGTGATTTTAGACAAGCAACACTATCCTAGGAGTTTACCAACACTCATTCACTAGTCTAGAAGAGGTAAGGGTACTGCACACAATCTACACTTGCCAAAACCTTCGTTGTGAGGAGCCTAGTTCACCAGGAGGTCTGCTGCTGAATCAAAACTCACCTCCATTCCTCGCCGCACCAGCTCCGCGGGTGCCGCTTCGCTGTGTGGGGACAGAGTCAGCTGAATCCGCTTGAAGGAGTGGTGGTCTGTGGCCTCAGGTTGCATCAGGGCTGCGAGCGTTTTACCAGGGACTGCATCTCCCAGGAGTCCCTGCTCGACCGACACCTAACACCTGGTCCGCTCTCCCTGTTGCTCCGCCCACGGCCTGCCCGAGGGGATTTCAAACACCTGCTTGCCCTGCTATTGTGGGATCACTTGCCAAAACCTTCGTTGTGAGGAGCCTAGTTCACCAGGAGGTCTGCTGCTGAATCAAAACTCACCTCCATTCCTCGCCGCACCCGCTCCGTGGGTGCCGCTTCGCTGTGTGGGGACAGAGTCAGCTGAATCCGCCTGAAGGAGTGGTGGTCTGTGGCCTCAGGTTGCATCAGGGCTGCGAGCGTTTTACCAGGGACTGCATCTCCCAGGAGTCCCTGCTCGACCGACACCTAACACCTGGTCCGCTCTCCCTGTTGCTCCGCCGACGGCCCCTAACCCCGCCCTATATAATCGATCAAGCTCTCCGCTGCGCGGGAGCGCGCGGGAGCGCCCAGGGCTAAGCCCGGGCAAAGGGTGGGCCGTTTGAGGCCGTTAGAGAACGGAAGAGACTGGGACCGGGCTACCCCCCTTGGTGTTTGAGCGCTCGACCGATCCGCACCGTGATACTGGGGATAATGATCGCCAGTGAGACTCGTAGCAAAACCACGCTGGCTCCTGGACCGGCCAAAGGTACTTTGGACACATATTTCGCCAAAGCTAGCTCCCTGTTAATCGACTTAATCACTGTCCTAGAAAGACGTATCTCACAAGAAATCGAGTGGGTTAGGAGATCATCCATGGGAACGATAGCACAGGCACGGACCCCAGAGAATAGACTTGAATGTATACTTTCAGTCACTGGAGAAATTGGGGAAACTGGGGAATACACCCTTCCCCCTATTTTGGCCATTGAGGAAGATAATACCCCTGTCACTGATAAAGAAAGCCGTGCAGCACAGGGACAACCGGAGGGAGCTATTTCAAAAAGGAAAAGAGGGGCTCATAATCCAGGGGGACGTAAGGCTAAACTTGCGAAGCATAACCAGGGAGCTGGGAATATTACGAGAGATGTACCCACAATAAATTGTTCCGTGCAAGACAAACCCCATGAGGCATCTGCTACAAATCCAGATCCACACCTAACATATCTAGAGACCCCCTGCCCTAGCACAAATACAGAGGAGGACTTAACCTTACATAATATTGGCGCTCTTATGAGGGCTTTATTAAGCCCCTTTGAGGCTCGTCTGATAAAGATTTAGGCAAGATTAGTGACTATAGAAAAAGCTACTGTTAAACTAGCTGACACACTCAAGTCCGGTAATAGGGCAGATATGGGTAGAGGGGGAACCATGACTAAGGAGGCCACACTTGTACCCCCCCTAGAGGGAGCAAATCCACAAGTGAAATCCCCACAATCGCAGCCGGTGGTCACACGTCCGGTAGCCTCACTGTCCACCGTGGGGATACCTTCCATTACTCTGGTAGAGACCAAAAGTACACCCACACAACTTCTCCCCCCGAAAACCAAAAGACCTAGGCCGGTGCATCTACCCCCAGAGGCGGCCCCTTACACAGTCATCTTAGCAGGGGTGCCAGAGCTTAAGCAGGATTCTAAAGAACCTGTTGCTGCACTAAGAAACAAGGTTGTTAATTGGCTTACCACTAATAGACCTCTCCCGCGAGGAGTATCTGCTGAGGTACTCATGGTAAGAAGGGTTCCATGGCTGGGCAACTCAAGAAAAACCATTAATGGTGATTGTGTGCTGATTAACTTTAGGGAACCTAGGTCAGTTTCTCACATATGCTCCTGGCCGCATTATGACCAAGGCACATCTATCCAACCGCTACCATTGTCATTCTTTTATCCACCGCAGACTTTCGGGGGTGAGGGGGATGGATGGCAAACTGTTCCTAGGAGGGGTAGGGGATGGGGTGCTAGAGAGTGTGGGGATCCTTACTCTCATGGTATCCAGCAGCCTGTTTATTTTCCGACATTTAAAAGGTTTAGTGAGCTGGACATGGTGGATTGACAACACAAGGAGAGTGGAGGGGTGGCCACCAGTTCATCTAAGGGTCCCAAGAGGAGAAATGATACCCCAGTTGGTCTAATGTCAAACTCCCCCAAGGTAGCTCAGTCTGAGGCGCTTAGTGTTGTTAAGGACCCCGAGTCATGGGCAATAGTCCCCCCACCTAGTATTAACGTTCCTATAGCTGATAGGGAGGAACCCCGACAAAACATCAGATCTATGGCCACCCTGGGTGAAAATACCCCCACAGTTCCCTATGAAATAAGCAGCCCTGCACATCTAAAGATACTGTCTTGGAACGTGGCCGGTCTGGGGAACAAGCTGGATTCCCCAGAATGGGCCTCCTTTGTGGAAGGTAATGATATCTGTATGTTCCAAGAAACCTGGGCGAGAGAGGAGTACTCTTGCCCAGGTTTCGCAGCATTCTCAGTGGCAGCTAGGTGGGGGGGTCGTGGGCGGCCATCGGGAGGCCTTATCATCTGGGTGGCAACTGATCTGGGGTGCTCTGCTACACGAATCCTCACCCATTCAGAGGACATCCTCGGCGTGATACTGGAATGGTCAAATTCTTCCAGGCTCGCCCTGGTCAATGTCTATTCAAGGCCGGTTAATATCACCCAAGAATCGAGGACGATGGATGAACTCTCAGCCTTTCTCGATAGCATTTCCCCGGACATACCCTTCGTGGTGGGGGGAGATCTGAATTCACAATTTGAGCCTCTGCCGGGCTTAGTGGATGGACCCTCTCGAGACGAGGACGCCGTTTGGTTGGTTCCTCCCACATATGCTATCCCACCTAGAGCTTGGACACCCCTTGCGGTCCAGGTCACTGCCCTAACACTTAAGCATGGTTTGCGGGCCTGTAATGGCCGTGTAAACTCTGATATCCCTCCAAAGTGGACGTATAATAAACAGGGTAGGGAATCAAGAATAGATTATATCTTGGTCCAACTCTCCCAGTGGTCGCTAATCATTGACTTTAAGGTAATTACAAGGGAGGACAGCGACCACAATGCGCTCCAGTTACAATATAAGATCCCGGGTCTAGTGGGAAGAAAGGTCATGGTAGGTTCTGCGTCCACGGGGTTGGTCCTTACGTCTAACAGAAGGAGAATTAGATGGGAAAAGCTTGCCACTAATCAAGGGAAAGTCGCAGAATTATACTCCAGGGTAATCCCCATTTTGGAGGTAGTGTGTACTTTAATGGGAAATTCTATCGCCAAAGACACTTATGAGTTATTGCGTTTGGCGCACGATGACTTGATAAAGTCTCTGGCTGAAGTCCTCTTCTGTCCACTTAAGAAGGGGGGGGGGCCCTAATCGCCAGACCTGGTATAATGTTGCGTGCCGTAAGGCGAAATCAGACCTTTTAATCGCCATTAAGGAAGGCAATAGCCGAGTTGAGATCAAGGCTAGGAGGAGGGAGTATAAGCGATTGATTTTTAACGCTAAGATTGAGTGGGATCAGGAGAAGTGGGAGGACCTTACTAAATCATTAGCCAAGAGGGACTCCCGCAAATTCTGGAGAATTGTAAATACTGGCTCAGAAGATCTTCCATCGGCTATAGAACCTAACATCTCAGCTGAAGCCTGGAAGGAGCATTTCTGGTCCCTTTATAGGGTGGAGGCTGGGGTCCCTGGTGAATTACCACCCACTGTAACACCATGTCATTCTGGAGACCATTTTACGGTGACTGAAATTAGAGCAGCAATTTCTGCCTTACCCCTTGGCAAGGCTCCGGGTTTGGATGGCCTCCCCGGGGATCTCTTTAAACAGGAACCAGATGTTTGGGCACCATATCTATTGTCTATGTTTAATGCTATTCTGGGGGGCATGGAGGTGCCTAGTACTTGGCTGGGCGCAGAGATTGTGCCGGTCTTTAAAAAGGGGTCACCTCTGCTCCCAGCCAACTACAGGCCCATTAGCCTTATCGATGTCTCCCAGAAGTTGTTTGGTAGGCTGATTCTTCATCGCCTCCAAACTTGGATTGATGACTTTTCCATCCTTAGCCCCTATCAGGCAGGATTTAGGAAGGGGGTTTCGACTACGGACCAGGTGTTCCGCTTGAACCTTATTTACTGGAAGACCGCAATAATCGAGGGTGGCAGCTTGTACACGGTTTTCGTGGACCTGCGTGCTGCCTTCGACTTAGTCCCAAGAGCAAGACTCTGGTCCGTCTTGGCGGACCTGGCCATACCGCAAGATATCCTTTCCATTTTGATAAGACTGCACATGAGAAATTTTGCACGTGTGAGGTGCGGTAGGAATGGGGTACTTACGGATAGATTTCCGGTTGACAGGGGGGTAAGACAGGGCTGTGTCCTCGCTCCGACCCTGTTTTGCCTCTTTGTCAACGGGGTTATCGACCACCTGCTGAGGGTGGCCGACTCCGATGCACCAAAACTCAATGGCAGCAGGGTGCCCGCTATTATGTTTGCGGATGACACCCTGCTGCTGTCTAAGTCCCCCATGGGAATTCAACGAATTTTAGATGGATTTTCGACCTTTTGTACTGAGCGGGGTCTAGAGATCAATGCAATGAAGACGAAATACATGATTCTCAACCCCCCAAATTCCACCCGGCCTAATCCCATCATAGGCACTCAGAAGTTGGAGAGAGTATGTACATTTGAGTATTTGGGAGTCACCATTAATCAAACAATGTCCTGGGACACCCATCGTAACAAGGCCAATTTGAGACTTGTTCAATTAACTGGCGGTATCTGTAGGTTGAGGAATACTTCGTCCTTTAAACCTTTGACCCCAGCCCTACAAATTTATATAATGCAAGCGCTTGGGGCAGTAGTATACGGCGGGGAACTGTGGGGCCACACCTCTACACAGAACTTACTAGTCACTGAAAACAATTTTATTAGGCAGCTGGCAGCCCTTCCAACAAGTACACCTCTTTTGCCGTTGAGGCTGGACCTGGGATTGAGACCCATTAGTGAAGAGCTGGCACTCAAACCGCTGACTTTCTGGCGTCGATTGTGGGCTAGGCCAGAACTTGCAACATATAGGTCTGAACTACAAGAGATTTTAACTCTGCCAAAAGCCGCTCTTATCCCATGGTTATACTATGTGAAAAAGACATGTGAGAATCTGGGACGGCTGGAGCTTTGGCGAAACCCAGGGAGTGCGTGCTGTAGGATCCCTAGGAAACTCCTGGTAAAGGAATTTTATGAATTTAAATTATCAAAACTTATAGGGGCTACAAAGGAGGGGTCTCTTACTAACTTATTTATTAAAATGAAAGATGTGTACCACCAAGAGAGTGTTCTTGACAATATCAGCCCTGTCTTCACCAGAAAATTGTTCCTTCAGTGGAGACATAGCTCACTCCCACTTGGGTCATTTACGAAGCAGTGGTCCAATCCCCCCTCATCAGAGCAATGCTCACTATGCACCCAAACCCGGCAGGATGACCTACATATGATCTTTTTCTGTAAAGCATACCGTAGACCCAGAAATTATTGGCTTGTTCCCCTTCTTAAGAACCTGGGTCTTAGGCATTATCTACATGCATACAGAGTGTTAAAAACAGATCTTTCGCTCCCGGTTGTGTTTGCGGTAGCTAAATTTTTAAGAGCAATGTGGCACATTCGAGCAAGACATATAAAGCAGGTTGAGGCTGGGGATAATAGAACTATTGAATGAATTGTATTTTGCACCATGTTGTTATTTATGCTCCTTCTCAAAATGTCATGTGCTTTTTATTCGAATGTTAACTCTATTTTAAATGTTTTTATTGTTGTATATCTTTTATGATCTAAAACGGTCGAAATAAAGATTATAAAGAAAGACATATTTAAGAACTGCACTTTAGTGTCAAAGCCTGACTCATTTTTTCAATGCATAAGCAAAGACTGGCTTCTAATGCTGCTAAAACTTGACAACATGACAGGTTTTAAAACAGTTATCTGTCAGCAAATACACGATGTTACCAAATGCTTCTCTCACAGTGGTTCCCAAATGCACACAGACTCACAGTGTGATTCTAGACAACAACCACTATCCCTAGGAGTTTACCAAAACTCATTCACTACTGTGGAAGTGGTAAGGGAACTGCACACAATCTACATATTTCAGGACCGCACTTTTGTGTCAAAGCCTAACTCATTTAATCAACACATAAACAAAGACTGGCTTCTAATGCTACTAAAACTTGACAACATGACAGGTTTTAAAAGAGTTATCTGTCAGAAAGTAAACGATGTTACCAAATACTTCTCTCACAGTGGTTCCCAAAAGCACACAGAGTCACAGTGTGATGCTAGACAAGCACCACTATCCCTAGGGGTTTACCAAAACGCATTCACTACAGTGGAAGTGGTAAGGGAACTGCACACAATCTACATATTTCAGGACTGCACTTTTGTGTCAAAGCCTGACTCATTTAATCAAAGCATAAGCAAAAACTGCCTTCTCATGCTACTAAAACTTGACAACAAGACATGTTTTAAAACAGTTATCTGTCAGCAAATACACAATGTTACCAAATGCTTCTCTCACAGTGGTTCCCAAATGCACACAGACTCACAGTGTGATTCTAGACAAGCAACACTATCCCTAGCAGCTTACCAAAACTCATTCACTACTATGCAAGGGGTAAGGAGACTACACACAATCTACATATTAAAGTACAGCACATTAGTGTCAAAGCATGACTCATTTTATCAATGCATAAGCAAAGACTGGCTTCTAATGCTACTAAAACTTGACAACATGATAGGTTTTAAAAGAGTTATCTGTCAGAAAATACATGATGTTACCAAATGCTTCTCTCACAGTGGTTCCCAAATGCACACACACTCACAGTGTGATTCTAGACAAGCACCACTATCCCTAGGAGTTTACCAAAACTCATTCACTACAGTGGAAGTGGTAAGGGAACTGCACACAATCTACATATTTCAGGACTGCACTTTTGTGTCAAAGCCCGACTCATTTAATCAAAGCATAAGCAAAAACTACCTTCTAATGCTACTAAAACTTGACAACAAGACAGGTTTTAAAACAGTTATCTGTCAGCAAATACACAATGTTACCAAATGCTTCTCTCACAGTGGTTCGCAAATGCACACAGACTCACAGTGTGATTCTAGACAAGCAACACTATCCCTAGCAGCTTACAAAAACTCATTCACTACTGTGCAAGGGGTAAGGAGACTACACACAATCTACATATTAAATTACAGCACATTAGTGTCAAAGCATGACTCATTTTATCAATGCATAAGCAAAGACTGGCTTCTAATGCTACTAAAACTTGACAACATGACAGGTTTTAAAACAGTTATCTGTCAGCAAATACACAATGTTACCATATGCTTCTCTCACAGTGGTTCTGAAATGCACGCAGACTCACTGTGTGATTCTAGACAAACAACACTATCCCTTGCACTATACCAAAACACATTTCTTCATCTAGAAGGTGTACTACATTTTAGTGTAGAAACATAACTCATTTCACAAATTCATAAACAATGACTGGTTTCTAATTCTACCAAAATATAAAAACAGCACAGTTATCTGTCTGCAAACACATGAAAAACACAAATGCTTATCACAGAATGGTTTCTACATGCACACACACTGTCAATAAGATTGTAGAGAAAAAAAGTACTCCCTACACTTTAGCTGGAGAAATACATTAGTCTGATTAAAATCAAAATAGTCTACATACATCCCCTCACAATTAAATAACTCACCTTTCAAGTTGTTTTGTAGATTAAGAATTATATCAGTCACACACCAGATATCAGTCACACACCAGATTTTCTTATACAGAATCTCTGCACTGTGCACCTCTCAGCAGAACCAAAGAATGGCAAAGTTTCCCTCTCATTTCCCACACATATACATGAAAACATCAAATCACATTCCTTCCCACATAAATTCAAAAGCAAACACACATTTCTATTGGTTAAACATTTCAACCCTTTCCAAATGACATAAATTTGAACCCTTCCCCCCAATCTGCCTTCTGCCCGTTACCATACAAACAGATCATGGAACACTGTACTTAGCACACAGGTCACAAGTTCAGTACACAATGTTGCTAATCAAGACAGCAAGTGTGCTTGACTTTTCAACATATCAGCTTATCATATATAATGTTCCTTACAATCAGTTTTTGTTAACCAATAAGAATCATGCATTTAAAAAAAAGAAATATACACCCTACCTTTTAGTGTAGAAGGTTGTAAAACAACCAATGATTTCTTGTCTTTTTTCAAAACTCCATCTTAGCCACCATTTTAGAAACATCTTACTTTCCAAACTGCCATTTCATTTACAGAGACCATCTGAGTGCATCCAGACCTCCTTTCGAGATGCTTAGAGTGTGGATTGTGGGACACAGCTATATTTTCTGGAGCCAAAGGTATGCAGAAAACAAAGGCATTCACAAAGACCTAGGTTTGCCAAATGTAGACATTAAATGGATTGGACAGAGAGGGTTAAAGTGGCACCAATTGATGCCGTTGGTGAAATCCTTCATGCATATCCAACACCCTGACCTCATAATAGTGCACTGTGGTAGCAATGACCTAGGCACTTTGACTGGGGTAGGTCTGGAAATCCTTATGAAGGACACCTTTGCAGAACTGATTTCACTTTTCCCCAAAACTGGCTATGTGTATTCTAACATATGCCAAAGGCAGAAATGGAACTGGTCCGATCATTTTTGTCCACAAATTGAGAAAGCTAGGAAACATGTGAATAAATCTGTTTCTGCTTTTCTCCGAGACTATAGAATGGGGTCCATTTACAATAACAATCTGCGCTTACATATGCACGAGATGTATAGGAGAGATGGAGTACACTTTACTGATGAAGAAAACAGAGTCTTCCTCAACAACTTTAGACTCTGTATAGGTACTTACTTATAAGTACCAAAAACTCTCAATGAACACAACGGCTCTTTTTAGAGCCACTCAAGAACAAAACACTTAAGCTTGATCTTTATCTCTCAAAAATTTCAATTTTTTTTCCGTTGGATACGTGCACCCAATGCGAGAGAATCCGTGCACCCAACGCGTTAGGATGCGCGCACCCTGTGCGCATTTCGCCGTTTAAAAAAAAATAAAAAGTGGCCCCAGGGGTTCCTTCTGGGACCCCCTAAGCACCTCTAGAGGGTCAGAGTATTTCCACTCTGCCCCCTTTATATGTTTTACACACTTCCTTGCTTCTTCAGCCTTGCTTCTACCGAGGCAGAAAATAGTTCCTGGTTTCGAATGTAGACAGACACTCGACAGCCAATTAGCATTCAGCACGCGATCGGAAGGGTGCGCGCTCGGTTCGGGGAGGATGCACTTACAGTGCGGGTAGGGTGCGCGGATCCTCCCCGGCCATAGATATCACTAACTTTTTTACCCTAATTTTCTCAGGAACTACTGAACAGATTCACACCATTTATGCAAAAGGCACGAGTCTGAACTGAGGACTACCTCTTTGCCAAATTTGGTGTCATTCCGTTCAGCGGTTCAGACTGTAGCTGCGACAACAGATCCTATGGGAAATTGAATGGGGAAAACGCGTTTTGGGACCCCCCTTTTTTCTCGGCCCCCGCTTGACGAATCACCACAAAACTTTCAGGGTAGGAGCGGAGCTGGCCAAAAGTTTAGAAAATTTCGCAAGGATTCATCAACCGGCGCCAGGTTTATTGGGAATAGTATGTTGCGGATTTCCTATTGAAAATAGGTCCTAACTATAACTATCTACTGGCGACCGCCAGTAGATAATATATATATATATATATATATACACATATTTGGACGCTTTCAACATATCATCCTCGGCGCTGAATAAGGAGAGCACACTGGTATCCCTTGCAAAGTGCTTTATTGCAGACCCCCCAACAGACGCATTTCGCCTTGCGGCTTCGTCGATGTTAGGTTTCTGTGCAAAACAAACGACAATTTCATATTGTGAAGCCTCACGAGATCTATATAAACAGTAAAGAGGGACTTCAA
Organism: Triturus cristatus; assembly: GCF_964204655.1. Lineage (NCBI taxonomy): Eukaryota > Metazoa > Chordata > Amphibia > Caudata > Salamandridae > Triturus > Triturus cristatus. Next base: position 129,858,034 of record NC_140584.1, on the reverse strand, counting down.
TACATTTCATAAATGGTACGGCCATCTTGTAACATGTTTCATAAAGTGCAAATCATTGAAATGTCGTTTGTTAAAGTGCTTTGTGCAATTATATTAAAAACAACAGCAACGAATTGTGAATTAAAGGGAGAAAAAATATAAATTTGTTGTGAAATTCATTAGGCAGAATCTGCTATTGAAATATCATCAATGTTTGCATTATCATTGCACTTATTACATTTGACCAGTTGATTTTGGCACTTATATTCTTAATCAATAGCACACACCTTGTATTCCTCTCCTGTTTTACTATCTAGCCCTGAATGGGCTGACGTCCCGGTATCTGGTCGAGAACAGTGGATCAATGATGTTCCTATTCTGATCCTTATACTTCTATAATGTCGCCCTTCTAGTGACAATACTAGCAGTAGATCTTAAATTATTTCATAAGTGTCACTTTGTGTCTTTTTTTCACTCTGATGTTTATCGGTATCTGTGATATGACGGATCTTGATGTTAATTACTCCATATTTCTATATCCTTATAAGTGTACCCACAGTTCTTCATCATTATTCAACCCTATAGGGGCCTTTGTCTGGAGATCGATAATATATTTGGATTCTAGAATCCTAAGTGTTTTCACTCTGTCTCCTCCCATTTCTTTTCTGTCCACCTGATCTAGACAATAAAAGGTTAGTAGGTCCCTATTACTTTGATGGTGTTGTTCAAAGTGTCGCGCAACAGGGTATGTTTTGTCCTTATTTGTTATTGCGCGCATATGTTCAAGTATTCGTTTTTTTTGTGGGGTGAATAGTGCTGCCGATGTACCGTTTTACACATGGGCACTCTAAGCAGTATACCATAAAATCAGAATTACAGTTTAAGAGTCTTTTAATTTCTCTTATTGGTCTTACGTCATCTGGCCTTCCTTTGTATGTCAATAACTTCTTACTGTTTTTACAGGCCTTACAGCAAAGGCATGGATAGAAGCCCTTGACATTGATTGTCTTGCGAGATTGTGGCAGAGTGAAAAAATGGCTATGGACAAGATGATCCCCAAGAGATTGGCAGCGTCTATAGGTCATAGATGGCTGGTCAGGGAGATGTTTCCTTAGGACATTGCCAGTTTTTAAGATGTGCCAGGTTGAGGGATAAAAAGGTAGATTTCCCGTATATAAGGAGTATCGGACCTATATTATGTTAGCATGATGCATCTATACATACACTCTCTGTGTGATATATATGCTTTTGCTTGGAGGAAATTTGTTTATTTCCTCCTTGTATATCTATTGCTAAAAGAGTAGGCCGAGAACCATGCAGACGCCATCTTCTTTTCATTTGCTCGAACACAGGCCGTGATCACGCGTTGATCACGTGCAGTTGTCAGGCCCCAGCTCATTTGAGTTACTGGTAGCTGCTGAAGGTAGGCTGTTCACTCCTCTGTTTTAAGACTCAAGGTCGCATCTGGCTTTGGGGGTGATAAGCGCATTCCTGGAGGTGCCGTGTCTACACTCCCAGGTACCAAGACGAAAGGGAGTCACCCCTCCTGACCTCATCAGTAATAGATAGTCAAGCCATTGTACTGGTCTGATGTGTGCCATATATGGTCCTTTCCTGGAGCTTGAGGGCCAACTGGTGTTTTTCCATTTACAGTGATTGTATGTGTTGAACAGAAAAGTATATAACCTCATGTTTGAATACGAGCCAACAGTCTTCTCGGGGCACCTGATGGGTGAGGCTCGGAGAGGCTCCTCTATAGAGTGTTTTGTTTAATAAACGATTGAAACTTCTTTACTGCCAACTGACTGATTATTTGGTAATGTTATTGGGTCTATTGATAGGTATAGTCCTTTAGTTTATTTTTATGGTACATCAAGGTTTTGTTAAAAATGTGCACCACTTCTCCCGATTTGATATTCAAATCTGGGATCATTCTGGCAGGTTCATCTTTTTTCACTTTAGGTTTCACTGGCAGTAGATTTTTTCTATCTACCTTCGCCACCTTTTCAGCAGCCTCCCTCAGAATGCTGTCTGAATAACCTCTATTTTTAAACCTAGCACCGGCCCTATCTTTTGCCCTTTGGTAGTCTCCCTCGTCTGAACAATTACGTTTCAGATGAAGAAACTCACCAAAAGGAATATTCCGTACTAGGCTTCTGGGGTGGTGGCTTGCTGCATGCAGCACGGTGTTGCCCGCCGTGGGTTTTCTATACAGCCGTGTCTGTAAGGTCTTATTCTCCACAAGGACTTCTAAGTCAAGGTAATTGACAGAAGTTGCACTAATAGTGCTGGTAAATCTAAGATTCCACTCATTGTCGTTCAGCGCGGCGACGTATTCCTCAGCCGAGGATCAGTCTCCACGCCAAACGACAAAGAGGTCGTCTATGTATCTTGTCCACATCATGATCTTGTCCATCCAGTGATCATGGGTATTGCCCCAGGCCACGTGCTTCTCCCACCAGCCCACTAATAAATTTGTGTAGCTGTGGGCATAGGACGTGCCCATTGCGGTCCCCCGTGTTTGTTTGTAAAGTTTGCCTGAGAATAGAAAGATGTTCTTATACAGACAGAATTATCAAACAAGGGGGACAAGTGGGCTTTTTAAGAGAGGTCCAGCATACAGGCCCAATTGATCAGTGAGAAAAATAGAGTATGCAGTTCCTCAGAAACAAAGGGAGAGAGAGAGTGTGTCAGGAAGAGACTGTGTAAGGAGGAAGGGGAATTCCTCTAGTCGGAACTAGGGTCCTCACACACCCAGCAAGCTAGGTGTCATGCTTCATCATATGGACCTGCTCCTCGTCGGGACGGCGCTGCAATCCCCGACGGGCACCCTTAAAGGGGCTCTTTGGCGGAGATCTTTAGTTCCTGGCCGTATGATGTGGTGTGTGTGAGGGGCCTAGTGGTGTAGGTGTGGATGTGTGTGAGTGATTAAAACAAGTTGGATAGTCCACAAACAGGACTTTATTTAGGAAAGGCTATCCACTTGATTAAAAACAGGAAACAGAGTGGCAGCTGACTGACGTTAGGGTTCAGCTAAGCTATGCTCTTCTGTGATGGTCAACATGTTTCATGCCTGGTGGTCTAGTGATCCATGGCAATTCTTCAGGACCTAGTTATCAATTAACTATCCACACACTGTGGGGAGTACAATAGTTACCTGCCACGTGTATTATGGGACAATGGTCTCACCATATGCAAGGGGGGAACCTAAGGAAAGAAAAGTTTTAAATAAGATCACCCCAGCATCGGTCAGTGTTTATATTTAACTGTGATTCAAATAGTAACACAAGGTCTCTCTCCCTAGACAACGTGACACAGAACTGTGACAATTGTGACTTAGTGTAGAGTAACACAATATACAGTTCTAAATATTCATCGTGAAAGTGGGGTTGAAAACAAGCACCAATTAAAAAATCAGAAGACCGGAGAAAAACGTTGCTCTACAGTATAAAATAGAGGACAGGTGTTCACATGTTGAATTTACAGTGAACTCACCTATGTCGGTGTATATCCCTGCTTCTGTCCGTATTCGTTGCGCCCCCCGTAACACCAGACTTCTGGTGTACTGATAAAAAATGAGAGGTAAAGGGAAAAACGAACAATAAGTAATAATAATAGACAGGGCAGCACACCCAGCCTACAGTGTCATCATAGGTGAGGTACTAACGCCCGTGGTATGGCCCCATTATGCAGGGCGGAGTATTGCAGGCCATGGCAACGGCCGGGGGTTGATTCAGTGTCAAGAGAAACCCCACCAAGAACTTAGAGTCAAAATAAGGCGTAGGTTATTGTTATCAACCGCCAACCGGTATTGAGTATGTCATACTGGACATCATCGGAAGCCCCACCACGCAATAGCCAGAGCCCCCACGAGGGATAAGGGGTAAATCCAGCCCACATCGAATGTGTATCCATAAGGGGCGGAAAACACAAGCGTGCTGAGCCGGGTGCATCCTTGTTAATCCTCAGGTGGCGGCCGAGCAATGCGCGCTCATGTAGTCCAATGTAATCGCACCTCTGAGAGTTGTGGCTGAGACCACCAAGTTACACCATATGCCCCCGAGTCCAGTGAGGGACTCACTCTACTGAATACCACCGTACCCGATAGACACGGGTGTAGACTCATGCCGCTTACAGGGTCCCATCGTAACCCGCCGGGAGTACCAAAAAAATATAGAAAAGAAGATGTCAGACTTACGTCAATGTTGTTACCGGGACAGGCCGTTTAACCTACCCTTGCGCCACACGAACCGGGAAGGATGACTCTACTCCGGTTCCTCCGTAGATGAGGTGGTGTAAAGGGGGCGGGCCGACTAACCGGAAGTTGACTCAACGTCAATGCGTGATAGGAATGGGTGATTCTATGTAATGGGGATGTCGTTTACGGCGGCCATCTTGGCAGAGGTTATTTTACTATAAAGAAATGGACCAAACAAAAAGTAAAGGCCAAGTGAGAGTAAACGAGGGGGAGATCACAAGGACGGGGTATCAATTATGATCAATTGGGCCACCATAATATATGGTCTACGATACAAACATGGGGTCATGAGATTTAAAATGTGTGCTTAAAAATGTCCACTAGGTACAAGAAGTATCAGGGTGGTAACAGCAGGGCACAGTTAGGGTGAAGGGGGGGCAATAACCCAGCATAATTCCCAATGTTTCAGAGTAAAAGCGGCTCATGATCCCATACAGACTCAATTATTATTTTACCATGAGCGATGCCCACGGGATTTGGTCGTTCAGTCCTTCACTATCAGCCCTCAAGCGATGCACCCATCTCTGTTCTATCTTGAACAGGGCTTTCTGTGTGATCCTAGGGTGGGCCTCGAGGACTAACCATCTTAGGGAATCTGGTCTATGGTTATTTTCTTTGAAGTGAGTGTAAAGTTTGCTGGTAGTTTTCTGACACCTAACATTGCTTTTGTGTTCTGTTATCCGTGTCTTCACTGGTCTCATGGTCATACCCACATATTTCATTTCGCACGGACAGATGATAAGGTAAATACAATGTGTGGTGTTACAATTGGTATGTTTCTGCATTGTCCAAGTGAAGGAGTCTGAAAACACCAACTCTTTCGTCACTGAAGTCTGAGGGCATGCAACACAAGAACCACAGGGGTAGTGACCCTTTACTGGTGGGAGGTCCCATAGGGTTCTTTGTTCCAGTTGTTCCGTGTGTCTGGGTCTCGTGTTGATGAGGATATCCTTCAAATTTTGTGTACGTTTGAAAGCAAAACGTGGGGGTGGGATGGTGAGGTCACCCGTAGTCAGGATCCCCCAGTGTCTTTTGATTATGCTCTTTATGCGTGTGGAATCAGGGGTAAAAGATGTGACGCAAGTCAAGGTTTCTGTATTTTCCCTACTGATGGGTTGTAGTAAGGCCTCTCGAGGATTGTTGCGTGCTCTCTTAAGGGAGTTTCTAATCTGACGTTCGGGATAGCCCCTTTGTCTAAGGTTGGAGCTCAGACAGTGTGCTTCAGTTACGTACTCAGTGGTGGAGCTACAGTTCCTCCTGATGCGGAGGAACTGTCCAAAAGGTAAATTGTCCTTCAGCGCCCTAGGGTGGTGACTACTATATAAAAGCAAACTGTTCCTGTCAGTTGGCTTCTTATATAGTGTGGTGCTGAGGCCTGTGTCATCTAATGTGATCATCAAGTCCAAGAATGGTACCTGGGATTCTGAGATGGTATGGGTGAATTTCAGAAATTGATTTTGTGCGTTAACCCATTCACAGAAGGCTAGGCAAGTTTGCTGGTCCCCCTTCCAGAAGATAAGAATGTCATCTATGAAGCGCCTCCACAATGTTAAATTGTTGGAGTATGGATTGTTGGGGTTTCTAATGACTTCTTCCTCAAAGGTGGCCATGTAAATACAGGCCACACTAGGGGCAAAGGTACTCCCCATCGAAGTGCCCTGTGATTGATGAAACAGTTGTTTGTTATATTCGAAGAAATTCTCCGTGAGGGCTAGTGTGGCACAATCCATTATGAAGGAGATGGGGGTGGGAGAAGTCCATTCCTCTCTCCTGAGGACATTCTCAACTGCCATTAGAGTGGCACGCTGGGGGATATTAGTGTATAATGCTTCCACATCCAGCGTGACCAATAGGTCAATGTTACTTGTATCGTGTGTAGCCTCAATGACTTGTAGGATATCCGTAGTGCCCCTGATGTAACTGGGAGTTTTCTTGACTAAGGGTTGTAAAAAATGGTCTACAAATCTGGCGCAAGGGTAGGTTAAACGGCCTGTCCCGGTAACAACATTGACGTAAGTCTGACATCTTCTTTTCTATATTTTTTTGGTACTCCCGGCGGGTTACGATGGGACCCTGTAAGCGGCATGAGTCTACACCCGTGTCTATCGGGTACGGTGGTATTCAGTAGAGTGAGTCCCTCACTGGACTCGGGGGCATATGGTGTAACTTGGTGGTCTCAGCCACAACTCTCAGAGGTGCGATTACATTGGACTACATGAGCGCGCATTGCTCGGCCGCCACCTGAGGATTAACAAGGATGCACCCGGCTCAGCACGCTTGTGTTTTCCGCCCCTTATGGATACACATTCGATGTGGGCTGGATTTACCCCTTATCCCTCGTGGGGGCTCTGGCTATTGCGTGGTGGGGCTTCCGATGATGTCCAGTATGACATACTCAATACCGGTTGGCGGTTGATAACAATAACCTACGCCTTATTTTGACTCTAAGTTCTTGGTGGGGTTTCTCTTGACACTGAATCAACCCCCGGCCGTTGCCATGGCCTGCAATACTCCGCCCCGCATAATGGGGCCATACCACGGGCGTTAGTACCTCACCTATGATGACACTGTAGGCTGGGTGTGCTGCCCTGTCTATTATTATTACTTATTGTTCGTTTTTCCCTTTACCTCTCATTTTTTATCAGTACACCAGAAGTCTGGTGTTACGGGGGGCGCAACGAATACGGACAGAAGCAGGGATATACACCGACATAGGTGAGTTCACTGTAAATTCAACATGTGAACACCTGTCCTCTATTTTATACTGTAGAGCAACGTTTTTCTCCGGTCTTCTGATTTTTTAATTGGTGCTTGTTTTCAACCCCACTTTCACGATGAATATTTAGAACTGTATATTGTGTTACTCTACACTAAGTCACAATTGTCACAGTTCTGTGTCACGTTGTCTAGGGAGAGAGACCTTGTGTTACTATTTGAATCACAGTTAAATATAAACACTGACCGATGCTGGGGTGATCTTATTTAAAACTTTTCTTTCCTTAGGTTCCCCCCTTGCATATGGTGAGACCATTGTCCCATAATACACGTGGCAGGTAACTATTGTACTCCCCACAGTGTGTGGATAGTTAATTGATAACTAGGTCCTGAAGAATTGCCATGGATCACTAGACCACCAGGCATGAAACATGTTGACCATCACAGAAGAGCATAGCTTAGCTGAACCCTAACGTCAGTCAGCTGCCACTCTGTTTCCTGTTTTTAATCAAGTGGATAGCCTTTCCTAAATAAAGTCCTGTTTGTGGACTATCCAACTTGTTTTAATCACTCACACACATCCACACCTACACCACTAGGCCCCTCACACACACCACATCATACGGCCAGGAACTAAAGATCTCCGCCAAAGAGCCCCTTTAAGGGTGCCCGTCGGGGATTGCAGCGCCGTCCCGACGAGGAGCAGGTCCATATGATGAAGCATGACACCTAGCTTGCTGGGTGTGTGAGGACCCTAGTTCCGACTAGAGGAATTCCCCTTCCTCCTTACACAGTCTCTTCCTGACACACTCTCTCTCTCCCTTTGTTTCTGAGGAACTGCATACTCTATTTTTCTCACTTATACAGACAGAACCTTATCACGCATAGCAACATTTCATTATGTTTATAATATTTCAGAGGTTTTTTGTCAAGAAACCATTTTATCGCTGAAATACCATCTTCATGGCGTATGCATGTATATAAATTGGTCACGTCTAGTGTGATCAGAAGCATTTCTGGTTCCCACACTAAGTTATCAATAAGTCTTAAAAAGTCCTGTGTGTCTCTCACATATGATGCCAAGTCCTTCACGAGTGGCTCTAAAAAAGTATCAATAAATCTGGAGGTGTTTTCCAGGAGACTACCGATCAAAGACACTATCGGTCTCCCTGGGGGATTTTCTGCGTCCTTATGGATTTTGGGGAGATGGTAGAAGGTTGGCAGAATTGGTGTTTCACACTGGAGAAATACAAATTCTTACTCATTCAACATTCCTTCATTTTTCCAACCTTCTAAAATATTTTGGTATTCCATTGTGCATTTTACATATTGGGATTTCTTTATTGTTTCATAACAACTTGTATCTGTAAGTTGTCTCAATGCCTCTTGCTCATAAAGTTCTTTCTTGAATACCACGATGTTTCCCCCTTTGTCTGAGGATTTGATTTCAATATTTGGGTCGATCTTCAATGATTTTATGGCCTTCCACTCTTTTCTGGTAATATTGGAACGTCTCTTGTTGTCTTCATATGATGGTTTTGTCAATTTTTGTAAATCCATAAGTATGGCCTCATTAAACACATCGATGGCATCATGCGGGGTGTTTGAGAGCATCTTTGATTTCCGTTTCAAATTGCTGGGATTCCTTATTTGAATTACCCCCGCTATTTCCAGACCCGTTGCTGTATTGTTGATTTCTTCTGTTTGTGTTTGTGCCATGGACTCTAGGGCCAATAAAGTCTAAAAAAATTAAATTAAAATAAAAAAATATATATATTTATTTTTTTCACTGAAAAAACATAGGTTTCAGGTGCGTTATAGTTAGAAATTAGCATTTAAAAAACCTTAGAAATTCACTGAAAAAATGTTGCAGAGTGGTATAAAAAGGGGGCGTGGCCCTGGACCACCACTCTGCAACGCAGCTCCCTGGCGCTTACTGGAGGTGCCTGGTGGACTAGTTGGCCCCCAAGAACCCTTAGGATTGAAGGGGGATTAATCCTCCAACTTGAAACGCGCCACAGGGTGCGTTTGCACACTTTTCAAATCAGGCCACTCCCCCTCCCTGCACCATTGTGCAAACGCGCCCCCTGGTGCATTGTAAATTGGGGGAATAAATTCCCTTGAGTACTGAGGGTCCCTGGGGTCTAACTAGCCCACCAGGTACCTCCACTAAGCACCACAGAGCTGCACTACAGAGAGGTGTAAAAAGGGGCATGGCCTCGGACCACCTCTCTACAAGGCAGCCCTGTGGCGCATACTGGAGGTACCTGGTGGGCTATTTGGCCTCCAGGGACCCCCAGTATTGAAGGGGAATTAATTCCCCAACTTAAAACGCGCCACAGGACGCGTTTGCAGAGTGTTGCTGAGAGGGGGAGGGGCTTTTGGCACAATGCCGGTGTTCTTTTTTTATTTTATTTTTTAGAAGGGGTGCTTTGTGGCCCTCCTTCTTTTTCATTTTTTGGGTCCTGGGACCCATCCACCAGGGCCTGACCCCTTTAAAAAAAAAAAGAATCAGAACGGGAAGGGGGCTGCGTGTCCCCCCTCCTGTAGCCAATTCCGGCCCCGTGGACCCCATCCCCTGGGGCATGGCCACATATATTTAATTTTTTAATGAGGGGGGCTGCGTGGCCCGCCTCCTGAGGCCTCTATTGGCCCAGGGACCCCATCCCCTGGGGACGGCCCTATCCATTGGGTATCGTGGGCGGAGCCCCAATGCTCCCATGGTCCTGCCGGCTCCCTGCGTCCTGTGGGAGCCAGCATTGCTTTTCCACATGCAGCTCCCCGTGTGGAAAAGCAATCTGCTTTGGATTTTGGAAGAGAGAGCAGGTTTCCCTGCTCTCGCTTCCAAAATCCAAACCAAGTTTGCTATGACAGGGCGGGAGCCGCACGGCTCCGGCCCTGCCATAACAAACAGCAGTGTCCCAGGGTGGGTACCCCAGGACACTGCAGGAACCGGCCCGCCCTGGGGGGTGGCGGTCCCCAGGGCCATCGAGTGCTCCTGGAGGGGGGCCGAGCGGCCCTCCTCCCTTCATGAAAATAGCCCGGGGAGGTGGTGGTCCCCGGGGCTCGGGGGTCCATAACGGACCCCCCATTTTACATTTTTAGTGCCCCGGGGAGGTGGCGGTCCCCGGGGTGTGCGGGGGGCTCGAGCCCCCCACACAGGTTTAGTAATTTAAAAAAATAAAAGCCCGGGGGGTGACAAACCCCGGGGCTGTGGGGGCTGTGTGCCCCCGTGAATATCTCAGAAAAGCCCTGGGGGAGGCAGTCCCCAGGGCTTGGGGGGGCCTTCGAGGCCCCCCATCAATTTAAACAAGCCTCAGGGGTGGCGGTCCCCGGGGCTTGAATTTAAATTGAATTTGAATTAAATTTTGTGTTTTTGTATTTTTAGATATTTACCAAGAAACTGTGACAGATAAAATATCAGATTTAATATTTAATTGTGAAATGGTTAGATCCAAGAATGGGTCTGTATTTTGGTTACCAGCATTACAAAACAGTGCAAACACTTTGCCACTATAAAATGGATGCCACTTTTGCCTAAACATTTGAAGTAATATTATTGCACTATATGTTACTGTTTGAAACAAATGCCAGACTGACCTGTGACAAAGGAGCGGACACCCCGAAATGCGTCGGCGGACTGATAGCCTTGATGGAAAAGTAAATAAACTGCATTTATAACGGATTTTGAGCTCGGCACAATCTTTATTTACAACGAAGGAATTGGTGTTTTGGATATATATATATATAAATATATATGTGATCAAGATCGCGGAGGCGATCGAAACACGTCTGAGGCGGACACTTGTCTGATGAATTACAGAAGGATATTTGGCACCTTGATACCGCTTGTGGTGTATTCTCTGAGCATACAACATAGACTGTGGTCCATACCTGTTAAAGAATCCCTCTTTGACATTGGAGGGTCAGGACTTTGTGCTTATATATATATTACCTACTGGTCACCAGTAGGTAGATATAGTTAGGACCTATTTTCCATAGGAAATCCGCAACATTCTATTTGGAGAAACGTTGGCGCCGATTGACGAATCTTCGCGAAATTTTCGAAACTTTTGGCCAGCTCCAGTCCGCTCCTATCCTGAAAATTTCACAGTGATTCATCAAGTGGGGGCTGACAAAAAAGGGGGTCCCAAAACGTGTTTTCCCCATGTATTTTCCCATAGGACCTGTTGACGCAGCTACAGCCCGAACTGCTGAACGGAATTACACCAAATTTGGCAAAGAGGCAGTCCTCAGTTCAGACTTGCGCCTTTTGCTTAAATGGTGTAAATCTATTCAGTAGTTCCTGTAAAAAGATAGATATATCTTTGGCCTCGGAGGATCTCCGCACCCTCTCCGCACCCAGCGGGCACCCTGCCGTGCACGAGCTGTATTCTAATTGGCTGTCAACACTCCAGATCAGGAAGTGTTGGCAGCCATCTTGTGCTTCGGTAAAACCTATAAAACGCGACAAGGGGGCAGGGTAGAAACACCCTGACCCCCTAGGCCTGCTCAGGGGGTCCCACAAGACACCCAGGGCCAAAAAAAGCTTCTTTTTTTTAAATCAGCGAGAATCGCACACCCAGCGCGAATTTCGGCCTTAAATAAAAAAAAAGCAAGGGCCCCCACGCTTCTTTGGTAATTGGCCCCCGGGGGGTCCAAATCCTGGGGGCAGAATTAAAAAAATTTGGGGGTCCCAATCCCCTCCACACTGCCCCGGGGACCGCCACCCCCGGGGCTCAAAGATACTATATGTGGGGGGCTCACGGCCCCCCCACAGCCCCAGGGACCGCCAACCCCGGTGCTTATTGAAAATGGGTGGGGGGCTCGAAGCCCCTCCAGCCCCGGGGACCGCCACCCCCCGGGGCTTGAAATTATTTGGGATGGGGGCTCTCAGGCCCCCCCAGCCCCGGGGACCGCCACCCCCCGGGGCAACTTGTCAGTGTGGGAGGGGGCCATGCGGCCCCCCTCCTGGAGCCTTGAATAGGCCCTGGGGACCGCCACCCCCCAGGGCCGGCTCCTGCAGTGTCCCGGGGTGCCCACCCCCAGGACACTGTATTTTGCAATTACAGGGCTCCCGCCCTAAAACCTATTTTTTAAATGCTAATTCCTAACTATATCAGGCTTGAAACCTATGGTTTTTTTAGTGAATATATACATATATACACACATATATTCTCTGAAAAAAACATAGGTTTTTACAGACGTTATAGTTAGGAATTAGCATTTACAAAACCTTAGAAATTCTGTGGAAATATGGATTTTTCTGGTCAGTTATGTCCCCTATCTTGGACCCCAACGGTTCTATGTGCATGTTACAAGTACATGTATGTTCCCTCCAGTTCCAGTTATGAAGACGCAAATACATGTGCGTCCACCGTTAACATGTCCTCTGTTGATCCGCCATGAATGGGCCGGATATTCCATTCCTAAGTACGAAAGGCCACCGCCTTTATATGGTTCACTTAGGCCATTTTTACAGTCCAGGCAAGTAGGCCCTGATTCTGTCATCAAGCTTTTCCTGCCTTCTGCCTCTGAAAGCTCCAGTCCGAGCCTGCATCTGTGACCATGAACTTTGTCTCATTTTCTGCGCGGCTCACGAAGCCTGACATCAGCTTGCTGCCTGCCAAGAACTGTATTTCACCTTCGGAAATTATCTGCTCCGCTCCCTGCCCAATGCATTCCTGTCTAGTAGCTTAAGTAAACATTCTTCCAGCTACCAAGCAAAGGCCCGACTTCTCTGTCTTCATACAAGTAATTCATAGCCCTGTTACGATGGAAGATTCCGCCCTCGCATCTAGTGTAGACACTTAGACACTTGTACACGCACTAACAGTCAGTATAGTCAGTATATAGAATAAGATTCTACTCTAAGAGACCTCTCTTTTGGATAACATAGTTCTTTAAACATAGGATGTTAGATATGATTTGGGATTAGGTTGACTTGACCCTCCAGACTTCTGTCGCCACATGTAGAGCTAAATGTCAAGTCCCCTTCACCCCCTAGTTGCACGTCAATCACACGTCATACTGCTGCGCGCGCATATCTGCCAAGTATTTCTGCTGACATTGCGAAATTCTTTCATGTAACCACCCTCTTATGACATCACATCTGATGACGTTCTTTCATCACTCCCAGTTACGCCTATTTTTGCTACGTATGAATATATTATCACCACTATCAATTGTTACGCCTCTTGTATTGGCCTCACTGTAATGCCTATTGTATAAAAGTAATTGATTGTCAATAACGTATGTACTTCACTTCCTGAACCTTCGTGGTGATGGAACCTGGAGCAACCGATTATAATCGACCATTGGAATAAAGCCCATTTAGAACCTCTAATACCACGGATTCTGCCTCTTATTTACTGAGCTATTTTTATTATGTTTCTGTATCAAATTAAGTCCCGGTAATTAAATTATTTACCACATGAATGGCGCCCGAACAGGGACACTTTCTCATCTCACGCGCCGGCGGTGCGTTGCAGGCCCGGTCTCCTGCCACAGCTGGACGGACAATAACGCGTACCAGCAGGATTTCCTGTATCTCCCTCCGGTCAAGCGGGGGCGACTGAGGCTGCGATCAACACCCAGACGAGGCGGTGAGAAGTGCGAAGTATCCCGACCAGAGCCTAGCTGGGAGAGCAAGATCCGAGGTATACAGAGGCCCACCAGTTTCCGAAGTCCCAAGTCAAGTCCGGTTTCCGAAGTGTTCAAGTCGAGTCCAGTCCGGTTCAAGTTCAGTCCAGTTTCTGAGGCCTTCCGTTTCCGAGCTACCCGGTGAGTACCATTACTGGGGAGGCGTTCTGGCGTGCACATAAGTTGTGCCGGTCCAGACGGGTTTGGGTACACAAACTCGGTCTGCACTGTTTCAGCAGTGTATCTGTACTGTTTAGCAGTATATCTAGTATATCAAGTATATAAATTCAGAATAATTCAGTTCAAGTCGAGTATTATGTTTAGTGATTAAGTTTTCTTTAGATCGTCATCATTATTGTTGCTCAGTTAAATGTTAAATGTTAAATGTTTTTAGTACGTTCTGCATATTGTGGTATGAATGACTGTTCATTATTGTGATTACTGTATTAAGTTTGTTCAAGATCAAGTATCAGATCAGTTCTCAATATGCCGCTCTTTTCGAAATTAAGACAGATCACAACTAGAAAAGGGGTACTCGAAGAAGCTGTTCCTATTCCTCCTAGGGACACTCCAGGCTACTTCATGTATCATAAACACGGCTTAGACGCTATATTATTTCTTGATTTATGGGTAGACTACACTAAGGAATTACCAGAAAGTCAGAGGTGGCCCGTAGCGGGGACCTGGGATGCAGAGTGCATCGTGAAAGTAGAGGAAGAATTATGGAAAAAGAAAGCTAGACAATCACAGAAAGACGCCATTGAATTATGGCGTAAAGAATCATATAGACGTACAGAAAAAGCACGTAGACAGGAAGAGAAGAGTAAAGAGAATTCCAATGAAGTCCGAGAAAATCTATTAATTGAAGAAGGTGCACGAGTGAAATCAGAACAAGTAGACAGACAAAGAAATGCCCTTATGAATGGTATGTATCCCCTTCTGGCCGAAGGATTACCTAAGGCCACTCCAGGGATACCAAAAGACTTGCCAACCCCATTATTTCCAATAAAGGTACATTCTAAGGGGCATCCTAGAACCGCAGAAGATGTTTTTCTTTCCTCATATTTAGATGACGCAGCTCCCGAGTATGCTAATCCCGCCCCACATAGACCGCCTGCCAGGGAGGTTCAACGCCAAGATCCAGTACCCGTATCCCTACAGCAACAAGTTCTGACACAAGTTCCGGCAAGCACATCTGTTTCTGCATCTGTTCCTACAGCTACTTCTATAGCTGTATCCACGCCTATAGTTGCTGTATCACGTTCAACGAATCCTTTCACACCCGATACCCCAGACGGGGCTACCGGAGGTGCTACCAATATCTTTTCTACGCCACCTAGAATAAATAAACTTACTTTTCAAGAGTCAGCACATTCACGTACCCCCAAACTCATAAATGCCCGTACGCTTAAGGAACTTCTTATAGATTGTAGATATGACCCTGTGCCCGGAAAAGAGGACGAAATGACCCTAGCATCATTACGTATCAGACGAGCCGCAGTGTATTTAGGGAAATTACCAGGAATGACTGCACATCTAGATAATATATATCATTTTGTCCAAACCGGGCGAGATTCTGAATGTATTAACAGAGCTATGGAATACCAGAAAGTGGAAATACAGGGGGAACTGTTGCGTTTCCTCATAAATTGTGTGATCAGAAATCAAGACCGACCGGGGGTAGACCCGGAAGCAATGCAGGTTCTTACCAGGTGGAGCCAGAATATATCAGAAGGGAGACATGATAAGCAAAACTGTATAATAGCCATGTGCCGAAAGATCCGAAAAGAAATAGAACGCCTACACGAAGAAAGATTAGCGGTAGACCAGTTCGAACAAAGCGAGGAAGAAGCATCAGGACTGCCCACAGGACAGTCAGAAACTATAGCCTATGTAGGTAGAGGAAGATCTTGTAATAGTACTAGATGTCTTACTGATCCGATACGTCCGATATGTATAGAAAATAACAGGAATTTTCAAACACCAATAATAAATATAAGGTCTAACGAGCATTCATTCCAAGCAGCAGATAAATTACTCCGAGAACGAAGGGGTTATCATTTTCTCGATTCTATGGATGAACAAGAATTAGCCAGGTCAGCTGTCCATTGGGTTGACAGTCCCGGGAAGTATAGTGATGACACAGTAGCACACACATTTTTGAATCTCACCCCAGATGAACAGCGTTTAGCTGGGATTTATATGATTCAACAACTTCTTATACTATATAAAAGCCAACATTCAGATCCTGGTCCCTTACCTGATATATTGACCGAATTACTCACGAATAGATGGAGAGGTTCAGGTACTAAGCTAATTAAAGAAATACTAGAATCAAGAAAGCAGTACATTCTTTTTATATGCCCAGAACATGTCTCACAGCCCATCAAGGAAAGAACCACGTATTACATGGACAGACAGAATCCCTTACGAGAAGTGCACCCAATAAAGGGCGAGGACAATGAGTTTAAACGTGTATATGTATATACGCCCATATCGAAAATAGAATTGTTGGAAATGAAGAAAGTGGTACCCAGTCATGACAAAGACCCAGCGGGTTTCCACCGAGAAATTAAAGACATGTTACTCATGGGAGAGTATACCTATCCCGACATTATGACAATATTAAAGGTATTGATGCCTGCTGGCATTTATGAAAAACTCAAGGAAAAAGAGTGGGAGGTAGGAGACCAAAAGATAGATTGGACAGCATTAGAAGCAGAAGAAAAGGCCCGAGGTCCAGGTTCGGGGCTTGGGGACAAAACTAAAGCACTACCAGGTCTACTAGTACAGGTACTGCCACGTTTATTAACCACGAAAAAGGAAGACTGGGGTGCAATTTCAGCCTGTAAACAAAAGCAAGATGAAGACACTAGTGATTTCTATGCACGATTTGAAAAATGTTTTGGTATAAATAGTGGTATAAAAGCAAGTAGCGAATCATACCCACATCTGTTTGTGACAAAATTAGTTGAAAATTCCTTGCCCCAAGTGAAGAACAGAGTATTAAAATTCGAGAGTACCTGGCAAGGTAACACTCCATCACAAATGTTACAAATGTTACAGTATCATCACAATAGAATTAGAGAGGAACAAGATCATGAACAAAGACGCATGAAAGACACGAAAATGAAAATGCTAGTCTCCCAGACAGTTCCAGTTGAAGGACATAAAAAGGGTACGACACATTCCGGCGATTTAGCGGGACCTGTAAAAGGGACATGCAACTATTGTAAACAACTAGGTCATCATGTACACGATTGTCCAGTCCTGAAGCGTAATATCGCCACGGGCATTACAAAAGAAAGACCACGGCCACTTAGACAGGATCAGAATGAACAAGGAGCCTTGCAGCATGCACAGTCCATGCCAGCTCCACAACAGACTATACAGTTTGTGCCAGCTGCACCAGCGCTGCCTGTTGCTGCCACGCAAACCACGACACGACAACTGTACCAGACCGCACAGTATGACTATCCTGATTATCAACGATATGCATGAAACAGCCTAGAGAGGGAAGTTGACTTACCCCTTATCGAGATCCCTGTAGATCAAGAAGGACCTTATGTACATAGTGAATTATTAGGCCAAGACAGGAAATTTTTACTCGATACAGGGGCAAGTCGAACAACGATAAAACGTAGTGAAGTTCCAGGGGCACCCCTCTCAGGCTCACAGAATATTTCCCTTGGTTTTTCAGGAAAACCTATTGTTAATGAAGTGTCACAACCTCTTCCACTTACGATAGGACCTTTGACCCGAACTACAGATTTATTGCTTACTAAATCATGTCCAGAAAACCTGTTAGGAATAAAAACACTGAAGGCTCTAGGAGCTATAATATGTTGTTCTCCGGAAGGAGTAAGATTGTTTTTACGTGATTTTAAAGGTCATTATGTGTCTAGAGACATGGATCCCCGATTGCAGACTTTACCTACACATCTATGGGCACAAGGCCCTACTGATGTTGGTTGTATGAATATTACACCATATCGAGTCACACTAAAGGCAGGAGTGGTACTACCACGAATGCGACAATACAAGTTACCACCAGATGCTGTAGTGGCTTTACTGCAAATCATTGACGAACTCATTGCCCAAGGAGTGGTTGTAGAAACAGACTCCAATGTATGTAATTCACCGATAATTCCGATTCTCAAACGAACAGATCCGAAGGCCCCGCCAGTATATCGATTGGTTATTGATCTGCGCGAATTAAATAAGTGTATTGTGCCACAATTCCCTGTGGTCCCCGATATCTCATCATTACTGACAGCTATTGATTCCGAAGCAACATTCTTTACTGTAATTGATCTCAAAAATGCCTTTTTCAGCGTCCCAATAGATCCGGAAAGCCAATATTTGTTCGGATTTAGTTTAAATGGACGTAGCTTCAAATTCTCACGCGCACCTCAAGGATTTACAGAAAGCCCCAGCATCTATAGCCAAGCACTGAAACGAGAACTCGACAGTATCCACATGCCAGTTAACACTGCCTTGCTTCAATATGTCGATGATCTGCTGATCACCGCCCGAAGCGAACCTGAATGTGAAAAAGCATCACTGACAGTTTTACAATTTCTAGCCAAAAAGGGGCACAAGGTGTCCCCTTCTAAGCTGCAATTCTGTGTCCAGCGAGTTATTTACCTTGGTCACTCGCTGTCCAAGGAGGGAAGGCAGCTTACACCAGACCGCATTCAGTTAATAGCTAACATGCCAATACCCAAGACACAAAAGGAGGTGCGGGCTTTCATAGGCCTCACTTCATATTGTAGACAGTGGATCCCTCAGTATGCATTTCTAGCAAAACCACTCATTCAGTTGACAACACAGGAGGCAGCCACATCGACTGTTCTCCCTTGGATTCAGGAACATACACAAGCTTTTGAAAGCTTAAAGAAAGCTCTATGCCAAGCACCTGTTTTAGCAACACCATGTTACAGTAAACAGTTTACACTCTTTATTACAGAACGCGAAGGTACTGCCTTGTCAGTACTCACACAGGAACAAGCAGGATCACACAAACCATGTGCTTATTTTTCTAGTACATTAGATCCCGTAGCTCAGGCTCTGCCTGCGTGCCTAAAATCAGTGGCAGCGACAGCTTTAGCAATCAGACAAAGCGATGTCATAGTGTTAGGACATCCATTGACAGTACAAGTACCACATGCAGTGGAGGTTCTTGTGAATCGAACGCAAACACAACATTTGACTATAGCAAGACTTACAGGGTATGAACTAACACTGTTTCAGCCACATATAGAAATCAGACGTTGTAACACATTGAATCCTGCCACACTTTTACCTGTAAATGGAACAGACCCACTAGCCCATGACTGTATTGATGTTATTACAATCACAACGAAACCCAGACAAGACTTGACAGATGTCCCATTGTCAGACCCAGACCTGACGTTGTATGTAGATGGTTCATGTATGAGAACAAGTACAGGAGAGTTAGTGGCCGCTTACGCAGTCACAACAGATACTGAAATCATTGAAACAAATTGCATAAATACCTTGTCCGCTCAAGCAGCAGAGCTCGTCGCTCTGACACAAGCCTGTATTCAAG
Source organism: Triturus cristatus (assembly GCF_964204655.1). NCBI lineage: Eukaryota > Metazoa > Chordata > Amphibia > Caudata > Salamandridae > Triturus > Triturus cristatus. Next base: position 129,838,868 of record NC_140584.1, on the reverse strand, counting down.
CCACAAATAAAAAAGTCAACATATACACTGATTCACGTTATGCATTCGGAGTCGTACATGACTTCGGCGTGCTGTGGCGAGAGAGAGGTTATTTAACTTCTCACGGTGCCCACATTCAGCACGGACCCCTCATTCATGCCTTATTAGATGCAATACATTTACCCATTGCAATATCGATTATGAAATGCAAAGCACATACGAAAGTTACTGATATAATTTCTCAAGGCAATGATCTAGCTGATAGAACAGCTAAACAGACTGCTCAAACTCAAACATCCGATATGACAAAGACAATAGTCCCGACGCCAACACATTGTATGACGGTTAAAGATCCTACTCTTGACGTAATTGATATACAGACACATGCTACACCAGAAGAAATAAAGAAATGGACGGAATTAGGAGGGATCCAAACGGATCAAGGATGGTTGATGAAGGAAAAGTCTGTGTGGTTCCTTCCTGATTCAATGGTCCAAGTCATTATTAACACTATCCATAGTCCAGCGCATCTAGGAGAGAAAGCTATGCTAGACAGCATTCAACATATTTGGTTCAACAAGCATTTACGAGCTGCAGCCAAACAAAAGGTTCGTACCTGTCTGATCTGTTGCCAGTTCAACCCAGGAAAAAGCGTTCCCGTAGAACAGGGTGGATTTCAGCCTCCTGATCACCCTTTTGAAGTCCTCCAGATGGATTATATCCAGATGGAACGATGCAGAGGATTCAAATATGTTCTCGTAGTTGTGTGTGCTCTTTCCCGTTGGACGGAGGCATACCCGGTTTCAGATTACACTGCCCCGACTACTGCCAAACAGTTGGTTCGAGAATTCTTCCCACGATACGGTTTACCACGTGTTGTTCACTCAGATAACGGCCAGCCGTTCTCATCCGAATTAATGAAACACGTTTCACTTTTGTTAGGCTATCAGTGGAAATTCCACTGTGTCCGACACCCCGAAGCAGCAGGTCTCGTAGAAAGACATAATCAGACTCTGAAAATAAGATTATCCAAAATATGCAGAGAGAAAGGTGTCGACTGGGTAGTAGCATTACCAGTTGCACTCTTTTACACAAGAATGGTAGCACACTCTCGAACAGGGCTATCCCCGTATGAAGTGATCTTCGGCAGACCACCAAATATGTGGGGGACGCCTATACCACGCAAAATAACTGATATTGACTGTAACATGCTGACAGATTACTTGGCTTCCTTGATGTCTGCACTACAATCTTGTCGTTCACAGGTAGCTGCAGCTTTTCCTGACAACACTGAGGTGAAACCCCATGACGTGGTTCCGGGAGACTTAGTCCTCGTGAGGAACTTTGATCGAAAGACGCAGCTGGAACCTAGGTGGAGGTCACCTCAGCTGGTGTTGCTCGCAACAAGAACAGCCGTGAAGATCGAAGGCAGAAAAGGATGGATTCATTCAAGTCATATCAAGAAATTTCATGGACTGAAATCAGATGTGAATAGCACACCTTGTGTGTCTTCACCCATTGACTCAAAACTTCCTTTTGTGGAAAAAAGTGACTCCGAACTTTATAAATTAAAGCTCAGGCCCAATCAGTCGAGCAATTTGATTGTTTAAGTCCTCTCCAAGGTGAAGCGGTTGAATTGTCTCTGACATGTATCCCTTGGACCTGAATAGAGAAAGCACCCGAAAAATGTTGAAACGACAGGCGTACTGTAAATCACTGCGTAGTCATTGCATAGTGACGTTATTAATTTTGTTTTTCTCAAGTCTTTTAATAATTACTGCAAGTATATTGTTGCACATATATTATCCTATTTCTAGACATGTTTACAATGTTACTGCTGAACATTCTTTTAGTGAATTACCTCCGCTTGAATTGTCATACAGATTTGCGCTGCGCAATAACACTTTTATTAGTATGTTACATCATTCCCATCAGGTTAGCAATGCTACAAATTGTTGGATATGTGGCCGACTCCCTCCCCATCAGAACTATAAAGGAATTCTACCTCTTTTTCCATACCCGTTCACACACAACGGCTCCTGTGGAGCATGGTTTAGCTTAATTAATTCTCTGGATTCGAATTCTGCAGTTTATCAAGATAACTGGGTATGGGGAAATTTGAATTTAGTTTTACTTAAGGTCTGCTATCCTAACAAGGAGGGACTTCCCAAAAGAACAGGAACTGATCTAGAAAATGAAGTATATGGATTAGGTAATTTTACGCTTAATCTTATGATCCTAAATGTCGAATCCGAAGCTACTCCAATTTTGCCCGCTATGTCAATATTTCCAGTAAAAGGTGAATTATGTGTAAGAAAGAATGGTTCCATACATATGGGCCATAGTAGATGCACCACTGTAGTAGAATTTAGTGATCAAGGCAAGTCTACATTTAGAGCTTCCCGCCATTCCTATTTTATATGTGGTCAGACGGCATATGTACGTTTGCCTCTAGATTGGGATGGTACCTGCTACATTGGATTCCTTTTGCCGCCTGTTTTCCTAGCTCCTCCTGATTATCACAGAAACACTCATTTAGTACACAATAGAGAAAGGAGAGATCTCCCAATAGTCGATTACACTGAAACGGCATGGGAAAAATACACAGATTTCAATAAAGGTCTCTTTCCCTATATAGGTACCGTTACTAATAGTAAGCTGATACGTAGATTGACTAGAACCCTTGAAGCAGTAGTGAACGAAACTATTTCCGCCTTAGGCAATTTAACAGAAGAGCAGTCTGCTATGCGGATTGTTGTGCTTCAAAATCGTCTTGTCCTTGACGTCATCCTGGCCGATAGGGGCGGAGCTTGTAGGGTCATCGGATCAAGCTGTTGCATATTCATACCAGAAAATTCGCCATCTGTATATAAAGCCATAACCCGCCTTCATAAGATTGTAAGCCAGATACACCAGAATCCAGGCACCTGGACTTGGTCCGGTTGGTTTTGGAGCGTGTTATCAGCCTGGGGATGGAGAGTTCTATCCTTCCTAGGTATTGGCCTTCTCATATTATTCAGTTGCTGCTTATGCCTGCAATGTGGACCAGCGATTTGTGGTCTGTGTGCCACATCGTGCATTCCACATCAAGATTTTCATTCAAGATCCCGGAAGAAGAAAGAAGAACAAATGATGCTATATGAACAGATCAATGGATTAATGAAGATTGATATCTCTTGACGGGCAAGTAGGGGACAAGGAGGGAATGTGGAAATATGGATTTTTCTGGTCAGTTATGTCCCCTATCTTGGACCCCAACGGTTCTATGTGCATGTTACAAGTACATGTATGTTCCCTCCAGTTCCAGTTATGAAGACGCAAATACATGTGCGTCCACCGTTAACATGTCCTCTGTTGATCCGCCATGAATGGGCCGGATATTCCATTCCTAAGTACGAAAGGCCACCGCCTTTATATGGTTCACTTAGGCCATTTTTACAGTCCAGGCAAGTAGGCCCTGATTCTGTCATCAAGCTTTTCCTGCCTTCTGCCTCTGAAAGCTCCAGTCCGAGCCTGCATCTGTGACCATGAACTTTGTCTCATTTTCTGCGCGGCTCACGAAGCCTGACATCAGCTTGCTGCCTGCCAAGAACTGTATTTCACCTTCGGAAATTATCTGCTCCGCTCCCTGCCCAATGCATTCCTGTCTAGTAGCTTAAGTAAACATTCTTCCAGCTACCAAGCAAAGGCTTACCATAGGGGTGTCTGATATGAAGATAAGGGAAGGTTTAGGGACTGGCAAGTAGGTGCACTTGGTCAGTCAGCATGGCAGTACCAGACTGCACATAGGCTCTGCAATGGCAGGCCTGAGACACAATTTACAAGCTGCTTATGTGGGTGGCACAACCAGTGCTGCAAGCCCACCAGCAGCATTTGATTTACAAGTCCTGGGCACACATGGTGCACTGTACTAGGGTCTGACAAGTAAATCAAATAACCCAATCATGGAGTCACTAATCAATACATCAATTTAACATAGGGAGCACTTGCACTGTGGGACTGAATGGCAGTGGTACAGTGCCCAAAGCATCTAAACCAGTAAACCATATCAAAAACAGAGGAGGCAATCAGTCAAAATGAAAGGGAGACTCACGCCAATGGTACCAGGTCGATCAACTTTTATTAGCTTGTTCATTTGTAATAGTCTTTTCCTGTTCAATTTCATCATTCAACATTTTTAAATATGTAGGGAAAATTGGACACCGAATGTTATCTTTACAAGCATTAAAAGAATCTTCGTAGCAGTTCAAACTCTCCAAGTAATTTACTTTCGCTACACCGTGGTTTAAACAGCTGCAGAAGTGCTAAATAGTAAAATTCTCGCTTATTTGGAGTTTCACAACTAAGTTTCTTGTGGTTTATAAGATTACCCTTTGCATGTTTTACTAAACAACCATGAAATCTAACTACTGCAAACTTTCCTTCTTTTAAATTCTCTTTAACATTTCTTTTGAAGCTGTAATGTTGAAGTACTTCATACAGACATAGCTGTTCCAGATGCTGACTTCTTTTCAGATAGTATGTGTCCAACATATTTGTTTCAAGAATGTCTGTACTATCTGGCTCATTTGCTGCTAATTGTTCAATTTCTTCCAATGATTTCAACACTCTATTTCGTTTGCAGGCAAGACCTAAACTTACCCAAATGATTCCTCGTGACTTTGAATATAAACTTGAAGAACGCAAGTGATCTGAACATTCATACAATCCAATTTCTCGGTGGGAAAACATTTTCAAACTAAAGCTGTACAATTTTTTGCTAAGACTATTTTCTTGTGCAATTTCTTCCCACATTTGTTTCATCTCTGTTTTTTCAGATTTTGTTATGTACGATGTAGCATAACGTGCAACAGCAATTGAGTTATCCGCAACATACTGGATGTCCATGTTCGCATTCCACATTTATAAAATGACTGGATTGTAGTCATTGATATACTTTGACACTTCTGCTCTTTTTAATTTGTAGGTATTCTTTGGAGATTTCCGAGATATTGTGTGCCTCACAGAAGAAAAAAAAGAATTTACTCTTCCTTTACAAATGACTGGACGGGGAAAACCAAACCGACATTTGGTGTAAAATTTTCCTTTAGTCTTCTGCAGTACTTTCCACAATGGTGACTTTGGAAACGTAAAACCTGCTGTCTCAAGCTTCTATCTCCTCCTTCTCTTGGAATCTCACATGTCACATACTGTTTGATGAAAGACAATACTGTTTCATCAGAATCAGTTCCAATTTTAGGTGCATCCTTGATGCATAGTAGCATATGTATATGAGGTGCACCTCTTGCTTGGTACTCCTTTCTCCAAAAGAAATCGGTAACTTCTCCAAGAGGTGGATTCTTTTCATGACAGATAAAAGACATCAGACCTTGAAACTTATGATTAAAATATCTGCACACATTTACAGGATCCAATGAACACAGTTCACCAGGAGTCTTTATTTCAACATTTTTTATAATAGAATTCGCTTCTCTTAAAATCTCAAGCAAATCTTCCCATGCATACTCTGCACAGCTAAGTGTGACAAACCATGTTGGTGTACCTAAGTTCCATAATATACACTTGAGTTCTCCATGACGACGATACCAATACTCATTTGTTCCACGTTGACATGCCATCAAATTGATTAACTGTGCTTCTAAATTTTCATCTGTTTCTTGAAATTTCTCCACAAATTCTTTCGCAGAAAGAAGTGATTCATGAACTCCAGTTTTAAGTATATGAGTCACTGCATACGAGAGAGAAGACAGATCACTTTCAAACAAAAGGTGAAATATGTATGTAATGCACTGTCGAAATCTAGGATATTCAGAATATAATCTTGTTGACTGATATTCTGAAGCTGGAATCCGTACAGGTCGGTCATCATATCGTCCACCTTCTCCAGTAGGAAACAACTGTGGAAAACAACGAGCTTCCAAGCTTTTCACCCATACACTCAATGGAGTTCCCTGTGCTTTTTGTATTTGAAATAACTCAATGCTACTTCCTATCACCTATTTTGAATGCAAAGGACATATTGTATAATGTTCATAAATCTCTTCAGTCCTTGACTTGTCCACTTTCTCTATTTGACCACTTGAAATTTCAAAATCATCTTCTAAACGTATTACCTGTTCATCCACATTTACATTTTTGAAATAAATATTGTTCTCTATAAGATATAAGGTAGCCTTTTCAACTTTATTAACATCAACAAATTCATGCCATATTTTCTGACTCCTTGTGGGTACACCATTTCATAAAATAACTACTGCCTCATCTTCCTCTTTCTCTCCAGCAATAGTTTCAATGTTTTTCTTAAAATTCAAAGGTAAGTACACCACTCTTCTTTTCAGCCCTCTTTGCAAGTCTGTTGGTGGCAGTTTACCTGTTTTAGGCTCCATCCGAATTATAGTTTGAAAAGGATGAACAGATTAAATTACTACCAACTCATATGTATTCAATTTGGCCAGCTCCTGCGGAATAGCTACTAACTCCAACTTATTATGCACTGCTCTAGCAGGCCTTTTGTTCTCTTCTAATTTGTTGTAACAATATTTAATTTACATATACGTTGATCACTACCTAACTCAAATCGCCCTTCAACAAACAAGTAAGTTGCAAATTCTTCCCACTTACCGTTGTTCTCCTTTTTCACTTTTCAAATACAAATCAACATTCCTACTTTGACTTTTATAATGAGCACGTCGACAACAAACACAAACATAGTTTGGTATTTCAGAGTACACTACATTAAACTTTCCAAATTCTTCTTCAAACTGATCAGTGCTAATCACTTTCTCATCTCCTCCAACAACTGTAATTGTCAAACTTTCACTTTCTTTGAACTGCTCTTTTGAACCAAAATATCGCATTTCAATATCATCACACTTTTTTTGAACATCTGATAAAGAACCATATAAAAGACTTTCATTCAGTTCACTTAAACGTAATGCAGGACTTTTTACATAGTACGGTTTCTTTACAAAGTTCCGCATTTCTGAATGGGGTACTGCTAACATCCTCAAATGATGAAAAACACTTTTACAAACTTTTCTTGAAAGACAAGTCAGAGAATGCCCATACTTATCAGTATATTTTCTGAAATTAAATGGATCTAGTCCTTGTAACAACTTAATCTTCTGTTTTATACTTTTCTGAGTATATTCTCATAGCAAATTTTGAATTTTATCAATGGATTCCTGTCGAATACTACAAATGCTACTACAACTCCACTTATACACAGGAGCTCGTGGACGTTTCCCTTGCACTTCTCCAGCTATTAACTCTTCTGCACTTTTACCAACCATTACCTCCTTTGGAAGAGGAACACCATCCTAAACTTCGTGGCAACGACCTCCAATATCAACTGCAAATGATAAACTATTTTCCTGGAAGTAACTTTCCTCATTAAAAAAAGGCTCAGGACTAGAAGCATGTCTCCAATGTCCACTAAAGATTTTACAAAAGTTGGTTCTGTTCACAAGTCTTTTTTTTCTACTTTTGTCTTTCAAAACTTTCACTATTTTATCCAATACCTTCAATCTCTTTAAAATCAAAATGAACAACTTCTGTTTCATATTGAAAGCAGTATCCACTATACTTTCAATATGCTGCTTCTCTTTGAATTGGAACATTCTTCTTTTATATTTGCAGCATGTTTTCAATAAATTCTGAATCACTCTAGATCGAAAACGTCTCTGATGAATTTCTGGAAATTCTTTTTTGTTTCCGAGTACCAGATACTATTTCTTTACCATCTTTCCTTTTCCTCGTATTTGAAATTGAACTCTGCTTCACCTTACTTTAAAAATTCTTCTTTTTGCTTTGTGTGATGTTTTTCTCATTAAATGTTCGTAATATTTTTTTCAAAAATTGTCTTTTACTTTTACTCGAACAGTTTCTCTACTACTCGCATTTTTTTCTACTTCAAGATCTTTCCTTTTCGGCAAATATATATGTTTCTTCTCTTTTCTTTGTTTTCACTTCTAGGCATTTCCAAATTTCAATCCAAATGAAATAATTTTCCGAAAAACAAAAAAAAGATTAATTTATTTTTCACATTTCTTCACTATGTTAAAATAATACCATACAATTGCAAAACTTCCACTAACAACTTCCAGACCCAGTGCTGCAACATGATGGAGCATGACAGATGAGCACTAGGATGACAAGTAGTGCCATAGAACATACAGCAAGTATTTATTTAATTATTTACATACTCCTTTACAATTTATATATAACTACACTACCTCATACTTTTCACATCTCCGCCACACCCCACCACCCCACATCACTTTCTCTGCAACCCACCGCACACAACTTTATAAATAGTATTTTAAAAAATGTTAATCTATGTACTTAGAATGATATTATCAACCAAACAGCACACATAAAAATTTCCATTATTACCTAACGATTTTATCAAAAACTTTGCAAACATAACACTGCACCCAGGGCTTTAACTGGAGGGGGTGTCTGTGGGGATGTGACCACCCGCACTTTATTTTTGGGAGCCTCCAAACGGGTCTTTATAGGGCTCTATTTTCCGACCTCACAAACGTAATCTGTATTTTTTCTTTATTGGACTGTAGTGACACTGTGAGAGCATGCACATTGCTCACTACTTAGAAGTGCAGACATCATGCCAAATGACTCGCACTGTAGGAGAAGGGAAATCCCCCAAAGTATTTCCCTTATTTTTTTGCAACGCACCAGCAACATCATCGTGGGGTGATTAGCAGACAGACCACAATGCGCGCAATGCCCATTGCACCGGACTCTCTGACACAGCTTTCCGGGCGCACACACAGAGCCGCACCCGAGTACTTCACCGGTCTTCAAAACATAATTTGTTTGTAAAGGACACTCTGTTCTTTTTCACCCCTTTTTACAACCCCTACATGCCCACTCTGCCTATTGCTGAAAGAATTAAGCTCCCCCAAAATTTCCCTATGGTTGCATCTCTGCAAACGACCGCAACAAGGCAACTCCAGCACTAACCTGCTCTCACCGTACACACAGTCTTGTTTTAGTGCTACGAAAACACACACCTTGCCTGCCTCACTAAGTTCTCACACCTCCTCTTTAATATGAACAGAAAAGCTTTCCAATTACTTTTATATTCCTAAACTGTACTCCATATGGAAATATAGAACTCAAGGGTCTCTCCACCCCAAATTAGCTCTCTGGTATACTTTCTCAAATATAAGAAGTACAGGTATTCAGTATCTGTCAGTCACGGCCACTTTAAAACAGTGTACCTATAAACAACTCGACAAAATGTTATGTTTCTAAATTAACGTATTACACTTTAAAGCTCCTTTATATTTCTTTCGCTAGATGTACCCTTGTTTAAAACACCACCAGAGAAGGGTGTTGAAGTATGCTCCACAAAGAGTGACTCAAAGCTTTGTTATTCTTTATTAACAAATCTGCCTGTCAATGCTTTTTGCAAGAGAGAAGAGAATGTTCCCTTGATCCAACAATTAAGGGAGCATAAAATATTATGTCAGAAAGGGAGTTCTCTATGGGAAATTTTTCTTTATTTAAAAAGCATATTTATCATTATAGATCATACAAATAACATTTCATAGTACATCAAATTGTTAAAAACCTCATAAAATACATAACAGTTCAATTTCAATCACATAAAACTATGTAACACAATTATGACCAGCATAATGTGGAGACAGACACAAATTGTAAGATTCAAATACTCCTCTTTACGAGTGCACATCAGATTCAATTTCTAAAGATACAGCACATTATACATTCGTAAATCTGTATATACGTAGTCTGTATTTGTTCTTTGATTGTGCTTATCCACAGCGTCGACGCGTTTTGATGGTTTCAAAGTGATAGTACCATCTTTATCAAGACCACATGATTCTTCAGATTTTGCTCCGATCCGGAAATTGACAGGACGGAGGTAACACAGCGAAAATCAGACTCGCTGATCTAAGAAGATGATTTTAGCATATTTCGCGGTGCAGGAACTCAGAAACATAACCATAGAAAGAGGTTCTTTGCAACTAACGAGCCCGCATTAATCCCGAAGAGAGAAGGTATAACACGTTACTCGAATCATTACGAGGGTGGAAGAAGAGGAATTTGAGTTCTTCAAACTACTCAAAGAATAAGGAGCACAGATAGATATCCCCCAATACAAAGGAATAAAATTAACTGTGGTGGGAGACAGAATCATGTGGTCTTGATAAAGATGGTACTATCACTTTGAAACCATCAAAACGCGTCGACGCTGTGGATAAGCACAATCAAAGAACAAATACAGACTACGTATATACAGATTTACGAATGTATAATGTGCTGTATCTTTAGAAATTGAATCTGATGTGCACTCGTAAAGAGGAGTATTTGAATCTTACAATTTGTGTCTGTCTCCACATTATGCTGGTCATAATTGTGTTACATAGTTTTATGTGATTGAAATTGAACTGTTATGTATTTTATGAGGTTTTTAACAATTTGATGTACTATGAAATGTTATTTGTATGATCTATAATGATAAATATGCTTTTTAAATAAAGAAAAATTTCCCATAGAGAACTCCCTTTCTGACATAATATTTTATGCTCTCTTAATTGTTGGATCAAGGGAACATTTTCTTCTCTCTGGTTTAAGTACCCTATTTCCCTTGATTGTTAAGGGATCCCTCTCAATCCTTTAAACACTAAATGCTTTTTGCAAGCCTTTTCAATGCCTTAAGAGGGTAGCTAGATGAGTATAATACGTCGTGTTTAAGATTAGGGGCGGACGATGCACGGAAATAAGAATGTATAGTTGAATAAAGGACGAGTGGATGCATGGCCAGATGCATCAATGGATAGATACATAGATCAATGTATCATTGCATGGATAGATGGAAGGATGAATGACCAGCACTTATGATAGATGGATGGGCTGATAAATGCTTAGGATTGATTCTGGGACAGATATATCTATGCATTTATAGGCGTATCGCTGCATGAATGTCACAGTGCTTACTATAGGCGAGTGCGTTCATACATGCTTAAGATAAGCGGACAAACAGACTTATGTATATATATAAGTAGGAATATATCCATCAATTAAAAGATGGTTGAATGGCGCAGTGCTTAGGATGCATGGATACTGCACTTTAATTGGGTCGGGTCTGGGGACCGGCACTTATTTTCAGGCAGCCTCCAAACGACTCTCTACCAGGCTCTATTTTCGGTCCTCTCAAAGACAGTCATTTTTTGATTTTTTATTATACTGCAGTGACAGCATGCACATCGTTGTTTGCATGCTTATTTTGCTCACTACTGAGAACTAGAGACATCACGCTAGGTTACCCACGTTGTAGAAGAAAGGGAAATCCTTTAAACAGTGTTTTTTCTGAACCTACGATAATTAGAGAGGATGATACTTATCTCGATTTAGACCATGCCCCAACTTGCACAGCCCACACCCCTTTAAGAGCTTCCCCCCCCTTTTAGAGCACCCCCACTTTTTTCTCCCACTTAGAACCCTAACTACACCATAGTAACAAACAAACAGTATAACCTTCCATTAAAATCTACAATGGCACCAAGTTTAATCATTTTCCATCAATGCTATCAGCCTTCTACCACAGTACAAGAGTGTCTATCAGCACGAAGATATCTTATCCACAGAAATGTTGTGTAATTTCTGTACCTGTCTGCTGGAACACTCATCACCAAAACGTATTAAAACATGGGAATCTGCCAGAAAAACATATACCATACCATAAAGCGATTCATGAATGGGCACACTGCCCCTGCACCACCCTCTTCCCCATCCTTCCTTAGCCTAACAAAATTAAAGAAAGAGCCACACCATACCTAGTAAACACACTATACCAATACAAGAACTAATTTCAACAACCGTCTACCAGAACGCTCATGAGCAAAGCGTATTAAAACATACAAATTTGCGGGTAAAACATATACCATGCCATAGGGCACTTTATAAGTGCTCCCAGTGGTACTACATCCCCTTCAGTAGCTCGACATCTGCATGTTACTAAATTCTGTGTTTTAATCAGAAACATACCCACCTCCCCCACACCCACCCCCGTCCTTCCTTAACCGTACGAAATCAAACAGAAACCCCCACCATTCCTAGTAGCGCCTCTATACCCATACACAGGCTTAATTTTAACAGGTGTGTGCCGGAACACTTATCAACAAAAAGTATTCAAACATGCAAATTTGCGGGAAAAACATAAACAATACCATAGCACGGTTAATAAATAGGCCCACTCAAACTACATTACCTTTACTAACTACACATGCCCATGTTACAAATGTCCGTCATATAATCAGCAACATTCGCACATCCCCCACCCCCACCCATACCCATGCTTAACCTTACAAAATCAAACAACGAGCCCCTGAACTCCTGTTACCGCCACTATAGCCATAGATAGACTTAATGTCAACAGGTGTCTACCAGAACGCTTATCAGCAAAAGCTATTAAAACTTACAACGTTGCAACTCAAACATACACCATACCATAAGACAGTTTATAAATAGTAACAGTACCACTACACCACCTCAACACCTGCCCTTGCTTCACTTTACGCAATAAAAGAAAGAGCCCAAGCAAACATAGAAGCGCCACTATAGCCATACACAGCCTTAACTTCAACAGATTTCTCCTGAAAAGCTCATCAACAAACCATATTAAAAAATGCAAATTTGCGGGTAAAACATATACCATGCCATAGGGCGCTTTATAAGTGCTCTCAGTGGTACTACATCACCTTTAGTAGCTCCACATCTCCATGTTACTATAGTCTGTATTTCAAACAGCAACATAACTACCTCCCCCACACCCACCCACGCCCTTGGTTAACAGTACGAAATCAAACAGAAACCCCCCATTCCTAGTGGCACCACTATGCCCATACACAGGCTAAATTTTGACATGTGTCTACCGGAACACTTATCAGCAAAAACTATTCAAACATGCAAATTGGCGGGTAAAACATAAAACATCCCATAGCACTGTTTATAAATGGGTCCAGTGAAACTACATTACCTTTAGTAACTACACATGCCCACGTAACAAATATCTGTCTTATAATCAGCAACATACGCACCTCCCCCACCCCCACCCCCACCCATCCCTTGCTTAACCTTACGAAATCAAACAATGAGCCCCAGCACTCCCGTTACCCCCACTATAGCCATACATAGACTTAATGTCAACAGGTGTCTGCCGGAACACTCATCAGCAAAAACGATTTAAACCTGCAATTTTGTAACTCAAGCATACACCATACCATAAGACGGTTCATAAATAGTCACAGTACCACTACACCACCTCAACACCCGCCCTTGCTTAACTTTACGCATTAAAAGAAAGAGCTCCAGCAAACGTAGAAGCGCCACTATAGCCAAACAGAGGCTTAATTTCAACAGATGTCTCCCGAAACGCTTTTCAGCAAAATGTATTACAACATGCAAATTTGCCACTAAAACATATCCCATGCCATAGAGCGCTTTATAAGTGCTCCCAGTGGTACTAGATCACCTTTAGTAGCTCGATATCTGCAGGTTACTATATTCTGTGCTTCAATCAGCAACATAACCACCTCCCCCACACCCATGCCCGCCCTTGCTTAATGGTACGAAATCAAACAGAAACCCCCACCATTCCCAGTAGCGCTACTATACCCATATACAACGGTAATTTTAACAGGTGTCTGCCGGAACACTTATCAGCAAAAAGTATTCAAACATGCATATTGGCGGGTAAAACATAAACCATCCCATAGCACGGTTTATAAATGGGCCCAGTTAAACTACACCACCTTTACTAGCTAGACATCTATATGTTACGAGAGTCGTTTAAACACTCTGGAGACTGTATAGCAGGGCATGGGGAGAGTAAACAAATTTCTAATTCCCAAACTTTTGATATACAGTCCCTTTACTGTATCTATATTAAAGATATTAAATGGAATGAATAAATTGACGAGTGTTTCGATAGGGATAGTGAAGCTCACCATCAGTAAAACACGAACCACTTCAACACCTACATATATCTGCCACAGCGACACAGCCTGACAGATAGTATCACTTATAATCACATGTAGTTCTCTAATGTCAACAAACCCATATAGAAAATATACAGCACATTTACATTGTTTTTTATCTCTCACACATTTATAAAACATCTCTTCTAAAGAAGCACTCGCCAACTACTTCTATTCCATAAGAACAGACAATAATTAATATGTTTACTACCATATATTTAGTATATCTACCTTTTTATTATTCACTAGTCAGAAACTACAAAAACTATTCACTATACCCAAATGCAAACAAGAAACCATAGTCATATCTATATCAACTTAGGATCACATGATTCAAACTATGCGTACATATAAAAGGAACGTATCACTTTTCCTATCTCCATCTCCTCTCCATGTAATCTCAAAACACTGTACACGGCCCCACTGTACAACAACCTACCCTGACTTACATTCAAACCTCCCTCTCAGTGTCAAAAATAAGACCACAACCTGCCCACATAACATTTCTGCATTTCGTTTTATCGCTTTTAACTAAATAACACGTACGTTTCCTACCACCACCCCCTCACCCCACTATTTCCACAAAAAGTATCAGTTGCAAATGTACGACATTTTCTTTACCTCCCCAAATACATTACAAACTCAAATTAACGCTGTACCTCATTTTCAAAACAATACAGTCCTATAAAGATGGTAAACTACACTCCTTCTCTGTGAAAAATTCCTAAACATATATGAAATACTTATATAACAACAGCTCAAAGTTCATGCATATTTCATAACCAATGGCAAACACCACACTTTACTAACACTATATTACTTTGAAATAAAAAATACTTTTAAAATTAAAAACATCACCTCAAATATTTAATCAATATTATAAAACACATAACACACCTTGTTCATTTCTAACTCACCTTTGTAGTTGTTAGCCAGATTTCAAATGACACACGCATACAATTCTCTCTTTCTCACATAGTACATGTAAAGCTTCGACTTCATCAAGAATGGAACCAGGAATGGCACAATTTCTCTGTCGCTCCACACATAAATACATGTAAAGAATAAATCAGAATACTTTAATCCTTCAACGACATTCCAAAACTTACCTCCATTAGTTAATTTTGAATTTTCCTTTCGAAAAGCTACTCATTATTCCAAGCCACATACAGGTCACAAGTTCAATCTATTTTATCACCACACTTTCTGGAAACTTCTACGACACCTGCAGGTTAAAAGTTCATCTTTTTTTCTTTAACCTAACGATATACTTTTGCAACATTTTATCGAACATTCAACGGCACGTGCACGTTAAAAGTTCACAATAGGCACCTCACCTTATGCCACCAGCGCCATCAGACCCATAGGAGTCAGTGCTTTCCACTTTCCAAATACCACATTCATTTCATACACACAAATTTACCTTCGCACTCCCTATATAACACCCCCTAAGCACCATACACAAGTTACAATGTTCGAAACAAAAGTTCCTCCAAGTAGCTATAACTGCATGCTGACACTACTTGCACAGATGTGGCACAGCGGCCAGAGCACATGACTTCACAACATATGACACACAGTTTGGGCTCACGCTTTCATCCCCGAGTCCGACAGCAGTTCAGCTTAGCAGCATGAGACTCTACACACTACCTCACATATTTTCCGTACCCCAGAACTTTCAGACCAGTACGGGTCAGTAGTTTGTCCTAGTAGTTATAAACACATTCTGACACTACTTCCACAACTGTACTGCAGAGGTCACGACACATGACTTCACAGCATAAAATACACAATTTAGACTCACGCTCTAATCCCCGAGTCCCGCACCACCTCACCTTAGCAGCATCACACTCTAGGCAATACCTCACTTAATTTTCATAGCCTAGCACTTTCACACCGGTAGGTATGATTAGTTCACTTTGCACCCCCTCTATAGCACACCCTAAACACCCCACAGAGGTTACAGTGCTCCTACCCTCCCCTTTCCCACATTTTTTGCCCTTTTTCCCCCTTACTCGCTTCAACGGAATCACAAAATGGCGGCCAACACTTCCTAGTTGCAAACGCTTGCAGCACTAGCAGTCAATCAGCAGTAAGCTCGTGCTTGTAACACCTCAGCCAATCAGATGGCAGAATTCCCAAATATCAATATCTGTAAATTTCGATATTTATCAAAAACGACTGAATGGATTTACACCAAATGAACAAAAGCGTGCTTTCTAGACTATGGGGCATATGCATCAACCCAACGAATACCGATTCCTTAATAGCAAAAAATAAGGAATCGCCATTAAGGAATCGGTAATTGGCATGCATCAACAGATTCGGTAAAATTTAGCGATTCCTTAAAAATCGCTAAATTTACCGATTCCTTAATAGCGGGGCACGCAAACGGCCTCACTAGCAAATAGCGAGTTCGGTAATACCGAATTAGCTAATAGCGAGTTCGGTAATACCGAGTTAGCTATTACCGAATCGGTAATAGCGAAATCGCAAATTGCCGCGTCGCACCGGGAACGTGCAGATGACATCACCAACCAGGAAATACTGCTGCCCCACCCACATAGCCTCGACAGAGGAGCAGACAGGAGCTGGGAAGAAAGACTGCCTGTGCAGAGTGAGGCCACACCGATTCTGCAAATCACATCAGACAACCATCATGGCGCAGGAAGTGCCATCCAGCGCAGAATCTGCACGCAAGCGCAAGAAGAAGTTTTCGGACAGGGAGCTGGAGTACCTCATCGAGGGAGTCTCCAGCAAACACGACCGCCTCTTTGGCAAGCTGTCCCTCAAGGTGCCTGAGACAGAGAAGCGGCGCATCTGGCTGCGCATCCGTGAGAGGGTGAATGCGGTTGGCGTCACTACCCGCAGCATCGACGACCTTAAAAAACGGTGGTATGACCTGCGGAAGCGCGCCAAAGAGAGGATTGCGGAGAGGCTCCGGGAGGCTAGCAGGACTGGAGGCGGCACATCTACAGCACCATCCAACACAGCCCTGGAAGACATTGTGGAAGGGACGATAGAGCGGGAAGCCGTCGTGGGGGTGACCCAGATGGACACGTCCGGCGCAGCCACAAGTGCCCAAGGTAAGATGCATGCCTGTGCCACACCCAGCATAGCGTAAATCCATACCCATGCCCCCAGCCCAATCTCACTGTGTCTGCAGCTCTGGCACAGACAGCTCCACACATGACACTAGTGCATCTTGGGAGTTGTAGTCTAGTCAGCCCAGTGTGCATGTACAGGCGTAAATCCAATGAGCATACACCACATCAGTTGTACATGGATGGAGACTGTTCATTTGTTGGACCACAGAGGGACATTAATGGGTACAACACTATGTAGGTGTAATCATCCCACTAACCATGCACTGTTTCACACACAGATGCATCACCTGGGGACTCTGACGACAGCGACCAGCTGATCATTTCGGAGACACCCGTCGAGTCAGACCAGGAGACAGCGCAGGATGCGCACGCATCGCCAACACCTGCCACCCCACCAGCACCACCTCCACCAGCGCCACAATCAACGGCACCAGCACCAGTGCCACAAGCTAAGGCACCAGCACCAGCGCCACTAGCCAAGGCACCAGCAACAGCGCCACAAGCAACGGCACCAGCAAAACAGGCTGCAGCTAGTACAGCCACAATACCGCAGAGGCACAGGCACCAAGTTGCGCCCTTGCAGGAGATGGTAACACCCCCCCCGCAATTGGCACCCAGGCAGCGCACATCCACACCACCTGCTGCACCACCTGGAGGCTCAAGACACGCACGGCGTCACAGGGCTCGTCGCAGTTCCGTCTCCTCAGCAGAACAGGATGTCCCAACAACCTCTGCAATCGAGGAGAGGATGCTGCGTACACAGCGCCTGCAGGGACGACATGTGGCTAGCATTAGCTGCAATATCGTGCGCCTTGCGAGGGAGATGCGCGCCATGACTGCAGCAGTCACCGACATGGGCACGGCGGTCAGGGACATGGGCACGGCGGTCAGGGACCAGACCACTGCGGTTGCTGAGGGCAATGCTCAGCTCAGGGAGGAGGTACGTGAGCTCACCCGTGCCATGAGGGAGGGCCATGAGTCCCAGAGGAGGAGTAACCGGCAGCTAATGTTGCGTTCCGCCGCCGCTACCAAGGCCATACAACGGCACAGCAACAGCACCGCTGTGTTGGCACGCCGCACAGTCTCCCTGCAGGTGGACCTTGGGCACTTCTGCGGGGATGTCGCTAAGTCACTGGGACACATCACCACTGCTGTGGAACACCTTCAGAGCAGCACATGCAGTGCTGCTGCATTGGGAGGGGATGACACAAGTGAGGCTGCCTCCAGTGTCAGCAGCGTGTCACTGGCAGAGGCCAGCACCAGGCGCCGCAGTTCGCGTGCCTCCACGGGGACAGGCCGTGGTGAGGCATTGGATACACCTGAGCGGAGGCTTGGGGTACGTGGCAAGCGCCACTAGACAGTTGGACATGCATGCAGGACCATGGTGGGGCAACCATGGCCATCCAATTATTGTGTATGCACAGGCCTGACTTTAACCCCTTCAGCGCTGGGCGAATTCCGCCGCGGTGCTGAAGGGTTCGAGCGCGGGCGGGCTCATGACGGAACGGTTCCGTCATGAGCACAGCTCAACCGTGGCTCATGACGGAACCGTTCCGTCATGAGCATGGAAGGGGTTAAGGCACCTTTTATTTACATGAATGCAATCAGAGCATGATTTACAATGCTAGTTTTGTTGCACAATTCTCAGTGCTACTGTGCATTAAACAGTTGCACCACATACTAACTTGTAATGTCTCATTTTCCCATGTTTCAAAAATGATTTTGCATTATGTATGTCCGCCTCCTATGGCCCTCTGCTGTGTTTGGGATGTGTGCCTGTCGTTGTTGGGCGGGTGGTTGGTCATCCCGGTGGTCGTCATCCCTGTCCACCTCTATGGGTATCCCCCTTCTGGTGGTAATGTTGTGCAGCATTGCACATACAGCAATTATCCGGCAGCATGTTTCAGGTTGGTATAGCATGGCGCCGCCAGTCTTGTGGAGGATTCGGAAGCGGCTCTTGGGAATCCCAAAAGTCCGCTCTATCACATTCCTGGTGCTGATGTGTGCAGCGTTGTAGCGATGTTCCTGCGGGGTTGCAGGATTTAAGTATGGGGTGAGTGTGTATTCACGCAGGGCGTAGGCACTGTCACCCAGAAGATAGGAGCATAGACTTAGCATTGGTGATGTACATACATGTGTGGTGTTGGGGTGGGGAAGCGTAGTTCTACGTACCTAGCAGGAGTCCCTCTCCAAATTCTCCGTTGATTAGTCGCCTGTGCATTCCACTGTGGCGGAGGATGTAGGAGTCGTGTGTGCTCCCTGGGAATTGTGCCACTAGGTCCGTTATGACGTTATTGGCATCGCACACAACCTGCACGTTGATCGAGTGGTATGACTTGCGGTTCCGGAATATGTACTCATTTGCTGCGGGAGGACATATGGGGATATGCGTGCAGTCGATGCATCCAATCACATGTGGGAATTGTGCCACCTGGTAGATTGCCTGTTTGGTGCGGTCCAACTGCTGTGGGGTTGTGGGGAAGCTGATGTGTGTGTGTAGCATTGTCAGCATGGCATCTAGGAATCTCCTGAAGAAGCGTGACAGTGCGCTTTGTGACACACCTCCGGCCACCGCAATTACCCCCTGGAAACTCCCTGAGGCCAGTAGGTGCAGGCTGCATAGGACCTGAACGTGCGCAGGGATAGCATTTGTCCTGTGTGTCTGGTGCTGCAGTAATGGTCCCAGGTCTGCAATCAGGCGCATGATCATGGCACGATTGAGGCGGTACTTCTGGTACACCTCGTCCTTATTCTGCCCGAGCAAGGTGATGCGCAGTCTGTATACTCGCTCCTGGACCCTTCTCCTGCGCTGTCCTGCTGCATTGATCCGCATCCTCCTTGCAAGCACGTAGAGGGCAGCCATTTTGTGGGAGCCAACAGGGTCTCCTGGGCCACATTTAAGGGTTTGGTGATTGCCTCAAGCATTCGCACATGTATTTATTTTTTTTGCATTTACTTTTTTTTTTTTTTTCCACTTTACCTCCAGGTTTGGATTCCCCTTATTTAGCTCTTGCAAAATAGCGATTATTGGGATTTTCGTTATTAGCGAGTTTTGTTGCATTGGGGTGCGATTCGTTATTTGCTATTGGCAGTTTCCGGGAGCTAATAGTGATTTCGGTAATTGCTAATTCGGTATATAGCGATTCGGTAAATTAGCATTTTGGGTATTAGCGATTCGGTATTTCGCGGTTATTTATTTTGCGATTCGTTATTTGCTCAGGTTTTGGGTTGATGCATTGGGATTGGGTATTTTTACCTCAATACCGGGAGCTATTAACGATTCGGTATTTTACCGACTGGATTTTGGCTTGATGCATAAGGGTGTATATCCCTTCTCCCTGCCAAATGTGGGGTAATTCCGTTCACCCGTTCGAACTGTAGCCTTGTCTAAAGTTTCCTATGGAAATTAACATTGAAAAAACATGTTTTGGGACCCCCCTTTTTTCTCGGCTCCCCCTTGACGAATCACCCCCAAACTTCCAACATAGGAGCTGATCTCAACAAAGAATTTGTTTTGAAAATTTCACAAAGATTCATCAATCGAGGCCAAAGTTATTGCAAATAGAATATTGCCATTTTCCTATAGTAACTAGGTCCTAACAATAACTATCTACTGGTGACCGCCAGTAGGTGATATATATGTATGTAAAATTCACATATTACTTACTGGCAGTCGCCAGTAGGTAGTCATAGTTAAGACCTAATTCCCATACACAAAGCATTCTTTGTTTTGCTAATAACTTAGTTTGACAAATTTTCAAAACTTCAAAAAAAGTTTGCCACTCACTTCATCTGCTGTCTTTAAAGTTTCAGGGTGATGCGTCAAGCAGGGGCTGAGAAAAAGAGGAGTCCTAACATGCATTTTCCACATACAATTTCCTATATGGATTTTGACAACAAATAGAGCCTAAACTGCTAGACGCATTACCACAAATTTGGCAGAAAGCTAGCTCTTGGTCCAGCAAGAGCCCTTTTTGTGATGTGGTGTAAATCCGTTCAGTAGTTTTTGAGTTATCACAGAAAAAACTAATTTATATATCTAGGGATGCAGATCCTCCATGGATCCAACAGATCTCATGCTGAGATTTGATTAGCAGGGTGTGAAACTGTGTGGAATGATTACTATGCCAAACTCCTAACATGGAAGAGTGCAGGTCTCTTTAGCACGTAAGAATTTAGATTTCTCAAGAATGAACATCCTGTTATTCTCGTAATCTACTTTATCCCTAAAATCCATAAAAATGCAGTTAAACCACCCGGCAGGCCAATCCTTTCTGCATGCAATAGCCTCATGGAAACCACCTTGCGTTATGTGGACTATTTTCTTCAAGAACATGTGAAAAATTTACCATCTTATTTGCAGGGTACGAGTGACTTTCTGAGAAAGATCAGTGAGGTCACATGGGACTCAGAGTGCGTACTGATCACCTTGAACTTCACGTCACTTTACACCAGTATCCGTCACCAAGATGGAATGAAGGCTGTTGAACACTATTTGGATAAGAGATCAATGTTTTTATACTCACACAACAAGATGTTAGTCAGCATGAATATGACAAGTTTGGAAAGCAATTTCTTCCTTTATTAAAACCAGGTCTACCAGCAAACCAGAGGTGTGGCGATGGGTGCTTGCTTCTCCCCTAGCTAGGCCTGCCTGCATATGGGCCTGTGGGAGGAGCAAGTCCTCAGGGTACAACATGCAGATACTCTGAGTCATCATGTGCTACATTGGTTTAGATATATCAACAACCTGCTCTTGATTTGGAGAGGCCCTGAAGAGCGGGCTATTCAATTCATAGAACAGATCAACTGCAACAACCTTAACCTCCAATTCACAGCTCACATGAGTAGAGAGACAGTTTGTTTTCTTGATGTTTAGGCATACATATGTTGTGGAAAACTCGAGACCAGGATGCACAGAAAGCCCACCGCTGGGAATACAGTTCTCCACGCAACAAGTCACCACCCCAGACATCTTATCCACAGGATTCGGTAAGGAGAAATGCTGCTCATTAGGCACATTTGCAGCACTGCTGGAGACTGTAATACTGCCCAGCAAGAAAGTAGAGATAGGTTCCTGGCTAGGGGGTACTCTAACAAGATTGTTGATAATGCAATCAACAAAACATCCACCATTGTGAGAGCTGAGGCTTTATCTTGTAAACCCAGCCTGCACCACACAAATGCATACCAACCCGACCAACCCACTAGAGTGATCCTTACTTACAATCGATAACACCAGTCTCTGCATAAGATACTCAACAGAAACTGGGGTTTGGTACGCAATGACCCAGTTCTGGGAGACCGACTATCCAGAACCCCTGATATAACATTTAGGAAAGCTCTGTTAATGAGCAACACTTGGGGAAAAGTAGTCCCGAGCTCACATGTACTAAGAACTGGATGAATTCTCGCAAGGGGTTCGCAAGGGGTTTCTTAAATGTTCCTCCTGTAAAGCATGTAGGTTTGCCAACAGCAAAACATGCTACACTAGCCCTTTAAGATCAGACCCAGTGCCCATTATTAAGATGCTTACATGCAAGACGGAGTATGCGGTTTATGTGCTGGAGTGTCCTTGTGGCCTGCGCTACGTAGGTAGTATAAACTGCAGGTTCACAAGAGGATACTCCAGCATATTAGGGCAATTACCAACTGCGATCCAGCATACACGGTTGCGAGGCATTTTAAGGATACCCAGTGTAGAAGTCCTGAACACCTTAGATCAGAGCTTTCCAAAGTATGTGTCGCGACACGGTACTGTGTCGCCTGACATGCTTGGGTTTGTCGCGCGACGGTGCTCTCTAATCAAGCATGTCCGTCTGTCTTAAATCTTTAAGGCAGACGTACATGCTTGATAAGACATACGTACATTCTCATGCGTCATTACGTCTGTGCCGCATACTTTGGAAAGCTCTGGCTGGATCTCCCCTCCGCGGGTATCTTTGCAGCAGGGTCCCGAGCTCTGGTTCCCTGTCCGGCAGGAAGCTGTGGGAGCCGAGGTGCAGGATTGGCTGCACGGTGAGCACCAAGGATAAAGCCGCGGCTGAGCGGTCCAGAATCTGCGGGAGGACGGTGAGAAGGTGGCGCTGGCGGTCAAGCTGCTGCTGCTGTGTAAGGGGCCGGGGGGTAGAGGGGGCGAACAGGGCAGTTTTAAAAAGGTCTACTTTCAGTGCTGTGGGAGTAGTATTACCAGGGGTTGACGAGGGGTCCATGATCACGGATACTTAAATAAGAGGTCGCAGGCCGTGGCGCCATTTTCACCAGCCCTTTTCTAACTTATTCAATGTCCCTCTCTCACTTACACACACCCAACACCCAAAACCATTTTGGTTAAGACATGTCATAAAACCATCCCTAACGCGCGGCTAATGCAACATGTTCACTGCTCTTTAGCAGTCACTGCTGCAAGCTGCTCCAGGCAATACTCTCACCCTGGCACCCTGCTGTATACAAAGAGCTAAACTAAAACCACAGGCATTTCCCACTGAATGATGAGTCGGACAACTGTATTACTTTTACCAGGTAATAACCCGACAAAGCAAAATGACAACTATCAATTATTTAACAAATCCTCACAATTATCTCACAGCTTTAATGACTGCCGCTGAAAACAAACACTAAAAATCAATATTAGTCACTGCCAGTAGCACAAGAAGTCAAACATGAAAGTTATATGTTTGTTTAGCAGGTCTATCGTAAGTACATTTGAGCACGTTACAATATTCAACAAATTAGATTTTGCTTCGGGTTGTGCAAAAACAATTATGCAACCCCGATGCAAAATCAGGGCCTTAACATGTATTTATTGTTTAAAATACTGCCACAAAGAAACTGGCAACAAGCAGAAACGCGGCAGTAAATAGGTCTCCTGGAAAGCACATTATTTAATGCACAGAAGACAGATTTTTATTGTATGTAAATGGGCAAGTGAGTTAGTGCTTTGAGCACAGAGATCCTTTTGTTACTTGCAGTTCATAAATTGTAATTCTTCTAATATAGCACAGTGAGCCAAGAAGGAAATGTGGTTCCTACACCTTGTAACTCTCCCCATCTTATGTAACACTCCCTTGATTTACACACATCATTTATTGTCAATGTATAATGTGTACGTATAAAGTGCTTTGACACTCTGCAATGGGATTAGTAGCACTATAGTGCTGTAAAAGAAACAAAACAAAATAGTGACATTTAAATTGTTGTTTGAGTAAATACTGGGACAGACTAACACATCTGACATTCTTACACACATGCATATCTCTTATGCAAAAGGACTGAACAAAGTCAAAAGCATGCTTGCCTCTTAAGCACCTGTGATGTGATAAGCTGTGTGCCTGTGTTTCTCCTCCATTTCATTTAGATGTGAGGCTCCTGATTGCTCCCAGCCAGGATACTCAAACAAAAGGAAGCCTGATGGCCCCTTAACTTCGACCTTTGTTATAGGACCAGCTGGAATCTGATAAGCCCCTTCCCCGATTGTACGTTGCTGCTTGGAACAAAAGCAAACAATGTGCAGGCACTGCTGAATGTGTCCCAGTGTCTAAAAATTGCACCAAGACAAGTTTACCATATTTCTGTGGGGCCCAATCTCTTGGCAGGGTAGACTGCGATCACCCTGTGAAAAGAGTGGATAGACGCAGACTACCCTCAACTTGTGCCCTGTCTACTACATAGTGCCAAGAGATGCATGTGTGTCTTTTGGCGCTATGTAGCAGCTATTGCTCATTTTAGTAATGATGAAGTTCACCTGTGTGCCCTAATACTGAAAAGCGAGGGCAAGAGATCTTTGCAGTGTGAGTTAGTACATAGGTACATAGTACATTTCCTTTACAATAAACCATGAAGCGGTGTTTAGGAAATTAATAATATGCTAGTTAAAACAGGCGCATTTACAAAACTGAGGCCCAAGCTCCTAACTAGCAGGAAGGTCATTTATTTCTTGATCTGTGCGTAAGTGGATGAGCTCTAAGGGGTAAGTATACGTCACTTATGTTGCTGGCTCGGCGAGAGAGGTGAATAATAAAGCCGAGGTGAATAATAAGCCGATCTACAAAGAAAACGAATCAACAGGGTGGGGCTGGCTGGAGGAGATGGAGCAAGTGAAAACACCAGCACTCGTGTGGAGTGCTCAAAGACAAAGAAAAAAGTAGCTCTTATAACTGGAGCAGTGGATGGACCCAAGCACCTGGTTCATATTCTGGGTGAGGGTCAAACACAGGAAGAAGCATGACGCTTTTATGCTATGGACTAACGGAAACGAAGGATATGAGAGCGTGATGGAGCAAACAAGTGGTAAGCCTATGGGTAGGCTGAAGCCCACAGATTGAAAACAACATGGCTGTTCGAGACAGCACTTGCGCAGCCTAGACGGGACCTAAAAAAAGGGACAGAATGTGACAAACAAGGCCAACATGCTTAAAGTTGATTATAATATAATAGTTTGCCAGCAACTTAATATTTGGCCCAATACGGGAAATAGGTTTTACTTTGATAACGTTGCAAAACAAAAACTCCACAACCCAACCGACAGTCAATCGAATTGACTGCCTTGTTTTTTTTAACTGGGAATTATTCTAATTTGATTCACATGTTTCTTTTTAGTAATTAAGAAGGAAGAAACGTTTGCCAAAACCAACACTCCACATGCTGTGGGGTTGCCCTTTTTTTGCCGTAAATCAATGGGACATGTGTCAATGTGTGCATGATTATATTCTTGTTTCAGGCACAAACCTAACCTTACACCCAGTTTTGCCAGTCACTGTCTTTGTTAAGAACAGATTCACAATTGCTTTATTAACCTTCCTGCTTTCTCAAATTTGCTTGAAAATGCACCATTTGCCCATTATTTTTTCAAAATTTTCACAGGGCAAAACCCCCCCGAACCCTCCTTAGGTGGTTCGGCCTCACTCGCATTACCATGTCACTAAATCAGGAATGTATAAAAAGTGTGTCACCTACATGAAAAGTTTGGAAACCTGTGCCTTAGATACTATGTCATGGACACAATTCCACCACTTAGAAGGGGAGGCAACCCTGAGGCCCGTCTACGCCAACTGGAGACTAGGCACATCCTGGAGTTGTAAACCAAGACACCTCTTGGTCTTAACTTTAGTGAGGACTTCCACACATGCCTGTAATCTCAATCTTTTCCCTGCCCGTTTGCACAGTCATGATAAATTATGTATGTATATTTTTTAATTGGCTCAGATCCACACTCACTTTTGAGTCTTCAATTATTGAGCACTTGGCACTTTATGAACCATGGCTGGTTCAACAGGGTGACACTTTAGAGCACTTGCACTTTATCATAACAAATGAGGCCGAAATCTAAGGCCCACTTAGGGCTAAATTGCTATGTACCATCACTTTACAATAACAACAGCAACAGAACACTGAGAAGTAGAGGTACCAGTGCCATCTAAGACTGATATAATAGTGTCTAATAGATCGTGTTTAGATAGGATCAAAATTGGTAATTCGCACTTGCATGATATTAATTTCTTGTTTCTAATAAATTCCTATTTTTATCATGTATCTCATTTCACTTCATTGTTTAAACAAAACAGGTGTGAACAAATGTTTCATATTTATATGAAAGAAACCTCTTCTTCTCAGAATGCACTTGGCTTTTCCTTTTAAATAGTTCAATTAATTTTTAAGGTATTTATACCCAATAAGCCAGCATTCATTTACCTGTTTTTAAGATCCTGTTATTAAGCGCGCATTCAATGAATTGTTTGAACTTGACTCTTCCATGTCTCTGAATGTACCATGTGTTTTCCACGGGTTAATGCACTGCCACTTTAAATATTTGGAGGCACTCCGCATGTGTGTTATGTGAACAAGGCGTCATGGCGGTGGTGCAGGGCATTCAATGAATCCTAAGCACTGAATTTGTGGGTTCGCGTTCGTCTGTTTCCTGACAATTGGAAGGTGTAAGGCAAAGTCTGCAATATATATATTTATATATTTATATATATATATATATATATATATATATATATATATATATATATATATATATATATATATATATATATATATATATATTATCTACTGGCGGTCGCCAGTAGATAGTTATAGTTAGGACCTATTTTCCATAGGAAATCCGCAACATTCTATTGGGAATATCTTTGGCGCCGATTGACGAATCTTCGCGAAATTCTCCAAACTTTTGGCCAGCTCCGCTCCGCTCCTACCCTGAAAGTTTTGCGGTGATCCGTGAATTGGGGGCCGAGAAAAAAGGGGGTCCCAAAACGCGTTTTCTCCATGCAATTTCCCATAGGATCTGTTGTCGCAGCTACAGCCCGAACCGCTGAACGGAATGACACCAAATTTGGCAAAGAGGTAGTCCTCAGTTTGGACTCATGCCTTTTGCATATTTGGTGTGAATCTGTTCAGTAGTTCCTGAGAAAATTAGGGTAAAAAAGTTAGTGATATCTATGGCCGCACCGTAAGCGCACCCTCCCCGAACGGAGCGCGCACCCTCCCGATCGCGCGCTGAATGCTAATTGGCTGTCGAGCGTCTCTCTACATCCGAAACCAGGAACTGTTGGCGGCCATTTTCTGCCTCGGTAGAAGCGAAGCTGAAGATGGAAGGGGAATAAGTGTGTAAAAGATATAAAGGGGGCAGAGTGGAAATACTCTGACCCTCTAGATCTGCTTAGGGGGTCCCAGAAGGACCCCCAGTGGCCCCCCTTTTTTTAAAAAAAAAGCGGCGAAATGCACGCACGGTGCGCGCATCCTATCGCGTTGGATGCACGGATTCTCTCGCGGTGGGTGCGCGGATCCACGGCAACGTTTTTTGAAAAACGACAAGAAATCATTGGTTGTATAACAACTTTCTACACTGAAAGTTAGGGTGTATATTTTTGTTTTTTAAAGGTATGATTGTTATTGGTTAACAAAAACAGATTGTAAGGAACATTATATATGATAAGCTGATATGTTGAAAAGTCAAGCACACTTCCTGTCTTGTGTAGGAACATTGTGTGCTGAACTTGTGACCTGTGAGCTCAGTGCAGTGTTCCATGACCTGTTTCTATGGTAACAGGCAGAAGGCAGATTGGGGGAAGGGTTGAAATGTATTTCAGTTGGAAAGGGTTGAAATGTTTAACCAATAGAAATGTGTGTTTGCTTTTGAGTTTATGTGCGAAGGATTGTGATTTGATGTTTACATGTATATGTGTGGAAAATGAAAGGGAAACTTTTTCATTCTTTGCTTTTGCTGAGAGGTGCACAGTGCAGAGATTCTGTAAAAGAAAATATGGTGAGTGATTGATATACTCCTTAATCTACAAAAGTACTTGAAAGATGAGTTATTTAATTGTGAGGGGATGTATGTGGACTATTTTGATTTTAAGCAGACTAATGTATTTTTCCTGCTAAAGTGTATGGAGTACTTTTTTCTCTACAATGTGTGTGCATGTAGAAACCATTCTGTGGTTGGCATTTGTGTTTTTCATGTGTTTGTAGAGAGATAACCGTGCAGTTTTTATATTTTGGTAGAATTAGAAACCAGTCATTGTTTATAAATTTGTGAAATGAGTTATGTTATGTTTCTATACTAAAATGTAGTACTACTTCTAGATGAAGAAATGTGTTTTGATATAGTGCAAGGGATAGTGTTGTTTGTCTAGAATCACACAGTGAGTCTGTGTGCATTTGGGAACCACTGTGAGAGAAGCATTTGCTAATATCGTGTATTTGCTGACAGATAAGTGTTTTACAACCAGTCAGGTTGTCAAGTTTTAGTAGCATTAGAAGACAGATATGGCTTATGCTTTCATTAAATGAGTGAGGCATTGACAGTAAATTGCAGTCGTGAAATATGTAGATTGTGTGCAGTTCCCTTACCACTTGCACTGTAGTGAATGAGTTTTGGTAAGCTCATAGGGATAGTGGTGCTTGTCTAGAATCACACTGTGAGTTAGTGTGTATTTGGGATCAGTGTGAGAGAATCATTTGGTAACATCATGTATTTGCTGACAGATTACTGTTTTAAAATCTGTCATGTTGTGAAGTTTTAGTAGCAGTAGAATCCAGTCTTTGCTTATATGTTGATTAAATGAGTCATGCTTTGACACTGATGTGCTGTACTTAAATATGTAGATTGTGTGCAGTACCATTAACTCTTCCAGACTAGTGAATGAGTTTTGGTAAACTCCTAGGATAGTGTTGCTTGTCTAAAATCACACTGTGAGTCTGTGTGCATTTGGGTAAGGATTGTGAGAGAAGCATTTGGTAACATCGTGTATTTGCTGACAGATAACTGTTTTAAAACCTGTCATGTTGTCAAGTTTTATTAGCATTAGAAGACAGTTATGGCTTATGCTTTCATTATATGAGTCAGGCATTGACAGTAAATTGCAGTCGTGAAATATGTAGATTGTGTGCACTTCCCTTATCACTTCCAGTGTAGTGAATGAGTTTTGGTAAACTCCTAGGGATACTGGTGCTTGTCTAGAATCACACTGTGAGTCTTTGTGCATGTGGGAACCACTGTGAAAGAAGCGTTTGGTAACATTGTGTATTTGCTGACAGAAAACTGTTTTAAAACTTGTCATGTTGTCAAGTTTTAGTAGCATTAGAAGCCAGTCTTTGCCTATGTGTTGATTAAATGAGTCAGGCATTGACACTAAAGTGCAGTCGTGAAATATGTAGATTGTGTGCAGTTCCCTTATCACTTTCAGTGTAGTGAATGAGTTTTGGTAAACTCCTAGGAATACTGGTGCTTGTCTAGAATCACACTGTGAGTCTTTGTGCATTTGGGAACCACTGTGAGAGAAGCGTTTGGTAACATTGTGTATTTGCTGACAGAAAACTGTTTTTAAACTTGTCATTTTGTCAAGTTTTAGTCATTAGAAGCCAGTCATTGCTTATGCGTTGATTAAATGAGTCAGGCATTGACACTAAAGTGCAGTCGTGAAATATGTAGATTGTGTGCAGTTCCCTTACTACTTCCACTGTAGTGAATGAGTTTTGGTAAGCTGCTAGGGATAGTGTTGTTTGTCTAGAACCACACTGTGAGTCTGTGTGTATTTGGGAACCACTGTGAGCGAAGTGTTTGGTAACATTGTGTATTTGCTGACAGATAAGTGTTTTAAAACATGTCATGTTGTCAAGTTTTAGTAGCATTAGAAGACAGTTATGGCTTATGCTTTCATTATATGAGTCAGGCATTGACACAAAAGTGCAGTCCTGAAATATGAAGATTGTGTGCAGTTCGCTTACCACTTCCACGGTAGTGAATGATTTTTGGTAAACTCCTAGGGATAGTGGTTGTTGTCTAGAATTACACTGTGAGTCTGTGTGCATTTGAGAACCACTGTGAGAGAAGCATTTGGTAACATCGTGTATTTGCTGACAGATAACTAATTTAAAACCTCTCATGTTGTCAAGTTTTAGTAGCATTAGAAGCTAGTCTTTGCTTATGCATTGATAACATGAGTCAGGGTTTGACACTAAGGTGCAGTACCATGTACTATTCTGTTCACTGTGGCAGAACTGAAAATGTAAAAGTTTTACCTAAGCACTGTCCTAGAAGTAATCTGATTATTTAGTCAGTTTCTAAGTACCAAATAGATTGCTTCAAATAAAAGTGTTCTGACATACTATACACTTGTCTTTTACACCTTCAATTCCCTAGTCAGTATCCATACACTTCCAGGAAACATCCTGTCACTTCCTTTGCAGTCCTCTAGAGACCCATTCAACAGCATGTACTAATCCATTGACTGTGCCAAACCTCAAACACTTATAAATTCACCTAGACACTCTCTTTCCAGTACTCTAATGATTCAGTCACTGCCTAAGTATTCATGCACTGAGCCAGTTCTTAGCACATGGACTATGTCAAACCCATATACACTATGTATGCAGTCCTCTAACCACCTACAAACTTGTCTTTCACACCTTCAATTCCCCAGTCAGTATCCGTTCACTTCCAGCAAACACCCTGTCACTGCCGTTGCACTCCTCTAGTGACCCATTCAGCATCATGTACTAATCCATTCACAGCGCCAAACCCTAATAAATTCACCAAGATACTATCTTTGCAGTACTCTAATCATTCAGTCAGTGCCTAAGTATTCATACACTGAGCAAGGCCTTAGCACATGGACTCCTTCAAACCCCTATGCACTATGCATGCAGTCTTCTAAACGCCTAGACACTTGTCTTTCACACTTTCAATTTCCTAGTCAGTATCCATACAGTCCAGCACTTGTCACTGCCTTTGCACTCCTCTAGTGACCCATTCAGTACCAAGTACTAATCTATTCCCTGTGCGAAAAGCCTAGCACTTATAAATTCACCTAGGCACTCTCCTTGCTGTACAATAATCATTCAGTCAGTACCCAAGTAGTCATGCAGTGAGCCAGGCCTTAGCACATGGACTGCTTTAAATGCCTATGCAGTATGGATGCAGTCCTCTAATCACCTACACAGTTGTGTTTCACAGCTTCTATTCCCTAGTTAGTATTCATACTCTTGTAGCAAACACCCTGTGAGTCACCAAGTGTGTCTCCTTATAGTACTGTAATCATTTAGTCAGTTAGCATGTAGTCTTTTAGTGAGGAAGGCTTTAGGGCATGAACTGCTTCAAAGTAGTATGCACTATGCATGTTGTGTTTTAATGATCGTCACACTTGTGGTTCAGGGCTATAGTTTCATAGTCAGTTTTTATATAAAATGTGTTTGTACAGTAATGGAATAGTATAAATTTGAAAGTTAATAATATACATTTATTTGTGATTCTTTTTTACAGATACAGAACAGGAGTGTTTCTCATCTGTTTGCACTCTTCTCGTGCTAGATTGTTTGGATGAAGGGTCCTTAGGTGTTTCATCATACTTGCTGTGCCGCACTAGTATTTTTTGTTAGGATCTCCTCATAACAGAACTCTTTGGCAAATCTTGCGAGTGACGAAGGTGGCAGTGGTCTTTGTTTGCTCCTTGGAAAAAGTAAAAAATGTCCTCACCACTGAAGAAAAACGTTGTTTGTGTGGTGCCTTCTGCAAAACATTTTCTTCAGATTCGGTAAATATTTTAAAGCGGCAACATTTACAGTTTTTGTAAGTTAAACTTATAAAATTTTGTTAGGTGTATGCATTTTATATATCTGTGATTTGTTTCTTCTGGTATTTAGTTGAGAATACCATGTTGTTTTTTTTGAACAATCTTTCTTATTTTCCAGGTCTGTCGTCGACATCCATTGTCCCCACAGTAGTGTTCCGTCTTGTTGTTTTTTATTATTGTTGTTACATTTTGTTTATTAGTTTATTGTTCATATATATGTTAATATAAAAATAAAGTTTGAAAATAGTTTTTCGTTTATTTATTTATTATTATAAAAAATAAAGATTGAAAAAAAAAATAATAACGTTTTTGGTTGTTCTCTTAACTGCTGTGTGACTCTTTCTTGTTCTTATTACTGTTATTTGATGGAGTCCACCATGGTGTTAAATTTTGGGGGACTTATCGCTGGAATACTGGTGATATCTGCAGTTTGCACCAACTTCTGAATAGTGTGTTAGATTTATCTCAACTTTACTTCCGTTAAAGTGCTGATAATGAAATGGAGAGTAGCCGTTCCCGTGCAAAAAGACACGAGGTGCACCTTTCCGATTTATTCTAAATACTAAAATCCTGTATTGAATTGCACTGAGGTATTGGCTGCACTTACAGTGTACACACAAAATCTATTAACAAATCTCATTGTATTTATATTGATTGGGAATAGTGCGTCAGGTGCTGGATCTTAATGAGATACACTGCTCAGTTCGTATATTGTTCTGCACACGAAAAAAATCACATCACAACTTTCACACCAATTGCAATGCGAAACAAATTCCGGCGATAAGACACGTTAGAACCATGGATTTTACACCTGCTTTCTGCTGGTGTTAAGCAGGACAACTACCTGCACCATGAAAGGGAACACAGCCAAGAGCCACACCAGAACACCCACAGGTACCATAGAGTCAATGAGCATGATACAGGGATACCCATGACGGCCAGAAGACTCATCTCAACAACTCCAGGACTGCCAATGCCCCCCAAACCCACATCTTAGTAAGTGTGTCCCTGTGGTCATTGTCTTAGCATGATAGGCACGAGCCCTGCAACATCACAGTGTGCTCTCACCTCAGCGTTGGCAGTGAGCCTGGATGTATAGCTATGCATGCATCCTCCTGCATGCACAACTGGCGTGTGCTGGTCTGGGGTTCACAGGTCAGTGCAGGGGTGTGCCTATCCGGCAAGGGGAACGGGGTGTCTCGGACATGTCCGTGTACAGGAAGTGCGGTAAGTGTGTCTCTGTGTTCTGGTGTGGCCTGCTACAAGAGCAGTTGATGTTGTAAACTGGCATGCACCACCTCCAAACGGCACTGTGATATTGTAGTTGGAATGTAGCAGGACATGCGCAAATAGGCATTACAATGGTGTGCTGTACGAGTGCACGAGATACAACAGTGCACCGTACAAAAGTGTGGGGGCTCGTGTGAGGGAGGTGCAGCCGTTTGGCAACATAACACACAGTGAACTCGACCATGTGCCACATGCTGGGCATCTCATCCATGATGACCACGGTCGCAGACATCCCACAACACCAATGACTGGCCTTTGTACACATCCTGTATGAATGCAGCGTCGTTTTCACTTCTATGCTCATTCAGTGGTGTGATGTTGGCGGGTTGTGTGACTTGTGCTGCTTGTTGGTGTGTTTCATTTTGGCCATTGTTAGTAGATGTGTGTTGTACTTAATTGTGCATGTGTTCCATTCTGCCCATCTCTCCCCCCTCCCCCCACTCCCTGCTTCTTCCTCTTCCTAGTGCTGTTGTGTCTATAATTTTGTTGCTGCACACATAAATACATGTAAAGAATAAATTAGAATAGTTTCTTGATTCTTTTAGTTTTCAAAACTTCTCTATTGGTTTCTTTTTAATTTTCCATATGAACCTTTTTTTTTAATATTGAACAACACATAGAAGCCAGAAGTGCAACGTATTCTATCAACTCACTTTCTAGAACATTCTACAACACGTGCAGCTTAAAAGTTCATCAATTTTTTAAATCTTAACGATATTTTTTTGTAACATTTTCTTGAATATTTAACAACACGTGCAGGTTAAAAGTTGACGATTGTTTTAAGTTCGAACAGTGCCTTTCAAATGCAAGTAGCAGGTGTGGTTGATCTGAGCAAATTTTATCCTTTGATATGTACTCCACGTTAAAACTGCTTTTTCTTAACCAATCACAAAGATGCTTTTCCACAAAACTAATGTGCACCCTACTTTTAAAAAAGAATGCTTTTCATGATATCTTCAGAGATAAGTTATAGATAGGAATTAGCATTTAAAAAACCTTTGAGCGCCTTCTTGGTCCCTTCGTTCCCGAGGCAGGGTCTATACTCCTTCATTTCTTTCTCTTTCTTCTCTTTCTTTGTCTCTCTTGATGGTGGGTTGGGGGGGTCTGGGGGGTGCCGTTGGAGGGGGGTTCCGGGGGGGGGGGGGCGGAACTGATAGCGATTGTAGGGGCCTGACAGTGTTGCTTCAGTTTCCCATCCACCTGTGGTGGGGGGAGACCTCAGCTGCGGCGGCTCCTGCATGGGCCGGGACAGGGTGTTGGCTTGTCGCTATTGGTTCTTTGTTGAAAACCTTTAATAAAAGATTTAAACCTAAAAAACCTTTGAAATTCACTGAAAAAACCATAGGTTTCAGGGGAGTTATAGTTAGGAATTGGCATTTAAAAAACCTTAGAAATTCACTGAAAAAACCAAAGGTTTCAGGGGCGTTATAGTTAGCTGGACACTTACCTCGTACAAAACCCTAGAAATTCCTCTGTTATAGTTAGTTCAGCTAACTATAACTCGCGCCCCCGCAATGCACTGCTGATGACGTCACATATTACATCACTCATGACATGGTCAGTGACATCACTCATGACATCACTGATGACATGTCAACAAAAGGAGGGATAGATGGGTAGGTTTAACGAGGTCCAGTGTACATACCCAAGCAACTAGTAAGACAAAAAGGGTACAAAGTTCCTCAGATAAGTTAAGCAAAAGTAGTGATTTCAGCACAAAATGTCGTTTGCCATGAAAAAAGGCGGGGGGAAACCCTTTAGTTGGAACTAGGGCCCTCACACACCCAGCAAGCTAGGTGTCATGCTTCATCATTTGAGCCTGCCCCTCGTCAGGTCGGCGCTGCAATTCCTGACGGGCTCCCAAAATTGGGGCTCTTTGGCGGGGATCTTCTGTTCCTGCCGAAGGGTGCTGTGGGGGTAAGGGGCCCTAGGATTTGTAGATGTGGTGTACGAATAAAATAGGTACTGTTAGTCCACAAGAATTGTGTTTAATAAAGTGGTAAACAGCCTAGTTAAAAGGAAAGTGAGGTGGGGATAGCACCTCTTCGGTACGTAGAACCCACATACCTTGTTGTAGATAGTTTTGTTTTCCCTGATCCTGATGAATTGCCGTGACCAATTACTGGCCTGAAGGGCAAGAAACATGTTGATCCTCCAGAGAGTAGGGCATACACAACTAGTATCATAATCACTAGTAGCTATCCCCACCTCACTTTCCTTTTAACTAGGCTGTTTACCACTTTATTAAACACAATTCTTGTGGACTAACAGTACCTATTTTATTCGTACACCACATCTACAAATCCTAGGGCCCCTTACCCCCACAGCACCCTTCGGCAGGAACAGAAGATCCCCGCCAAAGAGCCCCAATTTTGGGAGCCCGTCAGGAATTGCAGCGCCGACCTGACGAGGGGCAGGCTCAAATGATGAAGCATGACACCTAGCTTGCTGGGTGTGTGAGGGCCCTAGTTCCAACTAAAGGGTTTCCCCCCACCTTTTTTCATGGCAAACGACATTTTGTGCTGAAATCACTACTTTTGCTTAACTTATCTGATCACTGATGACATCTCAAATGACATCACTGATGACATCACTGATGACATCATCCATGTGATAAATTAGTGAATCTTCATACACCCTAATATAACCTTTGATACACCGACTCAAAATTTCAGACGGCCATTTTGAAAATCATAGATACTCCAATACCAATAACTACATACCCACTCATTAACTCTTAGGTCTACATATACCTCCACTCACTCACCTGTACAGTCACTCATACTTACAGTCACTCCATACAAGACTATCATATGCATTTATACACCTATATAGACACTCACACACCGCCAATCATCCATTGAGGTACTGACACACCTAGTCAGTCGTGCAAGTAATTAAACACAGTCCAATTTACTCACCTATACAGTTAAACACACTCAAGTTCACTTACTCATAAAAATAGTACCACATTCTTACGCTCTAATAGAATCATTGATACAAGCACACACTCATCCATACAGCCACTCTCACAATCACACACTCTTACATATACCCACTTATATACTCTTACACACATATATACTGCCTTTCACATATGTAGTTAGTCACACATGTACCACTGAGATATACATTGAATCCATAACACACCCATACATACACTCACCCAACCATACAGTCCATCACAGATGCACTCTTAAAACCATGCACCCATAGAATCACCCACTCACACATCTATGCATAGAGTCACACACACCCTACCCACACACACACTCAGGCACCCATACAGATACTCAGACAACCAATCAATAAACCATATAGACACACATATAGATATTCACAAAACCATGCAGCCTCTTATACACCTACACACAGACACATAGTATAAGTATAAGTATAAGTATAAAAGAGGCTTGTAGAGCGCTCGCATACCAGACGGTGTCTTGGCGCTACAGACATTCACACAGTTTAGTCACTAGTCTGCAGTAAGATACATTTAATGACTCACTTAAAGAGTCAGTTACACACCTACAAAATCATCCATTCACACACTTGTACACCCACTCATTCTTCAACAGACCTTTCCCTATATATATTAAACATATTAAAACTGTACAGAAACACATACCTACTGGATGATGTCATCAGTGATGTCATCACTGATGTCATTTGAGATGTCATCAGTGATGTCATCAGTGATGTCACTGACCATGTCATGAGTGAAGTAATATGTGACGTCATCGGCAGTGCATTGCGGGGGCGCGAGTTATAGTTAGCTGAACTAACTATAACAGGGGAATTTCTAGGGTTTTGTACGAGGGAAATGTACAGCTAACTATAACGCCCCTGAAACCTTTGTTTTTTCAGTGAATTTCTAAGGTTTTTTAAATGCCAATTCCTAACTATAATGCCCCTGAAACCTCTGGTTTTTCAGTGAATATATATATATATTTATATAAATCTATATCTATATATATATATATATATATTATATATCACAAAGGCCCAAAGCATATCTGGAAGCACTCACTGCCGCTGAAAACCGAAGCTTTATTCATTTTGTCAGCCAGCGAATTCACACCTGAATTAAAGACTTTGTTGCCGACGCGTTTCGAGGTAAATGCCCTCTTCTTCATGGGCGGCTGCTTAAGAAGTCACCTGAAAGTCCAGCATGCTTTGAAGTGTTGTCCCGCCCTTAGTGGGTGTTTGCAAAGTGCACAGGAGCATGCTGGAACATGTAGTTTCTCCCATAGTTGGTTTTCAAATACTTCGTTTTTGCAGCAAGTGTAATTCCCTTAGTAGGGTTCAGGAGAGTTCTCTGGTTGATTTAATGGCTCAGCAGCAGTGCCAATCCGGTTTGTAATCGTTACCTCCGTGGCCTCTCCTTTTATGAGATGGTGCATTCCAGCGCGGCAGGGCTGCCGCGTTTCCATTTTATATCACAAAGGCCCAAAGCATATCTGGAAGCACTCACTGCCGCTGAAAACCGAAGCTTTATTCATTTTGCCAGCCAGCAAATTCACACCTGAATTAAAGACTTTGTTGCCGACGCGTTTCAAGGTAAATGCCCTCTTCTTCATGGGCGGCTGCTTAAGAAGTCACCTGAAAGTCCAGCATGCTTCGAAGTGTTATCCCGCCCTTAGTGGGTGTTTGCAAAGTGCACAGGAGCATGCTGGAACATGTAGTTTCTCCCATAGTTGGTTTTCAAATACTTCGTTTTTGCAGCAAGTGTAATTCCCTTAGTAGGGTTCAGGAGAGTTCTCTGGTTGATTTAATGGCTCAGCAGCAGTGCCAATCCGGTTTGTAATCGTTACCTCCGTGGCCTCTCCTTTTATGAGACGGTGCATTCCAGCGCGGCGGGGCTGCCGCGTTTCCATTTTATATCACAAAGGCCCAAAGCATATCTGGAAGCACTCACTGCCGCTGAAAACCGAAGCTTTATTCATTTTGCCAGCCAGCGAATTCACACCTGAATTAAAGACTTTGTTGCCGACGCGTTTTGAGGTAAATGCCCTCTTCTTCATGGGCGGCTGCTTAAGAAGTCAGCTGAAAGTCCAGCATGCTTTGAAGTGTTGTCCCGCCCTTAGTGGGTGTTTGCAAAGTGCACAGGAGCATGCTGGAACATGTAGTTTCTCCCATGTATATAGATATATATCCCACCGATCGGCAAGCAGCACACAGCCAGACAAAGCCTTCGCCTTTTCCCTGCCGCTTGTGACGGCGTTCTACAGCGGGAAGGCGTGTCCCAAACATCAAATCCAACGCTGATAAAATCACGAAAACAGCATGCTGTGGACCTTAAATGCTTTGCAAAAGGTGATTTATTTACAGAGGTGGCTCTGATATATATTTATTACCACTGGCGGTCGGCAGTAGGTAGTTATAGTTAGGACCTATTATCCATAGGAAAATCGTAACATTCTTTTCCCAATAACTTTGGTGTCGGTTGACGAATCTTCGCAAAATTTTCAAAACTCGAGAGGCGCTCCGGTCAGCTCCTATCTTAAAGTTTCAGGGCGATTCGGCAAGCGGGGGCTGAGAAAAAAGGGGGTCCCAAAACGTGTTTTCTCCATGTTAATTCCCATAGGAAACTTTACACACGGCTACAGCCCGAACTGCTGAACGCAATTACACCAAATTTGGCGAAAAGGTAGCTCTTGGTTCAGAAAGATCCCTTTGTGTTAAATGGTGTAAATCTGTTCAGTAGTTCATGAGAAATTAGAAAAAGAAAGAGTTTCAATATCTGGGCGGAGCCTAATGACACATCTCATCGTGAGATCTGATTGGCTGTCAGCACTTCATCCTGGAATTGCTGGCAGCCATCTTGGGAAACATACATGATAGTACCCCATTGAAATGCATTGTAGTGAATCGAAGATTTGGAGGGTTACAAAAAGGAGAACTATAAAGAGTGATAACAGACTTTAGTTACATTAGAATTCATTTGTTGATGGCACCATACTAATTTCAGGAAGTGTGGTGTGTTCTAAGGTGATTTTACCCTGTCAAAAAACCTTCTGCTGGGATATCATGAATCATGTTTGAGAGGAAACTGAAGCTAAAATGACAGCATATTTTCTGTAAATTCACATTATCTCTCTCAGTCATGTGAGAATGAAGTCTGTCATTCTCAGTAAATCATGTACATCCAACAAGGGCAGAGACTGTCAGTTGATTCCTTTGTGTTCCCAGAGTGTTCTAAAGAACAACTAGAGCGCTAACAGCCTTACTTATGACAAAATTATGGCACACCTAAAGCCATCTTGATTGGAATAAACTGGTAACTCTTAAAACATTTAATTTAAAAAGAAACAACATGAGGGGGTTCATGTTGTCGTTGAAATTATGGTTAGTGCTGTAGTAAGAAAAATTAGGACATGTTTTAAGTGAGAGCTCAAATATCTTCTTATTATATTTCAACAGGAGCAGCCTGTCCGTTGATGCCTTTGTGTTCTACTGCAGCTTCCCAGTGTGTTCTAAAGAACAACTAGAGCGCTAACAGCCTTACTTATGACAAAATTATGGCACACCTGAAACCATCTTGATTGGAATAAACTGGTAACTCTTAAAACATTTAATTTAAAAAGGAACAAAATGAGGGGGTTCATTTTGCCATAGAAATTATGGTTAGTGCTGTAGAAAGAAAAATTAGGACATGTTTTAAATGAGATCTCAAATATCTTCTTGTTATATTTCAACAGGAGCAGCCGGTCAGTTGATGCCTTTATGTTCTACTGCAGCTTCCCAGAGCGTTCTAAAGAACAACTAGAGAGCTAAGAGTCTTACTTATTACAAAATTATGGCACACCTGAAGCCATCTTGATTGGAATAGACTGGTAACACTTAAAACATTTAATTTAAAAAGGAACAAAATGAGGGGGTTCATTTTGCCATAGAAATTATGGTTAGTGCTGCAGAAAGACAATATAGGGCATGTTTTAAGTGAGATTTCAAATCCTCTTCTATTTCATTAGAAAATTCTGAAATGCAGACTGAAACAATCACTTTCAATACCAGCAGTAGACTTCCAGTTAACTCTGTGGTGAGCAGTAGCTTTACTACAGTGATCTAATGAACAACTAGAGTGCTAACATTCTGAATTTATGGCAAATGTGTGACACATCTGAATGCCTTCTTGATGGAATCAAAGTAAAAAACTGAAAGCATTTCCTACTGAGGAGACTGCAGTAAATAAGGAAATTAGGAAACTTCATAACAAATAAGTCTCCCAAGATGGCCACCAGAGAAAAAAGAGCCCAAATGTGGCACAAATATCACCCAGATGTAGCCCACATATAGGCCAATGACAGAAGTGTGCAAAACACTTTTTATTTTTAGTTTTCCTGCAGTTTTATATAGTGCAGACTGGTCAGGTACTGGAGCGTTACATCTTACTTGGACCCCTTATTGCGTATTTTGCACGAAGTACATGCGATTGATCTTGCGAAACATTGAACTTTACGATTCTGTTAACCTGAAGTTGCTCTGAACCGGGCTTTGTAACACTCGTTTTTACCTACTGGTTTTAATTATTCTCACTCTATTGTATTAGGAAAGAGGATTTACTGTTTTATGTACACTTTTATGAACTATGTTTCTAAATCAGT
This sequence comes from Triturus cristatus, assembly GCF_964204655.1. Classification (NCBI taxonomy): domain Eukaryota; kingdom Metazoa; phylum Chordata; class Amphibia; order Caudata; family Salamandridae; genus Triturus; species Triturus cristatus. Next base: position 129,797,781 of record NC_140584.1, on the reverse strand, counting down.
TCGAATAAAGTTTAATGAATTCTATGGCAGGATGGAGGTGAGGATTATGCATATCTTTCCTCACTTTATTTGCATAGCAGTTCAAAGAAAACATAACACAACAATCATTAAACAAAAGACTACACAACCCATGAACCATTAGGGGGGTAGTCTCCAAGGCAACTATAGTCCAATCATATCACAGTCCATCGTATATAATATCGTGACGTCCCTTCCGCTTCCTCTTTCTTCACTGCTCATCAGTTAAGTGCATTCCTTACATTCTTGGCTTAATCTGACGTTGTTGCTGTTTGTATAGCGGTTTCTTGTGCACGTTTTTAGCATTATTGCCTTGGTATTGTTTCATATTCCCTGTGCAGCAGGCTCTTGCCCGAGAGCGTTCTCCCCCTAGCAGTTTCTCCCGCTGTGCACTCTGCGCACGGTGGGATCCTGTCAGGCACGTCTGGTCCGAGCGAGGTAGCTCCGTCGAGCGCTCCCGCTGATCTTTACGTGCGTTTGGGAATCCGGTCACTCCTTTAGTGTCTGCTTGATTCCCGACCAACCCTCGCCTAATTTTGACACCGCTACGCAGTGATTTCCCCACTTGGCCACGTTAGTGACCAGCACCACCTGGTGGTGGTAATTGGTATTGCACCTCAGTCTATTCTTATCACAGCTTTGGGGAAAGTCCAGCTGTTGGAGCGAGGGGGCTGCCTTAAGGATTTTAAGGCATTTGTTCTGTGATCACACCCTCTGCTATCATGTCTTCTCCAGAAGACCATTTTTACTCCTCCTAACAGGAAGTGGAGGAGGAATGCCCCCCCCAACTCCTCCCTCCAGCAGTGGGCCAAGCCCTCTCTCTGGCTATTTCTAGGGTGCTGGCTCCTCTTAGGGATCAGGTTGATAAGCTAGCGAAAAGCATCCCTGAGGTGTTCAGTGACCCAGATCTGGTGGTGGTGGGTCCCAGTAGCTCCCAGATGAGGAATAAAAGGGCCGTTAAGCATAACGCTGGGCACTTGGAAGGATTTGATAAACTTGCAAAGACCTTCCTCAAGAGTGCGCAAACACTAAGACATGCACCCTGCCAGAAAGAGGAGGAGTCCGGGGAAAATTGCGACTCTGTCACCACTATTTAGACCCCGACAGTGGGTTTCCCTTAGAGGAAGAGAGTGTATCGGAGGACGATTTCTCCTCCGATGAGGATAAGGACTCTGGGTGTCCCTGGCATCCAGAGTCCTACTCCTCATAGTCCCAGGTTGGGGACGGGGTCCACTCGGACATGTTCGAGCCTACCAAAATTTACCATCCTAGGTCGGCGGAGTGGACCCCTGCCACCAAAGTGGCAGAGTATATGGTTGGGAAAATCAATCAACCCCTTGAAAGGGAGGTCAGGTATAGGAAAGAGGGAGAATGCCCCAGGCCCTCACTGAAGGGGAAGGTGGCACACACACCAGAAATTGATGAGAAACTATGTACCTTTTTCTCCAAGTATATGAGGGATCCCAAGAAAGGAATTGATGAATCTTGGACGTGGTAGGGCCCTTGACCCAAATTATTTAATTGGCGGAGCGTTCAAAAGAGGCAGGATCCCCTTAGTCCATGGATATTTTGGCTGGTTGGGCGCACTACCCTAAACCCTAAAACACTACCCCCTCCACTACCAAAACACCACTGCACTACCCTAAAACACTATCCCAGCACGACACCCTAGACTACCCAAACATAACTGCACTACCATAACCCTAAGACGCTACCACCAGCACGACTTTCTACACTACCCAAACACCACTGCACTACCCTAAATCTACCCCCAGCACAACCCCCTACACTACACAAATACCCCTGCACTACCCTAAACCCTAAACACTACCCCCAGCATGACCCCCTTCACTACACAAACATCACTGCACTGCCCTAAACACTAAATCTACCCCCTGCATGACCCCTTTCACTACCTAAACACAACTGCACTACCCTAAACCCTAAACACTACCCCAGCACGACCCCTTCACAACCCAAACACCACTGCACGACCCTAAACCCTAAAACACGACCCCCTACACTACACAAATACCACTGCACTACCCTAAATCCTAAATCACTAGAACCCAGCACGACCCCCTACAGTACACAAACACCACTACACTACCCTAAACCCTAAAACACTAACCCCTACAATACACAAACACCGCTGCACTACTCTAAACCCTAAAACACTACCCCCTACACTTCACAAACACCACTGCACTACCCTAACCCCTAAAACACTACCCCCTACACTACCCAAGGACCACTGCACTACCATAAACCCTAAAACACTTCCCCCAGCACAACCCCCTACACTACCCGAACACCACTGCACTACCCTAAACCCTAAATCTACCCCAGCACGACCCCTACACTACCCAAACACCACTGCACTACCCTAAACTCTAAAACACTGCCACAAGCATGACCCCCTACACTACTCAAACACCACTGCACTACCCTAAACCCTAAAACACTAACCCAGAACGACCCCCTACCCTACCCATACACCACTGCACTACCCTTAACCCAAAAACACTACCCCCAGCATGGCCCCCTACACTACTGCACTACGCTAAACCCTAAAACACTACCCCAGCATGACCTCCTACACTACCCAAACACCACTGCACTACGCTAAACCCTAAAACACTACCCCCAGCACAACCCCCTACACAACCAAAACACCACTGCACTACCCTTAACCCTAGAAAAAAAAACACCCCATAACCAATCCCCCTTACCTCTCACTCCTCGTGGTTCCTCTCTCCTCGTGGTTCCTGCTTCACGTCGTCTCTGAGGGGCGGTGCACGTCGTTGTGAGGAAATGGAACAGCCTCTGTTTCCTTACAAAAAACGTGGATCGGCTACATGTTTTTTAGAACGCATGGTCATTTACCATACATACCTTTACAAAAAAATTAGTTGTAAAGGTATGCGTGGTAAATGACTATGCGTTCTAAAAAAATGTGTAGCGATGTACAATGCATGCGTGGTAATGCATGCATTGTAATGGTATCGCGAAGTAAAATAGTCGTTGTAACAGCTGTTTACCGATCGAAGCTGGACCCAGTTCTTCAGTGAGACGTTTATTTGATTAATTAGGAGGAAGTAATGTGTTTTTTACCGAAAGGGGCATTCCCTGCGGTTGTATTGTAAAAGAGTCCGCGTAGCCTGCTTTCACTTCCGGTGAGAAAGTGGAAGAGTGTGTTTGGATCTAAAGGAGTTCTGTTGTTGGACGGGGCCGGCGCGACACGCCATCAGAAAACATAGCTAATGAAAAGGGTCCTCCCTGAATTATGGAGCAGTGCCATGAGAGGTCAACGAGTGTGCGTCCCACCGCAGTATGACCGTATCGTGTGACCCATGTGTCGCCTCCAGGGTACGGGAGGCAGAAGCGGCATTGCAGGTCCTCTTGAAGACCGTTGTAGCACTTATTCTACATTTTGGTACTAGGGCATTTTAACTTTGTGTTCCTGCCAGATACAAAGAGAAGATCCTGTGTTATTCAGTGCCCTTATTACCTTTTTTGTGGGTTGTGGTGCTTGTCACTTTGCTGCCCCGCCGGAGCACACGACTGGGCACCCCACCTCCTGTGCCATCTGCAGGGCCTCTGCCCTCAGATCACTGGTTTCAGTTTCTGGAGTGGCAACATAACCAGTTGCTCCCAAAGGACTAGCCTGAACACTTAGGTGAATATCCCCTGCACCAGCATTCCACGGAAATTCTTTCCTAGCTCTCCCATGTCGACGAGGCCGTCATAATAGCACGGCTCCGCTCGCGACACCATATGGCGTCATCGGAGCCATAAGAGGACCTCGTCGGCGTGCTGACATCAGTTCCACCCATTTTTTCTGTGCCACCGAGGCAAACAGGCGGACCGAGACATTTTCACATGTATACATAGTATAATAAATATATATATATTCACTGAAAAAACATAGGTTTCAGGCACGTTATAGTTAGAAATTAGCATTTTAAAAAACTTAGAAATTCACTGAAAAAAACCACAGGTTTCAGGGGCGTTATAGTTAGTTGGACATTTCACTCGTACAAAACCATAGAAATTCCCCCGTTATAGTTAGTTCAGCTAACTATAACTCGCGTGCCGCAATGCACTGCTGATGACGTCACATATTACATCACTCATGACATGGTCAGTGACATCACTCATGGCATCACTGATGACTTCTCAAATGTCAGACTAAGTTATCAGCAAAACAAAGAATGCTTTTTGTATGGGAATTAGGTTCTAACTATAACTACCTACTGGCGACTGACAGTAAGTAATATGTGAATTTTACAGATATTCACCTTCTCTAGAAAATACGATTCTCTAAGAAGAACCAGGGCAAACCAAAGGGAAAAACAAACAAAAGACAAAACAACAAGAGAAAACCTGGTCACCCCTACATACAATTCCGATTTAAGCTCCGCCATTGATAGCGGTTCAGACTCGGAATTAAGAGATAAAACGGTTGGAATATCTGAACCGGTGCCGGAGCCAGGTGATGAAATTAATTTTTTATGTATGGACAGAAGGCAAACCCTGCGCCCACGAACCCAACCGATGGAAAATCAAGAAATTACAAACGAAGGCAGAGGCGCAAGGCGAGAATTCGGGCCATCAAATCCCAGAAGGAGAGGCAGGGGACGATGGATGAGAAGGTGAATTTAAATGATGAAACTAAGCAAACAATCATCAACTTATCTGACATTGTTTTAACCAAAGCGGAGGAACAAATTCTAAGCTTAGGCCTATCTTTCTGCCCGGAGAGTAACTTCAATTATTCGAGAACGAGGATGAATATTTACAGGAGTATCAGAAAACTAAAACTAAAAAAACACTTTCTACTACAAGAAAAAGAGAAAACAAAACCAAAAAAAGCAAATCCTGAAAACCCGGAAAAAACAACAACAACCAGGGCAACGGAAACCGATCATGAAAACATATTATTGGATACCCTCAATGACTTATGGAGCGAGGGCAATGTACAACCCGATAATGACACAATGGCAGAGCTGGTTGGTAACATTGGAAGGGAAGGAGCGGAAATCCCATCACCTTTCAAACCTAAATCTACTTTTGTACCAATTAGTCAGAGAGACTCTATTGATGTTTTTAATGAACATTTAATTGGGGCCATCAAAAAACTACATCACAGGGTACGCAACGAAAAATTGAAATATAAAAAGAGTACAGCGGATTACAATAAACTAATGTCCAAACTGAGTAATGAACCCTCTATTGTCATACGAAACTCAGACAAGGGGGGTAACATTGTAATCTGGAAGAAAACTGAGTACCATAAGGAAGCATTATCACAACTCAATGATGGAAGATGTTACACTAAAATCAATGGAGCAGATCTGAAAACGATATACCAGCAGTACAATGTGAAACTATCAAATTGGAGAACTAAGGACCTCATTACCAAGGATGAATACAACTTCCTAAAAAATGACAGTCCAATAACAGCAGCCATGTATTTTATTCCAAAGATCCACAAGAATAGAACTCAACCACCTGGCAGACCAATAATATCGGCACGTGGAAGTTTACTGGAACATACCTCGCAATATGTGGACTACTATTTGCAAAGTCATGTACAAGGTTTAAGATCTTATGTAAGAGACACAAGTGATTTCCTCCACAAATTAAAGGACATTCAATGGCAAGAGGACTATCTAATGATGGCATTAGATGTAACATCGCTCTACACGAGTATCAAGCACAGTGATGGACTACAGGCACTCCGATATTACTTGAGTGGTGGGACGGCAGAATTGACTAACCACAGCAAAATGCTAACAGATATGGTTGAATTTTGTTTGAATAACAATGTATTTATGTTCAACAACATGCATTACCAGCAGTTGACAGGAGTGGCGATGGGAGCCAGCTTCTCCCCCAGCTACGCGTGTCTCCACATGGGCTGGTGGGAGGAGCTGGTCTTGGCCAGCGAATTCAAGGAAAATATGAAAAACAACATTATCATCTGGTTAAGATTTATAGATGATTTGTTCATAGTTTGGAAGGGTGAACAATGTGAGGCAGAAAGATTCCTTAAATTAATTAACAACAACAATTTAAATCTTGAATTCACAGGCACTATCAGCAACTCGACTGTCAATTTTCTAGATACCACCATTTACATTAATGAAAACATAATTCAAACTAAACTTTATCGTAAAAAGACAGCAGGTAATTCAACTCTGCATAACTCTAGTGCCCACCCTCGACACTTAATTAACAGCATTCCCTATGGAGAAATGCTTAGATTAAGACGTATCAATAGTGACGGGTTAGTCCTCAGACAAGAACAAACACTCGCCAAGAAAAGATTCCTTGCCAGGGGATATTCCCACAAAACCATAGATGGGGCAATAACAAAATCTATGAATAGTGATCGCCTAGACTTAATCAGGCCTAAAGCGAAGCTCTTAGCAGTAAACACCAGAGAGGACAGTGACAAATGTGAATTTCGCTTTATTGTAGACTACAATAACCAACATAAAGAGCTACGGAAAATCATAAAGAACAATTGGCCAATCGTCCTTAGCGACCCAGTTCTAGGTGAGAGTTTGCCCACTAAAGCATCCATCACATATAGAAGAGGAATGTCTATGAGGGACAAGCTTGTAAACACAAGTCCGGAAATAATTGAATCGTGTAGCTGGCTAAAAACACACTATGGTTTTTACAGATGTAAAACGTGCAAGGCATGCCAGTTAGGCATAAATAAAACTACATACACAACACCCTTCGGCAAGGAGGAGGTTAAAATAAAAAAGCTCCTTACCTGCAAGACGGAATATGTTATTTATGTTCTAATATGTCCCTGTGGGCTACAATACATTGGTAGCACCAAGCTACAAGCACACAAACGGATTCTCCAACATATTAGAGCTATCAATAATCATGATAACACATATCCGGTAGCCAGACATTTCCGTGAATACCACAACTCAAAAAGTCAGGATTTAAGATTCTTCCTAATAGACTGTATTCCACCAAGCAGACGGGGTGGTAATAGAGAGGTTAAATTAAGAAAATTAGAAACTCAGTACATACTGAACCTCGATACAAAGACCCCAGGTGGTCTTAACATCACGGAAGACCTTTACACCTGTATATAAATAAACCTCCTATCGGGCCAGCACGATCTTCTATAAACCGTACAATGACTTTAGTATTGTATAGAATTTTACGTAATTTTATGAGGAATTTTAACATGTGTAAAATTTGGATATTGTAAATATTGGTGTATATATATTGTTTATTTATGTATTTATATATTTATATATTATATATTTATTTATATATTTATATATTTATGTTTATATTTATGTAGACGCAATTTTGCACCATATATTTGCGACATATGTTCGAGTGCCACACCAGTGTTACATAGGGGAACTATATACATACTAACCCATGCATTTTTCGAACCTGCCAGTACTAGACATTAATCAGGATAAGTTCAGAGCAAACTCATTTTTGACATAATACCCAAAAGGAAAATACTTCCAATAGTGACATCAGTGAAACTAAGTATAAATTTTCATACATATATAAATTTGTAGAACAAAGGAAAAATTCGAATTGTGTATTTTATGTTTATTATTATATTTTTTATTCTACACATGCACTGACACATTTTACTTTTCACTAGAACAGCACTTTACAGCACTATTTGCACAAGTGTAATCACTGGGCTTCTTATTTCGAATAATTGGCATTATTTTTGATGAAGTATTCTGACAAATGGTAGGCCTCTGATGATGTTTAAAAAAAAAGTAAACCGCATTTATGCAATTATTAATCAACTAGCTATTAAGGTATATTGATAAAATTGTCTTCAAAGTGATAAATAATTGTTGAACAGTTGAAATATCAAAAAAACGCATTACTCACGATGCAGTACTCTGACAAATGGTAGGCCTTTGATGATGTTTTAAGAATGTAAATCGCATTTATGCAATTATTAATCAACAAGTTATTAAGATATATAGATATAATTGTCTTTAAACTTAGTTTGACAAACATTCACAAAACTTTCAAAAAATGTTTGCCACTCACTTCATCTGCTGTCTTTAAAGTTTCAGGGTGATGCGTCAAGCAGGGGCTGAGAAAAAGAGCAGTCCTAAATTGCATTTTCCCCATACAATTTCCTATAGGGATTTTTAACGCGACTACAGCCCAAACTGCTAGACGCATTACACCAAATTTGGCAGAAAGCTAGCTCTTGGTCCAGCAAGAGCCCTTTTTGTGATTTGGTGTAAATCCATTCAGTAGTTTTTGAGTTATCACAGAAAAAACAAATTTGTATATCTAGGGTTGCAGATCGTCCGTGGATCCAACAGAACATATTCTGAGATTTGATTGGCTGCCAACACTTTAGCAAGTATGTTTTGCAGTCATTATGGGACTCCGACTCAGCTGAGTTCACCCCCCAAAAATTTAAAGAAAGAGAAGGGAGCAGGGTAGAAATACCATGACCCCCCCATGCCTGGTGGTCGGGTCCCACATGTACCATGCTAGGGCAAAAAAGTATTATGTAAAACATTTTGCTGTGAAAATCGCAGTAGATCCATTAATCTCAGCAACATTTTTTTTTAAACCAAGTAAAGGCTCCCACACTTGTTTTTACTTCAGCCTTCGGGGGGACCAGGTACTGTCGAAAAAACAAATTGGCATATTGGAGAAGGATCACAGTTCCCCTCCTGGGCCCATTATGACCCCATGGCCCACCACCTCCCCGGGGACAGGCAAATTCACCAAGAGGGCGAGTGAGGCCACACGGCCCCCTCCTGGGCCATTTTTAGCCCCAGGGACCTACACCTCCCCACAGCCGGTCCTCATCTTGGAGCCATAATAAGCACTGGGGACTACCAACCCCCGGCACATGTCCACCCTTGGGACATAGATGTCTGCTTTCACTTGAAATGAGCATTGACAGCTCCTGCCAAGCGAGAGCAAACAGTAAGTCCACTCCCACCAGGTGGGAACAGGAAAACTGCTTCCACCCGCTAGGAATGTATTTTTCATCTGTTTCCCTGCTTGCTGTCAAGCAGGCAGATAAATAGATTTAAACATTGCTCCTACATGCAGGGAGCTGCATGTTTTGCTGCTCCCTGCATGCAGGAGCAATGCCAGCTCCCGCTGGAGGCAGGGAGGTGACAAGGACCCCGGGGGCATTAGGCCTCCCCCCTGCTAAAATGTTGACTTCTGTTGGATAAATGGGAAGGTGAGATTCCATTCTGGCGCTAATGCTCATTTCACATAAATTAAACCTCAACAGGAAGCACTTACAAATATAAACATAGCAGGTGCCCCCGTTGAACTCCTGCTTCTGAAAGAGAAAAATGATATAACTTCCTGGGCTTGCCCATAGCAAAACAAGTATGTTTCTCTGCAATTCCACTTTGAAAAACGAGCTGAAATTCTTGATGGAGGTGAATGCATTGTTAATCTATCAGAACGCAATCTGTAGTGACTGCAACAAGTGTGCTCTTTCTTGTCTCCTGGTGAGAGCAAAGTTCATGTTTCTCCCTTTAAATGACTAAACGTATGTGCATATTCAGCGTGAAGCTGGCTGCTTTGGCCCCACCCCATCCACCTTAGTAGTATGCAAAGGTCTTCCCGCCTTTTGCCAGGATGATGGACAGCTTACCTAAAAGGCCGCTGAACTCGTTTACCTCTGACTGCGGTGATGCGTTCTTGATGCCGAGGAATATGAGGAAATCTCAACCAAACAAGGAAGTACCCCTGTTTAGTGGAGATTCACCACTTTGAAGTCTCATCATCACAGATTTCAGGAAGAAGACGGCCAAGGAAATCAGCCAGAGGAGGGGGGTGCATGTGGGGTTTGGCTACAGGGCCTGGCCATAGGCCATAATTAAATATTACTTCACATTAAAAAAGACATTTAATTTCGCTGAAAAATAGAAAGGTTACAGGGACGTTATAGTTAGTTAGGAAATACCATTAAATAAAACATAGACATTCACTGGAAAAAACAAAGATCACAATCACAGGAAAGTGATAATAAGGAAATAGAATTTCAAAAACCTTAAACATTCACACAAAAAAACAAAGGTTACAGGGACAGTATAGTTAGGTTTACATTTTATAAGCAAAAAACCATGGCTTTCGGCCACCGGCAGCCAATGCAGATCATGGATCTTTTTTGAGAACAAAATTTTAGCAGCTTCAGTAGTAGTCGAGCTGCTGCGTTCTGTGGGGATTGCAACTTAGACTGCAGTTGTTTATTTATCCCTAAATATAGCCCAAAAGTAATTTATCCTGCCAAGGATCACACCTACAACAACCATTTTTTGCAGCTCTAGCGGAATGAAACGGGGTACCATTTTTAGTGTTTTGATTAGGTAAATGCAATAGGATGTTATGTGACTGATCTGATCTGAAAAAAGTAAATGCCCATCAAATAAAATTCCTAAATTTTTGACCTTCTGGACCGGAGAGGGTAGTGAGCCAAGATTAACAGGCTACCATAAATTGTTCCAGGACAAAGTGTTCCCCCCCAACAAAAAGACCTCAGTTTTCGCTGTCTTCTGTTTTTCTGTATCCAGACTGAGACATGAGTCAAACAGTTAATGAAATTATTAGCTGCCATGCCTCTCTTATCTGGGATATATATAATTATTTGTGTATCGTCTGCATAAGAGATGGCAGATAAACCTATGGGATTGAATACTTTTCACCAGGGGAGTGATGTAAATGTTAAAAGGTGTGGAAGATTAGGAAGATCCCTGAGGTACATCACAGGGTAGAGAAAAAGCAACAGATTAAAAATTGCTCATCTCTACGGTTTGTTCCTTGTTAGCTAAGACGGAGTTTAACAGGGCCAAGGCAGAGGCCCTATCCCAAACCTCTCCAGCTGGTTAATAAGAACAACATGATTTACCGTATCAAACACGGCTGAGAGGTATAAACGAATCAACACAGCCTTACCAAAAATCCATGAATCTCATTGGGAATATCACATTAATAAAATTCTTTATGGAAAAGCAAATCCTTGCGACATTTTCAAAAGGAACAATGGCTGTTGAGGGCATGACATACTGAAGTAGAACAATTGCAAATATGTAGAAGTGTCCTTTATAATGATCTTCCTCCATTTCTAACTGTCCTGAAGCTCTATTGGCTATTTTCCATGGATGGCACAAAAATGCCTTTTGGAGAAGAAGCTAGTGCACTAGAGAAGGTATTCTGACTGAGTATTAGACAACGCTGGAACTGGGAGACAATAAATTCCTAAGAGGGTTTTTTAAATGTGCTGTCATTGGGGAATGCCAGATAGCAGACAAATTGCAGTAATTTCAAGTGATGTAGGCTAATGTATTCTTTGCATTCCCTCTCATACAGTAGAACAGAATGATAGAGTAGTCCCAAAAACTGAAGTTGGGTTGGTAAATGTTTTCATTTTGTTAAAAATATGTATCGAGATTTTGAATACAATAAGTGTAAACAAGTCACACAGAAAAATAAAAAATAGATCCAATATCTCTACATGGAAAAACAAAAAGGCTGGATGCAATTGGAGAATGAAAGAAGAAAAATGACAATAATAAGGAATAGTTTAGCAGAAAAAAATGATTATGAATAGAAATGAGAAATATTTATGACACATTGTGAAAATGAAATACAATTAGGAATGAAATTCTCAAAAACACGAAAACTAAAACAATGAGGCCAAGGAGAAATTAGACTTATTCTTGGAAGATTTGTGCAATTCTAAGACTTAAATTTATTTGAAATTTACTAAATTACTTGAAATTGCTTGTTGGCAATTATGCATTAGCATGGCACGTGAGAGACTCATTCACCCAGAAAACATATCAACAAGAATTTGTTTTGCTTGTGCCAGTCTTCTGCTGGTATCTCACTAGACTTTTTTCCCTCAAAGTACGTACTCATGTGAAAAAGGTCATGATAGACACTGCAAACCACATTTTACCTTAAAAGTATCATTTTGCTATATTTGTTATGGAATTTTGATACATTTCATGGGAAAATTGAAATTTAAGACAACAAGAAGAACAGTGACATACAGACTTATAGCTTAATACCAATTGCTGTACAGTCAGTTGACGTATGTGAATGTAAAATCTTTTTATAGGTAAAGCAGTTTTATTCTATAACTCCAACGTCCTATTGTGAGAGGCTGACCTGGTATATGATGTCCACTAATGTAAGTGGGCACCTTGCACCAGGCCAGTTAACCCTTATGGTGATTTAAGAGGTTTTTGACAACCTTAGAAAGCTCTCTAAATGGTAGCTGTGGAGAGCAGCTTTCAGGCTTAGTTCAAAAGGAGTGTAAAGTAGCTTGTTTTACCAGAATGCAATCTTATAGTATAGATAACGTGAAAAGAACCACACCAAGTATTTATAAAAATATGTATTTATTATATTCTTTCTAGAATATTCAAGTATCTCCAACATGGAGATAAACACAATGCACACAATACTTTAGCAAAGAAGCACAGTGAATAGCACGAAATACGCAGTGGCCTGGCGGGGGACCAAGCCATATACTAAGAAAGTGGTATAAGAACCACGACTCTGATCAAGACAGTGCCGAGAGGACATTGAATTTCTGGGGACCCACAGGACCATCCAAGGTAAGTAGATAGGGACCCCATGGAGAGCGTGTGCAGTGTGGGAACAAGACTGAGTGCTCCATACAAGTCTATGTGAAACTTGTGGTTGGATTTTTAAAGATTAAGGATCCTTCCCAGTGGACACTGAAGAAATGCAGTGTAAGACAGAAGGTTGGAGAGCCACCCCACCCATTGATACCCTAGTACCCATGTTACCTGCACCAGGGAAGCCGGGTCCATAAGTGTGAAGTGGTGTTATGTTATGTTATGTTAGCCGGATTTATATAGCGCACAGCTGCCCCAGCAAAGGGGCGTCCCGGCGCTCCTTGAACAGGAAACCGGCACACAAGCAAACCAATGGACAAGCCATGACAGTGCTAGGCATCCAGGGGAAAAAGGAAGGTTTTAACGGCCTTCCTAAAAATCAGAAGTTCATCAATGGCGCGAATAAGGGCAGGGAGTGAATTCCAGAGCTTGGCAGCAAGCACACTGAAAGAGCGGCCACCGACCCTAACCCTCTTAAAACGAGGAACTGTAGCCAGATGAAGCCCTGAAGATCTTAAGGACCGCGATGGTACATGTGGCGAAATAAGATGTTCCAGAATCTGAGGGGAAGAGTGCTTGAGAATTTTAAACGAAAGGCAGAGAGACTTAAACTTAATCCTCTGAGAAACAGGGAGCCAGTGAAGTCCATAGATGTTTTTTTTGGCTGAGCAAAATCTCGGCAGGCCCACCAGAGCCCTGGCGGCAGCGTTTTGAACGTGTTGGAGTCTAGAAAGTTCGGCCTGATTAGCTCGGAGCAAAAGAGAACTCGCATAATCCAACCGAGACAAGATAGTAGCTTGTACAATAAGCTGTCTGGTTGGGGCATCAAAGAATTTGAAAATAGGTCTAAGCCTACGAAGAATCCCAAAGCACATGGCAGCGATTTTCTTAGTATGAGAGACAAAGGTAAGTTTGGAGTCTAGCCAAATCCCTAGGTTTTTCACCTCGGTGGCAGGAAGAGGGGTAGGGCCAAGCTCAGGTGGCCACCAATGATCACCCCACAAATGGCTCTGCTTGCCAACAATAAGCACCTCGTTTTTTTTTGCATTCAGTTGCAAGCAATTATCTGTCATCCAACAGGCCACTGACCTGATTCCCTCACGGAACTTGATGGCCTCTAGGTCAGACGCCCCACTTAGTGCATCCGCCAGCTGCTTGTCATCAGCATAAGACACCATAGTCAGATTACAGCGCTTGGCGACAGCAGCCAGCGGCTGCACATAGATATTGAAAAGTGTGGGGCTGAGAGCCGACCCCTGTGGAACACCCTGTGTGATAGAATAGGGTTTGGACTGGAAGGGAGGGTGACAACCCTAAATGTACGACCAGATAGGAACGATCGAAACCATTCGAGTGCCACGTGATCTACACCAGCCTCACCCAAACGCTGTAGTAAGACTGCGTGTGAGACGGTGTCGAATGCGGCACTGAGATCTAGAAGCCCTAAAGCCGCTGTTTGACCAGAGTCCACCAAAGTTCGTAGGTACTCAACCATAGAAAGAAGCGCGGTCTCAGTGCTATGGCCAGATCGAAAACCATTCTGAGAAGGATCTAAGATATTGGCAGAGTGGAGATGGTCACATAGAATGGTATTAACATGGGCCTCGGTCAGTTTTGCCACCCAAGGAAGGAGGGAGATGGGACGATAGTTCTCGAATCTTAAAGGATCCAAAGCAGGTTTTTTTAAAATAGGCATCACCTGCGCTTGTTTCCACCTGTCAGGAACAGAGCCTGACATCAGAGATAAATTGACAAGATTGCATAAAGGAGGAAAACAAAGTGTCGCAGATTCTCTGAATTGGGCAGGTCGTAGAGGATCCATAGGAGAACCTGATTTAACTTTCGCCGCGATTTTGTTAAATTCTTCCATCGAAAGCTCAGGAAAAAAGCGCAAAGACATAGTTGTCTTCGGGCCAGAATCCAGCTCCTCCAAAGGTGCAGATGGGCCAGGAAAAGAACAGTAAATGGCCTCCACCTTTTCCACAAAAATGAAGCACCGTCGAACCCAATGGAGGACTGCTGGAAGAGGAGGAAGTGTCTGTGGGAATCCAAACATGGATTATTGAAGAGGAGTACCTGAAAGCATAGGGGACAGAGTCTATGTCACGCAGGGGTGACCAGGAGACTTTGAATACGAATGCCCTCCTATGTCGGGTGCTTCAGGATGGAGGAGTAGGACCTTGACTCTGCAGCTGTGAGGACCAGGCGATGCTGAGGAAGACCAAGACCTAGATGTAAGCTGACCCACAAAGAATGTCGAGTGCTGAGGGATTGGTGTTTTTCGGGAGCTCCAACAAGCCTTGGCAACGGGAAGCCACGCACAATTCAAAGAAGGAGCAACGCCGGGACCAGCAAGGTCCAGGGAACTCACCAAAGGCACTGAGCAATCAGGAGACCCCAAAAGAAACTAGTGTGACCCTCAAGTGGACCCAGAGGCTGAAGGCACTGGAGTCGCAAGAGGACCTCAAGCAGCTCATCGAAAGATACAAACTATGATGCACACGATGAGGTGTGGCGGTACATTGTGGTCACAGGAGAGGCATGAGGTTGGGGCTACTTGTAGCCCGAAGATCTTTCTGCAAAGAAGCCAACAAGCCTTTGCAACTGCATGTTGTACGCGATACACAGGAGTTTAGTTATTGCAACCCCCGTGAGGATTGCTGGCCTCAAACTTGGTGAGAGGGTAGAGCAGACCTTAGTCGCTGTGGAAAAATCACCACCTGTGTTGCAGAGCCCACGGAGTCCGGAGGAGCTCAGGTTCTGCAGACCGGTCAACTTAGTTTAGGTGCCTGTAAATTCAGGGGAGTGACCCCTTCACTCCAAGGTAGATTACTTCAGGTGTCTTTAATGCTTCACAGGCCTTGGAGGTTCCTGTATTATGCACAGGCACAGATGATGCAGTAGACTGGAAAGGAGACGAAGTCAGGCCCAAACGAAGTCCAGAGAAGTCCAGAGTGGCCAGACGGTAGAAGTGCAGTGGTGTCTGATGTGAATCTTATCCCACGATGAATCTAGGGACCTACACCCAGGTATGCCCTGAAGTACCCTAGGAAAAGGGTTGGTAAGATTCAGGGGACCGTCCATTCATGCCAGAGAGGGGGACACTGGCTCCCAGGACTGGTTTGAACTGGACTATGCACAAGGAAGCCAAATGTGCCCCTCATGCAGACTTCCAGGTGCTGGCACCCACCCGGTCCCAATACACTAAATCCTGTATGGAATGTGGTCACACCTCCCTTTGACAGGATGCCTATTGTTACACCTTCCTCTGTTCGAGCTTGGCTCAGCAGCAGGAGAGAAGAAATGTGTCTCTGGTCGGCAGCAACCAATTTGTGCTGTCCGTGACTAGAAGGTTGACAACGGGAACACGGAGAGCCTAACTGAGGAACTTCGATTTCCGATCGCGATCGAATCGACCCGCCATTTTGTGCTCCGCCGCCATTTTGTGTTGCCATCACTCAGGCAACACGGCGAACAAAGTCCATTCTGCTCTTTCTGCAGCTTCGTGTTAAAAACAGCCTTTCTGCCTCTATTTGCAAAGCTGGTGTTAGGACTGGTCGAGTACACTAATCCCCGTCTGGTTTTCTAATCCCCGTCTCAACTATCTGTTGATTCACACTATTCTTTTCTGACTTTATCTTATCGTCTGGCCTTCACTGTCCTCTGCTAGCATTCTCTCGTTTCACAACTGTCCTCCAACACACACAAACGTATCTCGCCACCTGCAAGTTAGTTACAAATCCGTTAATAAATTAGTTTGAGGGAGGGGTGACAAACATAGTTGGAGGAGAGGTTTCTTCGAGTCATCTGACACTTTTGTTTTCCAATCTCTCCTATTGGTTCTGTCATGTTTTCCAACTTTCCTTATTGGCTCTTTCTTGTATATTCTGGGTGTACATTTGGTTAATGTATATGTTTCTATATAGTATAAAAGATTGTGCGCCACAGAGTGAAGTGGCAGTCTCCTGAGAACCTACCTTGTGTACTTCTGGGATAACTGTACTAGCTGCAGCTAATAAATCTGGTCTTCTAACGCCGACAGAGTGTCCCGTGTCTCTGTGTAGCTGTGCAGGTGAATCCAGGAGATATAAGGCGTACCCTGCGTCACCAGGCCCAAAAGGTTCTGGTTCTTCAACTGGCGCCCAACGTGGGGCGGCTTCAGTGGTACCGGTTCTGCCCGAAGGTCGTGAGGAGCCCCGCAAGAAAATTCCGGAGGGTTCGCGAGCCACGTTAAGCGACCCCTGTATGTCGAAAGTGGTCCGAAGGTCTTTTGCAGCGCGGTTACTCCTTCCTGATGGCTACTAACAACCGCTGCCCTGACTGCCGCCCTGCTTTGGCCCTTCCTTTGGTGATGTATGGTAAGGCAAGACGATAGACGGGCCTCTGTTGGTGTAAGAAGACATCCTTAGTTAAGTATCTTCGTGGGTCGCGCCCACAATTTTTGTTCTTTGTTTCCTTAGTATTTGTGGTCCTTAGATTCGACTATTGCAATAGCCGAATCCGAGGGTAAGTGCATTTGTGCTGCGTAAACTGAGTTTTACCCCCTTGAAGTTAGTGAACAGTACGGTGAAATCACGAGATGCCTGGTCTGACTAAGTTTGAAAGAATTTGTTGCTTTGGTTGTAATGGGGATTCCCGACTTGAGGACTCTTGTCCGATTCCTTCGGTTGGAACTCCCACATATGAGCTCTATTCAAAACATGGTATTGGCCCCATTGCCTTTAAAGAGACATGGACCCGATACACAAAGAAAAATGGTGTTCTAAAATGGCCAGAGAATGGTAGTTTCGACTCTGATGTGTTAGACAATTTAGAAGCAGTCTTATTCAAAAGAAAAGCCCGGCCGGCAATGTTTGACTCTTTCCGCCTTTGGCGTCAGGAAGCAAAACAGAAAGAAATTAAGCAAGCAAAACGAGATAGGAAAGCACAGGGTATGACAATTATACAGGCTGCCCAACAATTCAAAGATGATGAAATTGATAATGCGACTGAAATTTCAGAGAGACAGCATCGCATGGCGATAGATAAATGCTATCCGGTGTTGCCTGTTTCCCCTTCTGAAAACAAGAAAGATATAGAAGAAGATCCCCTAATGTTCCATTTATTAAGGTTGCCTCCGCCCTATGCACAAAATGCCAACGCACCCCAATTGTTACAGCCTGTTCAGCCGCCAGCTGTACCTCCGTCTGTTCCAGCTCTTCCGCATTAGCCTTCTCCAGTATTACCGCCTCTGCCGGTTTTACCGTTAGCTTCAACTTCTTTGCCCTCATCTCCTGATCTTAGATCTCCTTTGCCTTCTGCTCCTCCTGCAATTATCGGTTCTCCTTCTGTTAGTTCTCCCAATACTTTGTCTCCAATTCTTATGTCCAATTCTCCGTCTGTGCGTAAGCATCTCACAGACACTGTCACTGGTATTTTATCTCCTTTCTTCGAAGCTTTAAATATGTCTCCGGCTTTTGCTCGAAGACAGTCTCGTAGTCAGTTTCCAGATTTTGAAGAACGAGAAAGGTTGGACTCTCTTGCACGTAAATGGATCAAAAAGGGTCCTCAATACAATGTGCCCGATATTATGTCTACTTTCTTGCAATGGAATGCGCCTACGCAAAGATATGTTTTTAACGCAATGTGCGATACTCTCATTAAAGAATGGGAAGATGTGAATTCGAGTCCGATCCCACAAGATCTGTTAGATGTTCAGACTGATTTTGATAAAGGACTTGTTGTGGGTTCTAAGGTTGAGAAAGCTGTAAGGACACTTATTTCCTATAGATCCTTATTGTTCTCTCAAGCTTTTCTTGATTCTGATCCGTCGATTAAATTGGCACTGAAAAATTATCCCATGAGAGTGGTTCCTCCAGTATGGAAGGAAGAGGTTGCGGGAGTAGGTGGAAATGCACCTATTCCTTCTCATTTTCAACGTATATGGGTACATGTCCCTTGGAAGAGATCTAAAGTTTTGGCTCTTAAGCAGACTCTACCGGATCCTCGTAAAAACCCTGCAGGTTATTATAAAGAATTATCACAGACAGTTGACGTCTGCATCATGAACCTAGCTGATATTGATATGTTAATGGGAAATGTAGTTCCACAGACAATATGGGCTAAAATTCGTAAAGAGGATCACGCCCAGGAACTAGGTGCTACTTGGGATGTTATAACTACCACTGAAAGAGACCAAGTGGGTGGTGCAAAGCCTGACTCTTTGATTTCGGAACTCCCTGGTAGGATTATTACATTAATGAAAACTATGATGCCTGCATTGAGAGTTAATTGGGATAAACTAGCAGCATGCAAACAAAAGAAATATGAAAGTGTCTCTGATTTCTTTACTCGTTTCGAGGAGACATTTATTGATCACAGTGGTCAAGATATGGCTACAGAAGGTGGACAGCGATTATTTGTGGATAAATTCGTATTCAATCTGCTTCCCGAGCTGTCACACAAATTGAAAGATTCTGAAAGTTCATGGCCTGTTTCTTCTTCTGCCCAGATATTGGCTACTGCACAATATTACGAAAACAGGGATAAAGAAGAAAAAGAAAAGCAAGAGAAAAAGACGAAAGAACTAAAAACGAAGGTTCTCTTGCAACAAGCTTATCCTCCTCGTTATGCACAGCCTCAGTCTCAACAGCCTCCGCAGTTTCAGAGGTTGTATCAAAAGCCTGAGCCATACATTCCGCGACCTTTGTTAGGACCTAATCAATGTGCCTATTGTAGAGAGGAAGGTCATTTTAAGAATAGTTGTCCGGTTTTATTGCAGCGCAATGGAGAATTATCTGCTCCACGAGGTCGTGCTGGCCTCCAGTCAGCAAACAGAGGTAGAGGTCGAGGTGTGTTGACTCAAGAACAGCGTGCCCTTCCTTCTCCCAATTCCATGAACTACTTTGATCAGCAAAATGTTAGGTCTACTCAGTATTACAATGAAGACCATTACATTGAAGACGGAAATGAAAGTCTTTATGCCAACTAAGACAGCCATGGACAAAGTAAGGGAGTTGTGTCGATTCCAGTAGATCAGAATGGACCTTATGTTAACGTCACTACAATGGGTGTTTCAGAGCCATTTCTTCTAGATACTGGGGCGATGAGAAGTTCAATTATTAATTCTAAACTCCCTGGGGCACCTTTGTCTGGCTTAACGAATGTTTCTGTAGGATTTTCTGGCACCCCTGTTCGTAATCCAGTTTCTTGCCCTTTACCCATTTCAATTGGTCCTTACGATTTGGAAGCTCCACTTCTGTTAACGAATGGTTGCGGTGAGAATCTGTTGGGTTTGGACCTATTTAAAAGAATGCATGCTACGATATATTGTTCTCCTTCTGGTGTACATCTTACTTTAGGACAGAAATTGATTTCCCCAATGTATTTGTCCAAAGATCAGTTCCCACCTGAATTGCTTCCCCTTCCGGCAACGCTTTGGGCCACGGGTCCGAATGATGTGGGCTGTCTTGAGATTCCACCTTATGTTGTCACTCTCAAGCCCAATGTTGAATTACCGTGCATCCCGCAGTATAGAATTTCCATTGAAGGTGAGAAAGCGCTTTTAGAAATCACTCATGATTTAATTCAAATGGGTGTGGTTGAAGAAACAAAAGGTAACACATGCAATAGTCCTATTCTTCCTGTCCTTAAACGCACTGATCCTTCTCAACCACCTGTATATCTTTTCGTAATTGATCTGCGGGAGGTAAACAAAATTGTTCTGCCACAATTTCCTGCTGTTCCAGATATCACTGCTCTGTTGATGATGATAACTTCCACAGCGACTTGGTTCTCTGTTATTGATCTAAAGAATGCCTTCTTTAGTTTTCCCATTGCAGAAGAGAGTAGAGACATTTTTGGCTTCTCTCTTGGAGGCCGAAGCTTCCGGTTTAAGCGCGCACCTCAGGGCTATTGTGAAAGTCCCTCCATTTACAGCCAAGCTTTAAAATGTCATCTTGATACTTTCCATTTGCCGTCTGGAACAGCTCTTATCCAGTACATGGATGACCTGTAGGTCGCTGCAGATTCAGAAGATATTTGCAAAAATGTCACTTTTGCATTGTTACGCCATTTGTTTAAACTGAATCATAAGGTTTCACCTTCCAAATTACAATATGTCTGTCGAGAGGTTACCTATTTGGGTCATCTCCTATCAAAGGAGGGACGGCGATTAACACCAGAACGAATTCAGGTGATTACGCAAATGTCTGTGCCATCCACACAAAGGGAAGTACGTGCCTTTCTAGGTATTACTTCTTATTGTAGGCAGTGGATCCCTAACTCTCTCTGTTGGCCAAGCCTTTGTTGGCACTCACTTTGAAAGATACGCCTCAGCCCCTTCCTTGACTGATGAGTGCCAAAAGAGTTTTACTGACTTACGTACTGCTCTGTATTCTGCTCCTGTATTGGGTACTCCCGATTACATTAAGCCTTTTACGCTCTATGTTCACGAGAGAGAAGGTTGTGCGTTATCAGTTTTAACACAGCAATTTGGGGACAAACAGCGGCCATGTGCCTATTTTTCGGCTACGTTAGATCCTGTAGCTAAAGCATTGCCCAGTTGTCTTAAAGCGACCGCAGCAGCAGCAATTTCTATTCGACAGTCTGCTGGAGTGGTATTGGATAACACTCTCATTGTCATGGTACCACATGCATTGGATACCTTACTAAACAGAATGAAAACGCAGCATCTTACGAGTGCTCGTCTAACTGGATACAAGCTGACGCTTTTGGCAAGTAACGTACACATCAAACGATGTAATACCCTAAATCCGGCTACTCTGTTGACTCTTCCAGATGAGGAAAGTGTTGAGGAGCAACATGATTGTTTCTTTCGTACTGAGGAAGAGACAAAAGGAAGAATTGACTTAAAAGATACGCCGCTAGAGAATCCGGATGGAACTCTATGGGTAGACGGTTCTTGTTTTAAAATGCCAAATGGAGATACTGTTTCAGCCTATGCTGTAACTACTTTGCATACAGTTGTGGAAACGGCACGTATTAGACACAATTCGGCTCAAGCAGCAGAATTGATAGCATTAACAAGAGCATGTGTATTGTCAAAAGGGAAAAGAGTGAACGTGTACACCGACAGCCAATATGCTTTTGGTGTAGCGTTTAATTTTGGGCGTCTTTGGAAGGAAAGGGGATTCCTCACTTCACATGGCACCAAAATACAAAATGGTCAGTTAGTGACTGATCTCCTTGAATCACTTGTCTTAACCACCCAAATAGCGATTGTGAAGTGCAGTGCACACAAAAAGATTACCGATGATGTTGGCCGAGGAAATGCATTTGCAGATGAAATAGCGAAAAAGACAGCGAGAGATGCAACAAGTCGAATGTATGTGGCGGGTCCTGCAAAATGGGTTACAGAGAGAGGAATGTATGAGGATACAGTGGAAAGTGTAAAAGCAATTCAGAAAGAGGCTTCAGAGAAAGAGTTGAGCAAGTGGAAAGAAAGTACAGGAATGTTAGATGAGATTGGTTGTTGGGTGGAATTATCTGAACACCAACGTTGGCTGTTACCAGATGCCTATGTACTCCCAGTGATTACTATGGCGCATGGTCCAGCCCACTTAAGTGCAAAAGGTATATGCAAACTTCTGGCTCCAGTGTGGCAAAACGAACAAATCCCAAAATGCGCAGACAATGTAGTGAAACATTGTATTATTTGTTTAATGTACAATCTGGGAAAGGGAACCCCAATCCCAGCGGGTCACTTTGGTCCTCCGACATATCCATTTGTGATGTTGCAGATCGATTATATTCATATGGAGCAATGCAATAACCTCAAATACGTTCTGGTGGTAGTATGTGCCTTTTCAAGATGGATAGAAACATACCCTCTAAAAGACAACACAGCCTTATCAACAGCTAAAGTTCTAATAAAAGAGTTCTTCCCCAGGTTTGGTTTGCCGCGCATTGTCTGGAGTGACAATGGGAGCGAATTTGTTGGCCTAGTCATGCAAAAAGTTTGTGCGGGTCTTGGTATCAAGCAAAAGTTCCATGGGGCAAATTATCCGCAGTCAGCGGGTTTCGTAGAATGCTACAACGGAACCTTAAAGTTAAAATTAGCAAAGGTTCAGGCTAGCACAGGACTCAATTGGCCCGATGCTTTACCATTGGCTTTGCTGTCCACCAGAACTGCAGTACACTCTCGTTTGGGACTTAGCCCATACAAAGTGATTTTTGGACGCCCGGCTAATGTATGGGGAGTCCCTCGCCCTAAGAAATACTCAGACTTGCCATATCCAATGTTGATTGACTACTTGCATGATCTTACGAATAAATTGCATGTTCTCCATCAACAGGTTCAGAGTGCTTTACCGGAGGCTTCCACCGACCCAGGTCATTCCATCTGACCCGGTGACTGGGTCTGTACCAAGAATTTCCAGAGGACGAGAAATTTGGAACCCAGGTGGAGAGAGCCCCGGATGGTTTTGCTAACCACGAGAACAGCAGTCAAAGTTGAAGGAAAGAAAAATTGGATTCACGGTGTGCATTGTAAGAAAGTGCCTTTGCCTCTACCTTTCGATCAGTGGGTCCGTAGAGGTGTTGGTGACTCTGAGAGTGAGAAGGTTCCATGATTCGTGCCCTTTAGTGATGCACACCTGAATGGGACATTGTCTGAGAAAGAGGACGACGACATTCTGCAGGAAGCAATACCATCACATCGTCGCTTGGATACGACTAATCCACGAACATTGTTCCAAGATCAGAACACTCCTGGAAAAGAACACTACAATCTAAGACCTAGAACAAAGAACTCTTAAGATTTCTCTCCGGTGTAATATTCTGTCCCGGTTGCAGGGTCACGGTAGGAGTCTTAATTGCGACCTGAGTAGTGGCAATAGGCCTACAGGACGACTTGCAGTGTCATAGGACGGCAGACAATCGTGATTGAGTGATCGAGGAAGATTGCCGTGAGCATCCATTAGAAAGATGGAAACTACACAAAACAAAAGAGAGAGAAAGAATGAAATGAAGAAAGAATCCTGTAAATTAATGTATAGCCGTTTTAATATAACCTTATGTATTATTATATTATTGTGTATTGCTTTGGCGTTTAACTTTATAGGTTGGATTATTTATGCTCTGTAGCAAAAAGTGTTCTCCCCTTCTTCCTCTTCGTCTTCTTCTACTGTCTCTCCACATCTCTTTCATACCCTTCCTCAACATGAACTCATTAGAAGAACTGAATATTACAACAATTCCTTTGTTCAATTGTTACACCAACACCAATTAGTGGTCAACACGACTGACTGTTGGGTGTGTGGACTTATGCCACATACCACAGAGAAAGGAATGCCATATTTAGTTCTTCCGTTTTCTTATGAGGGTTCTGCTTGGGCTTATTTTGTCATTTTCTCCAATGCCTACCAAAGCAAGTTTAAACGATCCATTAGTTCATATATTGGTGGTCCGGATTTTAGTCATAGCTCATTAATTAAGGGAATGGTAGCTATGGCTAAAATCATGGAAAATAGCAACATTTCCGTTGATGAAAGAAAAGCGTATACAAACTGGAACATCACCCATTACGTCACTAGCCTTAATGATAAGGTCAAACAAAGAAAATCTCCACCAATTTGGACGATTCCTCATCAGGGAAATTTCTGTCTGCAAATTAACGATCGCTCTTCTAACACCACACAAAGAAATAACTGTTCCCACACGTACGTTTACTCCTTTCAAAACTCGCCTCCTCTAGTGCCGTCTCAAGGCACATATTTCATTTGTTACAATAGGGCAGAGGTCTTCAAACTTTTGGGTGCCGAGACCCCCCTGTCAACATTTTCAGTCGTAAGGACCCCCTCCTGATAAACATTTCTAAACCTGTAGGCAGGGCTTCTGGAATTACGAGGCAGGTGAGGACCAAATTACACAACAGGCTTGACTAAATTGTGTGGGAAGAAAATTTAAATAATGTTATGTGATGCAGCGTTATTTTGGGATAGAATTGCTTCATTATTTTGATTTTTTTTGCACACAGTAACACTGAGGAAAGATTTCCCCCCATCAGTACCAGTTTATAACCAAAATACAGCAATTAACATCAGAAAGACGTCTAGTCAACCTTTGTGATGGGCCTTCCACTCCGCAGGAATACGTGCTGCCACATTAGAAGCTCACCTGGCCCTGGCCGGGAGCAGCAGGGGTCCCTTAAAACCCTGGCGGTCTTGTGCAGAGGTAAGCGATTTACCCATGCCACTTTCCTCTCACCCCTCCCTTCCATCCCTCTCTGCTCTCCTCTCCCAATCCTGGATCCCTCTCTCACTTTGCAGGCCATTTTCTTTCACCCCTTCTTACAACTTCTAAACTCTCCCCATTCAACTTCTCACTTCACCCTTAATCACCTCTTGCCATTCTTCCTTTTCACTGCCCTCATCTCTAACAGTTTCTCGCATTTATCTCATGGCCTCTCTGGCTCTGTCACCTCCCGTGCCCATCTGCATTTCTCATTAATCTCAAGTCTCTCCGTTCAAATTGTTGTCTATTTGTATCTTACACCTCTCCAGTCCCCCATTCATCTTCCACATCTATGTTTTGCTTTTTCACACCTTCTTGAACCAATGTCCCTCTCCCCTGTTACCTCAGCACCAGTGCTTAATTTGAGCAGGTGGTTTCCGTTGCTCCGCACTGGCACCTAATTGTGCACACTGGCAATATGACCGTCTGCCACATGCCACTTGATGGCTCTGTCTGTGTAATTTAGAGATGAGCAGAACAGCTGTTTATTAATTCAATATACATTAAAAACGATAAACTCCTGAAATCCATGCCATTCTTATAGCTTTGGGGGCTTGAAATAGTCACACTTGTACAGTGTTATGGTTGGTAGTTGCATAGGTATTGACATTGGCCGCACATGCAAGGCAATGGGTGGGTGGTTAAAGTTGCGGTGACCTACTGGTGAGGTTCCTGGCACATGTTTAATTACAAATTAATCACTGCTCAGCACCCACCCCAGTACTCCCTCTCTTCCCCTATCGCTGCTGTCCCTCACCAATGTCGCATCAAATTACATTTTAGGTCACAGATCATCTCTCAGCTATCTTCTCTCACAGTTTGACAGAAGCCCTCCTCTGTGCCCTCAACTTTCCCTCACACTCACTTCTTGCGTGTCCGCACTTCCCTTCAGCACTTCACATTTCTCCTCATCCCTGACCTCTTCAATCAAATTCCCTCACTCCCTTGCTGTCCTTTCTCATCCTCTCATCTCTCCTCACCGAGCACACGGGTTGGACCCGTATGCTCCTCTTGGCCTGTGCCACTCTGCTTATTGTTCCCTAATTCAGGAAGGCATGAATTGTCTGTCTTGCTGTTTTGGTGCAGGCCACACAGTTATGGAACGTCCACCCTCCTTTGCTTCGCTCCACCAAGACTCTATTATCCTATAGGAAGATATAAAAACCTGGCTCTACGCTCTGTAGGTCACCCCATTTGGCTGGTTCTCCTTCCCCATCTGTATGTTTCTCATTTGCCTTCAGGCAGCAGATGGCTATTAGCCCCAGGACACCTTTTGGTAATAGCAGCACACTACAAATGTAAATAATAATAGTAGTAGGCAGAAGCATGGGAGCGACTAGACCCAAACTTCGCGAGGGGGCCTACACTCCCAGGCAGGGCTGGCCATAGCACTGGCCACACACGGCGCAACAGTCTTTTTTGGTGCCCCATCCCCGCTTCCTCTTTCTCCATAAATTCCCTCACTACCACTCACCAACAAAACACCTCATCTCTCTGTAGCACCTTTCTGACAAACATTTTTTTTTTTATAGTGCTACTCAGTTTACTCACAGTTCTGTGATCTGCATAGTACATGTTCTTTGTAGCAGGTTCATTAACCCTCTGCACTCTGTGGTTGAGAAGTGTGCCCATGTGAGTGCACGGTGAGTGATGCAACAGTGTGAGAGTAGGGAAAGAGGAGTGACTGCAGGGTGAGTGAGGTGACCATGAATTTGGGTGCGGATGTAAGTGCAGAGTGGGACGAATGAATGCATGGTTAATGATGGGCTTGTTTGAGCAAGTTGCAAATTGATCAGTGAGGGGACAGGTGTCACATGAGTGCAGATGAGTGGTGTGACTGCAGGCTGAGGTACAGGGTGAACAACACAAGTGCATTGTGATTGCAGAGTGATCACTGTGAGTACAGTGTGAGAGGGTGAATGATGTGAGTGCATGGTGATCAGTGTGAGTGCATTGCGATCGCTGCGAGTGCAGGGTGAGCGTGAAAGTGAAGTGTGAGAATGAGAAGTGAGTTCTCTGAATGCAGGGTGCATTCCCAAACACTTGAAGTAACTCAGCATATTATTGACGGCAGCGTAGGGTTTAAGATATAAGTTAAACTATTGCTATTATGACATTAATCAGGGATCGAGGGTGGAGGAAATAAATAATATGCTGATCCTGCAACACACTTCCAGTCCTATGGTTAGGGTTGCCTGCTCATTATTTTGATGTTCCAGATGGTACAAAAATAAGCAGTCACCTAAAGCTGTATATTTCAGTAATCATCTGTGCGTACTTGGAACAGCAAATATAAATAGAAAGCACTTTTAATTGTGTTCTAGGGCTGCCTCAATGATCCATGACTGATAATTAAAGGGAACAAAGACAGAAAAGTCACATTACGAATGAATGCATATGATTTTATTTACAATCTTATTTAGTGTCAAGAGGAGGCCTTTGCAGGCTCTTTAAACATCAAATGGCTGGTATTTTTCTTCTTGCAACCCTACTTTATATTTATTTTCGTGAAATGCATTCTCACACTACAGCAGTAAATGTGAAATACAAATGTAAGGAAAAGGCAGAGTTGGGGCCCAGGGGGTAGTGGAGCTAGAAAAAAAAACTAAGCCTCAGTAACCACTTTACAAAAGGTATGTAAATCTGCAAATGGTCCTTAACGACCTGTGAAAAACTCAGGAGATAAGACTGCAGACAGCCCAGCGGAGCCCACAGTAGCTTGAGCTGAGACACACTATGGGGGGAGGAGGGGGGCTGAATCCCTTGTTGTGCCTGGGCAGAAGTGTGACTGGGAATGCGCGACCCCCTTTCTATCACTTCACGGCCCCCCTGGGGGTCGCGCCCCACACTTTGAATACCCCTGCAATAGGGCTTATACTTGGTTGCCAACGGGTTTCTCTGGTACTTGCTATATAGCTTTCCTTCTTCCCCCTACTTACACCGCTTCCGCAAATCATCATCGAAACAGATACGGCAGAGGGATTATTGATTCGAAGGACACAGCAGGACAAGAGGGAGGAGATTTCCTCAAAGGATTTCTTCCCTTCTGGGGTCCAATGGCTAACAGCAGAAATATAAGGCAACTGGTTCGTGTTGTAGAAACTACAATAGACATCACTGTAGGAGCCTTAAGTAATATTACGGCAGAACTACAGGCGGACCGTCTTATGACCTTACAAAATCAGGTTGCCTTAGATTTTGTTCTTGCAGATCGTGGTGGAGTGTGCAAATTGATCGGGTCAAGTTGCTGTATTTTCATACCTAATGACGCTCCGACAGTATATCAAGCTATCTCCAAGTTGCACATAATCTCGATTATCAGGACGAAGGAGATTGGTCTTTTACGGAGTGGTTTTGGGGACTACTGTCCAAATGGGGTTGGAAAGCGTTGACATTTCTTGGAATAATTCTGACCATTATCTTTTCCTGTTGCCTTTGTATACACTGTGGTCCCGCCATCTGTGACCATGTGCTACTATGTGCATCCCTAAACCCAAACCACAAGTAACAGAAAACATAAGAATGATGTTACAGCAACAGCTCGATGACCTCATGGCTATCGACATTGACTCAGATTAACATGAGTCTATCTTGCCTGAGTTCTGGCAAAAGGAGGGTCTGAGGAACTTCGATTTCCGATCGCGATCGAATCGACTCGCCATTTTGTGCTCCGCCGCCATTTTGTTTTGCCATCACTCAGGCAGCACGGCGAACAAAGTCCATTCTGCTCTTTCTGCAGCTTCGTGTTAAAAACAGCCTTTCTGCCTCTATTTGCAAAGCTGGTGTTAGGACTGGTCGAGTACACTAATCCCCGTCTGGTTTTCTAATCCCCGTCTCAACTATCTGTTGATTCACACTATTCTTTTCTGACTTTATCTTATCGTCTGGCCTTCACTGTCCTCTGCTAGCATTCTCTCATTTCACAACTGTCCTCCAACACACACAAACGTATCTCGCCACCTGCAAGTTAGTTACGAATCCGTTAATAAATTAGTTTGAAGGAGGGGTGACAAACATAGTTGGAGGGGAGGTTTCTTCGAGTCATCTGACACTTTTGTTTTCCAATCTCTCCTATTGGTTCTGTCATGTTTTCCAACTTTCCTTATTGGCTCTTTCTTGTATATTCTGGGTGTATATTTGGTTAATGTATATGTTTCTATATAGTATAAAAGATTGTGTGCCACAGAGTGAAGTGGCAGTCTCCTGAGAACCTACCTTGTGTACTTCTGGGATAACTGTACTAGCTGCAGCTAATAAATCTGGTCTTCTAACGCCGACAGAGTGTCCCAGGTCTCTGTGTAGCTGTGCAGGTGAATCCAGGAGATATAAGGCGTACCCTGCGTCGCCAGGCCCAAAAGGTTCTTGTTCTTCATAACGGAGGGCTCGTTCAGTGCTTAGAGTCATACCCCCACACCGTTTATGGTGTGGGGGTATGATTCCAACATGTTTGATACCAAACTTGATAGGATTAGTTGCAGCTGTTTTTGAGATGGCCATCGCGTAATTATGCAGTGCACCTCTATATAGTATATGGCTGCTTCACCGACAACCCGGGAGAAAGGACTCTATAGGCTTCAGGGGTGTCCTACTCATGCAGGGGCCCCCTCTAACTTAGAACCAAGCGCCCTGTCTTCAGGATTGCAAAGGCCTGCTATGGGGTGACTTACAGGTTTTAAGTGCAGTGAACCTTAGATACAGTAAACCTATATCTTTAGTAAGTGGTGCATGCACAGGCTGCAATGGAAGGCCTGTAGTTCCATTTTGTAATGGTCTCTCATGGGTGGCAGAATACATTCTTCAGCCCATGGGAGACCTCTGGGGTACCTATGCCCTGGGTACATGGGTACCATAAACTATGGACTTATAAGGGTACACCCAGTATCCAATCCGGGGTGTACCTAAGTACTGGACAAACCAATTTAGGGAAAAAGCAGTTAGCAGGATCCCAGTTGGACTAGTCAAAAACAGCATCACATCAGGCAAAAAGTGGGGGTAACCATAGAAGTAGATCCTACTTTCCTACACCTATTGTCATAGGCAAGGCCACTTAGTACTACCTCTCCCCAAAATCCCAAAGTGTCACCTTGCTAGAAATGCTGTTTGTAGAGTGGTCAAACGGGTCTAGATATAAATATTTTTGGAACACCGTAGAATATGTTCTGCAGGCTGTCCCCATGCTGACTGCTCACATATACCCTTAAGCTACTTAGCATGGACTGCTGGATGTCATGCTTGCATATCAATCTATTGTCCCAGAACCACCACCAGCAGGATACAGAGAGTGCACTTCCAATACTTCACAACGGGCCCTGCAGTGAAGAGGATGGTAATTAGTTGTCTGCATTCATACTGCAACATATCTCTCTTTTTTTCCCCACGGGATATCTTCTTCTAATATAACTCTGCCTGATAAACAATCTTTTCATATAATGCGCCATGAGCAGTTCTTTGAGCCACAGGAGAAAAGCACAACCCTTTATCTATGCAGGTGACTAGAAGTCAATTAAATTGAACTGCCTGAGCTTTCTTTTATAATGAAAGAAGTCATACAAAATTTATAGCTAGAAAATGTTTTTCTGAAATAATATGTTTACTGTTGTTAGTTCAAAGCGTGAATTATAGATATTGAAAAAGTCTTCTTACAAATCAGAATTATTTTATTGAATGGTGTGCATCAGTCAGTAAATTGCACTTTATTTGGTTATTATAACCATTGAAGTATACAATAACTGTAATACTTTATAAACACCATAAAACAATTTTTACCTCTCCAATCGCTTTATATTGAGACAAATGTTAAAATATCAAAATAAAGCAAAGGCCAAAAAGCATACAAAAAAACTTCAGGTTCATAAAGTGCATGAATTTGAAAAGTGCAAGAAGACATATCTGTTCCATGAACAAAAATTTTCGTTGGACATGTGCTAGGGTAGTTGTATTTACACCAGCACCCACTATTGATATATAACTATAGGAGGAACTTGCTTCACTTGTACCAGACATGTAACAGGGCTCACAGCAAATACAATTGGGCCTGAGGTGTCTCTTTTCAAAATTCTCTAGGCAACTAAATAATGGGTGACCCCCAAGTTGAAACACATTGGGCAGATTTATGTTGCAAATGCGCCACTTTTGCGCCGCCGTTGCGTCACTTTTGTGACGCAGCAGCGGCGCAAATCCTGCGCCATGGTGCGGGGTATTTACAACGTGACGCATCTGGGAGATGCGTCACGTTGTAAAGCCCTGCGCCACATGTAGGCGTTCCAGGGCAGGTGGGGGCGTTCTGACGCAGGAACGCCTCCTAAAAGTGGCTGAGTGAAATCTACAAGATTTCACTCAGTCACTTTTAGGCCCATGCTGCGTCAAAACCCTGCGCCTGCTTGAAGCAGGCGTAAGGATTGACGCAGAATTGTAAAGATAGGACCCCCCAGATCATTGCTGGAGCTGCGTCGCGCTTGCGACGCAACTCCAGCAATGCGCCACTTTTCGGCACAGATGCGTCACGCATCTGTGCCGTTTTTGCCCCATGGTGCGCCGCATTATAAATGCGGCGCATCCATGGTGGCGCAGCTGTGGCGCATAATAACTGGCGCATCCCTGCTGATATGCAGGGATGCGCCAGTCGTCATAAATCTGCCCCATTAGACATATCCACTTGTGGCAGAAGCCATGGTATACCGGCAGTAGAGCGGAATATGGGGCATATTTACAAGCCCCTATCACCACCACAATGTCACTTTTAGTGATGTTGTAATGGCGATAGGGGCCTTGCCTTATTTACAAGGCAGCGTTAAGCCACTTAACGTGGCGTAATGCTGCTTTGTAAACATGGTACCCTTTCGAACTGTGGGTTTTAGCGTGAAAGGGAAGGGCAGTGGGTGTTGTAGTGGGAGTTCCACCCCAACACCCATTGATTTAGATTTTGCCCCCTATTTACAAAGGCAGAGTATATAGGAGGCAGCACCAAAATTAAGACCAGGGAAGACCTGGTCTTAAACAGGCAAAACAAGGAGAAATGCTTTATTTCTCCTTGTTTTGCTGTTTTTAAGTGTGCTGCCTTGTTCAGCCCACATAGAAACAGCAAATTGCCTATGATTGTTTATGTGTAGGAAGGTCCCCCTTCCTGCACATAAACAGTCATTTAAAAATAAATGCTGTTTTGCAACTACTATGTGTGCTGAATTAAGCAGCACACAAAATGGCTTTTAAAGATTGTTTATGTGAAGAAAGGGGGACCTTCCTGCACATAAACAATCTTCCCCTCAACACAGGCACCCTTGCACTAAAGGGTGCCTGCGTTGGCGCTAGGCAGCTAAACTCAGTGCCAGCGCTAGGGGAAACGCAGGGGTGCACCACATTCTTGTGAATATGGCACCTCCCTGCTTTTTCAGAAGGGAGAAGTGTGGCATTAGCAATGTTTGCTTAATTACACGCTTCTCCATTCTGCTGGAAATATGCCCCTATGTTCCTCTGACTCAGGAGCCAATCCGCAAGCTGAACACGAGTTAGGGCTATGACCTTTGCTCCATCTGTTTGTGAGTGTTTGCAAGGGTAAATTACCCAGTCTGAAACAGACTTACAGTCTCTTGGCTAACGGAGTTGCAATGGTATTTAGAAAGTAATTCAAAATGGATTGATCTTATATTTAAAAAAAATGATTTGTTAGATGCCTGTTTGTCCCATTCTTAACATATTGTTCACGGATATATGCCCAGTAACAGGTTTTTAAACCAACAGCCTCAGCCTTGCAGATGCTTCCGGAGTCATCCCATAATTTTGTGAGGCCTATCTTTGTGGACCAACTGAGCATAAACTTAATCCTAGGAGCTTTCAGTGCATTAGCAAACACAAAGAGATGATGGACGGAGTGCTGAAACTTTTCAGCCACTCACTCCCAATCACAGATATAGGTTGAATCCATCATCGTTCTTCAGCTCACTTTGCCACCTCAGTTCAGACCCAGCCATAGGCAAATCAGTCTTGACCCTGTGCCTCATGGAAACAGTCCAGCCCAAACTGTCATGCCAGGGAATGCAGTCATTACAACAACCGTGTTGTTACCACTCAAGCCATTACTATGCAAGTCATTACATCAACTTGCAGTAGATGGCGCGCTAACATAAGGAATGTATAATTTACTATTCCAACTCCAGCCTACGCAACAGTAGGGAAGGTGTTGGAATAGTAAACTATACTATTCCTTATGTTAGTGTGCCATCTACTCCAAGTCGATGTAATGACTTGCATAGTAATGGCATTGCAAGGTAACAACGCGATCGTTGTAACAATGCGTTGTAATGGCATCATGGTCTAATGACCACGATGTAAAGGTTGTTTCCCATTCCAGGTCTCCCCAGGACCGGAAACTTTCAGCGGATTAGTCATTTTCAACAATTCTCTTAGAGAATATCTGTAGTCAATTAGCTCTGGCATGGACCACAGGTGTACCCATTAAGTTAGAGAATTCAATTGTGCCACATCAAAAATTCTATTGATTCCTATTATCAAAAAAGAGGGGGATAAGGGGAGTACTAACTGGAACTGAAATAAGGGATCTAGCAAACTTGTCCTCTGCTATAGATAACTTCTGGAGGTCAGCATAGCACCATATTTCAGCTCCAAAAAGAGCAGTGCTTTGTGCCTTGGCATGGTAGACTTCATGAGCAGGAGAAATTGAGGTGAGGGGGATCTGTTGTGCAATCGTAAGATTGCTTTAGATCTATGTTGCACTAAGAAAGAACTGTTGTTGTGTTGGGGTTCTCACCTAAACTTATCAGATAGCTTAACCCCCAGATAGTCAAAACATTGAACCCTTTCCAGGAGTTCATTGCCAGCCCCCACGGTGCAATTTGTACCTGCTCCAGTCTCGAGCACCGTGCACTTAATGGTGTCAGGTGTTGCTGGACCCCAGTTCCTTAAATATGATTTGCCAAATTGGTTTTAATTACTGGCGCTGACTCGTGCTTGGCCCATGCCCCCGGCCACGCCCCCTTGCTGGTCTTTAAATCTGATTGCCAAGCCTGTTCGCACAGCGTCTGCAGGTGATAAATCCTGGTCTACAAGACAATATTTTTTCCTTGTAAAGACACCTAAGTGTCTTCTTTAGAAGGTGCCTGGCTCCAAATCCCATTCTACCTGTGAAACGGGCTAGACCCGATTATTTAATGTTTATGCTTTATTCTTTTGCACTGGTATTTTAGCTTTGCCTTCATTAACAAGTAGACACCTTGCTCAGGGGAGCCTGAGTTCAGGTGTCAGGGGTTGTGGACCCCAGTTTCTTAAATTTGATTTGCCACTTGAATTTAACTATTAGCGCTGACTCGTGCTCGGCCCTTGGCCATGCCCCCAGTCACGCCCCCATACCGGCCTTTAAATCTGATTGCAGAGTACGTTTGCACAGTGAAAGCATGCAGCGGATGTGCCACCAGCACGCCTAAGGCAAGCCCATCTGCGCCCGTCCGCAGCCAGACTGCACCCGGCGCCAGAACCGCTGCCCAATTTTTAACTTTTTCAAGAAAAGCTCTCCTTTAACTTGGAGGGAAAGTTAAGCCCCCTGCGTTATGTTCCAAATTTACATTTACTTTGGAACAAAACAATGCTGGCTGTCATAATTGCAGGACTCCTGCAAAGTCTTATCAATATCATACCTGGCTTTGTCTAAACAGGTTTCCTCGCACCCCTCCCCTCTCAACAAAACCAACCACACTTCTAAACTTAACTGCATTTTGCTGAACACTCGATCATCTATTAAACATTAGCATGAACTGGTTAGTCATCTAGACTCCTATACCCTCGATATTGCATTTCTGAAAGAAACTTGGGCAGACGATTTTTCCAACCCTGATGTGGCAATAGTACTTCCTATAGGCTATGATATTTTAAGAATGTACCTGAAAGGAAAGCCTGCAGGGGGCCTTGCGGTAATTTTCTGCAAGAATCTTGACCTTTCTGGAGAGCCCACCACTATACAAGAGTCTGAAGCGCTCTCATATAAATGCAGTGTAGACAACAATTCTATGTTTTATGGGCTATTAATCTATAGAACCCCAGGTCCTAAAGCAAAATCCATGGAGGCCCTCAATGAATTTCTAGAATCTAGCATTAAATATGTCAACTATATTATTTTAGGAGGTTTTAACTTCCATTTGAACGATTTGAATAAAAGAGACACTACAACCCAGATCAAAAATGTGAAAAGCTTAAATTTCACGCCAATTGTTAACTCACCCACACAGTCGGCTGGACACATTTTTGATGGCATTTTTACTAACCATCCGTAACTACAACTGGAAGGCATTCTCTTCCTCACTGGTCCAACCATATGGCAGTTGGGTTCAGTATGAAATCACACTCGGCCAAACCCATGACTAATAAACCAGGTCATGCCAAGCTAGTGCAGGTTTGAAATAAAACCAATAGAAGCGAGCTCACTAAGATCCTGGAATCCTTCCAACCATACTCGATGGATGACCCAAACATAGCGGCTGCCCGCTATGAAGAGTGGATAAATCTAGCAGCAAAAAAAGATGGCCCCTTCGAAATCCATCAAATTTTTAAGGACACGTCTGACAGCCCCATGGCTTTCCACCAAGCTCAGGGAAATTAAAAAGACTTGTAGGCAACAGGAGGGAGTCTTGAGGAGTAATTACTCCAGAGATGAAATTGATAAAATCATGATTCGTGATGAAAAGACCAACTTAACACTGAAACAATTAAGAGAACAAACAACTCATCTAGAGAGCTCTTTAAGACGGTCCAGGAAATATCCTATCCACTCCCCAGTAGATCCTTAACCCATTGCGAAAATCTCTGCAATAATTTGGCAGATTTTGCTTTTAAAAAGGTGGAGTTGGTATATAGGGACTTCTATGCCACCACAGACTGCAGCACCTATGATGCTGGAAATGAGCCTGTGAAGCAAAACTATCCGATGCTCCTCAATTTTCCCTCTCTCACTACAGAGAGCGTCAGAGCTAATCAAACAAACAAAATCAGGTGCCCCATTGGATCCCTGCCCTCCCAGAATCCTCCAACAAATGACCTGCGAGGCAAATGTATTTAAGGGACCCAATGGATACTTGAGAATCCAAAGGGAGGATGAGATAAACATAATAAGGGCAGGGGGAATCGCTAGGCCTGGAAGGATTATTGGTTGGCTCTTTTCCCCTCGGACTATAGTTCTGCGAATAATAGATAATATGCATTTTTCATGAAAATGTCCTTCAGCTTACTTTTAGGAAAGCTTACGCACAACATTGGTGTAGTGTACAAAGCCTCCAAATCCAGCGAGATCAAGGATTCTCTGAAAAACGATATCCACGGAATTCTGAGGGTATGATTCAACCAACACAACCGAACCGGAGACCCTGCAATGCATCTTCCTCAATGTCCGATCCCTCCACAAACATGCCACCGAAATCTGGGACATCCTCAACAGCACTACCCCGGATATAGCATTTTTTACCGAAACCTGGACCAACACCACCTCAGGACCGGACATCGCCCTCGCCATTCCCCAAGGATACAAGATCTCCAGGAAGGACTGCCCCACCCGCCCTGGAGGAGGAATCGCCATCGCCCACAAATCCACCCTCCGCCTGAGCACACTCCCCGATGAGCCCACAGACCTGATGGAACACCTTCACTTCAAGATACTGGCCAGCTCTACCTCCACCCTCCGAGGAACCCTCATCTACCGACCCCCTGGACCCCGTGGACTTTTCGCCAACTCCATCACGGACATCATCTCCCCGCATGCCATCTTGTCCACCAACTACACCCTACTGGGAGACCTCAACTTCCACCTCGACAACCAACTGGACCCCAGCACCACATCCCTCCTGGACAACCTCCACAACATTGGACTCTGCCAGATTGTGACCGAAGCCACGCTCTCAGCAGGACACACCCTCGACCCCTACTTCAGAACAGGAAAATCCATCACCTTCTGCCACACCACCAAACTCCCATGGACTGACTATCGATGCGTCCATTTCACGTTCAGAACACCCACCATCCACAGACACCAGCACCTGCTCCCACGACGAAACTGGACCAGAATCACCGACAACCAGCTAACCTCAACACTCAGCAACTCCACCCCAACCATTGCTAAAAACGACGACGCCAACACCGCAGCCCGAACCCTGCACAGATGGTTACCCCCTCAAGAAAAACAACAACACCCACGCCAAGAAAGCTAGATGGTTCACCACCGAACTTTGAGAGTCCAGACGCACTTGCCGCCGCCTCGAAAAGGCTTGGAGGAACACCAAATCCACAGAAGCCCACAACAACTTCAGAGCCGCCACCAACGCCCACCACCAACTCATCAGAAAAACGAGGAAAAAAGCGATTGAAGACAGAATCTCCACTCATGCACACAACAGCAAAGAACTCTTCAATATCATCAAGGAGTTTGCCCAACCCACTAGCGAGTCCACCGACATCCCTCCCTCACAAGACCTCTGCGACAAACTCAGCACCTTTTTCCACCACAAAATCAAAAGCATCTACGACAACTTCGACAAAGACAACCAACACACTGAACCCTCACCAACCACCCCCGACACCCTGAAGCCAGCGATCGACAACTGGACAGCCCTCACCACTGAAGACACACTGAAGACAATGAAGTCAATCCACTCCGGGGCCCCCAGAGACCCCTGCCCTCACCACATTTTCAACAGAGCCACCGACACCATCGCACCCATGCTCTGCCACACCATCAACCGCTCCCTGGCAACCGCCTTGTTCCCTGACGACTGGAAACACGCTGAGGTCAACCCCCTCCTGAAGAAACCCTCGGCAGAACTCACCGACCTCAAAAACTACAGACCCATCTCCCTGTTCCCGTTCCCAGCGAAAGTAATCGAGAAAGCCATCAACAGCCAACTCACCACATTCATCGAAGAGCACAACATCCTCGACTCCCCCCAATCCGGCTTCAGAAAAAATCACAGTACGGAAACCTCCCTCCTCGCTGCAACAGACGACATCCGTACCTTACTGGACAAAGGAGAAACAGCTGCCCTCATCCTCCTCAACCTCTCAGCGACATTCGACACAGTCTCTCACCGCACCCTAATGCGCAGACTCCACGACGCAGGGATCCAAGACCAGGCCCTCAACTGGACCCGCTCCTTCCTCTCCGGTAGAACGCAGCGGGTCAGACTCCCCCTTCCTCTCAGACCCTACACCTACCACCTTCGGAGTCCCCCATGGGTCCTCCCCCAGACCTACGCTCTTCAACATCTACATGGCTCCGCTCGCCCCCATCGTCAGAACCTATGGACTCAACATTGTGTCATACGCAGACGACACCCAACCCATCCTCTCCCTATCCAACGGACCCAACACCGCCAGACAAAACTTCCGAGAAGGCATGGAAGCCGTCGCCAAATGGATGAAAAACAGCTGCCTACAACTAAACACCAACAAAACGGAAATACTCATGGGTCCAAACCCAGATACCAGGAATTACACCTGGTGGCCCCCCACCCTCGGAAGCCCGCCTACCCCCACGGACCATGCACGCAACGTGGGAATCATCCTGGACTCAGAGCTCAAAATGGACGGCCAGATCAACTCCGTCTCGTCCTCCTGCTTCCACACCCTCCGCCTCCTATATAAGACCTTCAAATGGATCCCTCTCAAACACAGAAAGACCGTCACTCATGCCCTGGTCACCAGCAGGCTCAACTATGACAATGCACTCTATGCCGGAATAAACAAAAACCTCACCCGCAAGCTACAGAACATCCAAAACGCCGCCGCAAGACTGGTCCTCAACCTGCCAAGACACTGCCACATTCCCAGCACCTGCGAACACTCCACTGGCTCCCCATCAAAGCTAGAGTCACCTTCAAGATGCTAACCCACGCTCACAAGGCCCTCCACGACACCGGGCCAGCATACCTGAACATCCGACTCAAATTCCACGCACCACAAAGGACCCTACGATCAGCCCAGCTCTGATACGCAGTGGTCCCCCGCACCAGAAAGACCAGATCGGGAGGCCGCTCATTCTCCTTCCTCGCGGCCAGAGCCTGGAACGACCTTCCGCTCTACCTCAGACAGATAACATCGCTCCCCATCTTCGCAAGCAACCTCAAAACCTGGCTCTTCGACAGACCCCCTCCTTGAAAGACTGGAACCTGCAAACCCCTCCCCACACCCCCAGCACCTTGAGACCCTTACAGGTGAGTAGTTGCGCTTAACAAACACCTGATTTGATTTGATTTGTACACATCTCTTAAAATCATTATGATTTAATGGTATCATTTTACGTTTCCAAATTGATAGCCACAGTAAAAGCGGAGACATTTTAATAGTATCAGAAATAAAAGGGAAATCTAGTTCTTTGTGGAAAATCAAATTTGAGCAAGCTTCTGGGACAGACAAATTTGTCTTCTGACATTTGGAGACCACTCACATCTGCTGTCCTGCAGATTGCTGCCCCATATGTGGCTATCGATTTTGCTTTCGCGAGGTAGAGTTTAACCATTTCTTGAATAGGTTTGCCTCCCAGTCTTTTTAAGAATATGAAAATTCCCACTATGCTCCTGCCTAGATGGTTTATTCTATTTTGGACCATCTCTTTCCATTTCAATTTGGAGTCAAACAAGACACAGAGATAGTTAAATTGATCAGCTTGTTCAATTATATTGCATCTAGGTAAAAACTTGGCAACTTCTTTAGGTTTCCACCCACTGTCATAATAAAGGATTTCTTCTTATTAACCTTAAGGTCCAAATCGGCCATAAAGGCCGCATAATGTTCTGTAAGTATTTGAGGGGCCCAAGGGGTACGCGCCAAGAAAACAGCGTCATTTGAGTATAATAGAATCGGGAGGGGAGTTACCTCTACCTTTGGAAAATCTTAAATGTTCCCGATCAGGTCCTCCTTTTTATTGTTCGTATAGAGAGAAAATAAGAAGGGGTGAGTACACAGCCCTGTCAAACTCCTTTCTCTATTTTGAATGGTCTGGTACACTCCTCTTCGATCCCATAACAAACTGAGGCTGTTGCACCTGTGTAGAGTTGTCTTATGAAGTCAGTTATCGGTTTCTCTACTCCCATAGTGTTTGGAAAATACACAGATTTTCAACAGTTCCAAGAAAGGATTTATTCGAAATGGAGAACAACTTAACAACCACTGTAGAGACCAGGGTAAACATAACCGATCTCACCAGTATCTCCTCTTCCCCGCTTCCACATTCCATAATGACCTAATACAATTCTACAATGACATAGTAAAGAATACCACACATAGCCTCCATGATGTCCCAAAATCTGCTGTGTGCTACACAGTCAAATGAGGCAGACAGGTCCATAAATGCCATGTAAAGATGGCCTGTCTTGGTGATTGTGTAGTTTGCTGCTATTAAAGTAGTCAAGTTCATACATTGATTGAGGGTGCCCCTCCCTTTCCTGAAACCGTACTGAACTTCAGCCAAGAGCTTCTTTTCCTCGACCCAGTTCTCGAGCCTGTTCAGTAGAACCCAGCCTGTAAGTTTTTTGTTGCTATCTCTCAATGATATGGTGCGGTAATGTGCAGGATTGGACCGTTCCCCTTTTTTATAGACTGATAATATTAGTGAGTGCTTCCATGAGGGTTATGGCCTTTTTTAGCTGTCGAGTTAAAAACATTGGTCAATAGGGGGACCATAATTCTTTGTTTGCAAGAAACGCATCTACCAGGATCCCATCTGGCCCTGCAGCTTTCAAGGGGGGAGGGGGTGCTCAATTTCCTCTAAATTGAAAGACATAAACGTTATATCTTTAGGAGGGCAGAAATCCTCATTTAGAGCGATGTATTCGCCTTTTGGGAAAATAGCTTGAAAATGGGTGACCCAATTTTCCTCACCTATGTGCACATCAAGGGATGGACCCTACTTATCCGACCATAAAGGGGAATTAATCACTGTCCGAAAAGCGTTGTTATCATTCTGGAGACCAGCTTGCTTTAAATTGTTCAATGCCTGAGCCTTTTTTTGCTTCAGCCTATTAGCTTTGTCCACTTTATAGTTTGTCCTTAGGGATCAAATCAGATCTTTTTCTCTCGGTTGGGTTTCTAGGGCTTGCCGTAAGTTGGCTGAGGCTTCTGAGCAGGTTTTGTCTAACCAGCGTTGTTCACAGGCTGTTGAGGTGGGCCTTGGGTGAGTTAGGTGTAATTTTAGAGCTACTAAAATCTTTCCGAATGCTTCAACCACCTCTGTGTCTTTGGTTGTGGGATCTAAGCAAAGCAGGACATTATTATATTTGGCGGTGATAGTCTTGGTGATTAAGGTGACCTCATCAACTTTATCCCACTTTATATGTATACCCATTTTTCCTTGCAAGAATGGGTTTGGGGCAAAATTACTAATCTATTTACCATCATCCCTTCAAATCATATTATATATAAGCATCACATGCTCACTGAATTCTGTCATTTTGACATTGACCTCAAAAAACCTATGTCTAAACTTATCACAAGTAATTACATAATCAATCGTAGACCTGTGATCTAATTTTCGAAAGGTAGGAGCAAATTTTAGGATGGGGACCTTAAGAGTAGTGTCTAGAATTTGCTTATTCCCAGGTTCTAGTTGCCAAGTCATCATGATAGAATTTAGGGAGTTTCCATGCGGTGAAGGCATAAAACAGGACATTTGGTCTCCGTTTTTATCCACTAACCCGCAAAGTCTTGGTTCATCACTTGGGCACTTCCTTATATTAAAATCACCAACCCAGATGATTTGTAAGGGAATCAGGTGGCGGAGAATTAGATTCTCAATAGCCCTTTCTAAGCACTCTGTTGCTAATATTAGATTCTCAAAGGTGTTATTGTAATAGTTTATTAGTAATAAATTACAGTTATTATACCCTTTTCTTATTAGAAAATAAAACTAAGGAGAGTTATTCCAAAATGTCAAAACTTTAAAGAATCACTTCTTAAATGATGGGATAGAAGCAGATAGGAAAATAGTGTGGAAAATTAAATGTGGTCGAGGTGAGAGCTCTCATTTGGCAATGGCTGGCCAGGTCAAGGTTAGAAAATTCCCTCTTCTTCAAGGTACGCTTTGATCATCACTTTTCAGGTGACATTTGCAGTGTTCTTCTGTGAAAGCAACACTGCCTTGATCTGGTCCCCTTCTAAGCTCACACTAATTAAATTCAGCTTAATTCACAAGAGGTGGGGAAAGGCAGAATGTTCATATAAGCAGAGACATTTGACAGCCTGCCTCCCAGGATGTGTCTGTGATACCTTTCGGAGCCATGGGGTAATGTGTTCAGACGTCCCTATCCAGAAATTCAAAAGTTATTCAAAATTACCTTGAATGCAATCTGAAAGAACGTTCAAAAAAACAAGTAGGGGACACGCAAACTGGGCCATCTGAAGCCACCACTGGACACTTGCTTGTTGTTTCGCTGGAGTGGGACTCACTCCTCCAGTGTGCCCTTCACCAGAGGAGGAGGGCAATCATCTTGATGCCACAAAAATGCCAGGAGAGTCCTGCAGTGCTGGTCGTGCAAACCGGCCATCTGAGGCCCATACCAGACACTCCTCACTAGCGGCAACCAGAGCCCCAATATTTCAGAATGTGATTTGGACGAAGGTAGTAGAACTGAGGTGGGAAAAGGTGATACCGACCTGAGGAAGCCTACCACAGATCTGCTGTGTCTTTGTGAGTGATCTGGATGTTACAACTGAATTGCTGGGGCACCAGCACCCTGCTGGTTCAAGCCCCATTTCAGACATTGCAGTCCCTGTCAAATAAATAGAAGAAAACTGCTAAATATACAGGGCGTGAAGTGAAGGTCAACGGGAAAAACTATATTAAAAGACCCCATATGCAGAAGGGAGGGGCCGGCGAGCCAAATGTATTTAAGGGAGGAGAAGATAAACATAATGGGGCCGATTCACAGAACTAATCTGAGATAAAATCCTAAACTTACTACTTTTGGTATTCACAGAAGGCATTTAGTAGTTGTTAAGTTAGGAGTCCTAACTTTACTACTACTAAATGCCTTCTGTGAATACCAAAAGTAGTAAGTTTAGGATTTTATCTTATTTATTTATTTAAAGAGTTTTATGTAAAGCTGGCTGGACCCGGGGGTATCGGAGCGCTTTACAGCAGTTTTTCGCAAGAGTCATATATTAGAGCCTGTTATCTTCTTATACATATTGGTTCGGAAGTCCAAGTGTGCTGTGCAGTATTGAGGTAGTACGTAAGTCCTGAGATAGCCTCGATTAGTGCACGTTGTCTTGGGTTGAACCACAGCAGTTTTTCGCAAGAGTCATATAGTAGAGCAGTATTATACATATAGGATCGGAGGTCCAAGTGTGCTGTGCAGTTTTGAGGTAGTACGTGAGTCCTGAGATAACCTTGATTAGTGCACGCTGTCTTGGGTTGAACCACAGCAGTTTTTTGCAAGAGTCATATAGTAGAGCAGTGTTATACATATAGGTTCGGAGGTCAAAGTGTGCTGTGCAGTATTGAGGTAGTACGTGAGTCCTGAGATAACCTCGATTGGTGCACTTTGACTTGGGATGAACCTTTAACGGGGTGGGGCAACAGGTGGAGGTTAGAAAGCAATGCTATACTTATAGGATAGGGAGGTCCAAGTGTGCTGTGCAGTATTGAGGTAGTACGTGTGACCTGAGATAACCTTGATTAGTGCACTTTGTCTTGGGATGAACATTTAGAGGGGGAGGAACAGGAGGTGGTCAGAGAGCAGGTAGGAGGTAGGACATTGTAATACAGTGTCATGGCGCAACGGCGAGTAGGGATTTGCGTTGAGGCAGCGGCTATCCCTTCGGGAGGGAGCGGTTGAGAAAAAGGACTTTTAGTTGTTTTTTTAATTTTGTGAAGGACGAGATAGTTCTGATATCTTCTGGGATTGAGTTCCAGATTTTTGGTGCGTTTCCGGCTGTCAGGTCTGTCAGACCTCTAGTCAGGAAAAGGCTGTCTGTGAACGCTGTTGTGGTTAAAACCAGAGGAAGAATCAGGAAGGCTAAGGGGCAATACAAAGTACAGGCAAATTCAGATTCTAAGAGGGCCGCCGAAAATCCACAGTCAGGTCAGCAAGTTAGCGCTTTAGCGCTCACTACCAATTATGAAGATCCAGGTGAAGCACCCGTGCTGTGGCGCACTTCACCTGAGAACTGAGGAGGAGAGAAGCTGCATTTGAGGAGCGCCGCAAACGTTAGTTAGGGAAAATGACTTCATCGCGCAAAAACTACGATGTTATTGGGCAAGTCTGGAATTCCTGTGCAGACTTCTGAGAAGCGCTGT
This sequence comes from Triturus cristatus, assembly GCF_964204655.1. Lineage (NCBI taxonomy): Eukaryota > Metazoa > Chordata > Amphibia > Caudata > Salamandridae > Triturus > Triturus cristatus. The sequence continues at coordinate 129,753,588 of NC_140584.1, read as the reverse complement.
AAGACTGTTCCGAAAGAAGCATTGGGAGTCATGCGTAAGGATTGTTATTAGAGTCGCTTGTGCCTTTGGTAAATAGAACACCGAGAGGCTTAAAGCGAACGCTAGTTAAACCGCGTAGTCATTCTGAGAGAGTGAGTAACAGCAGAGTCAGCACTAGTTGCGAGTTACCCTGTTGCCGCGCTTGCAGTTCAAGTTAGTCAAATGAGAATCTATGCTGACAGAATATTATTGAGACATATACCGGCTGGAGGAAGATACATAGGAAGGAGTTAGTAACAGTTAAAAAGAAAGTTATTATAGCAGTAAAGATACCGAGAAAAAGTACAAAACAAACACAGAAATGAAATACCTCAACTAAGGTGAAGCAAGACTAAATTAAAGTGATGCTTACCAACACAGAATCCAATTAAACGCCACTGCTGTAGCCCAGAATAGGTGAGGAAGCTGTAAAGAAAAGATACAAATAAGAAAGGGAGAAAACAACCATCAAGAATTAACATATATTTTTAACCTTTAGTTACAGCACACAGAAGCAAGAAAAAATACAAATAGAAGAGAGGCAAGGGTCACACCAAGACGGGGTAGGTGAACAATTAGATTAAGTTATAAAAGGAAGGCTAGCAGATAGGATATAAATTAATTAGTGTCATTTGTCTTACAGTCTAAAAGAACTCTTGTTAGCCAGAAGAAGACAAGAAGGAAGATCCAGAAACTGAGGAAAAGATTAGCAGCAGTGTGACTGTCTCTTCTCTGTCCCATCCCCTTTCCCCCCTGGGGTTTGTTTGGCATACACGCTACTGCTTGTGGGTTGCTGAAGAACCTTGGTGAGGCATTGGGAACTTGCGACATTCTGTTCCTGTGCATGGAATCGAGCGTGGATTTGACACCGGCGAAGGATCGTGCAGCGGTTTTTTGTTTGCGCGTTTTTATAGAGATGAGAAGCAGGGTATTTTATCTCCTGAGGTTTCTAGTCTGACCTGCCCTCTTGAGTTTGGTGGGCAGGTAGTCGGGTTTTCCTGTGTGTAGGGCTTTGTGCGTGAGGCAGGCAGTTCTGAAGCTGGCACGCAGTTCCACCGGGAGCCATTTTAGTTCTCTGAGTCCTGGTGAAATGTGATCGTATTTCTTAATTCCAGTGACCATTCTAGCTGCTGCGTTGAGTGTTGTTTTTAGGGGAGCTAGGTGGGATTTTGTTGTACCAGTGAGGGTTGCATTCCCATAGTCAAGTCTGGATAGTACCAGTGATTGGGTGGCTTGTTTAAGATCTTTGGTAGGGATAAATGTTTTAATTTTGTTGAGTAGCTTCAGATTGAGAAAGGCACTCTTGGCGGGGTTTTGATGTGTTTGGCCATGTCGAGTTTTGGGTCTAGGGTGATTCCTAGTGATTTTACGGAGTTTGCCAGAGTGAGATTCCCATTGAGAGCATCCATCACTTTAAGCCTATCTGCCGTTTGAGGGTTCTCTTCTTTGTTGGAGATGAGGAGGAGCTCGGTTTTGTCTTGATTGAGTTTTAGGTGATTTAGAGACAGCCAATGTTGGATTTCTTTTAGAGTGTCATTTAGTCTGTCATCTAGGAGGATGTCATCTAAGGAGGAGGTTTCTAGATAGATCTGGGTGTCATACGCATATAGGTTGAAAGGAACGTTGGCATTTTTAAGAATGGTGGTGAGGGGTTCCATGCATATGTTGAACAGTTGTTGTGAGAGCACTGAGCCTTGGGGGATGCCTCTGCTGCCTACACCCCGTAGGTCGGAGGTAAAGTTTTTTTTTTTAATCCTTTGTGAGCGGCTGTGTAAGAAGGTGGAGAACCAGCGTACGACCACCTCATCGGCACCAACCCTTTCTTGTAGAGCCTTGATGAGGAGTTGGTGATTGACCGTGTCAAAGGTTGCCGATAGGTCCAGGAGAATGAGTAGGCTGTATTGAACGGTATCGTGGGATTTGTGGATATCGTCTGTGATGTTGAGGATCGCGGTCTCTGTGCTATAGCCTTTTCGGAACCACGATTGGTGGGGGTCCAGAAGGTTGATGTTGTCCATGTGCTGAGTCAGTTGCAAGAGGAGACATTTTTCAAGGGTTTTGGATAGAAGGGGGAGATTGGAGACAGCTCTGAAGTTATTCAGGTCCTTGGAGTCAAGGCCTGTTTTTTTTAGTAGTGGCGTGACTTGTCCAACTTTGAGGCATTCAGGTATGATGCCGGTTTCCAGGGAGCTGTTTATGATTCTGCACCAGATTTTTAGTCAGTTGGGTGGGTATAGGGTCAAGGACGTAGGAGGCGGGTTTGGAGGTGGAAATCAGCTTGAGGATCTCGGCTTCCGGGATGGGGTCGAAGGACTTCCATGTTTTCATGGGGTGCATGCACATGCTGTCTTTTGTCACTGGGGGCAAGCTTTTGTAGGCGGGGTTGGCTTTGATGTCTAGTGAGAGCTCAATCTTGATGATTTTTTCTTCGAAGAAGACCGCAAAGTTTTTGCACAATTCTTTAGAAGCCTGCATTGAGGATTTGAGGGGCTTGGAGGCTTGTTTCTTGATGATTTTAAACAGTTTGTTGGGCCTATTTTTTGCGTTGTCCAGGGCAGAGCAGAAAAAGGTGGATTTCTCGCTGCTGATGTGTTTTTTGTACTTCCTTCTGGCTGCTTTGATTTGTTCAAGTAGGCTTGCGGTGGGGTTGCTCCTCCATAGTCTTTCTGCAGCTCTAAGTTGTCTCATTTCGTTATTGATGTCCGTGTTGAACCAGGATCTAGATGGGATGTTCCTGTTTTTTTAGGTCTCGCTGAGCTAGCGCATGTGCTGCTCTGGGAGACATTTAGTTAGTGGCTTTTCAAAGTGCTACCACAATCTTTTCCTGGCCTCAAGCTTGCGTTCATGAGCGCGTGCACACGCGCAGCCGCCATGTGGCTTTCATGGCTCATTAAGCCTTGCTCTCCCAAGCGCCTCGCTTTGCCCCTCCCCCACCGAAATGAAAACATTGATTACGGGTACCCACATTGCTTTGAAAAGACCTATAACCTTCCGAAGTAAAGGAATGCATATTTATATTGTCTCTCTGCGTGTGTTACCAAGATTTTCTTAGAGCTAACACTGACCTCCAGTGTTAATTTTGTGAATTGCTTTTCTGTTATTGTAAAATTAATTGCCAGCCCGGGAAGTCCGAGAATTCTAGTCCACACACAGTTTAAGAGGTACGAAGTGAATGAAAGTGTCAGAAAACCATCCCCGCCTAGCAAGAAATGAACAGAGGTGGCTTATTTCTGCATACCTTTTTTATTAGAATGCCCTTCCTGGATGAGATCTAAATAGTCAATGTACTGGTGAATAGCTAGCTTGTAAATAAAATACTTAGATTTCCGCTCTGTTTTTTTCGTTTTAATGTCATTTATATTAGGGATTCCTTTACAATCCATATTTGAGGCGCATGTCCACAGTTACCCTTTTAAAGAAAGGATTTGTGTACATAACAATGTTGTACCGTCTTCGAATACCTGAAACAAGCAAACACGAACACCTAGCTTCAGTTTTCTCGTTACAGACTATTTCTGACATTACGAATCAACTGTAATAAGAAAATGCGGCATTCCATTTCGCTGCATTCTGTTATTCCTTGCTGCGCCATTTAAGATGACGTATGCTTGCTTAACCCCTTCAGTGCCCATGACGAGATGGTCTCGTCATGGGCCGCGGTTGCGCTGTGCCCATGACGAGACCATCTCGTCATGAACTCCGCCCGCTAATAGAAAGCCCGGCACAGGGCGGGGAAAGGGCGGGGCACGCAAGAGGTTAAACAGAGGAGTCGTTTACAAATGTCTACACTTGGCATTGTCTTCCTTGTGCGCAAGTTCCCAGATAGGTTGAGCCATATATGAAGCTCTGAGCTCAGAGACTGCCCTTTATTCGCAGAGACGTTGCAGCGCTCGGGTGGTCAGCTCAGCAGGTGCTGCTCACTCAGGCAGAAGGACCTGCCAAGGAGCTTTCACGTCGGCTGTTCCCTGAATAGCATGAGTTCTCGGCGTTGCGTTATGAGTCAGCGTGAAAATATTAAACATAAATTTGTTTTTGTTTAGGTAGCTAGTACAAAATCCAAATGTTGGCAATGCTGTCTGGATGTGTGCCTTGGGGTTTAGATGGCAGCGTCTCTCTTGTGTCTTTTTTATGCAGCTGCTGCAATTTCTTGGTGATTTTTGGCACCTCAGTGTACTGCATACTGTAATTATTTATGTGGACAGCATCACCGTGGGATTCCGTTCAGCTTGTTGTATGTGATTTAACGTTGTGCATTTCTAACACTGGTGCCGGAAGTTGGTGAAATGCTTTCAATTTGAGATTCCTGTATTCATATTAACCATTATCAAGGGAGTAATAACACCACACCCATTATAATATTTAGTTTTCTTTTATTTTCTCAATGTAAAAAAACTCTTATTATATAATCATAATGCATAATGTGCTTATAGAGTAATTTAAAGATTGGCACTGTGCTGGCTCCTTTTTCCATAGTGATATTAGCTTTAGGAGAAATAAGCATTGGGATAGCCAATAGGTCTCGCCTTTGGGACCGTATAAGTGTTTAGCCATGCAACACTTGATGCTGTTGCACCAAGGATATTGTGCTGTATAACACCAAAACTTATAAGGTCTCAAAGGCGAGACCTATTGGCTATGCCAATGCTTGTTTTAGTTTTAGGGGGGCTACTTGATCTAGAGTGGATGTCAAGGTTGTGTTGTAATGGGCAGTGAGTTCAGTGGTGGATAGATCATCCGTGGAGGAGGTGAGGAGAGAGTTAACCCTTTCTTCAAGGTCAGTCATGTTGATCTGAGTGAGGTTTCTGGTCCGTTTAGGAGTGTCTTGGGTGGGGAGTTGAAGAGTTATCGGTTGAGTGAGGTGGAAGAGAATTAAGTGGTGATCTGACCAATCCACAGGCAGGGTGTGGTTTATTGTGATTGTGTCGCATTTGGCGATAATGGTATCTAGGATTGCTCCTTTGTTGTGAGTTTCCTCTATGCAGTGTTGGGTAAGGTTGTTGTTGTGTAGCAGCTCGTTAAGGTTCTGCATAAGCAGGTTGTTTTCTTCATTCCAGTGTAGGTTGAGGTTGCCCAGAATGAAATTGTTTGCATCTCGGAGAGAGCAGTGGGCAATTAGGTCAGACAGGTGTTCAGTGAATGTGGTGGTGTTGCCTGGGGGGTGGTAGATAAGGTGACAGATTAGTGTTTTGTTGTTGCTAGTATTAATGTTGACGGTTAGGCATTCAAAGGTGTTGTAGTAAAGGAGTCTGTTTCCATCACGGAAATAGTGTTTTTGTGGATGATTGCTATGCCTCCTCCTCTTTGGTCTTTTTTATCTTTGTTGGTGATTGCAAAGCCTGGGGGGACTAGAGTGTCCAGAAAAGGTAGGGAGGAATCATTTAGCCAGTTTCCTCCGGCGTGCCTGGTGGCTGATCTGCAGTTTATGAGAATGGAGTTGGTGGGGGTCGTCTCTGTTTTGGGTTTCTTTGCACTGGGGGCACTATCTCAGATTATTTCTGTGAATCGGCCCCAATAAGTGCAGGGGGAATCGTCTAGCCTGGAAGAATTATTGGTTGGGCTCTTCTCCCCTCTGACCACAGTTCTGCAAAGCATAGATAACACCCTGAAAGAGCTTCTTTTAACTTTACAATAATAGCTATCTGACCCACCCATGACCAGCAGGTGCAGCCCCTGCCCTGCTCAGCTTCGTTTATAGGCTGAATTTGCTTGTACTGAAGTTGTCAAAGTAAGGGATCATGTGCACAACAACATCGGAGCGCTGGCCAATCCAGGGCAGGCTCTGGGGGCCGGTCATGTGCAGGCTCTAAGGAGAAAGCTTGAAACTCCAGTGCCCACAAACCCAGATGTGGCAGACATTTCTCTAAATAGAAAATTGCCTACTTTGCCACTACCCCCATAGTGTACACCATATGTTGTTGTACTGAAGGACGTTCCTCCCTGGTATATTGTCAACAGTCTTGGGAGCTCAAATGGACCGGCCTAAAGAATACAGATGGTCCCCCTAGGCTATGTTTATAAGCCTACATCTATATACAACCCAAAGACCGGAAGATTTACTGTACTGATCGGAATAGTTTTGCTGTCCTTGAAAACCCCTAGATGCGGAACTGGAGCTTACTAGTAGTGACATCTGATATAACGTATTCTACTCTACCACTTGTAGTGTAATTATGATATGTGTGCCTTTAGTCAGCCACTTCCTGGTTCAACAACAACAGGAGCAGAAGGATGTGAAGGTTTACTACAGAAGACTCTTACAGCACAGGGTCACACTACTGTTGTATCTAGGTTGCATTATTTTGGTGTCCTTTTCTGGAATATTGCAGGTATTAAATCCAAACTATCTGACAATAACTGGGTCTCCTTAATTTCAAATCTTCATACTGTATGCCTGCATGAGACCTGGTGATGAACTGTTATTCACAAAAATAGCTTTTTATTGGTATATACACCAGCAATGCCATCCCCCAGCGAGCACCCTAGTGGTGTTCTTTTAACACTATTAAGTGCTACATGGGCAGCTAAGGTGGTAAAGACTTTAGTGGATTCCCCCCATTTTCAATTAACTTGCTGTTTATTGATGGGGCGCCACTCTTGGTATTGATACATTGTTATCATAATAGTTGTATTAGTAGCAATGGTAATATAATGAACTCATCAGCTAATACTGTAGAGGTGTTTTTATCTGGCCTGAAAAAGGATTATGTAATCCTTTGGGGAGGGGGCTTTAATCTTAGACTCTGTCCCAATGTCGATTATCTTGTTCGTGGGATGATGACTGACAATTATTTATTTGACCTTTCGCATTTTATGTATAATCCAAATTGATAAATTGAATAGGTTACTCACAACTTACGACATTGTTCTTAGTGTCGACTTGGCAGCAGCTGAAATTGGATAGTAAGTAATTCTCTTTGGGGGAGGTAGTGACTCCACAACTGATTTTATTGCAGTAGCCAAATCATGGTACAAGAAGGTTCTATATTTCCAGGTCCCGAATTCTGCCATCAGTGACAATAAACCACTGGTTTTAAGCCTTAAAACAAGTCTGTTGATGCCGCCTGTTGAGAGGATGAATTGTCCTATAGACTATTGGAATCGTGGGATTAAACGGAAGTGGAGGGTTTTTGACACAGTGGACCTTTAAGCACAGCTTATGGTGAACCATAGGGCCCAGTTCAATATTTGCCTGAATTTTTACATCAATTTTTTGAAGGCCTGTTTGACCAAAGCTGCAGCCAACCCACCCAGGATGAGGACAGGTACTTATGCATGCGGATGACTGTATCCTCATGGAACGTACAGGAAGGGGGCTGTAGAAACTTCTTAATAGTGTTATGTGTGATCTGGGACTTGATACAAATCAAGTTAAATCATGTGCAATGGTTTGCGCGCCTGAAGATTTGGCTATCTCCCTTTTCTATTGGTAGTACTGCAATTAAATGTTTTTTCACGTTCTCGTATGCAGGAGTACCATTTGACAATAAGAATAGCTGGCTGCACCTTAAGGGGGTTACGGCAATGCAGTTTGAACAGGCATCTGTGTCCTTATATAAATTTGCTTCCAAGCTAGGATCTATACCCCCAGAAGCAGCGTTGACTATTTATAAAGTTAGACCAAAACCTATCCCTAACTATGGTGCTGGGGTGTAGGGGAACTCTGATCCCTTACCCCTCCAGAGCAGCAAACATACATTTTTACGTAAGCTTATGTCACTACCTCTCAGCATTCCTGCCACAACAGTGCATGAGGAGCGTGGCCTTAATTTTATAAGTGACTTAGCTAGGATGGCACCAATTCTTTTATGACTTTCAGTCTAGTGTAGGCCAGAAGCCGAACTGACGAAATTTGTCATCACTGATTGCTTAAATCTAGGTGGGGCACATAAGATTAGATGGCTCAAGTTCGTACAACAAGAGCTTGATGCCATCGGCAGGTCTGATGTATTCCAAAACCCAAAGTCTATAGAAGCTAGAAACCGTCCTATGATAAGGGGAGAATTTATAGGCCAAACGAGTGAAATGAGGAGGGAGGCTGATTCAAAGAATGGGATGGAGGTGGGCTACCTCCCTTTTCGTACAAGGCCCTGCACAGAGCCCTATTTACTAAAAGTCCCACATCTTCTAAGATTGTATTTGATGAGATTCAGATTGGGCCTGGCTATGTTTTTTGGTGTCCTACCCCTCTAAAGTAGTTGCTGTCCATGTGATTCTACTGCTGCACAATTTGTCTTTTTTTGATCTTTTAGAACGCAAAGAACTCAGCTCCTCCTACCTTTCTTGATAACACTCAATATTAGGAGGTGTAAATAGGCTTTGGCCCATCTGCAATTACTCCAGCCTGATCTAGTTTGTATAACAGTATACAGCTTTATCACCTCTGTTACTAAATGCAGGAGAATTGTGGGGAAATAAAATCAGTGTATTGCTTGAAGGTTTTTAGTCTTAGGCCTATTTATGAATTCCCTACAGTATTTTTGTTTTTAAAAACTTGTCTTGAGTTTTGTATTCTTCTCTTGTAATGATTTGATGACTTGCATTGTCTGATTATGTAGTTAGATAAGTGAGCATGAGTCTAGCGTATTCGTTTTTTTAAGTTGGGTTCATTTCCTTGCCTGGAAAACTTATGCTGGGCAAATTAGAATAGAAAATGTGATATGGAGTATCTTTATGAACTGAGCAGAGGTTATGGAATGATGGCCAGTCTTTTGATTATCAGTATACTTATTAGTCGAAAAATACCTATTTGTACATTTTTCTGATTTAATGTATTTTAATCATTTTAAAATGTTTGTATGCTTTTATGGTTGTTCCAAAACTGAATAAGATTTATTAGAAGAAGAAGTAGGGTGATTCAAGATTCATAGAACTCTCCCACTTTATTTAATTTAATCTTTAGAGCCCTATATTCATTTCTTTGGTCTACTTGTAAACAAAAACTGTTTTGTTTCAGAAACCATTGGGAACGCAGAATTAGTCCTGGCACTACATCAGTCCACTTCCCATCTCACTTTGAAGTAAATATAAAACCAAATATTTTCATTAGATAGTTAGATGTGGAATTCTTTGAGACTTCTGTGGGGGACCCTTCAAAATTCTAAAATCTCCCACAGAGAATCGATTCCATAGGTAACATGGAAGTAAACCACAAAAAATCAACAAAAATTAAAACACTAGCATCGTACGGAAGCAAACATTATTGACACAATAAAAGTAAATGCCAGATTTCTTCAGGGAGAAGTCTCTTGAGGACAATAACAATTCGTGAGGTGCATCCAACATGCCTTGACAGGTAGTAACAGGAGCCCACGTATTGTTGTCAAATGGCGGCCACTTCTTAGAACAGGCTCACAGGGGCTTTTTTGCAAACCCTTTGTGCTGCTGATGCGTCACTTTTTGTGATGCATCGAAGGCGCATCTTGTTGCTCCATATTTATAAGGTCACGTAAAGCCACCCTGCATGGCTTTCAGTGTCCTTGTAAATATGGCCCCTTTACATGCAGCACTATGAGTGGAAGGGGCATGCCATGGGTGTTGCTGTGGGTGTTTCTACGCAAAACCCATGGCTTCTGCCATATTTCCTGATTTACGAGAAATCCTAAACCTGGAAATGTGTCAGAATGCTACGCCTTCCAAAGTAACGCAGCGCGGCGCAGCCTGGCTTGCAGCACCGTCCTGTGCTATACTTTGTTGTAGATAAGACCCACAGCACTTAATTATCGCGCACAGCTCATAGGCCACTAGAGGCGTCATTCTCCATTGTGCAACTGCACTTAACAAATGACTGGTGGTTCAGAGACCTGATGAACTTCTGAATATATATAAATGAATAACGCGTCTACTGTAGACTTGGATTGTTTTCCTGCGGATGAATTACCAAGCTCTTCTTTGTTTTCCACGCTTTCCGGACACCCTTGGATTTTGAATCACCAGGGGCAGGTCAGGTGGGAAGAGTGCTTCCCAGAACAACAACAGCTTTGCAGGTGAAAAGATTGCGGCCACGGTTGACCGATTGCCTCTGAGAACAGAATTGAAAAGTGGCCGAGCTTCGCGCCGCGGCCTTCGCTATGGATCATCGTTCATCCACCTCACCCCGGTGGGAGACGCTTTATATTTCATTAGAAGAGCTTGCAGTCCTCGGCCTGAAGTTAACAGGCGCCTACAAATTCTATTCAGTTAAAAATGTACCATTGCTTCTACTATATTTCTGGACCAAAAGCATTTTCGGTATGGATTCTGTCAAAAAAGGAGAGCTCACAGGATCATGTCTCCTGGAGAGATTTATTGAGGACATAGCATTGCTTTTGCAGCAAAGACATACAATAATGTGTTTCTGTCTTGTGCGTTGGGTCAGACTTTCTAGCTTTGTATTACTAAAGTTAGCTGTATGTAGCTAAGCCTATCAGAAGGCTAGAAATTAACCACTGCTAACATACTACAACATTTTGTAATTGGTTCAGTTACTCACAATACTTAAAATGATGGCATCTGCTACTTTTGACAAACAGGTATACAAACACACACTCTCTTCCTCTATGTTGTTTAGTAGAGAAAATATCGGGTCGCATTTTATTCAAGGTGTGAGAGAAAATATGTTAAAAATAAGCATTTATGAAGCCAACAGGTCTCCCTTGTGAAAGTGTTTGGCTTTGACAATGTTTGTCTTACGGAGATGGCCCCCAAATTGCAGCAGCAATCTTATCATGATTTATCTTAAGGAGAAAAAAAAATCAATCAAAGATGCTCCCCAAGTGTGCGCATACATACATGGCAGGCATTTTTTCACGTTTTTTTTTTATGTTTTCGACCATCTCGAAATGGTAAATGAAAGAATGAATATGGGTGGAAAAAGTGGATGGAATCTCTCGCAATATGAAATTGCCAGGCTTTTGGTGAAAGACAAAAACAGAAAGCAAAGGGGGCAGTGGGAGGTCGGGCATTAGGAAGATGACATGTGAGCAGGCAGTGATCTAAAATTGAGCATCCTGTAAGGATTGTGCAGCTGACAAGCTTTTGCAGACTTAGGGGCATATTCTCAAGGATTTACCTGCACATTATTGCAGCCAAAGTCGCGATAAATTCGTCGCCCCATTCACAAGCTGGTGCTAACAGCGCATATCACCAGTTTACCTGCGATAGCAGTCGCAAAAAACATTGCCACAGATGACCCCGGCAACTAACGCTAATGATGTGCAGAGTAGGCGTTCCCGTGCAAAAAGCCGCAACACCACTCCACAACATTTTCAACGACCATCCAGATTAACGATAAGATTACAAAACATGTGATAAGGCACGTTAGCTGCAGGATTTTAACACCTGCTCTTACCTGGTGTAAAGTCGGACGACAACCGGCACCGGACAAGGGAGCACAGCCCAGAGCCACACATGAAGAACAACAGATGCCCAGGAGCAACTGAACATGCAGCCCGGAGCCCCAATAGGGCAACAACACCCACTGCCACCATCCCTAGGACCCCCCCCCCCCCCCGGAGCCCTATACCGGTCACCCCCCCCTTTGGACAAAGATATTGCACGCCAACTCCATGAAATCAGGAACCAAACAATTTGCATGAAGTTGCACAGTCACAACACCTAACATACATGTGTGGTCATAAAAAAGAGAATCATGCATTCATCTCAGATTTTCCAAATAATTGATTTATTACAGAATAAACCCAAAACAACAATTCTGAAGAGTCATGGCGGGTCTCCTCAGGACATTCTGTAAGTAACAGCCGTGCAAGACAAAAACCTAGATAAGAAGGTGTGTCATGCGCTCATCAATGTACAGAGAGAGAGAGCAAAAGAGAGATAGAGACAAAGAGATAAAGAGATAAAGAGAGGGAGAGAGAGAGGGAGAGAGAAAGAGAGGGAGAGAGAGAAAGAGATAGAGAGGGAGAGAGAAAGAGAGGGCGATAGAGAGAGAGAGAGAAAGAGAGAAAGAGAGAGAGAGAGAGAGAGAGAGAGAGAGAGAGAGGGAGAGAGGGGGCGAGAGAGTGCTGACACTAACTCTGTGAACCGCGAGGTGACGCCACGTGGCGGTAGGCCCGCACTGCCCATTGGCTCAGGCCCACACTGCGGTCCAGCAGGGCTCCCACTAATCCTAACAGTCCGAACCGCCAGGACGGCGCATCATCGCAGGCTGCACACCTGCTCAGCAACTTAGGTGCCCCTAACTCAGTGCACCAAAAGACACCGTCCCGTGGCGGTGTGCCACTGCCTGCCGCAGTGTATCCGGTGCCACCAAGTCTGTGCACCGCAAGCCATGGATCCTTTATGATTGAGTCTTGTGGTGCGGATGCCATCATGTCCCCCCTGGCACTGGGCAATGTGAGGTGGCAGGGCCCTAGGCCCTCATTCATAAATGATAACCACACGGAGAAACCCAGTTAGAGAGTGGAAATGGCGTCCAGCACGTGCACCAGGCCCTTTTATTGGCATGGTCACATTTCCTGTGATGGCTGTGCTGGATGGGTGTGGTGTGGGTGTAAACCAGCCGTGAGGGAGTGGCTGTGGCTGTGGCATGCTGAAAACTAGACCTGTGAGCAGCAGATCCCTACAGGTGAGACCTGGGACATGTAGCGTTGTCCCCCCATGAGTGTAAGCGGAGTGGGCTGGCCTTGCGTATGCCAGTCAAACGTAAGGGTGTGAACAATGACCTCGGAGCTCTGGTCGTGGTTACGTCCTGGGCTGGACAAGAAAGTAAATAATGTGTGTGTCTCCATTGTAGTGTCGTCGCCACCAGGACCACAATCGGCAAGGAGTCCCACAACATGATTAACATGGACATAAGGGGGAATCACTGACCCTACATTCATCCATACTTCCACACTTGAAAGATCATAGACATGACACATCTGTGTGAATATGAATGTTTATTGCACATTCAGTGGAGTGTTAAAGCTGGAGCAGTACATGGCCATGCAAACCCCACTTTACATTGGTGGCCCGTGGAGGGCCAGCCAGAGTCCATCTGGGAATGACAAGTACATCAGAAGAGGAGGAGTTCAATCTGCAGTCTGATAGCTGTGTCATTGGTGACCAAATAGAATATGGCAGTCCATGTTGAGGTCCAAGGGGAGTGTCCCAGAGTGCATCGAGGGACAGTGGAAGGTGATGGTGCAGAGGGCAGAACCAAGCAGAAACAGGCCATATGGTGGAGATTAATCCTACTGCATCCTTCTGGCCACGGAGGCAGATTCATCTGCATCTTCGTCCTCTGCTGTTGCATGTTCCTCACATGTGTTCTGTCTCAAGCACTGTGTGGCAGTGACACCTCAGGGGCCGGAGGTGGAATGTCTGCCGCAGTGTGTGGCACTGACACATCAGGGGTTGGAGATGTGGATGGAGTGGTAGCAGCAGCATGCATCAGCGCCTGGCCTTGTGGCAGCAATGCCATAAGGAGGGTCTTTAGGGCATTGAGGGACCCAGCTAACTCTCGCTGGTGTGCAGCTGTGGCAGCCACTCTTTCCGCCTGCGTCCGCTCCATGCTCTCCATAATCCTACATCTGTGTCCCAAATCCCGGGCGAGATTGCTGGGGCCACTCTGATTAGATAGTCATTCTTTTCTCAGAGTCAGGACTCTAGCAATGTCAGCCATGGTTCATTGGAGAGCATGGAGCGGACTGTGGGTGTCCGTTAGGGACTGTGAGTGGTCCCTGATGGGACTTAAACACCGACATATGGCGTCTAGTTTGGCTGCCATGCGGTCGTACCCCACCTGCACCTGTTCAGCCAGCTTCTCCTTGCACCCTAACACACGGCATTGGAAGGCCATGTGTTGTTCGTGGGGGTCCTGGGAGGCAGCCGTGGTGGTGGGTGCTGCCTGCTGTGTGTTCTGTGCAGGGGGTGGGTTCTCCTTGTAGCAGATGGGCTGCCCTGCTTCTGGAAGTGGGCTGCAGAGGCTGTCCACGCGCTGTTGGAGGGCATTGGAGTCGAAGTTGTGGTGGTCCTCTTCGTCATCAGAGAAGAGAGGTTCGGCTTGATCTGCAGGAGGTGCTGGATTTCCCCCTGCAATGTGAAGAGGAGATGCAGTTTAACATTGTGTCCACATGAATGTTGACGCATTGTACATGTTCACATTCAGACTGCATGACAGTGTACATTGTGACTGTTTGGTGGGAGCTGCCTATTTTATGGGGGACAGTGGACATGCAGACAACATCACAGATATGTGTTTGTACTTGTACATTGTCAACTCACATTTCCCTGCAATGCCAAATGTGATTGGCCAGTTTCTGCACACTAGCGGCAGCAGTTTTGTCCTCTGTTCTGTTGTGGACGTGTTGCTGTTTTTACCACATCATTGTCAATGTTGATGTGCTCTGCATGTAATGTGTGTGTGCTCCATTTTGGGGGAGTTGCCCCTGCAGCTCTGATTTAGCTGCCCCTTATCCCTTATATGTGCTGTGCCTCTGACTTCTGTGCTTACACAATTCTGAGATGTTGCATACTTGGGTGCATTGGTCTCTTGGTGGGAGTTGGGGGTCTGGGGCATGGTTTGTCCACAGATGTGCTATTCTTACTTGTGCATGTGTGACATTGTGCCCATCTCCCCTCAGTCCCTGGTTGTTACTCACCCTGTTGCTGTTGTGTCCGGTCATGTTGAGCAGTGTCCGGGCCCCCAACTCCTGCAACTGTCTCCCCACTTATGACTGTGGACACCATTTCCTCCATCTCGTCCAGCTCCTCCTGTGGCGCTGGGCTCCCACCTCCAGTCTGCATTGCTGCCTTCCGGTTGTTGGCGAGTTTCTGCTTGGTTCGGTGCTTCACATCATTCCAGCACCACTTGACCTCTTCCATTGTCCTCTTCAGCACTCCGGCTGCAATCATCTTGTCCACGATGGTCTGCTATATTCCATTTTTAGTTGCCAGTGACACAGTGGAGGTGACAAACAGTAGTTAATGGTGTTCCACCACCTCCGTTATCAGGATCCTGTTTTCCTGCGGACTGAACTGCTTCTTCCTATTCTTCTTGTCCTTGGCCTTCCCTTCCCCCGAGGTCCCAGGCTGGTCCTCCGGGGGGCTTGTGGGGTTCTGGTTATCTTCTGTACTTGCTCCGGCTACCTCCATTGTGCTTCGCTGTTGTTTGGCTTTTGTTTGTATGTTTTCTACTTTTATGATGCATTTTCCCGCATGATGCGTGGGAATTGCAGGCCTGTGGCAGGTTTTCACTGATTTTTGTATCGCGATTGGCGTCATCGCTACTATTTTCACGTTTGTGTTTCGCGCTTTTGCGGCGTCACGTTGATTTTAACGCGTTCATTTGATGCGTTATCGTGAGACTATCGTATGGTACCGCCGTGTTGGGAATACCATGTTAACACGGCGTTATTTTCCCACGATAGACTGCGATGTGAAGAGTTGTGTTAAGCTAATTTGGTGGTAGTATCATACGTTCTTGTTGTGGTGTTTTTTTTTAAATAGTAAAACTGGTATGCATGGGAAAGCAGTGGGGAACAACAAGCGAGGAACTGAGGGGCATATTTAAAACTAAAGTGGCGGAGTACAGTGTTGAGCCAAGAAGGCTAACGCCATGCTCCGATCACTTTAAAAACGCAGGGCTGCACTGTATGTGTGCTGCATTGTGCAGCACACATAGAAGTTGTGAATCGTCATTTTTTTAATGATTGTTTGTGTGCAGGAAGGGACACCTTCCTGCACATAAACAATACTTCATGGCATTTTGCTGTTTCTATGTGTGCTGCGCAATAAAGCACACACAGAAACAGCAAAAACGAGGAGAAAGAAAGCCTTTCTCCTCTTTTCGCTATGTTAAGACCAGGTTTTCCCTCATTTTAATTTTGGAGCTGACCCATATTAACGCCACCCTTGTAAATATGAGGCAGCATCAAAATCAATGGGTGTTGTGGGGGAACGCCAACCACAACACCCATTGCTCACCCATTTTACCCTAAGTATAGCCTGAAAGGTTGCCTTATTTACAAGGCTGCGTTAAGCAACGTTAAGGGACTTGCAGGCACATGCATCAAGCCAAAATGTGCTCGCAAAATTAGCGATTAGCAATTTGCAAGCGCATTTTAGCGTTTCCCTATGCATCAACCAAATAACCAATAATCGATAAAATACCGACTCGCAAATCCCGGGAATCCAGAAATAGCGAATCCTTATTAGCGAAAAATAGAGAAGCGGGAGCAAATAACGAATCGCAGTAATTAATCGCTAATTGGTGCATCAAAAATCACTAATAGCGATTTTCCCAAAATTTGCATTTTAGCAAGTGCAGATTAAGGAGAATCATAAGCAGGTGGTAAAAAATATTTTTGACATTTTTATTTAAGTACAACTGATGAGCTGGTGAGGGGTATTGCAACTGACCAATGTCTCCATAGAGGACACACACAAAAGCGGCACACTACTTGTTTGTGAGGAGGATGAGGATCCATGCAGCAGGCCAGGGCAGAAGGAGATTCCAGGAGAGGGCATTCTGCCTGCACATCACTCAGTTGTGACAAACTGATGAGGACATATATGATTAGTACAGGATCAACGCTGCCATGTAACTTAACCTCATAGCTGAATTCAAAACACCAATGCAGCGCAAGACACGTAGGACCCATGCCATCCCTCCCCATGTTCAGGTGTAATGTTGCCTGCACCTACTTGCATCAGGAGGTGTCCAGGGGGTAGTGGCATTAGCAGGAGGGGTATCACAAGGCTCCCACTCATGTGTCTAGAGAAGCTTCCTGGCTGCCATGATGACTCAGACCCACAACCACATCAGCCTCCCCAAAACCCAAATGGAATTGAACCCACCCAAACTCCATTCATATTGAATGGCACTGTTCCCTAATGTGATATGAATGCATAGATTTCACCCACGAGCCATATGTCCACCATCAGTCAATGAGTAGATCTTCCGTAACCGGAAATGTTATCACTCCATCAACGTCCAACCAATGTGCAATGTGAATGACATCATGACCGACATCGTTGCGCAATATCCTGGGAGCATCCATGATTCATACATCTTCCGATACATTGGCATACACACACGCCTGCTCAGGGGTGGATATGGCGAGGGACACCTGCTAGGTCAGACAATATGCTAATGCACACTAAATCATTCTGTAATGGCAATGCATACCTGACACATACACATTCCGCACTACCCTGTAGGTGACAATACATACGCCGTGAGGAACTATATCATGACTCCATAGTTGAACCCAGGCTCCCAACAGGAGCAGCGGTACAACGCAGCACACACCAGGACAGGTTATGTGATTGAACGGACATTTGGATAGCTCAAGAGTCGCCTCCACATCCTGCACAGACCTGGTGGTGCGATGCAGGACCAGCCGGTGACCTGCTGTAGGATGGTGGCAGCATGTGCAATGTAGCCCAACGTAGCTCCCACGAGACGCATACCCATAGATGCCTACGGCACTGCGGACAACCAGCCCCCTGTATACCCACCACACTCGCATCCTGCAAGCTCAGCGCAGGGGCAGTTGATACGTGCCCACATCACCCAACATCACTTCAAAGGTACGTAATCATGAGACAGAAACTATCAATCTTTACATGCAAAGTTTTTATTTGCACGTGAACATGGACTGTTGTGTGTCTAAACATACACATAGCCTAAGGTAACATTCACGGCATGTACCAAGGCACCATTGTAAATAAGGATTGGGACTTCATTAGCAGTCCCTCTGTATGTCCTGACCATGGTTACGCCACCATGGCTAATTGTCCTGAGGGATGTGTGTGCTCAGCGCTTCCTCCCACGCACACCGAGGCGTCTTTCTCCTGCATCCGCATCCCCACCCATTGGTGCAATTGTAGGTGTAGAACGGCGTGTACTACACCTCCTGCCGGTGCTGACTGGCGCAGACATGCTGCTCACGCTGGATGCCCCCTCACTCCCCTCATCTCCAGTGGCATTGCTGAGGCCACCTGCACCAGCCTGGAGCTGTTCGACAGCTGTGGTAACTTGGCCAAGGGCCCTGGCCACGTCCCCACAACAATGCCCCATGTCAATCTGCATTGCCACCGACCTCCATGACAGCAGTGCAGTGGCGTTGCACAACTTATTGTTGGATCGTGTATATCCAGCCTGGCGCCCCATGAATTGTCGATGCCTCCTCCGCTCGGTGTTCTGTCCCTCCTGCATCACACGCACGAGCTCGTGCAATGTGGCGTTGGTGTGCCTGTTGCCCTCCACAACTGCTTGCGTGAGTTCACTCATGCGATCTGCCATTGTGGAGAGGTTCTTGTTTAATTTGGCCATTTGCAGGGTGATGGCTCCCATGTGTCGTGCCTGCTGGCGCTGCACCCTCGTCATCTGCATCTCGACACCTCCCCAGACATTTGGAGTCGATGCCCCCTGTGCTGATGTGTGGCCCCTTGCCCTGCGTCTTCGTGTCATCTGGACCGGTGTCTGCGGGGTGTTGGTGGTAGACCTGACGCTAGGCTGGCTTTGTGCAGTTGCCCTTTCAGGTTCCGGAATGCACTCCATTGTCTGAAGGGGAGGGACTGTAGCCCTGCGTCGTGTGGGTTCCTGGGATATGCTGGGAGGTGTGACTGGTCTGGCAACAGCAGTCTCTGCAGTGGACTGTGTGCTCTCCCTGCATTCGCTCTCATCACTGTCTCCTTCCTCAGCATCTGTGGTGTGAAACAGTGCAGGATTAATATTTGTTTGGGCTAATGTTTAGCAACATGCTCTTACGTTCTCACTCTCTGTAATCACTGTCTGTAAAGCATATTTGGCACAATGGTCACACAAAGTGCAATGTGACTCACTTATTGGTTCAGGGGACTACGAATCCCATGATGCATTAGTAGCTGTATATGGACTGTGGCCTGGGGTTGATTACAGCTGCTTGCCTTCTTATTACTGTATGGGCGCTATTTTAATTTACATTGAGGGGCATATTATAGTGCCTCTTACCTTGTGTACTGCAGGCTGCGCCGGATGTATCCATCTGTGTCACTCCCACTTCAGCCTCTGGCAGGATTGTGCCCTCCACCAGGTCCTCCAGGGCTGTGTTGTTCGGGACTGTCGAGGGTCCTCCTCCAGTGCTCTTTGCCTCCCTCAGCCTCTGGGCAATTCGCTCCTTGGCATGGCTCCGCATATCATACCAGCGTTTCTTTAACTCTTCAATGCTGCGGTGTGTCACACCCACAGCATTGACTTTTGATTTGATCCTGTTCCAGATGTGTCTTTTCTCAGCCTCTGGGACTTTTAGGGAGAGCTTCCCAAAGAGCTTGTCATGACTCTTCACTGAGGTACTCGAGTTCCCTCTCACTGAATTTTATCTTTCTTTTTCTGGCACCTGCCCCCTCCTCTGCTGATGTGTTGGCCATTTCCTGTGTTTGCAGTTGTCTGGATGCCAAGTCTTCCTTTCCACAGCTCTCCAAAGGCACTCTGCTTCCTGCTCTGGCTTCCTATGGGCACAGACTGCAACATGGGAAGAGTTACTTCCTGGTTGTGAGGTCATCAGGCTGCTCCCAATGCGACTCGGTAAAAATGCGAACTCGCAAATAGCGATTTCGCTAATTGCGATCTCGCTAATTGCGATCTCGCTATTTGTGAGTTTTCAGCGATTAGCGATTTTTGGGGGGTTTTCGGTAACGCGTTTTGCGATTTCTAGCGAATCGCTAATTTTTCGGAATCAGCGTCATGCATAGGAGATACTGAATCCTTATTTGCGATTCCTTAAAAATCGCAATTAAGGACTCGCTATTTCTTAGCTTGATGCATGTGCCTGTTAACATCTGTAGGAAGGTGGAATCTGACTGCATGGTTGCCCCCACTTTTTTCCTGGTGTTTTGATGGTTTTTGACTAGTCTGGCTGGGATCCTGCTATCCAGGACCCCAGCCTATCTGCTTTCTCCCTTAAATGACTTGGAGTGCATATTAGATGCACTAGTGATTGGATACTGTGGTACCTTATGAGCCCCTAGTATATGGTACCTTAGGTACCAAGGGCATAGGTACTTCACAGGCCTACCAGGGGCTGAAGCATGTATTATGCCACCCCTGGGAAGCAGACTAAATCTGACACCACAGGCCTGCTAATGCAGCCTGGGTGAGGTAGTGTTAGCACTCCTCACTGAGATATAGGTTCCCTATATCTCACCATACACACACATATAAACCTATCAGTCGCCCCAAAGGCAGGCCCTATCAATCCTAAGGGCAGGGTGCTTGGTTTACAATGTGAAGGGGTGCCTCTGCATGAGCAGGGCCCCTCTGCAGCTGACAGAGTCTATTCTCTCTGGCTGTTTGTGGCTGCGGTTAAACCATATACTCTTAAGTGCATTATAACCTACCGGTAAATGCTAATTTTGGAATGACTGCATCAAAACATGTTGTGTTTGGTGTCAAACAACTTGGAATCATACTCCCACACCAGTAACTGGTGTGGGAGTATGATCCCACCCTTCTAGAGTGGAAGACATGTCCCTACTGTGGAAACACAGTAGAAATCTGAGAGAGGCCTGGCATCACAAAATGGATGCCACCAGCAAAGACACTGGGCTGCCCTCCTGCTGTTGAGCGAAACTCGCAGTGGAGGAGGCCTAACAATAGGCATCCTGTCACAGGGAGGTGTCACCACCTTCCAGACAGGGTTTAGTGTATTGGGGCTGGGTGGGTGCACTCCTAGAGTGCTTTGAAGCCCTGCACTAGGGGAGCAGTAGGCTCCTCTGTGCATATGCCAGCTCAAACCGGTTCAGGAGCTACCTGTCCCTGCTCTGGCGTGAAACTGGACAAAGGGAAGGGGGTGTAACCACCCACTCCCCTGACCCTCCCATAGGAGGGGTCATAGAGCTAGTCCCTCCCTCTCCTTTAGTATAAGATAGGGAAACCTTGCCATTGCAAATCAGATATCCCTGGACGACACTCTACAAGAAGAATCCTGGCCCTTCTGCGTTCCACTACCTTTGGAAGACTGAAGAATCTCCCTTGGAGTCAAGGAGGCTCCAAAAACTTAAATGAACGGTCGCAAACTTTCCTGCTCCCGCTGGAGTCCGAAGTACCTGCAGCCCCGGAAGTGAATTTCCTGACTTCTCGACGGCCATTGTGAGTCCCCAGCAAAGCTGAGGCGAGTGGACCCCATGAGTGATGAGGAAAAGCAATACCCGTAGACCGCGCACTATTGTCGAGTGCAACCCCTTCACGGTGTTCTACAAACTTGTGCATTGGACCACGTGTGGCCCAAGCCTCCAGCAGGATTTCCACCGAAAATCAGAGGCCTACCTTGTCCCTTGCCCATTGGCTTGTGGGTCCCCCAAAGACTTTCTCATCAATACAAAGGGCTACCCTGGTTGCTCCAGGCCTGCCCTCACTTTCCCTCGCTGGGTGAGGCCCTCCGACCTTGCTGGTCTGCACTGCTGACTTTCTTCATTTTCCACGAGACTTGCTGTTGCCAAGGCTTGAAGGCTCCAATCCGGTTGCCGACACCTCAGTAAGCTGCAGACTTTGTGGGAAACTCCGAATCCAGCTCCTTGTCATCTTCGATGCCTCCTGGACCTCGTGGCTGAAGTGCCAAAACACCCTTGATCACCTGAAATCACCCGACTACTGTGGGCATCCATCTTCCTGGACCCGGGTCACTGGCAAGTGGCCTTGAACACTGTCCCTTCTGCTTTCAGGTCTTCTTCATCCTTAATCCAGCCTAGGATTCCACCGGACACTTCTCCAGTCTTCCCAAGCAGCAAATCTTCTTCGGCTTCCATTGAAAACGACGACGCGACCCGACACCATAAGACACCTATGCACCCGGCTTCCCTGGGTGAGGTAACTCGTGCACTCCGGTGCTGCTGTGCGTGTTGGCCCTCAAATTACTTACCTTGTCAGTGGCTTGCTTGTAGACTCTCCCGAAGTACCCTAAAACTTTAAAATTCCAACCGCGACTTGCTCCATTGAAATCAATAGGGAACCCGTGGCTGTTATCTCACACTGCATGCGTCTCCCGTGGGTCCTTTACTTACCTGCCTTGGGTGGATTAGTGAGGCCCCAGCAATTCTACAGGCCCTAGGCCTTGTCCCCTTGCATGTCGCCATTCCTAAACCTATTTTTTAGTAAATGGTCTGGTATGCCCCTAGGGCCCCAGCCATATTTGTGCTTAACTTATTGTGAAACGTTGATATTTGCATATGTTCTTGGCTTCTAATCTCATAAAGAGATTAGTAGAGTGTGTATAGTAATAAATACATGTTGTTAGACCTGGCACCATTGGCGTGAGTCTCCCTTCCATTTTTCGCTGTCTCCTCTGTTTTTGCTGGCAATAGATGCTCTGGGCGCTGTGCCACTGCCATTCAGTGCCAAAGCACAAATGCTCCCTGTGTATAGTTGACATGTGAATTGGTATATCCATGATTGGCTTATTTGGTTTACCTGTTAGTCCCCAGTAGCGTGGCCTGTGTGTGCCCAGGGCTGATAAACCAAATGCTGCTGGTGAGCCTGCAGCGCTGGTTTGTGCCACCCAAAGAAGCAGCTTGTAAAGTGTGTCTCAGATCTGCCACTGCAGTGTCTCTGTGTGCAGTCCAGAACTGTCATCTTGGCTGTGATGTGCACCCACTTCCCAGCCCCTGAACCTTCCCTTGGCATCATGTAAGCCACCCCTATGGTAGGGTGCATTGTATGTGGAAGGTAGGACATGCTCTGATGTGTGTAGCATGTCCTGGTAGTGAATTCCACCCAATTTCGTTTTTCACTACTGTAAGGCTACCTGTTCTCCATAGGCCAGAATGGGAGGTTTGGCTATTACATTCTATAGTCCTAACTGACTCACAGAACATGGTAGAAAAACGAATTTAGTAAGCCTGAGCTCAGAATAATAAAATACATCTTTTAGTGAAGTTTACTTTTATATTCTGTGTTTGAAAATACCACTTTTAGAAAGTAGGTATTTTCTTGCCTAAGCCTTCCAGTGTGCTCTGCTGTTATGTGTATTGGCTGGCTGGTTTTGGAGGGACAGGGCAGGCTGAGTCAGACCTGGGTTGAATAGAGAGATCTGCATTGGAGTATAGGGAGGGGTAGCTCCTGGACCTGACTAGGGCTGTGCCTAGCAAGGTGAATGCTGGCTCCCCCTCCCACTGTGTGTCTGATGGCAGAGCCCCTCTTTCTGAAAGGAAGGATGCAGCCTGGTAAACAAAGTGCTCCAGGGCTGGGCAGAACTGGTTCTGGCTGGGTTCAGTGACTTGTGACTCTTTAGAACAAAGACTTCTGGGGTATAAATATCTGTGCCCAAACCCCTACAATTTGTATTGCTCCTGGACAACAAGAAGAACCTCTGTCCGTGTAACTACAGGAATCTGCAGGAGAAGGACTGTCCTTGTGCTTGTGTGCTGTTTCTTGGACTGGCCTGCAGTGGTTACTACTGGACATGGAAGAAGAGGAAAAGGACTTTGAAGGAACTTTTCTTTTTGCTACAGCAATCACCCAAGGTCTAGAAGAGAGCTAGCCTCCTGCAGGAGTCTCAGGCACATCAGACTCCACCACCAGCCTCCTGTTTCCTCCCAGCGAGGATTTCTATCTGCAGGTGAGGCTCCTATGAGTTCCAGGGCCTCTAGTTCTACTGTGGAGAAGAGAGCGCTGAAAATCATCGCTAACCCCCGTTAGCGAGCCGCTGCAGCTGGAAAGCGTGAGGAAAATTGTCGCTCTGCTGCCGGCGAGTGCACCTTGAACTATTTTTGCAGCCTTTTTAGAGCAACCCTATTTTCTAGTATTGTGGATTTTTACTGTTATTGGTCTTGTGTTAAGTCTATATATAAAGATACTTATTTTTTTTATAACTACTTGAGTGGCGTCTATTTGTAGTGTTCTTCACTGTGTTACTGTGTATGGTCATAAATGCTTCACACACTGCCTCTGAGATAAGCCTAGCTGCTCGTGCTACGTTACCACAGGGTTGAGCAGGGGTTATCAAAGGGTGTAGTCTGCTTACTCTGACTTAGAAAGAAGGGTCCCTACTTGGACAGTGGCCAGCCATTGCCAACCAGAGACCCCCATTTCTAACACATATATATACCTGTGTGGTGTCTTTTCATTTCGTAATTCAAGAGATTATAAGGTAAAACAAGCTGCTTTACATTCCTTTGAGACTTAGCCTGAAGGCTGCTCTCCACAGCTACCACTAGGATAGCTTTCTTTAAAAAGTTGTCTTAAACCTATCTACCATAAGAGTTGAATTGGACTGGTGCAAGGTGCTCACTTTAACTAGTGACCAGCATATGCCAGGCCAACTTCTCACAACGTCACCTTATGAATAAGGCAAAGCCTCTGTTGTCACAGGAACATCATAAAAAAGTGACATTCCTGTGGCGATAAGGGCTTGCAAATATGTCCATGAGTGGCTTGGCAGCAGTATGCAAATGCTGGGCCCTATCACAGTTATTGTTTAAAAAACAGATCAAAATTTGTAATGACACTGGGGGATGGGAAACAATGTGTGAAAAGGAGTTGAGAGTAGAGTTTAAAGAAAGAGAGGAAAGCAATGCACCTCCCCTGTGATGCTGAAACATAACTGAAAAATGTTGTTCTCTCACATCAGCAGTGGAAGGATACAGATCAATCATAATTGATATAAAGAAGATCTCTTGGGACTACCAAACTCCCATGATGTATGATGTATCAGGAAGCCAGTCTGGTGTAGAACAGGCCGTTGTCCTTTGCAGGAAAGGGATTGGAATCAGCAGGGCTGTATCTCAGTCACAGCATCCAGGTTAATCCATAGAAGTGCTCCATTGGTGCATAAAGCTGAGAGGTGGTTTATATAAAGAAATCATTGTTGCAATTGCACTGTGTCAGAGATGCAGCACTATTGGTATTGTTTTTCTGATTCAGAGCTGTCTTCAATCTGGCAACCAAGGGTATTGGGCTCAATGTTCCTAGCCTTAGACGGAGTGTACTAGACAACATGATAATATGCCTACTAAGAAATGTACTGCCTTCAGAACAATTTCTAAGGATGCTATCATGTACATGCAAAGCATGTTAAATATAACTGTTAAGAAAGATGTCAAGTTCAAATGTGCAACTAAAATCGCTTTTGTGCTCGAGCCCTGTTGAACCTTACAACAGAATAATGAGCAAAGGTATTGGCTGCTAAAGGATTGGCCAAAGCGGTCTCTTAGATTAAACACCCCAACTTACAGATTGACCCTTGGAAATCCTGATGGCGCTTTACAGGTTGGATGGGCCTTTGCACCTGTATTGCCAATGGAGCTGAAACAAAACACATGTCATGCATGTATCATTAACTGCCAGATCCTTAATATTCAGTCAATGATGAGAGGTTGAAGAAGTTTTCTAAACCTGTATTTATCTTTAGGATTTAATAGGTTTGTTCATCTTTATTCGGATTACTCAAATTTATAGAAATATCTAGTAAAAGGTTGATTAGTGACAGCAAAAATCAATAAAGAGTGTTCCATAAAGGAAATTGTCACTAACTAGCTAAAGATCCTAATAGAACCCATGAAGAATACCTTTTAGAAAAGAGGAAGATTTTCGGAGAATTGAAAAGACTTAGAACTTCTCATAAAGAGTCGTTCTGGAAACTCCGTTGGCTTTCCTACAGATGCAGTACCAACCGTCAGAATATCAGTGATAGAGGAATGATCATTACAGTAGCATTGATCACAGAAAATCAGGATAAAGGGAAAAAAAATGAAGTCACCTCTAGCAATAGCTGTCGGCAACAAAGGGCAAGGACGTGAAAGAGCGACTGACCCATAGTAGAGTCATACGGGGTCTCCGTCTCCTTCTCCTAACTTACTACATAGGAACACTTATTATAATATAAAAACACACAATAATGTAACGAAAATTAGTAGGTGTCTGAGTCTCTCATACAATGGTAACCGCTTATCCGATGGTGTCGTCAAGATCCATTACTTCTACTCCTTATTCCCACGGTAAACACTCAAGATGGTATATAGTAAAACAGTGTTGCAAGTACTAGAAACATGGAGGAAAGTTCTCATGAGAACCTTCTTACCTAAGCTAAAAGCTGTGTTCAATGTCCAATTTTGAATACAAAGGCTAGTCAGATTTACTGAAACAAATCTATCAATAATGTTCTAGTTAAGCATACATATAAAATATATCTAAATTATTGTTCATTCTAGCAGACTATTCATTATGAATTTACAGCATGGTTCATTGTTAAAACGAGATGATCTAATATGGTACAATGAGGCTAAGGAAGAATAATTTTGAAGTCAGCACATTCTTTAGCAAGATGCTGGTGTTAGGCAAAACGTCCTAAATAAATGTCTATATAGCTATGAGCAAGAGTCGAAAGAAAAGCCTTGGGCCTAGTTACAGGGTTACAGGAGCACATTAAGAATGATAGCCTAGTACAAAAAATGTTCTTCACGTTATTTTTCATATACGTTTTAAACAAGCACATTTTCCCTACATGTGATTTACTTGTGCATTCTTTAAGCAGCATTAAAAAGCCATCTGATGGATTCCTAGACATTGTAAAGTAAGCACCTTTTTCTGTATGTGTTTTTCTATGTGAAAACATTTCTTTATGTTTTAAACACATTCTGAAGTGCTATTCTAACATGGTCTGCAAGTCGAAAATTTGTTTTCAAAATGTATTCCTTACAATCCCTTCCTTCTGATGATTTTTAAATCGACACATAAGCTTGTGTCATGTGTGAATTCAAGTCTAGAAAGCACTTTCGTCCTCAGATGTGTCTTGTCTCTTTCTTTGGATCCTCCTCCTAATTATTTGTGACTTCATGTAGTCGTCATTCATTATGCTATGTAATCCCATGTCTTTTGCGTACTCTTCTTTAGAAAATGCTCTTGTTGTTTGCACATTCAATATTCACAACTCAGACATAGGATGTAAAGACATTTTAGACATAGCCCTACTATTACTATTGGCATAAGTATTGTTTTCAGTATACCCTTTCCAGCTGATGAAAACCAATTTCCAATTGTGCTCAGTCCTTTCCCAAAATTCTCATACAAACTTGATGTTTCCAACTCACATAATTCAGGTTCTAACCCTGAAATGTTCTTTTCATAACTTTCTATTTCTTACTTTCATCTGGTATGCATGCAGAGCAGTGTGTTAATTTCAGCATGTAACAGACACCTCCCTTCTCAGTGAGTAAAATGTCTAAAGCAAGACGATCCTGCAAAACCATGGGCCTTATAGCAATTAGTTTGGTGCTAATCAAAAGATAAGCTTCAGAAGTGCTAGTTGCCATTTTGTCATCTACAGTACCTAATTTCCTGATCTTTTCATTATTTATGATGACTCCTACACGTGGTATCACAGCTCCAAATATGTCTCCTACTAGTCCGACTCCTTTGCTTGTGCTACGTTTCTGTCTGTGTGCTGGTGTAGAAGCTAATGCATCTGGGTTTGTCATATGGTACATCTTTGGAATTAGTTTGACTAAATAGAAAGTTCCCCCTCAATCAGCAGGCAATAAGAAATAAGCATTTTGTCCACAAATGTTGTGAATCCCTGAAATATCGTTTTCGTCTCCCTGTAATAATGTCCATGTTCCCCCGTCAGTTCGTAGGTGTGTTCACACCTGCTGATCTCTATATGTCTAGTCCTTATAAGTGTTCTACTGTTGCAAAAGCAAATATTTCCTTTGTGTTGGCTGTCCAATCTAAGTTTAGGATAAACCATTTTCTTTCTAAATTCCCTCTCTTCTTTCTTCCATACATTCTCTAGGACATCTCCTTCCTGTCTTTAGCTTTTGTCATCTTCATGTATCTGTCCTCTAAAGCCGCCACAATGTAAGCTTTCTCTACAGGTTGCAATAAGCATTTCCAATTGTTTTTGCAATCTTTTATGCCATCTACCGGTGTATACAGGAAGAAATGATACCAAGATCTGGCCATCATTTTTGCTAGCAGGTGTACATTCATGCTTCCTATCAAAGGCACTCTAGATAGTACTAAATCATAATTAGAATAAAAGTATTTGAAATGTCCACACCTAAAATTCCAGTGAAAGTTATACGCTACAAGAAACTGCATAAGACAAAAGTATGTGATGATATGTGACTTTCTTAGAAAATAAGTCCGTAAGTGTGCGCAAACATAACAATCTTTACCATCCATGGCATTAGTATATTCTTTTACTAACCTATAATATGCATCAGGAGTGTAGTCGTCTTCCTTATAACTCACAAATGTTTTAATGAATATATTATCCCTAATATTGTATTTGTGTGTATTAGTGACATTTGTGCTTGGTGGCTCTGAATCAGGTATAAGGTAAAACCCTATTTGTACTATTGTGATCATTATAACTTTTATTAAGAAACCACACCCATGATGTAGTTACACTTATTTCTAATGCAACACATTGTTCTGAGTCAGTATTTAAATAGCTTACTATAGAGGATTAGTGGACGATCTTCTGTAAAGCTGTTACGATCTTTGTTATGTTTTTATTTCTTTTAATTTTCTTAGTTGGTCAGTTCCCTTTTAGAAAATCCTTAACCCTGCTCCGAGTTGTTCTAAAATGTTATCCCTGTCTTCTGTAACTTTCTTCTCAGACCTAGGTTAGTCTTCTGTAAAACAAATATTTAAAACAACAAATATCTAATAGACACAATTCACAGTTTTTTTAATATTCGCATTAAGTTCATTTTTTTTCTTTCAAATTGAGTTTTTCCAAATTGTACTCACTCTGCAGTTCAAGGGTGTTCTAACAGATCTTCCAAAGGGACATTCAGTGCTGCATTTATGTAGCAAGACCTTTCAGGCACTGAATATCTTCTGCCAGGTATTCGAGTCCTGCCGGACCTTCTCAGAACCTAATGATTTGGATCAAATTCCCCTTTCATCTTCTGCTTCACTCTCCTCATGCACTGTCTCTGGAATCTGTGCTATTCATGAGCTTCTCCTCAGCCGTTCTTTTCTGAGACTCCTGGGCTACTCTGCTTGGCGGCAGACTAGTTTTATCCAAGAGCTTATTCCAAAACCAGGACCTGGGTTATTTCTTTGTTCTGATTCAGAGATGCTTTTAGTGTGCGGTTCAGTGTTTGCTTGATCTTTGTCAGAGATTTCAATGCCACTCTGTGTAACTTCAGGTACTTGTATTTGTCTTTCAGTGTGCAAATCCTCATTCCTTTTTTCTCCTTGTTCTTCTCTCTGTATCAAAACAGGTGCTAGTGCTGCTGGTCTAGGTAGTCTCTCGAATGGTGGTGCGACCACTAAAGCTCTTCTTTCTGGATCATAAACCAATGGCACTTCTTCTGGATTGCTCACTTTCTTGGTGTGTGAGACCCATATACAGTTCGGAGGTCCAGCACATTTAATAGCAGAGTTCGGAGTAAGTATGACTTGGAAGGGGCCTTTCTATCTGGGTTCAAGGCAAGTCTTCCAAACGTGCTTCTTGATCACAACCCAATCACTAGGTCTAAGGTCATGGCACTGTTCTTGGGGGGGGATCTTGAATGGCAGCTGACACTTGACAAGAGATGGAACGAACCACGTAAGCCATTGTCTTGCAGTAGTCTAATATCATATCATCTGTGATATTCACAAGGTCACTTGCAGGATCAGCAAGCAGTCTCATAGCCCTTCCCTTTAGGATTTAATGAGGGGATAATCCTGTCTTCCTATCTGGTATGCTTCAAACGCTCATCAGCATCAAGGGTAAAGCATCTGGCCTTTTCAGTGTAATCAAAGTACAAACTTTCGCCAATCTAGATAGACTATGTCTGATGCTTCTGGCCTATAACTGCAATGTAACTTTTGTTCAGTCTGGAGAGCGGCACATAGCATGTTCATCACTTCACTGTTGAAGCATGTTCCTCTATCTGACTCAAGAAGGACCAGCATCCCAACTCTCGGAATGAGTTCACATAATAGTTTAGCTACAGTCAGACTGTTGTTTCTCCTTGTTGAGCAGTCTTCCACCCATAAAACACAGAGTATTATAAGGATATATCTCAACCCGTTGTACACAGGCATCTCTATACAATCCATCTGTAGTCAGTTAAAGGGGCCACTTCATCTCCCTATGTTTATGTTTCTAACATGTTTTTTCTCCCTGCGTGCAGCTGTTGACATATAACACGCCTTCTGCAATTCTCATCAGCAATCATTAGAAACCTGGGATTATACCAATTTTGCTGAAAGATTCTCACAATGGCATTTCTCCCCATATGTGTGTATCCATGGTAACAATATGTCATTCGAAGCAACACTGGCCTCCCATCTGCTGACATCCAGATGTTATTTGCATTCTTTACACAGCCTGACCTAATCATCCCCATTTTGTTCTGCTACAGACACATTTTTCTGCACTTTTTTCAATTCCTCCCAAGTGTCAGTTATTTCCATTATCATTGCAAAAGCACTTTTCCCTTCAGATTCACATGTGAAACCTCCATTAAATGTACATGCTAGCAGTGCACAATACTTGGCTACTGAATCTGTGTATGTGCTGCCGATAGCAACGTACCTGCTGCCTGTTTGATGTCCTGGATATTTTACCACAGCAATTTCACTAGGCATTTGGAGTGTCAAGCACATTTTTAACATGGGGTCCATTCCGAATAGAAGTACCTGTGGAGTTGGAAAACACAGGTTGCTACCATAATTGCCCAAAGACTAATTGCTGTTAAAATGTAATCCTGTGTGAATTTACTATTTGTATATATAGAACTCTAACCACTAGTATATGTAGTAGACCTTTGTACTTACTACCATTCCTATGAGATTTTAGAGTTTTTCTGTTTGTATCTCTTCCTTGAGTGACTTTACAATGTGTACATGTGCAATTTTTTCCTGTTTTTATGTCTTCCTTGAGTGACTTTACACCTTGTACATTTGCATTTTTTTTTCTGTTTGTATCTCTCATGCAACTCATGTAATCCAAAGTCCTTTTGTAACGCAACTGGTTCTTTTGTAAAGCGCTCTGACACTTTCGGGTAAAGTTTGCTCAATATAAAATCACATTAAATAAATAAATAAATAAATAAAACATGCACAACACCAAACTCAAGGACAATAAACTCAGCAACTTGAGCAGAGAAAACAGACTGAATCCAGGAAGCTTCTAACAAATAATTTATGGAGCAGACAGCAAATGCTACTCTTAGTGTGCGTTATTTTCCTCTCAGGCATGAACCATCCACAAATAGGACATGGTCAGGCTCATTTAGTGGTTCATTCTAATATCGGGTCTGGGTTTAGTGCATAGTTTAGTGACACTTAGGCATTCATTGTCGAACTCTGCACAATTTTCACTTTGTTCAGTTACAGACAATAAAGTTGGTATGTTCAGTAAATTGCAATGTTGTATCACAACATTCTCTGAAGCCAACAGACTCTGCTCATAATGAGTCAATCTATTGTGAGTAAGGTTCTGTGTTTTCCTTTTGGTCAACAATTGTGTGTGGAACCATGACTGTTAAAACGTGTCCCATCACTATGTTCTCTCTCTTTTCCAGACTAGCACTCACCTTTTTCATTGCAGCAATGTCCATTCCAGATCCCATTCCCATGAGAACACGTTTCCTTCTGCCGTGGGACATATTTAATCCACCAGATTTCCTGAAAATCCTGCTTGTGAAGCAACAACTGCATTCATTTTACATCACGCAATATTTTATGTAACAATTTGGTTTGCCAGCAGATCACACTATTCGTGATGTGGACACTCATTTCAGGCTTCAATCCCAAAGCAAACTGAGACACAAAAATCCCCATATCCTTTTCCTCAGGATACTCATATCCACTACGCTGTTGAAACACCTGCAATAACCTCTCATAATACTCATGAACTGTCTCTTCCAGCTCTTGTGTGGTTCTTTTAATTTTCAACAAATCAGTGGCTTTTGGAGTTTTTTCTCTGGTATTGATCTATATTATCAAACTCCAGACAACCCTTGATTTGCTCTTCTAATTCTATCTTTAAATTTGAAATATCCAATGGTTTGTCTTTTCTTGTCTCCACTTCTTTTGGGGGCTCTGTGACCTCTGTCCTCTTTTCTCTAATAATCTCTCCAAGCAATGCTGGTAAATATCCAACTTCATTAACACTTAAGTCATTAAACGCTATGGGAGAGGTAAAGAGTAAGGCTCCTCTTCCGTCTATTAGAGCCTGCAAATGTTTGGGTGTCTCCACAGAACTAACTGTGTATTTTGGGTTGTCTGTACATTTCTAACAAATGATGTCATTAAGACCTCTGGCCTTCTCTTAGTCTAGAGTGCTGCACTTGCAGCTACTCAAGGTGCAACAGGAATATTCTCAATGGGAACAACAGCTGATGGTTGTTTCACAGCAATTTGGAAAACCTTTAAAGATTGTTCAATTGGAAGTGGAGCTGGAGGCACTAAAGCAGAAGCTATGGTCTGACTGGCACTAGCACTTACCTCTCCCGGGTCCCAGAAACTAGTAGGTGGTGGTGGTTGGGAAGAAAACATTTATTCTAATATCTTGTCTCCCAAATTTGTATCTGACTCATCTCCCTCTTGTCTAACCATATCCGTTTTCTTCTTCGCACCTTCTGATGAAAAACTGGATATAATCTGGCTCCTTTAATAATGCCCCTTATCCATCTACGCTGTTCTTCATCCCATCGACTAGGTGCATAATTCTGTATTGCTCTTCCTGTCCTTTTCTAATATTTTTCTTTCTCCGTTTCTCTTGTAACTGTTTCCCAAGCATTAAAAGCCTCATAGTGCTTGGGTCATGGTGGTGACTTCATCTTGTACAGTTTTCCCTTCAAATGATTTAGGATTCTGGAATTAAATATCCCATATCTAGGAAAACTCAAAGCACCCTTGTTTTCCTACTCCATTGTCAAAGCCACAAACATGAACTTAAACAATGTTCGTTAGTCGTAATATATTCTGGATTGCCCTTAGAAGGTGCCTCTTCACCTTTATGTACAGGAATAGTGACATCTCCTCTTATCAATTTCTTAAAATATTTCCTGATGACAATTTCATTTTTCAAAATTTCATGTGAACCCAAATGTTTTGATTCTGTTCCGTACACATCAATGTTTGTTCACCAATCAAATGGTAGATTAATTTCATGTGATTCTTTACCAATTTCAAAGACAGCACTTAATTTGACAATATCCAATCACTGTGTGACACTGAAAATCCACTAGCCAATGGCAATGCGAAAGAACACCAACTGTCGGATCCCAGTGCGAAACACTTCTTCGCATTCACACACAACTCTTTTAAAACAACTTCTTCAAACAATTTCTTGTTTGCTCTTACTGAGAAAATTAAGCATTACAACCATTCAAGAGTTTACTGCACTCGCAAGAGAATTCTCGACCAGTGAAAAAGCCACACAAATCAATACAGTTTCCCTCATTTGCACAATAACGTTCCATTAACATTAATATAGATTAATCAAACACTAACAGCTTATCCCTATTGTTACAGGTGGAAGTGATGGTACCTCACATTCCACATCTAAATCTCTGCAAACAAGTTTAAAACCTTTGTTACTATCCTAGGATCTTTTGACTTCAAAGAGCCTGAAACTCAACGTCCTTTTCAACTCAGTGCCATTATCACTCACTCATAGACCCTGAAAGAAAGACGCTCACAACCGCAACACTTACACCCATGACATTTTCACCCTACTGATACCCACCCCTTCAGAACCGCATCGGCCAATACCACATCCAACTTCGAATTTTGCTTCGCCATGCCGTCAGGAATCGGACACTGGAAACTGGAGTCAGGAATAATTTTAATATAGATTGGGTACTTTTTTTAATCTCCATTCAGGGTGTGAACCATATACTTTGCTACCAATAACTATTGGTACCTAGAGAGTTGACCAAAGTGTTCTCTTAAATTAAACACCCCAATTTACAGATTGACCCTCGGTAATCCAGATGGCGCTAGACAGGTCGGATGGTCCTTTGCCACCATATTGCGAATGGAGCTGGAACAACACAGGCATGCATATATGATCAACTGCCAGATCCTTAACATTCAGTTAATGATGAGAGGTTGAAGAAGTTTTCAAAACCTTTATTTATCTTTAGGATTTAGTAGGTTTGTTCATCTTTATTCACATTATTCAAATTTATAGAAATATCGAGTAAAAGGTTGGTTAGTGACAGCATAAATCAATACAGAGTGTTCCATAAAGGAAATTGACACTAACTAGCTAAAGAGCCTAATCTACGTTAAAATAGGACCTGTGAAGAATCGCTTCTAGAAAAGGGCAAGATTTTCGGAGCATAGATAAAGAGTTAGAACTTCTCATAAAGAGTCATTCTGGAAACTCAGCTCAGTTCCCCACAACTGCAGCAGCTGTGGAAATTTAGCTTGCAAACTGAACATTATCTGCGCCATCTTGCCTCTCCCCAGCGCCACGCACAGCGAATGCACGGCCGCCATTTTAGGCACCCCACTCTCTCCCCGCTCATTCTCGATCACCAGCGCTTCCCCCTGGCGCTGCGAACATCCCCCCGCGCGCCGGCCACCCCCGCTCTCTCATACACGGGTCATAAACCCTCTCCTTCAGCGCGACCCTGCTACGGAACCACATCCGACCGACATCCCATACATGGTCATGCCGCACCTTTGATAACCCCCTTCCTCTGCGCCCCATTGTCCGAACTGGTCCCAGGCCATCACCTAGCCCTGCGGATGCAGTTTATTGCCCCTACTGTAAGGGAAACACCCCACATCAAAGGGATTACAGTGGATCAAAGCCCCTACCCCCTGAGACCCGGCCGGCCGCACACACCCCCGGGAATTGGCGGAATTCCCTGCTGCGCGATAGCCATCTCCCACTGCGGGTAGGGTGGGAACCTCTACTGTAACTATGTGTGGGATCGGATCTGAGCCGGGGCTTCAGGGGATGTTCTTTCATGCATCAAGAGAATCTCAAGAATGTACTATGTGTAATAAAGCAATAAACCGGTGTATAAGAGACCAGGTCTCAGAGATGCGGTTAGAGCACCTCGTGACGATACCTTGCTGTCTGATCTGATGTGTTCTGCTCCGACGGAATAAAACTTTGTTTCCTGCCTTCCAGTCTCCGGCGCCTGCCTCTTTCATTGGTAAATTATCGAGTGGTATGAGAGGCGATTACCGCCGGGCAAATACTTGAAAGGTTATCGACTGAAACTGCCGCTACCATTTAACAATTGGCGTCCCAAACGTGGGGCCCATCAGCGACACGTGGATCCAGTGGGAGAGGTCCCGACGACAGAGTGAACGACTGCAACGATCGGGAGAGCTCCTGCCCAATAGACCCTCGTCTGGCAGCCGATCATCCGAACTTCACTGGTTCCGAGCAGACCTCTCTCGAGTGATCTACGGTCCTGACTGGGAACCATCAGGAGTGCCGCGGCAATAACGGAGAGTAGAGGACGATCGGGCGCTGGAGGCGGAAGACGAGAAACTGTCCACGCGGTCCGGGTAAGGTCGTGATACACGACAAATGGCGAAATAATTGATTGATTGTCCGAAACTTTTTGAATACTAGTATTGCTCATTGATTGTGCTCATTGATTGTTCTCTTTGAGATATTCGCTGTCTACAAACGGGGAGGAGTAGAAATACTCTCTCTCTCTCCCTTTGCAGATAGTGAAGGGTAGGTAACGCAGACTTTTGTCCCCGTTGAAACCCGTCGTGCCTATCGTTATCTCCCCACTGATTGATTGTCCGAACATTGATTGTTTTGAAGAATAGTGCTCTTTGAGATATTCTCTGTTTGCAAATAACGTAGAATAGAAATATTCTGTCTAGTCTTTGCAAATAGTGAAGGGTAGGTAATGCTGACTTTTGTCCCCGTTGAAACCCGTCATGCCTATCTTTATCTCCCATTGATTGATTGATTGATTGATTGTCCGAACACTAGTTGTTCGAGATTGGTTCTTTGGAGGTATTCTCTGCTTACAAATAACGAAGAATAGAGATATTCTGTCTAGTCTTTGCAAGCAGTGAAAAGATAGGTAGTGCTGACTTTTGTCCCCGTTGAAACCCGTCATGCCTATCTTCTCCCCACTGATTGGTAGTTGGTTCTGCCCGGACCGCTTATTAGAGGTGAACCATCCGGCTCCACTGGAGGGCACCCCTAATAAGGACATGTTCACTAAATATGGACTAGTCGCCGTAGCTTATACCAAGCTATGGCATAAATATACAAAGAAGGATCCCGAGAGTCAGTGGCCACTGATGGGATCCTTCGACGACCATAAGATAGAAGTGCTAGAAATAGCCCTGCGTAGCAATAAGACCACGCCTACTATGCTTGACAGTATTGGCATGTGGCGCAAACAAGCAACGCAACGGAAAAAGAGGGAAGAAGTAAAAGCAGAAAAGGAATTACGAAAGGCAGCTCACCTTGCCGCTAGAAAGTTAGAAGAAGAAATAAAGGAGAGAAGGGAAACTAAACTAAGACAGGAGCCCGAAACATCAGGCCAGTACGCTGTTAGGACCCCTTCTTTGCTCTACCCTGAGTTGTCCCCCAAGCAGCGAACGAATGACGAATTACTGTTAGGTCCCCCGATCATTTACATGCCCCCTCCATATGCACCCTCCCAGTCAGTAGTGCAACACCCACAACCCCCGAACACGAGCGAAAGCAGTACAGGGGCCTCGGTCCTCACGGCCTCCGCGCCGGCCGAGCCTCCTGCGCTGAACACAACGTCGGCTATAACGTTAGACGACCCAGAGATGAGAAAGAAAGAGTCCACCAGAATGAATCGATTAACGAAGGATGAACGAGCAGGAATTGATAAGATAGTAGGGACACTGGTGGAGCGAAAGGAAAGTGAGGAGTATATAACAGACGTGTACAACTCGTATGCCGACAGCCGCAGACGACACTTTGTCGTACGGCTCTGTTATCACGCCCTGAATGCATATGAGGATAGATACCACGATAAAGGTCCCGAAGGCTTAGCGGCCCTATATAGGAAGGTAGACATCGGAGAAGAAAGAGAGGGCGACGTGACGAACCTCTTTACTCGTACACTCGAGGTCTACCGACACCTTAGAGAACATAGGCAGACCACCAAAGCAGAAACCCCCATAGCGACTAAGCCCCAGGAAGGAAGGGCTGAGGCCATGATGCCCATGAAAGAAGCTGCCCCCTACTGGGTCCCCCCACGAGGTCAGGGAACGCATGACGACATCAACCACCAAGATGCGAAGGGGAGGGTTGTATATAACTGGGTCTACCAGCCGTGGGACCGGCAAGATATTTTGACCTTTAGAAAAACTCTACCCGACTTGAGAAAGAACCCGACTGCCTTCTACACTGAACTGGGTACAGCCTTAGGTTCTACGATTATGACTTTAGCAGATATCGACTTGTTCTTTGGGCTATGTCTGCCGGCTGATGTGTGGAAACAAATCCGGAAAGTTGACCACGCTGAGCCGTTCGGATATACCTGGGTACAACTCGATACCATAGATAAGCAGCGAGAACCAGGACAGAAACCCCCAAAAGCCATATTAGAGCTCCCAGACAAGATTGTACTAAAACTGAAGACTCTAATCCCAGAAAGAAAGGTAGACTGGTCGATAGTAACGGCTTGCCGCCAGAAACCCCAGGAGGATGTGTCTGAATACTTCTCCCGATTCGAGACTGTGTTTTCCGATTACAGTGGCCAAGACATGACCACCGCAACCGGACATCACCTCTTTGTCCAGAATTATGTGAAGGGTCTGTCGCAAGAAATTTCCCAGAAACTACAGACCAGCGAGAGTAGTTGGGCAGCCTCCAAACCCGCAGCAATTCTCCAGATGGCCCAATACTACGAAAATCAGAAAAACGAGAACGATAGGGCATCAGAGAAGAAGAAAAAGGAACTGAAGGAGAGGGTAATGATAGCACAGTTGCAAGGGGTGACCATAGGAAGGGAACCCCCGAAAGAGAATTACCACCCAACCGCCCCTAGAAAGCTACCCCCTAGAGACCATACACCTGCACCCTACAACGGACGGAGAGACTTAGATGGGAACCAATGTGCGTTCTGTAGAGGGTTCGGACACTGGAAATCCCAGTGCCCGGTCCTTCTGGAACTAAACAAAAATAGGGATCCCAGAGACACAGCATATGACCCCAGAAACAGAGGACAGGGACGAGGGCACACGAACGACGCAACCAACGTCAGGCCAGGCAAACCAAACACCTTTGACCGCCCCCGACAAAACCAGTGTCAGCAGTCCGACTATGAAAGCACCCATGACTTCGCATAGGACCGCCAGGGGCAAGGGAGGGATCCAGTCGAACTCCGTGTTGACCAGCAAGGCCCTTACGTCACTGCTAAGGTCTTGGGCACAAAATCTCCATTCCTGGTAGACACTGGGGCGACACGTAGTGCGTTATCCAAACGACTGATCCCTAGGGCACCCTTGTCTGGCTCACATGTAACCTCAATAGGCTTCGATGGAACGCCCTCCACTAACCCCTTATCAGCACCAATCTCCTTTGACTTAGAAGATAACACCACTGACACGACCTTTCTGCTCTCCTCCAACACCCCCGATGCTATTATGGGACTTGATTTGCTAAAACATTTTCGAGCTACCATCAGATGCTCCCCAGACAGAGTTCGAGTCATCCTACACGATAACCCAGATCTGTCCAGACCCTGTCACACACGGCGTATGCTCTCTATAACCGATGCTGACATGTCCCTACTCGACACATTACCTTCACATCTATGGGCTAAAACCGACTCAGATGTAGGGCGCATGGTGATTGACCCAGTACATATAACCGTCCGACCAGACGCAGTACTCCCAAAGCTTCCACAGTATCGGATATCACCCGAAGGCGAGAAGGCATTGGTGGAAATCATCGAGTCCCTAGTCGAGGCAGGAGTGGTAGAAGAAGTAGTCAGTAATGTTTGCAACAGCCCTATCCTACCCATTGTAAAGAAGCAAGGCGAGGGAGATGAGAAAGCCTACCGTTTCATTGTTGATTTACGAGAGGTTAACAAAGTAGTCGTACCCCAGTACCCCGTGGTCTCAGACATCACCACCATCCTCACCCTGATTCCATCCACTGCCACCACCTTTACTGTTATTGATCTCAAAAACGCCTTCTTCTCCATCCCCATCCACCCAGACAGCCGTTACCTCTTCGGCTTCACCCTAAAAGCTCGTTCATACAGATTCTGTAGGGCACCCCAAGGCTACACTGAGAGTCCCAGTATTTACAGCCAAGCCCTCAAGAGGCAACTGGATGCAGTCCAACTACCCGATGGAGTGGTGTTGATACAGTACGTCGATGACATTCTTTTGGCGGCCGACACCACTCCACTTGCCGTCACAGCCACCATTCACCTCCTCCGCTTCCTTGCGGAGAACGGTCACAAGGTCTCCAGAAAGAAATTGCAATTCTGCCAGCCCCAAGTAACGTATCTAGGCCACCTACTATCCAAAGACGGGAGGAAACTTACCCCTGACCGAATTCAAACCATTCTAGAAACCCCTGTTCCCAAAACTCAGAAGCAAGTGCGGTCCCTAGTGGGCCTCACCTCCTTTTGTCGACAGTGGTTGCCAAATTTCAGTCTTATCGTAAAACCTCTGCTTTCCCTGCTGGCTAAAGATACCCCCTTCCCCCTCCCCTGGACAACCGAATGTCAATCCTCCTTCAAAGAATTACGAGACGCCCTCTGCTCGGCCCCAGTCCTAGGAACCCCAGACTACACTAAACCTTTCTCCCTCTACACCCACGAAAGGGAGGGATGTGCGTTGTCTGTCCTAACCCAGTCCATAGCCCCTAAGCAACGCCCTTGTGCCTACTTCTCTGCCACTCTTGACCCCGTAGCCAGAGCTTTGCCCGCCTGCCTCCGAGCAGTAGCCGCCGCTGCTGTCTCTATCCGGCAAAGTGAGGGGATCGTGCTCTCGAACCCCCTCACAGTATTGGTACCCCATGCTGTTGATACCCTCCTGAACCAAACCAAGACTCAACACCTGACTAGCGCACGACTGACTGGTTATGAACTGACTCTGCTTGCACCCCACATCACATTGAAACGATGCACCACTCTGAATCCAGCTACTCTACTACCTCTCCCTGATGCTGACCCCAATGCATCCCCTATACATGATTGCGTGACCCTCACCGACGAACAAACCAAGAGTAGGGTTGACCTCCAGGATACTGCCTTCCCGGACCCTGACGGAGAACTGTGGGTGGATGGCTCATGCATCAAGCTCCCCGATGGCACCACCTCAGCTGCCTATGCAGTCACCACAGCTCGAACAGTTGTTGAGACAGCCCGCATCACACAGCGATCCGCACAGGCGGCGGAACTAATTGCCCTCACACGAGCCTGCATCCTGGCAGCAGGGACAACCGCAAACATTTACACAGACAGTCAGTACGCCTTTGGGGTAGTTCACCACTTTGGGCTCTTATGGAAAGAGAGGGGATTCTTGACTTCTCATGGCACACCAATCCTGCATGGAGATCTAGTCTCTGCCCTGACCGAAGCAGTCCTCCTCCCCACACGGTTAGCTGTGATCAAATGCCAGGCACACAAGAAGGTGACAGACATTATAGGACAGGGAAATGCACTAGCTGACATTACTGCCCGAACCACAGCCGAGAATAGGTCCACGACCCGCATGTACGTGACCAGGTCACAAACTGAGAAATGGAAGGATGCTAGGGAAACGATTAGGGATATCCAACTAGCCAGCACACCACACGAATTAACTGAATGGGCCCGGGTGGGATTGAAGGACGATGACGGTTGTTGGCGAACTAAAGACTCGAACAAATGGTTGCTACCCGACTCATACTTGATCCCCATGCTGACCATGGCACACTCCCCCGCACATATAGGGTCTGCCCCCATGATCGAACTCATCTCCAAAGTCTGGCACAACGACAGAATACCAGACTCAGCCAAACGTCTGGTCCAACAATGCCTAGTATGCCTCCAACACAACCCTGGGAAAGGAACTGCTGTACCCCGGGGAGGGTTTGGGGTCCCCAATCACCCCTTTGAAGTCCTACAAATGGACTATGTCCAGCTAGAAAGGTGCCAAGGTTTAAAGTATGTACTTGTCGTTGTGTGTGCCTTCAGCAAGTGGGTGGAAGCCTACCCAACCCATGACAACACCGCTATGACTACCGCAAAAGTACTACTGAAGGAATTCTTCCCCCGATACGGCCTTTGTCGAATTTTGTGGAGCGACAACGGCCCCCACTTCGTAGCCGAAGTTATCCAACTCATCTTAAAAGGGTTGGGTGTAAAACAGAAATTCCATGCGGTCTTCTATCCCCAATCTGCAGGCCTGGTTGAGCGACACAATGCCACATTGAAGCTTAAGATAGCAAAAATAGTCGCCACCACAGGACTAAGATGGCCAGACGCTCTCCCACTAGCATTGCTATCGATGCGTTCCACCCCCACCAAACACCACTTAACCCCCTACGAGGTCGTCTTCGGGCGGCCCATGAACCTTTGGACTGCACCAAAACCGACATCCCTCCACGACGTCCCGGACGTCCTCATGTCTGATTATCTGTACAATCTAACTAAAACGTTGTCTATTATCCATCAGCAGGTGCTGCACGCCATTCCCGATGTTTCCAGGGGCCCCGGGCACGACATCCAACCCGGTGACTTCGTCTTAGTGCGTAACTTCCCGCGCACCAAGAGTTTGGAGCCCCGGTGGACGGGCCCCCTGCAAGTCCTGATCACCACCCGAACAGCTCTTCGAGTGGAGGGGAAACGCAATTGGCTGCATGCACACCACTGCAAGAAGGTATCACCGACCCTGACAACCACGGACAACATCACCGCCCAAGAGGAACTTCTGGACAAAGACCGACCATCCCTGAGCCGCTGCCCGGATACAGAGACACTTGAATTGATTGAATATCCCGATCCCACTGTGCCATCCAAAGAAGGGTATAACTTGCGACGAAAGGAGAGAACTTCGGCTAAGCAGACCACAGGCTAAGTGGAAATCTCAGAGCGGTAGCCTAGTCACCTCAAAGGCCACCAGGAGAGAAACTAAAACAAAGTCTGTGGTTCTGCCCGCTACCGAGTCTCTTGAAGGTGATGGAAGCGCCCGACATGAAGATGATGGAAGCAACCGGACGTCCGAAGATCCACTACAAAAACCCAAAGACTGACCGAATGCACAGCTTTAAGACTATAGCACTTTTCATTACCCTTCTCTTTTGCCTTCTCCTCGTGGTCACCTTCTCGATCATGGAGGAGAACACACCCGCTCATAAGACATTGCTGACCACCGTTCAACCTACCACCACGAAAGAACACCATCTGATCTCACTTTCACCCCAACTCCGAGAAAGGCGTAAGGAGTTCTGGAATAACTCTTTTGTACAGTTGCTCCACCAACACAATCTTGCCACCAACGCCACTAACTGCTGGATCTGTGGATTGCTACCACATGCCACTGGGCACTCAATCCCTTTCATCCCTTCACCTTTTTCTGTCCATGGTTCCTGCCTCGCCTGGCTGATCCTCCTGCAGGAGAGCTACAAGGACAATGCCACTTCCGGCAGAACCATGTCGCACTTCTACCATGGGTTCTGGCTGAACAAAACTGGTAGAACTTCCGCCCTCTTCTGCCCTCTGAGATCGAACACTTCCTTTCACATGGACATCCCCGCCAAAGAACGAGTTGAAATGCAAGTGTTCAACAATCCAGCCAGACCCACCTTCTCTTACCTCCGAAAGCGGACGGCCGCCACCCTAACAGTGGCCCTGTCCGTCATCAACATCACTGGATCTGTATGCCTCGAAGGCCTGGGGGCACAGCTGGTGGGCCACAGCTCCTGCCTCATCACCCGAACATTGGACTCAGTTGACCCACCCTCCTTTGTTGCCTCCCCGAATATGTACTTCGTCTGTGGTACTAAGGCCTACACCTGGCTCCCGAAAGGTTGGGGAGGCACCTGCTACATCGCCTTCGTCCTTCCCCCGACATATGTGGCTCCAGCAAACCATCACCGACAGAAACGTGCCAAAGACATTGTACAAGCCGACTCCGCCGGAGCACAGTTCATGGACGCAGTAAAAGGTCTTGTTCCGCTCTGGGGTCCAATGGCAAACAGCCGTGCCATCCGCCACTTAACCCAGGCAGTCGAAACAGCAATGAACATTACAGCTGGCGCCCTCGCCAACAACACCGCTGAGCTTCAGGCCGTCCGCCTGGTGGCTCTTCAGAACCGCCTTGTTCTAGATGTGGTTCTGGCTGATCGTGGAGGAGCGTGCCGCATCATTGGGTCCAGCTGTTGTACCTACGTACCAGATAACTCACCCTCAGTCTACAAAGCAATTGAACACCTCCACAGACTGTCCACAGAGGTCCATCAAGAGCAAGAAGAATGGTCGCTGGGAAGTTGGTTTTGGGACACTATTAAAGGTTGGGGATGAAGGCTGTTTTCATTTATCCTCATACCAATCGTGATACTATGCAAGCTGG
Organism: Triturus cristatus; assembly: GCF_964204655.1. Taxonomy (NCBI): domain Eukaryota; kingdom Metazoa; phylum Chordata; class Amphibia; order Caudata; family Salamandridae; genus Triturus; species Triturus cristatus. Next base: position 129,710,174 of record NC_140584.1, on the reverse strand, counting down.
CGAGATATGTTAAAAGGGAGGACTGTGGAAATTTAGCTTGCAAACTGAACATTATCTGCGCCATCTTGCCTCTCCCCAGCGCCATGCACAGCGAATGCACGGCCGCCATTTTAGGCACCCCACTCTCTCCCCGCTCATCACGATCACCAGCGCTTCCCCTTGGCGCTGCGAACATCCCCCCGCGCGCCGGCCACCCCCGCTCTCTCATACACGGGTCATAAACCCTCTCCTTCAGCGCGACCCTGCTACGGAACCACATCCGACCGACATCCCATACATGGTCATGCCGCACCTTTGATAACCCCCTTCCTCTGCGCCCCATTGTCCGAACTGGTCCCAGGCCATCACCTAGCCCTGCGGATGCAGTTTATTGCCCCTACTGTAAGGGAAACACCCCACATCAAAGGGATTACAGTGGATCAAAGCCCCTACCCCCTGAGACCCGGCCGGCCGCACACACCCCCGGGAATTGGCGGAATTCCCTGCTGCGCGATAGCCATCTCCCACTGCGGGTAGGGTGGGAACCTCTACTGTAACTATGTGTGGGATCGGATCTGAGCCGGGGCTTCAGGGGATGTTCTTTCATGCATCAAGAGAATCTCAAGAATGTACTATGTGTAATAAAGCAATAAACCGGTGTATAAGAGACCAGGTCTCAGAGATGCGGTTAGAGCACCTCGTGACGATACCTTGCTGTCTGATCTGATGTGTTCTGCTCCGACGGAATAAAACTTTGTTTCCTGCCTTCCAGTCTCCGGCGCCTGCCTCTTTCATTGGTAAATTATCGAGTGGTATGAGAGGCGATTACCGCCGGGCAAATACTTGAAAGGTTATCGACTGAAACTGCCGCTACCATTTAACACAGCAACATCAGACTATCAGGGATGGAGGAATGATTGTTGCAGTGGCATTGATCAGAGAAAATCAAGATAAAGGGGAAAAGAATAAAATTACCTTTAGCAATAGCTGTCAGTAACAAGGGGCAAGAACGTAGAAATAGCAAATCTCCCGTAGTTGAGTTATAAGGGGTCTCTGTCTCCTTCTCCTACCTAGAAAAATATAATATAAAGCACACAATAATGTAACACACATTAGTAGGTGTCTGACTCTCTTGGCCAATGGAAACCTTTCATCCGATGGTGTTGTCAAGGTCCTTTGCTTCTCCTCCCGATTCCCATGGTAAACATTCACTGGGGCGAAAGTAAAACAGTGTTGCAAGTACTAGAAACATGGAGGAAAGTTCTCATGAGAAACTTCTTACCTAAGCTAAAAGCTCTGTTCAATGTCCAATTGTGAATACAAAGGCTATTCAGATTTACTGAAACAAATCTATCAATATTGTTCTAGTTAAGCATACATATCAAATATATCTAAATTATTGTTCATTCTAGCAGTATGTTTATTATGAATACACAACAAGTTTCGTTAATAATATGAGATAATCTAATATGATACAATGAGGCTAAGGGAGCATAAGTTTGAAGTCTGTGCATGTTTTAGCATGATGCTGGTGCTAGGCAAAATGTCCTCAAAAAACATCTATTTAGCTATGAGCAAGAGTCGAAAGAAAAGGCTTGGGCCTAGTTGCAGGGGCACATTTAATAATGATAACCCAGTACAAAAACATGTCTTCATGTTATTTTTCATATATGTTTAAAGCAAGCACATTTTCCCTACATTTGATTTACTTATGCATTCTTTAAGCAGAACTAAACTGCATTCTAATGGATTCCTACACATTGGAAAGCAAGCACATTTTTTCCTACCTGTTATTTTTCTATGGGAAAACATTTCTGCATGGATTAAACACATTTTAATGTGCAATTCTAACATGGTCTGCAAGTCGAAATTTGTTTCCTTGCAAATGCATTGAGTAAGGAGCAGGGAACTAAGATAGATAAGAGAGTTATCCAATCATGAGCAACGGGATGATTCAAGGCCCACTTTGTGTAATGTTTTGTGAACAATAGGCGGTAGATTATTGAGATTTTGGTGCATGGCAGTGCAGCAAGTCACCTTGCTGTGGGACATCGAAGGGAAAGGGCAGAAATACGATGTAGCTATGGCATATGACCCATCCTTGCCCCCCTGCACTGGCGCTGTTGCGGCAGCTTAGTGCCAACACAAGCACCATTGCACCATGGAGCAAAGGTACCTGTGATGCATGCAGAATTGTTTTTGTGCAGGAAGGGGCACCTTCCTTCATAAAAACAACACAGGGAGGCAGGGCCGGACTGGGATCCCAAAGCAGTCCTGGCAATTTTGTCAGATCAGCCCCCTGGGGGACAAGTGTGAAGCACTGCTGCTTTTGTTACCGGGGGCCGATATTGCAGTACTGCTGCAAAACTGGCCCCCGTAACAAAACTGGCCATCACCACTCCAAAACCACCCCCCAGCCTTCCAGCCCCCTGGGGAAAAAGCCAGTCTGCCCTTGCTTGGAGGCTTTTTCCTTTCCCTGTGTGGGCTGCAGCACACACTGAAAAAGGAAGAAATGAGGAGAAATAGTGAGATCTCGTGGTTGTACTTCCCCTGGTTAGGCGTAAGGTTTTGCTGCATTCTCAGGTTTACAAGGTCTTGTAAATCTGGGGATGTGTCAAAATCTACAGGTATTGCGTGGAAACACCATCACAACGCCCATGGCATGCCTTCTTAGCACAAAGTAAGGCAACGCAGCAATTTGTGCTGCCTTGCCTTACTCCATATTTATGATGTCATTCAAAGCTACGCAAAGTAGCTTTGTGTGGCTTCATAAATATGAATTAGTAGTTTGTGCCACCTTTGCGTCACAAAAAGAGATGCAAAGGTGGCAAAAGGGCCTTGTAAATATGGGCCCAGGTCTTTAACCTATCATGGAAACATAACTAAGGACAACCAAAAGACTTCTTGAAATACATACTCTAATTGGCATCTTACCATATGCATTCCAAAACAGAAAATTAATCACTTTACTGTGTCTTCCATTGTTTTTCTCCTCTGACTTCCCTGAAGTTGATCTTTATCAGCAGTAGTATTTGTCCCTTTTTGCTTAAAATTAAACAGTTAGCCAAATATTTGGGAGGGTGGTCTTAGGACCAAAAGGAGAGGAATAAGAATAAAGGTAACAAAGTTTAAGGCTTACTTGGTGCAAACAGAGGGAATGCTATAATTAGCCCCCGGTGTACCTCGCCCCTTGCTCTGAAGCCAAAGATGAACTGCCGGGAGAGACAGTAGTCCTAGGCAAGAAACAAACTGACAAGAGAGTAACAAAGCAGGTAACCACAAAAACGTACGTAAGGAAAGTAGAAGACTGAAGGGAACCAAACAATGGCAAAAAACAGCGAAGGTAAGGGATTGAATAAGCTGAGTGCAATTTGAAACAAATAGTGAAGATTCACAACAGCCGCACTTGCCATTCATGTGAAGTCTGTACAGGGAGGGTTTACATACCTGAGGCCTCATATAATATATTTTGATGCATGGCAAAGCAGCAAGCCTTCCTGCTGTGCTGCCGTGCGTCACAATAAAAGGGCAGGAATGATCCATATCTACAAGTTGCGGTGCATTCCTGTCCTTCTATCCTGCGCTGGCGCGCATAGTGCAGCCGTGCACCAATGCAGACACCCTTGCGCCATGGTGCAAGGGTGCATTTGTTGTAGGGATGATTGTTTATGTGCAGGAAGGGACTCCTTCTTGCACATAAACACTCATTAAAGGTGATTTGCTCCTTCTATGTGTGCTGCAAAATTCAGCACACATAAAAAGAGCACAAAAAAATAAAAAATAAAAGTATTTCTCCTCAGTGCACTACTCCTAGGCACAGGATTCTGATGCATTCCTTGGTTTACAACACTTTGTAAATCTGGGAATGTGTCAGGCTCCATGGATGTTATGTGAGAACACCCACAGCAACACCCATGGAATGCCCCTTTGAAGCAGAGTAATACCTGAAAGGGGCCAATAGTTACATGGCCAAGAAAAGTCAAGCAGGGTGCCTTTACATAGCCTTGTAAATATGGGCAGGGTGGGCTCATCCATTTTCCAGGGAGCACTTTGATGATGATCTAACCCTAATGGGAGAATACGTATTAAAAATATTTCTTGGTTACCTCAAATTCTCTTTATTGTGGGTACCAATGGTATGGTTAAAAATGCAACAAATTAGAATATTGGGCCAATTCAGGGGAGGGTTACTATTCCTACACCCTAGAGTTAATTCAAGATTTTTCGCCCCTTATCATGGCCCTCATCGTGTCTCGTACTTTCATCAGGGCTGGTTGTGAATCTCTATTTTTTTAATGTTATTGTCTCCTTTTATTTTGTCGAGTCGGCCATTTGTTGGTTGTCACAAATATAGGATATAGACATACATACAGGAAAATGTGAGGCTGGCTTCTTTCCTGGGCTTCTGGTAAAGAGGTGTGCCATTGTGCCTTGCAGCAGGATCATTATGGAATCATAGGACAAGGACACCACGCTTATGTGAAAAGATAAAAACAAGACAATACAGAAATGTATTAGCTCCGAATATTCTGAGTGATTTTCTAAGGGATGTGTAGACTTAACTTATACTCATGGTGCATGCCATATCATGCATAATTCATGTGCGATAGATAGTACTATAGTGTCTTTTTATAGCTTGTTGCTTGGTCAGAAAAAACCTATTCGGAAGCATGTGCATTAATGCATTGTGCATGCTTCTTGTTGCAGAAGGGAAAGGAAAACCTCCCTTTGAAAACTTCTATTAATCCACTTTTTTCCAGTACACAGCATATAAAAACATGCAAATGAATAACGTGAAGAATATTGTTATAAAGAGGTGTTCCCCAGTCATCCTGTCAATATAGTCTGCATGGCGTAATCTTAGCTTCCAATGTTTGTATGGTTCTTACCCTCCAGGTGTCTCCAATCACCATATAAGGGCAGGTGGGACATGTCCCTGTAGTCACAACCTGGTAAGAATCAGATTAGGTTAGTTAATATTGCCTATTTCCACCTACCAACCAAATATGAAGGAAAAAAAGGGAGAACTCCATCTCACCACTCCAAGGGTTGTGTGTCGCTGAAAACCTATACTTCCACCGGAAACACCCATGCCAGTAAAATGCTGCTGCTGAGCCGATTTTTAAAAAGCTGCATATCTGAGCCATAAGGACATAGTGGGTGGGGCCACATCCCCATTGCGCGTGATGGCATTCCTCAACATAATAACACTCAGAGTTTCAGGAGTTGTTGTCTGAGCCAGTATTTGAAAAGCCGTAACTCTGAGCTTCAGGACACCGTGGGTTGACTTGTGTTCCCGTTGTATGTGAATATTCTACTACATCAAGATTGCACTCAGAGTATCGGGAGTAGTGGTCCCCAAATTGTGGTGTATTCTGAGTGCAAGGGGATGGGGGTTGGGCCCCTTCCCTACATCGCATGTTTACTTCACAACAAAAAGATAGTTAGCAAATAATTTGGAAATTGTAATACACTATCGTTGATTAACTTGTGACGCTACACCCTCTTGGAGGATTATGGACATTGGCGTCATATTCATTCTGGAATATTCCCGGATATCCTGAAAAATATGCAAACATATATCTGAAGTTGTTCGGAATGTGTCCAGAGGAGGTAGGGTGGATAGGTCGCAAATGCTGTGAAATATGGTGCCCCTACATATGATGAGAGAACTGCATGGGCGATGGTAAAATTTGATAAATGGCCCTTTGAGTGGCCCTAAGTGAAAGGTGTTCTTCTTTACTGTGAGCGCCTTGCTAGGTGATTCACTGTAGTTGTACAGCATGTTTTCCAACTTTACCAGTACTGCTGGATGTATTAGAACCTGGGGGTAAGATGCAGTTGAAGGTTCTGGGCAGACAACACCTTGCACAGGAATTCCCTTGGTTGTGTGGAGTCACAGTGTCCCTAAATGGGTTGTTTATTGGTTAGTTAATGTATTGATGAGATTCCATGGAATCATCAATGATATCCTGCCTATGTTTGGTTAAACTGTCTACCCATCGTTGCTCCTGGGGTTTGAGTATCTTCAATATATACTGAGTCCTCTTAACTTTCTTTAACACAGTCCATCTTATATTGTTTTCATTAAGACCTTTGGATATGAAATGATTGGTCATACAGGTTGTGTTACTGTGACACCTAGTGGTGCTGTGGTGTTCTATAATTCTCAAGCAAACATTTCTAGTAGTCATTCCAATGTACCTTAGTTTGCACGGACAGATCATCATGTAAATTATGTTGTTGGAATTACAATTAGTGTGATTCCTTTGCTCCCACAGGAAACTGTGGCCGAGGTCATGGGTCTTGGTATGTGTCATGTGGGGACATACTGTACATTAACCACATGGGAAATGTCCTTTGACTGGAGGGAGATTCCAAAGTGTGTTCTGTTCTCCCTTAGGAATAGCTTTAGTTCTTTTGTTCACTAATATATTTCTTATACTCGTATTCTTTTGAAGGAAAAGGGGGTCCTTCTAACAAAAGGGCTTTGCTGGTTAGGATGCCCCAATTTTTGTTTATGATCCTCTTCATTCTGTCAGAAACATTAGTGTATTTAGTTACACATGCCACCTGTGTTTTTGTTATTCCGTACTCTATCCATTAGGTGACTATCCCTAACGCAGGATCTGGCATGTTTTTCTGCCTTTCGTATCAGTTTTGTAGAATAGTTTATTTAGTTTATTAGTTAACACTTTTGCCTCTAATTTAAAGTCTTGGAGGTCGGAATAATTCCTTCTAATGCGTGAGAATTGTCCAATCGGTAGATTTTCTCTAAGTGCACTAGGATGTGCACTATTGAATCTCAAGAGGCTATTTCTGTCCTTGGGTTTCATGAAGGACGTGATAGTCAGAGTCCATTCTGAGGCTCGTATAAGGAGGTTAAGGAAAGGCATTCAAGGTTATTGTGTGTCTTAGTGAAGTTGAGGATTCATTTGTGAAATTTAGCCAGTTAAGAAATGCTTCAGCTCTTTATGATATTCCTTGGAATATAATGAGGACATCATCTATTTAAAGTCTCCATAACCTTATTTTCCTATGAAAAGGTTTGTTTTCCTAGATGTGATTCATTTCAAATATATGGACATAGAGACTCACTATGCTGTGAGCAAAGGTGCTTCTCATGGAAGTACCATGTCTCTGTTCATAGATAATGCCCTCAAATCGAAGTAGTTCTTTTTCAAAGCCAATTCAGCTAGTGAGAATATAGAATCTGTAGGTGTGGCCCATTTCCATTGTTGCTTTCTCAGGAGATCCTCTGTAAGTTCAAGACTCTCATCATGGGGTGTACGGGGCTTCTACATATAGTCCAATGAGCAATTTATTTTCTGGGTTGTAGCTAATGCCATTTAGAATGTTTCATAGGTGTTTGGTATCCTTAATGTGTGAAGACATTTTAGTCACTAATGGCCACAGGGACCAATTAACAAAAATGGAGAGGGGTTTTAATATTGAACCTATCACCAATACCATGGGGCGTCCAGGGACCGGAGTTCTGTTTTTGTGGGTTTTATGTACAGTGTAACCTTGGGTTGCTTACTAGTCAGAAAAGCTGCTTCTTTTTCGGTGACCCATTTTTCTTCTGTTACTTCATGCACCAGGTTTTTAATTTATGATTGTAAAGATCTTGTTGGGTCTGAGTTGAGGATTTTGTGGTTTCTACTGTCCAATAGTATTCTATGCTTTGGATCACTATGGCCTCTCCTTTGTCTGCTAATCTGATAACAATATCCTTCCTATATCTTAAATCAGTAAGGGCCTTTTGTTCTTTGGTGTTAAGATTATGGAAGTGAATATCGTCGACATCCAGGGATTCGATCTCCTTCATGACAGCTTGTTTGGAAGCCTGGAGATGCAGCAAAGTCAGGCTAATCCTAATTATAAACACAGTGAAGCATCTTTCTGACGCTATGGCCATCAAGATCAAAACTAGTGAGGATTTTTTGAATGCACAGCTCCAGATAAGAGTATATAAGAAGAAACTTGATGAAGTAAACAAAGAATTCTTGAGGTACAAAGGCTAATACATTTCTGGATTGTCTGATTTTATCTTTTCATATATACATGTTTTACTTGTCCTATGGTTCCATAATGATCCTGCAGCAAGGCACAATGGCATGCATCTTTACTAGAGGCTCAGGAAAGTAGGCCAGCCTCACATTTCCCTGTATGTTTGTCTATATCCTCTATTTGTGACAACCAACCAATGACAGAGTCGACAAAGTATAATGTAACAATAACATTAACCATCATGACCAGCCCTGATGAAAGCCAGGGAACCCATGAGGGCCGTGATAAAGGACTGAAACATATCAACTTAGTTCTGGGGTATAGGGATAGTAAAACTCCCCCTAATAATCCGATTTTAAATTTTTTAGCATTTTTAACCATACCAGTGGAACTCAAAATATAGGGAAACTGGGGTAACCATGAGGTGTTTTTATTATGTAATCTCCGTGTTAGGATCAGACGATTACCCAAAGTGCTCCCTGGAAAATGGCTGAGCCAACCCTGGTTTATAGGGACCAAAGCTTGACCCGATGATAAAGCATGAAACCAATTGTGTGCGTGAGAGTCCAAAATAATATTAATTATTATTTCCTCTGGAGCAACGGGACAGGATCGTCACTTTTTAATTGAATATAGGGTATTAGAATAAAATGTGTAAGAGTGATTCGTAAGGGTTACAATATCCAAAGGCCCCAGAATCTTTTGTGACCTAGTAGCATATAAGTAGCATCGCAAATTGCATTCCCATTATCAAAAGAGTTAGTGTGCCAATTATACATCCCCTTTTTGTGAATGGAAATAGCACTTTTGACCCATTGCTCCTAAAGCAACCCTTTTGTCATAGTAAACTTTAATTACCCTCAGCCCTACACACAGAAAAGGGGTTGATAAGTGGAAACGGCAACAAGGGGGGCATGGCCGAATATGCTGCAAGATGGACACAAGACTTTGAGAGTCCCCAGACCATCTTGTGTCACATGGGGGTGGAGGTGACACCTGCTGCCACCGCTTAGTGCTGAGAACATGCATGACAGCTGGAACTGTTGATTGAGCTGCTGGTGTGGCTTGATGAGGAGAAAAGAGAGAGCATGGAGCCTGAAGGCCTGAGCGGACAAGATGGCACTCAGAAGCAGCTACTGCAGTATCTGTGGCCTTATGTGTGCTTGGTGGTTGAAAGGCCACAGGAAAGGACCAAGGTGGCCTAAGGCCCTCCTTGGGGGCTGGGGATGGGTATCCGTAGCCCGTTTGGATGAGTCCACAGAGAGGGAGACGGAGGACTGGTGTCCCATGTGATGCCTGGAGGGCTAAGCCACTGCACTTAGGAGGACACCAATGCAGTTGCAGCCCAGAAACAGGGCTGTGGAGTGGCTGCACAGGACAATAGGTGGACACTCCCTGCCAAGGAGAACGCTGAGAGGGAAGGGGAGCATGGACCCCAGTGTGAATGGGGGTTTGGCAAGTTGTTCTCCTGGAACCCCTTTGTTGGACACTTGCTTGCAGGGGTGAGTGGGTACAACCTTGTGAACCAGTGCTGTCGCAAGTGCCTGGTACACTGGCAGCTGAGAGTGACAGTGTGGCATACAGAGGCCTGGGTCAACAGGGGAGGTCCCCTTTTTTGGGGCATGGAGGTGCAAAGCTGTGGCTGGGAGACAGGTAGTATAAATTGATCAAAGACCCACTGAGTGAGGTGGCTGGGTTGTCCTGAGGTGCGAGCAAGGCTGTGCACCAGGAGGTCCTCAATTCAGCAAAAAGGTGCACAGTCATTAGAGCAGGACAGGCCCATCTCACTCAACCAAGGATGCTCCATTGTTCTGGCAATAGGAGACTGGAGGTGCCTAACCTCCGCACAAGGACAGGCTGGACCAAGGGGCACCAGGCTCATATCACAATTTGGAATCCCCTGATAAGTTGGATGACATACTTAGCACTGTCAACACTACCTGGCAAGACTGATAAGGTCTCCATTGACTTAAATGTCCTCCGAGATGACCACTGGAATTTGCCAGATAAAGTTAAACATAACACAGACGTCCTCGTAGGCGCACAGCCACAGGTGAAAGGGCTGCAGGAGCAGGTGCACACCCTCACAAAATGAGTGGAGATGCTGACCTGGAGGGCTAACGACACAGAGAAATGCAGAGGGGGTGGACATTTTCACTTACCTGGAGTAAGAGCTGATGAAGGAGGTGGCCCTACAGGTACTATCGCAATTTTTAGCACTTGAACAAGCACACAGGGTGTAAGCACTTCCCCTTTTGCACACACACTGCCTAGACCGGTGGTGGTGAGGCTGTTACACTATGGTGACAAAGAATTTGTCATGCAGAGGATGCTCAAACTTGACCTCATAAAGGTGGATGGAGCTACAGTTGCCATATTCCCCGACTACACTATGGTAGTGAATAAAATATAGACCTCATTTATGGTGGTCAAGAAAGTGCTACGGGAAGCCTGGGTCCAATGTGCACTCCTCCTCCCAGCCCACCTCAAGATCATGATGGGTGAGTGTCCTGAATCTTTGGTGAACCAGAGACTGCCTGGAACTGGATTAAGAAACACAAGACGAATATGGACACTAAACCTTGGAGTAGATCACTGCTCCCAAAACACCAGCGGGGAAAGAGGAGGGGGTGGAATAGGCTGTTCAACCCACCAGCACTCAAACAGCGAAGGAGAGAGCAATTCCAATAGACACTGAGTCCACCCTGATGAACACCAGACCAACTCGACACCTGAGTCAATTGACTCAGAGAGTGCTTTTGGGACTCTCTGTCAAGGACCAAATATGAAGCCTCAAACAGCAGATGACCTGTGAAATCCCCGGGGCTCCTGACAGACACAGTGGCATTGAGAGCGGTAGGTGCTCACGGATCATGGAGATGGATAACGGAGGAACGGACATTCTCCTGGCACCTATGACTGCTGGCATACCCTGAGACCTGACCACGGGGACTACTGGACTACTATGATAATGGGAGCCATGGCAGCCACCCCTCGGAAACCACTGTCGCTGGACTGGCATTGGGGTTTTAAATTTCACTAATACTTGTTTTGTACTGGTTTGGCTGACTGGCTATTGTCAACTCAGCCTAGGGAGGGGAAGTTGGGGTTAACTATTATATATTTGCCCAAGCCTGATTATCTCAGGAGGTGTTGAAACATCCTAGGGTCACTGTGAGGGAGGGAGGGGCAGGGAACATCCGACTGAAGAGGAGGAGAGCAGGTGAGCCACACCTTGGGGATGAATGGGAGTAGGAAGGGGATACACATCTTAGACACAATGCAGACCAGGTCCACTTAATATACCTTCCTAATTGGGAATGTAGGGGGGATGGGCTCTATCTCTAAACGTTTTGCATATCTGAAATGCAGGGGCACATACATAGCCTTCCTGCAGGAGACACACATGGTGGGTTATCAGATTACTGCCCTACTGCACCAATGGAGTGGTCAGATATTTGCAACAATCTACTCAGCATTCTGCATGTGGGCCATGATATGGGCAAGGTCAGGTATACCATTCATGGCTACTAGCTGCTTTGACAAGAAGGGCTCTACGCCATTCTCTCTCGGGAACTAGACAGCTTATGACTGGTGATGGGCAGTATCGGAAAAATGATTACCGCACCTGGCGCCACCAGCGCTAAAGGCGGCCCGGAATACAGTTGTATGTTTAAGAAAAATACACAATAAAAATATTGTTTAAAAAAATTGGGAAATGCAGAAAAGGCATTTTCTCTAGATTGGAGAAAATGGGGGACAGGAAGGTTAGGCTGTTGCTGGCCAGTGGCGGTCAACAAAGAGGGTTGGTGCAGGTCAAAAAGGCTGAAATGTTGCTGCTGCTGTTGCAGTTTTCTAAACCCAAACTGAGACTGGCACCACTCACAATGCCACACAACACTATCTCTTCCTGAAGAAGCTATACAACCTGCTGACGCATCATAGAAGCCATGGCTTGATCAACAGCTTACCTGAAACCACACCGCCACCAGGGTAGCTGGGCCTAAATGTGATGTCCTCTATTCTTGGGCGTATGCTTTGCAAAGTCCCGGGACCTGGACAGCTGTAATAAACACTAGCATGCCAGCTGAAGGAAGCACACACACTTCCCCAAACACAACCTTTATTTAGTGGAGCATAATGCTCATATGTGAGTGAAAAATGCATAGAAGTTTGGTGCCAATGAAACCCTTCCTGATACATCATAAATTAACATCATATCTGAATATCTTTAGTAGCATCACTGTCTTGATTCCAAACCATTGCCCATCAATCTGAAAATAATTAAATGTTGTTCGTACCTAAATTGCTCTCTACCCTTATTAGAAGTTCACCTTTATTACCAACCTGGTCCCTGGGACTGAAGACACCCCACTGTCCATACAAGGCAATCATAATACATTATAACTGTTGTAGTTCCAATAGTTGAAGTAACTTCAGTAAGCAATGACTGTACACATGAAATGGTACCAGGCATGATTATGTCCTGAAGTAAGGATGACTATGACCTTCCTGTCACATGACTTCCTCAGTAAACGCTTCACAACAAACACCAGTGATGTATCTACACAAAATGTGTTCCAAGCATAGAGAAATGAATGTCATCAAGGTGTGTTCACCTTGAGTTCTGGCTTGGGAAGGAGCTCCCATGCCTAATGTCAAACTCCATGTGAGCTAGTTGCCCACACTGTAAGGTGTCATATCATGATAAGTGCTTGATTAGGTATATATAGAAGAGTATTGAATACTGTCCATGATCTGGATATAGATTTGGATCAAGCAGTAATTTCTGAATTTATTGATCCATTTATATTGTATACTATTTCTTCAGATATACCTCTGAAATTGTTATCAAGGCAAGGGTGATGGTACAGTGTGCATGTTAGAGTCGGATTTAGTTTCTGTTTTATGAGGGGCTGTTTTCCATATTGCCCAGAGACATTGGAGATGATGCACAAGAGCATTTGAGCACAGACAGAAGTACTATAGAAGGACAGTTTCAGGTACTCATATACGCCTCTGTGAATCACCCCGAAACGTCCAGCTACTTATTAGTAACAGTACAAACAGGGCCTATTTTTTATTTGTACTAATTGTGTATCAATATTCGTAAATATTCCCATTTTACCCTACTATAATGTTTTTTGGTCTATTCACAAAGGCATATAAGACTACACAAGAGACATAACAAGCAATTTAGTCTTTTATGTGGTTGGACAGAACATTTGGCAGACCACTGTCTCTTAAGATCTAAATCTACATTTACCTGCACTCTTTGTAGGAGTTATACTTGGCACCCTTTAAGTAAAGTTGTGGAGTATGAAGTATAAAAACATCCAACGTAGGGCAAAAAGATCAGTAGCAAATGTAGGGTCTTGTCTGAAATTGAACAGGCCATCTGTCTCATGCCTCAAAACGTTTTGGCTTCTTTTGGTGTGAAAGGGCCTTTCTTCTGCTCATCCTTTATCAGACTCTCATTTCCGATGGATTGTTGGATAAACCACCAAACTTCCCTTTGTAAGTAATCAATCACATAAGTAATACCCTCGATCATCTAATTTACCAGGGAAAATGAGTTGTCAGCTAATCATAAATATAATCAACTTGTTGAAGTCCAGCCGAGCATTTGGCCAGATGGCACCCCAATGCAGTTATAAAAATATGTCCCACACAGTAGGATAGAATATATCATCACTTGCCATATTTTAAAAATTGGGGTTTCGCCGAGGTCATGGACTAGCTTATTTTAGTTAATACCAGCACTAAGCCCCCAGAACATTTGCATTCACATAATATGTTCTATTATATGCTGACAACATAGGGCCTCATTTACAAGATTTTGATGCAGAGCAACGCAATAGGTCACTTTGCTGCACTGCCCTGCATCAAACGAAAAGGGCAGGAATGTGCCATATCTATGAGATATGGCACATTCCTGTCCTCTTTCACTGTGCTGGTGCACAAATGGCTGCCTTGAGCCAACACAGGCAATCCCCCTTGCACCATGTTGCAAGGGTGTCTGCATTGATGGAATGATTGGTTTTGAGCAGGAAAGGTCCCATTCCTGCACAAAAACAATCAATGGAGGTGTTTTCCTTTTTTTTATGTGTCCTGCAGAATGCAGCACAAATAGAAAGAGGAAACAACTAGGAGTTATTTATCCTCGCTACACCACCCCTGGGGAGACGCACATTTTTGACGCATTCCCAGATTTATAGTATGCTGCAAATCTGGGAATGTGTCAAAACCCACCACAATGCCCATGGTACACCTCCCTGATGCAGTGTGAGGCAGCGCAGTGACTTGCACTCTGTTGCCTTACACCATATCTGTGAGGCCATGAAAAGCCACAAAGGGTGGCTTTGCGTGGCCTAACAGATATGATGAAGAGGCCTGCACCACTGGTGCGGCATTAAATGTGACGCTCCGGTGGCCAAGGCCTCTTATAAATGAGGCTCTTAGTTTTCTAGAGTTTTTTTTATAGTTAGAACTAGGATTCAATTTAAAACTGCAGCTCGATTGCGTAGTTAGTTACAACAAGACTAACATATTAATTATCTATGTAGCCAAGACTCAAGTTCTGGGGCAATAGGAGTTTGTGCCACTTTGTGTGCCCCCGGAGCACTTTGGTATTACAGAAGCGGCCGCAGATAGTTGTGCAGACCCTTCTGTAATACTAATAACACTGGTGCACATAAACAGCTATTGCTATCTTCAGAGGGCATTCCTTCATTTGCATGGGGTGTGCCCTATGCAAATGAGGAAATCTATTTACCTCTGCACCCATTCCGTACTACAGACGTGCGTGCAGAGGCAAAGAAGCTCTGAGGAGGTGCATTGACAGTGCATCATCTAAAAAGTGGCGCACTGTCAGTGCACCCCCTGATTGCAACTCTCTGCAGGGGGTAATGGGTGTCCAAATGGTCCCCCCACATAACCCTTTTGCAGGCAGGTACAGTCACTCACTGCACCCACCTGCAAGGGGGTCTCTAATTTCCTTTAAAAGTGCAGACAGGTGGAGCCTACACTGTGGAAACGTGGAGCGGCTTCAAAGCAGTCGCTCCGTTTTTCTCCTGAATGTGCTGCCCTAGGGCAGCGCAAGTTAGCGGCTGCCCTGGAGACAGTGCATTCATCAGAATATGACACATTTTCCATTGTTTGCGCGGGGCCTGGCGCAAACAACTAAAATGTGCCTTTTGTGTAATACCGCCCCTGGTGTTTCTTTGCCACAAAATTCCCTGTTCAGCATTAAACAATCAAAAATATCAGAAACTATTCACAGCCAAAAATATTGGAAACTATTCACAGCCAAAAATATTGGAAACTATTCACAGCCAATTTTTTAAATTGAGAAATGTGCTGCAATAAATCAGTAGCTATAATAAATGAACTTATCAAATGTAATAAGATCTACAGAGACACTTCCCCTGTTCCATTAATTGTAACAAGAAAGAGAGGAAATATTGCCCCATCAACCCTCTGTGATCAACCAGCTACATCTCTGGAGTGTAATTTTAATTTGAAGATGCTTGAGGATAAATGCTGAAAGAAAAGATTGGGCATCCATTATTGTTTTGTAGATTGATGGTGTGAAGCATGGACATGAAGCAAACATTTACAGTGGACTTGAGTCTCTGCCAAGGATGATAGCATTACTATTACAATTACTATTACTATTATTACTATTACTATTACCACTCCTGAGGCTGTTAGCCTTATTGAACATATGCTGCCAAGAGCCGCTAATTGCCTTAATCTCTCATTATGCATCCATGTCACTAGCTTGGCCCATCATTGCAGGGCATGCAATTTACAGCAGTTACTGCCCCAAGCAGAGGGAAGTCATGCTCCATTGTTTTTCTACATTCTATCTTCATTAAAAGTCTGAAATTGGAACATGAAAGCAGTTATAGACAAACGACTTGTCTGTCTACCAGCAATATTTTGGGTTGCGAGTCAGGGGGCCGCAGCAGCTTGTGCGTCCCCTTCTATAATACTGAAAGCGCTGGTGCACATACAGCGCTAGCGCTTCCTCAAGAGGGCGTTCCCTCATTTGCATGGGGGCGTGGCCCCATGCAAATGTGGGAATCCCTTTTTTCTCTGCACCCGCGCTGTATTACAAACACGGGCACAGAGACAAAGAAGCTTTCGGGAGGTGCACTGACAATGTGCCACCTAAAAGGTGGTGCACTGTCAGTGTGCCCCCTGATTACAGTCCTCTGGAGGAGAGAAAGGGGGCCCCTTGAACCCCCAGACATCCTCTTGCAGGATGGTGCAGTTACTCACTCCATCTGCCTGCAAGGACATCTCTAATCCTCTTTACCCCGGGTACTGTCTGCACTGTGAAAACACAGAGAGGCTCCAAAGCAGCCGCTCCGTTTTTCACATGAATGTGCTGCCCCCACTGCAGCGCAAGTTTGCGGCTGCCCTGGTGCCAGCGCATTCACCTTAATATGGTGCATTTTTCTTGATTGCGCCGCACGCACTTTTTAAAAGACGCGCCCGGCGCAATCAAGGAAATGCAGCCCCAGGAAGCAGTGGCGGTCCGTCCATTGGGGGCGTTGGGGCGTTGCCCCCCTGCCCGCGCCTCGCACCCGCAGCTTCCTCTGTGAGGGAGAACTGTCAGTCAGTATGACGTTGGACCGCCCACCCCCTTCAAAGTCTGAAGGGGGTGGGCGGTCTGGCGTCATGTTGACTGACAGGCAGCCAGCAGCACACAAGTGCGCATGAGTGGGTACGGAGGGCGAATTTTGCACCGTGCCCAGTCATGCGCACTAGTGTTTCCCGAGTCTGGCGCATGCCCATTAGGAGAGCGAGGTTGAGCCAAGGCTCAAACCTCGGTCTCCTAATGGGTAGGCGGGCGGAGCGTAAGCCTGCTCTAAGCCAATCCCGGTGCTGCTCCAGCACCAGGATTGGCTGAGAGGCGTCTTGCAAGCCAGCACTGATGGGCTGTTCGTTCCAGTGAGTGAGTTGGTGCCAGAAGTAACGTACCTGAGGCGGCGCGGACCCGGACCTGCTCAGGACAGGTGGGATTTTATTTAAACCCCCCCCGCGCGACACCCCCCCCCTCGCGCGACACCCTGCGCGACAACCCCCCTCTCCCCTGCGCGACACCCCCCCCACGACACTGGCGCTTGATGTCTACAGGTGTCTCCAAGATAAAACTAAGGATATTTGAAAGGGTTCAATGCCAGACAAATTGACTTTTTTGATTACATGCATGGCATAGTTACTTAAAGAGGTTTCATCCAAAGCTCATCCATTACTCTATGGTAGGCGACATTCACATTTTCCTTCCGCCCACTCCAGTATACATTAATGGGTAGTTACATTCAGTGCCAAGAGGTTCTATGGTAATGCGTGTGTTTTTCCCAACCCAAAAACGTTTCTACGTGTAGCAAATGATTGTTTGGATTGATCAGGGCCTGGGTTATTCTCAAAAAAAAAAACAAGAATTGTAATTTTTTTAAAGCTAGTTGGTGCTTATGGAAGAAGATCTGGTAAGGTCACATTAGAAATAGGTAAACTTTTTACTAACAGATAAGTTCAATATTGTTTTATGAATTAGTTACTGAGGACACAGAAACGAAGGCCAATTGCCTTAGGTAAAATCAATTAATTGAATGTACAATTTGAGAAGGGCATTTACAACTAACTATTTTGCTGCTTAATGATGTATACGATTGTCTTCACATCACGTTTATGTGCAAAAGGGTGAATGTTATATGTATGTGTTATTAATTTGTATACTTTTGGTAGTAGTAAAATAATTGTCGCTTTATATTCTATAATCCGAGTTTAAGGAATAACCGGAATACATCCAATACATTTTTTGTGACCTGCACTGATTCTGACAGAATGTGAACCTCAGTTGAACACAGAATGCTAGAGGAGTGCAGCATTAATTGTCTCCAACAAGTGACTGATGGGCACCCAGGCATCTTTCTCTTTGTTAGGTCTCTGCCTCTGGTGAGGGTGTGCAGGGAAGGGGAATATAGATAACGAGATCGATGGGAGTCAGTTCATGACATGGACGGATGCCTAGAGCGGATAGGGTTCATGGAAAAGTGACCGGGACACAGCTGGGGTGGACAGGACTGGACAGCACACCTTAGAAAAGCATAGCAAGGAGAGAGCACTGGATGAGGAAAGCACAAGAGCCCATGATAAAAAAAACCCATTATTTTGTAGTAATATCATGCACATTTCTTTAAAGCAGGATGGTAGAGTGCAGGAAGGGACAGCACAGGAAGGGTGGCAACGAGGTCAAGGTGGCTGGGAGCGATGGGGAGAAGCCCACAATGGGAGAGAGCACAGGCAGAGGCTGATAGCATCAGGGGAAGGAGCATAGGCTGTGGCATCAGCCCAGAACGGCAGAGCCACGCAGTGTGTGAGACTGGAGCGCAGGATAGGACAGGACACAAGAGTGCAGCATGTGGCAGTGCAGAACAAGAAAAGGCAACTCATGAGAGCAGAGGAAGGAAACCCCCACCATGATGAGGATGAAGGTGTTGGGCCTCCAACTCCCGCAGTTGATGTGATTATTTCAAAAAGTTCTTTATCTAATGTGTTTTAATCATTTTGAGACTTTTTACTTTGCTCTAAGTGCTCCAGTATGAGCCCACTGCAACCTGAACTCCTAAAGAAACATTTGTTTTGTATAGATGAATATTTTGTCAGATAAGCAAATACATATTTATGATATTTATGTGTTGTGCGTGGGTTTGTGTCTGTGGGTTCACACATACATATTTATTGTACGAGCAGAAACGTTACTGAATATATCTACATATGTTTTTGTCCACAAAGCACATGAATAACGGCGTCTTGTGTCACATGCTCTGTTCATTAGGAGACCTACTGCCGTTAGGTTAGTGGATGTTCTTTGCTTTTTAATGAACCCTGTCTGGTTCTTTGGCAGCCTTTTTGCCTCTGTCGCCCACTCCTGTAGATCTTGCATTAGTAACGTTGACAAAAATTAGAGGTCCACATTGAGAAGTGATATCAACCTGTAGTTACTAAGGGATTTGGCTAACCCGCTCTTGAAGATGCGATGGATCACTGAGCCCCTCCAGCTTTCCAGTATGCTTTCCGTCACCAGTATTAGCTTGAAAATCAAATTCAAGAAACTAGTCCAGGTAGTGTCGCTGTGCAGTTCGTTTCTGGGTTCACCGGATCCTGTGTGCTTATGCTATGATCGAAATGATGATATTATTTTATTGTCCAATAAATGTGCCGCATGGCGTGTTAATCTTTTGCATCCTCCCCGTTCGATGAGATGTTGCGGTTTCTACATGTTTTTATATTTTTGAGAACCACAAATCTTTCCATTCAATATAAACGCATGTATGTAAGCCTGAAACTGCAAAGTAGATAACTATGCATCAGGGCTAATTATTTAACATTTCAGAGGTTTGGTGAGTTGAAAAAGCATCTTGTGGGTATATAGTTCCGCCACAGTGACTTTTGGTGCCTACATAGTGACCATCCAGGGCAGAGATTTTTTTGTTGTTGCAGTTTCTATAGCCCAATCTCGACACAAAGGTATGTATTGGAGCAATTTACATGAGCAACAGTTGAATTGCACAAGCACGTTCATGTTGTTTTATACCATGGCATGTGGAGATTAAGTGATTTGCCCAGACTCACAGGATGTTGAGCTGACACCGAGACTTTAGCCTGGTTCCCTGGATCCAAAGTTGGCAGCTCTGGACATAAACCACATCCTCTCCTGTGGCAGCTCCTTCATTGGGGTGTGGGGTTGTAAAACAAAATTTCTCGGGGTTTGAACCCCCCAAACTCCCCGTAGGTGGTTCAGGCTCGCATGCTCGCTCGCCGCAGTGAAGTACAACAATTGTTTTACGCTCACCACTTTCAAATGTCACCAGCCGCCACTGCCAGGAAGGATGTGTTCTATGTGGCTTACATTATGTTGCTGGTCTGAAACAGGCGTTAATTGCCCTTCTCACGATTTGTATCCTTTGTTTTAGATTCAAGCCCATAATGGTGTGTTGGACAATTAACATATCTTAAATTGTGAGATGATGGAGCCACTTTGTATCCTCTGGGAAACATGAAGGACGTACCCAGAAGTCATAAGTGCTTCCCAGAAACTGATAAAATATAAATATTATATTATCTGCGAGCAACTGTTACAGAAACGTCTACCTTGTAGCTTAAAGACTCAACTGATAGGTGTTTAGTGACCTGCATTGTATTAAGTGACAACACAATGGACAAACTTATAAAAAATAGAAACTATCTACAATGAATTTTCGTGGCACATAGAATTTCAACATGTATCCAAAATGCATAATTAAAATAGAAAATGATTTAATAAGTCATTGCTTCACAGTGAAGAAATAGCCCATATTAGCTACATGACCGATGTACAAAAGTATTTCGCGGTAGCACAGTCCGTGGTTTACACATTTCCAGGCCTTGTGACAGAAAAAATTTACTTTGCAATGTATAAAAGTTACTTTGTGAGTCCGAAAATAATTTCCACCATGCAAAGTAACTTTAGCAAATCGTTTTGAAGAGAAACAAGCATTTGCAATACAATAGGTCTCACATTTTCGAGAGTTTGAGTTATTGGCAATACAACAGCTTAAACTCTGGCAAATGCAAGACGTATTGCATTGCAAATTACTAGCGCCCATGCAGCACTCTAACATTCATGAAGGCCATGCTCCTTTCTTTAGACAAGCCACGTCTAAAGAAAGGGGCTTGTCTGACATTAAAGTGAAACCAGGCGTGGGTGCTTTAAAAAACAAGCCGATCTTTCTAAGTGACCGCCCGATCACGTACTGCCTTACCACAAAAAAGTATCAGTATCATTTAGTAAACAAACCCCCCCCAAAAAACACCACATACCCAGAAAAGGGGAAGGAGGAGGTCAATGAGAGTGGTGCAGGAGCAAAGGAGACACAGACAACAGGCTGCACTGCGCTCCGGAGATAATTGACATGTTAAGAGGCGAATGAACAGAGTTTGGAGCGGCGCAGAAGATAAGAAAGGCGCGGCTCGCCAAACTCTTTATGCTTTTAATAAAAATAAAATATTAAAAAACTAGAGTTTGGGAAACTGCGCCTTTTGCTGGAGTGGGGCAGGGTGGGGCTTACAGAATGCCAAACTGAGTTTGTCGAGCTGAGCTAGCAAAGAAAAGAAACAACGAACGGAGTGCGGCCGCCATAGTAAAAGCGGACTGCAATGCAAAAAAAATACAAATAATTTTGTAAATATGAAGCGGCCGCGATTCCTAATAAAAATATAAGAGCCGCTGAGCTGCAAATAAATACAATTTTAAAAAGTGGACGCTATTATAAATCTGGAGTTCCACGAGTGCACTATAGATAAAGTGAGCAAAGAGTTCTCAAAAGGGCTAATGCAAGATGATAACTTATAACTACCTCCCTGCCTTATGCTGGATTCCGGACTGTGCCTCGGCATTTCTTCTTCGGCCTGAGTCCTGATTGTATCTCGGAATTTCTACCGTTCAACCATGCGCCCACCTTACCCCACCCGGAACTCGAATCGTGTGTGCTACGGTCCAAACTCCTGGTCCATTAAATACCCAGACAAAATGACCAATAATGCAAAAAAGAACTTCAAACAAAGTATTCTAAAACAACACCCGGAAACACTCATTGTAGATAACTACCATGCAGCGACCAACGACAACACGAAAACTAACTTCATTTTCTACACAAATCGCCCGGCTAAATGGAAAAACACCTTCTCTCTTCACCTTCAAGTCGCCAAGTCAGAAAATCATTCCCTATGGTGAAAAAATCTCCAATACCATCTCCCCGATCTTCAAAGGGGAACTCACCATCACCATCTACAGAACTGGAACCATTCTCATACAGGCCACTGACCCGCACCTCACCACTTTTGACCACCACTTCCCCACACTTCTTTCCTCATTAACTCAACTGAGCCATCAAACCATATCTCCCCAACCCACCAACACCCTTACTAATAACGTGGAACTGATCCCATCTCCCTGCCCTAAAGAACCTCTCTCCAACTCATGGACATCCACCATCACTCACTATAATCACACTACCCCTATCATTACTCTCCGAAGCCAAACACCCACAACTATTACATCTTCTGAGCACACCAGGAACAACAAACTCACAATTAACAGACACCACAAGACCGATCTAGATCTTGACAGCTCGGACTCTAACCTCTGCCCTTTCATGACTGAAATCTCCACAGGCACTCTCCGCTCGACCCGTGATAATCTGAACCCTCTCTCACAAACTACCTCTTCCTCCAACACAGACCCTTTTCCCCCAACCCTTACTTCCCTCATGTCCAACGTCATCTCCAATCCAGTGGTCTCTCTCCCCCCTACTACCACTGCACACTCCCCCGCCGATGTCCCACATCCACAGACACAACCGGTCTCCACCGAATACCTCACTGACAACCCCCGTGACATCCCCATGGCCAACGTCATCACCAATCTTTTAAACTCGTTCCCCCCTATTATCACTACACGCTCCCCCTCCGCCATCGCACACCCACATATACAACCTGCCTCCACCGCTAATCTCATTGACATTGCCCGGAAATCTGACTTCTTACCTAGAATTTCTCTCCCTCCTCACTTGGACAGTAGACACTCTACTCCTCCTTTGAACCCCTTGAATGGGAGCATTACTAATCCAGCCCCCTGCGTCAAACCTTTCCCCTCTCCTAACCCCACTGATTCTGTCCAATCCCAAACCCCTGTTCACTGTCCCTCCAAAGACCCAAGTCATTCTCGGCCCCTGCCTAAAACCTTAAACTTCTTCAGCTCAATAGCACAGCAACTGAACAGGATGGAGCTGAAAATTAACTCCCTTGCTGCTGATTTCCCATACTTACAACAAGATCTTCTCAACAGGACCAAGCCGCCGTGCTCCCTCTACCAGGGTAGATTTCCTCCAACCCCACTCAATACCGCTCCCTTGGCCCCTCAGTGCACCCCTCGTCCCTCCAGTCCGTCAGTGAGTCAGGCACTTCGACCCAATCGGGATCGCCAACCCTTTTCGATACCGATACCTGATGAGACCAACGACTCTTACCTCACTTTGAGCCAGACGTCAGCCCCTTTCCCCATCCCTGTTATTATCAGCACTAACAGAATCCCTAAAAATGTCTACTCGCCTAGACCTCCTGCTCAATACTCATCTACTCACCTTACTCCCCCCATCATCGAGGCTCCCCGTCCTCTCTCTTGCATGCTCCTCAATTGCAGATCAGCAGTAATACACACCACAGACATTGCTGAAGCTCTACTCGTTGAAGAAATTGACATCGCTTTCCTCACTGAATCCTGGCTCAATGTCCACTCCACACCCATTCTTGACATTCTCACCCCTCCAGGGTACACCATCATCAGACAAGACAAACCGATCAAAACGGGGGGAGGACTAGCCATCATCCACAAGGTAGGAATACAGATTACCAAACTGAAACCTGCAGAATACCTATCATTTGAATACCTTGGTGTCGAGCTCAATGTCAAGGGAACCTCACCCATCAAATTCCACACCATCTACCATCCTCCTGGAGAGCGTACCCTTTTCCCTGAAGAACTGACAGACCTAATATCACGGTTCTCCTTGACAGACACTAAAGACGTGTTCCTGGATGACCTCAATATCCACTGGAACGACCCAGAAGACTCCACTGCCCAGAACCTATCCAACCTACTTGAAATATATAACCTCAAACAACTCTGCAATAAACCAACTCACATCAAAGGTGCAACACTGGATGTGATCATTACCAACAATGATCTGGTCTCTCTGAGAGCGATTTCTCCCATTGACTGGTCCGACCACCACGTCATTCTGTTCAAGATTGATGCACTTGTCTTCCACCAACCTATTCGTGAAGACAAACCTAAACACTGGACCAGAAATATGAAAGCAGTCCCTTTATCCGAACTCGAATCCAGGATTCATGCCCAACTTCAACTCCAACCCTAATCATCGACGGCCGATGACCTCACTACACACTTTAACTCAAAAATGACAGACCAAGTAGCTCCTCTCAAACTCAAACAATTGAGGCGAACCAAATCTAAACCCTGGTTTAACGTGGATCTGAATGAGGAAAGGCGTCAACTCAGACAAACGGAAAGGTCTTGGAGACTAAACCCCTCGACCTTACACCTAGTGCAACTTAGATCTGCTCGGCAAGCATACAAAAAACACATTTTCAGTGAAAAGGCATCTTTCTTCCGCAGCCAACTAGATCTGGCAAAAAACAGACCAAGAGAACTCTTCAACATTGTCAAAAGCCAAACTAACTTCACTCCCTCTCAAGAAATCAGGGCCACCAATGAGCGTTGTGAAGAAATTGCCACCTTCTTCACATAAAGTCTCGAAAATTGATCAATCCTTCATCCAAACCTCTAACCCTCCTTCTCTCTTAACCTGTCCCACTCTAACCACCCCTGATCATTCAGAAAGAGTTCTTACCAAGGACAATCAGGTCTGCCTCCAGCTAAAAAACAATGCGCATTGGTCCGACTTTGAGCCAATGTCGGAAAATGAGATTTTCAGTATAATTTCTAACCTAAATCCTTCCTCCCACACTATGGACCCCATCCCATCCACAATCATGAAAGAACTTAACCACACCATTTCCCCTTTCTGGACAAAAATCATCAACGCCTCTCTCACCTCAGGCTGTGTCCCAGACTCCCTTCCACTTGGACAAATCACACCCATTCTCAAAAAACCAGGGGCCGACCCTAATGATCTCAACAACCTCAGACCTATCTCCAACCTCCCATTTTTTGCAAAAACATTGGAGAAATGCATTCTCCACCAACTCCACAAACACATTGATGAGTTCAACCTCCTCGACACCTTTCAATCAGGATTCAGGAAAGGCTGTAGCACGGAAACAGCTATGCTCAACGTCTCTGACGATATTCACAAGGCTTTAGATGAAGGTGATGCCTGCCTACTCATCCTTATTGACCTATCTGCGGCATTCGACACAGTAAATCATCCAGTGCTTCTGGAGACCATGTCGAAGCGCTCTGGCATCAATGGCACAGTACTAAAATGGTTCACCTCCTTCCTTCAACACCGCTCGCAACAAATTAAAATCAACTCCTGTCTCTCGAAGCCAACAAAAGTCACACTTGGGGTCCCTCAAGGCTCGATCCTCTCCCCGGCCCTCTTCAATCTTTTCATGGAGCCCCTCACAATCATCTTGAAAAAAGCTGGAGTGAATTACCACCTTTACGCTGATGACACCCATATCTATTTCAAAATCAAGTCTCCTAGCGACATCCAACACCTCAATGCCAATCTAACCGAG
Source organism: Triturus cristatus (assembly GCF_964204655.1). Lineage (NCBI taxonomy): Eukaryota > Metazoa > Chordata > Amphibia > Caudata > Salamandridae > Triturus > Triturus cristatus. The sequence goes on along the minus strand of NC_140584.1, from coordinate 129,684,845 downwards.
ATCCAAACTTGGTTCAACGCTAACCACTTAAAACTCAATCCAGATAAAACAGAACTAATCCTATTCTCTCCAAAAAGCAACCATCGTCCAATCCAAGAGTGGCTCAAGAATCTGTTTGCCCTAAACTGCCCCTTTATCCTATCCGACTCAGTTAAGTCTCTAGGCATCACCCTTGACAAGAACTTATCTTTGGAGGCCGACATCAAAAACTCTGCAAAAAGTGATCTTTTCTCTCTAAACACCTCAAGAAAATGAAACCTTTTCTTCCCCATGATGACCTCAAGACAGTAGTCCAATCCCTAGTTCTCTCTAAAATCGACTACAGTAACGTCATCCTAACAGGGTCTCCAAAAGCTCACCTAGCCCCTCTTAGGGCAGTGTTGAACATGGCCGCTCGACTCGTAGCTGAAGTAAAAAGATTTGATCACATCACTCCAGCTCTCAACTCCCTCAACTGGCTTCCCATGGAAGGGAGGTGTATTTACAAACTGGCCTGCATCACACACAAAACCCTTCACTCTCCGGCCCCTAACTACCTGAACAACAAACTGATAAGAGCAGGTCAATCCATATCACTGAGAAGCTCCAACTCACTCCTTCTTATTCCTCCGAAACTGAAAGATAAAACCACACAATACCGATCGTTCTCTGGCAACGCTACCAGGATGTGGAATGCTCTCCCTAGAGTCCTCAGATGCAACCCCTCCTTCTCCTGTTTCAAAAGGGACCTGAAAATCCATCTCCTTAACAAATACTTTCCTGACCAACGTCAACTAACCTAGACTTCAATATCCGAGTTTACTCCTCTCTCTTGACATTCAAGGAAAGTTGATGACCGGACTGTGTTAACCACCTTATCTTCCATGCTGTATTTTTTTTTATCCGTGGTTTTGCTTCCTTCCTGCCTGCCTACTATGTAATGCAATTTCCGTCTGTTTTTCTTTACAGTATGTATGTAAAGCGCTCTGATACCTATGGGTCAAGCTAGCGCTATATAAAACTTTTAAAATAAAATAAAATAAAATAAATAAGCCAATCAGTGAAGGACACAGTAAAAGGTGGTTACAAATGCAGGCACGGCGTTACTAAGGAGGGACTAACACGAATGTTAACAAATCAGAAGCAACCATTTAGAAAAAATAGCTTCAGGAGCCAATTGGAACGATCGCCAGAGAGTGGGCGGACCTTCAAGCCCATACCCCAGTACCCCTTGCCTCGCAGCAGCGCATGCGCTGCCCAGGTTCGACCTAAAAAACTACAGGTAGAAAAAGGAAATGGGTTAGAGGGAAGCCTCAAAGTTCACTGTAAGTATTTTTGTGACAATAGCTCTGTTTAATAGCTGAATTGTTAACCCAGATCTAAGAAGTGGTGAGTGGAATGTCAGAGATAGACCAACCAATCATAGGCAAATGAGCTTTAGTCATGCTTCTTCAGGAACAGTCCACATGATTCTCCAAATCATACCTACTCTGAACAGGAACACAAGCAACGCCGGACTGGTTTTGGTCTTGTTGGGACTTATCATTGAGTTGGAGGCCTGCGTCATGCAGCAAGGCATGCACAAGATCCATGCCTGGGCATACACTTTGCTATTCTTGCTTATTCTGAACTTTGTTGAGAAAAACAAGCAAGCATTGGCAAAGTCTGTAGGTAGGGCTTTAATATGCTAAACCATATAAACAAAGGCATGAATAGGCGCAGATTATTTGTGCCTTCTCCCCATGTACTAGAATCCCTCCTTCCCCAAGCTTATGGCGCCATGAAGCAGGTTACAAAACTATACTGTGCACATCCATGTTTGAATGGGTAAGTACATTAAACTCCTATGCATTAGCTTAACCAATGCTTGTTACGTATGGCCTATAACTCACCTGCTGAAGCTATAAACGCAGTTTATTTTTGGGAGAAGCACAGTTTGGTTGTAATATTTATGTTTAAAATGCTATACGTTTAAAATGCTAAACATCACTGATGGGGGCGGCTTGGAAAGAGAAACTACAATGCATAAGGGAACATTCTTCAGACAAAAAGGGTATTTAAATTACCGAACTTTGTGTCACTTACATGGCTAAAGGGTAATTCTCATCACAGATATTAAGTGATTTCTGGTGATTTAACATAATTCCCTGACAAATTAATTTTAAGCTATGACTAAAATGCAGGCTTGTGCCAGGTCTGCTTTAACCCAGCCATGTACAGCCTCCCACTGCACAGGAGCAACACTCCATGTTAAGGTAGCGCCGCCTGGAAACCTTGCTCCTGGGACTAGGAGGTAAAGAGGTGAGACTCTCCAGCCTGGAGAGTGGAGGTCACTGCAGCACTTCCGGGGACAGCCTCCCTTCCCTGGCTGCCCCCCGCTGCTCCCTGCCACCCTTGGCAAGATCGTGTGCAGTGCCACCTTAAGCAGGCCACGAGGAGTGGGGCTGTCGGGCCGGGAGAGAGCCATGTTTTGTACACAATACTGTGTGGGGCTCTTTAAAGCTGCAGTGTCTCCTCTTACACAGGGTGCCCGGGACTTGGAAATAGGCTGACAGCAATCTGGGCATCCAAAACCTGCTGTTTGCAGAGCGCTGAACCTGCAACCTCTGGCAGTAGGTTCTATATAAAGCATGCATGGTTAAATTTGACAGCCGATCCTGAAGGGCCAGTATCACGTCCTGGGAAGAAGTGTCTGTGAGGCAGATGGGTGTGCTGAGCAGAAACCCCCGGAAAGTCCCTGTATAACTGGATTACCTGTCCTCAAACTGCACATATCATCATTTTCAGGGGTGTTAATTGAACAGAGCAAAGGATTCAACTCCTAGAACGCACTGAGTTGTTAGATAAAATTCCAGGAGTGGAGGAGGGCTGCCTCGGTGACACGCAGTCGTCTGGTAATTCCAACCGCGATGAAGCGATATTAAGCATAGATGGGGTGGTTGGAGAATGAGATAATGCTGGGCACCCGAGTTAAAGTGAAAGTGGACGCCAATGTGCTGCCAGCAGTAAGAGAAACCCATTAAAGAAAATAGTGCTTACAGTCTAAAGAAGACCTACCGTGTAACAACCGAAGTAAAGGGACCAGTAACCATGGTAGGTTACAAAGGAAGACAAGGTGGTACTAAGGAGGGACTAATAAGCCTGTTAAGGAATCAGAAGTCATCATTTAGGAAGGACACTGAAACAAGCCAATGACAAACATGGGCGGAGAGTGGGCATGGCTTCTCTTCCATACTCCACTACAGCCGCCCTGCTGGCAGCGCATGTGCGCTGACTCCGACTCAACCTAAAAAGGAGGTGGTTTTGAAGTGATATTCACCGTCCTATTTGCGAGTCGCAATGCAATACATCACTGGATTGATGCTGCAGTTGAGTTTGCAAATAATTGTTCAGTTACCAATCTCAGTTTGGTTGGTAATTTATTCAAAAGAGAAAGCTGTTCTCAAGGGAGAGCTTCCCCTTTGGGAGTGCAGGTGAATGGCTGTGCGAAGAGCATCTCACCCCCTATTTTATTCCTTCTGAGTAAGCTTTATTTTTTAAAGTCACCAGTGTTCTTTTAGCCAATAAGCAGTAGCTGTGGATGAATGAGGACTTTAGAAAAGTTGATGATAACTTGATTTTAATAACAATCAGTGCCGCATGGAATGTCACAAGCACCATTAAATGATTATTGAAAATGCCTAAGCTAGTGTTGTAAGCTACGAAATCCACTTTTCACTGTCAATAGCTTGGTAAAAAGATCAAGTAACATTATTAGTCTGTATTACTAAACAGATAGCTATATAAAGTAGTGAAGTTTGGGGTTCTTTGCTAATGAAACTAAATTTCATATGGAATCATCTTTACAAAGACTAGTTCGCCTACTATTATTGCCCGGTAAAGAAAATTAGACTGCTTTATTTGGGTATACATCAGGAAATGAAACAACACTAGTCTCAAATTACAAGCATGTGGCCTAACGGCTCGAGCGGTTGACTTTGAAGCTAGGCAATTGGGTCCGAGTCATGGCAGGGATGCTCAACACTCTGTGATTCCGGGTAAATCACTTTAGTTCACAGTGCCTAACAAAATGAACATGAACGTCTGTAAAGCAAACGGGGTTCATGTAAAGTGCTCTGATACCTTCGGGTCGAGTTTGCGCTATAAAACAAGAAAAACAACAAAAATCACATTTCTGATCATGGTGAGGTCCTTATGCATCTTCAACTCGCTATTGTAAGGCCTGTTTCGAAATTGTTTCTTTCCCAGGACAGTTTTCTTAAAACTCTACTTCTGGGTTGAATTCTTTTTTCAAATCAAGGAAACTGAAGACTTTAATCTGATTGAGCAGGGTTTTCCTTAACCCCTTCGCTGCTAGGCCTTTTCCCCTCCTGTGCTAAGATTTTTTTGGGCTATTTGGGGTAGTGCGCGCTTAGGCCCCTGTAACTTTTTGACCACATTAGATATCCACGCCAAATTTGCGTCCTTTTCTTCCAACATCATGGGGATTCTAAAGGTACCCAGGGAATGTGGATTCTTCTAGAGGGTTCCCAGAAATTAGTCAAAATACAGCAACATTTTGTTTTTTTTGTGAAAAATGGGAAAAACGGGCTGCAAATGAAAGTGTCTGGGTTTTTCTCTGCAAATGGTATCAAAAAAGGGTTTGTGGGGCTGAAGTCACCATTTCTCCAGCTTTTAGGGAATGACAGAATTTTGTCAGAAAACCAAAATTTTTAACACAGTTTTGGCATTTTTCTGGGACATACCCTATTTTTGATATTTTTTGTGCTTTCAAGTTCAACCTCCTTCCAGTTAATGGTAGAAATGGGTACAAAAGCAATAATGGATCCTGGAAAACTATATATTTTTGAAAAGTAGACAAAATTCTGAATTCAGAAAGGGGTCATTTGTGTAGATCCATCAAGGTTTCTTTATTGAAACTACCTGTTAAATAGAGCAAAAATAAAAAGTGTTGAAAAAAGCAGCCTTTTGTGTCAATGTTTTCACCTGTAACTTCCTCTAGTTATGACATCTCTTTGAAAGCAATGTACCGTTACATCCGCAGGACCTTTCTGGTTGTGGGGATATATAGGACTTGTAGGTTCACCAAGAGCCCAACGAACCCAGAGTAAAAAACTGAGCAGCATTTTGTAATGGTTGTTTATTATGTTCCGGGTATATGGCAATTATTGTGGGAAAATGTATACATGGAAAAATCGGTATGAAAGACACCTATGTATTTCTGAAATGCGAACAAATTACAGAGTTTAGAAACAGTGCCTATTTGCACATTTTCGAAATTGGGAATACTCATACTAGCATGAGAATTATTGGTCATTTTTCAAAATGACTTTTTTTTTACACAATGTCTTTCATTTGGAAGGGAGAAATGCATCAAAAATCAATAGGTAATAACAGTTGCTTTACAAATCTGAACTACCCTAAGTCTCCCGATAAAAATGGTACCTCACTTGTGTGGGTAGGCATAGTGCCCACGACAGGAAATAGCTCAAAACCTAACGTGAACACACCACATTTTCACAATGAAAATTTACACATTTTTTGCGAAGAGTCTAGCTGTAGTTTTTGAACCCTAGCTCTGCCGGCACCTAGGGAAACCTAGCAAACCTATATATTTTTGAAAACTAGACACCCAGGGTAATCCAGGATGGGGTGACTTGAGTGCCTCCCACCAGGGTCTGTTACCCAAACCTAAAAAATTGTCCAAAAAAACACATTTTCCCCACATTTCTGTGATGGAAAGTACTGGAATCTGCGTGGATCCACAAACTTCCACCCACCCCACGTTCCCCAAAGTCCTACGAGAAAAATGGTACCTCACTTGTGCGGGTCGGCCCAGTGCCCACGACAGGAATCTGCGCAAAACTCAACGTGGTCACACCTCAATTTTGCAGTGAAAAATGACCCTTTTTTGGCAAAGTGCCTAGCTGTAGTTTTTTAACCCTAGCTCTGCCGGCACCTAGGGAAAACTAGCAAACCTATATATTTTTGAAAACTAGACATCCAGGGGAATCCAGGATGGGGTGACTTGAGTGCCTCCCACCAGGGTCTGTTACCCAGAATCCCTTGCAAACCTAAAAAATTGTCCAATAAAACACATTTTCCCCACATTTGTTTGATGGAAAGTTCTGGAATCTGCGTGGATCCACAAATTTCCACCCACCCCGCGTTCCCCAAAGTCCTATGAGAAAAATGGTACCTCACTTGTGCGGGTCGGCCTAGTGCCCAAGACAGGAAACGACGCAAAACGCAACGTGGTCACACCTCAATTTTGCAGTGAAAAATGACGTGGGTACTTGGGCCTCCCACACAAGTGAGGCACCATTTTTATCGGGAGACCTGGTGGAATGCTGGGTAGTTGTAAATTTGTGTGAGCCCAGTGATGCCACAACTTTCCCACACAGAAATGTGTGAAAAAAGTGATTTTTTCAGCTAAAATTGAGGTTTGCAGGGGATTCTGGGTAAGGAAACATTGGGGGATCCACGCAAGCCATACCTCCCTGGAAGCCGCCGGGTGTCTAGTTTTTAGAAATGTGTGGGTTTGGTAGGTTTCCCTAGATGGCCGACGAGTACGGGGCCAAAAACCCAGGTGACCCTCCTTGCAAAACCAGGTGGTTTTGAGATAGGCAATTTTGATGTTGCCTCACTACGTTTTGGGCCCTTGCCTGTCGCAGGTACTTGGGCCTCCCACACAAGTGAGGCACCATTTTTATCGGGAGACCTGGTGAAAACAGAATAGAAATTTTTATCTACACAACCATCTATTCCTGAAGCACACATACATACTGGTTGGATTTGGCACAAGGGTGATCGATGGTTCAGTATATATACTTGTATTAACCAGTGATTTCACAAAAAAGAAATGCACTGTTAATAATTGAAAGTACAAGAAACTGAACCATTGACTCACAGCTCGTGAGCTGTAAAGCCACGACAAGGCACCAACCTCTTTACAGGAAATTCATACACCTTTCATACGTGTGACGCATACAAAACCATTCACACCGCCAGCTGCGGGCCCAGCACATTACAACACTCACACCAGCAGACAGCGCCATTCAAGGGCCCATCACTTTCACACGCTCACATTCCTGACACACCAACCACACCAGCTCAAGGATTGCGTGGAGTGGCGTTTGGCTAGCAGTGTGTGTAGAGATCAGCAGCTAGTCACTACTTACACACCGCCAGCCAAGCGCCAGCCCACTCACCGCCAGCCAAGCGCAAGTCCATGTACACCGCCAGCCAAGCGCCCATCCACGCACACTGCAAGCCAAGCGCCCATCCACGCACACTGCAAGCCAAGCGCCAGTCCACTCACTGCAAGCCAAGTGCCAGTCCACTCACGACCAGCCAATCGCCCATCCACGCACACCGCCAGCCAAGCACCAGTCCACGCACACTGCCAGCAAAGCACCAGTCCACGCACACTGCCAGCAAAGCACCAGTCCACGCACACTGCTAGCAAAGCACCAGTCCACGCACACGGCTAGCAAAGCACCAGTCCACGCACACTGCCAGCAAAGCACCAGTCCATGCACACTGCTAGCAAAGCACCAGTCCACGCACACTGTTAGCAAAGCACCAGTCCACGCACACTGCCAGCAAAGCGCCAGTCCACGCACACCGTCATAATTTTTTTTTTAAACAAGAAAGAAAACACAAACCAATTGGAACTTGATACCAAACTATAACTACAAAAACAACAGCAGAAACGAAAGACATCATTCTATTGCCAAATGTGAAACTGAACAATTATATCAAACCATACAGACAAGGCAGTACACTATTAGACTCACGGTTACTCCCAAAAACTCTTTTTAGTGTGATCTGAAACATGAGGGCACACACAGCCCAGGATTACAAGAACAATCGGCACATTGCATACGAGTCTCCTTCCGCACACCTCTTCGCAAGCAGACTCTACATCTCTTACAGGGATTGGTTTTTTTGGGCGTGGGAGGAATTAAATCAGGAAAATGGCGATCTTTCAATCTAGCCACATCCTCCACCACTCCAACTCTAGGAACACTTGCCTGTTCCACAACAACAAGGCTTCCTATCACAGACTGCTGAAACTGAACAAAAGTCAACTTTGACTCAGGTGAACACTCCTTGTACACAACAAAAGCATTGAAAGTTGCTAAATTGAAGAGATGGATGGCCAACTTTTTGTACCAAATGAACGCCTTACGAATTGCAGTGTAAGGTTCCAACCTCTGATCTACTCTATCAACACCACCCATGTGCTTATTGTAGTCTAAAATGCACACCGGTTTGCGTAGTTCAGCAAACTGACCCCAAACAGCCACAGGTGAAGTACTCTCATCATGGATGGTATTCAGCATGTACACATCCCTCCTGTCCACAAATTTCACAGCAAGTAGTTCATCACTACGCAAGGAACTACTCTGCCCCCTCTGAAGTTTTTTGGAAACAAGCTCTTTTGGATAACCTTTACGGTTAGAGTGGATTGTGCCACAAGCAAAAGTGTCAACTTTGACCAATTCCTTAAACAATTGCACAGCAGTGTAGAAGTTATCAAGGTACAAATGGTGGCCTCTGTTAAACAGTCTTCTAAAAAGATCCCACACAATTTTCTCTGAAACTCCAAAAGTAGACGGACAACCAGGGGGGTCCATAGTGGAATCCCTCCCAGTGTACACACGGAAATTAAAAACATATCCTGTCCTACTCTCAGACACCATATACAACTTAATTCCATACCGTGCCCTCTTGCTAGGGATGTACTGCCTAAAAACCAAACGGCCCTTGAACAGGACCAAAGACTCATCAATAGATATTTCTTTCCCAGGAGTATAGATCTCTGAAAATCGATCTACAAAGTGATCATGTACAGGCCGAATCTTAAAAAGACGGTCACAGTCAGGGTGATCTCGTGGCAATGCCAAAGTATTATCAACAAAATGCAGCATCCGAAGCAAAAGTAAAAACCCATCACGGGACATAATTGCAGGAAATATGGCTGTTGCCATCAAGGGACTGGTAGACCAATATGAAGCCATGGACGGTTTCCTTATCAAGCCCATCAAAAAAGTCAAACCCAAAAACTTCTTCATCTCATCCTGATTTGTGGGAGTTTACCGGGTAGCTCTAGAGTGGGGCTTAAGTGTGGCACTGTGGTCCCTCAAAAACTGTTCAGCATACAAATTAGTCTGCTCAACAATCTCAGCCTAAAATACATCATCCATAAACAACTGAAAGAACTGTATAGGCAAAAAAGTTTCACAATCCACTCTACACCCTGCATCACCACTAAAGGCAGGCAACACCGGCTGCACCATGTTTGGATCAACCCACAGTCCAGCACTTCCAGTAGGCAGCCTAGCAGCCTCAGGCTGCAATCCAGATGCCTCTTGTACCATCGGCACAGCAGTATCCTCCTCTAAAACAGGCACTTCATCCGCACTGAGAGTAGCTTCATCTGCACTGAGAGTATCTTCATCATCCGATGATTCCATGTGGAGAGAAAACTCACTGCCTGAATCTTCCCTTCCCTCCTCTCCCTCAGATGCACTGTCAGTCTCATAATCCTGCTCAGAGGAAGATTCAAGCAGCATACCAACAACCTGCTGAGCAGTCATTCTACGGCTAGCCATAATCCTTACTAATACAGGTAACTTGTCAAACAAGTCAACAACAAACACTTTGAAAAATAAGTTATAAACAAAATGCCTCTTTATCACAAAGACCTAAATACTCCAAAACGATACCACTCATGTGCCAGAAGCAGCTAGACTCACCACCACCAACTCTGAACAGACACAGTAAGGATCAACAATATCCCAATAAAAAGAAAAAGAAAAGAAAATTACACATAAGACATTACAAAATACATCACAAAGAATTACATGCTCAAAACACTAACAAAATATGCTGCCATTACGAAACCACTTACAAAAAACTTCATTCATGCATGACTATAATACTCATTTGGAGTAAATACAACAAAATGTTTTTCTTACCAAAAAAAGTCAACTACGTAAAACTGCAAAACAACAACTGCCGAAACCGCAAACAGGAATCAAAAGCTTTATACTAGAATAAAAAGGAGAAATAAAACATTACAATCACATATACAAATAATGCACTAGTCCACAAACTAACCATAAAGGGGAGCGACCCTTGCGCAAGGGGCTGCTCCCAACAACAAAAAAACAATCCCTGGTGGCCTAGTGGGCATACAATAAAATTAATTGTTGAATCTGCCCTTCCAAGGGGTCAGAAACGGCCAAGAAAAATGCTCCCCAGAATGGAGCGACCCTTGCCGAAGGGGCCACTCCCCAAAAACATTTTGCTCCCCCAAGGAGAGCGACCCTTGCCCAAGGGGCCACTCCCTAAAACAGCTAGGGCATTTAAAAAAAAAATCATAGGGCCACAAACACCGATTTAAAAAAAAATAACACAGATCTGCCCCCCCCCCCAGGGGACAGACCCAGCTACACAATTTCCCCCCCCCCCCCCCGAGGGGAGCGACCCTTGCCCAAGGGGCCACTCCCCAAAAGAGAGTGGGCATCTTTTTTTTTTTTTAAACAGGCCCACACACCTTTTTTCATAAAAATTACAGGGGGGGCAGACCCAACTTCTACATGTTCCCCCCAAGGGGAGCGACCCTTGCCCAAAGGGCCGCTCCCCAAAACAGATTGGCCATAAATGGTGAAAAAAAAGGCCCAGTTGGGCCACACACATCTTTTTTTTAATAATTTTTTTCAAACGGATCTGCCCCCCTCCAAGGGGAGAAGATCCAACTTTTCATTTTACCCCCAAAGGGGAGCGACCCTTGCCCAAGGGGCCGCTCCCCAAAACAGATTGGCCAAAATTGGGGGCCAAAAAATAAAAAAAGGCCCGGTTGGGCAACACACAACTTTTTTTTTATACAATTTTTCCAACGGATCTGCCCCACTTGGAGGGGGGCAGATCCAACTTTGAATTTTACCCACAAAGGAGGCGACCCTTGCCCAAGGGGCCGCTCCCTGAGACAAATTGGACCCCAAACACACAAAAATGCATTCCTGCTGCACGATCGCACCCCAGGCACGATCGAGCAGCAGGAATGCTTTTTGCATTTTTCAAAAGACATCGGAGGAAAGGAAAACCCTTTCCTTTCCTCCGATGCCTTTGGAAATACACCCCCCAGGCAAAACTTACCTCTTACTTTCCCAACGCGCTGGAAGCAAATGGCTTCCAGCGCGTTGGGAAACTAAGGGAAGCCTCCAATGACGTCAGTGCGCCTCGCGCACTGACGTCATTGATGACGTGGAGGGGGGGTCGGGGGGAGGCAGGGGAAGCCCTTCCCCTGCCTTTCCCGGTGCAGGAACAAAGATCGGTGTCCCACGGGGGGAGAGCCAGCGCTTCCCCCGTGGGTGGGTGTCACGACAGCTGGGATCCGTCATGAGCACACGTCCGCTGTGTGTCATGACGGCTCCCAGCCATCGTCAGCACCGAACGGGTTAAATAAACCTGCTTGGCTTTAACCTCGCATTGTGTACAAATCATTAACAAGTTCTGAAAATAACCTGAAAAAGCGTTTGCTAATATAGTTCAGAGAAAGATAATAAGGAAAATGTGAGGAAATGATGATGAGTTTAAGTAGGCCCTAAATGATTCCTATATGAAAAAGTCGGCAAAAGAAAATGCAAAATGATATTTTCTCATGAACAAATGTGAAAGGAAAACCTGTGTTGCTTTTAACGTTTAAATGAGCAATATTAATTACATAGAATATTAGTTTAAAAATGAATTGCATTTTTTATTTGACTAATGAAGATTGAAATGAATTGTGAAATGGAGCTTTTATTTTGAGCAAATAAACCGAATTTGTCTATTTCTCCTAGAGAAAACTGCACTCTTTGCAAAGAAAGTCTTCCAGCTGACTTTAGCGTTAATTTTGCTTTAAAATGTAGAAATGCAGAAAAAAGTGTTTTATACTTCTTAGACAACTATTGTGTTCTGTCTTGTCAAATAGCTGCTACGTTTTTCAAGTATCAGAAGAATTTCCTAATGCTTGAAGCCAAATATTAGTTTTGTGCAGTCGCGGCTCACATGACTCGTGGGTGGGGAGGCAGGTAGGGGGTCGCGCAGGTGTTCACACAGGGGGAGAATTAAAAAAAAGAAAGTTACCTTACCGGGTCCCGCACCGCCTCCGCTCCTGGCCGGGTCCTGAGTTTTCCTGCTGCTTTTCTGCTTTCCTGCCTCTGGCAGGAACTGGAAGCATGATTCCTAAAGCGCAAGCCTCTGGGTTGAGGGGCGTCCCCCACTTGCACTCGAATTGAGGTCGTTCCGAAAAACACTCTGTTAATAAAGTTCTTTTTCAATTGAATTTATTGAGATTTCTCATTAGTATTCATGACTGATGTTCATAATTCCATCATTATGATAATTTTGTCACACTTTGTTCAATATCCTTATTTACAATAGCCCAATGCATTTTGGGCTATGGCCCTTCATCAGTGGCGTGGTACCTGTGTTTTAGAGGTAACGTAAAGTCAATATAATAATTTAGTGCGTGTCCCGATCTCAATCAGCAATCAATATCACGATCGAATCTTAAACGTGTGTATAACATTTGATTATGGTGAAAATGCTAATGTGGGTATGTGTGCAACATGCTCAAGGTAACTCAAAAATGGATAACATCGTGAAACGAAAAAATAGGAAAGGAAGGTGAAAAATTCATGGTGAACGAACAGTAATGGAAGCATGCTGTATGTAAATACATGTGGATTAAAAAGTGTTATATATATATATTACCTACTGGCGGTCGCCAGTAGGTAGTTATAGTTAGGACCTACTATCCATAGGATATCCGCAACATTCTATTTGGAATAACTTTGGTGCCGGTTGACGAATCTTCGTGAATTTTTCAAAACTGGTGGGGCGCTCCGGTCCGCTCCTATCCTGAAAGTCTCGGGGTGATTTGTAAAGCGGGGGCCGAGAAAAAGGGGGGGTCCCAAAATGTGTTTTCCCCATGCAATTTTCCATAGGAACCGTTAATCGCAGCTGCAGCCCGAACTGCTGAACGGAATTACACCAAATTTGGCAAAAAGGTAGCCCTTGGTTCAGAGTTGTGCCTTTTGGTTAAATGGTGTAAATCCGTTCAGTAGTTACTGAGAAAATCAAAAGTAAAATCATAGATATATCTATGAGGCGGTGGATCCGCGCACCCTGCCGAGTTCGAGCTGTATGCTAATTGGCTGTCAACACTCCAAACCAGGAAGTGTTGGCAGCCATCTTGTGCCTCGGTAGAACCGAGGCACAAGAAAACAGAAGAAAAAACGCGCAGAACGCAAAAAGGGGGCAGGGTAGAAACACCCTGACCCCCTAGGCCTGCTCAGGGGGTCCCACAAGGACCCACAAGGCCCAAAAATGTTTTTTCTTTTTAAAATTGACAAAATTCGTGCTGGGTGTGCGGATCCTGCCGACAGGGAAAAAAAACGAAGCATGGCCTCCCGCGCTTTGATGCTAATTAGCCCCCGGGGGGGGCAAATCCCGGGGGCATGTTGAAAATAAAGTGTGGGGGGGACCAATTCCCCCCACACTGCCCCAGGGACCGCCACCCCCTGGGGCAAAGTATGAATAATTGCGGGGGGCACATAGCCCCCCTGCAGCCCCAGGGACCGCCACCTCCCGGGGCTTTTAAAAAAAAAAAAAATACCCTGTGGGGGGGGGGGGGGGGGGGCTCAAGCCTTCCCACACGCCCCGGGGACCGCCAGCTCCGGGGCTCTAAATATTTAAATTGGGGGGTCCGTGATGGGCCCCCCAGCCCCGGGGACCACCTCCCGCCGGGGCTTTGGAAAATGGTGGGAGGGGGCCATGCACCCCCCAGAGCCAATGATGGCCCTGGGGACCGGCACCCCCCAGGGCCGGATCCTGCAGTGTCCCGGGGTGCCCACTACCGGGACACTGTAGTTTGCTATGGCAGGGCGGGAGCCTCGCGGCTCTCTCTTTCAAAATTCAAACCAAATTGCTTTTTCCACACGGCGAGCTGCATGTTAGCAGCTCCCCATGTGGAAAAGCAATGCCGGCTCCCGAAGGACGCGGGGAGCCAACGGGACCATGGGGGGATTGGGGACCCGGGGCTACAAGTGGCCTGGGAGGGGGCCACGCGGCCACCCTCCCCAAAAATTACAAAAAATAAAATAAAAAATAACTTAATTAGAAAGGCCGGACCCGGGGGATGGGGCCCCCGGGGCCTTAAGTGGCCAGAGGAGGGGGCAACGCAGCCCCACCAAAAAACAAAAAAAAGAGGACATGCCCCAGGGGATGGGGTCCCCAGGGCTGATTAAGGCCTCGGGAGGGGGCCACTCGGCCCCCTTCCCAATTTTTTAAGTGTTTTAAAAATAAATTAGGGGGCAGGCCCTGGCGGATGGGGTCCCCAGGAGCAAAAGATGAGAAAAAGAAGGGGTCTACGCAGCCCCCTTCTTAAAAAAAAAGAAAAAGAAATACCGGCATCGCGCCGGAGGCCACGCCCCCTCCTTTCAGCACTCTGCAAATGCACCCCCGGCGCGTTTGCAGATGGGGAACAAATTCCCCTTGAATACTGGGGGTCCCTGGGGGCCAAATAGCCCACCAGGAACCTCCAGTATGTGCCAGGGGGCTGCGTTGCAGAGAGGTGTTCTGAGGCCACGCCCCTTTTTACACCTCTCTGCAACGCAGCTCTGTGGCGCTTAATGGAGGTAGCTGGTGGGCTAGTTGCACCCCAGGGACCCTCAGGATTCAAGGGGCGCATTTGCACAGTGGTGAAGGGAGGGGGTGGGGCTTGAGGTGATATGTGTGCAAACACGCCCTGTGGCGTGTTTTAAGTTCAGGAATTAATTCCTCTTCAATCCTGAGGGTCCATGGGGGCCAACTAGCCCACCAGGTATCTCCAGTAAGCACCATGGAGCTGCGTTGCAGAGTGTTGTAGAAAGGGGCGTGGCCTCTGAACACCTCTCTGCAATGCAGCTCTCTGGGCTAGTTGGCCCCTAGGGACCCTCGGGATTGAGGAGGAATTAATTTTCCAACTTAAAACCCACCACACCAGGAAAGATTAGGATGGTTTATTGTAGATTGATCATATTGGCTATTGATCAAGATGAGAATTATTGTTTCTTATTAATCTTTTGTACTTTTTGTTAAATGTAGTGCTCGGACCTTAAAGGAATTTTTTAGCAGGTCCAAAGAGGCCTAAGATCCTGGGATAAGCTCAAAGGCTTGTCTTAGTGTGGCAAACACTGAGTACGATTGCGTTGTCTGCTGTTGATGCAAGTATTGAGCAATAGTCGTATCGTCAGTATTGCACAGGGAACTTTGGAGTTAGTATAGTGGAGATATATTTGGGTACCTTTAAAAAGCGCATCTAGAGAAGTCCCGAACGTCTTTACTTGAATGAGAGTTCTTTACTTGAATGAGAGTAGAATCAAGCTGGTCGGAGATTTTACTAGCAGCAAGAGAATTCTTGGAGAGTTTGTATCTATCTTCTTTTAGTGGAGCAGACATGCAGGAATGTCTAAATGCTCTAACATTGTGTGTCTAAAAAGATTTTGTAAATAGTTGCAGATGATTTTCTTTTGTAAAGGAAGGGTCAGTTGCAGGAGGTATACTGATGTCACAGAAAGCTGCGCTGCAATTGGATAGCTAGTGAGAGTTATCTCAGAGGAATGCGCTGCTATTGGTTAGCTAGTGTGAGTTGTCATAAAGAGAAATACGCTGTTATTGGTTTGTTTGGTGTGAGTTGCGCTGGTATTGGACAGCGAGAACCAATCGGATGTGTTAAGGTACAGAAGAAAATGTCTTGGATGTGGTTTAGCGATTGAGCAAAACAAAAATCAAGTTATTAAAATTGTTGAAAACTTTGTTTAGAAAGGATGAACCTTTACCTATTAGGGAGGGAATTCCGGTAGCTCCTGAGGGTACGCCTGCTTCTTTTACGTCATTAGAAAGGGGTTATCATTTATGTATATGGTTGGAAAATTGGGTGAAGTATACAGAGAGGGAGGGTGTTTTGGCATTTCCAGATCATTGTACTTTTAATACTAGGATTCTAGAGAATTTAAGATATCAGATGAATGAGTTGAAACCAAGTCCAAGACCTATGCAGTATGAAGCACTTGAAGAATGGGAACATGAGGCATACAAAAGAGGCAAGGATAGAACTGACAATAAATACAAAAACACTGAGTAGATATTCAGAGGCAAAATGGGATGTACAAATGAAAAAATGGAGGCGAGGTGTAGTGGCAATGGGCGAAGGAATGTATCCAGTAGCACTAGTGGAGAAAAATGAAGGAGGGAAATACAAAGAAAAGAACATGCACATTTCAGAAACAGAATCAGATCCAAATGAGGTAGATGATGAGTTGTTGGATGAGTTATTAAAGAATTGACCTGCACTGTATCAGGAAGAGCCAGAGGGATCATCACAGAGTGCTCCACAGGTTCAGAAAGAAGATTCTCAACTGAAAAAATCATAGCGTAGTGAATTAGGCAAAGGGAGATTTAACCAAAAGAATAAATTAGTTGAGTTTAAATGCATACGCTTTGTCAGTTCCAGTGTCTATTGGTCCTGTAGTTTCATTATATAATAATGAACAGAATGTCTCACAAGTGCATGCTTTAACAGTTCCTGCAGTTTTAGAAAATAATTTATTTCCTGTAGTGAATGACACAATTAGTAATGGAGCAAGTGGATCAGAATCATTGATTGATATTTCTGAAAAAACAGTAGAAACTCCAAAAGGTGGTGTACAGATTGATCCAAGGAGATTATTAAAGAATACGAAGGGAATGACACCTACAGCTACATCTACATCAGGAGGGTCTTTAGGGCCTTCAGCGGAGGAATTGGATGAGTGGATTAGAGGGATGACATCTAATAAAGTGAGCAGGGATGTAGGTAGATTGAAAGCAGATTTAGAAGAAATGATATTAGGTAAGATTAGTCCAGAGAGATTGAGTAGAATCAGGACGAAGAGTTGTTATTGTTGCGTAAAAATATCACAATGAGAGCAAGAAATCTTCTTGAGAAGTTTGCTGAAGTTGTACAGATGTGTGGAGTGGATATAGAAAAGTCACAGGATTTACAGAAAAAATACAGATTGGATTTCAGATTCAAGATACTCAGAATGCTACTGTGTAAAGAGTGGTGGTTTGAGAAGTAGAAATAATAAAGAGGACATGAAGAAGAAATATCCGTGGTATGTTTGCGGTAAATTTAGACATTGGAAACGCAAGTGTAGGAGTCTGTTGACAAATACAGGTGGTGGTACATGTGCTAATGATATGAATCAGAACCAGTTAGTTCAGATGGAAAATTAGAATTTACAAATTTAAGGTGGGAGAGTACAAGGTTTACAAAAGCCTCTACCTCAAAATCTCCAACCTCCTTTGTCAAATCAGAATATGGGTGGTCATGTACAAAGATACAGAGCAAATGTGGGTTTTCATACAGATGAAAAAGCAAAACAAAATGTACAAGTGGCTTCACAATATTGGTTACAATCCCAAGGGGATGATTCAGGTACATCTCAATGATGGTGCCTGAGGGGGGAGGAGGAGTACGTACTCGCCGCATCCCTAAAGGTAGATCAGTGTGGTCCTTTTGTGGATGGAGAAGTAGAAGGTAATGTGATTACATTCCTTGTAGACACTGGTGCTACCCGTTTTACTGTGTGAACTGTGGCAATTCATAACCTACCCCTCCCAGGAGAAAATATCCAAGTTGTAGGTGTTTCAAATCAATTGCTCAAAACTCAAGTAACAAAACCAATGAGAGTGCAGATTGGAGACTTCAGAGATCTGCATCGTTTTGTAGTGTGTAGTGCAAGTCCAGTCAACCTTTTGGGTAGAGATTTGTTAAGGAAGATAAATTGCACCATCTACTGTACGCCAGATGGAATAGTATTTCATACAATGGATGAGGATGTCATTTTTAAGATGGCAAGGCAAGGGACAGAGGTGAATGATTTGTATCCTTTGTTTACAGTGAGGGATCTACCTGTTGAATTGAGAGAAAGGAATTTCACTAGGAAAGACATTGGATTGATGAAGGGAGTTTATCCTATTCAAATAACAGTCAAACAAGGTGCAGATTTTCCAAAAAACCCACCTTACAAAATGAGTCCGATAACAATTGCGGGAGTGACACCTGTGAATCAAATGATGATTGAACAAGGTTTTTTAAAAGAAATATTAAGCAGTCCTTGTAATTTCCCTATAATGGAAATTAAGAAACTGAGCGGAAATATAGGATTTTGTAGGATTTGAGGAAAATAAATCAGATAGTAGTACCTTGTTGTCCAATAGTGCCGAACCCAGCAGTAATTCTTTATCAAATTCCATGTGACGCTGAATGGTTCACAGTGATCAACTTGTGTCAAGCATTTTTCTCGATACCCTTACATCTGGAAAGCCAATTTTTATTTGCATTCCGGTTCGGAGACCATGTTTTGGCATGGTGCCGAGTTCCTCAAGGGTATACCGAAAGCCTGTCAATCTTCAATCAAATCTTGGAGAGGTGCTTAGTGTCATTTGTAATGCTAAATAACTCAGTGCTAGTGCAGTATATCGATGATTTGCTTGTTGCATCAAAGACGAGAGAAGCTTGAGTGACAGACACTATTGCTTTATTGAACCACTTGGCAGTAGGTGGGCATAAAGTGTCACCAGCAAAATTGAAATTTTGTCCAAAAAAATTCTTTATTTGGGGCACAAAATTGAGAAAGGAGTCAGAAAGGTGTCGCAAGATTGAATAAATGCGATCTTGCAAATGAAACCTCCCAAGACGCAGAAAGAGATTTGAATGTTTTTTGGTATGGTTGGGTACTGCAGACAGTGGATTAGTGGATTCTGCCTGACAGCTAAGCCATTACAGAAACTGACTCATAAAGATGTGTCAGATCAAATTCAATTGGATGAGGAAAGTATGAGGGCATTTGTTGAGTTGCGAGACAGCCTTTGTCGTGCACCAGCATTAGGAATGCCAGACTTCAATAGGGAATTTGCACTATTCTGTTATGAGAGAGATGGTTGTGCACATTCACTTCTAACGCAGATGCATGGAACAGCACGTAATCCTGTGGTCTATTTTTCAGCAACACTTGATAGTGTAGCTGCAGCTTTACCAGGTTGTCTGAAAGCAGTTGCTGCTACTTGTGTGAGTCTGGAACAGAGTGAAGGGATTGTGATGGGACATCCATTGAAGGTATATGTGCGGAATTCAGTTGAAATTCTGTTGATACGAACTCGAACACAGCATCTTAAGAGTAGTCGGTTGACAAAATATGAAAGAGTGATACTGGGAGCTGAGAATGTGACAGTGACAAGATGTACGTACAAGCCTGAATCCAGCTACCTTGTTGCCAAATCCAGAGTGTTAAATAGTGGTGGATGAAGCGGTTCATGATTATCTGGTTGTGACTGACTTGTGTTAAAAACCAAGACCTGATACAAAAGGTACTCAATTACATGAATCAATTGTGTGATGTTTGTGGATGGATCATGTCTGAGAGATGAAATGGGTACTTTGCGAGATTCCTATGCAGTTTGTACAGTGGCTAATGTCATTGAAGCTTCATGATTAAAAGGAATAAAATCAGCACAAATTGTAGATCTAGTAGTTCTAACGAAAGTGTGTTGTTTTGGAGAAAATTGGAGAGTAACAATATTAACTGATAGTCAGTATGGCCTCGGGGTTGTCCATGATTTTGGACAATTGTTGTCTCAACATGGTTTTTTGACCTCATCAGGTTCACCAATTCGAAATGGAGAATATGTGAAACAACTATTGGTGGCATTACAGTTGCCCAAATAAATTGGGGTTGTGAAATGTTCAGCATACAGATCTAGCAGTGATTATATCACAGTCGGAAATAAGTATGCTGATGAAGTTGCGCATTTCTGTGTGCTAAATTCGGTTTCAATAAATTAAATGGTACAGAAATCTGATGAAAAAGAATGCAAACTGATGTTCTCATCTGTTGAAACATGGGAAGAGATTAGACAGCTTCAAGAGGAAGCAAGTATATAAGAAAAGGAAATTTGGATCAAAGCAGGTTGTTCACATAGGGAAGAAGATGAAGTGTGGATTTATCCTGTTGGAAGACCAATAATGCCAGATAGTCTGTTGTCCCCAATGGCGAGGTTTTATCATGGTCCTACACACATAGGTAGAGTTGCTATGATAAGGATGTTTAAAGAATCCTGATTTAATCCTAAATTCAGGGTCATTGCAGAAAGTCTTTGCCAGAGGTGTGTGACTTGTCAGCAGCAAAATGCAGGTAGGAAAACAGTTGTTAGTTGGGGACGAATTGGAAAAGCAGCAGGACCTTTCACTGGATTACAAGCTGACTTCATAGAGTTACCAAGATGTAATGGACTAAAATATGTCCTTGTGATCGTCTTTCTGTTTTCACGGTGGGTGGAAGCCTACCCAACAAGGCGTAATGATAGTTTACCAGTGGATAGATTTGGATTTCCTGCCTCTTTAGAATCCGATAGGGAGATACATTTTAACAATGAAATAATTTGGATGATTTGGTTAGCATTACAAATTGAAATATTACATTGTGCCTATCGACCAGAAGCATAAGGCATGGTTAAGCAGGTCAATGGAACAATAAATCAAGACTTGCAAAGGTATGAGCGTCCACTACACTGAAATGGCCAGATGCATTACCATTAGTATTGATGAGGCTGAGAAGTATTCCAGATAGAAAAACTGGTTTGTCTCCGCATGAGATCATCATGGGCAGAGCCATGAGACAGCAGGTAGTTCTAGCGAATCGAATAATGAATACAACTGATGATTTGGTTCTCGATTATTGCAAAGGAATGGCTGATGTGGTATGTTGTGTGTCTCATCAGGTTGGAGAAGTTGCAACCACAACACAGCAAGAACAGGCACAAGACCTGAATCCGGGAGAGTGGGTTCTTGTCAAGAAGCAGGTGAGAAAGTCGTGTTTGGAACCTCAATGGCATGGGCCATATCAAGAGATTCTGGTGACAACTACAGCAGTGAAGTGTGGTGGCTTGCCGAATTGGATTCATGCTAGCCATACATGAAGAGTCCCAAGTCCACTTGAGAATAGAGAATCAGTTGAAGGTGATTAAGGAAAAAGAAATGAAAGTAATCAAGGAGAATCTGAACATACTGAGAATCAAGTAAAATGGGCACCAGCTACTGGGTCTCATGAGACTGCTAATGTCGATACAGTGAAGAAATTGATTCCAGAACAAAAAAGTGAAGAAGAGAAAAAAGGAATCAATTAAAAGAAATATTGTAACATGTCCCAAATCAAACAAAACCAAAGAAGCTCAAAAGAAGAAAGCGAGAAAAGGAGATATATGGCCAAGAGGAGTGAAAAGACTGAAATACACTTTGAATGAGAGTATTCCAAATACAATTGTTGAAATATCTGAATAAAGTGATTCGGAAGAAGGCACAGTCTGAAGAACAAAAAGGGCAAGAGTAACAAACAAGAAATACACAGCACCTGAATGGACATACCTGGTTGCTGAAATAGTTGATCAAGAAGACAACAGTGGAGAAGAAATCAAGCAAAATCCCAGAAATTGCTATGAGCCAGCCTAATTGAACTGCATTAAAAAACTTGGGTGCAGAAGATTGAAAATGTTATGGAAATACAGAAAAGAAACTGAACATTAAAATTGTGAACGGTGTTAAGAAGACACAAATATTTAAAAATAAATAAAAAAGAGGAGAGGATCAGAAGAAGGTCGGTCAAGAAGGTCGGTCAAGGTGGAGACCTAAACCCTAAAAGTGCTTGGATAAACATATTTTTATCAAGTCTACATTTTTTAGTTTTTTAAAAGTTTTTTTAATCTTGTTAGTTTTTTCAAGAGATTGGTAATAAAAATCAGGGATCCATTAGACGTTAGTGTATTAACGTTTGCTGTATATGTGTTTTACTGATAATGGTGGTTGGGTAATACTAATAGTTGTTGTGCCTTATTTTATGTTTTCTACTGAGAGTAATACTACTAATGATTTAGCGAATATAGAAACAAATGTGGGCGATACTCTTAAAGAAGACACACACACTAACATTAAGAGATTAACTGGGAATGACTTACATCAAGATAATTCTATTAATGATTTCTCATTAAATGTGTTTACTAAACTTCTCTATGAATATGTGAATACAATGGATGCTAGAGATTGTTATGTGTGCATACAATTACCGTATTTTGTGTCGGAAGGGGTGACTTATCACCACCTTCCTTTAACATATGGAGTTTGTTCTATGAAAAAGGCCAGTTGCAGTACTACTATTCCAATCTAGATTTAGTATTTCCTGAACTGCCTATTTGGAAGAATATGGATGTAGTAAGTAGTGCAAATAATGCTGAGTACATGGGGAAGTTTTTCCATACTACTTAGACAATAGACACCGTATATGCTCATAGAAATAACCTGACATGTAGCCTAGGAGTCAAGAAATTGAATTCATTAATATTGTAGAAGATAGAAGAGAGAAATTTCAAAAGACAGCTGCTGAAGAAAATAGTCATTTTCCTCCTTGTGCTCATAGAGAGGGAAATTACAAGAAGGGTGAAACATGTGCTGCAATGACCCTGGATTGGCATCATAGAGGGAAGCTTTGTTTACTAATACAAAAGACAGATTATAGTAATTATTTAATTGGTTCTAGTGAATGTGATCATACCCTCCTGATTACAGGAGGTTGGGGTTTAAACGTTGGTACGGATCCTGTTTTTCCTGGAATTTATTATGTGTGTGGTAAAAATGCCTATTATAGGTTACCAGCACGTTGGTATGGGTATTGTTATATGGGAATTGTCTTTCTAAAAGTCTACCATGTAGATAAAAACTCATAGAACCAATTAAAGAAGTCAAAATGGATTAATACGTAACCAAAGGGGAATTAGTGCTGCTGAAATTGTGGGTGATATTTTTAGAGCATTGATACCTTCAGTTCGAGTAATTTTAAATTTGCATAAAATTAGAAGATTGTCCACAGTGGTTGATCGTCCATCAACAGATACTGCTGGTGGATTTTTAATGATTGATACTGAAATGGTAGCTATGAGATCTATGGTTTTGCAGAATAGATTTGCTCTTGATGTATTATTGGCAAAATAGGGCGGAGTCTGCAGCATGTTGAAAATTCAACAGTGCTGTACATATATCCCTGACAAAAGTAAGAATCTAGAGGGATATATTACTAATATATTACACATTTAAGAGAAGATTTAACTGAAGTGAAGGTTGATGGTGCTTGGGAGAAACTTGGTAAGGGTTTTTCTTCTATAGGGGGCTGTTTTTTAACTTTTGGTAACAGCTTGTTAGGGAAAATACTAATACCAATTATTGCTATTGCTACTGAAATACTAATGTTGTTTCTGATGTATAAATGCTGCAAGTGTAAGAGGAAAACACCGGAAACAAAACAGAGAGCAAAGAAAGAAAGAGAGAAGAAATTTAAATGAAAGACAGAAAGAGAAACTATTATAAAGTAATGAAAGATATAGATGGGGTTAGGTTGAAACAGATGAGAACGACAGTGTTCTGATACAATCAGATTGTAATTGGATTTTTTTATTTTTGATGGCTTTAGTAGCCATCATAAGGGGGATTGATGGAGCAGGGTTTTCTGTAAATAAACCTGCTCGGATTAAACATCCCATTGTGTGCAAATCATTAACAATTTCTGAAATTAACCCGAAAAAGCGTTTGCTAATATAGTTCGGAGAAAGAAAGTAAGAAAATTGTGAGGAAATGACAATGGGTTATAAGTAGGCCCTAAATGATTCCTATATGAAAAAGTTGACATAAGAAAATGCAAAATGATATTTTCTCATGAGCTAATGTGAAAGGAAAACATGTGTTGCTTTTAACGTTTAATTGAGCAAGATTAATTACATAGAAAATTAGTTTAAAAAGGAATTGTGTTTATTATTTGACTAATAAAGATTGAAATGAATTGTGAAATGAAGCTTTTATTTTGAGCAAATAAACTGAATTTGTCTATTTCTCCTAGAGAAAACTGCATGCTTTGCAGAGAAAGTCTTCAAGCTGACTTTGGGGTTAATTTTGCTTTAAAATATAGAAACATGTGTTTTATTCTTCTTAGAAGAATATTGTGTTCTTGTCAAATGGCTGCCACGTGTTTCAAGTATCAGCAGAATGTCTGAAGCTAAATATTAGTTTGGTGGATAAGCGTGCTAGAAATGTTTCAACCTGTGTCCGGATGTATACCTGTCTAGGAAGAAGAAGAATTTGATTTCCTCTGTTGAAGGACGATGATGACGGCATGAAACAAAACAATGAACTTTTGAAAGAGAAGAGCGACGGAAGTGGTGTGACTTGACACCCTATGCTTCTTGGCGAATAAGAGAGAGACCTTTCCTGATTTTGAAACAAGAATAGAGCTGTACTCTTTAATTCTAGGGTATGTCTATTAGTGAAATAATCCATATTAAAGATTGGAGAGGAGAATGTGGTGAGAGAGATCAAGAGGCATTCGTGTGAGCTGTTTCTAAGAGATCTTTTAGCTGATGCTGTCTGTAAGCTGACACCTTATCTTTGCTCCTCATACCTTGGGAGGATTGCCCCAGCTTTCCCTTTTAGCAGAAGGGTTAGCCTTTCTTCTAAACAGCACGCTATGCTATAGTTTCCTTAGGTTCGTATGAGATTCTGTAACAACATTGATCTTATTATAATGCACTTTTGTTCTTACTCTATCCACTCAACTCATACTCCTGAAATGAGATGTTTCTTGTGAATTACTGGTATGTGTTCTCTTGTGTGATGGTTCAGATTTGATACTGTGTTTGTATTTGACTTTGACAATTTCAAATACTTTACGAAAAAGTAAATAGATAAAAGCAAAGTAACAGAGAAGCTTAGCCTATCATTATTAAACACTGTAAATAATTATATATATATATATATATATATATATATATATATATATATATATATATATATAGTACATAGTGTGGTTTGTTAAAATATGTCCTTCATTCTCGTTCTTCATGAGGGAGATAATCATCTAGATCTTTTGCCAAATCCCTGGCAACTCTCCGATCTGTCGGAAGACCTGATGTTGACATGGGCCAAAGTTCAACCTTAAGTAATAGAGATTTATAGACTGATTCAGCGTGTGTTGTAAAATTCCACACTCTGCCTTAGTTAGCCAAGACCCCTTTTTCCGTTGTGCCATGCGCTATCAAATCGAAACTTCGAGAAACTACAAATATCTTCAGATTTTTTAGACAAATACCGCCACTGCAAAGACAGGCCAATAAATATATAGATCAGCCACAGTATATAGAAAGGACACTGCTTGAAGAGAGAAGACCTGGCTCTCACTTAGATACATGGAGTGACTCAATCACAGGAAGTAAGGAACAACATTCTCTATCATTTAAAATGTACAATTCAGAAAATATTGTTTTAAACATTGATTTAAAAGATTTTACAATAAAAATCCTGGGAGGACATTTTTGGCTGTCTGGAACCAAATATACCACCAGCCTGTGAGGATTAATACAAATAGGACAATTTTGACATCCAGAGACCACAAACACAATCAGACAAAAAAAGGAAAAACACTGTTTCTTTCTGTATTTTTACTCCTTAATGGATAAAGCATTTATTTAGCATTTCAGCAAGTCATAACTTGAAAAGTGGCATAAAGGTTGTAGCAAATGGGTTCTGTCCATTTAGTCTACTCAGATTTTTCGCAAATGAGTCCGTGTTTTTTCAACTATTTACTGTGAGTGACTGGCCCCTTACTCCACGCTGAGGACCAGTTGGAGAAAAACCTGTACTCCACTGCCCCCTCACAGGTGCTCTTCAAAAGAACCAGGAGGCACTGGGGTCTGGAAAAAGAGGGCAGGAGGTGGTGTGCTGGCTGGTAGGTACATCCCTGATAAAGAAGGGGCTTTGCAACATGTTTTCACCAGATGGAGTGGAGCACCAGGAGCTAGGCAAAGGAGTAGGCTGGTGCAGAGGAGAAGAAGATCCTGCTCCCCAAACAAGCACCCCTTTGGAGGCCAGGAGGTCTGTTGAAAATGCTCCTGGAAGGTAGGTGTAGCCACAAGTAGCAGAGCAAGCTCATGATGAAGAAAATTGGTCCAACGGGGCACGTGATATGCAAGAGTTTGATTCTTAAAACTAAATAAAACTCACAGCTGAGTGCTTGGTGCTCTGTCCAATCTCCTCTTCAAATCCTTGGGGTGGGTGAAGACCCAGGGGTCAGCTTATCATTAATTATTTATTTTCTAGGGGGAAAGGGTGTTTGGACCCCCGTTTCCGAATCCAGCTTGTCCTTGTGGGGCCCCATCTCCCCAGGGGAAGGCGCAACAGTGAACATGAAGATCAGGCACAAGATTCTCTGCTTTGAGAACGCCATACCCTGGGCTATGGCTGAGAACGTTGCCTGCCCCCCGTTCCTGTGTTTGGAATGGACAGGTCACACCTGCCATATAACTCACTGCCCGCGCTCCACGCCAGATTGCTCCCACTACTTGTGGGAGCTTGACAAAAAGAATAGTCCTGCTTGGCGGGGGAAGACATAATGGTGCCAGCTCCAACTCCAATCTGGGTGATGTCAGGGAGCAGTCAGTAGATGCGTGGGACTTGCCCCCCCCCCGTTCCCCTACCATGTGTGGATGTCTGAGGTGGGACCTGGACACCCAGGAGAAAAGATTAAAAGAGGCAAAAAGACCCCAGTACGGGCCTGCAAGGCTACGAGCAGTTCCCACTCATCAAATAATCCTTGCTGCTGGCCTGGAGTTCCCCATAATGCTCTGCAACAGCAAATATGACTATATTCTTCTTCCTTGTGTTCGCCCAAAACTAGACAGGGGCATCATCAACGTGTTTTCTCAAGTACTGGGGGAGTCTGTAGGGAGTGCAGAAGTCCCCCTAGAAGTGATTTAAAAACAACTTATTTAAAGTTTCAGGGCATATGTAAATCAAAAACCTAATATATTGCTCATGTAACTTGGAGTGCAGTGACCCTTCATGGTTAATGCTATGGCTTCATTATGTGGACACATCAAAAACACTCATACTCATGTTGTTTCATTTCAAATGGATAATAATCAGTTGCTGTTATAGTGAAGAGTTATGTCAATTAATATCGGTTTTGTCACTTTTAATGGTGTGCGAATGTGAAATGGGGTTGGTTTTATTAATTTGATGTACCCTGAAAAAGCTAGTAGGCCAGCTTTATATATAATGACAACCAATATAATGTGTTGCCTTGGCAAAGCATAATGTGGTTATTATTATTATTGTGGTGACCCCTTGACAAAGCCAATAGGCTTGCTTTAGTTACAATGACACAACCCTTATATGCTGATGTCCCATCTCTGTATAAGTTGGGGGCATTGTGATTATGGAGTTTAGGACCCACTAGGGGTGTAGTGTTATATGATGGTGTCACCATCCCTTTTATAAGAAAAGGCAATGCCATTGACTGGAAAATAATTTGTTGAAAGTTGTATTTTCATATCAGCTTATTGAAATTAATAGCCCACACTACATACCATGAGTAGGACTCTACTTCTCTATCTTGAGAAAGTCAAGTGCTGGTTCCCAGTAAAAAGATAACAGTGGAGCTATTACTTGTTTAAGGGCTCGCATTCTATGCATCTAATAACCCAGGGCCAGAATTATCAAAGTGTTGCATTGCCCTTACATCATGCAAGGTAACGCAAGGCCAAAGCAACAGTAAATCAGATTTACCAAGCACGCAAGGTCAACTTGCATGGCCCTGCGGTGCTTGGTAAATCTGGAGTAAAGCATGAGAGCGCAAGTCGCTGCCTTGCATTATTCTGCCCCATGGAGGCTTTCCATGGGTAGAGCGTGGGTGTTCCCAAGCATCAACCCACGGAATTTGGTGCGTTCCCAGATTTTCCATGAGTGGTAGACCTGGGAATGCGTCAAAAGGCTACTCCCTCACAGCAAAGTTGTAACAAGAAGAAATATCTTAATTTCTCTTAGTTTTTTTCTCTTTTAAGCATGCTGCATTCTACAGCACACATAGAAAGAGGAACAAGCCACAGCGGATTGTTTGTGTGCAGGAAGATGTTCCTTCCTGCACAAAAAAAATACTGCCTGCAGCACAGGCCCCCATGCACCCTGACCCAAGGGTGCCTGCTTTGTCTGTAGGCAGCCAAAAGAGCGCTAGTGCAAGGAGATTCCAGGAATGAGCCATATAATGTTCAACATGGCGCATTCCTGCTCTCTCCCTTTCATGCAGCGCAGCACAGCAAGGTGGCTTGCTGCATTGCTTTACGTGAAATAGGAATACATCTGACCGCAATTTCTTTCAATGGTACATAAAATGGTGATGAAGGTGGTCATTTCTAGAATTGATGATGGCAATGCAATCTTATTTTGGACTTCATCTAGCCACCTATTTCCCATTACTAATAGGACAAACTACGTCAAGATTAATCATGGACGAAAAGAACTACAAGTATATCTCACCAATTCCTGTGGTCACCACTAGGCCCCATTGGTAGTCAGAATATAGTTCAATATAGGATGCCTATCTCACAAAGCCATTAACCATAGAAGACTCAACTACCTGACCATTGTTCTAGTATAGTCTGACAGCCCCAGACATTTCAGAAGCAAAAGTACTCTACTACTGGAGCCATACAAGTTCAAATAAAATCAAAGCAAGCAGAGTACAGATCCTTCACGGGAGTGGCAACATGCTCATTAAACTCTCTGCTAACTCACCTGGACTTATTCTCATTCAGAATGGGATTAAAAGCGTCTCTATTTACAAGGCATGTCATCTAAGTATTTACTAAAACTTCACAATCCTCCTGACACCAACATTTTCAGAACTTGTCCTTCCTGTGTCCATGCAATATGTTTAACAATCTTTATACAGCACAGACAACTCTCTTTTTCCACCTATCCCTGCCCTCTATCATTTCCATTTATCTTGACACTGTTGAACATTACAGATTATAAAAACAATGCTCATTGTAATATTAATAAATCTGTAAAGCACACTAACACCGCTTGGTGAACTAGCACTACATATAAATGTCGAATACAAATCAATGTAACCATACAAAAGTATTTCAATACATATATTAGTGCAGTTTTCAAATAAATAAAATAAAATGTATTAGTCCCAAGTCCAGGACCCAAGAGGCAGTGGCGTTTGGCATCCGGCGGCCGCATGTAAGAGCAGGGGGCGGTGGTGCTGTTGATTCCTGTGTCGGTGCCGCATGTAAAAGTGGGGGGGTGCTGGCTATTCCTGCAACGGATGTGGGTAAAAGGGAGGGAGGCCGCTGCCCCCATAACTTGTTCCCCCCGGGGCGGACTGCCACCCATGCAATTTGATGCTTTTCTAGATCGAAGTGAAGGTGGGGTACGCTTGGCGAGCAAGGAGTCTGTTGTACATGTCAGGCTTACACAAGAACTGAAAGTTGGTCACTTATTTCCCAGTATGATTTTTCTAGATGTTGACCAGCTGAAACCCAGTGACAGGGAGCATTAAGGGGAAGGCTGACAGTTTAATCCTGGAGTTAAATTGCATGACTGTATATCAGAATATCGAGCACAAAATTATTGTGGTTCGAAAATATTGTACAGAGAATATCAACTACCCAAATACTGTGAAGGTTAATGTGCATATGTTGGTAAATATTTACTGTACTATTCTTTACTCCCCATTTATTTTCCAGAATGTAAGATAAAAACAAAATAGGCCATTACTAAGCGTCCAAGCATTTTATAGAAGAAAAGGAATTGGGACATTTGATCATGCTTGGTAGGAGTGGACGAGGTGACCATACTGTAGGTGAGTGACCAAAAAGATGGCACAGAGGAGATAGCAGCTGCAGACTTAGGAGCATCCTAAGGGGAAATGAGGAGTCTTGATGATTTATAGGTCAAAGGGGTCACTGGGCTCACATGAGAGTTCAACAGACAGGAGAACTGGACAAAAGTTCTGCTGAAAATTTGCTGAGAAAGGTGCCAGAGTGAGCTGAGTGGGAGGCTATGTAGACTAATTGTGCCAAGATCATAGCTGCTGTGATGTCATTAACATCTGTCCTCAAGATTTCCAGAGTCTTCCCCAATTTTAGGTGGTGAGAGTACATTGAAGTGTTCTTGAGGGCGATGACCATATGTATGATCCAGTGACAGAGTTGGGCAAAGCAAATATATGTTAGGCATCGAGAACAAAAGTTAAAGATGAGCTAAAATGTCTAGCTGAAGGTGCTGTAATAGATGGAGTCAATGAGTAATGTCCTGGTGATTTTATTACATTAGGGTGTTACGTTTGGATGTAGGGACGTAGGTGAGCAGTAAAGAAAGGGAATAGTGTTGTGGTGGAAATAGACCAGAAACTACAAGATGAGCCCTGCAATCTGGACAATCACTACAGTGACTGCCATTGAGGGACTGTTAAGGTAGTTGTTGGACAAGAGGATTTACGGCTGGAAAATCTTCAAGTGCAGTTTGAGGTCACCAAAGACAGTGGTAGTAAATTAGGGATCAGTGAAAATAAAGCCTTGTCAAGGTAGTTAAAGAACAAATCAGTGGCTCTGTTGGAGGATTTCCTAGAATTAAGTTTACTTTAAATTGTGATAGAATCGTGACCCTGGTGTTCCAGGAAGTGTGGTGTCATGTCAGAGATGGTGTTGATGAGAAGATGTCTAAGTCTACCACAATGGCAGTTCATTGAGGGCTCTGGTGTATCCCTGAAGGTATATATGTCATTATGGAAGACATTGGTTGTGGGATGCCTTTGTGAGATAATCCAGTTGTAGATGATGACATCATTTCCACTTGGAAGGGGACAGATTTTATTTCTGCTACTGTTGAGCAAGAGCAAATTATCAAGACAGACAAAACAAGGGAGAAGGCAGGATACCAATTAGATATCTCAACCACTTCAAGGCTACTTGTAAGCCCCCCTCACATCTAAACTGTGAAGCCCTCTTGTTTAACTTACAAAATCAACAATACCTATTCCTTTAATGGCCTTCTATTTCTCGTGCTCCAGGTCCCAGGGAAAATGTCACTAGATCACTATTGGAACTTATGGAATCTTATATAGATTATCCCAACTTCACAATTGTGAAGGATTTTGATGTTTACTTATAAAGTCACAGAGGATAAGGATGCAGAGCATTTAATCAATAGTCTGCACAGCTTCGACCTTTTACAACTGGTGAAACTCCCAATCCACAAAGCCATTCATATTCTTGACAGTATCTTCACATACAACCCGACCCAGTGGTCCAAAAATCTATGCCCCTGATCTGGACAGGCCACAGCGTTATATTGTTTAAATTTACAATCCCCTTAAAACATCCTGCCATATTTAAGGCACCCATAGAATCAAAATATAGTCCCTGGAAAAAAAGGGAGTCCACCCCACAATTAACGGCGACATTGAACAAGCGTGTGCCAATTATGCTGCTTGGATTGATGCAGCAGTCAACCAGTTAGCTCTCCTAAAAACCAGGACAAACCACAGGTCCATGCCCTCTGCACCTTGGTATTCCCAGGAGCTTAGAGACTTCAAGCAGAAGTGTAGACATCAGGAGCAACTCTGAAGACTTAACTATGGCCCAGAAGAAAAAATGAAATCTAAAAACCTTGATTAAAGAATATAAAACACAAATAGTCGCAGTCAAAGCTAAATCTTTTACAGAAACAATGAGTTCGTCTAAGGAGCTTTTTAATACCATGAAATCACTGTTTAATGTCTGTAATGAACATATTGTGACCTCCAATCAACCATTGTGTAATAAAATAAGCTGATATTTTCTGCACAAAAAAAATATATTTTATATTCTTAGAGTTCACCACACTATTGAATAACACGGAGACTCCTGTAATGAGGGAGTTGTTTTAGGAAATCATCTCCACTAACATAAAATAGGGCCCTCCAATCCTCATTACCTTTAGTCCTCTTACAGAAGAGAAGGTAGCAACATTAATTAAAATCTCCAAATCAGGTGCACCTTGGGATCCCTGCCTGCCACAGGTCCTCCATTCTGTTTCAAAGACAATCTCAGTCCACCTCACTGTGCTCCTGAATAGGTTTATAATCTCAGATCGCTTTCTTTCAATGTGGAAAAAAGCATCCATACTGCCACTCCTAAAAAACCCTTGTTGGATCACCTCGAGGTAAAGAAGTACAAGCCGATTTCTTGCCTTCCCCTACCAGCTAAGATCCTAGAAAAGGCCACAAATCAAGAGATCGTGACATTTCTTGAAATTACCAACCTCTTTGATTCATTTCAGCATGTGCTTAGACCTAACCACAGCACAGAGTCTGCCCTAGTGCCAGCCACAGAAGAAATTAAAGCCATTGTATATAATGGTGGTAGGCCGGCCCTGATCCTGCTTGATATTTTGGGTGTAATTGACACAGTTGACCATATCCTTTCGATCAACCATCTTGAAAGCATCAGCATCAATGTTCTGGCCCTAGAAGTGGTTAGCTGCTTTTTGTCCAATAGAGAGCAAGTGGTCGCCCTTGAAGACTTTACTTCAGATCCTTTTACGCTTCCTTGCGGGGTCCCCCAGGAATCCTCACTAAATCCCACCCTTTTTGATGTGTATATTTTCCCTCTAATCAAACCTATCCAGTCCTGTTGCTTTTCAGTATTCTAATATACTGATGACACCCAGATAGCAGTGTCAGTCTTTTCCAAACCAGAAAAAGTAGACAAACTGTTGAATATCTGCATGGGTAACATTGCCGACCGGATGCAGAAGAATTGTTTGAAACTGAATTTTGAAAAGATGGAAGTATTGCTCTTTTCCAATGACACCTCTTATTGGAACACCTCCTAGTGGCCCCATAATTTTGGGTCACTCCCACTTCCGGTCCAAAAAGCTAAGAACTTAGGGGTCACTTTTGACACTGAATTAGCATTCACAGACCACATTAGGCAGGGAACATCTGCCCGTTTTCTTACTCCAAAAATCCTAAACAAAAATCTTCCCTTCTTCCCAGGGAAGTTGTGCAAAACATTTATAATTGCTTTGGCAATTTAAAATATTCACATGACTTATATTTATGCTCCCACAGTCACCTACAAAACAAACTGCAGACCCTCCAAAACGCTGCAGCCCATGTGCTGATGAATCTCCATAAATTCTGCTCTATCTCTTAAACCATCACGTATCTTCATTGGTTACCAATCAGGGAGCGAATCATGTTCAAAGCCCAGAGCTGGGCTTATAAGGTCCTGCACAAAGTAGGCACACTTTTTTTCAGTGGGAGGATCTTCAAATGGTATATCTACACGCATCCTGCGGTCTAGTGAAGCAAGAGACGTTGTCAACCCCAGGATAAAAAAGGCATACTGGGGAGGAAGAAGTTTCTCTTATTCCACATGCAAGTGGTGGAATGCGATGCTTGACCACTTCAGAGCGCAGGCAAACCTCCTAAAATTCAGAACACAACTGAAAACCTGGCTTTTTTTGCCCCACTGCATAACTAGATCTCTGCCGCCTTCTTCCTTAGGTTTATGTTCGTCCGCTCCACAAAAATATTAACATTATTTAACATTAACAATGTGCGGGAGGTAGAGGTAAAATAAAAGCGGTGCATGCAAAATATTTCTTATTGCGGAAAGGCCAGGCTTGCCATAAAGAGAAAGTGGGCATTTGTAAATTATCACTAGAGCTAGAAATTAGGACTTGTTGTTAATGTGTCTCCTCGTATATTAACACATCTCCCAGTTGTGAAATCAAGTAAGGTCCCTCTCTAAAATGTGATGCATGCAGAGCACGTAGGCAACCAAACATGGCATGTTGCTAAAAGTGTCTATGTTCCTCCTCGCTCCTCTTTTCCAGTTGATGCATCACAAACCTCTTTAGAGAAAGTGATTTTTTTTGACAGATGTGAATTAGACTATAACAGAGCAGGCTGACATTTCGCTCATAATACAGACGCATAGATGCCTGAAATAAATCAATACCTACGAGACATT
Source organism: Triturus cristatus (assembly GCF_964204655.1). NCBI lineage: Eukaryota > Metazoa > Chordata > Amphibia > Caudata > Salamandridae > Triturus > Triturus cristatus. Next base: position 129,650,885 of record NC_140584.1, on the reverse strand, counting down.
TGATAATTAAATGAATGGTGGTTGGCTGGAAAGCACAGAGGAGATTCATTTTTCTAAGAGCCTGATAGGAAGAGAAAGCAGAAGCAATTTCTGCTGATCATACTGTCCCACTTATCCTGCTTCATAATGCCTGCTTTATAATGTCTTTGTCTCTCACAAAGGCAGCAGAGTTATTTCTGCCCGGGTGAAAAAATGTAGCTGTGTTCTGTTGAAACGAAATGCTTGAAATATCCTTTGATAGATGATAAAACTTTTTGATTTAAACCTTTGATCAAATATGTACTCTTTGAGTTTATCAGGAGTTTATTCCTCCGAGCTCTGTACTTAAAGTTCCAAGGTGCCAAATTTAACCCAGTCTCGTTGAAGTTTTCACGGTCTGCAGGGATTACACTTGCATGACTTGCATGTCCTCCTCTCCACAGCATCAGTTTGTGGCTCTGTTTTCCCTTTCCCGCTCACTTCCTGTCTCTCTTCTGCAATTCACCAAATCTGCGTCCCTGCCCAATCTCTGTATTAAGAACATTGAGCAAGATCTACTAAACACTGAGGGGCAGATTTATGTTGCACTTGCGCCACTTTTGCGCCGCCGTTGCGTCACTTTTGTGACGCAGCAGCGGCGCAAATCCTGCGCCATGGTGCGGGGTATTTACAACGTGACGCATCTGGGAGATGCGTCACGTTGTAAAGCCCTGCGCCACATGTAGGCGTTCCAGGGCAGGTGGGGGCGTTCCGGCGCAGGAACGCCTCCTAAAAGTGGCTGAGTGAAATCTACAAGATTTCACTCAGTCACTTTTAGGCCCATGCTGCGTCAAAACCCTGCGCCTGCTTGAAGCAGGCGTAAGGATTGACGCAGCATTGTAAAGATAGGGCCCCCCAGATCATTGCTGGAGCTGCGTCGCGCTTGCGACGCAACTCCAGCAATGCGCCACTTTTCGGCACAGATGCGTCACGCATCTGTGCCGTTTTTGCCCCATGGTGCGCCGCATTATAAATGCGGCGCATCCATGGTGGCGCAGCAGTGGCGCATAATAACTGGCGCATCCCTGCTGATATGCAGGGATGCGCCAGTCGTCATAAATCTGCCCCTGAGTGCAAAACACTGGTTGCAAATTGAGATACCCTACGATTTTCTTCCATCACAGAGATGGTGGCCTGCAGATCCCAATGTCTAATACTGCTTCTAAATAAAGCATGCCTTTTCATTTTTAAATGCATCATGTTTTCCTTGCAGGAAAAGGCATTTGTCTTAAATGAAAAGTTTCAAAGTGTTTAAGTCTAGGCAGTGGTCCATGGGACCACCTTTAAAAAAAGTAAAAGTTTCCTTTGGGTACCTCTTTCCATGAGTGAATGGGTTACTGCTACTTTTGTGTATTTTTTAAAATATTATGCGCCAGATGTACGACCATTACATTTTGCAACTCGCAAATTACGGCAAATTGCGAGTTGCAATTTACGAGTCGCAAATTTCAATATACAACAGTGTCTCAGACACTGTTTGCGATTCCCAATGGTGTCACAAATTGCATGCCTCATGAATATTAGTGAGGCTGTCACAATTTGCGACCCCATTGGGAATGGCTAGCACTCCCAGGGACGGTGGACTGCTGGGGTCAGCAGACAACCATGTCTGGGACTGCTTCGTCAATAAAGCAGTTTAAACAAAAACCTGCATCCCTTTTTCCTTAACCCCTTCCCTGCTCATGACGGAACCGTTCCGTCATGAGCCACGGTTGCCGTGTGCTCATGACGGAACGGTTCCGTCATGACAATCCTGTCGGCGGCCGCTCCGCCTGCGCGGCGCTGTTTCCCCGCCTGTGCGGGGCGACAACGCAAATGGGCGGAGTCATGACGGAACCGTTCCGTCATGAGCACAGCTCAACTGTGGCTCATGACGGAGCGGCTCCGTCATGAGCACAGGCCCACCGCGCTGCCCCCCTGCCCCTCCCAGCGCTGCAGCGGAATGTCCCCAGCAGCAAAGGGGTTAAAGGAAATACAAAACTTTTCAGTATCATTTTTTTAAGGGCAGGCAGTGCTCTTAAAAAATATTTGCGCACCCATTCACAAAGTATGAAGGGGTCCCCTGGAGATCCCTTCCTGTTTGTGAATAGTTTACCACTTACTTTTAGTAGGTGGTAAACTGTGAGTTTTTTGCGACCGCAAATGGGGTCGCAAAGCACTCATACATGGCATTTGCCCTCGCTATTAGGAATGGATAGTCTTGGAATGCCCCTTCTTAATAGCGAGTCGCTAACCCTATTTTGCGAGTCGCTAATAGATCATCGATTCGCAAAATAGGGTAAGTACATTGTGCGGTCCAAATCCCCCTTTGCGACTGCAAAAAACCAACGTATATCTGGCCCTACATGTTTTATGATGGCATTCCGGTTGCAAAATATTAATACACCCTATTCTGAAGTGGTTTCTGAAAAAGACACCCTAAGCACACTCCTTCTAAAAACTGATTCTGGATGTAATCGCAAACCCAAATTGCGATTTAGCAGCATGTTACTGAATCTTCTTTTGTTGTCTATTGCGTGCTTAGTTTTCAAATTGGACTCTTCCACCACAACCCTATGCTCTTCATGCAGTGCAATACATCTGTGAACAAAGCGACCATTCTGACATGTTACAGTTGACCGTGTTTGAACATATGTGCCTCTCCTGGTGAGCTGCACATGCCCTAGTACATTTAGTTTGATATTCCCATACGAAAACAATCGTTTGAGAATGTATCTAATCTTCAATCAAGTATATTCTATTAATAAATTATCATGAATTAAGTCCTAGAAAATATGTAGCAAGGTACTTGTCAACAATTCTAAGTTGTGCAGTGTTCACCGTACCAAATGTATAACAAATTTTACATTTACAAATCGAAATATTGATAGATATGACATTTCACCATAAAATGTTTGCCAGAAAAGAACGTTTTGAACTATGTTTTTTTCCTGCCAAAACTAATTGATAATTGTGTTATTTACTGATTGTTGTACCATTCTTATCTTGTTGGTTCTCTGCTTCAACTGAGGGGATTGGGAGCTGCTTCTATTGCTTCTATTGCTGTTAATTTCAGAGCTCTGCATGACAGTACTAAGGACCCATGCACATTTCACATCCATTAAGGCCCATCTGACTTGTAATTCCCCTTTTTTCTGCCAAGCAGTGTTGATTGCAATCTGCTTCTTTCACACTCAGCAAATTCCCAGTGAGGGATCCTTGCACCAATACGCCTTGACCTCGTGATTTCTTTTGACCTTTTCTGGCTGCTATATTATTTCTGTCTTCTTCCTTCAGCTCAGGTACCGCGACAATCCGTCTATGAGGCATGCGAGTCATGTCATTGGTACTTTGCAGCACTTGAGACTCATATGTCCTCATTCTCTTGTGTGAAGAACAGCCATCTGGTTCACAGAGACAACCTGTGTGCCACCATTGTTATATGGTCACACGAGCCAATCGTTGCCATTAAGCCACAAGCATTATCAGGAGAATTAGAGGAAACCCTTCTCTGAGCCTGCAGCCTCACACTCCATGGAGTACATATACAATACTCTCAAGGAGAGTTCAGTCTTTTTCTTTGTAAACGTCCATCCTAGTCTGTTGAAGTGACAGTGGATTTACAAGAGGGCAAGGGAATTTTCTCCCAAGTAAACAAAGAGACCAAGTTTGTAACTAAAAATGAAAAGTGGATGTGCCAGTTAGGTGTTCTCTGCTTGAGCAATGCAATGCCAGTGCCATCTATATTATCCACGTGCTACATCTCTGGTACTAGTTCAGCAGGTGCATATCTTTGCATCCATTTCATGCCTAGGAAATACATGTTAAATCTCAGTAGGGAAGCTGAAGACAAAAAGTACTTACATAACCTCACCAATACGTCTACCAGGACATTGAACTTCACACACTGGCAATTATGGTGAGCTCCAATGTTGTGATGTTTTCACAGATAAAATACCACATCCCTTCTTCTATGTGACGAGAAAAGATTGCACTTACTCCTCTCAGTGAATGGGCCTTGCAACATGACCTGTGTGGCATGTTTCTGCTAGATTCTTGCATTGCAGGGTGCAACAACATTTGAGTAAACATGAGGAGAAAATTATAATAATAATCCACATTTGTAAAGTGCGAACAATCACCCGTAAGGGTCTCTAGGCGCTGGGGGCCGTCGGGAAGATTAAGCAAGCTATTGCCCAGAGTCACATGGTGCTGGGCTGACCTGCCACCGGCGATCGATCCGTGATCCCCAGATTCCGAAGTCAGTCGCCCTGGCCACGGCGCCACACCTCTTCCTCCTCTTCCTCTTCCCCCTATACATTTCAGCATTCATTTTTTAGGCTGGTATGGCTTTGCAACTGCAACTGAACAACACGTTTTGAGGCTTGGTTTTGTAGTGAGCTTGATCCCTCAAGAAAGACTGATGCTACATTGGATAGGAGTATTTTGTGTGCCTTTCCTCTGATACATCTGATTGTGAGGGATCTTCACAAGGTATGGGCAAGGTTTTAGTACTCAGCCATACTCCTAGTTCTGGCCTAGCCTCATTAAGTTTGGTCTTTTTATCTGCCCCATCTGCTTCAGAAGGATGTTCTTCACAATCTTTTTCAGGGGAGACCTCATTTTTTTAGATGGAGGTTGAATATGTATTTCTCATCACCAACACTCATCTTCAGTGCGTGGTTCCGGAGGAACTTACCTATGTAAATCTAAGCGTCTTTTTAGAGTATATGGATGCACTTGCCGCTGCCAGGAAGTCCTGCATCAGAACTCAATATAAGAGCAAATTGATGAGATTCCACCACGGGGGCTAGCAACAACTCACTCCTTTGCTCAGTGGATGATTCTTCTAGAGCCCAAAAGGACTGTCTTTGATGGTACAGACCTAAAGATACACCCACTTACAAATAGCACCATGGGGAATCCTCCAGGCTCTGGAGAGGTTGAATGGACCATTTCCATCGTCCTTATGATTAAAGCCACCTACAAAATAAAATCATCAAATATCATGGACATTTTGGATTACGTTGCGTCAATGATAAGAGGTTAAGTTTAGTTGAAAAGATTTTATTTATCTGATATGGTTTGGGATTTCAAGTATCTTTTAATCAATTTAGTAATACACACAAATATAAAAGAAGGTTAGAAATTAACAATTAGGTCACGTGTTCCATAAAGAAACCCAATAAGCTAACTAAAGGACCTATTCTAAATAGGAACCCAAAAAGAATTCTACTGTAAGACAGCGATGAATAGAAAGGCAAACTCTTCTTGAAGAGTAGTTCTGGAAACTTAGCTGAGTTCTCTTAAGCTGCAGTAGCAACTTTCAGAGTAATGATCTGTGCAGTAGCATCAATCATGAAACAAATAAATACGTCGCCTCAAGGATCTAAAGGAAGTAACTCCTCATGAAGAAGAGTCTCAGGCAACAGAAGGAAATCCAGAAGCAAGACTACCGGACGGATAAGAGGGAAAATAGAGGTTTGTGTGAGTCTAACTAACTAGTAACACTTGTTATTATAACCTTTTAACACCTGTATCGTTCGTTTTGACTCCTTCCCTCAATGTCGAATCAGAACGATCTGTAAGATGGTGCTGTCAGTCGTGCGGTGCATCTTCCTCCGATTCCCACTGCCTGCACTCTTGTCATCTGAATTGATACAGTCCTTTGGTACATTTGTTACATAGAGGAAGGTTCCCATGAGAACCCTCTTACCTAAGTTAAAGATGCATTGTGAATTTCAGTGCTGAAACAAAGGCTAGTGAGAAAATGTGACGACATATATTGAGTTAATATTACAGCAACATTATGGGTCTTCTTCACCATTTATTCCATTCAGTTTCAATAAGTTTATTTTTTTAAATGTAAATGATCTAATATGGGGTGAAATGAACTAAATGAACATAATACTAAAGTCAGCACTCTTCTAAGATTAAATAAATGTTAAGCTGTTGCACCGAACACTTTTACTATGAGCAAACGTCGAAGGTAGCTTTGGGCCTATTGGCTGCACAGGCTAAAGTATAGCTTATTGTTGCAAATTTTAAAATACATGCAATTGCAATAAAGAGTTTCTAATAGCATTTTTCACGTCTATGTTTGCCACTCTACAATATGTTTTGGTTATATTTACTTATTCTACTAAAAGATATTCACACATTTTGTAAGGCATTTCTAAATATGTGTTTTCCTTATGTTAAAAGAAACTAAAAATTGCATTTCTAATGTAAAATATGTCGATTTCTAAATATGCAGTCAATTCTATCAATTCTTTGTTTATGCTATAGCATCCAATCGGTCCAAAACATATGTTTCCTTTTGGCAAGCACCCCACAGATTATTGATGCCTAAAACTGGCTCTCACCAGACTGAAACATGTATCTTATGCAACCTGAAACTTGTTTTATGAAATATCTCTTTATTGGAGGATGAAACATCTGCCAAGGGTATAAGTTAGCTGCAAGCACTTTTCTTTCATAAAATGTCATGGTGAGAAGGCATTTCAGAATCAGAAAGTCAAGAACGGCATTTATCATTCATCTTTGCCTAATCAGAGACCATCATTCTATTGACAAACCATGTGTTACTTCTGGTGAAAAGAATGAAGGCTAATTAACTGCAAAGTCCACCATTGCTAGATGGATAACATAATGTATGTTGTTACACTGTATGTGGAGTTCCCAGCTACCTGGCATCTGGGAACACTCCATTAAATGTAACTGCCAGGGACACTTGCTAGTTGGCTATGTGGAGTACATTACATGCATTCTCCTGGAACTATGTTCCAGAGCTTTTCTCCTAGAGAGAAGAAAAATGTAGCAGATATGCATGCTTAGGTTTAAGCTGCCCAATTCTGCTTCCACCTCATCCCTTTTTTATCCGGTGACTGTGGAGACTACAAAAATGCTGAGAAGGGAAAAGAGCAAGGAAGTAAAACTAGGTCCTAGTGACCTTCAGAGTAGCCCCATTTCTCTTATTCCATAGGATCTTAACCTCTGTCACTACCCTTCCACCAAATGCTAGAATTTGGCTAATGTTTTAAAGAAAGGAGCTGCTGGGTTCATGCATAAGTACCGGGATTGCCAAGTAAGAAGCATGCAAAGCTGTGAAATTACCAGGTATAGAAGTGGTTTCTGGTCCCACCACTCAGTGGCACAGTACCCACAAGGTAACAGTAAGGAAGATCATACAGTCTAGGACTTCCAGATCCACCATAACGGTAGCCTTATCTTTTTTCTGCCAGCAGTATTATGTCAACCGCCCTGATACTGAGCTCTCTGGAACTTTGGAGTTGTAAGAAGGCAACATTCAGTTTTTATAACGATTTCTCAAAATGTTACCCTCAATTTCCCATCAAACATTGTCATAAAATTTGTTCCGCCACTGAGTTGTTTTTAGTAAATTTCGGACAAATCAAGTTCTCACTTTTCGGTCCTGCTTTTCTAATTGCTGTTTGTTGTGTCAGAATACAGCACACCTCACTACTGCATGTAGTATTTCTCAGAACGCTGAAAGCTCGCTGCTGAAACATAGGGTGGCCCTCAGGTCAGGCCTTCAAATCCCAGAAAAAGTAACTCTTCCATCCTTCTAATTTGAGCATGTTAGATACCAGACACCAAATGAAGGAAGCATATATCAACTATTTAAATCATTTTTCTTGGGCTCACTTTCCATTATCAGTCTATGTGTAATGCTTTTTTCTACTGAAAATAATTATGCAACTCTTCCTTAAGGGCATTTATGAGTTGGTAGACTGTTGCTTGATGGAAGTGCTTGGCTGTAGGAGTGTTTGTGTCTGTCATATATCCTTCTGAGTAGTATTTCCATTTCCTGTGTGAGGACAAGAGTTTTGCTATTGTAGTTTTTATATCTTTTTGTATCTTTATGTTGCTGTGCCTTGGAGACAGATTTATCAATCTTTCACACAACATAGAGCAGCAAGGCAACTTGCTGTACTGCGTGAAAGGGAGAAGGCAGGAATGTGTCATATTTACCCTTGTGCCATGGTGCAAATGTGCCTGTGTTGCAGGCAGGATTGTTTTTGTGTAGGAAGGGACATCTCCCTGCGCAAAAACTATCCTCTTTCTAGGTGTGCTGCAGAATGCAGCAAACTTAGAACGAGGAACTAGCAAGGAGAAATAAAAATATTTCTTCTTGGCGCATCTCCTCTGGGAAGGCATTACATTTTGATGCATTCACAGGTTTACCACTCTTGTTGAATCTGGGAATGCCACAATAACAACGAGAGGGTGAGGGACAGTCACTCTTGATCCCCCATGGTTAACGGTACATCAACAACAAAAGAGTGAACAAAGTAAGGAGCAAAATAGGAGTAACAGCGTGAGCAAAAAGTTGTGTTTTTAAGAGAACCCTCACTCACCAACCTGGTTGGTGACATGCTTCATCATCGGGTTCCACCAGAGAGGCCGAATGCCTCTCTGGTGTGCTACAACGCCTGAACTACAGCGGAGCTGGTTTTTGATGGAAAGGGGAGTGAAAAATTTAAAAGGTGAGTGGTTTTAACCAATAACCAATTTAATTCTGGCAAACCAAATACCGAACTAAAAACAAGTGGGTTGGACAGAAGCCGGCCAATTAGGTGGGACACGGCTTATCCAAAAGGGGGAAGGTCAACATGTTTCTGCTTAATGAGCACAGTCGGCTAAGCATTCATCAGGACCATAGGGAACACCACGGCGGTATGCACACGCTAAGGTGCACCCAGACCAGTGGTGTGTTTGAGCGGTAAGACTCACTGTTTTACCGCAAGAGCCATCCTGTAATTAAGGGGCTAGTAACGCCTGTAAAGGGAAAAAAACAGACATAACACACATAAAGACATATACAGATAGACACATTGTGTCACTTGAATATCTTATGCTTTACGTGATTCAGGTGAACACAATTGGTAGGCCCATGCTGTGAAGGGGGAGTGGGTGTCAAATAACGTTAAGTGGTTATCAAGACTCCCACACAAAAAGAGTGGTGCTCTGTGTGAGCTGTAGGACCTGTACTTTTATCAGCGTGTTTTCGTAGTGGTCCTGCGCACAAGTTGTGTCAGTGAAGTCAATAAAACAATGTATTGACTAGCCGGCCAGCGATGTGCTGTCGGCGTAGGCTGTAATAGCCGTAGTGCTTGCCTTTAAAAATATATACATATATACATATAGCGGACTCGTGCAAGTGGAGTACATGCTGAAATGAGCACACATGGTGTTTGCCAGGCGCCGTTGCTCCAGTGCATGACTATCAATTTGGTATTTAAAAACAACAACAACATGGAAAAAAGGGGGCTGAACTCTTACTCAGTAAACCAGTATTTGTTGCGTCATGGGTCCGAGAGGGGGGTAGTGAGCTATAGTATCTATGGGAGTAGATAAATAAGAGAACCTTGTTGGTCTGGGTACTCGTAAGAGAAACTCACTGGGACCAGAGGGACGCGATGGTAAAGGGAAACTACTTACTTCCATGCTCGCACACTCCCGCAAGGTACCTGGATCAGTCCTGCTCGGCCCGGATCTTGGTGAGTATGGAGTGAGAGCCGGAATAAATACAAATGCAAACCTATCACGTGATGCGGAGACGCGTGTCACGTGATAGCAACAGCGTCCGTAAACGCCATCAAAAACCAGCTCCGCTGTAGTTCAGGCGTTGTAGCACACCAGAGAGGCATTCGGCCTCTCTGGTGGAACCCGATGATGAAGCATGTCACCAACCAGGTTGGTGAGTGAGGGTTCTCTTAAAAACACAACTTTTTGCTCACGCTGTTACTCCTATTTTGCTCCTTACTTTGTTCACTCTTTTGTTGTTGTTGATGAATCTGGGAATGCACCAAAATTCATGGGTAGATGCATAGGAACAACATTGCTTCACCGATGGAACGCAATTGCAGTGCAGAATAATGCAAGCCAGCGACTTTCGCTGCCTTGCCTTACTCCAGATTTACCAAGCAACGCCGGGCCACTCAAGGTGGGTTTGCATTGCTTTGAAAATTTTACTATAGTATTGCATTGCCCTTGGGACATTATGTGTGATGCAAGGGCAACACAATGCTATGATAAATCTAGCCCTTTGGGTCTAGTGGAGCAAATAGAGTATGAGATAAGACACTTTTTATTAGATGCAAGTGTATTGATGTAGAGGAAACATGTTAATGGAGTGTGGCTAATTTGAGTGTTTTTGTGTTGTGCCTTTCTCGCAAAGAATATTTATATGGCCTTGCTGCAAAGATGTAACTGCGCTTATGTAAGAAGTGAGGAAAAATACGGGGAGCAATAGCTGCACATATTGTTGTGCCTACCATCTTTAGGGTAATTTGTTTATGTCACTATAATCATGAGTTCTGTATTATCAAACCCTGCTAGTAAAGCAAGTGGTTCTGTTTACTCTTTTGAGGGATTGTTGGACATGGGATATTAGTCGAGGGTGGTAAGTACTCGTCTTCAAGTAATAATCACAATCCTTGTCAGGGTGAACCTCTAAAGTCACTCAACAAACCTGAGCTCAACCCCCTGGTAGCTATGGCTGGGAGTCAATGTGTAAAGTATTCATGTTGTACCTAAACCATAATAAAGTCTGAATGAAATAGAAAAAAAAAAGAAAATCAATTAGAAAAATAGATTAACGTTTAATAAATAAAATGACACCAAAATTCTATAAGGGGAACCAGGGACATGAATATATGAAGTTTAAAGTAGAAATAGCACTAAGAAGCATAAAGTGCTAATGATATTCAATGGTCATGATGGAACAGAATTTAGGCACAATTTAATGCTGACTATGAGCATAGGTGGAAAACGCCAACCAGGTTCATCCTGGTCAAAGATTTTCCATCTTTCTTTAGTACTTTATGTCCCAATCCATCAAAAGAGTACACTTCTAAAGCCCCCAGGACCTCAGGTGAGGCACTTAGTGACTCACAGGCCAACATGTGAGTACAATCCAGGTCCAGTGGTCACTGGTCAGCTGCACAATGCAAGAATAGGCCTCATATAAATTGTTGTGTCCCTGAAGCTTTAAGGAGAGGTCAGCTTTATGACCATTGGAGGTTTGGTATTCTAGGCACTTCTCGGGTCTCAAGCTCCCGGTTCACTCCTCTTCTCTTCTTCCAAGAAAGAGTTCTGAAGTTGGTGCCTGGGGATGCCACATTTATGCTTGGCATGAGCTAGTGGGTTGTAATTCCCCTGGGGATGCCCTAGTAACTGAAGTACAAGTGCCCTGGGCTAACCCTGTCCATTTTGGGAATTTTCCAGATGGACAAAGTTTTCAGTCACACTAAATTTGAGGTCTGCGGGCTACGGGTGTGTTTGAGAGTGTACTATGGCAATCCTAGTGAACTCCCCCATCTAGCACCAAAATCCAGTTTTAGATACTCCCTGTACCTACAAAAAACTCAGAGACAGAAGTCTGCTAGAATTTGGCAACCAAACAGTGGATACACGCAAATTGTTTTGGCATTCCGTTTTCTTCCTTTGAAGGGTGCCCCAAGTGTCACATGAAAAACCCCAGCAAACCTGTCACGCAGGCCTTGACGCTCTATCATAATCTGATTCTATGATGTCAACAAGAGGCCTCTGACCTGGGGGCCAGTCCTACTGGGAAAACACAAGAAGAGGGTAGGTATGGGTGTTACCTACATCTGTTTGTGACCATGCCTGGGCAGGGCTCGCGTAGTTTCACTCCACGGAATTCCACTGAGGTACCAAAACACTCCGCAAAATTCAGCAGAGTTCTGTGTGCCGACAGAGTAATGCTTGGCCACCCTATTTATGAACCCTCAGTATCATCGTTTGGAGATGAAATGGGCGTGCTATTGATGACAACTATTGTTGGCCACATGAGGGATGACATTACATGTTGTGGAGACAGAGGTGCCGGTCTCACAGCTTGCACCAGAGCCTTGCCCTTCTAACAGGCCCTACCTGGTGTCATAATGATGATTATTTCCAACAAAAATCAGCCTCCAAGGTCCTGAATGTTCAGAGAAAATAATTTGTTTTCAGAATGGAATGTGATGGGTGAAAAGCTCCGAAAACATCCCAGGCCTCCGCCCTCGCGCTTGGTGGCAGCTCCATTTAATAAAAGGACGAGGCACAAAGTAGTACATGTTTTGTGTCTGCATGAATTTTCATGCACCCAAAAGAATAGCAGTGTTGGCAAAGAGGTGCCTTCAGGGCATAAAATACATCATCCAACATGGCTGCAGGGGCCTGAAGGCCAGTAGGTGATCAGAAAATTTAATTTACCCACTCCAAGATCCCAAGATCAACAGGGAAAGATGAGGCAGGGTTGACTAGATTAGGACAAAGAATGCGAATGATGCACCGTAAGCAGCACATTTTGTTATGGTATTTCATTACTTAGTAATTTACACGTTAGCACAGTATGGGCAAAGGTCTCAGCTTACTGTACAACCAGGCTGTGGTGGAGTAGCTTCCTTGTCGTTGCTTATTCAGCTCCCAGTTCTGGAGGCACGCGCTGACCTCTGAGTCCTGCAGGGCCTCCCTTCCTCCTGCATCAAACACTCCTGCTCTGAGACAACCATCTGATTCCTCAGGCACCACTTGTCCTGGATCTGGAATGCACCACTGTCCTCCCAGATCTCTCAGTCAGCTTCCGGCCAGGGTCTCACTGTCCGTGAGTACTTTCCGAGCAATTTCACTTTAGTTTTTCGTTACGCAACGTCACAAGGAGCGTCATCAGCATGTTAAAGAACAAACACATTCACTTGTAAAAAAACATCCCAATAGACATGGCAATCCCAAAAGAAATATCGTAGCAGCCAGCAGAGTGATCTAGGTGACGGTGAGCGCGCCGACTTAGTAAACGCCTCTCTGCTGGTGACAGTGTGACAGTGTCCTTTGGCCCATCCCATAGACCATCCTGTCAAGGCCATTAGACACCTCCCTGCACTCAAGGCTTTTGTGTCCTTGGAGTAAGTTCACACCTCATTCACACCTATTGAAAGGCTCATTTTGGCTGGCAGAAGTGAGAGAGCCAAATGCAGATTTTGCTTCCAAGGGCACCATTAAGCAAGTCCCCGGCCAGCTCTCCCCTGCTGCTCGGTCTGCCAGGCAGGTCCTCAGATCTCCTTGAAGGTTCCCATTTGCTCTGTGCTCCTTGTACTCTTTCTAAACATGTTTTACCTTTCAGGCCCCCTTTAACTTTTCTCTCTCTGAAAAATCATTTTCACTTTGCAGGTTCTCTTTAACCATTCCCTCTCTTTTAAACTCGTTTTTATTCGACAGGCTTCCTTAACTCTTTTCTCCTTCTAACTCGATTTTACTCTGCAGGCTCCTTTAACCACTTGTTCTCACTCTAACTCATTTTTACTTTACAGGCTCCCTTTAACAACTTTCTCTCCCCCTAACTCATTTTCACTTTGCAGGCTCAGTCACGATTTTCTTCTTGAAACTCGCCTTTTCACCTCTAAACCTTCCATCCATTTTACTCCCAGGCTAACCTGTTTTTTCCTGATTTTTTTCATCCCAGATTTCTCGCCTGTCCTCTCCTTACTGCTTCCTGGCTCCCACTGACTTCGCTCAGCGCCCCTCTCAAGAAACCTGCTAATGGTGGCCGCAGCGTGACGGTGCCACCGGCGAGCCAAAGGCGTGGCAAAGGCAAGCTGTCTGTGCCTGTCCGTGCCTGGACCCCACCCATCCACAGATACACCAGCACCAAACTCCTGGCCCTCAACACCAGGCAACACAACAACTGCAAACGCGCCTCTCCTCAATCAACAGCAGAACCCTTCTCCTGCCACCACTGCTGCTTCCACTGCAACAGAGAGCCCCCCGCTCTTGAGCCCCTGTCAACTGCCACCATTACAGAACAACTCCACTACATGCAAATCAACACCCAAACACTCCACCAGCACACCATCGAGATCTGGGAGACCATCACCTCCCTCACACCAGACATCATCTTCCTTACCGAAATATGGCTCAACCCTTCATCAGAAGCCAACATTGCCACACCAAACAGATATCAGATAATCCCCTGGAACCACATCAATAAACAGAGGCGGAATACCAATTCCTCCTATCATGGAGCATCTCAACTTTCAAATCAACACCTACAGTGAAACATTGGTCAGAGTACCCTCACCTACAGACACCCAGGACCCCGCCCCACCTTCTGCGAGGTCATCTCTGACTTCATCACCCTGTTAGCCATCAACTCTAAAGACTTCCTTTTCCTCAGGGACCTCAATTTTCACCTGAAAAATCCTAATGACACCAACACAACCCACTCTTTCAACCAGTCACAGATCCCACGCACATCTCTGGACACACCCTGGACCCCATATTCTCAGCCAGCGAAAGAATTAGGTACAGCTACACTACAGAAATCACCTGGTCCGACCATTCCATCATCCACTTTAACATCACAAGCACCCACCACGCGGGCCAGATCCCCTTACAGTAGCTAGAGTAAAGTAACCAAAATCTCTGGACCAACACCCTCAGAGCCTCACCCCTTGACACCATAACTGACGTAGAGGTGGCAGTCAAAAATGTCAATGCATGGATCAACAACTGCACCAACATAGTTGCACCCCTCAAACCCACCCAAACCAGCACATCGTCCAAACACCACAGCTGGGTCACCCCAGATCTCCAATCTCACAAGTGCATCAGCAAATGACTTGAAATGATCTGGCGCACCAGCAAAACAAATACTGACTGATCCAGGTTCAAACTAGCCCTCAGAAAGCACCACCTACAAATCTGAAGCATCAAGAAAATCAGCCTAGCCACATTCAACCACAGCAATAAACTATTTGGCATCATCAAGGAATTCTCCAACCCTACATCCACGGAGAACAACATTACCCCCTCTCAGGAGCTCTACGATATCCACGCACACTTCTTCTGCAACAACATTGCCACCATCTTCGAGAACTTTGAGCCCCAAACTCCTGCAACAGAACTCAACAGGCTCCTCAACCTCACCAACCCCAAAAAAATCTCACTAGCCACATAGGAACCACTGTCGGCACACACAACCACTACCATCATAGGCTCCATCCACTCAGGAGCACCCAGGGATCCCTGCCCCCACCACATGTTTAACCTGGGCAACAGCACCATCAGCAAGGAACTCACCACTATCATAAATTAATCCATTGCATCTGCCTCCTTCCCGGAGGGATAGAAACAAGCGGAAGTCAAACTGTTCCTCAAAAAAACTCAGTCCCAGCTCCAGCCAAAGTACTGAAAAAATAAATAAACCTCCAGCTCATCGCCCACCAAGAAATCAACAACCTCATGGACCTCTCCCAATACTGTTTTTGCTCAAATCACAGCACCAAAAGCACCATAATCGTGGCCACAGATGATATCAGAACTCTCTTAGACAGGGGATAAACCTCCTCCCTGTTCCTTCTTGATCTCTCAGCAGCATTCAACACTGTGTCCCACTGCACCCTCCTGCACGGACTCCAACAAATGGGGATCCAAGGGAAGGCCATCAAATGAATTGCGTCCTTCTTTTCCGGTCAAACCCAAAGTGACTTCCTCCCACCCTTCATCTTAGAACCCAAAACATCATCTGCAGCATCCAACAAGGATCCTCCCTAAGCATAATCCTACTCAGCACATACATTGGCCCCTGGCCAGCCTGGTCAGATCCTTTGGCATGAACACCATTTCCTATGCGTACGACATTCAGCTCATCCTCTCCCTATCCTCAGACCTCATCAACATCAAATCTAACTTCCACAAGTGCTTGCCTAGTGTCGCAAGCTGGATGCAGAACAGATGCCTCATACTAAACACAGAAAAAACAGAAATACTTATCTTCGGGGGCAACAACTCTCCATGGGATGACTCCTGGTGCCCAATGGAACTTTGCCCCTCACCCTCAACCACACCCACAGAGCACACGAGAATTGCCTCTCAACTTCTGAACCGACTCCAGATCATTCAAAATGCTGCAGCAAGGTTTGTCATTGACCTCCTGAGGCAGTCTCACATTACCCCCCACCTCAAGTCTCTGCACTGGTTCCCTATCAGCAAACAATGTCAGTTTGAACTGCTCACCCATGCCTGCAAAACCCTAAACAACAAGGGATCAGCATACCTCATCCACAGGGTGAACTTTCACCAGTCTACCCGTAATCTACGATCTGCATCTCTCAACATGGCCCACACGCCCAGTATTCACAGGAGCAGGAACTGCTGCTGCGCTTTCTTGCACCTGGCAACCAGAAACTGGAACAACACTCTCCTCCACCTCTGAACAGCCCCCACCCTACAGGAATTCAGGAATGGCCTAAAAACCTGACTCTTTGACTAATCAACTCAGCAGCAGAACCCCCTCCCCCAGCGCTTGGATACCCTCATGGGTTAGAAGCAGCGCTCTACAAATCCTGATTGATTGATTGACTTGAGGCAGGACAAAGGTAAGTTTGTAAAAGTCCCCTATTCATCACAAATTTGACTTAGGCTTGAAATAAATATTTTTTAAAAGTCTGAAAGTGAAATTTGTAGCGGTTTCTTAGATGAAGTTAACATTTATTAAACTTGATATTGTATCCTACTGCTGTTCTAAAGAACAGTCAGCATGTTCAGCAGTTCCCTCTCTGTGAAAGCAATGCCGGCTCCTGCAGGTGACAGGGAGTCGACATGGACCACGGGGGACTTGAGGCTCCCCTCATGCTCCCCAACAGAGTGAGTGCCCAAGGTGGGACCAGGGCACCCATAATAGAGGCCAGGCCCCAGGAGATGCAGTCCCCAGGTGACAATCGGCCTATGGAGCGGTACCACACTGCCTCCCCCTTCATATTAAAAACGGCAAGTCCTGTGGATGGAGTCCTCAGAACTGAAATCGGCCCAGGGAGGGGGCCACGAGGCCCCCTCCCCTATATATAAAAAAATAAATAAAAAGGCAAGGCCCCGGAGAATGGGGTCTGCGGGCCCAAAATCCATGCACGGAGCGGGCTGCCTGCCCTGTCCCCATTTGCATATAGGCCTGCGACAGCAAATCTCCAGAGGCCCTGCCCCCTTTAATCACAATTCTGCAAATGTGCCTCCTGGCACATTACTAGTTGAGGGATGACGTCCTCTTGGCTGCTGAGGGTCATTGGGGGCTAACAGTCCCTCTTGTTACCTCAAGTAAGTCCCATGAAGCGGGACTGCTGAAAGGTGTTCAGTGGCCACACACCCTTTTTCCACCACTCTGCAAATGCACCTCCTGGCGCACTACTGGTTGGGGGAAGAAGTCCCCTTAGATACTGAGAGCTGGTTGGAGGCCCAATCCCCTTTCTCCACCACTCTGCAATATACCTCATGGCACACATACAAGCAGGAAGAGGTCAAATGAAGGTAAGAAACTAGCAGAAAGAGGAAAAATAAAGGTCAGGAATGAGCAGAAAGAGGCAAAATAGAGACTAGAAACAAGCAGACAGACATAAAATACCGATCAAAAACTAGCAGAAAGAGGCAAATTAAGGGTCGAAACAAACAGATAGCGGCAAAATAGAGAATAGAAAAGAGAAGAAAGAGGCAATATAAAGGTCAGAAATGAGCAGAAAGAGGCAAAATAAATATCAGAACCAAGCAGAAAGAGGCAATACACAGGTCAGAAACTAACAGAAAAAGGAAAAATAAAGGTCAGCAATGAGCAGAAAGAGGCAAAATAAAGAACAGAAGTGATCAGTACAAAGCAAAAAACAAGCAGAACCCACTCAGGTACTCATGCCCCACACACAACTCAGACTCTCATAGCCACTTACAGACCCATTCACTCATGCATCCACTCACAGATGAATTGATACATACACCCACTCACAGACACTCATGCACCCACTTACAGAATTTGTACGTTTTTTTAAATGCTAAGTTACTTTACGCCATTCGTGGCGTGCGCGCCCACTTAACGCAGTTCGTTCCGTGCGCGCACAGTAAGCACGCGGTGCGCTTCACGCACCGCGCGCCCACTTTACGCAGTTAGTGCCGTGCACGCACGGTGGGCTTGGGGGATCTTTGGGGACTCCCTCAACATGGCTATGTGTGTGGGAGCTGTCTAAACAGCCCCTTTACATGTTTTTGTGCTTTATATTTCAACATCACTCTCAGTGCGAGAGAGAAAATGGCGGCCGCCGCTTCCTGGTTTCGGCCGATTCGAATGTTTACTAAGATCTAAGAGCCAATCAGAATCGCTCTCGCGCACGACACCGTACGCGTACGGTAAGCGTACCGTAAGCGCACCGTAAGCTGGCTCAGATATATGTATTGATTTAAAGGCTATTTTCTCATAATCTACTGAACAGATTTACACCAAACCTACAAAAGGCACTTCCTTGACCTGAGGACTACCTCTCTGCCAACTTTCAAGGAACTCTGTTCAGCCGTTCGGGCTGTAGCTGTGTCTAAAGGTCCTATGGAAAAATGCATGGGAAAAACGCGTTTTGAGACCCCCCTTTTATCTCAGCCCCCGCTTGACGAATCCCCCCGAGACTTTCAGGGTAGGAGCGGAGCGTAGCGCCCCACCTATTTTGAAAAATTCGCGAGGATTCGTCGACCGGCGCCAAAGTTATTGAAAATAGAATGTTGCGGATTTCCTATGGAAACGTGGTCCTAACTATAACTACCTACTGGCGACCGCCAGTAGGTAATATATATATATATATGTATATATATATATATATATATATATATATATATATATATATATATATATATATATATATATATGTAGCTCAGCGATCAGTCCAAATTATTAGAATGAATCACGCGGCACACCACAAGGACAGCACAACAATTTTATTGTGCAAAATAAAATTGTTGTGCTTTCCTTGTGGTGTGCCGCGTGATTCATTCTAATAATTTAGACTGATCGCTGAGCTACAGAAATAAGCGGGTGTCTTTACCGCTGCTGGCACCAAAGTCGAGAGGAGGAGGAAAGGCATTTATGACAAAGTGTTCATCATATATAAATATATGTCGCTCCAAGTACACCAAGATACGAGTCACTCATTGCGGGCGGGTCAAAGACTCACACGAGTCGGCATAGAGCAAGAATCACCAAAAAGCGGCATGAAACTACCCTCTAAGTTTCTACCACAAATGCCTTTCGACGCCATTGATACCTTCTCCGAAGCTGTCGTTAAGGAGCTAATCAAATTCAGAGGAAACAACAACGGGAAAACTCGAAAAAAAGACAATCTAGCTGAAGCACAAAAAACTGCCATTAAGGATTTGGAACAGGACAATACAACCATCTATAAGCCTTCTGATAAAGGAGGGAACATTGTGCTGATTCCAAGAGAACTATATGTAGCAGAAGCCATACGACAGCTAGGAGATAAAAATTGTTATGAGACAACTACAATGGCAAAATACCAGACAAGCATAGAACAATTACACACTTTAATAAAAAAGTGGTATGAGCATTCAATGTTGGACTTTGATGAATACTTGTTTTTAAGAACCAATAACCCCGTCTTACCCACGTTTTATCACCTACCCAAGGTGCACAAGAATAGAACTCAACCACCGGGTAGACCGATAGTTTCCTCTATAGGAAGCTTGACAGAGAATCTCTCCAGATTCTTGGATCATTTCCTCTTTGAAGCCGTATTGGGACTAAAATCCTACATTAGAGACTCTACCGACTTCATAAGACAGATTGAGAAACTCACTTGGCAACCATCTTATTGCCTAATTGTTTTAGACATCACGAGTTTATACACTTGTATTAACCACACACGGCATAAACGCAGTGAGATATTTTCTCCAGAAACGATCCTTGAAATTCAGTATACACAACGAGATGTTGTTGGAATTTATCGGATTCTGTCTGTACAATAACATCTTCATCTTCCAGGGGGACCTCTTCAGGCAAATCTCGGGTACCGCGATGGGCACCTGCTTCGCCCCCAGCTACGCGAACTTGTTCGTGGGCTGGTGGGAGGAGCAGGTGGCATGGTCTGAAGAAAACACAGACTGGACTAATAAAGTCATATCGTGGTACAGGTACATAGACGACCTTTTCCTGGTATGGAATGGCACGGTGGATCAGGCAGAAAGATATATTGAACATCTAAATAAGAACGAGATCAATCTACGATTCTCAGGCGAGATAAGTTTGGTGGCAGTAAACTATCTTGACCTGAGAGTCGAGATACAGGGAGGGAAGATTACAACAGCCTTATATAGAAAGCCGACTGCTGGAAATAGCACGCTGCACGCTGCTAGTAGCCACCCCCAAAAACTGAAGAACAGCATCCCATATGGGGAATTTCTTAGACTGAAAAGGAATTGCTCTGAAGAAAACGATTTTAAATTGGCAGCCAGAGCAAGCATAAATAGGTTCATTGAAAGGGGCTATACTTCAGGCCTCCTTGAGAATACACTCAAGAAGGTAGAAAAAATACCTAGAAAGGACTTATTTCAGCAAAAGGTCCGTGATGATCAAACCGGCAAATTCCGGATGATAACCACCTTCTCGGAAGATGCCGACAGTCTAAGACGAATATTGAAAAAAAATTGGCACATATTGAAAACTGATGCCTTTATTGGCACAGACATTCCAGCAGGACCACTAATCACCTTCAGAAAGGCCCGATCCCTCAAAGATAGCTTGGTTCACAGCCATCTGGATACTATACCATCTAAACAGGGAACCATTAGTGAAATGAAGGGTTTCTTCCCTTGTGGGAGATGCAAGGCCTGTGCGTATAGCAAAAGGGTGCTTACGTATGAGATCAAAGGCCTGAAAGCACCTAAAAAAATCAAGAAGTTCATGACCTGTAATACCACCCACGCAGTTTATTGCCTGAAATGCCCCTGCGGGTTAAGATACATAGGGAGTACGATACATTGTGTGAAACTTAGAATTTTAGAGCACATGCGTGCAATTGCCAAAAAAGATTTTAAATATCCCGTGGCACGTCATTTTGCCCTTAAACACAATAGTAACAGGGATCTGTTACAGTACTTCAGCATAGACTGCATTCCATTTGATGTAAGGGGAGGTGACAGAGTTCTGAGGTTGCGAAGACTTGAATCACGATATATTATAGATCTCCAATCCAAGTCCCCAAATGGGTTAAATGGTGGGGAAGAATTGACAGTTCATCTGGGTAACTAATTGTTATGTGATTTAAAGTGATCATTGATCGTTGAAATGTTGACTGGTGAAAACCTGGAACATCGAAAGCTTCTGCCGATCCACGGCTAAATAATGACAAACGAGGGAAACATGTAACATAATTTGTTTGGTGCAATTAACCGATCCACGGTAAAAATGCAATGAATTGATGGGTCATGGCAAGGTTATGATAACAGAATCAAGCATGTTTATGAATTGTCTCGTGGAATGCTTAAAATGTTGTATTCAATCAACTTTATTTAAAAAAGACCTTGCATAATTGACCATTCCAAGATGGCGCTCATGATGGAAAATGCGCCAGTCCCCTGTTTGTGTCTAGGCTAATCGATGTAACTCTTTTTAATGGCGCCTCACAGCGCGTTAGGCAAACACTGAAGAAAAAAAAAAATATATATATATATATATATATATATATATATATATATGTATATATTCACTGAAAAAACCATAGGTTTCAGGGGCGTTATAGTTAGCTGGACTTTTCACTCGTACAAAACCATTGATATTCCCCCGTTATAGTTAGTTCACCTAACTATAACTTGTGCGCCCGCAATGCACTGCTGATGACGTCACATATCACATCACTCATGACACGGTCAGTGACATCACTCATGACATCACTGATGACATCTCAAATGACATCACTGATGACATCACTGATGACATCATCCAGTGAATGTGTGTTTTTCTGAAAATTAAATTTTATATATGTATATCTCAAGGTCGATGGAAGAATAAATGGGTATATAAGTGTCTAAATGGATGATTTGTTTTTGAAAAATTGATTGTATAACTGACTGATTGAGTGTATCTTAGTGAATACATGGCTTAGTGAGTAATGTTTAAATATGTAAATATCTGTATCGGTCTCTCACTTTGTGTATAAGTGGCTGCATGGGTTGGTGAGTAGCTACATGAGTGTCTATATAGGTTATTAGTTGGTTTTTTGAGTATCAGTATGAGTGTCTGAGTGTCTGTATGGTTCGGTGGGGGGTAGTACGTAGTGCATAGGTGCGTGAATGAGTGACTCACTGTTTGTATGTGTTGAAGACAGCATGTGTGCAGGACTGTATGGGTGGATGAGTGTGTGTATGGGTGTGTTAGTGAGTGAATGGCTGTCTCAATAGTGTCTTTATGAGTAACTACATATTTAAACTAGTATATGTGACTATTGGTGTATATAAGTGAGTATATGTGCGAGTGAGAGATTGAAAGAGTTCCTGTATGAATAAGTATGTGTTTCTATAAGTGATTGTTTAAAAGACTAAGTATGTGTAAGTTTCTGTAGAAGTAAGTGTGGTGGTGTGTGTATAACTGTGTATGCAAGTAAATGGATGTTTGATTCTTTATTAGCATGATCGACTATGTGTGTGAGTAACTCTTTGGATGAGTGACGTTGTGTAACAGGATGTATAGGTGTATGAGTACATATGATGAGTGAGTACATGTATGAGTGACTGTATAGGACTGTTGGTGAATAGGTGGATGTGTATGTGAATCTTAGAATTACTGAATAGGTTGTTGTAACTGGTATTGGTATGTCCATTGTTTTGAAAATTTTAGTTTCTATTTTTGAATGTGTGTATCAAAGGTTATATTAGGGGGTGAGGAGGTCTGCCACTCTATCACAAGGATGATGTCATCAGTGATGTCATCAGTGATGTCATTTGAGATGTCATCAGTGATGTCATGAGTGATGTCACTGACCATGTCATGAGTGATGTAATACGTGACGTCATCAGCAGTGGATTGCAGGCGCGCGAGTTATAGTTAGCTGAACTAACTATAACGGGGGAATTTCAATGGTTTTGTACGAGTGAAAAGTCCAGCTAACTATAACGCCCCTGAAACCTATGGTTTTTTCAGTGAATTTATAAGGTTTTTTAAATGCTAATTCCTAACCTTAACGTGCCTGAAACCTATGGTTTTTTCAGTGAATTTCAAAGGTTTTTTAAATGTTAATTTCTAGCTATGCCTACAGAGATAGGACATGTGAAGAAAGAAGAAAAAACGCACAGAAAGAAAAAAAAGAAATGCGGAAAGAAGCAACAGAAGTTCTCAAAGACGAAGAAAAGTGCAGGAACGTGCAGAAAGAACAAACAGAAGAGCAGAAAGAAGCCTTGTTGCAAAATCATCCTGTACCCTCAACTTTTTCAGACGGATACTGGTGGTAACTGAGTCTGACTAACCAGTCCTAGAGCCAGTGCTATGTTCAAAGACACTCAGAATACAGTGAAAACACCTACATACACTAGGGAGCACTATGCCTTGGGTTCCCCCTGTGATTAGCATGACCTCCTCTGTAAGCCCCTAGTATATATAGGGCATGGTATTAAAACTACCTCTTAAAACACGCCACAGGGCGTGTTTGCACACGTCACCTCAGGCCCCGTCCCCTCCCTACCCCACTGTGTAAACACACCCTGTGGCCATTTTAAGTTGGTAGATTAAGTCCCCTTGAATCCTGAGTGTCCATAGTGTCCAACTAGACCACTAGGTACCTCCAGTAAGCGCCACAGAGCTGCGTTGCAGAGAGATGTAAAAAGGGGCACGGCCTAGACCACCTCTCTGCAACGCAGCGCAGTGGCGCTTACTGGAAGCACCTGGTGGGATAGTTGGCCCCCAGGGTCCCTCAGGATTGAAGGGGAATTATTTCCCCAACTCAAAACGCACCACAGGGCTTGTTTGCACACGTTAACTCAGGCCCCGTCCCCTCCCTTCCCCACTGTGTAAACACGCCCGGTGGCCGTTTTTTAAGTTGGGAGATTAAGTCCCCTTGAATCCTGAGGGTCCCTAGGGTCAAAATAGCCCACTAGGTACGTCCAGTAAGCGGCATTGCAGAGAGGTGTAAAAAGGGGCACGGCCTGCACCACCTCTCTGCAACGCAGAGCAGTGGCGCTTACTGGAAGCACCTGGTGGACTAGTTGGCCCCCAGGGTACCTCAGGATCGAAAGGAAATTATTTCCCCAACTTAAAGCGCGCCACAGGGCGTGTTTGCACACGTCACCTCAGGCCCCGTCCCCTCCCTTCACCACTGTGTAAACGCGCCCTGTGGCCGTTCTAAGTTGAGAGATTAAGTCCCCTTGAATCCTGAGTGTCCATACTGTCCAACTAGACCACTAGGTACCTCCAGTAAGCGCCACAGAGCTACGTTGCAGAGAGATGTAAAAAGGGGCATGGCCTAGACCACCTCTCTGCAACGCTGCGCAGTGGCACTTACTGGAACCACCTGGTGGGCTAGTTGGCCCCCAGGGTCCCTCAGGATTGAAGGGGAATTATTTCCCCAACTCAAAACGCGCCACAGGGCTTGTTTGCACACGTTAACTCAGGCCCCGTCCCCTCCCTTCCCCACTGTGTAAAAACTAGGGTCAAACTAGCCCACTAGGTACCTCCAGTAAGCGCCACAGAGCTGCGTTGCATAGAGGTGTAAAAAGGGGCGTGGCCTCAGAACACCTGCCTGCAACACAGCTCCCTGGCGAATACTGGAGATACCTGTTGGGCTAGTTGGCCCTCAGGGACCCTCAGCATTGAAGGGGAATTAATTCCCCAACTTACAACTGGCCAGGGGGCGCGTTTGCAGAGTGCTGCAAGGAGGGGGCGTGGCCTCCGGCGCGATGACGGTTTTTTATTTATTTTATTTTTTTAAGAAGGAGGGCTGTGTGGCCCCCTTCTTTTTCTAATTCATTGGCCCTGGGGACCCCATCCCCCAGGGCCTGCACCCTAATTTTTTTTGTTGAAAAAAATTAATTTGGCCCTTAATCGGCCCCGTGGACCCCAACCCCTGGGTAATGGCCTTTTTAAAAAAAAAAATTCTTTAGGAGGGGGGCTGCGTTGCCCCCCTCCTCAGGCCACTTATGGCCCCGGGGACCCCATCCCCCGGGGCTGGCCTTTGTTTTTTAATTATTTAAAAAATATATATATTTATAGAAACCCCTAGGACATGTTGGACAAACCGTATGTACCTATCACCATGACGATTTGCGTGATATTCATTAAAAGGCAACTATGCATGCCATGAATCCACGTGGAATGTATTTTCACCGCTAGTGAAGCTCTGACGTGTCTGACGCCCTACCGTGCCTAATCCCGGTGCCTCCGCCGGTGGGTACTCTCCAAGTAGACACCCTTGTCATTTATTTATGCAAACATGGGTAGCTTTTGACGGGCACATTTAATACACACGCACACCAAGCCATTCAAAGGGGATTCGACAAAAATTCGACCAAACTATGCAAGAAACCCCCCTCACGGTTAATAAAACACACATCCACCGCCGGATGTGTAATACTTTTTATTTTACTCTCTGGAAAGGAGATGAACCTCACTTGAGAGTCACAGCGTGCTCTTGGCTGAGCCCAATGCTGTGTTACACCCACCAGTGCCCGCCAAGTGCCACACACCTCTGTGTTGTATTCCACCAGCTAGTACGTATGCTATGACACTCTCTAGCCCATGTGCACTGTAACACCACCCCGTGAATATGTCATGCCACACTTCCCTTCGCATGGGTTATAGTGCCCCATCTAACGTGCCTTCCTCAATGCCTATGTTATAACGCACAGCGCTATGCCATACATATTACAATCTGGGATCCATATCTTTGTCACAGTGCATATGCAACGTTACGCTCCCCATCACATATTTTATATTACAACTTTAGAGACTAGTTAGGTTACACAACACTGCCCTGTGCATATTACACTCCAAGGCGCATATCGCATAGCACGCGCTAGTGCCTGTGCTATCTCGCGCTCTCCAATGAATCTGTCATTGCGCACAATGTATTGCATATTATATTTCAAGCCCCGGTTCTTCTTATATCACACTTTTTGGCGCATAGTTTATACCATATACTATATCTAGTTTTCATTTTCAATCGTGCTCTCAGGACTATGTTCTATATAACACTGCGTCCACCTACCCTTTTCACAGGCATTACATTTTGTGATGGGGTGGAGTGTCAGGGGGTGTTTCTGCCAAGTGAGCCCGGAGTCACAGTCACAAACGTCCTCTTCTTCCTGAATAAAAGTGAGATTATGCTGCATACTTGTTCATATTGTAAGCAGTTCGCACAGACACACATTTTAAAAACAATAAAGTTCCTAATACCCACCTTCTCTGAACAGTTAGCTTGCTGCCCCATCCACCTCCTCCCTATCCTCTGTTGTCTGAATCCATGGACTAGCCTCCTCCCTCCTGCCATGCATGGTCTGATGTACTGCCACTGCCCTCCATTTAGCATGATGTACCAGTCCACTCCTCCTGCCCTCCATTGCCCAATTATATGGCCCATCATTGACCTCCTGCTTAGCCTCTGTGCTTAGCTTGCTATTCTCCTCCCCCCTGCCCTCCGATGTCTTTGTGCATGCCCCTGCTCCATCCTTTTTGCCCACCATGTTCCATGGACCTGCCAGTCCTATCTACTCTGAGTGTTCTGTTAAGCTGCCACTCCCCTCCCACCTGCCTGGCATTGTCAGATGACTGTAACCTGTCCCTGCCACCTCCACCCTGCCTGTCCACATGCCATGCCCCTATCCCCTTCCTCCTGTCCTCCATGGTCCATTTTACTGCCACACCCTTCTGCCCTCCCTGGTCTGTTGTGCTGCAACTGCTCCTTCTGCCTGCCCTGTGCGGTCTGTTGTGAGGCCTCTTCCCCTGAACTCTCTTGTCTGTGCCCAGATCCTGACCCTACCTTCTATCCTCCATGGTCCTTTGTGCATGCCCCTGCACCCTCCTTCTTGCCCATCATAGCCATTGTGCTGACACTAACCCTCCTGCTTGCCATGCATGGTCTTCTGTGCTGCCATGGCCCCTCCCACCTTCCCTGTGTCGTCAGCTAGCTGCCCCTGACCCCCTCCTACCTTCCCTCCATGGTCTGTGTGTATGCCATCATAGTCTCATTGTTGCTCTCCATGGTGTGTCTTGTTTCTAGGGCCCATCCTGCCTGACCTCCATGGTCATCTTGCTGCTCCTGCCCTGCCCCAGTGCCCCCAGCCCTCTGTTTCCATGTGCAGATCCCTATTCTTTCCCTCCTAGCTTGTCTGTTCCATTGTAATGCCCCTGATCCGTCCCTCCTGCCCTTTATGGTCTGTTATGCTGCAGCTTTCTCTCCTGTCTGTCCATTATGGTCAGCTAGCTACCATTGCCTCTTTCCCCTCTGTTCTCTGTTGTCCATGTGCATAGTCCTGTCCCCTCCCTATTGCTTTCTATGGATTGTTGTGCAGCTCTCCCGTCCCACATGCCCTGTGTGGTATATTGTGCTGCTGCAAACCCTGATGCCTGCCCTGTAGGGTCAGTTTGGTGCACCCCTCCTGTCCTCTGTTATCCGAGTCCATGTCCCTACCCCAACTCCTCCTGCCTACCATGATCCAATGTACCATACTTGCGAACATTTTGAACTTGGTAAGAGGGAGATTTTGAAAAAAAACTGGGATATTGATTTTCCCCTTTGAGTTACATAAAAAGGAGGAGATTGTAGACAGGAGACAGATCAAATGAAGCCCATTTGAGCTTAAAAACATTGGACGTTTCTTGGCTGAAACGAGTCTGTTGGCATGTATGGTTGTACTACCACTGCCTCTTCCTTCTGCCCACAATGGTCTATTATATTGCCACAGCCTCTTTTGCCAGTCCTGTATTGTTGGTTTGTTGCCCCTACCCCCTTTCCACTGCCCTCCATAGTCTGTTGTGCTGCCACTGCCCTTCCTGCCTGCCCAGTGTGGTCAAATTGTTGCCTCTGCACTCTCCTACCTGCCTTCAATTTTCAGAGTCCGTGCCCCTGGCCTCTGCCTCTCAACAGTATCCCAATGAACAACTAGATGGCTAACATTCTATATTTATTACAAAAGTGTGCAATGCCGGACGTCATCTTGATGTAATCAAAACTGTAATACCTAGAGAATTTCCTTTAGAAATTACATATATGAGAGGGTCTTATTTGCATCAAAATTATGGTTAGTGCTCTAAAAAACTAAAACGAGGACATATTTTCTGAGTTTTCAAATAGCGACAAAGAACTTTTAAATTATTTGTAATCTTTATGTTTTTTTATCCAGTTGACCACTTGATTAAATGTTGCACCTAGGGGAGAGGATGTGGTGTTACTTCCAGAGCTGCAAACTTTGCAACTGGGAAACCAGGTTGGAGTTTCTGCTTCAGCTCAACATTCTGTGATTCTGGTCAAATCACTTAATATCCCCATGTCTACAACCAAAATGAATTTGATCTTTTGTGATGTAACCAATGCTCATGTAAAGCACTCCAATACCTGACAAGTCTGCACTATATAAAACTGCAAATACACAAAAAATAAGTGTTTTGCACACTTCTGTCATTGGGCTACATGTGGGCTACATGTGGGTGATATTTGTGCTGCATTTGGGCTCTTTTGTCTCTGGTGGCCATCTTGGGAGATTTCTTTGTTATGAAGTTTCCTAATTTCCTCATTTACTGCAGTCTCCTCAGTAGGAAATGCTTTCAGTTTTTTACTTTGTTTCCATCAAGAAGGTATTCAGATATGTCACACATTTGCCATCAATTCTGAATGTTAGCACTCTAGTTGCTCATTAGATCACTGTAGTAAAGCTACTGCTCACCACGGAAGTCTGCTGCTGGTATTAAAAGTGCATGTTTCAGTCTGCATATCAGAATTTTTTAATGAAATAGAAGAGGATTTGAGAAGTCACTCAAAATGTGCCCCAATTTTTCTTTCTTCAGCACTAATCATAATTTCTATGGCAAAATTAACCCCCTCATTGTGTTCTTTTTTAAATTAAATGTTTTAAGTGTAACCAGTTTATTCCAATCAAGGTGGCTTCAGGTGTGCCATACGTTTGTCATTAGAAAGACAGTAAGCGCTCTAGTTGTTCTTAAGAACACTCTGGGACATTCTGTCATTGGGCTATACTTGGGCTACATCTGGGTGATATTTGGGCTACATTTGGGCTCTTTTGTCTCTGGTGGCCAACTTGGGAGATTTATTTGTTATGAAATTTCCTAATTTCCTCATTTACTGCAGTCTCCTCAGTAGGAAATACTTTCAGTTTTTTACTTTGGTTCCATCAAGAAGGCATTCAGATGTTTCACACATTTGCCATAAATTCTGAATGTTAGCACTCCAGTTGCTCATTAGATCACTGTAGTAAAGCTACTGCTCACCAGGGAAGTCTGGTGCGGGTATTCAAAGTGCATGTTTCAGTCTGCATGTCAGAATTTTTTTATGAAATAGAAGAGGATTTGAGAAGTCAAAATGTGCCCTAATCTTTCTTTCTGCAGCACTAATCATAATTTCAATGGCAAAATGAACCCCCTCATTTTGTTCCTTTGTAAATTAAATGTTTTAAGTGTTACCACTTTATTCCAATCAAGATGGCTTCAGGTGTGCCATACTTTTGTCATAAGTAAGAGTGTTAGCGCTCTAGTTGTTTGTTAGAACACTCTGGGACATTCTGTAATTGGGCTATACTTGGGCTACATCTGGGTGATATTTGGACTACATTTGGGCTCTTTTGTCTCTGGCGGCCATTTTGGGAGACTTATTTGTTATGAAGTTTCCTAATTTCCTCATTTACTACAGTCTCCTCAGTAGGAAATACTTTCAGTTTTTTACTTTGATTCCATCAAGAAGGCATTCAGATGTGTCACACATTTGCCATAAATTCAGAATGTTAGCACTCTAGTTGCTTATTAGATCACTGTAGTAAAGCTACTGCTCACCAGGGAAGTCTGCTGCTGGTATTGAAAGTGCATGTTTCAGTCTGCATGTCAGAATATTTTAATGAAATAGAAGAGGATTTGAGAAGTCACTCAAAATGTGCCCTAATTTTTCTTTCTGCAGCACTAATCATACTTTCTATGGCAAAATGAACCCCCTCATTTTGTTCCTATTTAAATTAAATGTTTTAAGAGTTACCACTTTATTCCAATCAAGATGGCTTCAGGTGTACAATACGTTTGTCATAAGTAGGACTGTTAGCGCTCTAGTTGTTCTTTAGAACACTCTGGGAAGCTGCAGTAGAACACAAAGGAATCAACTGACAGTCTCTGCCCTTGTTGGATGTACATGTTTTACTGAGAATGTCAGACTTCATTCTCACATGACTGAGAAAGATAATGTGAATTTACAGAAAATATGCTCTCAGTTTAGCTTATAGATCACCTTCCAAACCTCTGTGGGAAAAGCATAAGAAAATAGTTTTCTCTCAAACATGATTCATGATATCACAGCAGAAGGCTTTTTCACATGGTAAACTCACCTTAGAACACACCACAATTCCTAAAATGAGTATGGTACCATCAACAAATGATTTATAATGTAACTAAAGTCTTAAAACCTTCTATTAACTGCAATGCTTTTTAATGAGGTGCTATCATGTATATTGGTCCCAAGATGGCTGTCAACACTTCTTGGTTGAAGTACTGACAGCCAATCAGATCTCACGATGAGATGTGTGGTTAAGCTCCACCCAGATATATCTATCTTTTGAACTTTAATTTTCTCAGGAACTACAGAACGGATTTACACCATTTAAGCAAAAGGCATGAGTCTGAACTGAGGACTACCTCTTTGCCAAATCTGGTGTAATTCTGTTCAGCAGTTCGGGCTGTGGCTGCGTCAACAGGTCCTAAGGGAAAATGCATGGGGAAAATGTGCTTTGGGACCCCCCTTTTTCGCGGCCCACGCTTGATGAATCACCGTGAAATTTTCAGGATAGGAGCGGACCGGAGCTGGCCAAAAGTTTGGAAAATTTTGCGAACATTCGTCAATTGGCGCCAACGTTATTCCAAATAGAATGTTGCGGATTTCCTATGGAAAATAGGTCCTAACTATAACTACCTACTGGCGACTGCCAGTAGGTAATATATATATATAGATATAGATTATCTACTGGCGGTCGCCAGTAGATAGTTATAGTTAGGACCCTGTTTCCATAGGAAATCCGCAACATTCTATTTGGAATAACTTTGGCGCCGGTCGACGAATCCTCGCGAAATTTTCAAAACTAATGGGGCGCTACACTCTGCTCCTACCCTGAAAGTCTCGGGGGGATTCGTCAAGCGGGGGCTGAGAAAAAAGGGGGGTCCCAAAACGCGCTTTCCCCATGCATTTTTCCATAGGACCTTTAGACACAGCTACAGCCCGAACGGCTGAACAGAGTTACTTGAAATTTGGCAGAGAGGTAGTCTACAGGTCAAGGAAGTGCCTTTTGTAGGTCTGGTGTAAATCTGTTCAGTAGTTCCTGAGAAAATAGCATTTAAATCAATATATATATCTGTGGCAGCTTACCGTGCGCTTACCGTGCGCTTACGTTAAGCTTACCCTATGCATACGGTGCCGTGCGCGAGCGCGATTCTGATTGGCTGTTAGATCTTAGTAAACATTCGAATCGGTCGAAACCAGGAAATGGCGGCCGCCATTTTCTCTCTCGCACTCTGAGGGGGGGAGGAAAAACAAAGTTGGATATCAGGAAAAGGGGCAGGCTAGACAGCTCCTAACCACCTAGCCTTGGTTAGGGTGTCCCAAAAAGACCCCCAAGGGCAAAAATTATTATTATTTTTTTTTTTTAAAACGCCGATTGCGCTTACCGTACGCGTACGGTAAAAAATAATTAAAAAAAAAAGAATATCCCCAATTTCCCCCCCCCCCCGTGTGCAAAAGGTGCCTGCAGAACACCTTTTGTGCATGGCATATTTATGCAATGAACATGTAATCGATAACGTTTCACAACGAAGCGCATAATATGTCCTCCGTGTGCGGACGGTGCGCGAAGCGCATCGTGCGTACATGGCCCATCCAGCGTAACGTGGGCACGCGGTGCGCATAGCGCACCGCGTGCCCACCGTGCGTGCACGGCACTAACTGCGTAAAGTGGGCGCGCGGTGCGCGAAGCGCACCGCGTGCTCACTGTGCGCGCACAGTGCGCGAAGCGTGAAGTGCGTGAAGTGGGCGCGCACGCCACGAACGGCGTAAAGTAACTTAGCATTTAAAAAACCGTACAAATTCACTGAAAAAACCATAGGTTTCACACACGTTATAGTTAGGAATTAGCATTTAAAAAACCTTGCAAATTCAGTGAAAAAACCATAGGTTTCACACACGTTATAGTTAGCGGACATTTTACTCATAAAAAACCAATGAAATTCCCCCGTTATAGTTAGTGCAGGCAACTATAACTCACGCGACCGCAATCCTCTGCTGATGCTAATACTGTATTTAGACACTTATTTGCCCATGTCTTCTTCCATTAAATTTTAGCTATACATATATTGCAAATATTTTTTTTTCATAAAGACACATATGTCATCAGCAGAGGATTGCGGTCGCGTGAGTTATAGTTGCTTGCACTAACTATAACGGGGGAATTTCATTGGTTTTTTATGAGTAAAATGTCCGCTAACTATAACGTGTGTGAAACCTATGGTTTTTTCACTGAATATAGATATATATATATATATATATATATATTACCTACTGGCGGTCGCCAGTAGGTAGTTATAGTTAGGACCACGTTTCCATAGGAAATCCGCAACATTCTATTTTGAATAACTTTGGCGCCGGTTCACGAATCCTCGCGAATTTTTCAAAATAGGTGGGGCGCTACGCTCCGCTCCTACCCTGAAAGTCTTGGGGGGATTCATCAAGTGGGGGCTGAGATAAAAGGGGGGTCCCAAAACGCGTTTTTCCCATGCATTTTTCCATAGGACCTTTAGACACAGCTACAGCCCGAACGGCTGAACAGAATTACTTGAAATTTGGCAGAGAGGTAGTCCTCAGGTCAAGGAAGTGCCTTTTGTAGGTTTGGTGTAAATCTGTTCAGTAGATTCTGAGAAAATAGCCTTTAAATCAATATATATATCTGAGCCAGCTTACGGTGCGCTTACGGTGCGCTTACCGTACGCGTACGGTGGCGTGCGCGAGCGCGATTCTGATTGGCCCTTAGATCTTAGTAAACATTCGAATCGGTCGAAACCAGGAAGCGGCGGCCGCCATTTTCTCTCTCGCACTCTGACAGGGGGCTGAAAAACAAAGTGCAAATCATGTAAAGGGGCTGTTTACACAGCTCCCAAGCACCTAGCCATGTCGAGGGAGTCCCCAACGATCCCCCAAGTGAAAAAAGGCAATTTTAATTTTGTCAAAAATTTCGCCGATTACGCTTACCGTACGCGTAAACAACGCGAGATAAACAAAACCTATATTTTACCTGTCACAACGATGCTCATCATATGACCTCCATGTGCGCACGGTGCGCGAAGCGCATCGTGCGTTCATGGCCCATCTAGCGTAACGTGGGCACGCGGTGCGCGAAGCGCACCGCGTGCTCACTGTGCGCGCACGGTGCGCGAAGCGCACCGTGCTAGCACGGAATGAACTGCATTAAGTGGGCGCGCACGCCACAAATGGCGTAAAGTAACTTAGCATTTATAAAAACGTACAAATTCACTGAAAAAACCATAGGTTTCACACACGTTATAGTTAGGAATTAGCATTTAAAAAACCTTGCAAATTCACTGAAAAAACCATAGGTTTCACACGTTATAGTTAGCTGGACATTTTACTGATAAAAAACCAATGAAATTCCCCCGTTATAGTTACTGTAGGCAACTATAACTCACGCGACCGTAATCCTCTGCTGATGACATATGTGTCTTTATGAAAAAAAAATATTTGTAATATATGTATAGCTAAAATTTAATGGAAGAAGACATGGGCAAATAAGTGTCTAAATACAGTATTAGCATCAGCAGAGGATTGCGGCCGCGTGAGTTATAGTTGCCTACAGTAACTATAACGGGGGAATTTCATATATATATATATATATATATATATATATATATATATATATATATATATATATATATATATATATATATATATATATATATATATATATACTCCACAAGCGAATGGGAATACCCGCTGTCTCCAGACCAAAGGGCACGTCGAAGTAATGACCTCCCAGTCACGGTCATCAATATTCCACCAAACTTTTCAACAAAAGTAATCGACGCCGTGTCTGTGCGCAAAATCAATGTTTTAATGCCAGCTGAAAATGCTAGACGCGTTTCGCCTGTCCTGCAGGCTTGTTCACTAGCAATTCAATAAAGTTACAGTGGCTTTTTTATCTGTGAATGTGATTAAGTCACATGTGAACTACACCAATAAAAATGGACAACAGACTTGTAGTTCTTTCATAGTGAGACACAGGCTGCAATTGATAAAGGTAAAATACCAAAATACATGCTTGCTTATTCATAGTCATTTCGTAATAAATTTCATTATGTCACCATACAAAATTACATTGCAGCTTTTGCGTCAAAACAAAATTAATCTTCGTAAGACATATTAAACCTCATTGTCAACCATAGTGGTCAATAGTGGCCTGATCCGGTTAAAAAACCGAAAACAATTTAACCAAAGTTGTGTTTGAGTAAACCCAATGTGTTCTAACAGAATTACGATGATCAAATGATTATTAAGTGAAGTAAAGCCCAAGTGGGCAAATACACAGAATGACAAAATTTAAAACCTGTGTGACACATATTGTCTGTAATATAACAATGTCCAAGTACCTTAAAACCAAAACCTGAGAAAGGAGTAGGGAGGAACCTATAAATGGGTATGCACATCTTCTTCCATGTTTAACCCATCCGGAATCTTTGTGTTAAGTTTAATAATTTAACATGATTCAAGTTTACGTAGTTTTCTCTCACGATTGCCACCCCTGCTGTTAATTGGGACGGCATCAATGACAAAATAAGAGAGACCTGCAGCGCTTTTGGTATGGTATTGTTCGAAATGACGGGCCACGGGGTAGGATTTATCCCCGTTCTTAATGGCTCGCAAATGTTGCAACACTCTTTTGTGGACAGGAAGGATGGTAGAACCTACATATTTCAGCCCACAAGGGCATTGAAGCACGTAAACTGCATAGTCTGTTTTACAGGAAAATTTCCCTTTGATTTGCTGTACAGACTTATGATCAAAGCCTACTGGAAAACTAGTTGTATTTGTGCCAAACATGCACGCCTTGCATTTAAGGCATTTGATAAAACCATCCTTTCTGCTTAACCATGCACTGATCGGTCTCACCCTAGTCTCACTGGGTAACATGTTACTGACTAGAGCTTGATGGAGAGATCTAGCTTTTCTGAAAGTAAACTGCGGTCATCTTTGTATAGATTTACCTAATACAGGATCATTACGGATGATATTCCAATGTTTATAGATGATATTTCTTAATTCATTTTGCTGATTATTGTATGTAGTGATGAATCTACAATTGTTAGGCTCTAAATTTGGTAGTCTGGCTACCTTGCTGTCTTTGTTAAAGAGTATTTGCTCTCTAGTTCTTTGCTTTACTTTGAAGACAGCTTGGTTCAGACATGATTCCGAGTAACCTCTGGCTTGGAAACGGGATTTCAAACAAGATAGTTCTTTTTCAAAATCCTGTTCCTTGCTGCAATTACGCATAGGGGATACTCTTAACTAGTTTCACTGGATGAAAACTAGTAGCATGTAACAGTGTGTTACCATCCGTGGCCTTACGGTAGAGTTTGGTCTGTAATTTGCCATCACTAACATACACAGTGAGATCCAGAAAATTAATCTCACAAGCACTAATTTCACTGGTCAGCTTCAAATTTAGATCATTTGTCTGGAGTTTATGTACAAACTCCTCTGCGCTTTTTTTGGTACCTTTCCAAATGATAAAAAGATCGTCAATATAACGACTCCAGTGAACTACATTATTTTGCCACTCAACCTGCCATAGCGATTGGACCACCTGCTCCTCCCACCAGCCCATATGCAAATTAGCATAGCTGGGGGAGAAGCAGGTGCCCATCGTGGTTCCGCATATTTGATGGTACAGTTCACCATTAAATAGAAAAAAATTGTTCTCAAGACAGATGGAAATCATTTTGAGTAACATTTGAGTATGGTGCCAAAACCTAGCGGGACGGTTACCCAAGAAATAACGGCAGGCATTTAAACCATCTTTGTGGCGGATACTGGTGTATAGAGTAGTGGCGTCATTGGTAAGTAATAAAAAGTCATCTTCCCATGGGATATCATAGATCTTGCGTAAAAAGTCACTTGTATCAAGAATAAATGATGGTAAGAGTTTGACAAGAGGGCACAGGAATGAATCGACAAATTTGGAAGTGTGTTCAAATGCACTCCCTATGGCCGAGATGATGGGACGGCCAGGA
The DNA here is from genome assembly GCF_964204655.1 of Triturus cristatus. NCBI lineage: Eukaryota > Metazoa > Chordata > Amphibia > Caudata > Salamandridae > Triturus > Triturus cristatus. The sequence continues at coordinate 129,614,560 of NC_140584.1, read as the reverse complement.
GGGTTTGTGATATCTTTGTGGACTTTTGGAATCAGGTATAAAACTGGAGTGGTCGGGCAGGTGATTTTTAAAAAGGACATTTCATCCTTACTGATCAAACTTTGTTGGTTCCAATCCACCAATAGGGAATTATACATAGAATAACATTCTTCCATGATATTTTCCTTTACCTTGACATAGTTAGACCTGTTAGTAAGCTGTTTGTATGCCTCTGTTATGTACTGCTGCCTGCCCCAAAGAACCACATTGCCCCCCTTGTCTGCATTACGAACAATACAATCATTATTATTACTCAGTTTATCAACCAAGTTGTAATACTCTTTAGACTGTTGAGTGAGTGGTTTTTTCTTTCCATTTAATGATTTACATAGACTTTTTATATCATTAGTGACCAGTTCGTTGAACACATCCACCGAATCTCGTGCTGTTATAGGCGTGAATTTAGAGACCGGTTTAAAGCCTGTTAATGTCTCAATGTTCGTATCAATTCCTTCTTTAAGGGCCAATGTCGACATTTGGTCACTGGTGCTTGTCACTTCCAAAGAACCACTGGATTGAATGTTGGAAGCTTCTAACTGACCAAGATCATGTAATTCCAACATGAGATTCATGTCGTCAACATCCAGATTGTCATGTTGCATTTGTACAGGTGCAGAAGCTGGTGTTGCTGGTTTTTTCGGGGCGACTGCAAAGTATTTTTTTAGTTTTAAAGATCTAACAAATTTGAACAAATCCACTCTCGTTTTGACATAGTCTATATCAATTTGTGGACAGTACGAAAGGCCAAGTTTCAAGATGTTTTCTTCTTTTTCGGAAAGCACGATATTCGTCAAATTTATTATCGCTGTACTACTGGTATCCTTCATTTGTTCCCCTTGGATTTGGGCTTCTCTTTTTCGTTTGCAAAACTTTGAGCCTTTGCGCCTCTTCCTCCTCTGCCTCTTGCTCTTTGTGATCTGATATTTGTAGGGGGTCTTGGACGAAGATTGAAGCGCCGTTCCTCCCTTAAAAAATCAAATTCGTCAACCACAGATGGAATAGCTGTTCCTGTCAGATTACTTGATCCTTCCTCCACATCTGTGTCAATTTCAGAGCTTGGGATACTGCTCTGTTCAGAGTGACATGCCTGGCAAGATGACAGGTTGGCATTCATTCGTAAATTCCTCATGCTCTCAAATTATTTTTGCAAACGTGTAAATTTGCCCTCGATCATAGTCATTTTTATCGCGCACAAACTTTTGTGCCTTCCTTTCTTTAATAGATGTTTCCAATTTGGTCAGTCGCTCCTTCATTTCCGACATGAATTTCAGAATACTCTCTTGCTCTGGCTCCTTACTCAACATATCCATGATCTGGTCGATTTCTTCCAGGATTTTGGCACGGTCTATTTCGGCGTATTTTATGAGGATCACCAGCATTCTGCTTGAGGATTCTTGGCTGTTATCAGACCACTCCCTCAGCATGTTTGGATTAGGGTCCTCATATGTGGGGGCTACCAGAATCCGTAGCCCTCTGGGTATCCTTTTCACTTCCAAATAACGGTGCAATGATTTCGCCTCCCACCATTTGGAAAGTTCAGTACGCCTTAACTTTTCTAGTCGTTTTAAACGCGCCATTGTATCCGTAGTTTTACTTTCTGGAGTGACTTTCACAGTTTTCTTACTCCCAGGTATATTATTACAAAAAATCGATAGTGCAGCTTCCTCCCGCTCCTTGATTTCGACAGCTGACATTATTAAACAGTATTGTTGTTTGTGGAACAATCCACGCGCACAGAACCGCCAAAGCTCACAAACACTAAACTGTGTGTGACTGTTAAATTGATATTTCAATGGCTTTCCCTTTTCCCCAGCGCCGTACAACCAAATGCTCACCTCAGCAAGCCTTCCACACGTCTCGGGTCAGCCGACTCGTAACGGCATGATGGTTCTCAGCTGAGTCGCTGTTTGAAAATCTCCAGGTTGCGATCCCGCTTTCCTGTATAAATGGCACGGGGGGGACAGTGGTACTTAAACACACTCCACAAGCGAATGGGAATACCCGCTGTCTCCAGACCAAAGGGCGCGTCGAAGTAATGACCTCCCAGTCACGGTCATCAATATTCCACCAAACTTTTCAACAAAAGTAATCGACGCCGTGTCTGTGCGCAAAATCAATGTTTTAATGCTAGCTGAAAATGCTAGACGCGTTTCGCCTGTCCTGCAGGCTTGTTCACTAGCAATTCAATAAAGTTACAGTGGCTTTTTTATCCGTGAATGTGATTAAGTCACATGTGAACTACACCAATAAAAATGGACAACAGACTTGTAGTTCTTTCATAGTGAGACACAGGCTGCAATTGATAAAGGTAAAATACCAAAATACATGCTTGCTTATTCATAGTCATTTCGTAATAAATTTCATTATGTCACCATACAAAATTACATTGCAGCTTTTGCGTCAAAACAAAATTAATCTTCGTAAGACATATTAAACCTCATTGTCGACCATAGTGGTCAATAGTGGCCTGATCCGGTTAAAAAACCGAAAACAATTTAACCAAAGTTGTGTTTGAGTAAACCCAATGTGTTCTAACAGAATTACGATGATCAAATGATTATTAAGTGAAGTAAAGCCCAAGTGGGCAAATACACAGAATGACAAAATTTAAAACCTGTGTGACACATATTGTCTGTAATATAACAATGTCCAAGTACCTTAAAACCAAAACCTGAGAAAGGAGTAGGGAGGAACCTATAAATGGGTATGCAAATCTTCTTCCATGTTTAACCCATCCGGAATCTTTGTGTTAAGTTTAATAATATAACATGATTCAAGTTTACGTAGTTTTCTCTCACGATTGCCACCCCTGCTGTTAATTGGGACGGCATCAATGACAAAATAAGAGAGACCTGCAGCGCTTTTGGTATGGTATTGTTCGAAATGACGGGCCACGGGGTAGGATTTATCCCCGTTCTTAATGGCTCGCAAATGTTGCAACACTCTTTTGTGGACAGGAAGGATGGTAGAACCTACATATTTCAGCCCACAAGGGCATTGAAGCACGTAAACTGCAAAGTCTGTTTTACAGGAAAATTTCCCTTTGATTTGCTGTACAGACTTATGATCAAAGCCTACTGGAAAACTAGTTGTATTTTTGCCAAACATGCACGCCTTGCATTTAAGGCATTTGATAAATATAGATCACCTTCCAAACCTCTGTGGGAAAAGCATAAGAAAATTGTTTTCTCTCAAACATGATTCATGATATCACAGCAGAAGGCTTTTTCACATGGTAAACTCACCTTAGAACACACCACAATTCCTAAAATGAGTATGGTACCATCAACGAATGATTTATAATGTAACTAAAGTCTTAAAACCTTCTATTAACTGCAATGCTTTTTAATGAGGTGCTATCACGTATATTGGTCCCAAGATGGCTGTCAACACTTCTTGGTTGAAGTACTGACAGCCAATCAGATCTCACGATGAGATGTGTGGTTAAGCTCCACCCAGATATATCTATCTTTTGAACTTTAATTTTCTCAGGAACTACAGAACGGATTTACACCATTTAAGCAAAAGGCATGAGTCTGAACTGAGGACTACCTCTTTGCCAAATCTGGTGTAATTCTGTTCAGCAGTTCGGGCTGTGGCTGCGTCAACAGGTCCTAAGGGAAAATGCATGGGGAAAATGTGCTTTGGGACCCCCCTTTTTCGCGGCCCACGCTTGATGAATCACCGTGAAATTTTCAGGATAGGAGCGGACCGGAGCTGGCCAAAAGTTTGGAAAATTTTGCGAACATTCGTCAATTGGCGCCAACGTTATTCCAAATAGAATGTTGCGGATTTCCTATGGAAAATAGGTCCTAACTATAACTACCTACTGGCGACTGCCAGTAGGTAATATATATATATAGAGATATATATATATATATTACCTACTGGCGGTCGCCAGTAGGTAGTTATAGTTAGGACCCCTTTTCCATAGGAAAACCTCAACATTCTATTTTGAATAACTTTGGCGCCGGTCGACGAATCCTCACGAATTTTTCAAAATAGGTGGGGCGCTACGCTCCGCTCCTACCCTGAAAGTCTCGGGGGGATTCGTCAAGCGGGGGCTGAGATAAAAGGGGGTCCCAAAACGCGTTTTTCCCATGCATTTTTCCATAGGACCTTTAGACAGGGCTACAGCCCGAACGGCTGAACAGAATTACTAGAAATTTGGCAGAGAGGTAGTCCTCAGGTCAAGGAAGTGCCTTTTGTAGGTTTGGTGTAAATCTGTTCAGTAGATTCTGAGAAAATAGCCGTTAAATCAATATATATATCTGAGCCAGCTTACGGTGCGCTTACGGTACGCTTACCGTACGCGTACGGTGGCGTGCGCGAGCGCGATTCTGATTGGCTCTTAGATCTTAGTAAACCTTCGAATCGGTCGAAACCAGGAAGCGGCGGCCGCCATTTTCTCTCTCGCACTCTGAGGGGGGAGCTGATAAACAAATGCCAAAAACATATAAAGGGGCTGTTTAGACAGCGCCCATGCACATAACCATGTTAGTTGAGTCTTCAAAGATCCCCCAAAGCCAAAAACGGTAAATTTTTATTTTTCGAAAATTTCACCGATTACGCTTACCGTACGCTTACCGTACGCGTACGGTAAAAATTTTTAAAAAATTCCACACTCTCTCCACCCCGTGTGCAAATGGTGGCCGGCGGCCACCATTTGTGCATGGCTTATAAGAGTACAGCATTTCAACAGATTACCTATCACAAGGAAGCGCATAATATGTCCTCCATGTGCGCACGGTGCGCGAAGCGCATCGTGCGTACATGGCCCATCTAGCGTAACGTGGGCACGGCACTAACTGCGTAAAGTGGGTGCGCGGTGCGCGAAGCGCACCGCGTGCTCACTGTGCGCGCACGGAACGAACTGCGTTAAGTGGGCGCGCACGCCACGAATGGCGTAAAGTAACTTAGCATTTAAAAAACCGTACAAATTCACTGAAAAAACCATAGGTTTCACACACGTTATAGTTAGGAATTAGCATTTAAAAAACCTTGCAAATTCACAGAAAAAACCATAGGTTTCACACATGTTATAGTTAGCGGAAATTTTACTGATAAAAAACCAATGAAATTCCCCCGTTATAGTTAGTGCAGGCAACTATAACTCACGCGACCGCAATCTTCTGCTGATGACATATGTGTCTTTATGAAAAAAAAATATTTGTAATATATGTATAGCTAAAAATGTATGGAAGAAGACATGGGCAAATACGTGTCTAAATACAGTATTAGCATCAGCAGAGGATTGCGGTCGCGTGAGTTATAGTTGCCTGCACTAACTATAACGGGGGAATTTCATTGGTTTTTTATCAGTAAAATTTCCGCTAATTATAACATGTGTGAAACCTATGGTTTTTTCTGTGAATTTATATATATATATATAAATAGAGAGAGAGAGAGAGAGAGATAGATAGATAGATAGATAGATAGATAGATAGATAGATAGATAGATAGATAGATAGATAGATAGATAGATAGATAAATACACACATTGCACTTATTGTAGTTATTAGTAGCTGCATAACCCTCTATATATGCACCTATATTTACATAGAAGCAGCAATTCTGACATGGTCTTAGATACACATAGATCATGTGGTGTAATATATACTTTCCCTAACATAAATGTATCTGATTAAAGCAGGAGACCTAGGTCAGATTACAATGGTGTGTAGTAATTGATGATAGCTTTTTCCATATTGCAAGAAGTATAATTTGTCATGTCTGAGTATACTATTATCATGCATTTGCAAGCTGTGAGCAACGTCGTCATGAAGGGAAGAGCCAGCTTTTTTACTAAACTTCTGAAGTGGAGATGGGTGTCTGCAGATCTTATGTTTGCAGGTAGGGAATTCCATACTGTGGCTGCTTGAACAGAGAAGGATGGCCCACCCATGTGTTTTTTTTGTTTGTAGGGATTATAAGCTAGGAAGCCATTCTGGAGCATAGGTTAGTTTGTTACATGTATTTGTTGATTTTCTTCCTCATAACGAGTGGTCATTTGCCATGTATTATTTTGTGTGTGATACAAAGCAGCCTGAAGGAGGATATTTTGGCCATTGGTAACTAGTATAGTGCTCAGAGATATGTGCATGCGACCTTACATGTAGTAGGAGTCCAGTGAGAGCATTCCGTATTCTTTGTAGTCTTCTCTTAGTTGATAAAGTTGAGCTGAGATATCATTAGCATAGTCTAATTTTGACAGGGCAAGAGAAGTGGTAGTTTGAACCTTGTGTGGGAATTCTAGGTGTGGGTAGATGCGTCACTCTGTTTACATTGTGAACATTGTGAAAAAGCTTGATTTGGCTACCTTATTCCCTTTGGGATACATTGACAGTCTGGCGTCCATGGTAATTTCAAGATTTTCTACCTGCTTAGATATTTTTGGAGGTGGTCCTAGATCGTAAGGCCAGGCACGCAGAGGGTCATAGGTTTTTCAGTCATCACAGGTGAGTATCTTTGAAGGCATTCAATTTGAAGTGGCTCCATGTCACCAACTGGTCAGCAACCCAGAGGCAATTGAAGAGTTTTGATGTTTTATTGTCATTTGGGCTTTTCAATTTCAGAAATATCTACGTGTCATCTGCGTAGTTTTAGAAGGTGATAACTCACCAGATCTAGTAACGATTTCATGTCGGCATTGAAAGGAATGGGTGAGATGATTGAGCCTTGAGGGATTCCTGCTTTAATATTGTAAGGTTTAGAGAAATGGGTTATTTGTATAATATTTGTTCTGTTGAGTAGGTACGATGTGATCTGAATGAGAGCTGTGCCCTCTACTCCTGCTTCCTCAAGTCTTTGGATGAGTGTACGATGATCCACTTTGTCAAAGGACACTGAAAGGAAAGAAGTGAAGCAACTTCGTTCTGGTCCACTGTGTTTTTAAGACTATCCCAGACAGAGATTAGGGCCGATTCAGCGCCTTTTCCTGGCCGAAAACTAGTTTTGAAGTCAGAAAGTAATGAATTGTGATACCTGAGTGTAAGCTACTCTTTCTACGAGTTTACCCAGGGATGGTACATTTTCAGTAGGTTTGTAGTTGTCGGGGTCTTGATTGTCCAGGTTAGGTTTTTTTAAAAAGGGGGTGTACGTATGCCTTTTTTTAGGTCTTCTGGGAAAACCCCTGTCATTAAGGAATTTCTGATGAGTGTTCTTACTGGGATGGCTGCTGAAGTTGATAGTAGGATTTTTTTAGGTGGGCAAGGGTTCGAGGGGTAGTCGGCCAGCCTATATGCTTTGACAAGATCCAGGAAATCAGTTGATGATAGTTCTTTGAAGGAGATTAGTTGCTGTGTTTGCCTTTGGCTGGTGAGTGTTGTGGGAAATGGGTTGGTGCTGTGTGTATTTGTTGTTGTTTGAGTAGGTATCCAACATATTTGTTTTAGATTAGTAATGGCCAGCCAGCTTGCCACAAAAATCTTGAGAAATGGGATTGGTAGCTTCTGTGCATTGTGGCTCACGGAATTCAGTGAGACTTTTATAGAATTCTTTATTGGCACATTTTTGCATTGTGGATCTGTTTAGAATAGTATTTTTTGCATTTTTGATTGTTGACTTTTATATTCTGTTATGTCTGTGTATGCATAACTTGCCTTCCGCATTGTTTGTTTTGAGCCATTTGCATTGAAGCATAGCATTTTGTTGTTAAATTTTTGGGTATTATTTTTACTGATAATACAACAAGGAATTCAGCAGTAAATACATCGGAGCAATTAAGGGCAGCCACAGTATACTCAGTATACTCAGTGCACCAGCGCATACACACTTGTCCACATTCCTTCACCTGTCCCCCGTGACATCTTCGAATATATCATATCTCAAATTTGTGGAGGTACTTGGCCTTGCGGAGGCGGCCACACATTTTTTCCATTTCTTGGGACAACCCCTGCTTTCATATACAACTTTCTCATCCGCCATGCACCCCTCCATATCTTTCTGCCAGACCTGGAGAGTTGGTGCTGTGGATGCTCCCCAAAAACAAGCGATGATACTTTTGGCTATTGTCATCCTCAAGATCACCCAGGCCTTCTCTTTGCTGGAAAGTTCAGTAGCTTCTCATATGTTTAAAAGACACTACTTAGGCAATTGCACCATCAGAGGTGTTGTGATATTGTTGGACGTGTTAACTGTGAGGGGAGAGAGAGAGTGATGTTGATGGTTTTCACTGTCTTCTTCCAAAAAGCTTTGAAGAGATTGCTTTGGGTCGGGGTGTGTGGGTGGCAGTGAGTGTGCTTGAAAATAAGGGGTTGGCCTGTGGAGTTGTGTCTGAGTGGTGGGTTTGTTTTGAGATAGATAAAGGGATGTGAAGTTATGAAGAGTGTATACCATTACAGCGCATATGCCTTTACCACGCATGCCTTTACAAGGGATTTCGTTGTAAAGGCATGAATGGTAAAGACATATGTGTTTTGCATGTAAATATAAGAAAAGTATCTATTTATATATAATTATATATATATTATGACGGGCATAGCAATGTTTCTTTTTTTAATGTTTTGGTGATCAACTATTTAGGAAACACACGCTAGTGTATTGTGCCCAGTATGAGACCTCATGCACCCCATTTACACAGACCGTCAAATATTGTCCATTTCTCATTCAACAGGCCTCCTGCAAGAAACCTCCACGACATTTCTGCTTTCTGGTTCAGCCCTGATCACAAGACGGACAGATTGCACCATTTGCATGCAGTTTCACTTTTACTTATAAATATATTAGCATTCTGTGTGTCATCCCTATTTTGGTTTCTAGGGTAGTTATTTAGGAATCTCTGGGCCGTACTGTCACCTCCCTTCCACAACAGTTGTGACATATGCATGGGAGTGGTTGAGTGCTGTCACATCGTTATGCCTGACTCCGGCGCTCGGAGGAGGGGCTGGAGGAAGGGAGGAGAAGGAAGGGCAGGGTGCTGACGAGGCGCGGGCAGAGAAGAGTTGCAATTAAATAAAGAAGGTTGTGCCCTTACCGAGCTGAGTTTGGCGCCCTCATTTCGCGGACACGACACTGGTAACGAATTGGGATCCTTAACCTGCCAATCCCGGTCTGGAGACACGCGCTGCAGCAGTGAGTCAGCGTGTGCCAGCTGATGCCTGTAAATATGCTCCCAAGCGCATATAATGCTGGCTGCAAGTGGAACTGCACTGAAGAGACTGCCATCTGCCAAAAGCCTGACACTGTGAGTCACTGTGTGCTGCATCATCGCGCCCAGGGTATGCTCCTGCCTGCTTGCTTGCCTGCCTGCCTGCCTGCCTGCAGTTCATCAACAGTTTTTGCCAAAAACCTCATGCACATGTGTCCTACTCGCCCGCCATCTTAGAGTGAGGCCATATAGCCACACCATGTCGGCCATCTTAAAACCAGGCAGAAAGTTTACAATAACCTGCTCACTCAAAATTCCTGGCATCATCAAGGCTCCAGAGCACCCGCGGAACCCCAGAGAGAGCCAAGAAGCCACATTTACACAGCAACATGTCAGTAGCCCCGGACACATCGCAAATCGCGCAGTCAAGTCCAGTAATGCTGGGTGTATCCTTCCTACGCCCCCCACAACCTTTGGTCCTCACGTCTGGCAGTGGCATAGGTCCAAGATGGCAAAGCAGGCTACAAGATTTCGAAGACTTTATGATGGGGTCGCAAGTCACCGTCCCCAAACAGCAGCTCATTGCCATGCGCAACCTAATAGGCAAAGACGTCGGGCAAGTTATTAAAGAACTACCGCCAGCCACTGCAACCTCATATCAAGACGTGAAAGAAGAACTGAACAGGAATTCCTGCACAAACGAAATTTAGACTACGAACGGTACATCTTCAATCTGGCGTCACAGGAAAAAGATGAACCAATGGGTGACTTCATCACATGGCTCAAACGGTTAGCTCGCTACTGCGAATTCGATAACTTCAACACAGAAGATGCACTTCGCCTACGGATTATAGAGGGGTGTTAATTGGAGTCACTACGTCGTCACCTGCTAAAGAAACACTACTCACTCGAAGACATCGAAGAGCTGACGCGAATAAATTATCAAGTCGAAGACCATGCGAAAAAGATGGAAGCTGGAAAGACAGAAAAACGTGAACAAGCCTTCTGACTCCACTATCAAACAGACACGCGGAACTCATCGGATTACAAAAAAAAACAGAAGCCTGCATGCCAAACTCGCAGTGGGAACAAGACTAGCAGCAACAAGAAACAACTACACTGCTACCGCTGTAGACTAGATTACCCTCACACGGGCCCATGTCCTGCCATGAGAATCACTTTGAACAAGTGCGCCAAACACCCCGCAGAGAATCTGCGCCAACAAGACGCACCCCGGGACCTCACCATCAGGTGTCCCTTCCTGTACATGAACAAACCTTTAAAAAAATGCAATTCTGTCACTTTCATTTGTGCTGCAAAAGCAGCACACATGAAAGTGACAAAATTGCATTTTAAGATTGTTTATGTGCAGGAAGGGACACTTTCCTACACATAAACAATCCTCCCCTGCACTCAGACACCCTTGCACTCTGTTGCAAGGGTGCCTGCGTTGGCGCTAAGTTGTTAAACTTAGCACCATCACAGGCGGAAACGCAAGGCTGCACCACATTCTTGTGAATATGGTGCACCCTTGCGTTTTTCGAAGTGGCGGAGTGTGTCAATAAACCAAGGAGGCTAACGACACGCTCCGCCACTTCATTGTACATATCCCCCAAACTCGCCAGGAAAGGGAAAAGAGCAAATTAAGATATAGGTTCAGAGTCAGAAAATCTACAAATAAGTTGATCAATACTGCTTTAAGAAATGTAACAACACTAGCAGAAGATGGCAAGCAAGACAATAGAGTAAAATTATAACAACATCAACAAGGAAGTGGTGGCAGCCCTGAGTCCTGAAAAAATGCAAAAGAAAGACTAGGCTATCACATAGTCTTTTTCATTGCAGACAAGCAATATTGCAACAACCTGGTTCTCTAACCCTCAACTTCTCCTCTACCTAACCATTCCCAGGGCTAGCCCAATTACTCACCGTAAGGATTAATGATTCTCGGCCCTCATATGTTATCCATTCCATGCTAGGAATAGCTCCGATTTTCTGAGCAAGGACAAAAAGAAGCTTAAGGCCAGATGTACTATTTACTGGTCGCAAAATAGTTGTCGCAAATTGTGATCAGTATTTTCCACCCAATGCATAACTCCCAAAACTGACCTCTGTACAAATAGGTTGGTTCTGAAAATTCAGATGTGGAGCAAATAGCAATCCAACTTACCTCATTAACATTCAAGAAATAAGTCGTAAATTGCAGCTCACTACACTTGGATAACAATGGACTGGGGTGTGGGCATGAGTAATTACCAGTGGCTGAGACTAATTCAAGTATTCCATTCATCACTTTTTTATATACTTCATGCTGACTGAAGGCCATTACAGAGATGGTGGGGTGCTAGAGCCAGCAGACCACCAAGTCTGTGACTGCTTAACAATGAAGTTAACTTTTTTTAAATGCAGCCCATTTTTCTTAAAAGAAACGGAGCAGTATTTAAAACATAGGTTTACTTTTTCATGTTATGATTGAGATCTGCAGTGGTCCCGTGAACCACTGCCTACTCCCCAACAAAAATGTTTTTTTAAGTTTACAAAGGGAAATAAGAAACTACACCTCAGCTTGAGGTAGTCAGTAGATTTCCAATGTTTCGCAACTGTATTTCAGCCTCAAAACATTGATACAGTACTGATTCAGTATTTGGAAGTCACAAACACAACACCCGACTTTCCAAATAATTTATCAGCATCATTCCAAATCCTAAAGAAAACAGTGGAGGCAGGGAAATAAATTAACACCACATAGGAACTGATGTTAAATGAATGAAATAATTTCGACATTTAAATTATATATATATATCTTGGGGTGCAACTTACAAAAACTCCGAACATTACCTTTAGAAAAGCTCGGTATTCTGAGCGATACCTTGGTGAGTAGCAGCCCTGAAATGAGAACAACTAAAACCTGGTTACATTCTAGAAAAGGGTTTTTCAAGTGTACATCTTGCAGAGCTTGCAAATATGGGGTTAATAAAACCTCATATACAACCCCATTCAAGTTAGTACCTGTGTCCATTACCAAGTTACTTACCTGCAAAACCGAATATGCAGTGTATATTCTGGAGTGTTCTTGTGGCCTGCAGTATGTAGGAAGTACAAAACTGCAGGTCCACAAACGAATACTCCAGCACATTAGGGCCATCACTAACTGTGATGCAACTTACCCGGTTGCGAGGCATTTTAAGGACTCCCATGGCAATAACTTGGACAATTTAAAATACTTTGTTGTGGATGCAGTCCCTCCGCTTAGGCGTGGAGGCAACTGGGAAGCTCTGCTGCAGAGACTTGTAACTAGGTTTATACTGGAGTTAGATAGTAAAACGCTACAAGGTCTTAACTCCAGTGAGGACTTTTTTACATGCCTTTGATTGCTTTTATGTATATACTCATGAAATTATTTATGGCTCTGCCTCTATATTGTTTTTAGTCTTCATGTATTGTATTGTTTGCACATTTGCAATTTTTAAACCATTATGGTTTAATATGGTGGCACCTTCTTAGCACTAGCACTTTATGTCATAGCCATAGGGGATAGAAACGGCCCACCAGGGCTGAATTGTTCAACAGTTGCACATGATACCTAAGCAATTGATCTGTAAACATTGCACAATACCATTTGGGTCTACGATTGGCATGAGAGCTTACTTAACTGATTTTAGACGGGGTTTTAAAATACGCATTATGCTTGAATTTTACCTGTCGGATCTCAGTGGCATTTTATGCTCTTTAAATGCATTTTCGATTTAATTATGCATTGCCTTTTTTAAAAATATTTATGAATTCATACGTATTTATTGAGTTATTGCCTTTCTTTGATGAAATCATTATGGTTGTCATTTACTTTGTGTCTGTTTGCAGCTGTATCGAGGTATGGCAATTACTTCTCTATGTCTCTTATGATGTTAGACTTATGTCACGTGTATCCAGCACTTGCACTTTAAAAATGTGAAGGCACTCCAGATGTGCATCATGTGATCAAGGCCTCCTGTAGGCCGAAATGAGTCATGGCGGTGGTGCAGGACATTCAATAAAATCATTGCACCAAATACCGGGTCCGCATTCGTCTGTTCCAGAACTAATGTATTGTGTATGGTGAGAGAGAGATGTGTTCACTGAAAAAAACAACAGTTACAGGGACATTAAAGTTAGACTCAGGTTTCACTCGTACAAAACCAGTGAAATACAGCAGCTATAGTTAGCTGAGCTAACTATAAATCTCGCCCGGCAATGCACTGCTAATGACCTCACCTATTACATCACCCATGACATGGTCAGTTACATCACTGATGACATCTCAAATGACATCACTCATGACATCACTGACAACATCATCCACAGAATCACTGATGCACCAACTCACACCCCCATAGAACCTTTCATATACCCACACTCACTCCCACACAACCATTCACAAACTCCTTCACAGACCCATACCAGTACTAACACACCCACTCACTGATTCATAGATCTACATAAAAATCCACCTATTCCCCCACAAAGCCACTCATACACCCACTCACTTACTAATACAGCCACTGACATATCCACTCATACACCCATACAGCCACTCACACACTGAGTCAGTCAACCATAACGCTACTTACACACCTACTCACTCATCCATACAGTTGCACACACCTACTCACTTACTCATACAGATACTAACATGTACTCACTCCCCTATCCAGTCACTGACACAAGCACACACTCACCCTTACAGCCCATCTCACATTCATTCACTCACTCATACAGTCACTCATATGCCCCATAACTCACTTATACTGCCTTCACATACCCAGTTACTAACCCATATACCATCCACTCACTCACCCACACAGCCATAGACACACTCACTCACCAATACAACCCCCCAGACATGCATTCACTAACCCATACAGACACTAACTCATCCACTTACTCATCCATACAGGCAGTCATACATCCCCTCATCCACCCATACAGGTACTCAGACAACCAATCACTCACACATACAGCCATTTACATAAACACTCACACACTCATACAACCACTTAGACACCAACGGATACAGACATTCACACAACCAGTCACTCACCCATACATTCACTGAGGCACCTAACAACTCACTTATACAGTCAGTCAAGCACCCAGTGAATCATCCATACAGGCACTTGGGGGCCAACTACCCCTCCTGTTACCTCCAGTAAGTACAACACAGCTGCATTGCTGAGACGTGGCCATGCCACCTTTCGACACCACTTTGCAAACGTGCCTCCTAGCGCGCTACTAATTGGCGGATGAAGTCCCCTTGACTCTTGAGGGTCCTTGGGGGCCAGCTACCCCTCTTGTTAACACCATTAAGTCCCACACCCCTGGATTGTTAGGAGGTTGTTGGAGGCCACGCCCCCTTTCTCCACCACTCTGCAAACGCACCTCCTAGTGCACTACTGGTTGGGGGATAAAGTCCACTTTAGTCCTGAGGCCCTCAGGAATAAAGAGGGATTCATTCTGCAACCAGCAGTGCACCAGGAGGCGCGCTTGCAGAGTGGTGGAGAAAGGGGGTGTGGCCTCTGAAGACCTCTCGACAATCACCCAGTGTGGGACATACTAGAGGTAATTTGAGTGCGTGTTGGCCCCCAAGGACCCTCTTGACCCTTTGGGACTTAATCCATCAATTGGCAGTGAGCCAGGAGGCACACTTGCAGAGTGGTGGTGATGGGGGTGTTGCCTCTGATGACTTGCCGGAGTTGTTTTTCCCTTTTTTAATGGAGGGTGGGTGCGCGGCCTCCATACCCTGGGCCATTATTGGCCCTGGAGACCCCCATGCCTCTTTTCAATGGGTGAGGGGGGACTTACTGGAGCTAACAGGAGTGCCTGTTGGCCCCCCAAGGACCCCCCAAGGACCCTTGGGAGTACCTTTGATGAATTTGTGATTACAAGGCCTCCCTCTTGCGCTCCCTTGAGAATCACTAACCCTAGAGTCGTTGGGGTAATTCCTCATTCAGACCGGTGGCAAGTATTAGGCTTGTTCCATTTTATAACACGTGTAGTGCACTTGGCAAATAGCACACATGCACTCACATCTCTGGGGGAAGTAACCTCATTATGTACCACACTGAAGAAAGCCCAGGACCTATTCAGGCCAGTTAAATCGGGCTGAAACATGTTGGTGCTGATTTTAGGGTTATAGGACCATCACATCCTTAACACCCATTTTGTATATATTTTAATCTACCCTCCCACTCCACTATTAAAGATTTATTTAGGAGTGGGTGAGGAATTTTATCTTTAATGGTATGCCTCCTTACAGGATATCTCTCAGTGCTCCCTGAAAAACCGTCAAGCCCACCCCAACCTGTAGGAGTCGGGATGGCCCAATGATGAAGCATGTCACTATTAGAGTGAGTGAAGGCAATCAAAAGAAAAGGGTTTCTTTCCCTTCCCACCCGCATCAGCGGGTTGGTATAATTTTTTTATGGGAAACAACATTTACAAATGCAGTCATTACATTGCACTACCTTTACAATGCAGTCACTACAATGCAACATCCTTTACATCACATGCCATTACAACGCAGTCATAACATCGCATGTCACTACAACACATGTCATTACAACGCATGTCACTACAACGCATACCATTACAACGCATACCATTACAACACATAGTTTTAACCCTTACACTATCCAACACTTACCCTATTGTTGCACTCACCGGATCGGGAATAGTAATTTTTACCCCTACACTATCCAACACTTACCCTACTGTTGCACTCACTGGAGTGGGAATAGTAATTTTTACCCCTACACTATCCAACACTTAGCCTACTGTTGCACTCACTGGAGTGGGAATAGTAATTTTTACCCCTTCACTATCCAACACTTACCTTACTTGCAATGTAATGGTATGCATTGTAATGGTATAATGCGATATAATGGAATGCGTTGTATATGTAGTTTCTAAAAATGTGTTGTGGTGGCATGTGATGTAAAATCATGCATTGTAATGAATGTGGCGATGTAAAAACTGCGTTGTAAAGGCATGCATTGTAAATGTTTGCGTTGTAACAAGTACTATTCTTTCTTGATCCTCTCAGCAACTTTGCACTTGAGAGATTCATCATTATACATATAGGAATTCCCCACCCAGTTTAGTTGTCTTCTTCTTTTTTGATGTCCCCCCATCATGGGAAGGGTACACAAAAGAGACCACGGGAAGCACATTTTGTTTGGTAAAAGTGTATAAAAGAGGTAGGAAATGTCCTTTCTATCCTCTTAGTTGAGGACCTCTCTACCCGCCTTGGACCTTTGTGGCCCTTTGAACTTGTGAAACAGATATGCAACTTCCAACCTAGGTATAACTTTACACTTGGTGAATTGCAAAAAAGTGTTCAACGATACCAAGCATTTGAGGACTTCTGAGGATGATGTAATAAACTGTAGTGGTATGCCTTTAAGGCATAGAAAGAATGTTATTTGTATTGTTATTCTATATTCTGTATTCAAAAGTTTTTGCTCAAATGTGAGACTTCTACGGTCAGTCAGTTGATTTCTAGCTGGCTAGGGATGACCATGCTCAGATTGTGACGAGGAATAAATCTTGGTACTAACTACTGCTTGCTCCCAGTGCCTTCATGACATTACACTATCACAAATATTGATAGCTGTTTCCACTTAGTTACAGCTCTTTCGAATATTTCTTGGGAAAATGCAGGTGTGAGGCCTATCCGGGTACATTGAAATGCAGCACTCTTACCAAAGAGTAAAAAAGAGACAGAAAGATGCAGAAAGAAGCAAGAGAAGTGCTCAAAGAAGCAAGAGAGGTGCATAAAGAAGCAAGAGAGGTACAGAAAGAGGAAGAAAGGTGCAGAAAGGGGCAAGAGAAGCACAGAAACAGGCAAGAGAGGTGCAGAAAAAAGCAAGAGAGGTGCAGAAAGAAGCAAGAGAGGTGGAGAAAGAAGGGAGGGGCAGAAGGAGGAACAGATGTGCAGAAAGAGGCAAGAGACATGCAAAAAGAGGCAAGAGAAGTGCAGAAAGAGGAAGAAAGGTGCAGAAAGAGGAAGAAAGGTGCATAGAGAGAAAAAAGGCACCAAAAGAAGCAAGAGAAGTGCAGAAAGAAGCATGAGAGGTGCAGAAGGAAGCAAGAGAGGTACAGAAAGAAGAGAGTGAGGTGCAGAAAAAGACAAGTGATGTACAGAAAGAAGCAAGAGAGGTGCAGAAAGAAGCAAGAAAGGTGCAGAAAGAGGAAGAAGTGTGCAGAAAGAAGCAAGGGAGGTGGAGAAAGAGGCAAGAGAAGTGCAGAAAGAAGCAAGAGAGGTACAGAAGGAGTCAAGAGAAGTGCAGAAAGTGGCAAGAGAAGTACAGAAGGAAGAATGAGAGGTGCAGAAAGAGGAAGAAATGTGCAGAAAGAGGCAAGAGAGGTGCAGAAAGAGGCAAGAGGTGGACAGGAAGAGGCAAGAGAAGTACAGAAAGAGGAAGAAAGGTGCAGAAAGGGGCAGAAAGGTACAGAAAAAGGAAGAAAGGCATAGAAAGAAGCAAGAGAAGTGCATAAAGAAGCATGCGAGGTGCAGAAAGAAGCAAGAGAGGTACATAAAGAGGGAGAAAGGTACAGAAAGAGGCAAGAGAAGCACAGAAAGAGGCAAGAGAGGTGCAGAAAGAAGCAAGAGAGGTACAGAAAGAAGGAAGGTGCAGAGAGAGGAAGAGATGGGCAGAAAGAAGCAAGAGAAGCGCTGAAAGAGAAAGAACGGTGCAAAAAGAGTAGAAGTGCAGACAGATGCAAGAGAAGTACAGAAACAGGAAGAAAGGTGCAGAAAGAAGCAAGAGTAGTGCAGAAACAAGCAAGAGAGGTACAGAAAGAAGCAAGTGAGGTGCACAAAGAAGCAAGGTAGGTGCAGAAAGAGGAAGATAGGTGCAGAAAGAGGAAGAAAGGTGCAGAAAGAAGCAAGAGAAGTGAAGAAAGAAGCACAAGAGGTGCAGAAAGAGGCAAGTGAGGTGCAGAAAGAGGCAAGAGAGGTGCAGAAAGAAGCAAGAGAAGAGCACCTTTCTTCCTCTTTCTGTACTTCTCTTGCTTATTTCTGCACCTTTCTTCCTTTTTCTGCACCATTCTTCCTCTTTCTGTGCCTCTCTTCCCTCTCTTTGCACTTCTCTTGCTTCTTTTTGTACTTCTCTTGCCTCTTTCTGCATCTCACTGTCTTCCTTCTCCACTGCTGCCATCCCATCCTACGTCAGTCACCCTGTGCTTCCACTTTTCATTATCTGTATTCGGGAGCTCCTGGTGTACTCATTTCTATCTCACACACTGTACTTTTTCATTATTTGTTAATGGTTGTAGAGTCTCACTGTAGGTTTTTGGGGAGTCTGTGTACCAGCTCTATAATCAAATAAATTCTGTCTTGCTTTTGGCTCTATACAGTGCCAGCAGGTTATTTTCTTTTTTTCTTGTTTTCCATTTCAGTTAATTGTACCCCTCCCATCTATGTAACTTGGACTCCTGCTCATGTTTACACGACATCCTTACTATTAGCGACGTCTATTCATGTGAGGTAATGCTTTATTAACATTTCAAAATATGTAATCCTTGCCAAAGCTCGGATTACTGTGTAAATCCTAGAAACATCACACAGGTAGAGCCTCTTTCTAATGTGTATGATCTCACACCCTGGTAACCTAGACTCATAGGACAGCAGTCCATAGGTACCCCACAGTTTTCTTGTGTGGCAGGTACCAGAATACAGTTGACAGCTGGCCCTTTATGGGTCTCGCCTAAGCAGCGCTTGTGCTGTCTCTTCGAGACATACTATATTTAGGATATGGATATTCAACATGTCAGGGCTTCTAGTTGGTTTGCTGTCTTGCCTTTCTATATTCCTTTACTCTGGTTGGTGAATACTGTCCATCTGTCCTGCCTCTGTGTAATTGGTTCCCTCCCAAAGGACATCACCAATTGAATTTTTGGGTTGGTCATTTGTTGCCTCTTCTGCTTTGCACCCCCTCCATCCCGTCATTGCTGACATCCTTCCTACAGCAAGACCAACCACCTTGCACAACACTGCATTTACTTTTGTGGCTATGGCAGCACACTGCGCTTTAACTTTAAACATCTAAAGCGTGGCGTGCCGCCCTTGCTACAAAAGTAAATAAATAGAAAAACATAGGCAGGTGGATGCCGCATTTGTTTTACATTTGCAAAGCAATAGCTCAACATTTAACTAATGTGAGACCTATTGCTTTGCAAATGGTTGCGTACCATTAGTACCAATTTAACACCAACATTTAGCAATAAGTAACAGGTGACCATTCCAGCTTTGCAAAGGGCCTTCCACCACGCTGTAACATTTGGTAACGTTTGAGCCATTTGAGCTAGAAACAAGGTTTTTATGTTCAAATCTGCAGATTATGCGGCAGATGATGGATTATGTGGCAGATACAGAAAATGTAGAATTATGGGAAAATTGGTGCAGCTGAACAGTTGCATAATTTCAGTGGCCCTGCTCATAGCTCTGACTAGGTCCAGAAGTGCTCCTCTGTGGTTGCTTCTTTTTTGTGTCTCATTGAGTTTATAGTTTAACCTCTATGGAAATGAGGCAGACTAAACCTGAGGTTACCACTCCACAACACAAACTACCATACCACATAATTACTCTCTATAACAAATAATCCCATTCCACATGATTCCTTTACACTAAATACCACATACTTTCTATCCACATAATTTCACTGTACAACATATGACATAATTCCACTACACACAACATACATACACTCCACTCCCAAAAACTTTAGTAAAAAACCTTTACATTTGCAACACCAATAGCTATAACTCTCTCAAATGCAAGACCTATTGCATTTTGCAAATGCTTGTTTAACTAGTAGTCACGGTTGCAGAGTGGTGGAGAAAGGGGTCTGGGCCTCCAACCAGTGCTCAGGACTTCCTCTGCCTTGGACTTACAGGAGGTACCAGGAGGGCTTCTTGGCCCTCAAGGCCCCTCAGCAACAACGTGGACTTCATCCCACAACCAGTAGTGCACCAAGAGGCATGTTTGCAGAGTAGTAGAGAAAGGGGGGATGGCATCCAAAAACCTCTTAGCAATCCCACGGTGTGGGAATTACTGAAGGTAACAGGAGGGGGTGGTTGGCCCCCAAGGATGTCCTTGGGGCCAACTACCTCTCCTATTACCTCCAGTAAGTCCCAAACAGCAGGATTGCTTTGTTCTGATACCAGGCCTCGCCCCCTTTCTCCTCCACTTTCAAATGTGCCTCCTGGCACGCTCTTGGTTGCAGAATGAAATCCCCTTTGCTGCTGGGGTTCTGTAGGAGCAACTAGTCTACCTGGTACCTCCTGGAAAGCCCAACACAGTGGGATTTCTGAGAGGTGGTCGCAGGCCATGCCCCCTTTCTCCACCACTCTGCAAAAGCACCTCCTGGCTCGCTCTTGGTTGAGGGATGAAGTCTCCTTGCCTCTTGAGTGTCCCTGGGGGCCAACTAGCCCTCCTGTTACCTCCAGTAAGCCCCACAAGGCTGGAGTGCTGAGAGGTGGTCAGAGGCCATGCCCCCTTTTTACATCACTCTGCAAACATGCCTCCTGGTGCACTGCTGCTTGTAAGATGAAGTCCACGTTAGTCCTGAGGTCCTCAGGAAACACAGGGACATAATTGCCCCACCAGCAGTGCACCAAGAGGCGCGTTTGCAGAGTGGTGTATAAAGGGGCGTGACCTCCTACCACTTCTCAGCAATCCCACTGTGTGGGGCTTACTGGAGGTAACAGGTGGGCTAGTTGGCCCCTAAGGACCCTCCGCATTGAAGTGGACTACATCCCCCAACCCAGAGCACACCAGGAGGTGCTTTTGCAGAGTAGTGCAGAGAGGGGGTGAGACTTGCAGCGAGTTGCCAGCTTCTGTTTATTTTTCCTATTTTAAAAAGCAGGGCTGTGTGGCCCTTCCTTCCCTTGATACTTTTTGGGCCCTGGGGGCCCCATCCCCCAGGGCCTGACCCATTATTTAAAAAAAAATGGAAAGGGAGCAGCACAGCCCTTCTCCCGGGCCGATTTTGGCCCTGGGGACCCCATCCCCCGGTGCTAGGACATTTTTTAAGGAAAGTGGGCATTTTGGCCCCTCTTCCCTGAGCCAGTTTTGGCTCCAGGGACCCCATCCCGCGGGGCCTGCCCTTTATTTGTATTTTTTTGTGAGGGGGGCTGCGTGGCCCCCTCCTGAGGCACATCTTGCCCTGTGGACCCCATAGGGCGGGGCATGACCACATCCTGGCCCGGACATTTTTTTATTTAGATTTAAAAAGGGATGGGGGCTGAGCGGCCCCCCAGGGCCATTTTGGGCCCCAGGGACCCCATCCACCAGTGCATGACCAGAACTTTTGGGACCACAGGGGGGGCCCCAAGGCCCCGCGGTCCCTGCCGGCTCCCCGCCTCCTGCGGGAGCCGGCATTGCTTTTAGAAAAAGGGAGCTGCAAACATGCAGCTTCCTTTACTCAAAAGCGATTCTGCTTTGCTTCATGGAAGCAAGAGCATTTTCCATGGTCGGCGCTTCCATGAAGTGAACCAGAGTTTGCTATGGCATGACAGGAGCAGTTCCCCGGTCATGCCATAGCAAACTTCAATTTCCTGGGGGAGGGCATCCTAGGACATTGCTGGAGTAGGCCCTAGGGGGGGCAGTACCCAGGGCCATAGAGGGCTCCTGGAGGGGGGGTGTGCGTGACCCCCCTCCAACATCTTTAAAGCCGCGGGGAGGTGGTGGTCCCTAGAGCCGGGGGTCCACAACAGACCTCTGCATTTAATTAATGTATGCCCCAGGGCTATGTGGGGGGCTTGAGTCCCCCACTCTTTCGTTTTTATCATAGCCCCAGGAAGGTTGTGATCCCCAGGGCTGCGGGAGGCTGCATGGCCCCCGGCATTTAATATTTAGAGCCCTGGGGAGGTGGTGGTACCCGGGCCTGCGGGGGCCATGTGCCCCCCGCATTCAATGGCTATCGCCCCGGGGAGGTGGCGGTTCACGGGGAAGCGGGGGCCCGCATCATAATTTTGCATTGCCCTCAGAACCTACCCTACTCAGGGGCTCAAAAAAAATAAAGTGCAGGAGACAAGGCTTCGCTTTTTTAATTTTTTGGGCAGGATTTGCACACCCAGCACAAATCCCACTGAATTTTTTTTTTTTTTTAAATACTTTTTTGGGCCCTCGGGGTCCCTGTGGGACCCCATGAGCAGGTCTAGGGGGTTGGGGTGTTTCTACCCTGCCCCTTTTTCTTGTTTTTTTCCGTTTTTCTTGTGACTCAGTTCAATAGAGACACAAATGGCTGCCAACATTTCCTAGTTTGAAGTATTGGCAGCCAATCAGATCTCAGACGCAGATGGGGAGGGTTCACGGATCCTTCACGTCCCTAGATATACAATTGGGAATTCCTTTACATTTCTCAGGAACTACTGAACAGATTTACACAATTTAACAACAAGAGTGCGTTCTGGACCAAGAGCTACCTTTCTGCCAAATTTGGTGTAATTCCATTCAGCAATTTGGGCTGTAGCTACGTCAACAGTTTCCTATGGAAATTACCATAGATAAAAAGCATTTTGGGACCCCTTGTTTTTCTCGGCCCCCGCATGACGAATCACCTCGAAATTTTCAACACAGCAGCTGAAGTGATAGGGCCATTCGTTTTCAAGATTTCAAGAAGATTCCTCAAATGGCACCAAAGATATTGGCAAAAGAAAATACGCTTTTTGATTAAAAACAAGGTCCTAACTTTAACTACTTACTGGTGACTTTTGGCACATCACTCAGACCAATGCGTTTCAGCCCTCCCACGGCTTTTCTCACGGTCAGTGAGTCCTTCTTTAGTTACACTTTTTATACCCATCTTAAACTTAATGGGGCATTATGGGATTTGTAGTGTATCCATGTAATTCAAAAAAACTTTATATATTTACAAAAAGGACAAATGCGCTTTCGTCAGATATTCACTTTCTAACAATAACTCGTGTTTGTATTTTCTACGCACTACATTTTAAAGCGCTATTGCATGCATATTCATTTTAATTATCACATCTTTGGTATAGTATCTTGTAGTTATTTGGACTGCATAGCTTTAACATACAAACAATTTTACCAATCCCTTGGCGCTTCTTTCCAGCATCCAACAGGAATTTGATCTAATGCGTTCCAAGTTTTGGGTATCGTACCCTTTCAAAAAAAGAGAAAGAGAGAATGTAGTCTCAAAGTACATTAACACTGTTAAACTTATGCCATCTTTTACAGTTCCTATATTCATTCAAGATGAACAAAAAGTTCCTCATCATTGTTAATTCCTCTGGGGGTTTTTGTCCTGAGCCTGATAATATATCGCGATTCCATTTGTCTCAATTTTTTTACTCTGTCCCCTCCACGTCCTTCCGGGGGTATCATGTGTTTACCATAATAATTCATTGCCCTCCAGTCTCCTTTCTGGCACTGTGCCAAATGTTTTGCTGTGGCATAAGTCAAATTCCTGTTCTTCACTGCTCAAATATGCTCGAGGATGTGTTTTTTGCGCATGCATGTTGTGCTTCCAATGTACTTCATTCCACAATTGCACTCTATAATGTATATCACAAACTGAGATACACAAGAAATATTTTGGTCGATGATGATCACATTTCCATTGGGTTCCATAATTGTGCCCATATTTTGGCCGATTTGATAAGCCTTACATAGGTTACATTTTTTAAAACCCTTCTGGTGGTCTGTTAGCCAGTTTGTACGTTGGCTTTCCTGAAAGTGACTTATAACCAGCATGTCCCTCAGAGATTTGGTCTTTCTATAGGTAACTACTGGTTTCGGCCCCAAGATGTTCCCGATGTCTGGGTGCCCTGAGATTAAATGCCAATATTTTTTGATTTTATTGACTATTCTTCCACTTTCTTTGCTGGAAGTAGTAATGAGCCTAGGTGGTACTTGTTCAATGATTTCCTTGATCTTTGGCTTTGTAATGGAAATGTGATACCTATCGGCCAAAATATCTCTTGTGTATCATCAGTGATGTCATCAGTGATGTCACTTACCATGTCATGAATGATGTAATATGTGACGTCATCAGCAGTGCATTGCGGGGGCGTGAGTTATAGTTAGCTGTACTAACTATAACGGCGGAATTTCTATGGTTTTGTATGAGTGAAATGTCCAACTAACTATAACGTCCCTGAAACCTATGTTTTTTTCAGTGAATATATATATATTTCATAGATTCCTCGTAACTCAAGGATGACGACGCCGTGTTCTGGCCAAGAAAAGACTTTATTGCATTCGACCGGTACCAGTCGAATGCAATAAAGTTTTTTCTTGGCCAGAACACGGCGTCGTCATCCTTGAGTTACGAGGAATCTATGCAATTTTACCCGGACCGTGCTGGGGTGGTCCGCTCCGACGACGCACCCTCTGTTCAGGAGTGCGGTGGCAGTTACCTAAGCTTGGAGGAATACATATATATATATATATATATATATATATATATATATATATATATATATATATATATATATATATATATATATATATATATATATATTCCAAAATTTTGTTGGCTGTTCCCAAGCCACTTGTACGGCGGGCACTCGGCAGGGGTAGCCACCCCCAACAAATCCACTCGATACCGCTGCGTCTCACTTTCCCCTCACGGGACGAAAGAACACTGGAGCCGAGGCCACGATAGAATGCGTGTTTATTAACACCAGGTCCGACGCGTTTCGGAGTTACAAATCACTCCTTTCTCACGGGCCTATATATTATTTATTTTTCTGAAGCAAATTGAAAAGAAACGCCGCACTCGCTCCGGATTAGTCAATTGATTTTAATGACTACATTTCTCTCCACCTAAGCGTTTCAAGCTGAACACAGCTCTTGGTCCCGGTAGTGTTACAAGTCCTTTTTCACTTTCATCAATTTATACAAATGTGCCACATAAGCCAATAATGATGCATTGTGGACTATGTAGTATATAGAACAATTAATAGCGTTTTATCTGTTAGATGAATTCATTCAAAGGGGTAAATATAATGGTTATTCATTTGAATTGCTTGGCCTAAGTGGCCAATATTATGAGCATGAATAAATGTTCATTAAATTGCGGCATGTGGCATTAATGCTGACATCCGCTTGTGTTAATTAGTGTTGCATTTGTTCCAATGTCTGGATCCTTTTTGATTATATTCCAATACTTCATAAGAATTTTCAAACTTTCTTTGGAATATGTTAGAATAAGTCGTGGTGAGTCATTTTTCAATGCTAATGATTTAGTTTTATTTTTGTCTTTGTCAATCAATATTTGGGCTCTTGATTTATGTCTGGCTTTGATCTCGCCATTGATAACATCCTTATGTTTGTATCCCCGTTGGAGAAATCGCTTCCTGGTATCCTCAAACTTGGCCTCCATTTCTTTGGGTTCAGAGCAGTTCCTTTTCATCCTTAGGAATTCTCCATATGGGATGCTTCTTTTTAAATTTTCTGGGTGGAA
Source organism: Triturus cristatus (assembly GCF_964204655.1). Classification (NCBI taxonomy): domain Eukaryota; kingdom Metazoa; phylum Chordata; class Amphibia; order Caudata; family Salamandridae; genus Triturus; species Triturus cristatus. The sequence goes on along the minus strand of NC_140584.1, from coordinate 129,588,961 downwards.
GCTACTTCCATGAAGAAGACTATTGGTTGCTGTTTTTTTACGAAACAGGGTAGTATGTATCTTGTTAGATTTTATGTACACCTTAGTGTCCAAGAACTCAATTTCCTTCTGTTGAATGTTAAAAGTAAATATTAGACCAACATCATTCTGGTTCAGTATCGTTATGTACTCTATCAGTTTATCTTTGGATCCTCTCCATAACAAGAAGAGATCATCAATAAAACGTAGCCATAATGCTACGTTTGCAGTGTATGGGTCGTTTTCTTCCCTCCAAGCCACATTTTTCTCCCACCAACCCATGGTGAGATTAGCGTAGCTTGGAGAAATATATATGATTCCAAGTTTCAAAATATAGCGCGCTCTCGGTTTAGGTTTTCAACAGCAAGTCTTTATTCCAACGTAACGCGTTTTGAGAGTGAACTCTCTTGATCACACATTGAACGCTTGTGACACAGTGCATTTCATAAACACCAAGAACTCAACATAGAGAAAGGACTCACATTTAGGAAGTACCTCAAAATGCAAGTGGCCGCCATATTGTAACGTGTCATAAGTTATATTCTATTCATATAACTACCCTGAGTATTACATAATTTGTGGCGCCCAAAAAGAAATACATCACAGTTCGGAAAACCATATTCAATATTTTACATGTCCCTGATTAATTATCTGAGTTTATAATCCCAATACTGCACAGGAGTCTACTAAAGAGTTTGTGATAATGCACTCACTCATGATATTTAATACTTTCGCCAAGTGGCGTGCATCTTGAGTAATCAATATAGGGCCTTTAATATCAGATTGTGATGTATACAGTCACCTGCCGATAACTAATATATACGCCAAGTGGCATCCATCTTTATCAGTTAAATCTAATATTGCATTGCATTATGATTCCTGACCGTTACTTGTATCCATTATTCAATACCTGCGCCAAGTGGCATAGATTTGTCGAATCAAGTACCTCGAGCATGCATCTGATGAGCAAATCTCTTCTGAATTATATCACACAGATGAGTACTTGGCAAAATATCCATATAGTGGTGAACTATAGTGAAATAATAAAAAGTGAAAAGTTCTTATCTATTTCTTCCTGGGTGCTCTCCTTGTGGTATTGAAGAAAAGGGTAGGTGGTCCGTGATTGTGCTCGTGATTCTATACTGGGTCCCTTCCTTCCCTCCTGCGAGAGAAAAGAGAAAGAAAATATAGATAGTAATTCAGTTTAAAATTAGAGCACACCTGTGTTCTATATCAATTAAAATCACAGATTATACACTTACATTACATTCTTATACACCATGGATTTCAGCACATTTAATCAGGAAACCACTTCTATCCAACTACTCTTCTATCAAATGAGTTGCCATCTCCTCATCCTGGTTATGTCCCAGAGGCCGCTTAGTTTCGAGGTCAAGGATCCATTTGGACTCCTTCCTTCTGAGGGCCAATTCCCTATTTCCTCCTCTATGTTTTACAGGTATCTGTTCTATTGCGAAATATCTCAGCAAACTACTGTTAGATAGATGAAATTCAGCAAAGTGGCGTGCCACAGGATATTGGGGGTCTTTGTTCGTGATGGCTCTAAGGTGTTCTAAGACCCTCTTCTTTGCCATCAAAGTGGTGCTCCCCACATATCTTTTATTGCAGGGACACTCCAGGATGTAGATGACATAAGATGTACTACATGTGAGGAACTGGGTTATTTTCTTTTTCTCACTCTTGTATGGTATACTGAATTTCTGTACCATCCTACTGTTCCTACACGCCTTGCAGTTTGCCGCACGGATAAAACCCTTTGAGGTAATGCCGGCTGCTTCCTGTGTGTTCAGTTATATCACCTTTCATGAGTATGTCTCTAAGACTTCGACTCTTCCGGTATGTGAGTCTAGGTCTATCACTGATCTGGGGACCTATGATAGGATAACTCTTTAAGATCTTCCAATTCTCATTAAGGATTTTATATACTTTCTGGGAGTCTTTGTTGTAAGTTAGGACTACTCTGGTGTCAGAACTTTCATTCTGATTTTCTCTAGATTTGACTTCCAAAGTATTCTCCCTTGTTATTTCCTTCATTTTTGCCACGGCTCTGTTCAGGACCCATTCAGGATAGCCACTTTCTCTGAATCTTTGTATCATTGTTCTTTCCTCCTCCTGATACCCACTGGTATCACTACAGTTCCTTCTCGCTCTCAGCAACTCTCCATACGGATTGCTCCATTTGAGCGTATCCGGATGGCTGCTGAGAGCGTGAAGGAGACTGGTACCTGCAGTCTCTTTTCTGAAGAGTTTCGTCTGTAAGGTGTTAGCAGTGGCTTTAACTTTAACATCAAGAAATTCTATTTCATCTTTACTTATATTATGAGTTAACACGATGTTATGGTTATTCTCATTCAGAAGTTTCACGAAGTCTTCAGCTTCCTGTTTGGTACCCTGCCATATTATAAAAAGGTCATCTATGTAACGTAACCATTTGAAAACCTTTCTAAATTGGGCCTCATACTTTGCATCATTCTGTATTTCTTCCTCCCACAGCCCCAGGAAGAGATTCGCGAAGCTCGGCGCGAAGCTTGTCCCCATGGAAGTTCCTGTTATCCGTTTATACAGGTCCCCATTGAGCATAAATATGTTATTTTGGAGGCACATGTCTATCATCTTGGTCAGCATCTTAGTATGTTCCAAATACATTATATCTTTCCCTTCTAGGTAATGATTGCAAGCTCTTACCCCCTGTTTGTGTTCTATGATAGTGTTAGGAAAATCGTAACATTCTTTTCCGAATAACTTTGGCGTCGGTTGACGAATCTTCGCAAAATCTTCAAAACTCGTGGGGCGCTCCGGTCAGCTCCTATCTTAAAAGTTTTGGGGTGATTCGGCAAGCGGGGCCGAGGAAAAAGGGGGGTCCCAAAACGTGTTTTCTCCATGTTGATTCCCATAGGAAACTTTAGACATGGCTACAGCCCGAACTGCTGAACGGAATTACACCAAACTTGGCAAAAAGCTAGCCCTTGGTTCAGAAAGATCCCTTTTTGTTAAATGGTGTAAATCCATTCAGTAGTTCATGAGCCTAATGACACATGTCATCGGTAGATCTGATTGGCTGTCAGCATTTCATGCTGGAATTGCTGGCAGCCATCTTGGGACCAATTTACATGATAGTATTCCATTGAATTGCATTGCAGTGAATCGAAGATTTTGAGGGAACTATAAAGGGTGATCACAGACTTTAGTTACATTAGAATTCATTTGTTGATGGTACCATACTAATTTCAGGAATTGTGGTGTGTTCTAAGGAGATTTTATCCTGTGAAAAACCTTCTGCTGGGATATCATGAATCATGTTTGAGAGAAAACTGAAGCTAAAATGAGAACATATTTTCTGTAAATTCACATTATCTTTCTCAGTCATGTGAGAATGAAATCTGTCATTCTCAGTAAATCATGAACATCCAACAATGGCAGAGACTGTCAGTTGATTCCTTTGTGTTCTACTGCAGCTTCCCAGAGTGTTCTAAAAAACAACTAGAGCGCTAACAGCCTACAGACAAAAGTATGGCACACCTGATGGGGTTCATTTTGTCATAGAAATTATGGTTAGTGCTGTCGAAAGAAAAATAGGACATGTTTCAAGTGTGATCTCAAATATTTTCCTGTTATATTTCAACAGGAGCAGCCTGTCAGTTGATGCCTTTGTGTTCTACTGCAGCTTTCCAGAGTGTTCTAAAGAACAACTAGAGTGCTAACAGCCTTACTTATGACAGAAGTATGGCACACCTGAAGCCATCTTGATTGGAATAAACTGGTAACACTTAAAACATTTAATTTAAAAAGGTACACAATGATGGGGTTCATTTTGACATAGAAATTATGGTTAGTGCTGTAGAAAGAAAAAATAGGACATGTTTGAAGTGTGATCTCAAATATCTTCCTAACATATTTCAACAGGAGCAGCCTGTAAGTTGATGCCTTTGTGTTCTACTGCAGCTTCCCAGAGTGTTCTAAAGAACAACCAGAGCGCTATCAGTCTTACTTATGACAAAATTATGGCACACCTGAAGCCATCTTGATTGGAATAAAGTGGTAACTCTTAAAACATTTAATTTAAAAAGAAACAAAATGAGGGGGTTCATGTTGTCATAGAAATTATGGTTAGTGCTGTAGAAAGAAAAATTAGGACATGTTTCAAGTGTGATCTCAAATATCTTCCTGATATATTTCAACAGGAGCAGCCTGTCAGTTGATGCCTTTGTGTTCTACTTCAGCTTCCCAGAGTGTTCTAAAGAACAAATAGAGTGCTAACAGTCTTACTTATGACAAAACGATGGCACACCTGAAGCCATCTTGATTGGAATAAACTGGTAACTCTTAAAACATTTAATTTAAAAAGGAGCAAAATGAGGGGGTTCATTTTGTCATAGAAATTATGGTTAGTGCTGTAGAAAGAACAATGAGGACATGTTTTAAGTGAGATCTCAAATATCTTCCTGTTATATTTCAACAGGAGCAGCCTGTCAGTTAATGCCTTTGTGTTCTACTGCAGCTTCCCAGCATGTTCTAAAGAACAACTAGAGAGCTACCAGTCTTACTTATGACACAATTATGGCACACCTGAAGCCATCTTGATTGAAATAAACTGGTAAAACTTAAAACATTTAATTTAAAAAGGAACTAAATGAGGGGGTTGATTTTGCCATAGAAATTATGGTTAGTGCTGCAGAAAGAAAGATTAGGGCATGTTTTAAGTGAGATCTCAAATATCTTCCTGTTATATTTCAACAGGAGCAGCCTGTCAGTTGATGCCTTTATGTTCTACTGCAGCTTCCCAGAGTTTTCTAAAGAACAACTAGAGAGCTAACAGTCTTACTTATGACAAAATTATGAAACACCTGAAGTCATCTTGATTGGAATAGACTGGTAACACTTAAAACATTTAATTTAAAAAGGAACAAATGAGGGGGTTCATTTTGCCATATAAATTATGGTTAGTGCTGCAGAAAGAAAATGTAAGGCATGTTTTAAGTGAGATCTCAAATCCTCTTCTATTTCATTAGAAACTTCTGACATGCAGACTGAAACAATCACTTTCAATACCAGCAGTAGACTTCCAGTTAACTCCCTGGTGAGCAGTAGCTTTTCTACAGTGATCTAATGAACAACTAGAGTGCTAAGATTCTGAATTGATGACAAATGTGTGACACATCTGAATGCCTTCTTGATGGAATCAAAGTAAAAAACTGAAAGCATTTCCTACTGAGGAGACTGCAGTAAATGAGGAAATTAGGAAACTTCATAACAAATAAGTCTCCCAAGATGGCCACCAGAGAAAAAAGAGCCCAAATGTAGCACAAATAGCACCTAGATATAGCCCACAAATAGCCCAATGACAGAAGTGTGTAAAACACTTTTTATTTTTAGTTTTTCTGCAGTTTTATATAGTGCAGGCTGGTCAGGTATTGGAGCGTTACATCTTACTTGGACCCCTTATTGTGTATTTTGCACGAAGTACATGAGATTGATCTTGCGAAACAATGACATTTACGATTCTGTTAACCTGAAGTTGCTCTGAAACCCGGGCTTTGTAACACCTGTTTTTACCTACTGATTTTAATTAATTCTCACTGTATTGTATTAGGATAGAGGATTTACTGTTTTTATGTACACTTTTATGATCTATGTTTCTAAATCAGTTCGAATAAAGTTTAATGAATTCTATGGCAGGATGGAGGCGAGGATTATGCATATCTTTCCTCACTTTATTTAGCAGTTCAAAGAAAACGTAACACAACAATCATTAAACAAAAGACTACACAACCCATGAACCATTAGGGGGTAGTCTCCAAGGCATCGTATGTAATATCGTGACATCCCTTTCTCTTCTTCTTTCTTCACTTGCCATCAGTTAAGTGCATTCCTTACATTCTTGTCTTAATCTGACGTTGTTGCTGTTTGTATAGCGGTTTCTTGTGCACGTTATTAGCATTATTGCCTTGGTATTGTTTCATATTCCCTGCGCAGCAGGCTCTTGCCCGAGAGTGTTCTCCCCCTCTCAGTTTCTCCCGCTGTGCGCTCTGTATGCGGTGAGATCCTGTCAGGCGCGTCTGGTCCTAGCGAGGCAGCTCCGTCGAGTGCTCCCGCTGGTCTTTACATGCGTTTGGGAATCCGGTCACTCCTTTAGTGTCCGCTTGATTCCCGACCAACCCTCACCTAATTTTGACACCGCTACGCGGTGATTTCCCCACACGGCCACGTTAGTGACCAGCGCCACCTGGTGGTGATAATTGGTTTTGCTATATAGAGAGAGGCCCCCCTGAGAGCACTTTAAGGTCTAAGAGATGGGGGAAAAACAAGAAAAAATGAAATAGAAAAACCTCTGTCAAGACCTATATTTCTTTCAAACAGACCTGTTCAGGTTCTATCCTGCCAACAGTCGGTCTATACCCAGAAACAAATTAAAGCAAATACAAAAAGATATTTTGAACTCATTTTACTTTTTTATTACAAAGATTTTTTTTTTGTTTAAAGTATTATTTAGATAAGTTAAATAAGAAAACTGTGTGTATATTCATCTTCAATGACATCTGATAATTTGTACAAGAAACATATATTACATATAATACATAGTTACAGACAATATGTTCATAAATTTTAACAACCCCACATCTACCAATACACATACATTCTCACCATACTCACTACTGCATACGTTCATCAGTCATCCTCATACTCATAAAAACAACACGAGATTCAATACTGTAGGAGGTCCAAAAAAATTAGATGGAGAAAAAACAGATAATAAGACTGTTTCTGATAACACTGTGTCTCCAAGGACCACTCTTCTGGGATGATATGGTTTTAGGTCTTGGTCTACGCGCTTTTCGGTGGAGAACCACCTTCCTCAGGACCAAATATGGAGGGAGAGTAATCTCAAAACCTTTAAAAAGACGGGGGTCGTCTGTAGGGATTTAAATACATTATTTTAATGATGGCAGGAAATGAATAATTCTGAATGAAATTGTGACTTCATAATACTAAGGTGGATCCCATGTTCACATGACTAAAGGTCATCTCATCAATAAAATTGTGCACACCCAATGTGATGTATTCAAAAAAAAGAAAGAGAAGAAAAGATAAGAATGTTCAGAGAAACCTTCACCTTCAGCACAGGATAGACCCAAGTCATATGTGTAGAATCAATAGTACTAGTAGATCTTTGGATTGGTGAAAGAAAAGAGAAAAGAGACCGTTTTTTATTCAATTCCAAAAGTGATAGTTTATTTCATGCTAGTTCATTAGATGTTCTACCTTAACCCCTTCGGTGCCACGCCCTTTCCCCCTCCTGTGCCGGGCGTTTCCCACGCGGGTGGTTTTCATGACGAGATAGTCTCGTCATGGGCACAGCGCGACCGTGCTCCATGACGAGACTATCTCGTCATGGGCACAGAAGAGGTTAAACTTAGCAGCGGATTGCATAGAGCGAAGGTTCTAGTAGTCTTCACTATGGGTGAGCCAGGAAAACACGTTTACATCAAGGCCAGCAGATTGCCAAGTAAGTCTCTAATAATAAAGACAAACGTTTGAATTTGAGAGACCTCATTGTGGTCAATTTATAGTTAGTATGAACTACTAGCGAGAAAGCTTACCCTGTTGATATTTGATTGAATTGGAGTTTAGTTCAAGGTTGACAATTAAAGGGATGGGCAAAGATAGGAAATCACTCTTTTATGTAGGATATTTCAGTCAAACTCCCAGCTAGAAAGGAGACATAAAAAGCAACTTGTCATAATAGTTACACTCTGTTGGTGATTATGGTGTAAACATAACAAGGGACTAGATATTCTCAAGAAAACAGAAAAGTTTAACTAGAAAGTCACCTCTTTTGAGAATTACTAAGGAATATCTAGTATTGTCAAGGTGAATATTGTCTTTATAAATCATGGACAGGAGCCTGTCTATTGGTCTCAGGTGAGCCATCTAGTACATTGCCAATTGCGACATAGTTTTCAAATATCGAATTTTGAAATATTAAAAGCAAAAAGGATTACAAAACCATAACAATCCTATTCTGCTGAAAGTCGTCACTAACATCGTAGATGAAAACAGCAAGACCAGCACTATTCCTATGTAACGGTATTGAACATGATTAAGATTAAGTGGAAAAGGGGCATCATAGGTGGTATTGTTCCTATGTTGGAATCTTAATCATAGAGCGAAAAGAAACTACTAAGATAGTCTAAGGACAAACTCCCCTGCATGAAGTAATTTACTGTTAAGTTTCCCGTTTAACGACCCGATTATTTGGGTTAGCTGAAAGAAAATGGCTAGTGAACATGTCGGGCGCCATATTGGAGTGTTATAAACATGATAAAAAGCACTTTACTATATTCAGACTAAAGTGACCATCACAAAAGCTCTCACCAAATAAGGGTGTTTGAGAGTGTAGTATTATATACTGATAGTACCATATTTATTTCATTAAGGTTGGACAACTATAACTTGATGTGCAGCTACCGAGTTTTACCATCGTGAAAAATGTGGTTACAAGAAAACGCGATGCTGTAACAGATATATCCATCGCTAATATAACTTGAAAAAAGACTGAGTAAGTAACACTGTTCCTATGTTGAGATCTATGACTGAATTGGAATTAAGAAAGGAGTTGCTACGGCGGTCCTACAAAGTTCTTACCTGCATGCGGCAGTTTTCAGCAAAGTCTCCACACCACAGTCGATGAATGTAAAGCGACAGTCATGAGTATTAGACTTTGGCTGGTTCTTAAGTCTAATGCTGTGTTACAATTCGTCAGGAGAAACTCACGAGATATCGAAAAGCTCGTTTGTATGAGAGCTGTGAAAGAATAAATGGATGGCAAAAAGACACCGCCATGTTGAGATGTGTATAAATAACGTCAGAAACCCTGTTATATTTAGAAAGTTGAAAAGATGATTGTTCCCATGGCACTTATCTCACAAAATATTATGAGACTATTCTGATGTTAGATAAATACGCAGTGTGCCCATGACATTTGTTTGTTCATTGTGTTACTTGTAAATAGACAAAGCTCGCAAGATTTCGCGAAGCTTGTTAATCTAAAAATACTAATACAGTCAATGTGTAGTGAGACCACCGCCATATTGGAATATGTAGCAATAGAATCGAAGATCCCTATCTATTTGAGGGATAATAATTCCAATGGCGCTTGCCTAGCAGGATGTTTGTGCTGAACAGTTACTGGGCAATATGTTGTATCTTATATATATAATGTAGTTGCAATCAGCATACAGATTATTTATTAAATGCTAGTTACAATTTATATTTTCTAAAAAACTATATAGGGAATTAAATAACCAGCCTGTGATGTTAAGGATTACTGGGCAAAAGAAGATTAAAAACTAATAACTGTTCATTATGAAGGACAGGTATGTCTGACAGGCCAACACCAAATAGATTTGAAGGTCTCTATGTCAAAGCCACATAATAAATATGTAACCTCAAAATTCATACAGCCATAGTGTATCAACTTACAATGATATATACTTAGGTGATCCTCTGTGGAAAGATGTAATGAGTTTTCTCAGTTATAGGATCATCTAATAATGTCAGAAATTATAAGGCTAAAAGCTTTTTCTACATGGCAATAATTATGTCACTATCCATACTATTTCTTCTTTAAAGGTTTTGAGATTCCTCTCCCTCCATATTTGGTCCTGAGGAAGGTGGTTCTCCACCGAAACGCGCGTAGACCAAGACTTAAAACCATATCATCCCTGAGGAGTGGTCCTTGGAGACACAGTGTTATCAGAAATAGTCTTACTATCTGTTTTTTCTCCATCTAATTTTTTTGGACCTCCTACAGTATTGAATCTCATGTTGTTTTTAGGAGTATGAGGATGACTGATGAACGTATGCAGTAGGGAGTATGGTGAGAATGTATATGTGTTGGTAGATGTGGGGTTGTTAAAATTTATGAACATATTGTCTGTAACTATGTATTATATGTAATATATGTTTCTTGTACAAATTATCAGATTTCATTGAAGATGAATATACAAACAGTTTTCTTATTTAACTTATCTAAATAATACTTTAAACAAAAAAAAGTTATTTGTAATAAAAAATAAAATGAGTTCAAAATATCTTTTTGTATTTACTTTAATTTGTTTCTGGGTATAGACCCACTGTTGGCTGGATAGAACCTGAATAGGTCTGTTTGAAAGAAATATAGGTCTTGACAGAGGTTTTTCTTTTGCATGGCAATTGCTTTTGCGCCTCAGTCTATTCTTATAACAGCTTCGGGGAAAGCCCAGCTGTTGGAGCACTGGCAAGGGGGCTGCCTTTAGGATTTTAAGGGTATTTGTTCTGTGCTCACACCCTCTGCTATCATGTCTTCTCCATGAGACCATTTTTACTCCTCCTACCAGGAAGTGGAGGAGGAATGGCCCCCCAACTTCTCCCTCCAGCAGTGGACCAAGCCCTCTCTCTGGCCATTTCTAGGGCGCTGGCTCCTCTTAGGGATCAGGTTGATAAGCTGGCGAAAAGCATCCCTGGGGTGTTTAGTGACCCAGATCTGGTGGTGGCGGGTCCCAGTAGCTTCCAGATGGGGAATAAAAGGGCCATTAAGCATAACGCGGGGCACTTGGAAGGATTTGATAAACTTACGGAGACCTTCCTCAAGAATGCACGAACGCTAAAACATGCACCCTGCCGGGAGGAGGAGGAGTCTGGAGAAAATTGCGACGCTGTCAACACTATTGTAGACCCCGACGGCGACTTTCCCTTAGAGGGAGAGGGTGTATCGGAGGACGATTTCTCCTCCGATGAAGTTAAGGACTCGGGGCGTCCCTGGCATCCACTGAAAAAAACATAGGTTTCAGGGGCGTTATAGTTAGTTGGACATTTCACTCATACAAAACCATAGGAATTCCCCCGTTATTGTTAGTTCAGCTAACTGTAACTCGCGCGCCCACAATGCACTGCTGATAACGTCGCATATTACATCACTCATGACATGGTCAGTGACATCACTCATGACATCACTTCTTCCAGATGCCTAATATCAGAGCATTTCATTGCTTGTGGCTTTAAAGATGCTTCCTAATTCCCATTGGTGGAAATCCACATGACCACAATTCAATCACAAGAGCATAATTTAAAAACACACCCACAAAAGGAACATTGCTTTTTACAAACTATACTTCTAAATTTACTGCAGTTCTAAAGGTGTCATACATGTGTGAATGCACTCCAGTCCAGCTTAGGAGTAAGTCAAGCACCACACCTGGCCACTCATAGGCACTACAACAAACTCTGTACAGAATAATGGAGGCAGGGAATTAAAATAATACCCCAGGGAAATGTTTCAATACATTAAATTATTTCATCTTTTAAATTATATTTCTATATATCTTAGAGTTAAAAATGAGCTGTACTCATTTTTTAATTAATGTAAACTAAATAAAATAATTCGATTAATTAGTGATAAATGTATTAAAACAATTAAACAGCTACACATTAAAGTAAATATTAATTACAAATTAAAACATTAATAAGATTATATATTTTTTACAATCAAATATTATTTTCATTTTAAATTAATATCATGTGTTAATGTGTAGTAACATTTTACTTTTTTAGTTCATGGTTAGAAATAAATAAGGAATAATATAGGTTTAATGATTTTTCCTATCATTTCCCAAAGGAAGATCTCTGCCATGGTGGCAGAGATCTCCATCTACATGTGTAAAGCTAACAGTAGTAATGTTGCACAAACAAATCACACAAAAGATCATATTCTAGGAGGCTCCAACCCCTGATTTGTAGCGGTCTTGTAGGTCCACAGCCAGGGGTAAATCTGCACTCAGAAACATGGAATAGCAAATAAGTGTACACTTACATGGAAAAAATCTACAGTAGATATAACATTGAGAAGTGACCCCTAATATTTAAGCGTAAACTATTTCTGTACTCAGTCTTAATCATCACACCTAAAGATAGTTGTGGCAATCTCACAGAACACTTCATAATTGTCCTCTAATAATGACCTCCTTATCAAAATTCATTTTACAGAGAATAAGCTCCAAGTCAGTTAGCCACTTCCTCAAACAGCTCGTTGCACTGGGAGTGCCTGATGTAGTCAGTGCCACGCTGTGGCATTGACTACAAGTAGGCTCTGAGACATCCGATCTGGGAGTCAGTTTGCACAGGAGGAACCACAGATCATTGCATTTCTTTTCAATATCAGATTTACAATTGTGGTGGTGTTAGTGATATATTGGTTCAATAAACTTTAATGGATTATTGATGGCATGTGGTCATTAGGATTAACAGTGTTCAGGTCAGGGTTCAGGTCTGGTCTGAGAAACATGTTTCTGTATCCAATGGACTCTTTTGCAACCCACTCTTAGGATCTTCACTGCTTAGAAAGGTGAGTATCAGGTTTGCATTTGAGTTCTTTGGGTGGTCAAGAGGATGTGATAGGAGTTTCCTAAAACACACAGTAGTGTAGCATCTTGATCTCCAGATTCTGAATGCCCAATGAAATCAGACTTCCTCTTATTCTCATCTTTCATTCTGTGCTCTCCATTCCCCCTTCAAGTTTAAAGAGTTAGCTCCTCTCTACCAGATGATCCACTGATATGCCTTTTCCAAAAATCTGAGTAGTTGTCTCAAGTCACGGCTCCTCCAAGTGATTTTGGCACACGGGGACTCATCACCCCGCACAGACTAACCTGTGGGCTAGTCTATAGCGGGTCAATGCTAAGTGAACCGCCATGGCTAGTCAGCTCTGTTCTAGAGAATATCAGAGGGCCCCTGTTGAAGAGAGGGAAATACAGGGGAAAAATTAGCAAAACAAAAACGGAAACTGCAGGGGCAGTCTTGCTTTGCTCATATTGTGCTGATATGGACTGTCATTAGTTTTTGTTTCATCTGCAGAATACCTTTAACTAAAAGTGCGGGTGTGCTATATTTGGAGCCATTCTTTGATGGTTTGCCTTGCCTTGGTGGTTCCCATTCCTGGTTATACTAACATTTTAAGTCACGTGGCAACTTTCATGTGCATGCTTTTCATTGTGATTGAAGCTATGTTCATCTAATAGACCTTTACCACTTTATCTGGCCACCTATCTAGCACACGACCACCACGCTCACTTCTTTGTAATGTGCAGTGTGGTTTTGTTATGTCCTGTCTCATCCACCTCAATAACCCTAGATGGAGTGTATGCTAACTCTTCAGCCGTTGGCTTTCTATACCCATCGGTCTACATGGGATTTTCCTTTCTTCCCTGGCCTCCTAGACTGGTAACCTTTGTTTTCTTTTTAGGTCATTTTGTTCCAAATAGCTGTGATAATATTTAGGCCTGTGCTGCCATTGCAGTTGTAATGCAACTCTGTGATTAATATTGATACATGCTGTTTTTCTATTGTCTATGAGTGGTAACTGCTGCAGAGATCATCCTTCTGCAATGGAGATCTGGCAGTCCCATCATGGATAGCTTTAGGGCCTTAGGTGTTATACAGATTTTATATCTAGTGAGCTTCCCTCTCGAGTTCCTTTTCACAGGACCTCTGGGTTGCACTGTAGTGCAGCATGATGGCTGTGTAACTCTATCTGAGATTATGTTTTACTTTCTCCGTGCAGGATCCTCTCTGAGAACCTTGCTGATGTTCCACATATAATTTGCAATTGTTGGACACATCCCTATGCTGAAGAATTATCACATGTATTTATCTTAATAATTTGATCATTAAATCATCTGTACTTAAGTGACTGTTTCTTATTTCTTAGGTATGTATATGTTGCTCCCTTATAGATCCAGTTTATTTTTTGTGAATCTGGTATTGCCGCTATTGGGGACTACTGCTAATTGGTTCCTTATCTATTATAGCGGTCCCTCTCAGGACACCGGGGACCATTTTGTTCATATGTCCCTGTGTTGTCCTCAATCTGGTGACAACATGTAAGTCTACCTCAGTACTCATACTGTAAGTATTGTGATCTAGGTATGTGCATGTCTTTGATCTTGTTGCACACCTAACTTCTTTTTATTTCATATTCACCTTTGTATTTAATCTTCTCTTGGTTTTGTTTTTCATGATTATGTATTGTCTGATGGTGTGTCTGCATATCACATATAAACCTCCGACACAAGCATATTGAAAGTATCTTTCAGGTTGTGCTGGTATTCTTCCTTTGATGTCTCTGTGGTTCCGAGTACACTAGTTCCATGGAATATTGGTTTATATTTTTGTTAGATTCTTGAGCCTGATGTATTTTCATACTTTCACACAGGTGGATTTTCCCCTTGCTCCTCCTTAGCTAGTTCAGTCTCATTGTGCCCTGAAGAAGGCGGTTGACTGTATTTGGTTCTCACCGAAACGTGCGTCCGCGCTTACTCAGTGAGGACCGAAATTTCCTGTAAATTCACAGAAAGTATAAGGGATATCGAAAGAAGACCTCTACCTAGAAAGTTCACTATTCTCATGACTACTGAAAGTTTGCCTATTTTAAACTGATAAAATAGGACATATTGATTATGCATGAAATATCGGTGCATCATTGTATGTACAATAACAGAAATGTTATTATTCTGTACTTATATCACTGTTCAGTAATCGTTAGAGCTGATGAGGTGTACAAGTCTCATTCACTGTTTTCTACTTGATGTGTTTAACCAGTTTTGACGGTTTGGTTGCAATTGATGTAAGTGTGTTGCATGACTGGGATATGCTTGTGGGTTCGTTGAAATGTCATAGATGTTTGTGGAGAAGGTTTGGAAAACCTTGAGATAAAAGATTCCTTTAGATTGTTATTTACCTGTATTTGTTTTCTATTATATCACTCCATGTTTTGCTAAGTATGATGAAATATGTGAAGTACGGTTTCAGAATGTGTTAAAAAAGAAATAACATTGAATAAAAAATATCTTTGTGAAAACGCAATGAGATTTCTGGGTTACTATAATCTTTGGCTCAAGACATACACTGTGAATGATACAACTCTATAGGATTTACACCAATGCAAAGATGTAGAGTTGGCGGTTTTCGTTTTGTTCTGGTCAGCACTGTTCTGCCCTCTCCGCTGTTCTACCCACACCGCCTTTTCTCACCTTTCCTCCCTGCAACTGTTTTCCCAGCCCCTCCTCCACGCTGTTCCTCACCTTTACTTTTGGCTTCTTCTTTGTTTCACGGTGCATACCCACTCTCCTCAGCTCCGCTTAATACGTCCACCTCCCACCTCTGCTTCACTGTGTTACACACCTGCTAGCCAAACATGCACTTTCTTCACACCACCTCTCTCCTCCTCCTCCTCGACAGGTCCTCAACAATCATTTTTCTTCTGTCTCCATCTGATCCTCCCCAAGGCTCTCCTTCCAAGGTTGGCTCTGGCTACTGGCCTCCACTGTCACATTGGCCAATTAATTGATGACATTGCCAAAAACATACTGTAATCTTGCAACCCTAAAGTATGGTGTTGTGCAAGTACCTCATCCTCTCACCCCCCTTCTAAATGTACCTCAATATGATCATGTGTTGGGGAACCCAAGTAAGTGTGATGCTTGATTGGTGTCCGGTAAACCCACGCACAATATATTGCTTGGAATTGGAAATCAATTCGTTATACTAATTCACTTCTTTCATTTTGCTCCGAGAATGCAAAAGTAAACTTGTCAAATGTAGCCATGTTGCAACATCAAGTTTGTGTGCTGGTGTAACAAATACTCACAGAAAGCCCTTAAAGCCAGTGGTTCAGGGACGAACCCCTACTATTCAACAGGTGGTAAGTGTGAAGTATGTTGGGGTGCATTGTCCAAATGTATGACTAAAGCAGGGCGTGGTAGTGCACTGTCATTTCCATTAAAATGGCTTCTTCAAGTGGCCACTAAATTTGCATCTGAAATGCAGTTCTACTGATATACCTAGAAGGCGCAGAAATGAAAATGTGTGAAAAGTGGGTTTCAGTGAATAGTTATCATTTGTGCATCTCACAAGAACAATGCCTTCAATTGTTTTGATTTGGTTAAAATCTTAGGTTTTGCATCACGTTTCAAAATTACAATAAATCAATGTGTTTCATTTGATCTTTTATTCATGCTGATATATCTAGAAATATATGTATTGTTCATTTTCATGTATTTAATTATTACTTGGTGTATGTTAGAAAACATGTGAGAACCACACCCTTTCCTTTCACAGTCCCTCTACCCTAGCAAGGTTGTCACCTGTTTCACATTCCACAATCCTTCACTTTACAGATGCAGAAAGAAAAGTAAAGACCAATTTTCCAAATGTGGCAAGAGAAAAACAAAATGTAAAAGCCTCTCTACTGCTCATGCACCTTCTGAATTACAGCATGGCTATTTTGGGGTACTGCGGCACCTCCAGCTCCACTTCCAGCGCCATGCCTTAAAGTTACTACACATATTCAGTCAGACTATGGAACCTCAATCATGCATACACAAACGTAAAGCACGCACTTCACACCAGAAAAGGTCAGCGGGAAGGCACAGAAGCAAGAACGGTGTTCAAAAGAAACAGAAGATTAATGATAGGGGAATAATTAGAGAAAACATGAAGCGGTTTGAGTGCAGGCTCCATGGGAAGAAACAATAATGAGGCTATGACTGATTTAGGGAGTTGTTCTTGGTCTCACTGAAAAGGTTCGCTACCCTAACAGCGCAGTAACATTGACAGAGTGCAGACATATGACGAACCAGTTCCAGTACGAGATTCCAGAAACCCATCAGTCTTAGGTACAGAAGGTCCCGTGCCTGTTCCTCTCAGGGAACACCCGCTCCTGGGTGCAGGGCTCCGGGTCAGCGCCTAATGCTGCAACCGGGGCCAGGCTGGCACTCCCTTGGACCATTATTTTTTTCCAGAATGTTCTGTTCCTGTCCTTGAGTTGTGATCTTACTGATGCAGAGTGAGGACTGTTAGCAGGAGTTCTTGACAGGAACATGATGAGTGTTGAGATGTATGTCAGCAGTTGTTGAGTCATTGTACGGTGACGCAGGTAGTTTGAGTGGAGACATGCGGCGGCCATTGTGATAGGGTGCTGGAAGCAAACCCCAATAGTGAAAGGATACCACAGGACATTCCTTATTTTACTATACTTTATTTTACACGTCTCTTGGATGGAAATTGAGTATATTTATGAAAGTACTTTTTTCATGTTTATTCAAAGGAATAACGGCGCTTTTTAAATAGAATAATGTGTTTCATTAAGATGGTGGGCATCTCTGCACCAATCATTTTAACTCTCTGAGATCCTGATTTGTAGTTCGGTTTACGGGTACACCCTCAAGAATGTGACGCATATCCTGCCCGCCTTATTACAGGTGCATGAGGCTATATGCACTTGTAATAAATAAGGGGACCTGATATTTGTAAAGTGTCAGCATCAGTGCACCACACACTAAATACGCCCTCAACTATGTCAGTAAAGTGATGGCCTTCTTATTCGTTTTTCTGATTGTCTAAGATAGGCTTTCCTTCCGGTTTTCAAATTACGAACAGACGGCTTTTGCACTAGATGTTTGGTTTCAAGTTTATCCCTAAGTCCATCATTTCTCTCTTTCTTTGCGATATTACCCGTGAAAATGCCTCCAGGAATAATCAGGACAAATCTTCCCTCTTTTACGCGTGGTTAAGGACAAAAGCAAAGGCTAGCTTAGGAGGGTGGGACTGTCATTGGGCTGTTTCATAGCACATGCTGGTGCCAATGGGTGTTGCAAGGATACTTTGCTACTTTAGTTTTTATCACTCTACCACGGAAAAATAAAAAATAAACTTGCTTTGATGGTGTTCTTTGCTGACTAGAATCATTTAGACCTGAACTGTAGGAGCTAAACACATTTCAGCACTATTGGGGCCTGACTACAAATTGCACTAAATCCATTTTTTTGTTGTGAGCATTTAGCTGCCCATGTCATATTTTATTGTAATGCATGCATAATGGTTTCAAACCTATATTGGTGAATGTGACTTTTATTGTTTTTACCCCAAATGTGTTCATCATGTGGAAAAACAGAACAGTATATGGTGCAAATGTTATTTGGGACACTATTGTTCGGTCCACAATAAAACATAGGTCTTAAATGCCCCACAAATTACTAGGTTTACTAGAGTAAATTGATCTATGGGGTTGAAAGACACAGAATACTAAGAGGCATATTTATCATTATATCACACGGCGCAGCAAGTCACCTTGCTGTGCTACGTGATAGGGAAAGGGCAGAATGGCCCTTACTTAACTTTGTTAACTCTACCTTTGCCCAGTGCTGGCACATAATGTGCTGCCTAGCAATAACACAGGCACTCTTGCTCCATGGTGCAAGGGTGTTAGTAGGATTGTTTTGGTGCAGGAAGGGGCAATCCTAATGAGGAGAAATAAAGATATTTCTCCACGTTGCACCTCACCTTGGGAGGCATTGAACTTTGGGCGCATCCGCAGGTCTTCCACTTATGGTAAGTCTGGAAATGCATCAGAATCCATGGGTTTTGCATGGGAACACCCACACCACCCATGGAACATGTCCCTGGGCAGAGTAACGCAACACAGTGAATTTCGCTGGGTTGTGTTACCCTGGATTTATCATGCCACTGAGGGCCCGCAAGGTGGCCTTGCTTGGCTTTATAAATCACATCTTAAGGGGTGCGTCACATTTGCACTCCGTTGCATGGTGCAAAAGTGATGCAATCATTTGATAAATATGTCCCTAAATGTACGCATTCACAGGTCGAATAAAGGAAGGTTTTTAAATGAACTGCGTTAGCGCAGATGGGAAAAAATCACATTTGACATATGCCATCATGCACAAAGAGAATTTGTGCATGGGACAATGTGATGGCTACGCACTAATCAAAATATCTATATGACTTTTTCTTAGTGGCAAGTGTGTGCCCTTTCCTCATCCACTCGGGAAAGTGCTGAAATATTCAACTACTACACCTCATGTGCCGCTTTGGCAGTCACAGATGAGTGCTCCTCTGCTGGCTGCAGGGTAACACCGTACACGCATGAATCACAAATGTTTCCTTTCTACATTGTACACGCCACACTTCAATGCTCGCAGAGAAGTACAAAATCTTATTGCCACCCTTAGCATAAGGTTACATAATATAATTGTGTCTATTGACATTAACAGGCCTTTTGAAACCTGTACATGTTAATAGGCTGTCATGTTTTACGTGGGTGCAAGGTCAGGAACCTTTTAACATCAGCAGAACCTCATTACTAGAACAATGTGGCACAGAAATGCCAATATTTAACCGATGATACCCTGAAAATGCAAGCTGGGCATTTGGCTCATGGCCTGAGCTGCTCTCTGACCTGAGCTGATCCCTGGCCGCAGGTCCATTACTGTGAAGCGGCCCTGACTTTCAAGTGGTCACAGAACGTGAAGTCACATATTGTGAATCGGGCCATGAGCAACAAGATTGTTATTCTTTTTGTGGTTGCTCTAGCAGCAACCACTCCTACAATCGTGGTGATAAGATGCAAATTACAGCATGTCAGTGGTTATTCGGGGCATGACCCAATACAGGCGGCAGAGGCCTTGATTGGGATTTTGAATACTGAATGTCGCTGGTGGAGAAAGATGGAGTCATTAGACCAGCCACTAGCAGAGCTTAAAATCAGGAGGAGCCAAAGGAGCAAACTTCGACCTCTTTGTTGTATAATCGGGTGACACCAACTAGGGGACGTATTATGAAAGTGCCCTGGGGGCACAATGGGCATTTGCAACCGCTTTTGCGCCCCGGAGCACTTTAGTATTACAGAAGGGCCCCCTTCTGTAATACTGATAGCACTGGCGACCATAAAGAAACAGTGCTATCATCAGCTGGTATTCACTCTTTTGCATGAGGGTGTGGCCCCATGCAAATCAGAGAAGCACTTTGCCTCTGCGCTCATGCCATATTACAGACGTGGGCTCAGAGGCAAAGAAGCTGTCAGGAGGCGCACTGTCAGTGCGCTCCCTGATAGCAGTCCTCTGAGGGGGTAAAGGGGGTCCCATTGACCCCTAGACATCCCCTTGCAGGCGGGTGCAGTCACTCACGGCACCCGACTGCAAGTGAATCCCCAATCCCCTATAAAAGTGAAACACAGAGCAGCTTCAAAGCAGTCTTTCTATTTTTCACCTGAATGCGCTGCCCTATGGGCTGCGCGAGCCTGCGGCTGCTCTGGGGGCAGCGCATTCATGCTAATAAGGCGCATTTTCATTGTTTGTGCTGGGTGCAACTTTTAAAAGGGGCCACTAAATAACATAGTTATAAGTCAGTGGAATAAATGTAAAGGATTTAATAAGATAGTAAAATGAAGTGGAACAGAATAATTGCCATGAAGGCTCTCAGCAATTAGAGCAATACAGAGAAGTGTAAAATTAAAAATATTCTCAATCCCAAGTGGACAGTAAAATCAAAAGAGGAACAGACAGCATCCCTAACAGCATCTAAGTCTTAAAGAAAGTCTTCTAACCACCCCCAAAATCAAAGGTTGATATACACTATTTTCGTATATGAAATCACTAAAACTGCTAAATCATTGTTGTATGATCAGAAGCATTACTTTCTCAGCAAACCACAGCAGAGTTGTATTAAATATCATTTTGCCTTAGCATATAAACACTAGCCCACTATATTTAACTTGTTTCCGCCCACTCTATGCTAATGTCATCCAGAGTTGGTATAATAAAGTAGACATATGAACAAGAAGAGCAAACTAGTATGAACGAATAGGGCACAGTGAGCTAGCAGAAGAACCTTGACATAAAAAACTGTTTTGTAACCAAACTAGGAAGTTTTGTTCTTGAACAGCAAAAACAATGCCCATGGAAATAAGCAAATATGACACTGCTTGACTGTGTGCTGCAGAAATAGTGAACAGCGAAATTTGCATGGAGAAGACATTCATTTCTAACAAAATGGCTAGCAGATCCAAATTGAGGACTATTTAACAAATTCTACATGTCATAGGAAATGTAATTAAAAAGCAATAGCACCATATTAGTGTTTATATATATTGTCAAGTGTAAAACCATATTCTACACGTTGTTAATGATGCACAAAAAACTTAAATGTACCAAAATCTTTAACACTTTTTAATGCTCTACTTTTTTCTTTTTGTTCAAACACTCCACAAAAGTGCATGTGTTTTCCACCTGTCTTCCCCAGGTACTTATCTTTCTCCTCTCCACGGCTCCATGCTCCTCTCCCTCGCTGATCTGCATCTCCCTCGCCTCCCTGTGATGCACTTGCTCGAGTGTTCTACTTCTTCCTTCATGTTACCATACCTTGCTTGTGTGCTTTTCTTCTCCCTCTTTGCTCTTCACATTGCTCTCACCTTGTGTTGAGTGGCTTCACCCGACTCACAGACTCTATGCTGCTTCTGCACTCAGCTAGCCCTCTATGTTGCTTGCCCGAGTCCCGAAACACTATGTGATGTGCTATTAAAATAACAGAGGCCCAGAATTGGAAACACTTTGCATTGGGTTTGCATTAGTCCAAATGCAAAATGTTGGGCTGTTATTTACAATCCAACGCAAATCACTATTTGAGTTGGATTGTAACCCAAAGTAAGGCAACACACGCATTGCATTGGCTCGAGTTTTTTTGTATCAAGGAGACGTTCCATGGGTGGTACAAGGGGATTTTTGTTCATTTACCCAAGCATTTTGACGCAAATCCACCCCTACATAGATTCGTAGACATTGATTTGCACCGAAATCCTGCACCTCCATGAGGCTTACATAACGAGAAATATGTTTTTTTACCTCTTTTTCTCCTCTTTTCATGTGTGCTACATTCAGTAGCACACATGCAAAGAGGAAATTGACTCAGCAATTTCTAGAACACTTTCCTGCACAAAAACTATGCTGGCCACAATGCAGACACCATTGCACTATGGTGAAAGGGTGTCTGTGTTGGCACATGGCAGCATAAGTTGTTCTAGCATAGGGAGACAGAAGAAAAGTACACTTCTTTTTAGATATGGTGCTCTTGCACTCTTTCCAGTTCACACACTGCTGTGCCGTGTTGCCTTATTTATTTGTAATTTGGGACCTTCAATTAAAATGGTAGCATAGCACAGCAGGAGATCCATGCTGGCCTCAACATAACTTGGGTGCGTTGCCATGCACTAGGTGACATACTTTTAAAAGTAAATGAGTGTGAAACCGCATTGCGGCACAGCATTTGAGCAGCACTTGCTGCTGCGCAGCTTGGCCGAGCTTCGTGATCCATCTGAGCTATTCTGTGAAAGGGCAGAGATTGGCCACAGCCAACATTGCATTGGGCATTGCAAAAAGAAAATGAAAGCACATTCCATCAAAATAATCAATACTTAGAATTGCAACAATTAATATAAACTATATACTGTAAATTGTACACCACAGCGTGGACTTGGACTTTCAGCTGCCCTGCTCTCTGCCTCCTACCCCCAGACTTCCCTACCCTACACCCAGGTCTAGGAGCCTAGCTACCCCCACCTCTGCACCTACATCCACCGCTACAGTACTATGCCTGCCACCCCCAGTGCATTTGGCTGGGAGAGGGGGGGGGCTGCACCCCCAGAGCCATTGCACCCAGGGACTCAGGGTCATAGCCACATGGTCATTTGAGGGACGGACCAGACCATAATACTCTGTGCTCCCCCCCCCCCCCCCCGTCCCCCAATGAGCGAGGCCTCTGGCACAGTGTAGAGGTGCAGGAGGTCAGATGGCGAAGGAGCAATTAAAAATGCCTTTAAGATTTGTTTTTATCTTGTTACATTTGCTTCGTGTTCCAAGAGAGGTTAAATATCAGAATATGTGCTGCTTAGTCTTCTAATGTGGAGATGTTGTTTACTTTTCTTCCTGTGACTGCAAAGTGAGAGGTTTTTGTAAAGTGAACTATGTGACAATATCTCTGTGGCAGAGACCGAGCCACTCGAATTATATGGAACAGGAGACCTAAATTATGTGGCAGCGTTGATTGAATTATGTAGCACAAAAAGCAAATTATGTGGCTTAGTGCAGCACATTTTGTATTAGTATCACTTCTTTATTTTTGTCATATTTGCATATGTTAACACTGTATGGGCAAAGGTTTCACTTTATTAGTACCAGTTCAACATCTAAATACAGCTCTAAGTAACTGAAAGGTGATTAATCACCTTTGTCAAGAAGCTTTCATTAGATGGCAGAATGTGTTGCAGCATTTTTAGTAATTTTGATCTGAGCTAGAAACAAAATGTGCCTTTTGTTAAAAATCTGGAGAATATGCAGATGATGGATTATATGGCAAATATGGTATATTTATAATTATGCAGAAAACGCTGTGACAACAGAATCGCATAATTCCTCAACATTGCATAAATTCAGTGGCCTTGTGTGCAGAGAGTGCAAAAATAAATGCTGTAGGATGTCAATTTGTTTCTAAATCCCCAAAAATTTAACATCTGTAAATTAACTGTAGAAATATTTCAACACGTACCAGCATTTATGACAGCACAAATGAAGCACATTTTGTTTTATAATTCTGAAGTGTGATGAAAACAAAGAATTTTTATAGGATCGAAACAAACATTGATGATGAACAAATGATAAATATTGTATTATATTGCACAATTGTTTAGCGCTCAATACCCCTATGTGTGGCACTAAAGCACTTACCTTCATGTGCAGCAAGCGGTGCCATATAGGGTAGTGTGAGATTAGAAGGGTGTTGCCTTTGTTTTGTGATCCAACGTGGGAAGTGTTTCCATGTTGTGGGCGATGAACACTCAGGTGCGGTTATAATGTTATGGGATGCAGCACTTGGCTGTGTGGAGAATGTTGAGGTGTGAGAGACACAAACACGCAGTTTATGGTTTTTCAGTAAGCTGGCAGCTTTGAACAGCTCTCCAGTTCCCTTATGGTATTTCTTATGATTATAATCTGGTTAACTGGTTACTGCACTGGGTTGTCCAATCTGAAATTTTGGGACAGATTTACTTACCTTTCACGGAATGCAGCAAGGCAAATTGCTGCACTGCATTGCATAAAAGGATGACAGCAGAAATGCACCATATTTACATAGATATGGTGCATTTTTGCCGTCTCCTAGCACTGGCACACTGTGGGTTGCCTAGCGCCAACGCAGGCACCCATGCACCATAGTGCAAGTATGCCTGTGTTGCAGGCAGGATTTGCTTTGTACAGGAATGGACAACTTCCCCCACAAAAAACAATCCTTAGAGGTATATTATGCTTTCTATGTGTCCTTCGCAATGTAGCAAACATAGAAACAGGAAGTAACAAGGAGTATAAAGATATGTCTCCTTGTTACGCCACACTGGGAAAGGCATAGCCTTTTGACGCATCCCCAGGTTTAATAGCTTTAGTAAATCTGGGAATATACTAAAATCCATTGGTGGATGCATCAGAACACCCATGCTTCACCCAGGGAATGCCTTCTGATGCAACCCGAATGGAGAATCTCAGTAAATATGCTCCCAATGTATTATTCTGGGCCATAGCTGGCATTGATGGAGGGATAGAGGAGTGCAGAGATCTGTTGGTAGAGGCATTGTTACTATCACCTCATATCTCAATACATTTTGAGATGATAAGAAGCGGCCAAAGTGTCTAACTTTTCAGACCTGCATTCATGGACTAGATTAATGTCCTTGGATTGACCTGGAGCACGTGGCAGATCTTTTCAGTTATTCCATGCCTGTTTATTTAGTGTTGACTGGTTCATGGGCTGCCCTTACTCGTGATGGACAGTCCTTGCACCATATGTGCCTTCATTGAATGTAAAAGGGGCAGGTTACAGTTGCCTGTTGGCCCCTGAATGCTATGGTATTAGTATTAGTGTAGGCCAGAAATGTAATGTATGTACTACATAACAATACCCCAGGGAAGCATAGGTCAGCTTTCTTTAACTTACCAGCTTATCAAAACTAGTTTGCTAGTTGATTTGTTTTCAATCTGTGGATTGTAAGCTAAAGATCGAGCTTGAGGGTGTGACTGTATTTCCAGGTTCTGTTGCTGGTATGTTCGGTGGTACAGTTGTCTTGTAAATTTGAGTGCTGGCTAGTAGTGTGTTCCAGAGCTTGGCAACTTGTACTGAGAAAGCAGTGCCTCCTGCGTATTTCTTATGGTAAGGTGGTATATGATAAGTGATGGAAGCCTTGAGAGCAGTGTCCTGATTTGTTGTTATTGCTTGTAGGCATAGCGGTCTTTTTCCTTGGAGTCTCTGGGAACAATGCAAGGTGTCCTGAACATCGCCCTTCTTGATATAGGTAGCCAGTGGAGTTGTTGTAAGACAGGAGTCATGTGGTCTCTTGGGTGAAGGCAGAGAAGGAATCTGGCAGCAATATTTTGGATAAGATGAATTTTGCATAGTATGAACGCTGGTTCGCCTATATGACTGCTGGCATAGTCCAAGTTGGAGATTATGAGTGTGAGGATCTTTTTCAGCTTCCTTTGGTTTCCAAGGTATGGAGATTGCAATGTAGTGCTTTCATTGTGTAAAAGCCACTCTGTTTTATGTTTCTTAACATGTGGTATCATATATAGGTCTGAATCCATAGTCACCTCTATAGGTTTCTGACTTCTCTTGATATAGTTGAACGGGCCTCATGTTCCTTAGGCCACATGGAGGTCGTTTGGTATTTTTGTCATTGTCCCCAGATCATAAGCTCTGTTTTTGTGGTATTTAGCTTAAGTTGGTTATTCATCATCCATGTGTTTTTGGCAGTCATCAAGTTCTAATTTGTAGAGGTCTTTCAGTCCATCCAAGGAGGTGAGGTAGATATTATCGCCTTATAGCCCGCTGCAGCGTTAAAGGCCCGAGCCGAAGGCGAGGGACTTTAGCAAAGCAGAGGGACTTTAAAAGCCGGTATAGCCCTGCTACGAAGGGCTATAAGGCTATTAGAACATTCTGCCACTAGAGGGCAGAATGTTCTAACAAATAAAACAAAGCCTTCAGGGAGCGTGAGGGGATTCAAATCCCCTCAGGCTCCCTGAAGCCTTTGTTCACAGCCAGAACTGTGAACAAAGAAGCATTGGAATGTTGGAGCTCCGGGCTTATACCAGCCATTATAAGCCCAGAGCACTCCATTGTTTTCAATGGAGCTTCCAACGTTCCAATGTGCTAACATAGCCTTATAGCCCGCCGTAGCGGGCTATACCGGCTGTTAAAGGCCCGCTGCAGCGTTAAAGGCCCGAGCTGAAGGCGAGGGACTTTAACAAAGCAGAGGGACTGTAAAAGCCGGTATAGCCCTGCTACGAAGGGCTATAAGGCTATTAGAACATTCTGCCACTAGAGGGCAGAATGTTCTAACAAAACAAAGCCTTCAGGGAGCGTGAGGGGATTCAAATCCCCTCAGGCTCCCTGAAGCCTTTGTTCACAGCCAGAACTGTGAACAAAGAAGCATTGGAATGTTGGAGCTCCGGGCTTATACCAGCCATTATAAGCCCAGAGCACTCCATTGTTTTCAATGGAGCTTCCAACGTTCCAATGTGCTAACATAGCCTTATAGCCCGCCGTAGCGGGCTATACCGGCTGTTAAAGGCCCGCTGCAGCGTTAAAGGCCCGAGCCGAAGGCGAGGGACTTTAACAAAGCAGAGGGACTGTAAAAGCCGGTATAGCCCTGCTACGAAGGGCTATAAGGCTATTAGAACATTCTGCCACTAGAGGGCAGAATGTTCTAACAAAACAAAGCCTTCAGGGAGCGCGAGGGGATTCAAATCCCCTCAGGCTCCCTGAAGTCTTTGTTCACAGCCAGAGCTGTGAACAAAGACACATTGGAATGTTGGTGCTCCGGGCTTATACCAGCCATTATAAGCCCGGAGCACTCCATTGTTTTCAATGGAGCTTCCAACGTTCCAATGTGCTAATAAAGAGTAAAGGGGATATGATGGACCCCTGTGGAATTCCAGTGTTGTGTATAAGGAATGGATATGAAAGGTGTAATTAACACTAGGTCGCATCACAGCTGAGAGGCCAGTAATTCAATGGGCATTTGCTGAGCTCACTTCTCACCTTTCACATATGGTATGTCAAACAAAAGTATACTGTGTGAAGAGTTTGCACAACTGTACAGGACATCTAGTTATGTTGTTCTTAAAACAGCAACTTTCATGACATTTCTTATTTCTGATACATGAGTGGTTGCCACTACCCAAACCTACCACTCATTCCGAAGCATTGTCCAATCAGGAAACTCCAGATTCAAATGTGGAATGGTGCTTTGATTAGCCTATTGTCCTGGGGTAGAGTTATCAAAAGTCAGGCACAACTTACATTTGACTAACATTGCTCCAGCCTACACTTGCCTGTTGTGAAATGTAGCCTAGTGAGATAATATATCTCCTCTATAGTTGGTGATTTTGTTTGCAGGAGTCAAATAATTTGTTAGGTTGATGTGCCTGCTGCAGAGTGGGGCAAATACCCTAACTACCAGTAGTTTGAATCTGAAATAACCCAATACAGCCTGCAATGTCACAAATGGCTGCTATAACAGACTATGGGGCATATCAACAAGGGCTTTATCTCTGCTTTTTTGGCTTTAAAAGCCAAAAAAGCAGAGATGAAACTAGCACCCTATCAACAATATCTAATGAGATGCAAAGGGGGCGTTCCACAGTAAAATAATAGGAGAAATGTCGCTAAGCGACATTTCTCCTATTATCAAGAATATCGCTAACCCTCTTAGAGACAAAAAAAGCAGCGCTAACCGCAGTTAACGCTGCTTTTTTACGTCTAGTATTTTTCTGACTTAGCCATGATATCCTATGGAAGGAGGATATCATGGCTAAGTTTGTCTGTCCCTATCAACAAGCTAACGTGAGATTATCGCTGGGTTTCCAGCGATAATCTCACGTTAGCCACTTAGCGTGAGGATTTTTATCGCTATTGAGATAAGCGTTGCTAATAGCACGCTATCTCAGCGATAAAAATGAACACTAGCCGGCGATAATTATCCTAGCGCTAAGTGCGCTTAGCGATAATTATCGCTGGTTGTTGTTGATATGCCCCGAAATTTCAAAAATGGTTTAATATCTAGATAGCTCTGCCAAGAATAACACACTGAGCATTTATCTTCTTGAATCAAATATTGTTGAAACCATAATCACGGCATCTGAGGCTGAAAGCATTTGTACTATAATTGACTTCTCTATACGTCCCTGCAGAGCACCCACTAATATTTTCTGATTTTTCTGTATTTCAATTTATGATCTGTGTAGTATGAATCTGCATTTTGAAATGTATTGACTCATTTGAAATTCTGCTTTATCTTTATCTAATTTATAGTCAATGCAGATAAATTGCTTTCTTGAGGTCCTATGCAGTTAATGTACAAGCATATAAGTTGGTGAACATTTGAGGTAGTATTTTCATTGGGGAATGCTGAATCTTAGGAGTCCTATGGATCTTCTCAGTTTCTGGAATTTTTCTTCACAGAAAAATAAGGAAAATCCATGTTTTAGCCAAAGTTCGGTGTTTGCAGGGCATTCTCAGTAAGTAAAGTATTGGGATCCACACAAACTACACCACCACAGACTTCCCTAGTTATCTTGTTTTCAGAAATGTCTTTGCCTGTAAGGAGTCCCTCATATCTTTACATATCTGTGGAGTTAGGAATAGTAAATTTATACTTCTCTACATGCATTTACCTTTCCATAGTCTGTCAATATACTTGTACCATGATATTCTGGGTGGGGGGTCATTATTTAGTAGTACAACCAATATTTGGGAAAGAATGCACCTATAGAGCATAGATTTATTGTTCATTTATAGCTGAGGGACACCCCCCCCCTAAAAATATACTTCTGGCTTTGGTCCTGCTGGGACTACGGCAGAAACTCAGCCTGTTGCGCAGTTTGGTAGATGAGAGTCATGGATTCATGGATTGGTATCTTGGTCAGCATGGCTTTGGCAACCAAAACATCAAGGACATCTGCAGGGGGTCAGTGCTGTGAGATTTTTATAGGCACTAGAACTGTACCGAGTTCACTGAGTTTGCTGAGTGTCATTAAAGAGCTGAGAAAGAAGGGCATCCACAGTCTTCACTCCTGCGTTCACAGTGTCTGCAGCTACATAGCACTGCCAGCCCCTTCTGTCTGCTAGAAGTGAACAAAGTTGCCCCTAGTTCACAATCGCGCTACTTGTGCCTGCTGTCACTGTGTCATCGGTTGCAACACCCGAGAAAAGAACCCATGTTAATGGCCATAGTGATATGTGCAGCGTCTATGCACTAGAACTGTACCAAAGATCAACCTGCTTGTTGTTGCAAAATCGACAATCTGGGGCCGCATTACACAAGCGGCGCATTTTCCTTCATTGCGCCTGGCACACCTTTAAAAAGGTGCATTGGGTGCAGAGAAGGAAAATGTGCCACATTATGGGGAATGCCTTGCCCTCATGGCAGCTGCGAACATGCAGTGCTCTGGGGGCAGTGCATTCACATGCAGCTACTTTACAGCCACTCCGTGTTTAACTGTGCAAGCGGCTACCAGACTGCACTTTTAAAGAGTAATAGCGATCCCCTTGTAGGTGGACGCAGTGAATGACTGCCCCGTCCTGCAAGGAGATGTCTAGGGGGGTCCATAGGACCCCATTTATCCCCTGCAGAGAGCCGCTCTCAGGAGGCGTACTGACAGTGCACCACCTTTTAGGTGTCGCACTGTTAAGTGTTCCTCCTGAGTTCTTCTTTGCCTCTTCGCTCGCGTCGGTAATACAGTACGGGTGCAAAGGCAAAGGGATTTTGTCATCAGCTTGGGGCACTCCCCATGCAAATGAGGGAACGCCCCCTTAAAGATAGCACTGCGCTTTATGTGCGCCAGAGCTATTGGTATTACAGAAGGGGCTGTACAAGTGTCCGTGGCCCCTACTGTATTACAAAAGTGTCCTGGGGCACGCAAAGCAGGTGCATATGCCCGTTGTGCCCCCAGGGCACTTTATGTAATACAGCCCCTTGTGCACATCTTCACGTGACTTCTCTTACTCCCTCAACATCTACTTTGTACCCACATATAGATGAAGGGTGAATTGCCCACACACACACAAAGATAAGAAAGCCCCACCCCAGTCATTTCGCACAGGATTATGTCTTGAGCTGTTTGTAGACTCTGCATTTGTATAAACAAATTATCACTTGCCAAAGATCTCACTGCTTGTCAAGCCCTCTCATATGTAAACTCCAGCTGACTGGGCTGCTGATTCATTCACTGTAGCTTTTCAGACATAATTCTATGAAACGCGTAAAAGTA
This sequence comes from Triturus cristatus, assembly GCF_964204655.1. Classification (NCBI taxonomy): domain Eukaryota; kingdom Metazoa; phylum Chordata; class Amphibia; order Caudata; family Salamandridae; genus Triturus; species Triturus cristatus. The sequence goes on along the minus strand of NC_140584.1, from coordinate 129,558,731 downwards.
ACAGACCACGGCCCAGTCGTTGCTGGCAGATAATAGCTCCACATGATATATCACCCAGTGTCCCCAGTGTTGGCTAAACATAGTCACACTCATATTGACAATAATTTCACCTAATGCTGTGATCTATCATGACAAACTGGCGCTCTGGGCTGGCAGGAAACCAAAAAGAAACAATTCCCTATTGTGCTCTTAACTTTTTCTAGCAACAACTGTGCTAATGTTTGAGTCTGAACAATATGTTTGAACCCTGTATGTGGTTTTATATGGGCGTACTGATGAAGAGCCAAACACACATGAACTGCTATTTTTTTTTTCATGCCTTTAGGTTTGTAAGGCGGGGGCATATTAGATTTTATACTGTTATCAGCTCCCAGGGAAAGTAATGCATAAACGACTCACCCTTCTTCCTCCTCTTGGTGTGTGAGAAATGGGGCATACTAAATTAATTTTTATTATAATTGTTTTGACAGACAGAGGGCTCAGGTGGTATTGGGATTGGACCTGGCTATCCAGACTGTATCCACTGATCACCATAAACTATTGAGAATATTCTGGGCAGGAGACTTTATTGCCCATCACTGATCCCTGCTTGCTAAACCAGTTTGCCAGGTTTTAGATTCTCAGGGGGAATACCCAGTGCACTTCAAACATGATGACTATGGATGTGTTTTGAATACTTAGCCCCCACTTTTATTAGAAAAGCACTCACTTGAACAATCTTGATTTCAGATTATCTTAGTGTCACCGTGGGGGACTTTGAAACTTATTTCACAGGGTATAGTGATCATGCTGTGTTGTTGTATAGGATGCATATAGGGAGTAAGGCTAAAATCTCTCCCATAATAGGCCTTAAGCCTATTTTGGCAATACAAACAGTTATTCCATTAACTGGGATAAAGTTGACCACACCACAATATCTACCTCCTATTTTGTGCCAAACTAAAGCAGAGATGGACGTATGTGGAGGAAATTACTTATAAAATGAAAATTCGACTTACAGACCATGTTAGAATTGCACTTTAGAATGCATTTAAACTGCTGCAGAAATGTTTTCACATAGAAAATGACACGTAGAAAAACGTGCTTGCTGCATAAACATGAAAAGAGAACCAAAGAGTGAGAGAGGAACTCTCTCACAAGAGCCGAAAGAGACGGTTCATGAATATTATGAAAGGTTATTTCAGGTGTTTAAACAGTGCAGTGGATGTGAATATCCTGAAGAGAAGGATATTATGGATTTCTGTGTCTCAGTTTCTTCTAGGATTGAAACTTGAGATTAGTGCTCACATTATGCACAATGTTATCTGCTGGCAACAAAGACACTAGTTTGAAATCTTGTGTTAGGCTAAGTATTGCAGTGATGAATTGAACATGAAGCAGAGGAGAATAAAGGAGACATTCATGATGGCTCAGACAAGATTGTCTCAGAAAGGTTTTCAGATCCCTTCTTTTGCATGAAATCAGGTAATAATGAAAGGAGTGGTTGCTCTGCAGGCTGGATTTGCAGGAAAGCAGGATGGAATTCAAAGGCCCCACGGCAAAGGTAGAGGTGTTCCCTCAGGTGTGGGATCTGGGACAGATATTGCTGCTATGAAAAAGGTTACTGTTTGTCACGTTTATAATCGGGTGAGGCATTGGAAACTCGAATGTCAATTTAACCCTGAAAATGCTGGAGGCTTAATGCAAAATTTACAATGTATCACAGGTCAGAGAACAAAAACAAAAACAAATGCACCACTTAAACAATGTACATTAAATCAAGTCAGAGTTCTTGGGTTGTTTTTCGTTTTCTCAAAGGATTCTTCTTTATTTTACAGTAAGTTTTACAATTAAAAAACAATTTTCCAAAACAGCCAGAACAGCCGACGCGTTTCGTCCACCAATGGACTTCTTCAGGGCTGCAACAGATATATACAAAAACGCATTGTAAATATTTACCAAAAGGACAAGACACAAGTAGATACAACATAATAATACTGAAAATTACAAATATATACCAAATATAGACAGACGCATGTTTTGGTACCTAAAAAGGTAAGTCAAAACCCACACAAACACAATTTTATCATATTCCAACTAAAGCAATTGTGAAACAATTTATAAATTTCCATGATGAAACAATAATTCATATTTAAATATGCCACATCAAATAATTATAAATCTAACTATTAAAATAAAGCCTATGGTCAGTAGATCTTTCAACCAAATGTTAGAGCACTCCTCTCGAAATGTTCCAACCAGATCCTGATTAGATTAATTCTAACTCAGGCAAGACAAAGGGTGACCAAGGGAATGGGAAAATGGGGAGAAAGAGGAATCAGAAAGAACCTCAAATAAAAGGCAAAAAAGATAAATAACATGGAAGTGATACGTGATAATAGAGAAAAGGGGGGGTGGGGGGGAAAGAGCGATATAACAAATAACGCCATAGTGACTCAAGGAAAAAGGGGAAAGGAAGAGGAAGATGTATACACACCAAAAATAACTGTAGAGTAAATGATGTCTTCACGTCCTATTTATCGTGTTACGTTTCCCTCACAGTTTCAGGTATCCAGAGTATCAAAGTTGGAAGTACATGTTTCTAAAGAGAAAAACATAGTATATAACCTCCATGATTGTAGCAAAGGCCTAATTAGAGAATCAAAGACCAAGTCAAAAAATGATAGTGAATGAGACGATACTCACTTCGTGTCTGGTAGACAGCTAAAAAATCGGAATGGCCAAGTATTAAATTGAAGAACCCACATCAGGTTATGGCAAAAGTAAAGACGATCTATGTCAAAGATTCGTTCAAAATGTAGGGCAGCTGAAATGTAGTAAAGATACCTATAACGGAAGACAAAAAATATATGTATCCAAATGTAACCATAATACTAATTATAAAAATAAGCTAATATTATCAAATGGAAAGGTCTGCAGAGTAGAAATAATCTATTGTAATAAGGTGGTTTTTAATCCACACAAAAAAATAGTGGCAATAGATGAAAAGTATTTAAAAGAAACTGCTGTGGCGATCAACCCAACAATAGTGAGTACACACACCAAAAAGCAGTCTCAGGTAAGCAGTGATAGTAATTGAATTAAAACAGCTCTGGTGCGCAGGTGCGGCACAAAAACCTGCATGAATATTAGATGTAAATACTCATAGCATCTTGAATTCAAAATACAATCTCGCTCGTGTCCCCAAAAAGATAATTGACTTAGTAAAATATGGATTAAAACCGCTCTAATGCGCTTGGGCTGCACCAAAACCTGCACGAATACTAGACGTGAAAACTCATGGCATTTTACTTTCTATGTACAGGCTCACTCGTGTTACAAAAGATGATCCACTATATAAAACAAGGCAAAAGTCCTCATGCCAATAATCCAAAAGTGCAGGACTCCCAGCCTCTGAAACAGGGTGCTTGATGCCGTACAAACACTTACCAGAGTCCGTATCTTCGAGAAAGGGTCAAAAATCCACCCGTCCTATCAGGCAGCCGCAGGACCTCCAATAAGAAAGTCCCGTATTTGTAGTCTATTTAACAGGGTGAAAGTGATCACACCTGGATTTGAGAAGCGCTACGCGGTGATACGAGAAGACGAAGGACTCGATAATCCCTGGTGCAATAGCCGCCATCTTTAAACGGTCTAGGAAACCCGAAGAGGTAATGTGTTGAGTACATATAATAGCCCCGCCTTGACACATAAGTCCCAAACAGTGAAAATAATTTGAGGCCGAAGAAGGGCCACGAAAGCGTACCTCATATTGTCACTGAAGTGGAGCCCGTATCCGAAGAGAACTAATGAAAATACATAAAAAGTGCCATTAACACAATTAAGAAAGCAGCATGAATTAGTAACGAAAGACGCATAAAACAGGGTGAAAGTGATCACACCTTATTTTTAGGAGCGCTACGTGGTGATACGCGAGGACGAAGGAGTCGATAATCCCTGGTACTGTGACCGCCATCTTTAAACGGTCTACGTAACCCGTAAGGGTAATGTATAGAATACATTAAATTGCCCCTCCTTGACACATAAGTCCCAACAAATGCAAGTCATTTTAAGCCAAAGAAGGGCCATGCAAGTGTATCTCAGTTCGTCACTGAAAAAGAGACCGTGTCCGAGGTGTACTAATGAACATGCATAAAAAAATGTGCCACTAACACAGTTTAGAAAGCGTCATAATTTAGTAACGAAAGACGCGTGTATAAACGGCGGATAGGTCTACAATGAAATAAGTGAGACGACCTATCCCAACATGACTAATACTGTAAACTGAAATTGGAAAATAATTCTCGTGAATCCATGGCCAGGGAACTATATAATCCACTGGTACTAAGGCCGCCATCTTGGAATGATAAAGGGGCTGATCAACGAAGGTAATGAAGAGGTAGAGAGTTCCTCAATACGCTACAAGAAATGCCCTTAGAAATCAATATAGACCTAGGATAGTAGGCCCTCGTGATGGATAGGCAAATCAAAAACATTGTCAAGGATACAGCAGAGTCAGAGGGGGTTCATACGTAAGGGGAATCAACTGTATAAATGTACAAATAACTTCAATAGTCACAAATTGAACCAGGTCGTGTAACATGTGGAAAGGGGTGCTCATTAAGAACATGATATGGATCCAGATTTTTTAAAAAGAAATACAACTATGAAAGTCATATATAATCATTCCTATCTTACACTTGTGAGGAAAGGAAGAATCCCCAATGTGATACTAGCCTTACATGTATCCTTGAGTTTCTAAACCGGCTAGTGTAGGTGTAGTCACAGAATAGGTAAAATTGAAAGAGGAACCTGAGGGACTTAAAGAAAATAGTGCATCTCTGATTCACTATTGTGGCCCATTTCCACACAACGGAGCCTACAAATCCAGCTGGCCTCATTCCTTCTCAAAGTTAGTTCCCTGTTTCCTCCTCGGGGCGACACTGGTGTGTGGTCTATACCAAAGAACCATAGTTCGTTGGGCTTGTGTTGCTTTTCCTGAAAATGAGATGTTAGAGGGTATCTGGAGTCTCCGTTGTTTACTGCCCTTAGGTGTTCCTGTATCCTGACCCTGAGTTCCCTTTTGGTGCTACCCACATAAATTATGTTACAAGGGCATCCTAAGATATATGTAACAAACGTGGTTCTGCATGTTATGATGTGTCTGATCGTGTGTATCCTTTCAGTGTTAAATTGGAAGGTGCGCGTTCTATTTTTCCCAATCTTACAGACACAGCATTTAGTACATGTATAGAAACCCCCTTGGCCCTCTCTCATCCAGTTGGAATTTTTTGGCGATTTGATCAGGCTAGGGCAGAGCATGTTTCTCAAGCTTTGGCCACGTCTGTAGGTGACTTTGGGGTTTTGTGTGATTGAATCCTTAAGGCCTGGAACTTCCTCCAGGAGTCTCCAGTGTTTGCGCAGGATGTTGTAGATCCTGCTACTGTCCCTATTATATCCTGTCACCAGGGCAACGGGCAAGTGATCCCCTTTCTTTCTACGTGGAGCTCTTTCTTCTAGTGTGCTTTCACGTTTAAGAATCTCTTCTTGGTTTCTGTTATGTGGTGAACAAATGAGTCATGAGTGCTGCAGATCCTTCTCATTCTCACCATCTCACCGAAAGGGATGTTTTTTACCACGTGTCAGGGATGGGCGCTTTCATAGTGTAACACACTATTGCAGGCGGTATTTTTTCGGTGGACCGTGCTAAGGATCACATTGTTATGCACAAAGAATTGGATATCAAGGAAATCAATTTTCTCCTTGTTCCAATTTAGGGTAAACTTTACATTGTACGGGTTGTCATTGAGGTAGTTGTAATAGTCCAGGAGGTCGGGGACAGGTCCATTCCAAATGATGATCACATCGTCGATGTACCTGCCCCAGAACAAAACATGCTCAGTCCATGTTGTGGAGTGTCTGCCCCAGGCATGCACCCGCTCATACCAGCCCATAAAAAGGCCGGCATAAGCGGGCGCAAACCTGGATCCCATGGCTGTACCCTGTATCTGTTGAAACCACCCGTTGTCGTAGAGAAAGTAATTTTTAGACAGAATTATATCTGTCATCTCCATGAGCATGTCATTGTGAGCCAGGTGATCAGCAGTCCTCTGTCCCAGATAGAATTCTAAGGCTCTGACACCAAACTCCTTTCTGATGCAGGTATAGAGACTGGTTATGTCTAAGGTTACAAAAACCATGGAGTCCAGCCATTCCAGTCCCTCAAATTTGGAGAGAATGTCTTTGCTGTCTTTAACATACGCGGGTAGCCTCTGCACCAAGGGTTGCAGAAAGCCATCCACGTATTCCGACAATCTTTCTGTCGGTGAGTTGATACCAGAGATTATCGGTCGCCCCGGTGGGAAGGGACCACCTTTATGGACCTTTGGTAGGACATAAACACATGGGAATGTGGGCTCCATGACTGACAAATATCTGTGTTCTTTTTCGTCTAACAGACCTATTTCTCGCCATTCAAAGAGTCTGCTATTGATGTAATTACATAGCTGTTTGATAGGGTTGACAGTCAATCTCATGTAACATGTAGTATCCGAAAGTTGTCTCTCTATCTCACCCATGTAGTCGGTTTTTTCCATGATGACTACATTGCCCCCTTTGTCGGCCTCTCGAATGACTAGTGTGGAGTTTGCTCTTAGTTCCTTGAGTGCCTGACTCTCGGCCAAAGATAGATTGAATGTTGTCATGTTATTTTTAGTATGTGAGGCCTTCAGGTTGTGTAAATCGTGGCATACCCTCTCATGAAAGATATCAATATTGGGATGTGTCCCTGTTGGTATGAATTTGGATTTATCCTTAAGGTTACTGTTCACGTTTAGATCCTCCATCAAATCGAATTCAATGCGTAAATCCTCTGTATCTATTTCTGTCTCAAATTGAATTGAGAGCATGGCTTTAAGGGCGTTAAATTCTGAAACCGTCTGTTCAACATGAGTTTGTTCAGAATTAGTTTCCACACAGGGAGGCAAGGCATTTGCAAAATGATCTTTTAATTTCAGATGACGTACAAATTTATACATATCAACAAAAATGTCAACATCTTTACCCATTTGTGTCGGGCAAAACCCAAGGCCCTTACTAAGAACGGAAATTTCACTGTCAGTAAGCTCTTTTTTGGATAGATTGACTATTTTCAATTCGTCAGTCACATTTGTCCCAGGTTCCCCTATTTCCTGATTCCCCCCTTCCTTGATCTGGTTGTCCTTTCTGGAATTTCGTTTGTTGTGGTTTTGCTTGAGGCGCTGTTCCTGCCATCTCCTACCCCCCCGTCTTGTCTTGTATCCTTTCCCAGAGTTCTTCCCCCTACTCTGACTTTCTCCATTTCTAATAAAAAAGAAGAAGGCTGGATGTTCTCAGCCGGTTTGGGGGTTGGCATCTCTGGGGTTATGGAGCTAACAGAGGATGAGACTGATGACACACTGCCCGTCAGTGATGATCCCAGGGTATCTTCACGTTGTCTTTTACCTTCCCCTGTCACCTTGATGTTATCGTATTTCCGGGCGAATGTGTACACCCTTCCATCCCTATAGTCTCTGTCGTCCCTACGTATTTTCTTTACTTTCTTATCTTTAAGGTAAATAAGATGATCGTCCAAGATTTTATTAAGAATTTCGTAGTTTTTCCCAATTGCCTCCTTAAGATCCATGGAAGCTATTTCGGTCTCAAGTTCAGTGACCTCCTGTTGTAGTTTTCTCCCTTCACCAGGTCAGAGAACGCCTGCACAGCAATTGCAGACTCCCATCCAAAATCAAGCTCAAATGTTGCCCATTGCTCTTTTACAAATGGGGAATCCCACACTGAATTTAAATCAGATGCCAAAGTTGAATGCAAATCAATTCCAAAATGCAATGCCACAATTCCAAAACCAGAATCTGGATGTATTAAGTCAACACCCATTATTTAAAATGGATGCGTTCGCTTCTGATAATTGCCAATGATGGTGCCTGAGAGAGGAAGAAAATTGTGTACTTGGCGAAGTCTTAGAGTTAGATCAAAGTGGCCCATATGTAGACGCAAATGTTTATGGTCATGATGTGTCTTTCCTGATTGGCACAGGAACTACCCTTTTCACAGTTAGAAAAGTGTAGGTTCCAGAATTAACTATCTTAGAGAAAACGATCCAAGTAGTTGGGGTTACAATTAAACACACGCTAAATCATATTTTTAAAATATTTTTAAAATAGGTTCCAGTACAAATTAGAACCTTTGAGGAGAAGCACCAATTTGTGGTTTGTAATACTAGCTCAGTAAATCTGTTAGGAAGAGATTTGTTGTGTAAGCTAAATTGCACAATATACTACACACCAGACAGTGTTGCATGATAAGAATGTCAATTTTAAAATGATACGACAAAATGCTGATGTAGGATTGTTCCCTCTACTGACAATTTCTGAATTACCAGAAGATCTCAGAGATACTGTAAATACATACGTTTGTGATTTCACAGCAAAATTCATTAGACATAAAAGGTGTAGAACCAGTCTAAGTCAAACTAAAACCAAACACTATTTTCCCTAGAACACCATCCTATCATTTGGCCCCAGAGACTATTGCGGGAATAGAACCAGTGATTGAAGACATGCTTCAGAAAGGTATACTGAGAGAGTTGATTGGGAGTCCATGTAATTCACCTATAATGGGTTTACAAATGCCTAATGGCAAATATAGAATTGTCCAGGACCTCAGGCGGAACAATTAAGTAGTGAGAATTTCTTTTCAGTACTGTTGCATGAAGATAACCAGCATCTATTATTATTAGTCTTCCAAAAGAAGACAATCGCGTGGATTCACATTACCTAAGGGTCTTCAGAGAGTCTGTCCAATTTCCAATCAGATCGTAAAAAAAAATCTTGACTCCTTGCAAATGCCTTGTAATTCTCCTCTTGTACAATATATTAATGATCTGCTAATAGCATCAGATACACATGATGCTTGTAAGTATGACACCATGGCACTTTTGAATCACCTGGCAGAGAACAAATAGACACAAAGTGTCTCCAGGTAAACTGCAGTACTGTCAAAAAGAAGTTCAATATCTGGGACACATCATTATGAAAGGAGTCGGAAAGATGTCACCAGAGAGAGTGGAAGCCATCTTTCAGATGAATCCTTTTTTTTTTTTTGCTGAGTTTTATATAGCGCGAACTTGACCCAAAATGGGTATCAGGGCGCTTTACATAGCACTAGTTACGTTACATGAGGACACATTCATTTTTGGTAAGGGACGGGAAGATTAAGTGATTTGCCCAGAATCACAGGATGTTCAGCATCATTGCCGGGACTCGAACCCAGTCCCCCAGATTTGAGGTCAATCGCCCTAGCTGTTAGGCCAACTCCTCTCCCCTTTGAACACTGAAAGAAATCAGGATGTTTTGGAAAATTGTTGGCTACTGTAGACAGTGGATACAAAACTTTTCCCAATGGCGAAGTCTTTACTGTGGCTGACACATTGAGATGTGTCCGTTCCACTTCCTTGGGATGATAAATGGACCAAAACTTTCCTAGAACTGAAAGTGAAATTGTGCCATGCCCCAGCTCTAGGAATGACTGATTATACCAAAGAGTTTACCCTGTCTTACAGTGAAAGAGATGGGTGCCTATTTTTCTACCTTACTAGATCCTGTAGCAGAAGTAGTCCCAGCTGCTTGAAGGCAGTTGCCATGTGCGGTTAGTGTTAGTCTGGAAAGAGCGAGAATATAGTAAGGGAACATCCTGTAATTGTCATGGTCCCACACTCTGTGGAATTATTGTTGACAAAAACTAAAACACAGCATTTGACCCACAATAGATTGGCCAATTATGAGCAGAGTTTGTTCTCATCTGACAATGTTGTGATCAAATGTTGCAATGTCTCAAATGTTTCTACTTTGATGCCTGTAACTGAACAAAATAATAAATGTGAAGAGTTCAATCATGATTGTCTAAGTGTCACTGAACTATGCACAAAGCCAAGACCTGATATAAAGGATGAACCACTAATTGAGCCCAACCAGGACCTATTTGTTGATGGTTCATGCCTAAGAGTCAAAAAGGCAATACATTTGAAAAGGATAAAAAAAAAATTTCATTGGACACTGTTTACCCATATTTACAAGCGGATTTTTACACTAGAGCAGAATCACGAAGATTCCTTCTGGATTATCAAGGTAGATCTAAGAACCGTTTCATCACGTTTTCCGAATCTTCATCTTCTTCAGGTGGAGATACAGATAGTAGTGAAGGGCGTCCAACTGCCAATAAAACATGAAATGCCCAACAACAGGGACCATCTTTTTTAGGGAGAGACCAGCAAAGATCAAGAGGACGAATCAGGTTCAACAACCAGCATTGGGAAATGACCAGACACACACAACATTACAAAAATTAATTCCATCCCCTATTTTTAATTTATCTACACGTGTGCTAACCAAGGATGAAGAAAGTATTTTAGAAAAAGGACTCACTTTTGTTCCCACAAGAAGCACAGATTTCATCAAGATGAAAACCGAAACAATTGAATTTTGTCGGAAAATCAGACTTAAAATGTTTTTTGCTGGGAACGATTTCCATCACTACTAATGAAGTAACAGGGCTACGGAAGAAATCCAATTTCTGTCCGCCTGCAAATAAGATACCAAAGGAAGTGGTCACGTTTGAGACAACCATTTTGTCTGCAATCACGAATATGGAAAAGAGGTCCAAATATGTGAAACACAACATTACAAAGGCACAACGAGATGCCCTAGTTACATTGAAAAATGACTCATCTGTGACCATCAAACAGGGTGGCTCGATTGTGGTCTGGGGGACCCCAGATTACACAACAGAAGTGCTCAAACAACTAAATTATCCACTCTGTTACAAACGTATTCCAAAGTACCCCACGTTCGAACTCCAGGGTCATCTTTTCGACATCCTCAAAAAAGGCTTTGAGCAGGGATTTCTAGGCCTGAAAGAGTATAACTATTTACAAAACAAGCATCCTAGAGTTCCAGTTTTTTAGGTATTGCCTAAAGTTCACAAGAACGAGACTTTTATGCCTGGTAGGCCGATAGTCTCGGGGTGTGACTCCTTGAATGAGCCAATTTCGAATTATGTGGATTATTTTCTGAAACCATTTATGGTGGAGGTTCCATCTTACCTCCAAGACACCACAGATTTTATTCATAAACTGGATGATGTCACATTTGAAACAGTGACATCAAGTGTGACAAAGATATAATGGTCACACTTGATGTCACTTCATTATATACTCAAATCCCACAAGATGAAGCTTTGGCTGTCTTATCGTATTTTTTGGATAAAAGACCTAGACCAGTGAGGGTATCCACCTAATTCATTATTGAATTGGCAAGTTTTGCCCTAAAAAAAAACTTCTTCACATTTGGCAGTGAGTTCTTTTACCAGATAAAAGGTGTGGCAATGGGTTGTCCATTTGCGCCAGAATTGGTAGTTCTGTACATGTATGAGGATAAATTTATTTACAACAATAACCCGTTCAAGCAATTCATAAAAACCTGGTTGTGGTTCATTGACGATATCTTTATGGCATGGTCAGGAAATCGTGAACAACTGATGCAGTTCTTTAGATATCAAGTTCAGCAATAATTTTTCATCTCTAAAGATACCATTCCTGGATGTTGAAGTTTATCCGGCTAAAGGATGCCTAGTGACAACACTATATAAAAAACCTTCAGACAGAAATAAGACTCTGCTATTTTCGAGCAATCATCCTAGAAGCTTCAAAGAGAACTTGCCTTTTGGACAGTTTTTAAGAATTCGGCGGAATTGCTTTTACAAGGATGATTACAGTACTCATGCCAATAACCTTGTTGAAAAACTACGGGATCGAGGTTACCCCAAAAAATTGGTAAAAACAGCAATGAAGAGAGCCTGGTGGACCCCCAGGGAAACATTGCTGAACAAAAAAGAAAAATCTTCTCTAGAACGCCAAGTATTTGTTACTACCTTTTGCCCTAATTCCAACCAACTAAAAAAAGTGATCCACCAAAATTGGCATCTGGTTAAGAACTTGGATCCAGGTTTTGAGAGTTTCCCCCTATTTGCTTTCAAGAGAGAAAGAAGCATTGTGAATCATATAGTCAGGGCAGCATCCCAAAAAAACGTTGAAGCAACATTAAGACAAATGATGGGTTTAACACCGATAAAAGGACATCACAAGTGCGGTACATGCTTGTGTTGCGATCAAACGATTGAAGGAGCTTTGTTCTCCCATAAAGGTATCCATTGGAAGTATGATACTTTTTCTAATTGCAAGACAAAATATGTGATCTATGGAATTGTATGTCCTTGTCCGATGTTGTACATCAGAAAAACAAACCAGGAGGTCCGCCACAAAATAACGGAACACAAGTCTCGGATCAGGAAGAATGTCGAGACTGCCCCACTCGTGAACCATTGGCAAAAAAAGACACATACGGAAAAAGATCTCCGTTGGACAGTTATTTCTAAAGTTGAACGTGATCCTCGAGGAGGTGACCTTGAGTTAAAGCTTGCACAACGTGAAGCAATGTTGATCGTTAAATTTGATACTGCAATTACAGGTTTAAATGAATTACGGGAAATTTACAGGCTTTAAGGATTGGCAGTTAGCAAACGATCGCTTTTTCAATCTATTTGACATTCTCTCAAGTCTTTTCATTTATGGAGCCATTAAATACATTGAGTGACAAGCTCTTCACATTGTACAAATTTCAAATTTCCCAGTAACTCCATTGGTCCATACATGGGAGCGTCATTTGAGAAAGAATCCCTAACCAATGCCATTTCATCAGTCTTTCATAAATAAACATCACTTTTTTGTTTGTATCTCAATATTTTACTCAAACATTTCAGTTGCGATTAAATTTGCTGTATGTAGTGGATTAATATTGTTATTTTGACTTCATCTGGACTACAAACTACATTTCCCACAATTCTGGGTTTTCCCAGAACTCCATATAGATGTGATACGGAAGTGCCGACTCAGATGGCATTGAATTACACACGGCCCGAAGAAACGCTTTAAGAACATAGTCTCGTCTACGAATTAGGTAAATAACGCTCCACGCTATATTGGCCCGTTCGCGTTGAGGTTGAACGATTCCATTTTTTCACCTTAACGGGTGAGCCCTGAGTAAATCATTGTTTATCTGTTGTTTGCAGATTCGCTGGTTCCCTTAAGGATCTTTTTGGACCGCCGAGGACTCCATTGATCTGCATGGTCAAAATTAAAGCACATGCAAGGTATGTTTTTGCTCCATTTTGACTTAATGTCTAATATATGGCCATCTTTCATTCGCCTATTCTACAAATTCTTCATTTTTATTGCAGCGTGGAGCTTGCACTCCCATTTGATTGTGCGAAATGAAAATAGATCAACAGAGGCAGTAGCCTCATTATCCACCACAGGAGTATTCATCATCATAGTAAGTCGGTCTCCGCTTGTGATTTGTATTTTACTATTAGTACCAAGTAAAGTCTTGACAGATTCTTTCATTTTTATTTATCATCTTCTTATTCTTATTTTTATTTTTATTTGTGTCGTTTCAGTTGTTTCTATTTGAGAATACAGAAAGGGCACCTACTAGTGAGCTGTGATTTTGGTAAGAATTGCTATAACAAGGTGGTGTTTAGCGGCGATGCGCTCTTGGGTTATTCTACAACTTCAAGTAAAAATCTCTTCTCTTTCTATTTCACAGTGTCTTGGTCCTGAAGAGAACCCCTTCCGGGTTCGAAACGCGTAGACCTTTTTTCGTCTTTATATCAAACACTGGTCTAAGTTGTTGCTTCTTGTGCATTGTTAAAAGAATTATGTTAAACTGCAAAACGATTGTTCAACAATAGGATAGATGCACATCAAATTAAATCGGTCAATCTTCTTCCGTGTTTGGTTAGACCTTTGGTTCATTCAAATTGTTGATACTGGTAACCAAAGGCAGAATGTATGAATGAGTGTGCTTTTGATGAATGAGGAGTGATGTATGAATGATTCAGGGAATATGCGAATGGGGATATCTGCCAAACTGGCAGTCTAGTCATTGTCGTCATTCTTGTGGTATATTATTTTTGTAATGATTCATCGTGGTGTTTTCCATTTTATGTGTGTTTAAATTATTCATGCAAAATTCAAATGAACAAAAAAAGATGTTCCTTGAATAAATACTATTAATTAGTACAGACGTGGTTGTTTTGAAGTTCCTCCGCGGTCTATTTACTCCTCAAATTGTTGATCAGCATTGGCAATCATTTTGTTGTTTATGCTATTGGGCTCAGCCTTGCTGATTAGAGCCACACCTATTCTTGTTCTCGTAAGAGTCAATGAAGGCACAGCAAGAGCAGCACATGCCATGTGCTCCATAAATGTTGGGATCGAAGCTTCCTAGCCTCAGTCTGTTTACTCTGCACAAGTTGCAGAGTTAATTGCCCTTACACAAGCTTGCAGTCTAACTGCACAATTGAGAGTCACAATCTTTGTGGATAGCCTGTAAGGTTTTGGGGTAGCTAACTATTTTTGGGCAATTATGGTCGCAACACAGCTTTCTTACTTCCACAGGAACACCTACCAGGAACGGACAGCATGCAAGAGATTTGCTTGAGGCTCTACAGTTACGCAATGAAATTGCTGTTGTAAAATGTCCATGACACCAAACAGGCAGCGGGTACGTTGCCAGGGACAACAGATACGCGGACCCCATAGCCAGGTACTGTGCATTGCTAGCATGCACATTTAATGGAGGTTTCACATGCAAATCAGAGGAAGAAAGGGCTTTTACAATAACGATGGAAGTAATTGATACTTAGTAGGAACTGAAAAGGGTACAGGAAAATGTGTCTGGGGCAGAAAAAAATACGTAGATCAGGTCAGGTTATACAAAGAGTGCAAATGACTTTTCACATCATCATAACTTCATTTTGATCTCGAGGATCAGAAAAGTACATTGGCGCAAAAAAGCTGATGCCCTTGGGAGATGGGCAATCATAGAACTAGCCTCCGGCGTAACTGTCTGCTCAGTTTATGGCTCAAACCTAGATGACCCTCAAATATTTAAAGATATTGAACCAGTACTTGTGTTCTGGCCTAAATCAATGGTTTTTTGTGGAGATTTTAATATCTCTATGAGATTACCAGATGAAAGTATAAATTATTTAGGGTATGTGGGAAGAAAACCAAAAGTATATAAAGCAATTTGTCAATTTATGGATATCCATGGCTTAGTGGACGTTTGGGTTAAAAAAAAACATTCAGATACTGGGTATACCTATTTCTCGCATCCCCACAGTAAATATGTCAGAATAGATTATATATTTACAACAACGGACCTGGCTGATCATGCTGAGATCACTAAACTCCCGAAACTACTATCCAACCATAATTCCTTGACTTTGTTGCTTCAATTAGATAATTTCACTAGACCCCGTACTACTTGGACATTTGATAGGAAATTATTATCTAATCAGGACTACATTTCATACATAAAAAACTGGATACAACAATTTTTTTATATGAATCGCTATAGTGCATCTAGGGGAATGGTTTGGGACTGTTTTAAAGCTGCCCTTAGAGGCAAAACGATTAGCTATGTGGCAAGGCATCGAAAAAAACAAGATAGGGAGAAGCAAGTACTGATGCAGGAACTGATAACAGCTTAAGAGAAACATACGTCTTTAATATCAAATGGTGGGGAGGCGGGGTCCAGTATGTGTCGTATACTTGTCCTGAAAACAGAACTTAATAGCTGGCTGAATCAGAAAGCAGCAGAGACGTTCCAAGCACATCGAGCTAAGCTGTATGAGAATGGAGAGAGAGTGGGGAAGCAATTGGCAATGCGTACTAGGCAGAAGTCTACATATAACACTATAACCACAATTAAAGCTAATTTTTCAACAGTATCTAGGAGTGTGCATTGCAGCGAAAATAGAAAACATTAACAATTTGAACTATGATCCTCTAATTAAGAATATTACTAAAGATCTTCTAAGGGTAAATAACCTACATCTATCCATTATTGGTAGTTGCAATTATTTAAAAATGAATACACTCCCTAAAATACTGTATTTATTTCGGGCTATCCCCTTGTTTTTAGAGGAAAAAATCATGAAATTGCTTGAGTCCCAAATGTCTAGTTTTATATGGCAGTATGGGAAAATCAGGAGTTCAATGAAATATTTATCTCTTCCTCAAAACAGAGGAGGGCTAGCTGCTCCGAACTTGAGGCTATACCATTGGGCCGCCCTTCTTCAACAAATGGTACCTCTCCTTGTGATGAATGAAGATAATCAAGATGTTGTGATTCCTTCTATCTATGAAATAGCATTGGGGAAAGAAGCTCAAGGACTCCTGCTAAGGAAAACTGAAGTAAGATATTATTAAAAAAACAAGTTGAGGGTTATTATTAGTGCATGGAAGTTCTGGAGGCAGGCCGCTAAGCTGATGGAAATCCCGAAATTTAATAGATATACCCCTCTTTGGCAATCCTTGATATTACCATCACATGTTAATGATGTAATTGAAAAAAAATGGGATAGAGCAGGGATACAAACAGTTGGTGACTTTCTGGGGGATGGGACAGGCCATAGGTTTTTGAATATACAAAACACTTTTGGAATTTCGAATAATGATTATTTTAAGTTTATTCAAATTAATTCTATCTTAGGGTCCAATACGATTCCTCTTGAAACTGTCCCATTTATGGATGCCATTGTTAGAGATTCTAATCGGATTGGAACTATATATGGTATTCTCCAGGAGAAGCTTCCAAGCGATTTAGATAGTGTTGAATCTTCATGGGTCGAAAAACGACGTAACCCCAAGATATTGATATTGACATGAGTTTGGTTTTAATATCTTAACTGCTTTTTTCCTCAAATTTGAAATCACAATTATACAAGACAATTTTTAATCTGTATTTTACTCCTGCCAAGTTGTTTTTATGGGGTAAAAGAACAGACGATTCCTGCCCAAGATGCGGGATAGGACCGGCTACTCCTCCTCATATGTTTTCAGATTGCCATGCACTAATACCACTTAAAAATATGGTGTTAGGATTCTGGGAGGAGGTATTTGGACATAAGATGGTGTTTTCTAGCACACTTTATATTCTCGGATATGATAATACCCTAGGTTTCAGTCGTGAAGAAGAGGCATGTCTTTTTATAGGGACGTCTGTTTTTAGAATCATTTTAGCAGCACAATGGAAAGATCCGCATCCGCCCAGTTTTCAGATGTGGTTAGCCAGATTTTTGGGGGTGTATAACCAAGAGAAACCCATCTTTGCTACTAGAGCATTGCGTTCTAGAATGTTGGGGGAAAAAATCTGGGCACCAATTACAGTTTGGGCGAATGGAGTTCGGCAATATTAAGACGTCTGGGAATTTTTCCAGCTTGAACCGCTCCCTCTCTATACTGCTTTGTATATTTCTTTTATGTATTCTTATTGTCATCATTGAGTGTGTATTAATGTGTTTACAAAGCTGCTATATTTATTGCTCGATTTACTTGCTTATCTGTATTTATTGGAATTGCTAATAAAAAAATAAAAAAATAAATAAATAAAGACATAAAGAATATGAAGCGTTTAGTTAATATCAAATAATTTCAAGTAAAAACCAGAGTTTATGTACAAATATAAATAATTCAATAATTATTAGATCCTTGATCGAGATATGCATTATACAAAGATTATTAACCAATTAAAAATGTTCCTTATTCTACTTTGGGGTGCTTAGATTTGAGTCTCAATTGCTAAAAAGCCAGTGTTAATCATATAGCAGTCCTGGAACTACCTTGTGTCATTTTTAGTGCCAGGAATTGCTTGTTCCTATATATAACATGGCAAAAACTTCCTTTTAGTGCAAAGACGCAATAAAGTGCTTTATAACATTAGACTCTATTTCTACCAAGCATACTCCAGATTTCATTAATTAAGATAAGACTATACTGGTCTATCTTCAGAGTCCTGCTGGCTCATCTACATCATGTGTACTTGGTTGAGTATTAAGTTGTGTAACCCCAGAGGCGGTTTGCATCTTGGTGGGTATTACCCACATCCAAACAAAAAATTTGACTACTGGTATTATACACTGCTCCGATGTATTTGAGTACAGTATTCTTAGTGCAGTGTTGCTACTCCTAGTGCCCATATTTTTACATATGGGCCTTAGCCATTTTTTCCTTCGGGCCTCTATGGCTGGACAAACAAAAAGAATATGGGAGTAGGTCTCCACTTGATCTACACATAACTGTCATCAGCTGTCATCTGTATTGTGCCATTTACATGTAAAGGATTTTAATGGAGGCTGCCCACCCAAAATTGAAAGTATAATTTTTTAGCTGAGGGCTTGGTTATACAATCCCATTAGGGCTCATACAGGGGGCTAGATATAAACTCTAGGAATCTCCCTGTCAACAATGAACTCTCAGTTGATCTTATGATATCAGTTGTATTCATAGACCAGTATAGCTCTTTCATTTCCATTTTCGAGGGAAACAGTTGGGATCCTACCATACCATAGATGCCTTAGGCTCATTGCTACCAGCATGCCTTTTACTTTTTGCAACCAGATAATCTCGGGAGTAGTATCAGCCTACCGAACATCCTTGAGTGCTGCAGCGTACTGTATTAGCTCTGGGTTTGTCCGTAATCTGCACCAGTATGCTATTGGGCGAAATCTTGCTGCCTCATCCAGGGGTTCACATCCTAGATCATAATGCAGTGGCTTTAATGGGATGTTTTGTGGAAGAGTGGTGATGCCTCTTAAAAACTTATTTTCGGCTAAAACTAATGAAGTCAGAATTTCTAATCCCCAGAGTTCCGAGCCATATAATACAGAGGCCATCACTTTGGTGTTGTGAATCTGTAGCGCAGGGCTAAATGCCTTTGTTAGTGAAGTTTTGTGTTCTTTCACTAATGCTCCTTCCAGTTGGCAATGTTTAAAGGCCATAGTTTCGATCTGAGGTTTCCACGACAGTTTCTTGGCTAGGGTAACTCCTACATTATTGGAGACTTCTGTTTGTTCAAGGGGTTCATTATTTAAGCACATATTACCCTATATTACTCGATGCTTATTTAAAATAATAAATTGAGTTTTGCTTGCATTGATCACTACTCCTCGCACCCTACATAATTCTTCAAAACGAAGAAGTGCTCGCTGCAGACCACTCTGTGTTTTAGAAATAATGAGTGTGTTGTCTGCGAACATAAGAATTGGTATTTTGTGCCTGCAAGGACCGGTGTGTCTGTTGGATGGGTGGCAACAAATTGTGCTACCCCATTAAGAAATAGAGAGAACAAAGTTGGGGCCATGACGCACCCTTGACACACCCCCTTGGAGACTGGAAATCTATCCATGATGTAACCCTGTGCACCCGATTGCACCTGTGAAAAATTATCCTCATGGAATCTGGAGCAAATGACTTTTGGATGTCAGCTGATGGAAGGTCAGTGTTGCATGATAGCTTTTTGTTTCCAATGACCCGATAGTACCATGGGTGCACACATTTGGGAAGAGATGCCATGGTGAGACTCTTTTGAAAAAACTGGTTTAACCCTAGATTCAGTATGATTGCAGATGAGAATTGCAGAAGGTGCATTACATGTCGACAGTTAAATTTAGGGAAGAAAACATGTCAGAAGTACACACATAGGAAGATCAAATTACCCTTTTAGCAGACTACAGATGGATTTTATCAAGATGCCTGTGTACAACGGGTTTAG
The DNA here is from genome assembly GCF_964204655.1 of Triturus cristatus. NCBI lineage: Eukaryota > Metazoa > Chordata > Amphibia > Caudata > Salamandridae > Triturus > Triturus cristatus. Next base: position 129,539,040 of record NC_140584.1, on the reverse strand, counting down.
ATATATACTACTGTTCATTTGTGAATTCTAAAGATGGGTGGAAGCCAGCCCAATGAACAGAAGTGAGTGTCTCACTGTAGCTAAACTGTTATTATGAGAGATCATACTGAGATTCGGGATGCTGGTCTTTCTTGAGTCTGATAGAGGAACACACTTCAATAATGAAGTGATAAACATGGTATGTGCTGCTCTACAGATTGACCAGAAAGTACTTGGCAGTTACAGCCCAGAAGCATCAGTGATAGTTGAGCAGATGAACGAAACAATAAAATAGAGATTAGCGATTGTTTGTGCTTCAACTACACTGAAATGGCCAGATGCGTTACCATTGGCACTAATGAGTGTCTGAAGTATTCCTGACAAAAAGACAGGATTATCCTTGCATGAGATTCTGATGGAAAGGGCAATGAGACTACCAGCTGTGCCCATGAATGCCCTTGTGAACAACACAGATGATATAATTTTGGACTACTGCAAGACACTCGCTGATACGGTTCGTTCTATCTCTCATCAGGTATTAGCTGCCACATGAGACACTCATCAAGAACAATGACACAACCTCAGCCCTGGTGACTGGGTCGTGATTAAGAAGCATGTTTGGGAGACTTATCTTGAACCCAGATGGAAAGGCCACTTTCAAGTTGTACTGATTTCAAACTCTGCTGTTAATATGCTGGAATTCTGAACTGGATACATGCCTCGCACACCAAGAGAGTGAGTAATCCAGAAGAAGAGTATTTGGTCTATGGCCCAAAGAGAAGAGCAGTGGTGGTTACACCACCAGTCGAAAGACCACCTAGACCTGCAGCACCAGTGCCTGCTGAAGTGCAGAGAGATGCAAAAGGAGGAGAAAGGGGTAAAGATCAGCAAGTTGAAAGACAGGTACAAGTGCCTGAAATAACACAAAGTGGCATTGAGGTCTCAGATGGAAGAGTAGCAGAAACTGAACCACACATTGAAAACGACTACGAAATCGAACAAGGAGAAGAACACGATCCTGGAGAAGGAACAAGCTTTGGGATGAAACAAATCAGTTGTCAAGCAGAGTGCCCAAGAAATCACTGAAAAGAGAGACTGAAAAGAAGTTTGTCAATAGCACGATGTCCAGAAACACTGCCAAAACTGTGTAAGACGAAAGAAGACTCCTGATCCAAATGCTCAAGTTCAAAGGAGGTCTAAAGAACTCAAGTAGGTTGCAGAAGATATTCAGCAACTGAATGGACATACAACGTAAATGCAAGACTGCATGTTACTCTGGGAGATTTATGCTAAGTGAATCCTGAACTGTTAGAACCCCCTTCAAACTCAGAGACATTATTATTGGGGTAAAAAAAATCCATTGAAAATTAAAAGCGAACCTTGAATGAGAAAAGTGGAACAACTGTGAACTGCATCTTAGATGTTTATTGTTTTAGTTATTTGTTTTACAGAAGACTAACCTAGGTTCAAGAAGAAAATTACAGGCGAATATGGAGTAGACTTAAGGATTGTCTATTGGGAACTGCACTAACAAGAAGATCTAAAGTAAAATAAAGAAATAAAACACCTCTTGACAGTTTTGAAGAAGATTGTCTCCTCATCCTCTACAGCAAATCAAATCAATCATTAACCCAAAACATTGTTTTGCATGAGAAATAAGTGTAAATGTATCATGTGTGTGGCTTTCGTAATAACAATATTAATGGTCACAATTTAACCTAAACCCTTATTAAGAGCCCCCTAGTTTCAATGTCACTAGTACACATGCACAAATGTTTAGGGATAGTATTTTTACTAAAACATTTGTGAGTCATAAGAAAGAAGGTTACTCAACTAATGTGTCCTGTAGATAAGTGCTAGAATACACTATTGCCATGGATGTTAAGGATTGCTAAGTTTGTGCACACTTGCCGACTTCTGTTACTGAGGAAGTGACATATTATCACATCTCTATGTCTTGCACAGTCTCTTGCAGTATTCTGCTTTGATAAGTGTATTGGCGAGGACACTTTGAATATTTTTACTCTAATTATGGTCTAGTTTTCTCAAGAATGCCTTTGGTAGAGAGTATGAATTTGTACCCACAAGCAAAAAGGATGGGCACTGCTTGGTATTACTTTTTTCCAAACTTACCTGTAGACAATGTTATGGCTTACAAAAATGATTCAAAATGCTTAATGTGACCCGCAGCGAAAGCATACAATATGGCTTTAGAAGAAAGATACATGAACATGACAAAAGCAGCAGACAGAAAGGGGGACATTTTGGAGAATGCATGGAAAAAGGAGGAAAATGAATTTAGAAAGCAAATGGTTTACCCAAAACTCAGATTAGACAGTCGACACAAAGTAAAAATGTGCTTTTATAAAAGGAGAACACTAAAAAGTACTAGACATGAGAGGATCAGTAGTTGCGGACACACAATTAATGAAAGGATCATGGCAAACTTTATAGAGACATGAAAATGCAATTCTGCGGGTTTGCTAAATTTGAGGACAGAGTGCTTACTTCTTCTTATCTGCTGATGGGAAGGAACCTGTTATTTAGATAAACTAATAGTGAAGATGTACCATTTTACAAACATAGAAGCGTTAACGTTTGCACCATTACATAGACAGAAACGCAACAAAGAGAAAGGAACTGCTTCAGTAGGAAACATATTTGGAGCAGTGATACCACCCATAGGGACCATACTAAATGATGAAAAGATGAGAAAGCTAGTTACCGTAGTTGATAAAATGGCGACAAGCACTTCTGGAGCTCTAATCCTAATTAACACTGAATGAATTGCTATCAGGAATGCGGTTTTGCAAGACCATCTTGCTTTAGACACATTACTAGCTGAAAAGGGAGGGGTTTATCATATACTGAAATTAACTCACCGTTCTGCGTTCATATCGGACGAGAAAATGGATTTTCTATTTAGACCATAATTTATCATTTGCAACTCCGATTGGTTGGTGTATCAGAAGTGCTGTTGGTATAAAGGATAGCAGTCACGTGATAAGTTGATTTGCCTGCTACATCCATGAGTAAGGTCAGGAGACCAAAACGCGTCCGTGAGGGACTCTTTGTGTTAAATCCTACCGAAAATAAATAGTTTGGATGCTTGCAGTCGAGTGCCTCCCTCTTTCTCTGTGGGTATTGGAGAAGTGGATTACATATTTGACGGTGTAGCCCAATGTCGGTATGGGACGGCACCACCTCGCAAATGTCAGCACTGTGTCACCTGGAGGATCTTAAGTGAGTGGTGCTGCCACGGATTCTACTGCGCAGAGGGCCTGTGTTTGCCTTTGGACTAGGGCTATACATGGGACAGAAAGCAAAGTGATTGTTTTATGGACATGACTAAAGTGAACTTATTGAAAGTAATTATAAGGACTGTGACATTTATACCTAAATATGTATTCCAGTCGGATTGCTGTTTATAAAAGCATGACTGTTTTGATGTTCTATTTAGACCATAATGCATCCTTTGTAACTCCAATTGGCTAGCGTATCAAAAGTGCCATTGGTATAAAGGACAGCAGTCATGTGATAAGTTGATTTGCCTGATACACCCATTAGTAAGGTCAGGAGACCGAAACACATAGGGTAGGCACTCTTTGTGTTATGTTCTGGCGAAAATAAATAGATTGGATGCTTGCAGTCAAGTGCCTCCCTCTTTCTCTGTGGCTATTGGAGTAGTGGATTATATATTTGACGGCGTAGCCAAACTCTGGTTCAGGACGGCACCACCTCGCAAATGTCAGCACTGTGTCACCTGGAGGATTATAGGTGACTGGTAATGCCGCAGATTCTACTGCCTAGAGCCCATGTTTACCTATGGAATAGGGCTATACATGGGACAGCAAGCAAAGTGATTTTGAGGTGGACTTGACTAAAGTGAACTTATTGAAAGCAATTATAAGAACTGTGACATTTATACCGAATAGGATACTGAATAGGATACTTTACCCCACACACTTTTACTCCGCGTGCCATTACTCCACAGTTTTTACACCACAAAATCTTTTACAACGCAATGCTTTAAAATGCAATTCATTACAAGGCATTCCCCATTACAACACAATTTACTATTCTAACTCCACCGGGGTGTTACTTTGGGGAATGCAGTGTAATAGTTGGCGGTGTAAAGGCCTGCGTTGTAAAAGATTTTGCGGTGTAAAAAATGTGGGGTAATGGCATGCGTTGTAACGCATGCGGGGTAAAAGATATTTCCCAGTTATACCTAAAGATGTATTCCAGTCAGATTGCTGCTTATAAAAACATGAATATTTTGATTTTCTATTAATCCCAAAATGCATCATTTGCAGCTACAATTGGCTGGCATATCAGAAGTGCTGTGGGTATAAAGGACAGCAGTCATGTGATAAATTCAACCGTAATAGTTAGTTCAGCTAACTATAACTCGTGCCCCCGCAATGCACTGCTGATGACGTCACATATTACATCATTCATGACATGGTCAGTGACATCACTGATGAGACCTCAAATGACATCACTGATGACATCATGTAAACGGGAAGGGGGCCACGTGGCCCCCCTCCCGAGGCCAATTTCAGCCCTGGGGACCCCAACCCCCAGGGCATGACCATAACTTTAATTTTTTTTTTTTTTTTAAATGTAGGAGGGGTCTGCTTGGCCCCCCTCCTTGGCCACTCATGGCCCCGGGTATCCCATCCCCCGGGGCCTGGCCTTTCCATTGGGGACCGTGGGGGGACCCCAATTCCTCCACGGTCCCACCGGCTCCTCACCTCCTGCGGGAGCCGGTACTGCTTTTCCACACGGGGAGCTGCTGACATGCAGCTCCCCTTGTGGAAAAGCAATCTGGTTTGGATTTTGTAAACGAGAGCAGGAAACCTGCTCTCGCTAACAAGATCCAAACCAGTGTTTGCTATGACAGGGCGGGAGCCGCACGGCTCCCGCCCTGCCATAGCAAACAGCAATGTCCCGGGGGTGGGCACCGCGTGACACTGCAGGAGCCGGCCCTAGAGGGTGGCAGTCCCCAGGGCCATAAAGGGCTCCACGAGGGAAGCCGCGCGTCCCCCCACCCTAGAAGTGCAAAGCACCAGGGAGGTGGTGGTCCCCGGGGCTGGGGGGTCCGTAACGGACCCCCAAATTTAAATATACAGTGCCCTGGAAAGGTGGTGGTCCCCGGGGCATGTGGGGAGGCTTGTGCCCTCCCTACACATTTTGTAATATTTAAACTGAGCCCCGGGGAGGTGGCGGTCCCTGGGGCTGCGGGGGGGCTGTGTGCCCCACTGCAACTCATAAATCTTGCCCCGGGGAGGTGGCGGTCCTCGGGGCAGCGTGCAGGGGATTGGGGCCCCCCACACTTTTTTTATTTTTAAATATTGAAATGAGCCCCGGGGAGGTGGCGGTCCCCTGGGCTGCGGGGGGGCTGCGTGCCCCCCGCAAATCATAAATCTTGCCCTGGGGAGGTGGCGGTCCCCGGGGCAGTATGGGGGGATTTGGGCCCCCCACACATTTTTTTCAGTGCCCCTAGGACCTGACCCACCCGGGGGCTTAAATACAACGAAGTGCTTAATTATTTTTAATTTTCTCGTCTGGATTTGCAACCCCAGTACAAATTCGGCTGTTTTGTTTTTTAAAAGATGCTTTTTTTGCCCTGGGGTGTCCTTGTCAGGGTGTTTCTACCCTGCCCCCTTTTCATTTTTTTCACCTTTGTTTTTCTGTTTTCTTGTGAATCCGTTCTACCGAGTCACAAGATGGCTGCCAACACTTCCTGGTTTGGAGTGTTGACAGCCAATTAGAATAAAGCTTGTGATCGGGAGGGTTCGCAAACCCTCTTCGGCCATAGATATATACATTTTTATTTTCTCCGCAACTACTGAATATATTTACACCATTTTACAAAAGGTCGCTTTCTGAACCAAGCACTACCTTTTTGCCACATTTGGGGTAATTCCGTTCAGCAGTTCGGGCTCTAGCCTTGCCTAAAGTTTCCTATGGGAAATTGGTTTTTTGACTCTTATTTTTTGAATTTCTCAGCAACTACTGAACGGATTTACACCATTTAAAGAAAAGGTCGCTTTCTGAACCAAGCACCACCTTTTTGCAAAATTTTGAGTAATTTCATTCAGCAGTCCGGGCTGTAGCCTGTCCCAAATTTTCCTATGGAAATTAACATGGAGAAAACACGTTTTGGGACCCCCTTTTTTTCTCAGCCCCCGCTTCACATATCACCCCCAAACTTTTAGGATAGGAGCTGACCTGGATAGACTTTTTCTTGGGAGAATTTCACGAAGATTTGTCAAATGACGCCAAAGTTATTAGCAAATCAAAAAATGCTATGGAAACTAGGTTCTAACTATAACTACCTACTGGCGACCGCCAGTAGGTAATCTATCTATCTATCTATCTATCTATCTATCTATCTATCTATCTATCTATCTATCTATCTATCTATCTATCTATCTATCTATCTATCTATCTATCTATCTATCTATCTATACATATATATATATATATATATATATATATATATATATATATATATATATATATATTACCTACTGGCAGTCGCCAGTAGGTAGTTATAGTTAGGACCCTGTTTCCATAGGAAAACCGCAACATTCTATTTGGAATAACTTTGGCACCGGTCGACGAATCCTCGCGAAATTTTCAAACTAGGTGGGGCGCTACGCCCCGCTCCTACCCTGAAAGTCTCGGGGGGATTCGTCAAGCGGGGGCTGAGAAAAAAGGGGGGTCCCAAAACACGTTTTTCCCATGCATTTTTCCATAGGACCTTTAGACACAGCTACAGCCCGAACGGCTGAACAGAGTTACTTGAAATTTGGCAGAGAGGTAGTCCTCAGGTCAAGGAAGTGCCTTTTGTAGGTCTGGTGTAAATCTGTTCAGTAGTTCCTGAGAAAATAGCATTTAAATCAATATATATATCTGTGGCAGCTTACGGTGCGATTACGGTGCGCTTGCGGTAAGCTTACCGTACGCGTACGGTGCCCTGCGCGAGCGCAAATCTGATTGGCTGTTAGATCTTAGTAAACATTCGAATCGGTCGAAACCAGGAAGCGGCGGCCGCCATTTTCTGTCTCGCACTCTGAGGGGGGGTTGAAAAACAAAGGCCAAAAACATGTAAAGGGGCTATTTAGACAGCTCCTAAGCACATAGCCATGATGACGGACTCCCCAAAGATCCCCCAAGGCCAAAAAGGCAATTTTAATTTTTTTGAAAATTTCGCCGATTACGCTTACCGTACGCGTACGGTAAAAATTTGTAAAAAAAAAAAATTATCCATACTTTCCCCACCCCGTGTGCAAATGGTGCCCGATGGGCCCCATTTGTGCATAGCATTTCAATGTACAGAATAATTAAAAGATTACCTTTCACAACGAAGCGCATAATATGTCCTCCATGTGCGCACGGTGCGCGAAGCGCATCGTGCGTACATGGCCCATCTAGCGTAACGTGGGCACGCGGTGCGCGTAGCGCACCGCGTGCCCACCGTGCGTGCATGGCACTAACTGCGTAAAGTGGGCGCGCGGTGCGCAAAGCGCACCGCGTGCTCACTGTGCGCACACGGTGCGCGAAGCGCCCCGTGCGCGCACGGAACGAACTGCGTTAAGTGGGCGCGCACGCCACGAATGGCGTAAAGTAACTTAGCATTTAAAAAACCGTACAAATTCACTGAAAAAACCATAGGTTTCACACACGTTATAGTTAGGAATTAGCATTTAAAAAACCTTGCAAATTCAGTGAAAAAACCATAGGTTTCACACATGTTATAGTTAGCTGGACATTTTACTGATAAAAAACCATTGAAATTCCCCCGTTATAGTTAGTGCAGGCAACTATAACTCACGCGACCGCAATCCTCTGCTGATGACATATGTGTCTTTATGAAAAAAAAATATTTGTAATATATGTATAGCTAAAATTTAATGGAAGAAGACATGGGCAAATAAGTGTCTAAATACAGTATTAGCATCAGCAGAGGATTGCGGTCGCGTGAGTTATAGTTGCTTGCACTAACTATAATGGGGGAATTTCAATGGTTTTTTATCAGTAAAATGTCCAGCTAACCATAACATGTGTGAAACCTATGGTTTTTTCACTGAATATATATATATACATACATATACACACACACACACACACAGGAAAGAGTGCTTATTAAAGTGTATGGTACAAAAGTATGTAGAAAAGTTTTGTATTTGGCAACCATTCTTAAATGTGCATCTTTAGTGAGGCCTATAGCTAAATAGACATTTATTTAGAGCACTTTGCCTAGCATCAGCAACTTGCCTAAGAATTTGCTGACTTAAAACTTGTGTTTCTTTAGCTACCTCACATCATATTAGATCACCTACCTAATTACAATGAGCTTATCTGTGACCGCTTGAATAAATAATGATTTAGATATATTCTAGGAATGCTTCACAGAATAATATTGCTAGTTTGCCCTCATCGTTTGCCCCCATCATATTCGACTTGCTTTTTTTCCACAATGGACATAGAGTACATCTTTTAGCTTAGGTAAGAAGAAGAAGGTTCTCATGAGAACTTTGCTCCATGTAACAAAGTCCTGAAACAATGTTTTACACTGTATTGGCATGAATGTTTACCAAGGGAATCGGGGAAAAGAAGCAGCGGAAGTTGACTACACCATTGGATGAGCGGTTTCCATTGGATGAGAGGAGATACAGTCTAATGCGTTTTGATACATTATTGTGTGATTTGATGTTAATGAGTGTTATTAGCTAGTTAGGCAGAGACTGTCTCATGCTCTGATCCAGATCTCTTTTTCACTGCTTTGAGACTCTTTTACCGGAGAGCTGGTCTTCTTCTTCTGTTGCCGACAACTACTGCTAAAGGTGACTTTATTCTTCTTTACCCAAAGACCGTTTTCTGATCAATGCTACTGCAAAGATCATTCTATTCTAGATGGTTGCTACTGCAACTGTAGGGAACTCGACTGAGTTTCCAGAACAACTCTTTATGGGTACTTCATCTTATATTCTGAATCTTGCTCTTTTCTGAAGACAACTCTTCATGGATTCCATTTAGAGTAGGTCAAGTTTCTGGGCTAGTTTAGTGTCAATTTCACTTGATGCAACACTTTGTATTGACTTATGCTGTCACTTATCAATCTTTTCTTGATATTTCTTTAAACCAACTGATCTAAATAAAGATGACCAGACAATACTAAGCTTTTAAGATAAATAAAGGGGTTGAAACTTCATCAACCTCTCATCATTGACTGAGCATTAATTATCTGTTTGTTGAAGATATTGTTTGTTTTTGTTCTCGCTCCATTCTATTACTCTCCATTTTAATACGGTGGCAAAGGTCCATTGACCTTTTCAAGAGCCATCAGGATTTCCCAAAGGACGAAATCTGTAAGTCGGGTGTTTAGTCTTAAATACTGTTCTTAACTAATCCTCAGGCTCCCACATTTATGTTTAGATCCCTCTGCTGAGCCAGCTCTGTTAACAACAGTATTTTCAGTAATTACTGCTAGATTAATAAGGCTGAAATACCCAGGCATCCAGCACCCATACAAGGGGCTGGTTTGACTATAATTCTGCTTGGGCTCGGTTGCATAAGGTTTTAAATATGAAACCCAGAGAGGCAACAATAGTTAATAATGCCCGAACACAGTATAAGAAGGCCCTTGAAGTTAGAAAGAAAGCTATTAGAGAGGCAGCCTGGGACACGCTGGTAGAGGCTAGAGTTTGAAAAGACAGTAGGACCTTTTGGAGGGTGATAAATAAACAATTTTTCTGTGGATCTTGAACCCTCCAAGGAAGTTCATATACATGGAAGGTATTGGACTGATAGTTCTTCTGCCATATACTCTAACCAGACCATGTCTCATGGTCAGAATAGTGCTAGGGAGCCTAATTATCATAGTGACCCTCTAGTATTCCAATTAAGAGAAGTTGAAAGGCAGTGATTGAAAGCAGCAACGGAAAGGCACCGGTCCCAGACAGGGTCCCCCTTGACATGTTTCATGACCAGTTAGACCTATGGGCACTGCTACTTACCAATGTTTTTAATGTGATTGCCAGGATGGGTCTGTCCTCTTGGAAGAGCTCTATTATAATTTCCATCTTCAAAAAAGGAGATAAGGCTCTCTTAAAAAACTATAAGCCGATCTTCCTCCTGGATTCTACTGTGATGGTCATTGGGTGCATACTAGTACACAGATTGGAATCAATATCCTCTAGGATACTCAGTATGATTAAAATTAGGGATGAGTACTTTTGATTAATGCCATAACATAAGTCTTCTGATAGGAACATATACAAAGACGAAAAAGGGCTTCGTCTCTTTTATGGATTTCTCAGCAACATTTGACTGTGTTTAGCATTCAAAACTTTGGTTTACTATGAATAAGTTAAGTGTAGAGGATGGGATTAGTACTTTCAATTGTACAGTGACTCTTGCCGATGATGCTGTGCTGATTGCTAGAAGTGGTAGAGGGCTCAAGGGCTTTTTGATGATCATTTATGCATGACCTGGATCCAAAAACTTAATGAGATGAAATGTTTGTCATGACTTGCTGGGCTCGCCTGAGGAAAAAAAGGGCCCTTTTTATTAATAAGGTTGAAGTAAGTGAGGTTTCAACATTCTCCTATTTGGGGGTAAGTTTCGATAGCAACTGTACATGTATGTCTATGCTGTCAAATAGAATACCATTGATGGAGAAATCCATCAATGGCCTGCATGAATTTTCTAAATAACTGGGAGCCAAACCTGTGAAAGAACTGTTGGATTTTTTATGCCAGCAAATGTGTGGCGGTGGCAACTTATGGCAAAGGCATCTGGGGCATGGTGAATCCAGAAGGTGTCCAGTGGGTGGGAAAACATTTTTTAAATACTCATTAGCTTTTCTACCTAGTTGTTATAATTACATCTGCTACGACGAATTGGGTTCCCCATATATTCTGGACAAGATGAAGCTGGCCCCTCTTCTACTCTGGCATTCAACTTGGTTAAGCGATGAAACAGTTTTAAACAAACTGATTTTAAAGGATTGTATTAATTTAGACCATGCCCTAGAGATCCTATATAGCATATGCAAAATCTTACTGCAAAGAGATCGGCTCCCGGATCTCTTTGTGGTTCCAGATAGTCGCCGGGATATTGACAAACACATGCTTAAACAACTTTGCCGGCGAATGCTCAGAGAAATAGATGGGAGCAGGAGATAGTTAAAACCACTGTCTTGGCATATAAATTGGCCTCTACTCAGGAGGACCCTCAATTCTATGTGTTCTTAATTCAGGATACTCAGCATTGTTTTGTTTTAACCAGATTCTGTTTCAATGTGTTACCAAAATTGATGTTTTAGCCTGATAATGGTTTTTAAATTTAGACAGAGCAGACCGGCCTTACTGTTTCTGCAACAACTGTATACCCTCTAGTTTGTAGAGCTACGGTCTCTTTTTATGGCAGATTTAAAAAATTCGGAAGCGTACTAGAATATCATGATGTATTAGACTGAAGTGTCTTCTAAAGCATATAGTGAATTTTAAGAGTATTTTTTTAGCTATAAGGAAACTGATTTTTTAAGATGTGTTTTAGATTTATTTGAGATCAGTTTTATTTATTTCTGTGCTTTTATGCTACTGATGAGTAACGAATAAAGCTTTTCTGACTGACTGATCATAATTTCATGTAATGCTGTGATCTATCGTGATAAACTGGCACTCAGGGCTGGTAGGAAACCAAAAAGGAAACGATTCCATTCCCCCTTGTGCTCTTAACTTTTTCTAGCAACAACTGTGCTAATTTTAGAGTCTGAATTTTAAACTTTAACCCTGTATGTAGTTTTATGTAGGTGTAATGATGAAAAGCCAAACACAAATGAACTTCTAAATCTTTTTCATGCCTTTAGGTCTGTAAAGCGGGTGCTCATTATATTTTATGCTGAATCAGCTGTGAGAAAGTTATGCACTGCTGCTGCCCATACTATTCATGTTAAAAGCGCTGCATAGGAAAAAGACCTTTAGCCATCGGCACAGCTTTGCGGACAAAAACAGCATCACTCAGCACCACAACATAATCACTCAGCACCACCACAGCAACACTCAGCGCCACCACAGCATCACTCATCGCCACCACAATGTGCCACCACAGCATCACAAAGCGTCACCATAGCATCACTCAGCGCCACCACAGCATCACTCAGCGCCACCACAGCATCACTCAGTGCCACCACAGCATCACTCAGGAACATCACAACATCACTATGCACTACCACAGCATCACTCAGTGCCACAACAGCATCACTGAGCACCACCAGAGCATCACTCAAGAACACCACAGCCTCACTCAAGAGCACCATCACAATATCACTCAGGAACACCACAGCATCACTCATCGCCACCACAAAGTGCCACCACAGCCTCACAAAGTGCCACCACAGCATCACTCAGCGCCACCACAGCATCACTCAGCACCACCACAGCATCACTTAGTACCACCACAGCATCACTCAGGACCACCACAGAATCACTATGCGCTACAACAGCATCACTCAACGTGACCACAGCATCACTCAGCACCACCACAGCATCACTCAGGAACACCACAGCATCACTCAGTACCACCACAGCATCACTCAGTGCTATCTCAGCATCACTCATCACCACCACATCACTCAGCACCACCACAGCATCACTCAGCACCACAACAGAATCACTCAGCACCACCACAGCATCACTCAGCACTCAGCACCACCACAGCATCACTCAGCACCACAACATAATCACTCAGCACCACCACAGCATCACTCAGCACCACTCAGCACCACCACAACATCACTCAGGGGCACCACAACATCAATTAGCACCACCACAACATCAATCAGCGCAACTACAGCAACACTCAGCACCACCACAGTGTCACTCAAGCCCACAACAATATCGCTCAAGGCCACAACAGCATCACTCAGCGTCACCACAGCATCGCTCTATGCCACCACAGCAACACTCAGCATCAACACAGCATCACTCAGCGCCACCACAGCATCACTCATCGCCACCACAAAGCGCAACGACAGCATCACAAAGCGCCACCACAGCATCACTCAGCGCCACCACAGCATCACTCAGCACCACCACAACATCACTCAGCGCCACCACAGCATCACTCAGGAACACCACAACATCACTATGCACTACCACAGTATCACTCAGCACCACCACAGCATCACTGAGCACCACCACAGCATCACTCAGCACCACTCAGCACCACCACAACATCACTCAGGGGCACAACAACATCAATCAGCACCACCACAACATCAATCAGCGCAACTACAGCAACACTCAGCACCACCACAGCGTCACTCAAGACCACAACAATATCGCTCAAGGCCACAACAGCATCACTCAGCGCCCCCCCAGCATCGCTCTGCACCACCACAGCATCACTAATTGGCAAGGTCAATAGCTCTACCTAAACAAAAGGACCCAGGCTACCTCCCCTAAGCCAATCACAATGCTGCAGTCCAGTGTTGTGATTGATCTGAGTGCCGTGGTTAGGTGCTCAGACAGGCTGTGGGAGCCTGTGCATGTTCCTTACTAGGTTGTGCATTGCAGCCTGTTGGAGAACATGCCAAGTGTGTGTGACTGCTTGGCCAGATCAAGAGGCCTGCCAAGCAGTCTTGCCCACTTGGAGTGTGCAAACCACTCCTCCCCAATTCCACCAGCCCCGCCCCTCCCCAACCCAGCCCAGTAGTGAAAAATAAAATGATAATAATGAGGTTATTATCATTTTATTTTTCCTGTCTCCTGGTATGAGAGCTATAGGCAGCACACCTCTGCCTTAGCGGAGGAGCCGCCCCTTCTAAAATGATAATTGCCTTGTTGACTAGCAATGGGAATCACAGGCAATGTGCTCAGTTTTAAAATATCCCACACATGTGCAGGCGCAAATGTACTGGGCATTAAGGAAAAGGTGACGTTGATTCTCTTTGTGCAAATATGCAATGATGTTAAATCAATGCTGATTTAAGACCAGTGGTGTCCAGTGTAGGTCTTGGAAGGCTGAATCCATGTAAAAGTTTTCGTGCAGCCACACAAGAAATGTGCATACCATGATTTGGAAACGGTTTTGTTAACACGCTTTCCAAACCCAAAATATTTACAATATTGAAGAACCGAGGTGTCCTCCATCATGATCGCTATCTGTCCTGTTGGTTCGCCTTCCTAGAACATCGCATTTGTGTTATTGAATGAAGGTGGTGATGGGGCACACGATCTTCGTTTGCTTACTTGTCTGTTTTAAACTTGAGCCCGTCTCTGAAAAAGAACACGCTATCCAAACTCCTCACTCGACGACTGTTTTTGGTACCAGTATGTTGCTGTTTTTAGGTTTGTCTTAATTTAAAGTGAAATATGACCCTATGGACAGGAATTAGAATCACTATGCACTACCACAGCATCACTCAGTGCCACCAAAGCATCACTGAGCACCACCACAGCATCACTCAAGAATACCACAGCATCATTCAAGAGCACCACCAGAGCATCACTCAGGAATACCACAGCATCACTCAGTACTACCACAGCATCACTATGCCCTACAACAGCATCACTCAACGTGACCACAGCATCACTCAGCACCACCACAGCATCACTCAGGAACACCAAAGCATCACTCAGTACCACCACAGCATCACTATGCGCTACCACAACATCATTCATTGCCACCACAGCATCACTCATCACCACCACATCACTCAGCGCCACCACAGCATCACTCAGCACCACAACAGCATCACTCAGGAACACCACAGTATCACTCAGGAACACCACAGCATCACTTAGGAACACCACAGCATCACTCAGCACCACCACAGCATCCCTCAGCATCACCATAGCATCACTCAGCGCCACCACAGCATCACTCATTGCCACCACAAAGCGCCGCAACAGCATCACAAAGCGCCACCACAGCATCACTCAGCGTGACCACAGCATCATTCAGCGTCACCACAGCATCACTCAGAAACACCACAGCATCACTATGCATTACCACAGCATCACTTAGCGCCACCACAGCATAACTGAGCACCACCACAGCATCACTCAAGAACACCACAGCCTCACTCAAGAGCACCACCACAACATCACTCAGGAACACCACAGCATCACTCAGTACCACCACAGCATCACTATGCGCTACAACAGCATCACTCAGCACCACAACAGCATCACTCATCACCACCACATCACTCAGCATCACCACAGCATCACTCTGCACCACAACAGGATCCCTCAGCACCACCACAGCATCACTCAGTACCACTCAGCACCACCACAGCATCACTCAGGGGCACCACAACATCAATCAGCACCACCACAACATCAATCAGCGCAACTGCAGCAACATTCAGCACCACCACAGGGTCACTCAAGCCCACACCAATATCGCTCAAGGCCACAACAGCATCACTCGGGGCCACCACAGCATTGCTCTATGCCACCACAGCAACACTCAGCACCACCACAGCTTTACTCAGCACCACCACAGCATCACTCAGCGCCACCACAGCATCACTCATCACTGAGCACCACCACAGCAACACTCAGCACCACCACAGCATCACTCAGCGCCACCACAGCATCACTCATCGCCACCACAAAGTGCCACCACAGCATCACAAAGTGCCACCACAGCATCACTCAGCGCCACCACAGCATCACTCAGTGCCACCACAGCATCACTCAGTGCCACCACAGCATCACTCAGGAACATCACAACATCACTATGTACTACCACAGCATCACTCAGTGCCACCACAGCATCACTGAGCACCACCACAGCATCAATCCAGAACACCACAGCCTCACTCAAGAGCACCATCACAACATCACTCAGGAACACCACAGCATAACTCATCGCCACCACAAAGTGCCACAACAGCATCACAAAGTGCCACCATAGCATCACTCAGCACCACCAAAGCATCACTCAGCACCACCACAGCATCACTTAGTACCACCACAGCATCATTCAGGACCACCACAGCATCACTATGCGCTACAGCAGCATCACTCAACTTGACCACAGCATCACTCAGCACCACCACAGCATCACTCAGGAACACCACAGCATCACTCAGTACCACCACAGCATCACTATGCACTACCACAACATCACTCAGGGGCACCACAACATCAATTAGCACCACCACAACATCAATCAGCACAACTACAGCAACACTCAGCACCACCACAGTGTCACTCGAGCCCACAACAATATCGCTCAAGGCCACAACAGCATCACTCAGCGCCACCACAGCATCGCTCTATGCCACAACAGCAACACTCAGTACCACCACGGCATCACTCAGCTCCACCACAGCATCACTCATCGCCACCACAACGCGCCACCTCAGCATCACAAAGCGCCACCACAGCATCACTCAGCGCCACCACAGCATCATTCAGCACCACCACAGCATCACTCAGCGTCACCACAGCATCACTCAGGAACACCACAACATCACTATGCACTACCACAGTATCACTCAGCGCCACAACAGCATCACTGAGCACCACCACAGCATCCCTCAGTACCACTCAGCACCACCACAGCATCACCCAGGGGCACCACAACATCAATCAGCACCACCACAACATTAATCAGCGCAATTACAGCAACACTCAGCACCACCACAGGGTCACTCAAGCCCACAACAATATCGCTCAAGGCCACAACAGCATCACTCAGCGCCACCACAGCATTGCTCTATGCCACCACAGCAGCACTCAGCACCACCACAGCATTACTCAGCATCACCACAGCATCACTCAGCGCCACAACAGCATCACTCATCACTCAGCACCACCACAGCATCACTCAGCACCACAACATAATCACTCAGCACCACTACAGCATCACTCAGCACCACTCAGCACCACCACAACATCACTCAGGGGCACCACAACATCAATCAGCACCACCACAACATCAATCAGCGCAACTACAGCAACACTCAGCACCACCACAGCGTCACTCAAGCCCACAACAATATCGCTCAAGGCCACAACAGCATCACTCAGCGCCACCACAGCATCACTCTGCGCCACCACAGCATTGCTCTACGCCACCACAGCATCACTCAGCACCACCACAGCATCACTAATTGGCAAAGTCAATAGCTTACCTAAACACTTATAAGGCCCCCCCAATGCATAGCCGATAGGTCTCACCTTTAGGACATTATAAGTGTTTAGTTATCCAGCACAATATCCTTGATTAAACAACTTCAAGTGTTGCATGGCTAAAGACTTATAAGGTCCCAAAAGCGAGACCTATTGGCTATGCCAATGCTTGTTTTATTTGTTTTTACGGAAACAAAACCCTCATCTGCACTGGCTACCACTCTTGATGGTACATAGCCCTGTTAACTGGTGAGCTTTTTTGTTGAATACGTTGCTGTTTTGATGATCAACAAACAATAAATTAAGCTGTGCCACTTGGATTCAAGCATGTAACCTACCAGTTCCAGACAGTGCTTCAGCAGGAACACTAACCCACTGGGCAGAACAGCCTCTTTCATCCTGCAAGTGTTATACTGCTCAGGTCTCTGAATCTAGCAACCATTTTAGGTATTCTATTATAGTTTATTATAATCTGAGAAGAGAGCCTTGGTTGCATTATTCTACACCCCAGACCCAATAGGCAGATTTTAAAAATGCTCGACCGTAGATATGTAGTATAGATGCTGTTGCTTTAGATTTTCTGGTTTATTAGGGATGGCGCAGTAGAGGGATTTAAAAAAAACCTCTTGCCTTTTGCTGGCCGCCATCTCTCCTCAGCTCTGGTCTCTACCGACGCCACCATCTCACCTCAGCTTCCGTTGCAAACAAAAAGCACCCAGGCTACCTCCCCTAAGCCAATCACAATGCTGCAATCCAGTGTTGTGATTGGTCTGAGTGCTGTGGTTAGGTGCTCAGACAGGCCGTGGGAGCCTGTGCATGTTCCTTACTAGGGTGTGCATTGCAGCCTGTTGGAGAACATGCCAAGTGTGTGTGACTGCTTGGCCGGCTCAAGAGGCCTGCCAAGCAGTCTTGGCCACTTGGAGTGTGCAAAGCACTCCTCCCCAATTCCACCAGCCCCGCCCCTCCCCAACCCAGCCCAGTAGTGAAAAATAAAATGATAATAATGAGCTTATTATCATTTTATTTTTCCTTTCTCCTGCTCTGAGAGCTATAGGCAGCACACCTCTGCCTTAGCGGAGGAGCCGCCCCTTCTAAAATGATAATTGCCTTGTTAACTAGCAATGGGAATCACAGGCAATGTGCTCAGTTTTAAAATATCCCACACATGTGCAGGTGCAAATGTACTGGCCATGAAAGAAAAGGTGACGTTGATTGTCTTTGTGCAAATATGTAATGATGTTAAATTAATGCTGATATAAGGCCAGTGGTGTCCAGTGTAGGTCTCGGAAGGCTGAATCCATGTCAAAGTTTTAGTACAGCCACACAAGAAATGTGCATACCATGATTTGGAAACGGTTTTGTTAACACAATTAGTCGCTATCCGCCGATTAGGCATTATTCCAGTTGTCTTTGAGCACATCTGCAACGCTCCATCAGTACTGATCTTTAGTTTTGCAGACACTGAAAAAGTCACAAGGAGCCTCAACTCTTTAATATTTGCAGGAGGTCCTTCATGGAGTAGTAAACATAACAAACATAACATAACACGTGTATTTGTAAAGCGCACGTTCACCACTATGGGTATCTTGGTGTTGAATAACAGATGTTTATTGTTACCCAACTCAATGGTACTCATTTTATCGACCTCAGATGGATGAAAGGCTGAGTGGACCCGCCAGGATTTGAACCTGTGACCATGAGGTCGAACACAGGCCCCTGGAGCAGACGCATTAGTCCACTGAGCCACCAGACCCAGCTGGTAAACCACCTACAACATATCAACAAACCTCAGGTTATGTATTTCCCGCTCTCCATAGTATTGATAATAATATTTTTATTAAGTGTTTTAAGAACACTTCATAATATGATAATATATATGCTTTATGTGGTCCTTCCATACACTATTACTTTCATCTGAGGCACCAAATCTATTATCAATCTTAACTAAACCCTCCTCTCCTTTAATATTAGACAAGCACAATTGGCTTTGCCAATGCTTATTTTAAAAGGCCGTCTAGTGAAAGATGTCATAATGCATCTCAAAAACTCAAGCAGAAGCCATCAAGCAAATACATATTTTAGAATGCTTATTGTTGGTGATTGTTAGAGATGCAGGACTGATTAACGTGAACAGTTTTTTTCCTCTCCGCTGGATGTCCCCTTTAAATTTACAATAGTGTCCTGCCTTCAGCAGCTAATCTGTTGATGTGCCCTTTTCTTCAAGCCTCTGAAGTACATTTTAGATGTCTGTGGTGCTGAATGCCTTTAATACAGCGTATTGTAGCAAACAAATCCGTCCACAATCTCTTGCCAATTGGACAGTCCTGCAGCGAGTGGATTATGTGGTCAATTGCTTTAGAGAAGTCAAGGCTTAAATTTGAATGTATTAGATTCAATTTGAGCGCTAAATTTTGTCTCTGCCACACATTCTGACTATTATCATGCCAATGCCTTTTCTTATGATTCACAGAGTAAACTCGAGCAAAACTTACCTACATTCCTTCAGGGAAATACCTGAAAAACTGCATGAAATTTGGCATTATCATGTGATATGCCATTCCTGAATCTCGAGTCGAAAATGGATTTGGTGAAACATTTAGTGCAAATCGTGTGAAATCACGTATGACATGAGCAGCACCTCGCATTGTTTCATTCAAGTTGTTCACAAGCTCCGGGATAGGATTTTTACCCGAATAAAATGTTGCTTTACTTGGGATAACCTCTATCTTGTGCGTTTCACTTAGTAATCGTAAAATGAAATGCCAGAAAATACTCAAGATTATGTCAGTTTAGAGGAAATTTCACGCATACATATACAGTTGCGTTGTGCTTGAATGATGCGACGCAACAGAAAAATTAGTAGGGGCAGATTTATGAGCCCCTTGCGCCACTTTTGCGTCACTTTTCCCATGTTAAAAGTGACGCAAAAGTGGCGCAAGGGGCTCATAAATCTGCCCCTAGATTTATAAAGCTACGTACTGCCACTTTGCGTGGCCCTGAGTGGCTTCATAAATTTCAAGTAAAGCAACACATCGCAAATTGCTACGTTGCCTTGCTCTGCGCTAGGGTGGAATTCTATGGGCGTTGTATGCGTGTTCCCGGGCAACTGCCATGTTTATTTGACACATTAGCAGATTTACCAGAATTTGCAAACCTAGCAATGCACCAAAACAGATACGCCTTCCCGGGAGAGGCTTAACGAGGAGAAATATCTTTATTCTGCTCATTACTTCCTTTTTCTCTCTGTGCTGCATTCTAGATAGAGGAATCTGCCTCTCAGGATTGTTTCTCTGCAGGAAGGTGCCCTGTCCTCCACAAAATAATCCTTCATGCAACACAGGCACCTTTGCACCATGGTGCAAGAGGGCCTGCGTTGGCATTAGGCAGACATAACGGCGCTAGCACACGGGAAAGGGCAACAATGCACCATATTCTTTTAAATATGGCGCATTCCCGCCATTTCTGTATCATGCAGCGCAGCAAGGTGACTTGCTGCGCTGCACTGTGTGACAATGTCATAAATGTGCCCCCTAGTCTTTTGGCCACACACACTGCATGTTTCCAGCTTCACTGCATTTATTTCCTCAACATGTCTTTCTGGTAAAATACAGTGAGTATTATTTGTGGACTGAACTTCTGCTGCCACCAATAACGAAGCATTGGCAAAGCCAATAGTTCACACCTATTTTAGATCTATTGGCTTTGTCAATGTTTTATTTTAGCCAAGTTGTAAAGCAGCATGGCTGTAATTTAATCGAGCATTGGCATAGCCAATAGATCTCGCCTTTGGGACCTTATAAGTGTTTAGCTATGCAATAGTTGCATAACTAAATACTTATAACGTCCCAAAAGCGACACCTATTGGCTATGCAAAGCGGCCATGCGGCTGCGAAAGTGAAAGTGATCGCGATTACGATCAAACATCAAAGCGGCCGTGCGGCCGCGAAAGTGAAAATAATCGCGGTAAAGCGCGGCACGCGCGCCCGTGCACATGCACTGTAGCTCTAGGCTGGCCTGGTAGCACTTTTTGGAGCCCTCTCAATAAGTCTTGCCAGACCAGCGCATGCGCTGGGTCAGGCGAGACCTAAAAAAGCGCTATGACATGGTCAATGCTGACCGCATTATAGAATATATTTTTGTGCACAGCACAACATAGCAAAATACACAGACCAATCCACCAGACCTCATATAGGTCAGACCTATTGGCTTTCCCAATGCTTAGGAAAAAATGCATTATGTAAGAGGTTTATCTGTTGGGGTCAGAGGTTAAGCGTTGTTGGGTCTTGTTACACAAGAGGGAATATCGTGGCACTAGAGAAGGTACATCACACACTCCTCGAGTTCTCAGACGCAAGTCCTTTCCTAAGCCAATAATGCGCAGAGAGACGGGTCTCCCAGCATTCAAGGGAGTCCTCCTGTTTGGCTAGCAGTCGTCTGGGTTCTGACACTTAACTAACTTCGGAGACCGCTTCAGTTCAGTCTAGATTTTGGCTGCCTGCACCTTGTGGGGACGCTGGGAGAAGAAACTTTTTTAAGCTCGGAAAACCAGTGAACCTAAACACAGTTCACAATTATAACCTTCAGTGTTCCTGACCTGGAAGGGATTTCCCTGGTGGGTGGACAACCTCCTCAGTGGAGGTTTTGAATAGGATTGAAATGCAGTGTATGCAAAGCTGCACCGAAACATAAAAAACCTTGGCAAAGTCAATAGGTGACACCTATGTAAGATCTATTTTTGTCAATTTCTGATTTTCCATATTTGACAGCTGAGCAGCTGCTGTGCGGCAGGGTTGAAAGTAAAACTAGCACTATAAGGTGGTCATCACTGGTTCCCTATAGCACTTTTTTTGCTTTTCAGCCAGGCTGCCCAGCAGTTGCGCTGCTGTGCAACATGGCAAAAAAAATGACAAAGCCAATAAATCTCAAATAGGCAAGACCTTTTGGCTTTGCCAACGCATAGGAAAAAAACACTATGACACAACGAGCGCAGACTGTTTCACAGCACTTTTGTTCTGGCAGGAAGGAGTAGGTAGAAGGAGCAATCAAACATAGGGGTAGGTGTTCGGGTGATGGGACAAGCAACAAAGCAACGACTGGAGGAAGGGAGTGGGGGGTGGGGAAAGCAACAACAGGGGACACGGCTTGGGGACGAAGAAGCAATGACAGGGAGGGGTGCAGGGGGGATGAGGAAGCAACGATGGGGAAGGGGTGCATGGGAATGACTGAAGCAACAATGCAGGAGGGGGCGGATGCCACCAGCACTGACACAGGGGCAATTGGGGCGGGTGAATGCAGCAATGATGCTTGAGAATGGTGGGTGCAAAGAGCATTGATGGGGATGTGCGGCTGCATTCTAGCAACAATGGGGACGAGCTATGAGCAAACAATGATGCATGAGGGGGCAATGGTGATAGCAAGCAACTACGAGGAAAGTGAGGGAAGGTGCAAGCCACAATGATGCCAGATGGGTGTGGGATGCAGGCATAAGCAGCAATAAAGATGGAGTGTTCATAAGCAGCAATGATGCTGGAAGGGTGCATGTTGGGTGGAAGAAGAGACACAGGAGGGCTATTGGGCAAGATGCAAGCAAAGACGAGGGAGCGTTGCAGGGGGAGGACGGGAGATTGCTTACCAACTCATACATGCTCTCTCATGGAGTGTTACAAGATAAATAAACAGTACCTCCAGAAGCATGCTACCAGTGGAAGGACACTGGCAATTGGAAATAAACTCTATGTGGTCCATACTCCAAAGAACGGAGTGATGCATGACAAAAAAGTAAAACAGCACGCGTTGACCATTGAAAAGCAAGAAATGAGAGTGATGATGAAGCCAACCAAAAGTAGGTAATGGTAAGCTCTTTTGACAAAAATAAGTTATTAAAAGATATTGCAAGTGGCAGCGCATGCTCAAAAGTGAGCTACAATGGTATTGTTCAGGAAGGTGAAACTACTATAAACTGATTATAGAACTGCTGCATTACCCGCAGTAACAACTTGTTTTTATTTTCATTGGATATTAAGGACAAAAGAAAATGAAAGTATCAAGGCTTCCTGAGATTAGTTGTCTAAATCACGGGTTACAAATGTAGGTTCAGAAGAGCCAGATCTCCATCACTTTGATGCTTTAATTGAAACAAGAGCAAATGCTCTCAAGATAAAGAATTATTTTCAAGGGTCTCCTATAGAAGGGTTTGTTTTTAGGTGCACCTGCCTTTGTGTGTGAAGATCAAGAGTTTGTTCCAAGCACCAAGTAGTCATAATTCACCAATTACCTTGCACCTGCTTTCCTGTCCACTGTGGAAAGGACATCTTGTTGCTGTGATTAATAAAAAAAACCACTTACATTAAACTGGCTGGCCGGCCGCCGCCTCCCCTTTGTCCTCTTCCTTCTTCCTCTGCAGCAGGAAGCACCCATCACACAGGCTCCCCTGAACCAATCACAAAGCTGCAATTCAGCATTGTTATTGGCTGAGCGCTGTGGATCAGCTCTCACACTCAAACAGGGAGCCTGTGCATGTTCCTGACTGGGCTGTGTAATGCAGCCTGGTAGGAACATGCAAACTGCACAGGAACTGTGTGGTCGGCCAAACAGTTCATGGGCACTTTGGGATTGCAAACCACTCCTCCCCCGGCCAGCCAACCGCCTACACTGCACACAGGCTGAATGCAATAGGAAAAAAAAAATGACAATAACTATACGTTATTGTCATTTTATTTTTCCTTTTTGTGCAGTGGGGCAATGGTCTTCCGCCTTAGAGGAGGAGCCGTCACTGCTCCTGAAAGCTACCAACCCTTACTGTGGTCACCGACTGGCCTAAGCCAGCCTCCAACCACCATAAAGTGTTCTTATCTCATGGGGTGAGTGTCTGCATGCTCAGAGGTTGAGAACAATGCCTTTCCTGGGTGAAAGTCTTCGCACCTCCCCTTGGTCAGGAAGAGCTATTTGTGGCGGAGAGCTTCAAAGACCTTGCCACCTTTGTAATGCAACCCCAGCCTCTCCTGTTAGAAGAAGCAGGCCATCCCTCCTGTCCTCACCCCCTTTTGGCAGGAAGACAAGCGAGAAAACTTAGCAAGAATAGGAGATGTGCCAGTCTTTTTCACAATTCCACCCTTCAGGTGCTGTAAGCAGGGTGAAGTATGCTTTTCAAAATCTCCCAAATGCAGCAGAGCTGTTCAAAAGCAACCTTACTTCAAGCAAAGACTCTGTGACCTGAAGAACCGCAAAACCCTGTTCCTGGTTCTACCTCTGCACCCAACACCTCCGGCCCGAGTCCAAGTGGCCCACTGGTCCAAGTGAGGATCCCCAGTGCACCAAAGGCCGAGTTTATCGTGAGTTGACCTCTCACAGACTCCTCGACATCGCCTGCAGCCTCTGCACAGAGATCTCCTCAACCACGACCTGCTTCGGTAAGCCATTTCCGAAACCAAAAAACACTCCTGCACCATTCACCCTGGGCCTTGGTAAAGAAGACCAAAGGTGTCTCTACGTCCCCGAGCATCGCAACTTACTTCTCCAGCTGCTGGTTTCCTGTGACCGGCCTCCTGGTCTGAGTCTGCAGGCCTTTTTAAATTTATCCTTTCTCCATTGCTTTTCATTGGGTACCCAACGCTGTGTTGGCACCCTGCAGCCAGCCGCCCATGTGCCGATGGTGGTGTATGGTTGGTGCTGAACTGAACGTTGCCCAATAGTGACCTTAACTCCAGATGACTGGTCTTGTAAGTCGATGTTTATTGCGAAGTCTAAAAATTGCACTAAGTGATTACTTTTGTATTGAAAAGTATTTCTATTGCAAAACGTATTTATTTAAGAGGAAGTTCTGTGGTTCTGAAAAATAAAAATAACCAAGTGTTATTTTTTTAGATTTAATCATTGAGTTTGTGTCTCATTTAACGCCACTGTGTATACAAAAAATGCCTAACACTGCATTTTGATAAGCCTAATTTCTCGCCCACACTACCACAAAAGAGAGTACTAATATCATCTACTTTCACCTCTGTATAGCCTCTGGGGATCCACTGGACTCTTTGCACACAATACCTCTTTTGGGAATAGTATACGGAGAGCCAGCTTCCTCCAGAGGGCCCATGGGATGACCCCTTTAATCTTTCGGTGCCCCCCAACAATAAATGTGTCCTTGTGTAATGTAACTGGTGCTCGTGGAAAGCTCGCCAATACATTTGGGCCGAGTTTGCGCTATAGAAAACTGCAAAAAAATTAAAAAAAGATAATGTTTGGGCGAATGAGATTGATGTGTGCTGAAAGGCCCATATTTATGGATCAGAATTACTGATACCCTCAAGAAGGGAAGGATTTTTTGAAGGAGGCAAAGAAGTTTGAAGAGAGATTGAAAGGTCTATCTGTGTTTCCATAGTAGGTTAACATTATTTTTCATTAGTCAAATACAACTTAACTATGACAACTTTTTCACTCTGATTAGTACATGTTAGGTATATGTTTCACTATTTCATGCCTCTTCAGAGAAGCTTTAGATTACCCTGTCGGGTTGGATCACTGATACTGCTTTCTGTTTCAAACCAAGTACAATATCTCACAGAAACATAAAGCCCCCCCCCCCCCTTCCCCCCTCATCATTCTTTAATCCCAGTTTATCCATTGATTCATAATTCGGAGCAAGGCGCATCGGATATCGCCCAGCACTCCTCGGGGTCTTTCAAAGCCATTGACAAATAACTGATAAAGTATTAGTCCATAACTGTGAGAACATTGAAAGAGCAAGTTGCATAAAATCTTTCTTAAAACATGCAAGATCGTACAAACAGAGATAGTCCTCTACTGATGAAAAAATATCTAGTCTTGATCATTTCAAATGCCCATTGTTAAACACACCTGGACGTTGTTTTGGGTAATTCAGGAACAATTTTATTTTAGTTTGTTCCACACAGTTTGATTTTATAATGCCTGTAATTTTGTAAGCTATGTTCTTTCTGGGTTTCCGGAAATTAGCAGCTGAGAGTTGGACATTGTTCACGTTTGAAAAAATATTTAAATGATATAAGCAGAAAATGTATTTTGAATAAATAGCGTTCCTTGTCTAAGAAAATCGCACTGCACTGGCAGTTTTGATGTGCTTAATATCCCCTTTGCTACAAAGAAGAGCGTGGCCGGTGCAGCACCTTCTGGGCACCTAATAATCTCCAGACAAGCAGATATGGCGATGGCTGCTGATCATACCCATGCAATGCCCCTCTGACCCCACAATGTCTTTTTTCTATTTCGTGTGTCAGAGCTTGCGCTCTCTCCTCTCACAGAAAAACCAATAAGGCTGATTCTCTATCTCCTGCGGCCTTATCAGCGCATCTCTTTCAATTTTTCTGTGTCCAAGAGATTCTTTTACCGTAGCTCGATAGATTTCAGAGGAACAGGACGGTGACCAGAGAGGTCGGACTAATGTGATTGGCTAGGCTGTAATCTCGCACTCGAAACCAGCGACAAGCATCTATACATCTTAGTAATGAAATCTGCCACGTGCTCAAACAGGATTACAAGACATCTTCTCGCCAAAGGACCACTGCTAACGAAAGTCACAGCCCTGCAGTGAACATGAATTAGACGCCATTGTGCATTTAGGGACAGATGTGCAAGGCATTTTTGGAGTCACGAACCCTCCGATTTAGTAATAATCAGGGGTTGTCAGTTCAAAAAACCCTTTCACATGTTTACAGTAGCTTTTCTGCTGCCTATAAGATGCAAATTCAGGCATCTACATGACACGTGCACACATGGTCGGCAGTATTGGCAGTGAATGGCCCACAAGGCCCCAGTTTACATCAAGGAGCGCCTCAAAAATGACGTGCCAGGACGTGCTCTTCGCTTGTTCGAAGCAGGCCTGCTGGCCTGCCCGGGCTTCAATACCACCTCCAAAGGGGGCAGAGCCTTCTCTGTAGTGATCCCTCAGCTTTGGTAGGGAATCTACCCTTCTCCCATTCAGGAAAAAACTTAAGACCCTTCTTTTTATTGAAGCTTGGGGCACAACATAGGCCAAGACCGGGAGCGTGTACATGCTGATCTTTGGCGGGGTTTAGTCTGTCTCTCACAGCGCTAAGAGACCTGTCGGTGAACACGCGCTCTATAAATCCCAGTCAACAATAACAATAAGTATTGCAATAGGATTTCTAATTCTATTCCAAGATTGCCCGTGATGCACATGCATTTGTCTCTACCAATACAAGGGTATGCATAATGATGCATGGTGTCAATTTTGAATTTAATGTTCTACCACGACGGACGACCAAGGTAGAACAGCAAATTAAAAGGAACAAAAGGAAAAGAAAAGAAAAAGGAAAAGAAGGTGTGCACAGGTGCAAAAATAGGAACTAGCAGAATGGCTGCCCCTACAGGTGTATGCTCTTCTAAATAAATAAATGAATGAATGAATGAATGCATAAATGAATAAACATACAAACAAACAAATAAATAAACAAATAAATAAATAACAGGAAAGGTGCCAGATGCAGGGCATAGGGGAGTGGAGAACGGTAAGCGAGGAGAAGCAAAAAGATGGAGCATGAGGGATATAGAAAGAAGCAGTGGAGAGAGCAATGAAGGCCATGCACCCACAATAAAGTGCAAAATAAATGGCAAAAAAAGAGCCAGAGGTTGCAACTCTCAGGAACGCCCGGGACTAGCGTTAGAGAGGGAGATGCTGATGAAAGGACCGAGCGAAGGAGAAATGGAGGGAACTGCTGGAGTGTGGGAGTGGGATCCTGAAATATTAACACTAAAGGGACACCTGGAAAAGGTAAACAAATCCGATTATTAACACACGGTTATTGCACATTTAAAAAGGTGGGGAACACTGGTAACCTTCTGCAGTAGATCCACCGTCTATCAGTGGACGGGGAGAAACTCTGCAGGAAATGGAAAGGTCAGTCCTATGCAGCAGAATACTCTGTATATGTTAGAGGACACCTAATGTGAGTAAGTGCAGGGACTCTCCTTGAAATAAAACTGAAGGACATAGGTGGATGGCAGCCACCTTACAATATATGGAGTCCTAGAACGTGTATGCACATATGCATTGAACGTGTTCCTGGTAGATTTCTTGGAATAAGTCATGCAAAGGAGCTTGGATAGTGTGGAGGCCATGGTGGTGAGGGGCAGCGAGTTTAACTGTGTTAGAAACATAGACATGGACAGGTCTTTCTCACCAGCTAGGGGGAAAAGGGAATGCACAAGCAAGAAAGATGCTCAGTTAGAACATCCCTGATTCAAGGAGGGAGTGGTACTCACTGGTGAGAGGATACTCATATCAGTCAAGCCAAGCTACATACAAGATAAGGCAGGTTTACGGTACAATCTGATGTGATAAGTAGGATAGGAAACATTGAATACTTGTGCAAATCATTGTCTAACCACAACCTACTACTCATGTGTCTCAATTGGGTAGGCCTTTCACAAGGATTTGCTCATGAAGGCTACAGGTAGAGGCATTACAGGATGTGGTGTTCGGAAGCAGAATTGGCAAGGCCATAGAATGGCACTTTACACAAAAGAAGGGTTCACTAGCGGAAAAGAAGATAAAGTTATAGGTACTCAAAGTAGGGTGAGAGAGGAGTGCATTAGAACTTCCATAGGCAACTGGAAGACTACTGAGTGATATAGACAAGGAAGAGAGGAAGGTTTGTATGTTAGAGATTGAAAGCTTTAAAGCCAGGACTACTGCACAATCTGGGGGGAGCCAGGGGACAACACATGGAACCACTTGAGACATTGCATTGCCTAGAGCACTGGTTCTTAACTTTTTGGCTTCTGTAGAACCTCGCTTAATCAATCAATCAATCAAAATTACTTTATTCGGTTCGTATCAAGAACCATAAAAGTACGAAACATCAAATACATACATTATAGATGACATTAAAAATAAACATTTACAAATATGTTTTAATACAATAATAAAAATAAGACTTAGTCAGATTTAATCAGAGTTCAAAATTAATTATATACAACACTATGTCCACTTGATTTTTTTCCTTAGTCTCATCGCAATAGCCAAAAAGTTAGCTATGTTAAAAATCTCCCAAGTTGTGCCTAGCAGCTGGAGATACAAAAGAGCAGGTTTGACTTGTCTAAATCCTTTATTTTTGATAAGGGGGATGATAAACTTTTTGCGAAGGGGGGACAGATGTTTACAAAAAAAGAGAAAATGGGCATTATCCGTAAAGGAGAATCTGTCACAAGAACAGATCTCCAAGTCCCTGTCCTTCATCCACCCTATCGATTCAGTGAACAAAAGATGGTATTTGTTCAGTCTAAACCTGGTCAATAAAAAGCGATGGTTCATGTTGTTCACTATAGACAGGTATGGTTCAATGCTATTGGAAGTAATGATTAGCTGATGGGCCTTTACTGTAGGTTTAGCTAACTCCGTTTCTTCTCTAGCTAAGGTTGTCCGAAGCTTGTGAGTGTCTTTCACCCATTTTATGTCCCCCTTTATCAAATTATTAGGGTTGTCAAATAATTCTGGGCGGCCTAATTCAATGGTTAAATTCTTAATATAGCTCAACCAAGGGATAGCTTTAACTCAAGTGCCGGATTTAGCCAGATTGAAGCCATTTTAATAAAGGGGCTAATGCTATCCGATCTGTTAAGTAATCAACCCCACATTCTTGATGGACAATATAGCTGGCGGTTGCCTGGGGAAGTGAAAGGATGGATTTAAGGAACTTATCCTCTACCACCTGAAGGTCCTTTACATTTTTAATTCCCCACAGGTCCGCCCCGTACATGGCTATAGAAATACATTTGGCTGCATAAATATTCAATATAGCCTGCAAAGGCTTCACTCCCAGTTTGCGAGCGAAATCCAGGACACCTAAAATTGACCTGGCAAAGACATTGCGTTTTGCTGCTAATTGGGGGGCCCATGTAGACTTATCATCAAAAATGACCCCCAGATATGGGAAACTGGTGATTTTGGATAGGACATGACCCTCACAAAGCATAGTCTTAGCTATCTTGTGTTTGCGACCTACAGTCATAACATGGGATTTAGCGAAATTCACGCTTAAATCAAGTCTTTTCATAAAATCAGCAAATGTATCTAAAAGACTTTGCAGCCCTACTGCCGTACGCGCTAACAACGCGGCATCGTCTGCATATAATAATGCAGGAATGGAATGCTTCCCTGCCCTGGGAATATCCTTACATGACTCAGTTAATGCAGTGGCTAGGTCGTTAATATAAAGAGTAAAAAGCAAGGGAGCTAAAATACAGCCCTGCCTAACACCATTGGAGATTCCAATCTTGCCAGTACAGTTACCCAAACGGTCGAATCTAACGGTGGCAGAGAGGTCTCTATGTAGATCTGCTAAGAAATAGACAATATTTTCATCAACGCCACACTTGAGAAGAAGTTCCCACAATTTCGATCGGTTCACTCGGTCGAAAGCCGATGATAGGTCCATAAAGGCAAGATATAGCGTCCCTTTCTTGACTAGGGTATATTTACCTATTAATAGGTGAAGATTTAGGCTTTGATCTATCGTTCCCCGTCCCTTTCGGAACCCGTATTGTAAACAAGAAAGGGTGTTAGTATCATCCAACCATTCTGTAATTTTACCCAAGACTACTCGCCCCAGGACTTTTACAGCGGAATCAATAAGGGAGATAGGGCGGTAACAACTAGGGTCCCCTTGATTACCCTTTTTAAAAATGGGTATGATCACAGACTCGGACTAAGTGTCCGGAATGCCTGCGACACAGACCCTGTTAAAAATATTCATTAGAACTGTGGACCAAGTCTCAATATCTGATTTAAAAAGGTCCGATGGGACGCCATCGGGACCTGGAGCCTTATTGCTCGTCATCTTACCGATGGCGTCAGCCACCTCGCCCTTGGTAACCGATAAAATATATTGATTCAAAGTGGGAAGGGGGGAATTCAACCCTCCATTTGTACCCACTTCATAGACTGATTTAAAATGAGAGCGCCACTGGTGTTCCCCAATACCGCAATCTAATTGGTCATTGCTAGGGTCACGAAAAAAAGGTTTATTAACCACGGACCAGAACTTCGCACTATTTTGAAGGACGTCAACGGAAGATAATTCTTCCCACGCATCCTCCCTGATCTCCTTTTTCCTTATTTCCAGAGTTTTATTATATTCTTTCCTTAGCTGGGCTACAGTGGACTGATTCACTGGTTTGCAGCTCAAGGCCGCCCTCAACTTTCTATTAGCCAGTGAACAATTTTTATCAAACCATCCCCATTCAGCCTTATCCATTGTTTTAGCAGGACACCGAAGATCTGCTGAGATCTGAGAGCAGATGGCAGAGTACGCCTCTAATACTTCCACGTTCCCTGCTTCTAGGTCAAGGCACAGAATCAACTCTGGGCCGACCTTCCTATGTAAGTTGGCAAAGAAATCATTGGGAATAACTTTATTCCATCTAATACTGCGGCCCTGGTCTGTGGGATGGATGTTAAATTTGTCCATTTTATCATGGGTTATAACAGATTTTAAAAGAGAGTGAGACAAAATGAGTGCCACAGGATTATGGTCACTAAAATGTGTCCAAACTGCTAAAGATCCATTAATCCAGTCCCCCAGTGCTGTGCTGACAAAGATGTAATCGATCACAGAGTGCTTGCCGTTCCCTTTAAACGTGGGAATATTCTCATCCACCTTAGGTGGGAGTATCAGGCCATGGTCAGCAAGGATAATTTCCAGAAGGTCACCCTGTGGTGTGTGCTCAAAGTGCGCCTCCCTAGACTCTGTTGGCCCTAGGGGATCTGCCAACGAACAATTTTCTGAGCATCTGTGAATATTAAAATCACCCATGATGATAATGAAACAATTATTCTCGTTATCCTCCTTAAATTTTACCAGAAAGTGATTTAATGCGGTGAGATGTTCAACCGCGGCGTCTCTATAATAAGAGTTATAAAAATTAACAATTAAAAGATCATCACTACCCCCATTCAGGGAGATTTGAACTGCCAGACAGTTACATGAACCAGTGTCGAGTTGAGTCAATGAGCCAGAAATGCTTGCTGAAATCATAGTGATCAAACCTCCCTTGGCCCTCCCCATTGTAGGATCCAAATTCCAGAATATGATTAGCACAGTGTAACTAAAACTAACTTGTTTGACTCGGCCCTGTAAGAAGGCCTTTTGTGCATCCATTTAGTTAGTACGGCGGAAAGGGCCGAAAACAGAACCGCGGCCATCTTGGCCCTCGGCTCTTTCGCGTCTAAAGGAGCTACAGTCACGTGATTCCCTGAACCCATATTTCCCTTGTTCAGCAGACACTAGTTTTAGAAGACAGGCTGAATTGTATTTACGACCGAGAAGCAAGGTCACATCTGCCAAAAGGGAGTACCAAGCAAATTCCTTCTGAACCTGGGACGAGAAGGGAGTCACCCGGTCGACCTTCTATTCTTAAAGATAGTAGCCTTTTTGTATCATTGAAACTAGATATAGGATGAGCTCATTAGGAGCGCCTAGACTGGCTGGTACTTTTCCACTTATAAGGCTTTGTATGTTGCACTGAAATGTATAAAAGTATGGTTTTGTCAAGGAGTCAGCAGTCTTCCTCGGCGCACCCCTTGGGTGAGGATCGACGAGGCTCCTCTATGTAGAGTTTCCTGTTTGGCCAATAAACGCTTGAACCTTCTACGTTGCCAACTGCTCGTTATTTGACTTACATTGCGGGCCACCGGTAAGTGTGGCCCTTGGGACGAAAACTTGGATACAACAGTTGGCGACCACGAAGGGACCCCATGATAGGGTCCGGCCCCCCCCGTAATCGGGCGGTAGGTCCGAGGACGTTTCGGTCGGGTGGGCGGAGAACGAGCTCAAGGGTTCTGCTCTGCGCGCTCGGGCGGGAAGCCCTCTGCTGCTAGTCACCCTTCACCGGGGTCCTACGGGCTCAACTCAGGAAACGGACCGGGTTGGTCGAGAGGAGTTGGCAGCGAAGAACGGACATTCGTACCAGGGTGCACCCGGTGAGTAGAATTTTGGTTTGAAGCACTGGCTACATGCAGTGCCCGTTTTGGTTTTGAAACACGCGAGGTGGAGCGTGTAGTGGTGTTTGAAGCACAGGCTCTAGGGCGGTGCATTGATTTTGAAGTAGGCACTGAGAAGCGGTGCCACTGTTGGTTTGATGCCCGATTGGTACGGCTGGGCATTGATTTGAAAAATACATGTACATGTGGTATGATTTGAAGGGCCTTTTTTTTTCTGACTTAATGAACCGCGCGCGGAATATAGCCTGATTGCACCTGGGAGACTCACGACCCAAGCCGGGTAGCCGCGAGACATATCCTCGGTGAGGCACAGACCTCCCCGGGACAGGCCTCAGTGGTGAACCGGAAAGGCAGTGAGAGGATCCATGGTGTAGTCAGGGATGTCTATTGTTGGAGATGCTACCGATTAGTGTGGGACTGGCTCACTGACTAGGTGGAAAACGTTGTAACCTCTTGGTTGTGGTTTATGTCATTTGTGTTTGTATTGGACTAGTTACCATGCCCTGTTTTAGTAAGTTGAATTGTTTCAGCTGTTGCTGTCGGACGGGTGACTCTCGGCTAGCTGAGAGTCAGCCCGCCCCGCCGGAAGGCAGTCCCAGCCACTATATGTATGTGAAGCATGGAATTACCCCTTTATTGTTTTGTACTCTGTGGCATAAGTATACTAAAAGTAACGAAGAATTGCAATGGCCAAAGACTGGCTCGTTTGACGAGAAAAAGATTGCTTTCTTGCAGGAACAACTGTTCTCCAGGCGCAGCCGCCAGGCTATGTTTGATGCCCTGGGATCGTGGCTGAAAGAATCCAAGCAGCGCCGGATAAGGGAGGAGAAGCGATCTAGGGCTAAGGCAGGACAAAATGTGACTCAGAAGGCCCTAGCTTATGATAGGTCTCGAGTAGAAAAGGGAATAGATTGTATGAACCGTGAATTTCGATTGAAGGTAGATAAGAGCTATGTGACTCGGTCCAATGCTGAAGATGAGATAGAGGATTTATTGGATATACGGCCACCGCCTCCTTATGTGCCGCAACGGCTGTATCCGGAGGTGGCTGGAGTCTCGGCTCCAACCACGGCCGCACCCTTAGGAACCTCGGGAGCCTCAGCCCCTCCGGCTCCCCCCAGTCCCCCTCCTTCGACAGAGCTCTCTCGACTGTCTACATCTATGTCGGAGGTGATTACTATGTTACCAGCACTGTTAACAGCTGCAGCAGCTGGGACAACACAGCTGCCACCCGGGGCAATGACTTCCCCTTCTGCCTTGCCCTCCTCCTCCGCGAGTACTACGCCAGTAGCAGCTGTCACCACTCCGACACGTCCGGTTCCTTTGGCTGAGGGTAAAAGGTTGTTTACTCGTTCGGCCTTGGGAACCGAAGAAAAGGATGCTATTGCTGTGCAGGCATCCCAATGGATGCGGCAACCCATTTATGTATTATCAGATATTTGGAGCACCATGAGGGATTACGAGCCGGTAATGCAGCAGCATGCATTAGAACATATGGCAAACCGCCTTATATCCTTGTGGGAGCAAGCACACCCGGACGGGAGGGCCCCGGCCATATTATACGATATTGTCACACAAGCCCACAAATCCCACCTAACCCCCGAAGAAGTGTATGGGAATGTGCAGACACTGGTGGCGTACAGAACCCGCCTGCAGTCCACTAACCCTACGGGGCTATCCCAGTACCCCATGCGGGAAGTACACCCTATCTACCATCCCGAGATTACGGAAGTGGTAGACGCCCAGGGGGTAGTTACTCGTCCCAGAGTGGAGGCGCGTTTCCAGGAGCAATGGGTGTACACACCCTGGAAACGTAGTGAGGTGTTGTCACTGAAAAGTCAGTTACCAGATCCTAGGAAGAATCCCACCGCGTATTACAAAGAGCTTACTGAGGCAGCTTCCTCCGCAGTAATGACGTTGGCAGACATTGAACTATTCTTCGCTCTACTAGTACCGGTGGACATTTGGCGCCAGGTGCATGATCAAGACCATGTAACCGAGTTTGGGGGGACCTGGGAACAGCTACGGGGATGGGATAGAGATCGTAAACCAGGGAATAAGCCCCGGGCGGAAATATTGGCCCTTCCTGATAGGATGATAAATTATATGCATTCACTGATCCCTCCCCGAAAAGTGGACTGGGATAAGTTGACGGCATGTAAGCAAAAGAAGGATGAGAGTGTATCGGATTTCTTTACGAGATTTGAGGGAGTTTTCATTGACTTCAGTGGACAGGACCTAGCCACTGAAGGGGGGGTACGGTTGTTCGTGAATCGATTCGTGACCAATCTGTTGCCAGAGGTGTCGGCTCGATTACAGGCTGCCGAAAGCACCTGGACAACCACCACCCCGTCGACCATATTGAGTATGGCTCAATATTATGAACATCGGGAGAATGAAAGCAAGGACAGGACAGAAAAGAAGTCGAAGGACTTGAAGACTCGAGTATTGTTACAGCAAGTAGAGAGAGGACGGGGAAGAGGGAGAGGGTCACAGAATTTTGCTTCGAGAGGGGCGGGTCCGCCGCAGACGATGGGACGGACGGACGGATTTGGGCATCAATCAATGTGCTTTCTATAAACAGGAGGGGCATTGGCGAGCCCAGTGTCCGTTACTATATGAACAGAACAGTGCTCCGAGAGGGAGGGGAAGGGGACCTTTCTCCGGACAGCGAGGGGGATCTACGAGATCAGAGCATTCGACGACAGGTGAGATAGGACAGAACTGTTTTGATCATGGTCAGGGAAAACAGTACTATAATGACGACTATGTGGCAGGCGAAGGATCAGGTTATTCTCAAGCATAGGACAGCCAAGGACAGAGTCAGGGGCAGGTGTCGATTCCAATTGATCAAGCTGGACCTTATGTCCATGCACGATTACTGAATGCATCAGGTAAATTTCTAGTTGACACTGGGGCCATGAACAGTTCTGTTTCACGTGCCCTAGTCCTGGGGGCTGCTCTGTCTGGCCAGAATAATGTGTCTGTGGGGTTTTCTGGAACTCCGGTGGTAAGCCCCATCTCGGAACCGCTCCCCCTTACCCTGGGGCCGGTATCAATAGACTCACCTTTTCTTCTGACCTCCCAGTGTGGAGAGAACCTTTTAGGCATGGACCTATTGAAAAAATTACATGCTCACATCTATTGTTCCCCAGAAGGGGTCTACCTGACCATAAAAGACCCTTCTCCCCTCAGTGCGCAATGCTTATCGAAAACAGAACCTCTACCACCAGAACTGGCGAACATTCCGGAAACCCTCTGGGCGACCGGAGACACTGATGTGGGCCATTTACGAATAACCCCAGTATCGATTACCTTAAAACAGGACGCCCAGTTGCCAAAGATTCCCCAGTATAAAATTGCCCCTGCTGGGGAACGGGCTCTAATGTCTATCATCCACGATTTGATGGAAAACGGAGTAGTGGAAGAAACGGCCTCTAACACATGTAATAGCCCTATTCTTCCGATTCTTAAACGAGTCCCGACACAACCGACTCCTGATTATGCTGATACCTATCGATTTGTGATTGACCTCCGAGAAATCAATAAGATCGTGGTACCCCAGTACCCTGTGGTACCTGATATTAACTCCGTCCTGACAATGATTCCTCCAACGGCGAAATGTTTCTCAGTTATTGATTTAAAAAACGCTTTCTTTAGTATCCCTATACATCCGGACAGCCGCTATCTTTTCGGCTTCACATTGGGGGGCCGTAGCTTCAGATTCTGTCGCGCCCCTAGGGGTTTACAGAAAGCCCCAGTATCTATAGTCAGGCACTGAAAAGGATACTGGACACCTTGAGCTTGCCACCAGGTAATGTATTACTCCAGTATGTTGATGATCTCCTGGTGGCCTCGGATACTGAGGAAGGCTGCCGGATGGCAACAGTGGAGTTACTACAGCATTTGGCAAAACATGGTAATAAGGTATCGCTGTCAAAATTCCAATATTGTCGACCGGAGGTGACCTATCTCGGTCATCTCCTGTCGAAGGAGGGAAGGCGATTGACCCCGGAACGTATTGCATCCATTACTAACATGTCTGTTCCTCGCACGCAACGTGATGTCCGCGCTTTGCTTGGCATAACCTCTTACTGTCGCCAATGGATTCCTAACTACTCTCTCATCACTAAACCTTTCTTGTATTTGATCACCAAAGACGTGCATGAACCCCTACCTTGGACTGATGAGTGCCAAATAGCTTTCCTTTCTCTGAAAGCTGCTTTATGTTCTGCTCCTGTGCTTGGCACCCCAGACTACCGGAAGCCTTTTGTGCTCTATGTGCATGAGGTGGACGGCTGTTCGCTTTCAATGTTAACACAGGACTTTGGAGGTAAGCAAAGACCCTGTGCATATTTCTCAGCGGTTTTGGACAACGTCGCCAGAGCACTTCCCAGTTGCCTGAGAGCCACGGCCGCAGTAGCGATGGCGATCAGGCAATCGGAAGGGCTAGTCCTAAATACGGATCTCACAGTAATGGTACCACACGCTGTGGACGTGTTGTTAAACAGAACTCAGACGCAGCACTTAACCAGTGCGCGTCTTACGGGGTACGAATTGACCCTGTTTGCACCTCACATAACCATTAAAAGATGTATGACTCTGAATCCTGCCACGTTGCTACCCCTCCCCCTGGGAGAAAGTGGCCAGGATGTACATGATTGCATATTCCGGACTGAAGAAGAGACAAAGGGCCGGATAGATCTAACAGACACCCCATTATCGGAACCCCAAGGAGAATTGTATGTTGATGGCTCATGTTTTAAACTGCCCAACAGTAATACGGTTGCGGCCTATGCCATTACCACCTTGCGGACCGTGGTAGAGGCGGCCAAGGTACCATATCCTTCCGCCCAAGCGGCTGAATTAATCGCACTACTTAGAGCATGTGAGTTGGGAAAGGGACTGAGGTTGAACGTCTACACCGATAGCCAGTACGCTTTCGGTGTAGCCCACAGTTTTGGGAGGTTGTGGGCAGAACGAGGGTTTCTTACGTCCCATGGTGAAAAGATAAAGAACGGACAATTGGTCGAACGACTGCTGGCCGCATTACCTTTGCCAGAAGCCCTCGCCATTGTGAAATGTAGTGCCCATAAGGCTGTAACTAATGATGTTGGGAGGGGTAACGCTTTTGCAGATAAGATTGCTAAGGAAACTGCCCAGTCAGATACCCCCTCCATGTTTGTAGTTAGTCAATGCAGAAGGATGGTAGAAGCAGACATTTTTCGAAACACTGTAGATAGTGTGAGAGAGTTGCAAAAGGAAGCCACCCCAGAGGAGCTACAGTATTGGCAGGAGCAGGTGGGGCGGTTAGACGAGAATGGGTGTTGGACGGATTTATCAGTAAAATGAAGATGGCTGCTGCCGAATGCATTCGTGAATGCGGTAGTGGCCATGGCACATGGTCCCGCTCACGTCGGGGTCCGAGGCATGTGTGCAATGTTGGACCCTGTATGGCACAATGTTAATATCCAGAAAACGGCTAGAAATCTGGTCCAGCATTGTATGATTTGCCTCCAGCATAACCCGGGGGGTAGTACCCCTGTGTTGTCAGGGAGCTTTGCCCCACCTACCTTGCCTTTCGAGGTACTCCAAATGGACTATATACAACTGGAACGGGTTAACAACCTTAAATATGTTCTGGTGGTAATCTCTACCTTCAGTAAATGGGTGGAAGCATACCCCACTAGAGAAAACACAGCTTTAGCAACTGCTAGAGCCCTAATAAAGGAGTTCTTTCCCCGATACGGGTTCCCTCGAGTAATCTGGAGTGACAATGGGACACATTTTAATGCCAACTTAGTTCAGCATGTATGTAAAGGTTTGGCAATTCGACAGAAGTTCCACGCCGCAAGGCACCCACAATCAGCAGGCCTAGTTGAGAAATATAATGGGATCCTGAAGTTAAAATTAGCTAAACTACAGGACACGACTGGCCTGAAATGGCCCGATCTTCTGCCCTTGGCCCTATTGTCTGTAAGGACCACCCCTTATTCTCGGAGTGGGATTTCCCCTTACGAGGTGGTTTTTGGGAGACCAGCCAATGTATGGGGGGTGCCCCGGCCTAAGTTGTTTAGGGATATTGAGTATCCTATGCTGGCCGACTACCTTTATGCTTTAACTAAAGATCTCCGTTCTATCCACCAACAGATTTCAGCAGTACTGCAGCCTCTGCCGGAGGGCCCCGGACACAGCATCGAACCAGGTCAGTGGGTCCTAATTCGGAACTTCCAGCGAAAGTCGAGATTGGAACCCCGCTGGACCCAGCCACATCAAGTGCTTCTGGCCATGAGGACGGCGGTAAAGGTCGAAGGGAGGCAGCATTGGATTCATGTTTCCCATCTGAAGCGTGTCCCGCTTCCTTTGCCCGAGGATTGCCAGGACCAAGAGGAGAACGAACGGCACAGAGGTGAGCACGACGCCGAAGAGCCGCCCTCCCCCGAAGCCCACGGAGAAACAGAAGGGCAGGGGGAGAGGGCCACGAGTTCAGGGTCAGCTGTGTCAAATAAGGCCCTGCCTGGGGATCAAACGCGTGACCAGGAGGGCCACACATCTTGTTCCTTCTCTGATCCCACTGTGCCCGTTTTGTTCATAAATCCTGAAACCCCTGGTCACACTCGATACCACCTGCGGCCCCGCAAACGGATTGAGATTCCCCGGTCCGGCTTACCATAAAAGGTGAAGTCCGAGGTAAGGGACCTAGGGGATCACATGAACACTGGACTGAACTCGTGGAGGGTGTGGAACTATAAGTGATAGCCCTGTTCAGAAAGAAGATAGAGACATTGATAGCAAGAGGGGCCCAGGTAATCCTCCTCTTCGACCAGAGTTGCGTCAAGTGCAGCTCCCACGCGAGAAGTTTTTTGCACCCTTGATTTTTATTCTCTTTTCCTTTTTGATACTTCTACTGTTTTGGAATGCTAAGAGTCTGCCTGTGAGGCTCTAACTTGGACACAGGAAAGAAGCACCCTCCGGCAGAATGGACTGCGTATAGTTTTTTCTTCTTGTTTTCATTGTTTCCCGAGTTTAGAACTGGACTTTTAGTGAGAATGTATCCCTTTGCTCGCTTCCCCCTTGAAGAAGAACGTCCCATAATTCCCCACCCTAGATATGCACATTTACCGATGTTTTCCACATGGAGTTTGCGTGCTAAAATTGTGTTTATTTCTATAATAGCTGTGTCATTTCTATTATGTTTAGGGTTGTTCATTTATTTAGAATTTCGCCACCCAGTCCATACCTTGGTGTTAACTACCCCCACTCCTCAGGAACACCATTTTCAGACTTTGGCCCCCCACAAAGAAAGGCATCGCCAGACTTATGTACATAATGCCTTCATCGAAATGTTGCATCAGACTCACAGTTCCACGAATGTCACCGATTGCTGGGTATGTGGCCTCCTCCCTTCAGTAATGCATAAACAAGATTTGTTTATATCAATGCCGTTGTCACATCTAGGGAGCTGTGAGGCTTGGTTTAGATTGTTGTCTATGATATATGAGCATTATACCGTAGATGCGCATAGATTATCGGAGAAAGATTATGAATTAATCTTGGCCTACATAGAGAGGCATCAGGGATTCACTCCCAATGCAGAAGGCACTGATGGCACTTTAGATCCAACAGCCTGCATGAATGTGTACATGGATCATGAGAATGATACTTGGTTAAGGGATGAGGTATTGGATTTTGTATCTTTCAATTTCACTGAGTATTTTAGATATTTTCAGGAACGCAATGTCTCCGAAGACAAGATTATACCTGTCCCTGTGTTAAATACGTCATCCTCTTTCTGTGTCCAGGGTTCCGGCCACTTGTTCGTAGGATTTAGCAGATGTAATTACACTTATCGACTGCGAACTTTTAGTAGTCCTCCCATTCTAACTCCCCCGAACATATATTTTGTATGTGGGGAGAATGCTTACACCTGGCTTCCCAGGGGATGGTTGGGCAGGTGTTATCTGTCCTTCCTCTATCCTCCTGTTTATATTGCTCCCTCAGATTACCATAAATCTCATTCATTAAATAAAAGAAGTCTGCTATCCATATCCATGGACAATGATGTCACTGATCAAACAGATACCCCGGCCCAACATTTCGTAGACATTATGAAAGGGGTCCTACCTATATGGGGCCCTATCCTCACTAGTAAGGAAATCAGAAGGCTGTCCAGGGTGGTGGAGGGAGTAGTCAATACCACGGCCGGAATATTGACTAATATCACTGTTGAGCTTCAGGCGACCCGGCTTGTGACCCTCCAAAATCGCCTTGTTTTAGACGTCATACTGGCTGACCGCGGAGGAGCATGCCGGGTGATCGGGAGCTCTTGCTGTGTATATATACCTGACTCCGCCCCTTCGGTTCATTTAGCCATTCAGAAACTCCACCGACTGGCATCAGAAATCCATACCGAGACTGGTACCTGGTCCCTGTCAACTTGGTTCTGGGACCTTCTGACCACCTGGGGGTGGAAACTATTCATGGTTCTATTGGGTATTGTGGGTTTCCTCTTTACTTGCTGCATTTGTATCCAGTGCGGCCCTGCCTGTTGTTCCTATTGTGCCACCCAATTTCGCTCTGCACTACCTAAATCCCCACCTACCCAAGCTCATGCCCAAATGACCCAGAAAGAAATTCATGATCTAATGCAGATAGACAAGGGTATCTTTGAGGATTAGTCATACTTGTTGTTTATCTTATTTTAGCTACACTATGCTAAAAGGGCCGTTCTGTAGGATCCAAATTCCAGAATATGATTAGCACAGTGTAACTAAAACTAACTTGTTTGACTCGGCCCTGTAAGAAGGCCTTTTGTGCATCCATTTAGTTAGTACGGCGGAAAGGGCCGAAAACAGAACCGCGCCCATCTTGGCCCTCGGCTCTTTCGCGTCTAAAGGAGCTACAGTCACGTGATTCCCTGAACCCATATTTCCCTTGTTCAGCAGACACTAGTTTTAGAAGACTGGCTGAATTGTATTTACGACCGAGAAGCAAGGTCACATCTGCCAAAAGGGAGTACCAAGCAAATTCCTTCTGAACCTGGGACGAGAAGGGAGTCACCCGGTCGACCTTCTATTCTTAAAGATAGTAGCCTTTTTGTATCATTGAAACTAGATATAGGATGAGCTCATTAGGAGCGCCTAGACTGGCTGGTACTTTTCCACTTATAAGGCTTTGTATGTTGCACTGAAATGTATAAAAGTATGGTTTTGTCAAGGAGCCAGCAGTCTTCCTCGGCGCACCCCTTGGGTGAGGATCGACGAGGCTCCTCTATGTAGAGTTTCCTGTTTGGCCAATAAACGCTTGAACCTTCTACGTTGCCAACTGCTCGTTATTTGACTTACATTGCGGGCCAACGGTAAGTGTGGCCCTTGGGATGAAAACTTGGATACAACACCATGTTAGATGGAACCGCAGGCACATAAAAGCTGGTATAGCCATCTAAGGACAGAGTGTTATCAGTATCCCAGGTTTCTTGAAAACAAATCACTTCTCCAGAACATATAAGAACTCTCCAGGCTGGGTCGTCTATTTTATTTCTTAAGCCAGCTAAGTTCCAGGTAACCAGCTTGCTTGAGGGGCCCACGGGACCATGAACAGGGCCATTGGTTACCGGTATCACTACATCGGGAACCACATGCCAAAATTCAGGGACAGTAGTTGCTTCTTGTGGCCCTAGTCACTCATTTTCATCTAAGGTGGAGAGAGCAGAATATCTATTTAAGACAGGGACAGCATAGTCATGAGGAGCACAACTCTTTGGATAGTCATTGTACATCCTCCTAATAAAGTCTGGGGGATATAAAAAACCCAGAGGAAGGACATTAACATACTCATGATTAATTCTAACTGAACCAGCCTGCCTCAAGATGTCCTCAACCAACCTAGGGGATCTGAAACTTATGACAATGCAATCACCGTCAAGACACTTATTGGTCTTACCCACCCACGCTACTCTTCTTATCATCAGAAAATTACTATGTAAGTGTTGCCCCAAAACTGTTTTATTCGATAGATAGTAGAGGGCCTTGTTTTTTAGAGAGGTCCAATCCTCCCGGTTCCCATCCACTAGCTTGGGAACATTGGCTAAGATGATGGAGTAGGGGCAGGCCTCTGCAGGTAAATGTAATGACGGATCACTCCCGAGGGGCCGAGCTGGAGAAGAAGCCCTTCCCCTTGTGTCCTGTGTGCGTGTATCTTTACCCCGAGCTATTTCTGCAACATTTGGTGGTCTGGGTATAATATTAGAACCTACACCCGAAGTGGTACAGGGTAATACAGGTTGTTGATGTGTAGTAATCATAGAGTCCAGCAAATTATCAACTGTAGTTGTACATACATTTAGTGAGTCAACTACCGAGGTACTTGGCTCAACATTTAAGTCCTTCATGTTAAGATGTGACTCAATTTTGGTGATGCGATCCTCTATTCGCTTCAAGGTGGCCATTAGAGGTACGGTCAATAACTTAAGGCGGGCATCGAGAATTGTCGCTAGTTCTAGCCCCAGACTTTCAGTGACAATCTCAGGACCCCGGATCATACTGTCATTTGATCCCTCGCACGTTGTCTCTCGAACTATCTCAGGAACACTGGTTTTACCCTGGGTCAACCCAGAAGCAGAGTTACTAATTCTCGAAATTTTTGCCTGTTTCCGATTTCCCAGGGGGTTATTTTTAGCCTTTCTTTTACCTGAAATAGTTTTACCCCCATTTAATATTAGGTTCGAACTAGCTCTTGACTGTCTTGTTCTGATGGCCACAGGGGAAATAGCAGAACTCGTTTTGGGTGACATTGCGGGTATAACAATGGGGGTGCCCTTAATGCCTAACCCATTTTGAGATGTCCTAGGATGAACAGCGTCAGGGAGTACATCACTAACAACAATATTTGTTGGAGGGGTAAGAGACAAAGTTTGCCTAGTTGGTTCTAGAGACAATCTTCGTTCCACCGAGGCAATTTCTTTAACTATGGCAGATTCAGCGTGTTTCAGATAACTATCTAAAGTCCCCAGCCCCGCAGTTCTTTTACTTGGCTTAGTATTCATTTTTCAACAGAGGCGGTATAAGGTAAAAGAACCGTGGGACAACAACCAACCACTTAGTCTCACAATTCAGTAGTTAAACACTACAATACCAGGCCCAAGTAGTTCGCTTTGGAACCGCAGATAACGTCCTCAGGCTCAGAATAAAGGGGGTGGTCCCAGCCCAGCCTCAATCGGCCTCTGAGGGCCTAAGAGGGCCCGCCCTTTGCCCGGGCTTCGCCCGGGCGCTGCCCGCGCGCGTCCCGCGTTGCGGAGCACCAGGGGCGGCTTTATGCTCCCCCGGCACTGCCTGCTGACGTCAATGGCACGCGCCTGGGGTGAGCACTGGCCGCCGGGATGAGTAGTTCTG
Source organism: Triturus cristatus (assembly GCF_964204655.1). Lineage (NCBI taxonomy): Eukaryota > Metazoa > Chordata > Amphibia > Caudata > Salamandridae > Triturus > Triturus cristatus. The sequence goes on along the minus strand of NC_140584.1, from coordinate 129,494,512 downwards.
GCAAGCCGTTCCCCTCACGGCGGGATGGAAAGTGCAGAAAGGGCTGTGAATCGTTCCGTTAGCCGTTCCCCTCACGGCACTGGGCAAACAGGTGAGTAACTGACGAAAATCACAAGGCTGTTGGCGCGTCCCGCGCTGCGGAGCACCAGGCACGGCTTTATGCTCCCCCGGCGCTGCCTGCTGACGTCAATGGCACGCGCCTGGGGTGAGCACTGGCCGCCGGGATGAGTAGTTCTGGCAAGCCGTTCCCCTCACGGCGGGATGGAAAGTGCAGAAAGGGCTGTGAATCGTTCCGTTAGCCGTTCCCCTCACGGCACTGGGCAAACAGGTGAGTAACTGACGAAAATCACAAGGCTGTTGGCTGTTGGCGCGTCCCCAGTCACAGTCACAAACGTCCTCTTCTTCCTCTATCCAAAGAAAAAGGCAAGTATTCCACTTGTGCAGCTATGAAAATCCTCTGGTAGGGTTGTTGCTGTTAGCCCATGTTGGTGTTTGTTCGCTGATCACCCGATCCTCGCTCGACTGTCAAACTTGAGCAAGGCAACCTTTTCAAGAGCCAGGAGTGCGGTGCACGCGGAGATGTCAGTTTGCCACCCAGATCGCAGGCACACCCACCCAGGTGGCACTCAACGCCCACTGTTGCACAAATCCAGTGGAAACACAAGCTTAATCATTCCTGGAACCTGAGGACCTCCACAAAATCATTATTAAGGCTCCCAGTTTTCTTTTTTTAATGATTTTTATAGATAAATTCAGGCAGAAAACAACATGTTTTCTGTCTGTATTTATTCTCAAAAGTGGAAAAATAGAGAAAATTGTGCTTCTTGTCAGTGATTCTCTATCCTTAATGCATTCCAGGGCAACAGCTAAACAGATGGACAGCATGGGGAGTTAAAAACGGGATGAGATATCCTCAAATACAGGCATATGTTAACATGTATTTCTACATAATGCTAATAATTAAATGTTGGTGTCGTAGTTTGTTATATTTAACTGCTTAAGCTTAATTTGCTGAGACGTGAGAGGCATCATTGTATTAGGGCATGTTTATCAGTTAAATAAATGTGGAAGAATATCATTTTACGATTCCATTTTGTCTCAAAACGCAAAACAAATGTGGATAAATACCAGTAAGCTAGCCAAAAAATAAATATGGATAAATATAGACAGAGATGTTTAAAAGACCATTATCATAAAACCAGGAAATATACAGAAACAATCATTCCTCAAACAAATATACAAATGATGAAATATTTTATTTAATTCAGAAACAAATATAAATAAGTCTGTTTTTGAATGGGAATGTTGGAGCATTTCTAAATTCAACTGAGGCCACTCATCGTCCATACTGTATTCTGATGCACTATTTTGCTTCTTTATTTATAAACACTTCAGTCATCTGTTAATATTATTAATTTTCTAAGCAGACGTGGACCCCCTGAATAGGCTTAGCTGACCCCTAGGGGTCCCAAGACCACAGGTTAAGAAATACTGGTCTAGATTATAAATATTGCACAGTAAAGACATAACATGAAAGGGAAAAAAAGCAGGGAGAGTCATGGTGTACTTATATGATAAGTAGAGCCCAGGATTGAGCTAACAGCACTCAGAGTTCCTTCAGGGGAAATAAAACCATGACATAAATTATATTATCAAGGAGTACTACATGAAGTTGTGTAGACATCCCACACCTAAAATGTAGGGCAGGTAGCACCTTACCTAGATGGGTAGGCCCTGGCACTCTCCTACAGGAACAACAGGAGACACTTGAGTCAGAAATTGCCAGTCCACAAGAACAAAAAGCAAGTGGAGTAGATGGGAAGCAACAAACCATTGTGATCAGACATCCTGCTGCTAGAAATCTACGTGTCTGCCCCAAACTTCTTCAATTATGTGAGGCAGAACAAAGTATGGTGCTCTCCCAAAGACCACAAAGGAAATAGTATTAGTGGTTTTTTAGAAACCTGGGAAAGAAAGACTGGAGAGGGGGACCAACTGACGCTTAGTGTTATTAAACTTGCATTACAATATTCTTGCTAACAGATTGAAGAGGGTGCTAGGCTCATTGATAATCCCAGATCATAATGGTTTTGTGTTGGGCAATAGCACATCATCAAACATGTGAAGGCTCTTTCATTTGATGTACATGGCACCCGGAGAAGTGCTTTCCCCAGTGGTAGTCACAGTAGAAATGGAAAAGGCCTTTCACTCAGTTAGGTAGGCTTAGCTGGAGACAGTACTAGAGAAATTGGAATTAGAGCTGGGAATTGGACAATGGATTTCCCTACTGAATGCAGAACCAGTGGCAAGGGCCTGTAGGGCTACGTGTACTCCATACAGTGGTCGATCAAAACGGGGATCAGACAAGGTGCCTGCTCTCTCCTGTATTTCTTGCCATGGCAATGGAACACTGGCATTCAGGCTTTGTAAACACAAAGCAGCTTGTGGGATACAGCTCTTGGGGACTCAACATGTTTTCTTTCTTTTTTCTGATGACGTGCTGTAAGGGACCTGGGTCACACATTTGAAGGGTGATGGAAAGAGGAAACAACTTCAGTGGAATATCAGGACTGTAGGTTAACTAGGAAAAGTCAGGATTATTCCCTCAACAGAAATCTTTCAGGAAGAACTGGAGAACATCAACTCAACCCCTAAATACCTGGGTACAGAAATGTATCATTCAGACTCTTACTTTATAGCTGTTAATACACATAAAGTCGGTACAGCCATTAGAAAGTTGGTGTGGCTCTGGAAAAAACCTCCATGGTCAATAATGAGGAGGATACCACATTTGAAGATGGCCATCATCCCACAGCTATTGTAGCATTTTGTGAAACCCTCAGTAGTGTTCACACAAGCACTATTACTGGCTCAAGTGCTCAAGACAGGTGTAAAATTGGAGAAAATTTATGCATGCTCTCAACCTTTCAAGCTTTGCGTATGTCTTGCACTCTACAGCACACACATTAGTTAGACATGTTTTAAACTATGTCTAGTGTAGCCTTCAATTGCAAAGCCTATGCTAGATATCACACAGACAGCAATGATCACCAGTTGTGATGGAAAACATTTCTGTGACAGGGGCTGGAGAAATATGGGTTTGATCCATTTCATATTACACAGGCATCAAGTTAAGGACAATTTATTTATGTTATTTGCACAAGTGATGAGTGTTAGGGTATCAGAGTTTATCAATAGCACACTTAAACAATTGGAATTTGGATTTTACCACCACTTCTTTTGAAAACTTGTATACAACATTGAAGCAGCAGGGGGTGGGGGCATGCCCTAAGCCATCTTCACATATGCTGAATCTTGTCAAATGAAGATAGGTTCCTGTCTTGGTGAACCATCTCAAAGTCCATGCCCAATGTCCCAGCTGATTTGCCACCTTACAAATGGAGGTGGGTTAGGGACTGTTGCAGGACTCCTGCAGTGGGAAGAGAGCTGAATCGGACTGACTGAGTTCATCAACACGATGCACACCTTTCTTTTCTGGCTACCTGCCAAATCTAGCATCTATGCACTCAAAGAAACCATGAAAGTTATTTTAGGAAGATAATGTCACAGAACTGACAATAACCACCTTACACTTTCTCTTTGAGCTGCCAGTTTCAAAGCCAAAACAATAAAGTGATAGACGGGATACTTATATGAACCTGGACCATTAATAGTAGCTCTGTATACATTCCATTTGATCATTTGAATTAATTTGTGTCACTAAAGAAAGTGAGGATCCATATGCGATTCAGTCTACCCTTATACTCAAAAGGGGCAGGCCCACCTGAGCTACTGGACTTTGTTCGCTCTGAAGAAGTGTCTCCTCTGACAAAAAGTGAGATCGAGAAGAGAGAGGCATGTCTTGTGTATCTGAGGGTAATAAAATTGTAATTGCACTCACTATGCGTTGGGAACTCCTTTGAGGATACCTTTGAAGTGCGGTGCTAGTCATGGAACAGCATGTTTTCGATTTTACTTCTGTTAGTGTATTTTGATTTCTGACCTTACTGGTTTGACACCACAATAGAGGCTAATTTGTGGTACTGCAATCAAGTGTTAGCAAGTTATGTTTAGCATGAAGGCTGTGGTCCCTCAAAACCTTCTCCAGCTGTCTTACACATCCAACTTTTAGTTCAAGAACCCTATATGAGGCGCCCATCATCAACACTAAATTAATCTCCCTCAGAAATCTCCTGCACAATACAACAGTAATCCCCTATGACTTTTACCTAACAACAAATTTACTCCTACATGCCTCTCCCAGTACTGAGATTTCCTATGTACACAAACACAAAATTTGCATCTTACATACGCATTCCGATGTGTTGTCCTTCAAAATCTGCTTAAGTAGCTCACTGGATTCTGCAGCATATAGCTACCTCTGTCATGATATGTCTCTTCAACCCATGAGTTCTAGAGCTTCTCAGAACATTAAGTACAAGTGTGTTAGCTCAGTGCAACTCAAATACAGATTTAACTCTTGGATACTGTAATTTGGATACAAATCAGTCAGATTACTTGTAAAGTCTGAAATGCAATCTTAATTGCTTCAAGAGGCAAGGGATGGAAGAGGAGCCTGTACTTAGGTGAAGAAGGGTAGCCGAGTATGTTTACGAAAGTAACCAATCAATCAACCAATCAGGGTTTGTGAAGCTCTGCTATTCACCCGTGGTGCTGGGAGGGAGAAGAGGCTTCTGATCTGTCTGAGCACTGGGGTTCAATCGAAGAGCCAGGTCTTGAGATCCTTCATGAATTGGGTCAGTGATGTGGACTGTCTGGGATGGATAGGCAGGGTGATCCAGGTCTTGGTGGCGAGGTAGGAGAAGATTCTACCTCCAATTCTAGTCTTGTGGATCCGAGGGACAGTGGCCAGGACCAGCTTGGTGGAGCATAGGTCTGTGGTGGGTATGTGGAATGAGAGGCTGTGGTTCAGGTATGCTGGTCCTGTGTTGTGGAGGGCTTTGTACGTGAGCATGAGTAGCTTGAAAGTGATTCTTTTGTTGACTGGGAGTCAGTGGAGTTTTCAGAGGTGTTCTGTGATACGGCTGCGGTGAGGGATGTTGAATGTTCAGTAGTTTCCTGGGAAGTTTCTATGTGATGCCTGCATATAGTGCATGTGGTCGAGTCTACTGCTGATGAGTGCGTGGGTGACCATTTTTCTATATTTGGTGGGGATCCCTCCTGGAGCCAAAGATGGCCCTGGGGACTGCCAGCCTGGCTCCTGCTATGTCCCAGAATGCCCACCCCCAGGACATAGCTGCTTGCTATGGCTTGGCGGGACCTTCACTGCTCCTGCCAAGCACCCGTGGTCCCAGTGGTATGAATGGCCAGGCCCCAGGGATGGGCCACGCATCCCCCCTCTCCTATCTGTAAATGGTTGGGACCCGCGTGATGGGGTTCCCCGGGCTGAAATCAGACTGGAGAGAGGACTGCACGGACCCCTCCCCTGATTTAAAAATAAGAAAAATAAAGAAGTGGCAAGGCCCTGGGGGAAGGGGTCTCCCTGTGCCGGAATTGGCCTAGGGAAGGAGGGCCATGCAACCCCCCCTACTATAAAGAAAAAAATAATAATTGGACCAGCAAGTCACCAGAGGGCCCGCCGCCTTTCTGCACCACTCTGCAAATGTACCTCCTGCTGCAAACTGGTTGGAGGATAAAGTCCCTATGGCTTCAGAGGGTCTGTCGGAGCCAAGCACCCCTCCTGTTACCTCCAGTAATCCCCACACAGTGGGAGTGCTGAGAGGTCATCACCAGCGATGCCCCCTTTCTCCACCACTCTGAAAATGCACCTCCTGGTGCACTGCTGGTTAAAGAATTAGGTCCCTTTGACTCCAGAGGGTGTGTGGAGGCCAACAAGCCCTCTTATCATCTCCAGTAAGTCCCACACAGTGTGCTTGCTGAGAGGTCTTCGGAGATCACGCCCCTTTCTCCACCACTCTGCACACATGCCTCCTGGTGCACTGCTGGTAGAGGGATGAAGTTACCTTGGCTTCAAAGGGTTCTTGGGGACCAACTAGCCCATCTGTTACCTGCAGTAAGTCCCACAGAGTGCGATTGCTGAGAGGACTTCGGAGGCCACACCCTCTTTCTCCACCACTCTGCAAACTCGCCTCCTATCACACTACTGGTTGGGGGGTGAAGTCCCCTTGGCTCTAGAGTGTCCTTGGGGGCCAACACGCCCTCCTGTTACCTGCAGTAAGTCCCACACAGAGGAATTGCTGTGAGGTGTTTTAAGGCCAGGCCCCCCTTCTCCACCACTTAGTGGACGCACCTCCTGGCACATTGCTGGTTGTGTGATGTAGTCCTCTGGAATGCTGAGGGTTCTCGGGGCCCATAAGCCCTCCTGTTACCTCCAGTATGCCAGACATGGCAGGAAAAATTCATAGAAATTCACTTAAAAAGCCAAAGCTTACAGGGACATTATAGTTAGGAAATTGAATTTGAAAAATTTAAGAAATTCACTGAAAACACCAAAGTTCACAGGGTCATTATAGTTAGGAGATGGAACTTTAAAAAAGTTCACTTTGCATACAGCCACTCATACACCCACTCACTCACTCACTAATACTGTCACTGACATATTCAATCATACAGCCATACAGCCACTCAGACACCTAGTCACTCACCCATACAGTCAATCACACAGCCACTTACCTATACAGAAACACACACACACACACCTACTCACTTACTCATAGAGACACTAACACATACTCACTTACCTATACAGTTACTGACACAAACACAAACTAACCCATACAGCCACTCTCACAGTCACTCACTCATTCACCCATACGGTCACTCATTAACCTAATTTCTCACCTATAATACCTTTCTCATACACAGTTACTCACCCATATACCACTGACACATCCACTCACTCAACCACACAGTAATACACATATTCACTCACCCAAAAAGACTCCACACATGTGTTTACTAACCCACACAACTACTAACTCACACTCTCACTCATCCATACAGGCAGTCACACCCCCCTCACCCACCCACACAGACGCTCAGGCAATCATACAGGTACTCATACAAGCAATCACTCATCCAAACAGCCAGTCACATACCCACTGACACACCCATACAGCCACTTAGACACCAAGTGAAAGACTGATATAGACATTCACACAGCGAGTCAATCACCCATACATTCACTGAGACATCTATTTACACAGTCAGTCTTGCACCCACTGATTCACCAATAAACCTCTGTATATATATTTTACACTCATAAACTTTTTCAAAACACTCATAGTTACTGGATGATGTCATCAGTGATGTCATTTGAGATGTCATCAGTGATGTCACTGTCCATGTCATAAGTGATCTAATATTTGAGTTTATAATCCGTGCATTGCGCGAGTGCAAGCTATAGTTAGCTCAGATGACTATAACTGCTGAATTTCACTGGTTTTGTGTGAGGGAAACCTGAGCCTAATTATAACACCCATGTAGCCTTTGTTTTTTTCAGTGAATTTCTAAGGTTTCTTTAATTCAATTTCCTAACTATAGCGGTCCTGTCACCTCTGTTTTTTTCAGTGAATATATATATACACATATATATATGTATTCACTGAAAAAAAACACAGGTTTCAGGAACGTTATAGTGAGTTGAACATTTCACTCATACAAAACCAGAGAAATTTGTCCGTTATAGTTAGTTGAGCTAACTATAACTCGCTCCCCCGCAATGTATTGCTGATGATATCACATATTACATCACTCATGACATGGTCATTGACATCACTGATGACATCATCCAGTGACTGTTTCTAAAAAGTTTAAATATTTTGTATATATACGCCAAGGTGGATTGAAGAAATTGAGTATAAGAACCATTGCTGGAGTAAGATTGGGTACTAGACCAATATGAGGAAGGGTACCTCACCCGTGAGTAGTCATCTTTCCAGGGATGTATTCCATACAAAATATATTTGCCATATGTGTGTTGCACTAATTTAATTTAAACACAACCATGTGAAAATTTTTAATTTTTTCACATGGTTGTGGTGGGTGGCTATAAATGGGTACAATACCCTAAATGTTAGGCTAGTGCATTTGCGCAATACCAAATGATCATAATGCATGCTACCAGCAACATTGTCATCTTGATGTTAAACATTCTTATGGTTTTCCATGCCTATGCTAAATGTACCTTTACCTTTTACTTGCACTATACGCACTTACAAACGCCAATAAGCTCCATCAACTCTGTTTATGTTTTTCTGTCTGTTACCATATCGTGAACAATGAGAACTGATAAAGTTTAAATAATTTGAATGAAAACTGTATGCGGATCGTACACACAAAATGACATGGTATTATTTGGATCATAAGTGATGTAAAAGTAATAAGGAATCAGATAGTCATATTAATGAGCATTTGATTTACAATGTAACGTATTATGGATTGTCCTCGGGACAGTGGCGGCTCGTTAATTATGGGCAAAAGGGCTGTGCCCCCCTCCCTTAATCAAAAGAATAGAAGAGATCAAACCAAAAAAGCATCAAGCTGCTACTTAAGGAAAAAGCCTAGCGGTACTCCATTTTCTTAACTATGTTACGCTGTTTGCTTAAGTTGCTTTAACCAAAGTTTATGTCTGCGCATGTCTACCCGCTGACTTCAACATTCCTAAATCACCCATGGAGACGTGTTCAACTCCACGGAAATTTAGGAAAGGGAAGCAGCCCAGAAAAACAGAAGCTCCCTGGGCACCTAGTCTTTCAGCTCAGCGCCATACGGATGACGTGAGACACTTCCCCACTCATCAGATTAAAAAAATACACACCTCGTAACTCCTCTTCCTGATGCCGTTATGAAAACTGATCACAGTGAAGATTGGTATTTGCTGATTGTTGTAGTCCTTCTTTTGTTATTGTTAGTTTATGCCAAGTTTGGTTGCACAACGCAAGCAACCTAGCTTTTGCCTGAGACGTGGCAATAGAATCCCCATATGGTATTTAACTGACGTCATGAAATGCCTCGCATTCCTTCGCCAGCTGTCCGTGCATCTGCACACGCCTTCCTACTGCCGCTGTGGGCTTTGTTATTGGTAAATTAATTAAATACAATTTATTTACTAATCCGTTGTTGCAAGTTATATATACGTAATCTACTACAATTTGGCGACGAGCGTTTTTCGGAAAAAGGAATTCGGGCCCACATCGGACTTCAAAGAATTCTACATGCGGTGAATTTCAACGAGGAATACTTTATTCTACAAGGCAAGTTGCTACATTCATGTTAATATTTCTCACTTGCCAGTTTTCTAACCTAAGAATGCATTTTGCATTCAATGTTCTTTATCGTAGTGTTCGTGAGAAGCTTGAGACGGTTGAAGTTTGACAGTTGAAGTCTGACGACGTAACGGATTTCTCAGCTGTAACTGTCAACGGCTGATTGTAGTGTTTGACAACGGTATTTCGTGACGCGCATCACGTGATTTGACGCAACGTGCGTGACTCCATTTTAGATGTGGCAAAATGCATGTAAGTTAACTGTATTTCGGTTATTACGACCAGCAGATTACACGCGAATGGATTTTCATACATATTCAAGGTATTTAAAATATTTTACTTGTAAAAAACAGTTTGTGCTTTTATTAATACATTCGTTTTTGGAATTCTGAAGAAATTAATTAAAACTTATTCAAAAGTAAGCAACTATATTTTGAAATACAGTTCATCTTTGACGAATACTAATCTATTTTAAGCAGCAAATTATTTATATTTCATCAGCCAACTTCAAGAATTGCGTTAAAAATAAAAATTGAGGAAGACTTGTGTGAAAGTGACAGCATGTCTCAAAATTCTAACATAAATGCACCTGTTGCATTTTTGGCTGAACCAGGCAAACCATCTATGAAGTGGAAGAACTGGCTACGTGCATTTAGTTAGTTGCAATAGATGGGAAAAAAATACTAGCCTGAAAGAAAAAAAGCTATTATGTTTGGGTTACTTGGTACCGCTGGTCAAGAAATATTTGATAGCTTGCCTGAATACGAAGTACAACCTGGACAATTCATACCTTTAGATGAATTTCAGGAAGCAGTAAAGAGGTTAGAAAAGCAATTTGGTGAGGAACCAAATATTATGGTAGGCAGGCACCGTTTTGCGATGCGCAAGCAACAAGAAACTGAGACTGTGGAGGAATACATTGCCAGTCTGAGAGTGTTAGCCACCAAATGTGAATATACTGAAATGGTAGATGTATATATTCGTGATCAGTTTGTTTTCCATTGTTTTGAGAAAAAGATTCAAGAACGACTTTTAGCGTGTAGAAATCCTTCTCTACAGGAAGTAATAGATATTGCTAAAGGTATAGAACGTTCTTTAGAAAGTACAAAGGAACTGTCAGCAGATAAGAATCCCAATGCAAATGTTTTTTCGATTCAGGATAAAAAGAAAAATTTTGTGAAAAATATACAGAAAAGCAAACAAAGTAATGTTGTAGATACTAAAACATTTGTTTGTTTCAGATGCAGTTCTAAAAACCATATTGCAGATTTTCCAGGATGCCCTGCGCTGGGTAAGAAATGTACAAATTGTGGTAAAATTGGGCATTTTGCAGGAGTCTGCAGAAATTTTAGATCTAATTCAACGCAAAATGTAAGAGTAAGTTATGTTGATGAGTTTAATGAAGAAATGTGTGCTAACATTGTTTTAACCATTGAAGCAAATGATGGCACAATAAAAGGGCCATTAGGTGTTGCGCATATTGGCGAAGTCGAGATAAACATAATGGCAGACTCAGGTTCTCCTATCACCATTATTTCAGATACTAAATATGAAAACAACTGGTCACATGTAGGATTATTAGTTTCGGATGTAAACCCAAAAGCTTACGGTGATTATGACATTAACATGTTAGGTTATTTTCAAGATAATTTAAATGTTAAAGGAAGGTCAATTTTGACAAAAATTTATGTTGCAGAACGTGGCAAAAATATTGTTGGGTGGAAAGACCTAGCAAGGTTAGGTATTATGTTGAAACCTGGTGCAGATGATCCAATTGTTCTTAGTGATGTTTTGGTTGCTTCTGTCCAGTATTCTTGTGTCCCTTCTTCATCTCACAACAGTTTAGATGCTGTTCTGTGCAAATATAAATCGGTGTTTGAAGACCGCATCGGATGTGTTAAAGGTTACGAGCATTCTATCAAGTTAAAGAAGAATGCGATACCTATCAAACACAAGGTAAGAGCTGTTCCCTTGTCCATTAGAAAGGATTTACAAAACTTACTTGATAGGTTAGTCAAAGAGGAAGTGATAGAACCAACGGATTCCTCTGAGTGGATTTCCGCTGTTGTTATTATTAAGAAAAAGAATGGCGATTTACGCTTATGTGCCGACTTGAGGTCACTTAACAAAAATATTTTGGTAGATTGCCATCCATTACCGAAAATTCAGGAAATATTGGCATCCACATCTGGATCCACATATTTTTCATTAATTGATCTCAAATCGGCCTATCATCAGGTGAAGCTTGCTGATGACTCTAAAGATTACACTACATTTGTTACCCCTTTGGGAGCATTCAGATTTATTAGACTTCCTTTTGGTTTAGCGTCATCTGCAAGTGTTTTCCAGAAACTTATGGAAAGTATTCTCAAAGATGTTAAGGGAGTTGAAAAGTTTCAAGATGATGTTTTGATTCATGCCGCTACTGCGGAAGAGCATAACAGCATTCTCGACACAGTTCTGCACAAGTTTGAAGAGAGAGGTATGACTGTCTCTAAAGAAAAGTGTAAATTTTTTCAAAAAGAAATTGAATATTTAGGCTATTTTATCAGTGGTAAGGGTATTAGACCAAAATTGGATCTTGTGAAAGCCATTTCTGAGGCACCTAGACCGGAAGATAAAGATGCTCTACGGTCCTTCTTGGGCCTCAGTGAATATTATTCACGGTTCATAGAAAGCTATGCGGAGAAAGTAGAACCTTTACGTAGCCTTCTTCGTAAAGGAGAAAAATTTGTTTGGTCAAGCAACCAAGATTCAGCGTTTTCAGCAATCAAACATGCTATTGTTAATGCACCAACTCTACATCCTTATGATTCGGAAGGTAAAAATATAATAACCGTTGATGCTAGCTCAGTAGGCATTGGTGCAATTTTTACTCAAAGAATTAGGAATGCTGTTCACACTGTAGCTTTCATTTCTAGGCGATTGCTTGATTCCGAGCTTCATTACAGCACTATTGAAAGAGAAACTCTAGCCTGTGTTTGGGCAGTAGAAAAACTGAAAATGTATCTTTGGGGCAAAGAGTTTGAATTGGTCACCAACCACAAACCTTTAACTTAATATGTTTGATGGTTATGGCAGGGGTAATGGTAAGGCCTCTGCCAGACTGGTTAGATTTATTGCAAGATTACAAGAGTACAACTTTACCATTAAACACATTCCAGGCAAGGAAAATATCCGTGCAGATTTTTTATCCAGGTTACCTTTAGAATCTTCAGAACCACAAATAGAAGAACACACTGAATGTGTAGTGGCTTCGGTAGATATTCTTTTGAACTCTGAACAGTCTTGCACTGAGACGGAATGGTTAGAGCTCAGCAGCAGAGATTATATTTTGAACAAAGTAATGGAATTTGTTAAAGGCAACTGGCCACCTATGAGAAATTTAACTTCAGAGTTTAAAACTTATTGTCAAGTGGAAAATGAACTAAGTATTGTAAATAATTTACTTTTTCGTGGAGATCTGTTGATTCCTCCTACAAAATTGAGGAAAAGGTTAATTGATATAGCACATAGGAGCCATCCTGGCTCAACACTAACTAAGAAAATGTTGAAAATGCATTATTGGTGGCCAGGAATGGATGCAGATGTGGATTTATTGATTGATACTTGTGTAGTTTGCTTGAAATCTGATAAGCACTGGAAGACAAGAGTAAATGAAATGCAATTGGTGTCCATTCCCAACACATCTTGGAGCAAAATAGCAATTGATTTTGCAGGTCCTTTTAATCTTTTAGAACCTGACTGCAGATTCATGATAGTGGTTATTGACTACTACAGCAAGTGGATTTATGTTGAATTTGTTACAGTGATAGACACTAATGCGGTAATCGCATTTCTTGAAAAATGTTTTGCTGTTGAAGGACTACCTGGTATTTTGGTGTCTGACAATGGCAAGCAATTTATCTCAGAAAAGATGTTGTTATTTTTGCAGCACTATAGTATTGAACAGGAAAAGACTCCTTTTTATTCACCAAAATCCAATGGACAAGTAGAAAGAGTCAATAGATTCTTGAAAGAAGGCATTCAACTTGCCATTGCATCCAAATTTCCAGTGAAAGAATTCATTCAAGAGAAGGTGAATGCGTACAACAACACAACTAATTCGGTTACTGGTTATTCCCCGTTTTTCCTTATGAGAGGCAGAAAAGGTAAAACATTGCTGACACCTATGTTTATTGAACTTAGGAAAAATTCTACAAGCTTTAAAGAAGTCAATGATGGACTTATAAAAGTCAAAGAAAGAATCCAAGAGCATCAAATTAAATCTAAAGCTTACCATGATAAAATATATAGAGCTATCAACAAAAGCTTTGCAAAAGGAGATTGGGTTATTCTTCAAAAACCATCCAAGGTACAAAAAGGAGAATCCAAGTTAACAGCTCCATCTGAAGTTGTTGAAGTTACTCATAGTTCTGTTCTATTGGACAAATTTGGATGGAGAAGCAAAAGTGATGTGGTTAAACTCAAACCTGGTCAAAGAGAACTCATTGAAGAGTCTATCAAAAATAACGTAGAATCAGAGAATGATTATCTATGGTTACCTTCTGAGTCATGTATTGATAATCGTAATGTGAAGACAAATGCAACATGTGTTAATAATTCATCTGATGCAAATGAGTTTGATAGCAGTGGTCCTTCCTTACCTGTTCACCATTCAGCTGAAAAACATCTGAAATCTGAGTGTGGAATAGGTAGGCAAAGTCCACAGATTACAGATGAAGTTACTGCAGAAGCTAATGTGCCATCAGATGTTGCAAGTTATAGTCAAAATGTATTTGAAGGTACATGTACCACCTCTGGTAGAATGTCATGCATTCCCAACAAGTATAAGGACTATGTTTTATATTAACTTATTCATTTATCTCTTTTATTGGCAAAGGGAGATGTTGTAGTCCTTCTTTTGTTATTGTTAGTTTATGCCAAGTTTGGTTGCACAACGCAAGCAACCTAGCTTTTGCCTGTGACGTGGCAATAGAATCCCCATATGGTATTTAACTGACGTCATGAAATGCCTCGCATTCCTTCGCCAGCTGTCCGTGCATCTGCACACGCCTTCCTACTGCCGCTGTGGGCTTTGTTATTGGTAAATTAATTAAATACAATTTATTTACTAATCCGTTGTTGCAAGTTATATATACGTAATCTACTACACTGATGCCGTGCGTTTCAAGGCTGCTGCATGAAAATGGTACCAGAGCGCATCAGTGATAAAATAATTTTATACACAAGTTTAAATTACCTCAACCTGCGGTGAAACTTCCATTCTAGAAGTTATCTAAGCGTAGCTGCTGTGTAACTGTGAGGGATAAAGCAAATTGAATTCCTTTAGAAAGAACAGTGTGTGGCTTCTGCTTCCCACCTATGCTCTTACTTTATGTCCCGAAATTTAAAATAGAGCATTAACCTTTAATGTAGTAAGGCATTACGTAGTGGTTACGTTGATGCATGTATCTTTAAAAAGTGTGTGACTCAGGAAGAGGTCATGTGAACAAGACCACGGCTGTGGTCGAAATGCGTCGGTTTTTTGCCATAAATATATACCCTGGTTGGATCAGTGGGCTTGTGGATATTCTTCTCGTGGATACTCCCTGATTCTGGCATAAATATATAATTATCTAAATATATATAGATATAGATATAGATATACCTACTTGCGGTCACTAATTAGGACCTAGTTTGCATAGGAAAAGCATTTTTTTGACTTGGATATAACTTTGGCATCGCCGTTTGACCAATCTTCATGACATTTTCCGAACAAAATGTCAAGGTAGGTTCTGGTTGTCATGGAAGGTTTGGGGGTGATCCGTGCAATAGGGAGCGAGAATTTGGTAGCGCAAAGTTAGGGTGCATTTCTAATGTTAATTCCCATAGGAACCTTCAGCCACACCCACAGCCCAAACTTCTGAATGGACTTACACCAAATTTGGCAGGGAGGTGCATGTTAGTTAAAGGAAGTGCATTTTGCCTATTTGGTGTAAATCTGTTCAGTAGTTTTTGAGAGATTTAAGCCAATACTTATAATGATATCTCTGGCTGCGAAGCCTTCACGAACAAAGACGAGCTCATGCAGGGTAATGTACTGCACTGATTGGCTGCCAACACTTCAACCAGGAAGTGTTGGCTTCCATCTTGGGACTCGGCATCACGAGTGCCCAATTAATAAGTGAAAATAAAGAAAAGGGGGCAGGGTAGGAATGTCCATTCCTAAGCCATGGTTTTGGGGTCCTTCTGGGACCCCATCACAGCATAAAAGCATTCTTTTAAAAGAAAATTGCTGCAAAATCATGATATTCGCGAACTCGGTGCAAAAAATATGAAAAAAGCAAGTTTGGGCTCCCGTGCTTGCCTTTAAATAACCCCTTGGTGTGCCAGGTCCCAAGTAATAAATATAGGAGCCCACAGGGCCCCCCTCCTAAAGCTTCTCAAATCCCCAGCGACGACCACCTCCCTGGGGCCCTTTTCATTATTTAATGAGGGCGGGTCCACAAAACCCACCCGCAGCCCTGAGGACTACCACCCTTGGGGATATTTCTTCCTATGTAGGTGGGGCGGGCCTCACGGACCCCTCTTCCCCGGGACTGCCACCTCTCCAGGGCACTGCTGGGACCATCATCTCTCGGGGCACAAATGCACAAATAAAGAGAGTCCGTTGCAGCCCCCCGGTACCACCACCTCCCTGGGGCAAATTTTAATATGGAAGCCCTGGATGGCCCTGGGGACCGCCAAACCCCAGGGCCATCTCCAGCATTGTCCTGGGTGCCCACCCCAGGACATTGCAGTTTGCTACGGTAAGGAGGGTGCACTGCTACCGCCATGCCATAGCAAACACTGTTCTCCACTTTGAGCATATTGCTCTTGTTTGCAGGCCCACCTCCTCGTAAAAAAAAATATTAAGGCTTGGCCACGGGGATCGGGTCCCCGGAACAAAATCAGCCCCGGGGGATGGGGTCCATGGGGCCAAGATTATCCAGGGAAGAGGGGCCACCAAGCCCCCTTTCCTAAAAAAGAAAAATATCAACAAAAAAAACCAGCAACTCACCAATGGCCCGCCCCCTTTCTCCACTACTCTGCAAACTCACCTCCTGGCACGCTCCTGGTTGGGGATGAAGTTCCCTTGGCTGCTGAAAATCCTTAGGGGCCAAAAAGACGTCCTGTTATCTCTAGTAAGCTTTAAACAGTGGGATTGTTGAGAGGTGGTCGGAGGCAAAGCCCCTTTTCTCCACCACCCTGCAAACACACCCCTCGGCACACTGCTTTCAGGGGGATGAGGTCCCTTTGCCTCCTGAGGGCCTCAGAACTAAAGTGGACTTCATCTCTGAAGCAGTAGTGCTGTGTGGTACTTACTGGAGGTGACAAGTGGGTTATTTGGCCTCCATCCTTGGAGGCAACTACCCCTCCTGTTACCTCTAGTATGTCCCATACAGCGTGATTGCTAAGAGTTCTTCGGAGGCCACACCCTTTTCTCCACCACTCTGCAAACGCGGCTCCTAGTGCACTACTGGTTTGGGGATGAAGTCCACTTTACTCCTGAGGAAGATTGGGGGCCAAGAAGCCCTCCTGATACATCCTGTAAGTCCTACGCAGTGGACTTCCTGAAAGCTGGTTGGAGGCCCCATCCCCTTTCTCCACCAATCTGCAAACGTGACTACTACTTTAAAAACCATAGAAATTCACTGAAAAAAACAAAGGTTACAGGGACGTTATAGTAAGGAATTAGCATTTAGCATTTGGCCCAGAGTTTAAGGCGAACAAAAAGATCACCCCTTTTGTTGCGAAGGTGTTTACGAGGAAGCTGGCCCTGCATGCAGATGACTTGATTTTGTTGTCATCCAATGTTATTACGACTTTATCTGAATTGCTTACGGAGGTTCAGGCTTTCGGTAAGCTGTCGGGCTATGAAGTTAACAACGACAAGACAGAAATTATGGTCTGGAACATTGTAGCTCAGGGGGTGAGGCTTTCCAAGGAGTTGAGATATCTTGGAGTCACAATAACTCAGGATCTTAGGGACATCCCCAAAATAAATTTAGGGTGGAGGTAGACCTACTATTGAAAAGATGGCAGAATATACCGTTATCTCTTTTCAGACCGGTCAACCTGATCAAAATGTGTGTTTTACCTAAGTTTGCCTACCTCTTTAATAACATCCCTTTGGAGTTTGACAAGGGAGGGTTACTTAAAATTCAGGGTAGGATTTCCTCTTTTGTATGGGCAGGCAAAGGGATTAGGTTATCCTGGAAGAAGCTAAGGCAAAAACTTCCACATGGGGGTTTGAGTTTACCAGATCTTCAGTTGTACTGTTGGGCGTATCAATTAAAGAATTGCAGGATGCTACTTCTTAGGCCAGACAGTTCACTTTTTCGTGGCATGTTTAAAGCTATGTTGCCAGACTTGGCTGAGGAAGGCTTTATGTATAAGTTTGTTGCCACCAAATTCTTTAAAAAGGTTTGACTCAAGGTTCTTTATGCGGTGACTAAGTTGTGGTCGAACTTCCGATCCTGTTTGGGGTTGTCCTATTAGAGTAAATGGGCACCAGTGTGGGACTCTCCAGGAACACCAGAGTGCCTTTTAGATGTTCTTGTTCAGCCATTGAAAGACGCCGGAGTTGTACACTGGAAGGATATTGTGGAGGGTAACAAATGTTTCCCCTGGGATTTTTGGATGAATTTTGCCAGTGGTACACTCTCTAGGTTTAAGTATTATCAAATCTCGTCATGGTGCAAGAGTCAACACTGGTCTGTTCAAGAGGACAATCCCATGGAAGACGAATTACAAGTTTTGAACTCGAAAAAGAGGGAAGTAGCCCAGTGGTATAATCATCTCCTTGCAGCAACCAACAGGAAACTGGAACATCCATACCAGGTCTGGGAGAAGTGCTTGCCGAGTGAGGAGCTGAAAAATCTATGGCAAGTATCTATAGGCACACTTTACCTGATGGTTAAATCTGCTGCACTTAAGAGAAACCAATTGTTTACGCTCCATAGGTTTTATTGGTCCTCACTCAAACTCTCTAAGATGAAGGGTAATGGAGAAGCAAAATGTACAAGATGTGGTGCCCAGAAAGCGGATAATATCCATGTGTTTACTTCCTGCCCATCGATTCAAGAATACTGGGGCAATGTGGGTAAGACTTTTTAGGATGTCCTCGGTGCAGAGGTGGAGGTAAGCCTTTCTCTTATTATGGATTGGCTCCATACCAACACTCGATGGGGTACCCGGCATTTCAGGGATACAGAAAAACTGGTGTTTTATTTGATCCTTTTAGCCAGGAGGGAGATCTGCAAGTTATGGTGCCAGACAACTCCCCCCACCTGGAGAGCCTGGTGGAACTTTGTGAGATACTTTAGAGACTTAGACTAGAAGGTTAATGTTTATAAGGAAAGATCTCATGTGGGGTCATTCTGGAACCTGCTACACTTGTTAGATTTGGATTAGTCTGTTATACAGTGTCCAATGATTACACCTCCAGTTCAGCTCATGGAGTATTTTGTGGGTAGCCCTCGTGAGAGCATCTGTTGAGACTGAACCCCTATGCAAAGAGCAGCAGGGGTGGATCAGATCGAGAGGTTGCTCTAGCTTCGGAGGTTATATGAGGCCAAAAAAAAAGAATTAGCATTTAAAAAACCTTAGAACGTTACTGAAAAAACTAAAGGTTAAAGGGACGTTATAGTTGGGAAATATAATTTGAAAAAACTTAGAAATTCACTGAAAAAAACAAAGGTTACAGGGATGGTATGGTTAGGCTGACATTTCACTTGTACAAAACCAGAGACATTCAGCAGTTATAGTTAGTTATAGTTAGCTGAGCTAACTATAACTCGCGCCCCAGCAATGCACTGCTTAAGACCTCAAATATTACATCACTCATGAGATGATCAGTGGCATCACTGATGACATCTGAAATGACATCACTGATGACATCATCCACACAATCTCTGATGCACCCACTCACACCCCAATATAAGCTTTTGTACACCCACTCCAAATTCCACACTAGCGTTCTCAAAACCTTTGACACACACATACCCCTACTTACACTTTTCCGCCCCCATTTGTTAATAAACATTCAGAAAGAGTGATAGGGCCTGATTTATTTTATGGTAGTCTACACATCCTTCACTAAGGCAACAGAGTAACTAACTCCATCACACTGATGGAGGTGCCGGCTACCAAATTTAGAAATGTCCATTGGCCCAGCAGACATTTGCAGCTTTGGCAAGAACCGCTGCCATTGTGGTTCTTGTAAATGCTTTGTAATTATGAGGTTATGGCTGTATCAACAAAACTGCGCCGTACAGCAAACTTTGCAAGTTTTCTATTTTCAATAAGAAAATCCCAAAGCGGGACTTTCTCTTTTTAAATAAAAAAAACAATGCCACCCGGTGAGGGGGCATTGAGCACTTTTCTGTGCCCCTTTCAACAAGGTTTTTTGTAGCTGTGATAGACATTGAAAAATTGGCTATATGTCTGCCTATCTAAATTAGGTGGACGAGTATATAGC
The DNA here is from genome assembly GCF_964204655.1 of Triturus cristatus. Lineage (NCBI taxonomy): Eukaryota > Metazoa > Chordata > Amphibia > Caudata > Salamandridae > Triturus > Triturus cristatus. The sequence goes on along the minus strand of NC_140584.1, from coordinate 129,474,760 downwards.
CAAACCTCAGACGGCCCTTACTCCGTCGGGCATTCAGCATCTACTTCATCTCTGCTGTCCCTATGGTCCCTCTGCATTTAAATAGGGTGCGCAGAAACTCGGAAAGGCTACTTCTTCACTGATCCCTCTCCACCAAGGTATAATTTGACCTAAAGTCTCAAAATTTAAAATTGAATGATGCAAGAGGCTGAGTGAAATCCCTGCTGAGTGTTAGATGTATTTCCTTTAGGAATACATTGGAATCGAGTCTCTCAAGGTGTTTTTTTATATTTCCATAAGAACATGCTTCAGTATGTTCATTAATGCGGAATGGTGAGGTGGGGCTTCATAAGGTAATAGCAGCAAGACTGAGCAATAGCTACACTTTATGCTACTTTAAATTGAGATCGAGTTCTCCATGACAAACAAGGTCTGACTGACCGTACAAGGCATCAGGCATTTCTCTGGGAGGCTAGAAGGGTGGGAGGTGCTTTTGTTACTGGCGGCAGGGTTTCCAGCAGTTTTAAATGCACTGCAGAGTTCCTTGTATATCCAACAGTTTTCAGGCAACAATAAAAGTGCCAAGATAACTCTGGTGATTAATGTACCCGTTTGAGAGAAATTGGAGTTTTGTCTAGTGGTAGTCTTGACTTAACTAAGGTAGTACAGAGAGTTAATATGCCTGCTGCAAATAGTTTGTACTATGCAGATCGTAGAGAAATATTATGCATAGCTCAGTGGGTTATTGCTTTTGTCACAGAGATCCTTATGTTACTGTGCAGTGCAGGTTAAATTTGTAATTCAGGTTAGAAAGTCATGATTTTTTCCCAGTCTTTCATTATTCTAATTTTTCTAAAAAAGAGTTTGTTTGGGTAGAAATACATTCTTGTTAGTAAAGTCAATCATAAACAATGTGTTACATTCTGAATCCTGAGTTTGTGGTGCCCCAGACCAAGCACTCTATAAATACCAGTATGGCTGACATATGAATCTTACACCATGCAGTTCCCTTCGTCAAATGTAATATTTTATATACACTGATTTACACACGTATTATTCATTGTCTCTGTGTTTGTTTGTGATGTAAAGTGCTCCGACACTCTACACTAGTGTGAAAGGCACTATAAAACAAATGAAATACGTGTAAGAGAGGCACTGTGAACAGATGAGAGACACTGTCTGTTGAATGGTGATAGGGAGTCATTAAAAAGACCCAATAAAGATGGAGGTATTGTGGTGCACTGTAAGGTCATCTTTTAATATGCTTTCAAATGAATACAATTGAATGTATAATGAAAAATGTGTTGTAGAAAGCACCATTTCTGCCATTATTCCCCACAATTTCTTGAGGAGAGAACTCCCCCAAACACTCTTGTACTGGTCACACTTACTCTCTGTGCTCCTCCGCTATGTGGGCTGGCCCTACAAAATTTGGCAGCGCTGCTCTGGGTTCCTAATCCAGCCCGATGATAATGGCGCACTCTGTTTCTGATAACGTTTAATGAATGCTTATTATTTGCCAGTACTACACAGTTCTTCTGTGAGACACATTCTGCCAGCTCATAACTGCTCCCTCAGCCAACAGGCTTATCATAAGATTATGCAACTCATTGAATGTGTCCTGCCAACCAAGCCTGTGCTGGCTCGTTTAGGACTGTCATTATTTACTGCAGTGATAAATGTAAGCTCATGGAAACATATTTTCTAGTAGCAATCAACTAGACCTTAAAGTGTAGTAGTTCACATGCTTGTTTAGTCACATTGGGCACTTCAATTCTGGCAGGAAACCTTTTCTTTGAAAGGAGAGAGATTGCTCGCTGTATGAGAGGGTTGAAATCTGGAAAACCGAAGCAAATCAATGGAGGAGAGCTCCACTGCTCCTTATATTTTAACGTATCTAATTCCAAAGAAATCCGGGGGCATATTTACAAAAACATGTCAGAGGGTGAAGATGCGCCAAAATCAGCAGCGCAGCCCTCTGACATTTCTAAAACGCAGTGATGAGCCGTATTCACAAGAACACAGTGCACCCCTGTGTTTCCCCGAGTACTGGTGCAAAAAAAACCTGCCCAGCGCCAGTGCAAGCACCCGGTTGCCATGTTACAAGGGTGCCTGTACTGCTGGGCGATTGTTTTTTTTTTTTTAACTCTTCTTATTTAACAAGGCAACAAAAGGCATGGCAGTACAGTTAGCCATTTGACAGTAGTCAGGTACAACACAGGTGCACTTCACATTTGATGTTTCAGTTCAAAACCTTTCAGCGTTATTATATCTACCGATCTGTGTTCGGTGACTCTTGTGACTTCTCCTCCCTCCGGCGTAACTCAACTGTAGGAGACAGGCATATTTCGCACCATATGTATTCCAAGCTGCCCACTCACGATCCCATTTTTTAGGGCACGCCCTGTTTTTGAAGACGTCCTTCTCCGCTATCATGGACCTATCCATATCAGCCTCCCATCCTCTTATTATTGGTGGTTGCCCGACCCCCCATTTTTGTGCCATGTTCCGTTTGGCGAGGGCCATCTCAATGAAACCCATGATGGTTCGGTTCGAGTTCAGTCAGTGGCTTCCCATATGTTTAACAAACTGAGTTTCGGGGTGGCATTAAGTTGTCCCTCCCCCACATTTTCCATATTTGATGTGACCGCAACCCAGTATGTTTGGACATGCAGACATTCACACATCGTGTGGAAGAAGGTTCCTACCTGGAAGCACTGTCGGAGGCAATATGTGTCGAAGGGGCAATTGCTTATGTGCAGGAAGGGACACCTTCCTGCACATAAACAATCACCAAATCTACCCTGCTCTTCCCCTCTCTACTCTACCTCAATCTACCTCACCCCACTCCACCCCACTGTAACCCACTTCACTCTACTCCAATCTACCCTACCCCAAGTTACCCCAATCTACCCCTCCCCAACCGACCCCAATCTACCCTACTCTACTGTACCACAATCTGCCCTACTCAACTCTACTCCATTCTAGCACACTCTAATATACCTCAATCTACCCCTACTCTAATCTATCCCACTCTACCCCACTTCACTGTACCCCAATATACCACACTCTACCCCAATCTAAACCACCCCACTCCACCCCAATCTGTCCCACTTCACTCTACACCACTCTACCCCACTCCACCCACTTCACTCTACCACAGTCTAACCTATTCCATTCTACCCCAATGTATCCCACTCTACCCCAATCTACCCCACTCCACTACAATCTACAATTGTTAGAAATTGAGGATTCTGGTTGGCAGAATATTCATCCTGTCCAAGCAGGAGCCACAATCCTAGTCAGGGTAAGATAGATACACAACCTAAATTAACCTGGGCTCTTGCCACAGAGTGGTCTGGCTTAATTTAAGAGGCAATTTGTAAAGTATATATGCACACTTTAATTAAATTAACACAGTGTAAACACCAATAAATGAATCCACACCACTTTAGACAAATTAATAATCTAGTATCTGAGTAAAACAAGACAAAAATGACAAAAATCCAATCAGTAGAAGTCGCAATATGAATTTTTAATAAATACATCCAAAATCTGCCACTGCTGAACCTGTGTGTGAAGTTTTAAACTGCCATTTCAATCTCACAAGTTAACTTACTTGCCAGACCCAAACCGTCCTTTTTATTATTTATAAGTCACCCCTAAGTTAGGCTCAAGGCAGCCCTTTGGGCAGGGGTCGGTGTATTGAAAAGGTAGGACATGTACTGGTAGTGAAAACTGCTAAATTCGTTTTTCACTACTGCATGGCCTATCTCTCCCATAGGTTACCATTGGGATTGATTGTCTTAAAACATCTTTTGAGTGTAATTTCCAAACTAGAAAATATAGAGATTTAGAGTTTGGTGTCTCTGGAATTTAAAATCACAACTTACGGTGAAGTCGTATTTTAAATTGTAAGTATGAAAATGCCACTTTTAGAAAGTTGACATTTTCTTACTTTAACCATTCTGTGCCTCTGCCTGTCTCTGAATATACGTCTGGGTTGGGTGACAGCTATGCTTTGTGCATTCTCTCTAGACAGTCACACAAAGGGAGAAGGGGTGTGACATTTACATTCTGATGACCCATCACCAGGCCGATGGGCCTTCCTGAGGTAGATTGGGAGGGAGGAGTTGACAAATGCACCTGAAAGGACTGTGCCTGTCCCCACACAAAGAGGTGCATACCTCCCTGTAGTAATTCTGGAGCCAGCGCAGGGAAGGCAGGGACCTTGTGATCTTTAAATGCCTCTTTGATGTCTCCCCCACTCCAAAGGCACATTTGGGTATAAGTACTGGACCTCTGGCACCACTAAATCAGAACTTTGCTGGAATCACAGTCATTCTTCCTGGAAGAAGAGCAGCTCTTCTGTAGGAGGGACTGCCATATTGCTAACTGCTTTGCTGTGTTTGCCTGCTGCCTGCTGATTGCTGTGCTGCAGGAGGTATTGCCACTTTGCTATCTGCTCTGTTGTGTTGGCCTACTGCCTCCACCTTCTTGCCTGGGAGTGAGAGGGACCGGACTTGCTATCTACATCCTTAGTTTCTCAAAGGGCTGCTGGCTTGTCTTCTGTTCTCTGAAATCTCAGGGTCACAAAATTCTTTTTCCAACCATGCTGGGGCTCCTGGACTCTGCCATCTGTGAGTCCAAGCCTTGCCTGAGGGGCCCCCGCCAGTTCTGGGCCACATAAATGGGTTCTGCAGCTGTTTTCTACAAAATTCAATGCAGAAATACCTTTGCACCGAATGAAACCGACGCAGTGCCCTCCAACGCAGTGCCAAACAGAGGACATACCTGTGCGGCTCGACGATGATGCATTGACCTGGTGTAGAGTGGGTAGAGTGGAGTAGGATAGAATTAAATTGGATAGACTGTGGTAAAGTGGAGTGGGGTGGAGTGGGGTAGAGTGGTGTAGAGTGGAGTGGGGTAGTTCTTTAAAGGGCTACTGAAGTGGGTGGAACTATCAGTGATGTTGGTCCTCTAGTATCATTTAAATTACAGCCCCATGGCACATATAGTGAACTTTACTAGTGACATATAAGTAAATTTAATATGCCATTTGTGGATAAGCCAATCTTACCATGTTTAGAGTATGGAGCCTATGCCCCAATTTACCCCACTCCCATCTACTACACTGTTCCCTATTCTACCCCACTTCACACTACCTCAATCTGCCCACTCCATTGTACCCTAATCTACCCCAATCCACACCAACTCTACCCCAATCTACCACACTCTACCCGACTCCTCTCTACCCCACTGCACTCTACCCCAAACTACCCCACTCAAATCTCCCCTTCCACAGCACTCCCTCCCACCCTACTAACATTTAGCCATGGTGAACAACAGCCACATTAGAGTACAACATGGCTAAAACATACTGCCAATGCTTATCGCTCTCGTATAGGCAAGACCTATTGGAATTGCAATTGCTTGTTTACATTGCTTCTGGCAACCCTGCCTAATTCACTGAAGTGATCACTGCTGGCAAGCCTGCACTGAGGTGACCACTGCTGACAAACCTGCACTGAGGTGACCACTGCTGACTAACCTACACTGAGGTGACCACTGCCGGAAATATTGCATAGCGTACCCACCAATGTAATCTTGTCTGATGTTATTATTAGCTCAGGATGATTTCCATTGAGTACACAAAGCCTTCATTACATAAAAGGTTGGTTACCACTGATTTAGACAAACCCTGTTTGCAAACCCCTTAATTTAGTGAATTATAGGCTTGGTGGAATTTGCCAGACCAGACAGCGAAACAACAGACGTCCCACCCTCCCAAGACCTCTGCAACAGACTCAGCTCCTTCTTCCACCTCAAGATCCAGACACTCTATGACAACTTCGATGACCATGACCCCAACTCCCACCCCCAGCAAGGCACCCAACAGTCCCTACACACCTGGACCCCACTCAAACCGAAGACACCTTAAAGACCATGAAGAGCATCCACTCTGGAGCACCCTCAGACCCCTGTCCACCCCACATCTTCCACAGGGCTGCCACAGCCATCACACCTGAGCTACATCGAACAATCAACTGCTCCCTCAAGACCACAACATTTCCCGATGACTGGAAGCATGCCGAAGTCAACCCCCTCCTCAAGAAACCCTCAGAACTTCAGGCCCATCTCGCTGCTTCCATTTGCAACCAAAGTCAATGAAAAGGCCGTCAAAACCCAGCTAGCATACTTCATCGAAACCAACAACGTCCTAGACATCTCCCAATCCGTATTCTGCAAAATCCACAGCACAAGACCACCCTTCTCACCGCCACTGATGACATGAGGGCCAAACGGCAGCCCTCATCCTCCTGAACCTAACAGCAGCCTTTGACACCAACTCCCACTGCACACTAGCCACCAAGACACCGGGATCAGAGAAAAGGCATTTGACTGGATAAGCTCATTTCTCACAGGCAGAACACAGAGATTTAGACTCCTGCCCTACCTCTCAGAACCAACAGAGACCAGATGTGGAGTACCCCAAGGATCCTCCCTCAACCCCACCCTTTTTACCATCAACATGGCCCCGCTCACTAACATCGCCAGAAACCACGGGCTCAACATCGTCTCCTATGCCGATGACACCCAGCTCATCCTCTCCCTCAGCGAAGAACCCAACATCACTAGGCAAAACTTCCCAGAAGGGATGAAAGCTGTCGCAACCTGGATGAAGAACAGCTGCCGGAAACTCAAGTCAGAAGAAAACAGAAGTTCTCATCCTAGGCTCCACCCCCCTCAGCTTGGGGCGACACCTGGTAGTCTCCAGCCCTCAGAAACCCACCCACCCCGACATACCATGCATGTAACCTCTCTATCATACTGGACTCATCACTCACGATGAACCACCAGATCAACACCGTCTCCTCAGCCTGTTTTAATATCCTCTGCATACTCTGTAAAACATTCAAAAGAATCCCCTCTGAATCCAGAAAAAAGTCAAACACACTCTCATCACCTGCAGACTAGACTACGGTAACGCCCTCTATGCTGGAATCAACAAAAATTCCTCTGCAAGCTCCACAGAGTCCTGACTAATCCTTGACACACTAAGGCACAACCACGTCATCCAACACCTCCACGATCTGCACTGGCTTCCTGTCGAGGATAACTTTCAAGCTGTTCACGCACACGTACAAGGTCCTCCCCAACATCAGACCACAATGCCTTAACAACCGTCTCTCCTTCCACGCACCCAAGAGAAACCTCAGTTCCGCCAACCATGCCCTGGCTACCATCCCACTCTTCTACAGGGACACAGCGGGTGGAAGGCCCTTCTCCTACCTTGCAGCCAAGACCTGGAACAACCTCCCCCTCCAGCTAAGCCCCATACTGCTCCAGTTCAGGAAAGACCTCAAGACTTGGCTTTTCAAATGTCTTCAAATGACCCCAATGGAACTGCACATACCCAACCTAATGCCTTGAGATCCTAAATCTGCAGCATTATGTATGTTGAATTATTTCCCTTGGCAGTTTAAAACAGGAGGTACCATTACTTAGTGCATTAATTTGTCTATAAATATCCTGATACAAATGTCCTCACCTCACTTTTGGGTTCTTGTAATGTAATGTAGGCGGTGGCAGGACAGTAGCAGCAAGTGCTGCCCCTTCTTCCTTGGGGAGAGCTGGCAGTTACATTACCACACATCTAGGAATAAATCCAGCCTGTTCAAGGATCACCAGTTTTCACAAGTGGGGAAGCAAACATGTTCCTCTCAATTTGATGAGGATCTTGGTGCCTAGATTTATAAAAGAAAGAGGTCGGTATGAAGGGCACTGAACCTGTGGTTTATCTGGGTTAACTAAGGTAATGATAAGTGGCTCCTGTGTGGATAAAAGAGTACCCTTTCAAACTTGCCTCCTCAACATCCCTAACATAATAGAGGTTAGTACAGCACTATATTCTTGATGAGAATCTGTCATCAAGCCATCTGTTTTAGGAAACTTACCTCCCGCCATGTCTCAGATTATTTCTTTGAACTCACCAAACAATAAAGGGAAAGTCAGTGGTTACCTCTCAGGTTATTCAATCCAGGCCATAGTAGCAGCTTACCGATTTTTTAATATGTCAGCTCCTGCTCGCTACAGCTGCACTTAGTGCTACGTGATAGTAGCCAAAATGTTGGAACTCACGTATACATAAACATCAATGGGTTCCTCTGTTTACAGAACCATGAGAGAGGCCAATTGTATGCATATTAGCTGCTCCATAACCTACCTGGCTGCTCCCCATTCCTGTAATGCCTGGTGTCCGCTGTTCAATTGTTGCACTCATGGTGATATATCGTGTCAAAGCCAGATTCACCATCCTTAGATTCTCCTCTGGCTATGTTGGATGGACACCCCAAATTAACAGAAGTGGGAGTGTTTTGGCTCCTTCTTGTGCTACTGTCTCTGCCTCCCAGACCCTCAAGCCAGCAAATAGGAACACGCTGTCACAGGAGTCAGAAAGAAGAGAGTCTATCTTCAAGGCTGCCTCACTCCTTAGGGAAATCTTGTGTGTTAAAGAATATACAACTAGTTTCACAATCTGTCTCTCTTAAGAGCCAAAATTCCACCCCAACTTTTACTAAGTTACACTGGATAGTTCAGGTTGCTTAGGGTAATACAGTGGGAGATCTGAATGAGACATTTGAAGGCCTGTTTTGGTTATCTAAATATGTGAATGTGTGAAATTGACTTAAACCTTTAAAGATATCACAGTTTGGCAAATGTTCTACTGGGCAATGTTGTTATTTTCTCCACAGAGGTTTCTAGGTTGCTATACATGGTCAAGATGTAGTTGCACTCCTTACCTCTAAAATGCAGAGGATTGAGATATACTGAAGTAAATGTGCACAGGACCCAAGTCTAGACATACCTGCTTCACTTAGGGTGAGACACTGAAGTATACAAAAAAGTGATGGATGAAATGCTAGAATTAATCTCAGTCACTGGTAGTTTCTCAGGGTCGCATCCTACTCCATTGTTATTTCACACACCATGACAGCTCAGTTTGGACCCAGCCATATGCAAATCAACCTTGACCCTGCTGCAATGGGAACAGTCCAGCTCAAACTGCCAGGCCAGATCCTCACTGAACCGGCACCCAAGCAACACAGGAACGGTTACACCCTTACTAGGGCTAATCAACCAGATATAGCTTGGTTCCAGTGACACAGTGTGCACAGGATCCATGTCTGGTCATACCCATATCACTTACGGGGACTCACTGAAGTATACAAAACAAATTATGAATTAAATGCTTGAATGAATTTTGGCCACTGGTAATTATTCAAGACCCAATCCTACTCCATTGTTAATTTGCATACCATGCCACTTCAGTTTGGACTTAGTCATATGCAAATAAGCCTTGACCCTGCTGCTATGGGAACAGTCCAGCTCAAACTGCTAGGCCAGGTACTCCCCGAACTATAACACAAGCAACCCATGACTGGTTTCACCCATATTAGGACTCATCAGCCAGGCATGGCTTAGTTCCAGTGTTACAGTATGCACTTGACCCATGTCTGGGCATAACCATCTGGCTTAGGGCCACACCCTGAAGTACACAAAAAAGTGATAGCTAGAATGCTTGAATCAATCTCACTCATAATTGCTCGGGCAGCATCCCTGTCATCAATATTTTGCACACCATGCCACCTCACTTTGGACTCAGTATTGTGCAAATCAGTCTTGACGCTCCTCCAATGAAAACAATTCAGACCTAACTACCAGACGAGGTCCGCATTCACACTTATTAGGACTCATCAGCAAGGTATAGCTTGGTTTCAGTGACACAGTGTGCACGGGACCCGTGTGTGGCATACAAATCTACTTAGGGTAATTGTCCCATTGGGGCAGGGTCAAGACTAATCTGCATGTGGCTGAGTTCAAACTGAGGTGCCATTGTGGGTGAAAAACAATGGACTGGGATGCAACCTTAGTGATTACATCAAGTATTCCATCACTTGATTTTGACGCCCGAAGTGTGAGGAGGGAGACAATGGGAAATCTGACACATTCCTAAAGACAGTTATCAAGGCACAGGAGGCAATCACTGTTCAACTGAAGAATAAATCCAGAACGAAAGAACCACTTGTGAGAGTGCGCTGTAGGGATGGAAGGTGATCTCATAAGTAAGATTTGAAAATCTCTTTATTTGAAAGGGTGGCAAAAGGCTTCAAGAAAAAGTAGTATGATAGGGGAGAGGATGTAGCCTAACAGATTGACCTTGAAGCTAGGGAATTGGGTTCGGGTTTCAGCAAGGATGGTCAACATCCTGTGATTTTGGGCAAATCACTTAATCTCCTCGTGCCTATCAAAATGAATGTGTCTCCGTAATACAACTGGTGCTCATGTAAAGCCTCTGATACCTTTGGGTCGAGTCGAGCTATATTTCTCCTCCTACCCCCAAAAAAATACTGTGTCCTAAATGAAACCACCACAGTGGAACAGTGATCTTTAAACCTTTTCATTTAACTCCTGGTTCCTTTTGCTCTGTGCTATGATTCATGGGGGCATATTTACAAGGGCTTTATCTCCGCTTTTTTGCTTAAAAAGCCAAAAAATCGAAGATAAAACCATCGCCTTATTTACAAGAGGGTGCAAACATGCATAATCGCATGTTGGCACCCTTTTTCCCAGTGCCTCCCTTTGCATCTGCAAAGTGGGTGTCACTGGGCGTACCCCGGATGGACTACCTTGCAAATATCGCTAATGTTCACATCGCGATATTTACAAGGCAGCCCACAGGATTTTAGCAGACGTTAGATTTTGCCAAAAACTGCAGTTTTCGCCAAAATCTAACGTCTGCTAAAATCCTGACTTACCTATGTTTGACATAGGGGGTGGAATATGCTGCTACGACCACAGGGTCGTATCAGCAAGGTTATCGACGTTTTGCAGGGAACATCGCTGGAAAACCAGCGATGTTCCCTGCAAAACTGCGATAACCTCGCTATCTCTGGAATTTTTATCGCCCTGGAGAAACGCGTTGTTAATAACACTCTATCAGGGCGATAAATTCCAGAGATAGCCTGCGATAAGAAATGTATCACTAAGCACGGCCAGAGATAATTATCGCTGGCCGTTGATAATATGCCCCATGGAGAGTCATTTTATCAAGAGTCTGTTACTTGTAAAGTACACCAAGATCCCCGTTTGGTAAGATCTGTGCAGCATCAAAAACTTTAAAGAAAGTAAATAAAGAAATAGCTCGTGGCAAGCGAGGGTAAAGTTGAAGATCCTATACAGGATGGGACTTTGTTGATCCAATAGAAACGGATAGGCTTTACAGGACTTCCTTACTGAGGTTTGAGCTCAATAATGCTAGAATCGGTTTGGGTGCAAATGGATGTTTTCTGAATGAATTGGGGGTGATTAAATCCTTTTAACATTTCATTGTTTGCATTTACGCCCAAAGCCTTTGTACATTTACGTCTCATCACACAAAAACACTGAAAATACGTGGCATTTTCAGGTACTCTTACTTTCTGTGTGGTGCACGAAACCACCCACGGAGAAACAGGATCAGCAATTTTCCTCGCTGTGCTTTAATAAATAGGTGGCGGCAGCAGAGACCACAGCACAAAGCCGCCAGCAATCATCAGAGCATTGTGCCCTTTAGAAAGCTCAGAAACCTTCAGGCACAAACCGTAATCTCATTTCTGCCAGTGCTTCCTGATCGACCTTTAGTAAATTAATTACCCTTTCTGTACTGGAGCCATCCTCTCTCTGTAATACCTTTAATATTTCCCTCTGTCCCCTAACCATGTTTATCAAGTGCACCAGGCCATTTCTGCACCTCCTGCTGACTCAGAGAGAGCTTCCGCCTGTTTTTTCTTTTTTTAATAATAGCTCATAATAGATTTTTTGTTAACCTCATGAAAGTTACATTTTTGCAGGGAAAATATCTTGGAACTGGATGTAACAAGCCCTTTTGAGGTTTTGAAGCCTTTACATGTATTATAGTCTATGGCACTTGAAATGCTGCGGACCGGATATCCGTCACGTTTTAACAGAGTATCCTGTTCGCCAATCTCTAAATAAGGACAAAAATTGCCAAACACAAAGGAGACATTACTAGTCAATTATGACTTTTTGCGATTTGTTAGGAGGATTTGACGTGAAAGCAGCATCCCTCTTCTACTTAATCACAATGGATTGTGTAAATGATTTTCAACTGTCATTGTGGTTACAAACGATTCATCTGGTACCAGCCAACTGAAGGGATGGTACCCCATTGCAAAGTAAATGTGACTACTTCCCAGTGGTTAATTAGAGCTGGTGGTTGCCAGTGGTGGCCACCGGCACTCATTTTTGGGAACCAGTACTTATTTTTCCTCATTGGACATTTTCCGAGAGCAAGAGAGGGAAAAACACAAGAACAAGAAACAAGCATTTGCAATGCAATAGGTCTCGCATTTGCCAGAGTTAGAGCTATTGGCGTTGTAAGTGACAATGTCTTTTATATATGTGTTTTGTTTGGAGTGGAGTGGATGTATGTGGTGTGAAGTGGAATTATGTGGTTTGAATAGGAACTGTTAGTTGTGGAATTGTGTCGTTTGGAATTGTGTGGTGTGTAGTGCATTTGTGTAGTGGAATTATGTGGCATGGTGAATAGATAGGGATAAGCGCTGAATAGAATAGATAGAAACCAAGATAGAGAGGTATAGGTAATTTGTGCACGAAGCGGTCAGACAGGGCATGTGAGGGAGGGATGAGAGGGTTGCATTGGAATTGCGAGATATGAGGGGGTAGTGGTAGTTTGAGGGAGAGGGGAAGTTGATGTGTGGGAGAGAGATGACAGGGGTGGTGGAAGTGTGAGGTAGAGATGGGTTGTTTTTTAATTGTTTGTTGTGGAATATTGTGTTGTGGAATTGGATGGATTGATGTGAAATTGTGTAGTGGAAATATAAGGCATGGTATGCTGTGGAATTATGTGGATAGTAATTAAATGGTATTAACAGTCATAGAAATATGTAAAGTGAGATTGCGTGTAATGGTCCTAATTATGTGGAATGGTATTGTGCATTGTGGAGTGGTGCGGGTTGAGAGGAAACGTGCAAGATGGAGGGGAGTGATGCAGGATAGAGTGCAGAGGTGTAGAGTGCAGTGGGGTGGTGTGCAGTGATGCAGAATAAATTAGAGTGGCATAGAGTGGAGTGATGCAGAGTAGAGTGGTGTAGAGTGCAGTAGAGTGGTGTAGAGTTGAATGCAGTGGCGAGAGTGCAGTGGTGATGTGGCACAGAGTGCATAGTGGAGTGGGGTAGAGTGTACTGGGAGAGTAGAGTGGTGCACACTAGATTAGAGTGGCATACAGAAGAGTGGTGCGTAGAGTATAGTGGTGTGCAGAGTATAGTGGTGCAAGTGCAGTTGCGCAGAGTGCATTGGCATTGAGTTCACTGGCATAGAGTGAAGTGGCATAGAGTGGTCCAGAGTAGAGTGCAGTGGCGCAGAGCAGAGTGGCACAGAGCAAAGTGGTGCAGAGCAGAGTGGAGCCGAGTGGTATAGAGTGCATTTTAGCAGAGTGCAGAAAAAAGTAATGTTAAATGCAACGTTGTAAAGTAGAGTGGCGTAGAGTGCAGTAGAGTCGAGAGTTGCGGAGTAGCATATAGTGGGGTGCAGTGGTGCACAGTACATTAGCGTGCAGTGATGCAGAGTGCAGTGGCATAGATCATAGCGGTGCAGAGTGGAATAGAGTGACATAGAGTAGATTGTTTTGCGGTGGAGTGAAGTGGCGTAGAATGCAGTGGTGCAGAGTAGAGTAGTATGGCACAGAATGCACTGGTATAGAGTACAGTGGTGTAGAGCAGAGAGGCATCGAGTAAAATGACACAGAGTGGATTAGTGCAGAGTAGAGTGCAGAGACGCAGTGTGGAGTTGAATGGCATAGTGTTGAGTGGTACAGAGTATGTTGCAGTGACACCATGTGGAGTGGCGTAGTGTGGAGTGGTGCAGAGGAGAGTGCCAAGTTGTGGAGTGGTGCAGAGTAAAGTGGAGTTGTGCAAGGTGGAAATTGTATGGTGTGGTAGCGCACTGCCATTAGAGACAGGACATCTTCAATTGGAATGACCATTGCATCTGCAGTGACATACAGTTTTACTGATAAAAGTATACAACACACAAATGATAATGTGTGGAAAAGTCATCACCTAGAGTAATGATTTGTTTGCATTAAAAATATTTGTTTCCACCACATTCTGAATTATCAAAAAATATGCTTCATTCGTGCTTTCCATGTTTTGAAATATCTATACAGTTCATTTACAGACATTTAAATTTTGTTTTGTGTTAGAAAAAAATTAAAGTGGTACAACATACCCGGAGTAGCCAGCATGATTGTCACATAAATCCTCTCACTTTGAAGTCAGAGAAAAAAAAGTAAACATCAAAATCCCTGGAAGATAGACACTGACATTTGACCTCTGTCTATGAATGCACAGCAAATGTGACAAGATAAAGACAAGATTTAAAGGCCTGTTTACAGAAATTGTGTAATGGTGGAAGAATACACTAAAAAGAGTGTGTGCAAGGAAAGGGACAAACTCAAGCTGAACAGCCTCAAACAAACAGAAACCAAGCAAATGTGAGTTACAAGCCACAAAGCCAATGGTAGGCAATGGATGGAATGCATTCCCAGGGAACCTTTCTAAATGGCTGCAAGATGCTGTTAGGCTTTGACCTAAAAACAGCCCGCCTTGCATTCCACTGGAGGACACAGTGAAACAGACAAGAGAAAAATGGTGAGATGATCAATGATATGCCTGAAAATGTCTAATGCCAATGGCTGAAGGTTACGGAGGTAAAGAAGCCAATGGCTTGTGGAGTTACATTCAAAGTCCATTAAACTCTAAAACAAAAAACAAAAAAAAAGAGGCTAAGCAACTCGTTATCCGCCTACCCTCTTGTCACCTCCATTCCAGATGCAGTACTGACAATGTGAAAGAAGCAAGTCATTCTCCAAAAACTCCATTCGAATTGCATATTATCTCCATCTGTTAATAAGTGCAGAGAGATGATGAGCCCTCCAAATCACCAAGCTTACTGTTTGTTTTTGGAGCTTTCTTTGTGTTAAACCACTCTTTCTTTGCATCTATCTTGCCACATTCTTTACACCTCCTTAGTAGCAGATGCACCCTTTTCTCACCATCCATCTTCATCCATCTAGCACTTACCAAGTTGGAGAACAGAAGGCCTTCGACTGAGCTGAAATTTGGAACAACTTCCCATTGACAAAGTGTGTCAAGAAGCACTAAATCAATAATTGGAAAGTGCAGCTCTTGAGCTAAAAAATTGATTCTCTGTATACAAGTTAGACGTTACTCAGAGAGATGATTAGCTCATGGATGTGAGGTAGGTGAGTGGTGGAATGGCACCCTGAATGTCTCTGCTGTGGATAAGAGTTCAGGCAAATAGAACAAGATCACCATCACCAACGATAAGGGCCGGCTGAGCAAAGAGGAGATCGAGTAAATAGTACAGGATGCAGAAAGATACAAAGCAGATAATGAAGCTTAGAGAGAGAACGCTGCTGCCAAGAACTCAGTTGAATTCTAAGGCTCCAACATAAAAAGCACTGTGAAGGACGACAAACTTAAAGACAAGATCAGCGAAGAAGAAGATCGTGGCCAAACGTTACCAGACCATCTCCTGGCTGGAGAGCAACCAACTGGCAGAGAAGGAGTCTGAGCACCAGCAGAAACAGCTGGAGAAGGTCTGTAACCCCCCATAATCTCAAAACTCTAACAGGGCGGGATTCTTAGGGGGATGCCCGGTGCCGACTTTGGCGATCAGGCTTCACGGGGTGGTGCTAAGCCTCGCCTTACTATTGAGGAGGTGGATTAATCTAACAGAGACCTTAGCACTTTCTTTCACTTTTGAATGACTAATGGGCATGTTAACTCACACTTGTTCAGTGTTGTGCTCCAAATTATGACTTTAGAAATGAGATTTCAATTGGAAAATCACTTGTTTTTCCAGCATAGTTGACAACAAAATATACATTAGTCCAACACGTAATGGTTTCTCTCACGCTAAGTCTTAATTTGATGACTGTTTCAAATCTCAATTGTTGTGCTTACTACTTTTAAAACTCTCTATTTCATATTGGTGTTCTAGGTTCTGTCATTTTGGTGAATAGATTTAGAGAGATTATCTTTCAAATATATTTTTGTTAAGAAAAAGACTATAATAAAGCAGCAAGAAATTATAATGTTTTTACTTTTCTTATTTCAGAACGGTTTGCTCATGGCATTAAATTACCATGCAGGGTTAAAAGCCAACTTAAGTGCTGGCTGTTTGGATGGGTTTGGTATGGGTGGGGATGTGTAGCTGGGGGGGTCAACAACTGTTTAATCAAGACTGCCTGCTGTTATTAGCCATTGTTATGTTGCAAATGGTTATGCATACATTCAAGGAGATATTTATGTTGTGACTGTATTTCTTGGGCGCTACTATTTTTTCATGGTGATTTGTAGGAGGCTACATTAAATGAAGTAACATAGAGCCCCATTTAAAATGCTTTGCTGTGTTAGTCCAAACAAAAATAACGCTGCAAAACATTGCGTTTTAAATGGTAATGGACATTGCAGTTTTTCTATATTCTGAAAAGGTCACCTGGGTCATACACTGATTGTTATGGTTCCCCTCTCCATTTCCCATGCCTGCTTCAGGTGTACACGCATCTTGACTGTTCATGCCTGCTTCCTTTGTCCAGACCAAGTGGCATTTCTGACACAACTGCAATGCCACTACTTCTCTTCAAGGGGCAGCACCTCTGTTCATACTGCACTGTGCAGACGTCAACATCTCTGCATGAGCTCTGATTCAAGAAGAAGACCTTGGATTTTTGACGGGGCTCTATTTTTGGTGTTCTTGTTCAGTGTGATTTTGGACAGATCGGCATAAAATTCTATGTAGATGCACCACACAACACCATTTCGGGAACAAATGCACCTTGGTACAGCGGTGGTGCAGTGGCCAGAGCAGCTGACTCCAGAGCGCAGGGTTCGTGGTCCGATCTCTGGAGCCGACAGGCAGCTTAGCTCAGCATTATGTGACTCTGGGCAATAGCACTGTTAATCTCCCCGAAGGCCTTCAGCTCATTGATGGGGTGATATGTTCGAGCTTTACAAATAGGAATTAATACTATTATTATCTGATGTAAGAAAATGACACAATGAGTTGAACATCTACAGTCAATATCCCTGGACAATCGAAAGTTCAGAGATTGGAAATATTACACTTTTTTCATTAGTAATTCACCATTTGCAGTATTAGCTATTTCATTATTAAACACTGTAAAAAACTATTAGAATACCCTTTAACAGAACTGCATGTTCCACAATTCATGAAGTCAGTGCACCTGTTGCAGGCATCTGGGAATCCTAGATTGTCAGCCGGTAGAGGTTGAGAGCACCAAAATACGTTAACACTTAAGTTCTTGATGTGAAAATATAGAGCACTTCGGCCTAAAACCGTGCATGTTTTGAATGGGTAGCCCCAATGAGGGTATGTTGTGGGGTGTATTAAATAAGCCTATGAGTGCCTTCTATGCTCAAGTTAGAGCAGTAGGCAGCCTGTAATCATAATAATGACCTGAAGGTTCCTCAAGAGATCGAATCTTGATGTATTATCTAATCTGCCAGATGCCCTTCCTCTAAGGCATGCTGAGGGCTCGACAGATTGTGTATCTGCTGAAGGTGACACCCTTTGACTGCAGGGCCCGTGGATGCAGCACGCTGAGCTGTCCCAAAACCAAACCAAATGTTGCTGCATCTATTTGGCCACAGCACGATTCAACCTCCTGGTGGGCTGAAGCCTTTGTAGTCAGGCTCTAAAGGCGGGGGCCACTGCTAAAGCCTCTGTTCCTTTCTTGATCTTCCCCAGGAAATAGGAGCAGGTATTGGGAGAGGGCTTCTGGAAAGAGACAGAGGAGAGAAATGAGACAGTGAGGAGGAAGGAAACAAGGCTAGTTTGAACATTTTTAACTGGGCTGCATTTGGTCCCCAGCCTGATCCTGCTCTATTACCAACATCCCTTCCCCCAATACTCCAGCCCACAGTTGCAAAGTATATGCTGCCCCCCATGGAGAGCATCTACATGTAAGGGGTAGTTATGAAAGTGGGTGATAATACAAAGCTCTGTCTGTAGAAGCTATCTGTTTAAGATTACTTTTGTCTATTCTCAGATGATGGAGTCTGTGCAGTATAGTATTTGATGATGGACAGAGTCAAATGCTGCCAATCAGTCCATAAACACTAGGACAGCATCTCTGTTCTTGTCCATAGTGAGATTTAGGGCATCCCATATGGAAAAAATGCTGTACCTGGTCTAAAACAAGATTGTTGATCCAGCATCAAATTATTTTCTTCAGAATAGCTAGAGAGTAAAAAACATTATTTCACTAATTTGCATGGGGACTGTTCAATAGATATTGGCCAGTAGTTTTCTGGGATAGACAGGATGAGTTTTGTCTTCTTGAGTAGTGATGTAATGTGAGAGGTACACAAAGTCTTGCTCAATATGTTTCTAGCTACCTCCTATGCACAGAAGGATCAATTTGAAGATTCTTAATAAGGCTAGATAAGGAGGTGATCCTGATAACCTGCTTGTGTTGATTATGTTATAAAGTACTTTGAAGATTGTGCAGAAGGCAGACTGGTGTTGTCAATTCTTGTGATGGTTCTGTCATGCATGGGAGGAGTGTTAGCTGTTTTGTCCTTTAGGTAGTGTTCTTTTGTTAGACCTGGTGAAACAGCAGTTGTGTGAGGAGAGCACTCCTACGATGTGACAGTTTAATCTTGTTCCTTTTCCACTCCCATGTCGTTATCATATTATGAACAGTGATGTCTTTATACTCCGTTCCAACATGGCACCCATTTATGCCCATCCACACTATTTGATTATACTTGTTCGAATTAGGAGCAAGTAAATTAATGTTCACGGAACACATCTTAGTTCCGACTGTTCCGCTTCCTTTTCGTTCACTATGTCATACACCATTGATGCTTTCCCCCTTATTTCGCAGCGATTCGTCTCCGTTCCAATATGGCACCCATTCACTTTTAGTTCACTCGGCAGGAAACCTAGTCTTCCATAGTCCATCGTTAATGTTGTGTACTTCCGGTTCACGTCCCGGTTTGTTTTTCTTAAAAGCGCTTTCTCAGCTGACTCTTTGCATTCGCTTACTGGTGTTGCAGAGACGTTGGTTACTTCTCCCTCGTAGCATTCTTAAGGTGAGGTTTCTCCGCCATGTCTCACGCTGGTCTAGTACGCTGTTTACTATGATCACACCACTATGTCAATTCTTTCGTTTTTTATAAACAAAACACGTTTCTTTCTTTCTTTTTTGCAGCTCTTTATAAAACCTCCGGAGGTAAGATTGTTACCCGTTTAGCGTTGCACGTAACTCTCCTTAGACTGTACTTCAACATATTTTGTGAATTGAGTATAGTTTTCTTGGCACGTTACCGGTTGACACATGCAATTATTTTTCCAACAGCTTAAGACCCGAACATCTTGCGTAAGGTATGCCTTTATTACCACTATTGTAACCCTTTATTGAATATCGAGCACATGTATTGGACTTCTGTCCTGATTAATTTCGCTAACATGATCTGGTCCGCTTACATAATTTCAGAACCACGAGTTTCTCACACCCAGGTAAGCGTGAAGTTGACAATGTCACACTGTCCTCTCTCACGTATATATTATCACTTGAGCCTTTGCTGACTCCGTCATATTTCTGTCCGTTTCAGAGAACAATTAACAACACAGACAAACAGGTAACTTGTTGTCAAACATGCCTGCTCTTCATTAGAGTTACCGAGATTGAGCCCCCACAACATAATTCTAACTAGCAACATGGTTCATTTTGTATTTTTCAGATTGGCCCCTGACGAAGGAACCGGCTGGTTCCGAAATGCATTGGGCATTTAAAAATTTTCCGCTGTGTTGTATTTTTATGTGATACCGCGTCATGTTTTAAAACATGCAATTTGAATTTATGCTACATGTGAAAAATGTTTGTAACCAAGCTGTTTAAGTACAAATGTCATTAATTTGTATTGGTACAAACTGCTATATTCGTATGCGTTTCTACATATGAAAACAATGTGAAAAACTCTAGAGAATGTTTTGTTTCAATGCTGAAAATTAAACATATATTTTTCAAACCAGTCAGTGTCAGGTAGGACACTTTGTGAACAGTGCTCAGTTGCATACAGGCTCTCAACCTGTCAATATCCGGTCTTTTGTTAGACCTGACATCCTTGGGGTGGTTTTCCCCTGTCTTTTTGCCTCTGCCTCCTGTATTTTCTACTGTGTGCTGGATTTCGTTTTTGCTGATCTAGATACTTTGGGCACTTTGCCACTGCTAGTCAGTGCCAAAGTGCAAGTGCTCCCTATGTAAATTGTGCATAAGGATTGGTGTTTCCATGATTGGCTTGTTTGACTTTCTATTAAGCCCCTAGTACAGTGCACTGTGTGTGCCCAGGGCCTGTAAGTCACATTCTGCTAGTGGGCCAGCAGCACTGATTGTGTCACCCACACAAGCAGCCTTTTAAGGGGTTCTCAGACCTGCCACTGCAGTGTCTGCGCACAGTTTTTACAGGCCCCAGACCTCCTCTTCTTAACCGAGACCTGGTTCTGCGATGACTCCCTCCCTGCACTCCTATCCACCCTTCCAGCCTCCTACTACGCCCTCAGGGCCGACCGCCCTTCGGGCAGAGCCGGGGGCGGCGTGGCAGTCATCGCACGCACCGATTTCCCTTTTCAAATTCTCCCTCTACCTAACATTGCTACCACCGAATTCCTGGTGATTCGCACAGTATCCACCTCCCCTCCTCTCACCTGTTTTCTTACTTATCGTCCTCCTCAGTCCCCCCTGCAGTTTCTCCCAGATTTTTTGGAGGTCTTGGCCACCATTGCAATCAACAACTCCTCCATCCTGCTCCTCGGCGACTTTAACTTCTGGCCTTCCGATCCTGCCGAATGTCTGTCATCTAAGGATTTTTCCGAAACCCTCCTCTCCCTTAACTTCACTCCCCATGTTCACTCCCCCACTCACATCAAGGGTCACCAGCTTGACCAAATCTGGTCCCTGAACTGCCCGGTGGATTCCTTATCTATCTCCCCTTGCACCTGGTCCGACCATCATTTGATTTCATTTCTCCTTCCTATCCTTCCCCCAGCTATGCCCCCCCGACCCAAAAACACCTGGGTCCGATCATGGGGCCGGGTCAATCTTGAGAATCTCTCCTCTCTCCTTGCTGATTCTCTCCCGCCTCTTCAGGGCCTCACCACCGTCTCCCAGGCTGACGCTATAGACCAGTGGCTCTCCCGCAGCTGCGACTCCGTTGCCCCGCTCAAGCGCATCACCTCTAAACGCGACAAAGACGCCAACCGGTGGTTTAACCAAGAGCTTAAAGCCACCAAACTTATAGTTCGCCGCGCAGAGCGGGCTTGGAGGAGAAATTACTGCCCCACTCTGAAACTGGAATATATCAATATCCTTAACCAGTACAAAAAAAGCATCCTGGAGGCCAAAACAGCTTATTTCTCCTCCAAAATCCTAGCAGCAGAGAACCAGTCTAAGGAGATCTTCTCCATCGTTCACAACCTGGCATTCTCGGACAGAACTACGCTCAAACCTGCCCCGTCAAATGATCTCTGTCTTTCTCTTAATAATTATTTCATCCAGAAAATTATCACCATTAAGGCCAACATCCCCCCACCTCCCCCTTCTTTTTTGGATCCCCAATGTCCCCCTCCCAAAGGCAAACTAACCACCTTTCCCCCTATCACCCGGGAAAACCTGACTACATTGGTGCCTCTGATCAAATCTGGCTCCCCTCTTGATCCCTGTCCTGCCCATATCCTCCGCCACATCTTTGTCTCCTGTCCAGATCCCCCCCTTCACCTCCTCAATTGCTCCCTCGCGCAAGGCATAGTTCCTAGCCCATCGAAGTCTGCGGTAATTGTGCCCATCTTGAAAAAACCTGGGGCAGATCCTTCTGTCCCTGCCAATTTCCGCCCCATCTCCCTCCTGCCATTTCTAGCTAAGGTGCTCGAGCGCCACGTCACCTACGCTCTGAGCTCCTTTGTGGAGAAACATGGAGCCCTTGCCCCCCGCCAAGCTGGTTTCCGCCCCGCACACTCCACGGAGTCCGTGGTCATGTCGGTCCTCGACACCCTCAGGGAGGGTATGGACACCAATCATCACCAGGCCCTTGTGCTCCTCGACCTCTCAGCCGCCTTTGATACGGTGGACCACAACATCCTACTTTCCCGTGTCAGGGCGGTGGGGATCGAGGGGACTGCCTTGGTCTGGTTGTCCTCCTTCCTGAGCGACCGCACCCAGGCTGTTCGCCTGGGTGACTTTACAGCGGACTTCCGGAAAGTCCAGTGCGGGGTTCCTCAAGGTTCATCTCTCTCCCCTCTTTTGTTTAATCTATATATCGCCCCTCTTATCTTCTCTCTCCAACAGAGGGAGGTCGCCGTATTTAACTATGCGGATGACCTCCAGCTGGTCTTTGATCTCTCCTCTCCTTCTGCTGTCCTCAACTTTCAAACTGTCATGCTTCACATCAGGGACTGGATGGGCCACAATCACCTCAAGCTTAACCCGGACAAAACCGAGTTGGTTTTGACGGGCGGCTCATCCAGCCCCTGGTCCCCTCTTTGCTGGCCTCCTTCTCTTGGTTCTCCTCCTGTCCCCTCCTCCTCTGTTAAAACACTAGGCATCAAGCTCAATTCCCAACTCACCCTCCACTCCCAGGTTAGCTCTGTGGTATCTTCCTCTTTCCTTTCACTGCGTACTATCCGCAAGGTGTCCCGCTTCTTTACTTTTTCCGCTCTCAAACTTATTATTCTGGCCATGGTGGTGTCCCGCCTGGACTACGGGAACGCCCTGTATGCCGGTATTCCTGCATACAGTTTGCGCCGCCTTCAACAGATCCAAAACCAGGCGGCCCGCCTAGCCTTCAACCTCCCCAAATTCCACCACTCCACCTCACTCCTGAAATCTCTCCACTGGCTCCCAGTGCGGGCTAGAATTCAATTCAAACTCGCATCCATCACTTTCCTGGCTCGATTGGACCTGGCACCTGCCTTCATCTCCTCTGAGATTGTTCCCTATGTCCCCTCTAGGGACCTTCGTTCTTCTTCTCAGTCCCTCCTCACCATCCCTCGCTTCCGGAGAAAGAAGTGGGGCGGCTCCAAATTTGCCATCCTAGCACCAATCCTTTGGAATTCCCTTCCCCTTCATCTCCGTGCCATCACCCTCTATCCCCAATTCCGTAAAAGTCTTAAAACCTACCTATTCACAAAATCCTTTGAATAAATGCCCATCCCTCTCTCCCTGCTCTTAACCCTCAGTCCCCACTAGCTACAGCGCCAAGAAACCGCCGGTATACGTGCGCTTTATAAATGCTTTTAAACTCAAACTCAAACTCAAACTTTTTACTGCCATATTGACCCGACAAGTGCACCCAATTGCCAGACCCTAACCTTCTCTTTTATTATATGTGAGTCACTCCTAAGGTAGGCCCATGGTACTCCTTTGGGTAGGGTGCAGTTTATGTTAAAGGTAGGACATGTATTGGTGTGTGTGACATGGCCTGATAGTGAACTAAAGTGTAATTCGTTTTTCACTATGAAAAGGCTATCTGTCCCATAGGATAGAATAGGAGTTTGTTTATACCTTCCTATTGGGACAAGATAGAAAAATTAAGTTTATTATGCCTGAACTCAGAATATAAAATTCATCTTTTAGTAAAGATTATTTTTATATTGTTTGTTGGAAAATTCCACTTTCAGAAAGGGGTATTTTCATGCTTAGCCATCCTGTGTGCCTCTGCTGCTTTGTGGGTTGACTGTCTGGCTTTGGAGTGACAGGGGCTGGGGGTGTGCATTCTCTCCAGACAGCCACTGTGGGGTTGAGGTGTGTCCTGCGTTTCCTGGATAAGTCAGGGCTGGGCTGAATAGACCTGGGCTGCATCTAGAGTGGTGGAAGGAGATTCCCCTGCAACTGAATAGGTCTGCTCTGCCTTGGACAATGTGTCTCCACATCCTGCCAGGAAGCTGGGCCAGAGAGAACAGAACTGGTTTGGACCGAGCACAGAGTCTCTCTGTCACAAGAGAACAAACATAAATTAAGTATAAATATTGTGGCCCAGACCCCAACATTTTAGATTACTTCTGGACTTAAGAGGAACCTCTGCAAAGGAGAAGAGCTGGGAAGACTGAAGGAGAAGTACTGCCCCTTTGCTGTGTGCTGTGTGGGGTTGGCCTGCAGCAGCTATTTCTGCCAAGGAAAGGACCAAGACTTTGCTGTGTGCTGTGTATCCTGCTTGAAGAAGATCTCCAAGGGCTTGGTGTAGAGCTTGCCTCCTGTTCTGAAGTCTCAGGGACAGAAAGACTTCATTCCCTCTGTCCCTTTGCACCTGGAATTGCTGTTTGAGCTGCCACAAAGGAAAATAGCAATACCAATGCCGGCCAGCGATGCAACGCCCTGCAACAAACCCATGGGCACCGCTTGTGAAGTGCACAACGCAGCGCCCCAACTTACACCACAGCCCAGACGCTTGCTGATGCTCCCACCATACCGACTCTGACGCCGTTACCGAGGCCGTTCCCTGCACCGGAGCCAGAGGACCGCTCATGATGCTCACAATGCCCCGCCCCAACTCACACCGCAGCCCTGACCTCTTCTACGCCGGTGCTTCATCGTCGTGGAGCTGATTCTTGATGTGGGTGACCTGCCGAATCTATCCCCCCCCACATCGTCGTAAGGAGCCAATGCCTCAATGACACCTCCCTGGCAACAGTAAGTAACTGATGCCTCACCCCCCTGCATCACAGTAAGGAATCAATGCCTCATCTCCCCTGTGGTCGTAAGAAACCAGCGCTGCCCGGTGCCAATGAAGCATCACCTACCCGATCCTGTGCACAGTCTTTGTTTTCATCGTTTACCAAGTGTTAGAAATGGGGGTCTCTCATTGGCAATGGTTTGCACCTTTGTCCAAGTAGGGACACTTGCTTCTGATCAGTGTATGGGAGTTTCGCCCTTAGACAACCCCTGCTCCCCCCCCTTGGTAGCTTGGCATGAGCAGACAGGCTTATCTCAGAGATAGTGTGTAAAACATTTGTGCACACATCCGGTAATACAGTGAAAACACTACAGATGGACACCACACCAGTTTAGAAAAATAAGTAATCTTTCTCTAAACCAATCAAGATCAAAACAACAAAAATCCAACATACAGTTATCAAGGTATGACTTTCAAAAGGTAAAACAGTTCTATCCATAGCAAACTATAGATGTGAGACTTTCAACACAAAATACCTTGGATGCGTCAAAATCATAAGCAGAAACAGCTGCAGGGAAGGTGATGCATCAGTTCCTTACTGAAGAGGAGGTGATGCATCGGTTTCTTACTGCGCGGGGAAGTAATGTATCGGTTTCGTACTGTGGCCCCGGCGTTGTAGACTTGGTGCGGCGGTGTGCTGCGTGGGGATTTGGGGATTCGTCAGTTTCTCAATGCAGCGGAGGCAACGGCACTGCGTTCATCTCTCCAGCCACTGTCCCATGATGGATCGGCTCTTGTGGTCGCACAGCAGGGCCTGTGTCAGAATCGGTGCGGTGATCTCGGACTTTGGAGATCAGTGCATGAGATTCAGCGTGTGGCCATTTCTCCAGCCACGGACAGGCGCTGCCTAGGTTTCTTCTGCGGCACTGCGGTGTTGCATCAGAAACGGCTGCGGATGCGTCATGCATACTAAGTTATTTCTCTTTTCCCAGCTCCTAGGAGCAGGAACAAACTTCAGAGGCCCAACACAGTAACAGGCACCTCTAGTCAGGTCAGAACTCCCTGCAAGGAAGTTCAGTGGAGCTGGTGATGAAGTCTTTGTGTCCCTTAGACTTAAAAACAGGTTGCAAGCTCTACTTCAAGCCCTTGGAGATGTCCTTCAATCAAAATACACCGCACACGCAAAGTCTCTGTCCTCTCCTTTGCAGAAACAGCCACTGCAGGCCAACCCCAGATAGCACACAGCAAAGGGGCAGTACTACTTCTTCAGCTTTCCTAGCTCTTTTCCTTCGCAGAGGTTCCCCTTGAGTCAGTGGCGTAGCAAAAAAAGGGAGAAAATGGGGGTGCAAGTATCTAGTAGTCCAAAGAACCAAAGTATACTTTTCAAATGTCCTCTTTATTTCAAAAAGATTCTTTTTTTTTAGGAGTGATAAGGAATGGTCAGCCAACGCGTTTCATTCCCTCAAGGGGAACTTCATCAGGGCTGTAACATGACAAAACAACATATATATTACATATAAATCATAAGACACAGGACTAACAATACAAACAAATACATCAAAGTTGAAAAATCGTACTTATCAAGGGTACCCAACATAGGAGTGAAATCACAATGATGGCACACAGATTATATAACAATATTAGTCACATTGTTGTAAATACAAGTTAGCATACCTATACCCACAAAATATCCGTCTTTTTTATGTATGCTAAAAAACAAATAATTTACATACTCAAATATTTACAAAATATACATATTTACAACTTGTTATCCAAGTGGGCATCTATTTGTCAGTGTTACTATCTATTGGATCTGTCAACATATCAATAAAGTTTTCTTATCTAATCTACTGGTGGCCTAGCAAGGTCAGGCGGTACCCGGTGCGAAAAATTTCTTGTCACCCCCGGCTTGAAAAAATGGCAAAAATATGTGTTTAAAACACATATGTTTGCCATTTTGTCAAGCCGGGGGTGACAAGTGTCATCACTGAGTAGGGTGACAAAATGGCAAAAATGTGTGTTTAAAACAAATATTTTTGCCATTTTGTCACCCCCTCACTGATGATGCCCAGGGCGGCCCACACCCACCACACACCCCTTCGTACACCACTGCCTTGAGTCCAGAAGTAGTCTAAAGTTCTAGGGTCTGGGCCCAATGTTTATACTCAATTTCTCTTTGTTCTCTTGTGGCAGAGAGGCTCTGTGCTCAGTCAAAGACTGTTCTCTTCTCCTTGGTCCAGCTTCCTAGCTGGAGGTTGAGACAGCATTGTGTATGGCAGACCAGGCCCATCCAGATGCAATGAAATCTCCTCCCCCTACTTTAAATGCAGCGCAGGTCTATTCAGCCCAGCTCAGGACTTGTCACACAAATCAGTACATGTCCTACCTTTCACACGCATCGCATCCTGCCCACAGGGCTCAATCACCCCTAGTCCCAACATCTTAGGGACTTACTGCTCGATGCTGGCTTTGACCCTGTTTTAGTTAGGGCCACTCTGCCCATCACACAGACCAGCAACATGTTCCAGAACCTAATAGAAGCATTTATTTTTTGTTAACCCTGGCTTTTACAGTACTTTTATCCCCAGATTTTTTGCTTTGTAGCCTTTTGTTTCTGACCTGTTTTTGTTGGTTTTATGACGCTGGGCACTTTACCTCTGCTGATCAATGCAAAATTGCATATGCTCTCCCTGTAAATTGTATGTATAGATTGGTGTTTCCATAATTGGCTGATTTAGTTTACTAGTCACTCCCAAGTACAGTGCACTGTGTGTGCATAGGGCATGTAAATCAAATGCTGCTAATGAGCCTGCAACACTGATTGGCCACTCACATAAGCAGCCTGTAAATGTAACTCAGGTCTGCCATTGCAGAGCCTGTGTGCAGTCTAGTACTGTTCCTGAATGATCTAAGGTATAAAGTATCATTTCCCCTAACACATATTTGTATTTAGATTAAATACCATTTTAAGATTATTTTCGAAATAATGGGCCTCCTATTGCATGTTATTAAAAACGAAATACAATCTGCACCTTTATCTGCTGCTATAAAATATAATTCACTGTTTGAAACATTAAACAATATGAAACACTGTTGACAGTCTGAATTACATCTATCAACAATTGCTGAACTATGA
Organism: Triturus cristatus; assembly: GCF_964204655.1. Taxonomy (NCBI): domain Eukaryota; kingdom Metazoa; phylum Chordata; class Amphibia; order Caudata; family Salamandridae; genus Triturus; species Triturus cristatus. Next base: position 129,446,842 of record NC_140584.1, on the reverse strand, counting down.
AACAGATATTACTGATAGGACAGCTTGCTGTACTCAAATACATATTAAACAATATATGCATGCTTATGAAAACTATACACTTATAACTGAAACATGTCAACTCGAATCAATGGATATATGAAATGCAAATGAGGGGTGCATAAACAAGAAAAATGTGAAGATTATATTTGGCCTTCCCATTATCTTTAAATGTTTACAGGCAAGTGACATTCTGGTTGCCTGTCACTTGGGATGAGTGCTTTCTGGCAATTGGTTGTCCTTCGGATATTTGTGTCATTTAATTTTGGGTGGTTAGGTTTCTTGAGGTTATAGCTTGATCAAAAGCCAGGGATGTTGGTGTGAGGGCTTGAAATCCTGGCAAGGCATTGGGTAATAGATTTACAGAGGTCCTTTCACATTCTGTGGTGCTGGAAGTGGCTTCACATGGGTGATGCTGTTATTCTGAATAATGAGACGAAGTCCTCGGGTAACTGTCTTCTCCCTGTGGTGTTGAAAGTGAGTATTATCTAGAGATATTTATTTGCCTGGTTGATCTATATGTAGGATTTACCCAAGATGGTAATCCCCTAAAGTCCCGTAGGTAGGCTTTAATCTGGAGTGGTAATTTCCCGAAGCCAAGTTAAAGCTTTCATTGGCCAGTGGATCGAAATAACCCATGTGATAACCCCCTAGAGCCCAGTAAGTGGGCTGAACGCAGAAATGGTATTCCCCTATTACCCCGTAAAATGACAATCCCTTAGAGCCCAGCAGATCGGCTGTGTCCAAGAGTGATAATCCCCTGGAACCCAATGGATAGGGGGTGCCACCTGTGGTTGTTTAATAACAAATAATTATAAGCAAGGGATACCTTTAGTAATGTGTAATCAAGGCATTGCATTTAACTTGTCGATATTTTGCTATCAACAGTGGCCCATTTGTTCCGTGCCAAAGAAGCAAGTTAAGTGAGCACGCTTTGGCAAATTGACTAGGGCAGGTCTCTTCATATCTGTAAGTGCTTCTTTATTGACTGGGGAGTGTTTATGTGTATGGTTGTTTGGAAACATTAGTCAGAAGATGGATGAATGAGTGTGTGCTAGTGTAGATGAATGTGTACTCAGTTGCTTCCAAGCTAGGTTACAATAAGTTCCAAAAAAGTACCAATAATGGATGGATGCAGCTTTTCTTTTGCTATCTAGAATTGCCTATATCGTGCTTCAGTTATACTGTTTGCTTGTTGCATACCTTCATAAGTGAAAGTAAACCAACCAATAAGATGGGCCTGTTTACCTCACTATTTACATGAATGTAGAGGCTGTGGGAGCTCCGGTGAAGTTGTGCGGGTGTTGCCTGGACTCCATCTCCCGTAATCCCAAGTGCCAGGAGGCGCTAGATAAGCCCTACGCAGGCCTGCGGCGCAGTGTAGAGGCTGTGGGAGCACATTTGAAGTTGTGCGGGAGTTGTCTGGACTCCATCTCCCGTAATCCCAAGTGCCAGGAGGCGCTAGATAAGACCGATGCTGGCCCGCGGCGTGGGACGCGCGCGATGACGCACCTAGGCAAAGCCTGCTCCAAGGGCGGGCCCGTCCACGCCCGAAGGACCCCGGAGGAGGCTGGGCCACCCCATTAAACGCTTGGGATAAAACATGGGGAAAAGAAAAACAACATTGCGGGAACAAGGAGGAGATACTGTAAATACCTTGGACTCTTTTCTTATGAAGACGGCCGACGCATTGGCAAAATAAATTGAGAGAGCAGAGCATAGACTTACTGGAGGTGAGGTGGATCCTGTATGCTAGCTCCTTGTCATAATGCTACCACAAATGAGCCAGTGGGGGTAGGAACTGTGGCTATTTTGCAACCAGGGTCCCCCGTACGGACTACAGAGTCTCAATTAAATGGCATGGTTTGTTTAAACTCTACAGGTTCTCCTGCTGAACCACCGGTGAAGAAAAAGAGAGGAGGCAAATCACATAGTCAGCTAAATCCAACTATGACTTTAGGTGGGGAAAAGGGCTCGGCAAAAAAGAATATACCCGGCCCTAAACAGTCGGGCCACCCTCCCCAAGATCTTGAATGTATCTTGTCCCACTTGCTACAATCACTTTTGAAGAGACTCGAATTCATCGAACTACAGATAGCGAAAAATATTGATAAAGGGGTAAATGTATGAGCTGGGGGACTGAGGGGAAATTCAGCAGGTGTATGTGATTGTACCAAGCCCGTACCTACCGAGTTACAGTTAATGGTAATTCCAGAGTCTGACCGTCGTAAAGCTGAATTAACTTCAACTACCTTAGTTTCCAAAAGGGGAACAGGAATGGAAGGGGGAAATACATAATGATATGGAAACAAGAAATCCAAATATTTGTTGATCCGATATAAATTTGCTACAGTCAGGTGTCACCCCCTTGTACCCCCCTGCTAACATCGCTAATTCAGGTCAATTGGTTAATCATTGTTGTATGTCGTATCAGAACCCTGGAGGCATATATTTAGTAAAGGCTGTTGACAATGGTAGTTTTCCTCAGATTCAGTCATGGTTTCAGTCCCAGAGATATACTGTTCAAGGGGAAATTCAGGGGGAAGAGGAGGGAAGACAATTCAATCGTAATTTAAATCTCCATCTACCTCAGCTGCATGCCCTTATGTGATGATTTTAGTAAATGTCCCACTCCTGAAAACTAATCAAACAGAAACCACCCAACAACTGATGAATAAAGCTACATACTGGCTAACTAAATTCTCTATGAATTCTGAATGTCACAATATTGGCAATCAGATTAATATGGCCAAAAGAGTTCCATGGGTGGGAAACACTCTGAAATCAATCGGGGGAGACTGTGTGGTAATTAACTTTAAGAAACAGTACTATGTGAAACATCTTTTAGGTATGATTCCGAACTCCCCTGTGGCGCACACACACATCTATGCTGTACCCTTTTTTTTTTTATAGACCCCTGGGCTTAAATTTAATGATGACCATGAGGTTGAATTGTACCCATGGACCCGTTGTCCCTCCTTTTTTTCCTCAAGCTGCGGCATCATTCTTCACTAGCGAGGGAAATGCTGTAGACCTGCCTTTAACAAATAGGTTTGCACCCTTGGAGGATTTAGAGGCATGTGACTGAAATAGGGTTAGCGAAGAGGTTGTGCACTCTAAGAAATACCACAAGATAGTTACTAGGAGAGTACCCACAGGATAAAGAATGGGATAATATGAAAGTACTTCTATGGAATATAGCGGGGCTTAGCGCTAAGCAGGGAAATGAAGATTGGCTAGCAATCATCAATAGCTATGACCTGGTGTGCCTTCAGGAAACATGGGAGGTGGATATGGTGTCTTTTGATGGGTTTTGTGCAATCCACAACCCTGCAATCCTGTCGCGGTCTGGAAGAGCGAGAGGAGTTGTAATAACGTTAGCAAAGAATATCCTATCTATAAAAATAAATAATCTGAGCGTGCTGTCACCGTATTACCATTTATTAATTTCAAGTGGAGATTGCCAAAGAGATATTTTATTAGTTAACTTCTATAATAATTTTTTTTTAAGGCAACTTGGCAGAGGCAATCTGCTCTCTTGAAAATGAAATAGAAAATGCTATAGCAAATTATTGCAAACCCCTGCATATAATGTGGGTGGGTGATTTTAACTGTCACAGTTGCTCAAAAGTCTCAAGGCCAATTTGTGGATTGGTAGATGATGATGGGTTACACCATAGCATTATATCCACCATGAATATGGGGAGGAATTAAATAGATTCATGGTTATTAGAAACTTAGAGATTTGCAACCCTGTAGATGAAGAAACAGGCATCCTGACAAAAAGCTTTGGGGAACCCATTATTGGATCAATTCTAGATTACCTTGTAGTGGCTACTGCTTTCAAGAATTTTGTAAACCAGATAGGGATCTTTTTTTCAAATTTTAGTGATCATGCCACACTGTTTTTTTCATTACATTGGAAGGGTTGTTTCAGTAGAAAACTAAAAAAGGTTTAGCACCAAGAATAGCAAGGAGAAATGGCAGAGTGCTAAAATGGACGAAAATAAATAAAGCTATATTAATCCCTAGTGTAATTGGGTGTACCCAGGACAAAATTGCTATGTCTTGATATGAATGGCGATTCTCAAAGTATAGTAAAGGCTTTTGCATTACTGTTGAAGGTGGTGGAGGAGAATTTAAAATCTAATTCTAAGGCAAGCATAGGAAAAGCCCCACGATGGTTTGATCGGACCTGTACAAAAGCATTGAACAGGCTACACAAGGCATTAAAGGAAAAACCAAGAAATACTGCCCTGGTGAGCCTCTTATGAGGAACATATAAAAAATGCAGACAGGAGAGACTTGTGGTTTTAAAAGAGGAGGCATGGGAACAATTGCGGTTAGCCTCTTTTTTAAAAAGTTCTAAAGATTTTTGGGTGATAGTGAATTCTCCATTTCTAGGTGAAGACACAGATCCCTCTATAAGCACCCATGTGGGAGAAGAAGACTGGGTGAACCACTATACTACGATATTTGGGTCGTCAAATTTTAATGATGACTATCAAACTGGCCCCAATACAGGCATCCCAATCATTATTATAATGACTGAGGTTGAGAAGGGATTAAAACAATGCAGCAGTGCAAAGGCCCCGGGCCCCGATGGTGTGCCTATTGATTTTTTCTTTGAACTGTTGGGACTTTGGATACCGTTTTTAACTATTGTTTTTAATGCTATAATGAAAGGCCCCATTCCGGTCTCCTGGAGTACGTCAGTAATCGTACCAATATTTAAAAAAGGAGATAATTATCAGCCGATTTCACTTATAGATGGCACCTGTAAATTAATGGTTTGCCTTTTGTTAAATAGACTTGACGAATGGGCTGCAGGGAAAAGTATTTTAATCAATACACAATATTGTTTTAAAAAAGGATGGGGACACTTGATCAGTGTCTAAATCTAAATCTAATTGCGGCAAAAAATACTCACGCTAAAAATGGAAATATATACATGGCGTTGATGGATCTTTCCGCCACGTTTGATTCAGTATTACATGGAAAATGATGGTTTATTTGAAAAGAGATGGGCGTGGAGGAATATTATACATTTTATCAGACAATTATACTCTCAGTCCACAGCATGTGTTAAATATGGTTCCCAGGGAGAATGCACAAGGGCCTTCCCAATTCACCAGGGGATTAAGCAAGGCTGCATCCTAGCCCGCCTTTTATTTTCTATGTACACAAATGGGGCAGAGGCTGCAGTAAACAAGGATGTTATTGATTTACCTCGGGTAAATAAGAAACAGCTTCCCATATTATTATATGCGGACGATGCCATTTTGTTGGCAAGGACAGGTGTAGCCTTACAAAAGTTAATAAATAATTATGTGTCTTATAAGGCGGGACTAGACCTTCAATTAAATGAAGCAAAAACGTTTGTCCTAATAGCTGGGAAGCAGCCAAAAAAAGTTCCAGCTTTTTACATTACCACTCGGAAAATTGAATTAACTAAAACCTTTTTATATTTTGGGGTTCTTTTTAACAGTGAAGGGACTTGGAAGGACATGGTGGCGAATAGATGTAACGCCTTAGAAAAAAATGCCATGGCTATTCGATCCTTTACAAGAAAACTGAGCTCAAAACCACTGGAACCAGTCAAACAAATTTATGGTGCCAGAGCGGTCGCCTCTGCTACATATGGAGCAGGTATTTGGGGTCTAGCTAACACTGGTGCGCTACAAAAGAAGGAAGATATGTTCTTTAAAAAGTTGTTGTGCTATCCCCAAAGGGTGCTCAAATTATATTGTGCATCAGGAATTACAAGTCCCTTATTTTCTGATCTGTTATCTTTAGCCCCAGTTTTATTTTGGCATTCAATTTGGACAAGGGATACAGTGGGACTTACCCAAGATATTATTCAAGATTGTTTATTGCTTGATAAGGTAAAATGAGTCCCATGGTTGTGTTAAATTAAGAACACATTGATAAAGCTGGGTTTAGAGACTCAACTTTTTAGATCCTCTAGCTTGTAGGGGTACATCAAAAAATGTAATTAAAGCATGTGCGAAAGAATTTAGAGAGAAGGAAAGAGATTTTTTAAACCGTGTTAAACCAACTGTGGCATTATATCTGACCCTCCCGCTTCTCTCAGGTGAAATGGACACTTATCTGACATCTGTGACAAAACCCAAACATAGGTTTATATTGTTAAGGTTTAGATTAAATGTTATCCCCTATATGTTAGGTTATCCATCAGGGACTCATTCAGTAAACAAACTTTCACTTTGTCCCTGCGATTACAAATCTATACAATCTAACTTACACATGTTATTCTTTTGTACATTTTATTCATGTTTCCGGAGAAAGTATATCCGTCCATTGCTGCAAAAATATCATTTTATTCAATGCTGCCCTGCTTTGTTTTTCCTCCAAATGCTCCCTAATCCATGTGCTAATTATTGTGTTGCATCGTATTTATGCTTGGCATTATCGAAAAGGAGGTCAACGATGCATTAGATTGGTTTTACTGAACATTGCACTAAAAAGCACTTTATAACAACTGATTGCGGGAAGACAGGTATTCTAGGCCCTCAATATGTTTTCGATGAAATATTGGATAATGTGAGATATTGCATCTAATGTGTTGGTATTGTTTACAAAAGTCACTGTTATAACTTTATATGGCTTCTTGCGTATTTGCACAAAGTAGATTATGAGCTACTGAGTAACTTTTTGATGTTTAACCGTATTGGTGGTCATGTCTTTTTCTTTTTCATTGTGAGCATGTGTATTATGCTGTGATTTTATGATCTTGCTGCTTAAGATCGAAAAAAGTTACAAATTGAATTGAATGCCAGATCTGACATAACCTTTTCCATAATTTTTTTATCAGAGGAGAGAAAACACAAAACAACTGGGTGATCCGTCAGGTACTTGAATTTGACCCAAACAGCCTTGCCTTGGACTACATAACGGGGTGTTAAAACTGTGATACTTATTTTTTTCCCACCCCCTTCCCAAAAACTACATGAAGTTACATGGCAGGAGAGTTTGCAAGGATAAACTCTTGCCTGATTGTCATGAAATACCGACCAAAGAAAAACAGAGAGGCCAAGCTATCTGGCCCTCTTATACGGTAAAAATGGTAAAAAATATGTTGTTTAAAAAAAAAAACAGAAGAGAGTTGGGAGCAATACAGGACCCCATAAGCGTGGGAGTAGCAAGTCAAGGCTGCTGCCAATCGGCAGGGAGGAGCAACAGAGAAGCCCAGATGGCGAGAGAGGTGTATTAAAATAAGAATAAAAAGACAGAACGGGGCAGAGGTTGGGAGTAGACACAAATGAAAGGGGAAATCAACATACGGAGGAGTGGGGGAGAAAACAAGAAAAAACACATGCACTACCACAGAATTGTAAAAGGAAAACAAAAAAATGCCTGAATCTAAGCCGTGGAACGATACAAGTAATCCAATGAAAAGAATTAGGAATTAAAGGAACTATTATTAAACCTGACCTAATTAAAGGAAAAGAAGCTATTAATCTCTATTGTGCGGCCGCATATGGGCAATCTTTAGGTCTCGCCTGAGCTAGCGCATGCGCTGCTCTGGCGAGACATTTAGTGAATGGGCTTTAAAAAGCCGACCACAGCTTTTTGTGTGGAGTAGAGCGTGCGGTTACATGCACAGTAACGCGCATTCCTCGCATCACTCTATCAGGCGCCATCTGGCTTTCCTCTCTCTTGCTCTCCCAAGTGCTTGCTTTAACGCTCCTCCCCCTCCCCCACCACAGAGCACGTCTCGCGGCCGCGCGTCTTGTTTCATGTATACCTTGACTTTTAAGTGGGCTTTTTTTTCTTTTTCCTCTGCTTGTTTAGTAACTATCCTGTTGTGATCCACTTTGCTGCTGCCACCCTCCCCGTTGTCCTATTCCCTATGTTTCCACCCCCTCCCGTTGTCCGTGTTGACTTTGTTCCTGCCCCCCTCCCGCCATACTTTCTGTTGCCTTTCTTCCCGCCCCTCCCGTTGTCTTTGTTGATGCCCCCTCCTATTGTTCATGTTTTTGTTGTTGTTCACGCCCCACTCCAGTTGTCCGTGTTCTTTTTCTTCCCAACCCCTTCGTCCTGGCTTTTTTCCTGCCCCCCTCCCTTGCTCAAACATGGATTCTTCCGTGTTAGACCATCCAAGAGCCTTACGTTCATTGCGCTCCACCTCTGTGTGTTTTTGTGCGTTGACCAAATTACTCCGTCGGCGGGTGTTATATTATCGCATAATTTCCAGTTCCGGATTAGGTCAGTTTCTGTTAAGGAATCGCATGCTGTTTCCGGCCGGAGCAGTTTTTGCGTGACACTCCACTCACATTGAGCCTAAGGAACCAAAGCATGTAAGGATGGCCGGGGTCACTAGAACTGCACAGGTAGGTCACGCTCCGGCCTCAGTCACTAGAGCTGTCTCACAGGTTACCCCGCAGATGTCACTGTTGTGACAGTCTTGGACTCTTAAAGTTTCACTGCACTTACATGGCCGAATAAACATAACGTGGATCAATCAAAATAATTGTCGAGGGTCACAAGTGCCAGAAAGGAACAGTGATCTCATAAAGCAAAGCGCAAACTCTGCGCTGCCTGTTTGCTGTCCACCCTGCAGAACCCCTTCCTTCCTTGGGCAGTAGGATGAATGTTCTGTATTCAGAGTTCATTTCGATTGGTTTGATTTCGTGTTTTGTTTTCATTTATGAAGCAGCTGTTGCCACCATTCCCTTCAGTACAAACTGTCGCACTCATAGCCTCTCGTTGATATTTCCTCTGTCTCTTCGTCTTCCTTTGCTTCTCACTGTTTGCATCTCTCTCACTGACTGTCGTTAATCCCAAAGGTGTTCGGAAGGGGGTGCGGGTCTATATACAAATGCTCCTCCTAAATACGTCTCCCGCCTTTTCTCCCCCTTCTGCAGGCAGCGTATGTGCACTGTTGCTTCCTGGTGACCTGTTGTGTCTTAAAAAAACACTCAAAAAGGTATTTTCTTCTTTGTGTTGTCCCTTTGATAGAGAACCTAGACCTGAATTCATACATTTATTTATGTGTCCTTCGGCAGGTCGCAATTGGTTTGAGGTACTTGTTTTTTTTCTCCATCTCACCGCCCCATTGCTTGTTGCCCCCATCCTTTCTCCATCCGCGGTGTTGCTTATTTTTTTCATCTACTCGTGCCCCTTTAATTTCAGAGGGGCGTTGACTTCACTTGCTTCCAGTCAGAGTCGCCTATTTAATCTGAAAATCTTAATAAACTGTTATTTCTGTCAACTCCAATATCAACTCTAATAAAAACAAACAAGCATTGGCATAGCCAATAGGTCTTTCCTTTGGGAACGTATAAGTGCTTAGCCATGCAACAGTTGACATTGTTTCACCAAGGATATTGTGCTGCATAACTAAATACTTATAAGGTCCCAAAAGTGAGACCTATTGGCTATGCCAATGCTTGTTACTTCTTCTGCAGACAACATTCTAATCTTTTGGGATCACCCTGTGCTAGATGCATGTTCAGAAAACACCAGAGGAGGGATCTTGATGGGTCTTGGCATCTTCACAGGCACCAAGCAAAGAGTTAGTATATGCATCGTTGTAGATATGAAAATATGCATTCTAGAATCTGAAACTGTCTTCGGTGGTTGCGATGCCTAAAGATTTTAAATACAAAACTTACCTCTACCATGTAGTATCATAATGCAGTGGTGGAATGTATAGGCCTGTGAAAGATGACACCATGTTACATATTATTTTTCAGCAGTTAAAAAATCGAATCAAATCCAGTTGGTAATTTTAGTATTGCTAATTGGATAAGCTCCAAAGCGTGCATGAGGCAACAGAAGCACACTGCAGGGCAGATTTACAAGCCCCTTGCACCACTTTTGCGTCATTTTTAACAAGTGAAGCAAAAGTGGCGCAAGGGGCTTGTAAATCTGCCCCTGTGTTACACTATGCCGCAATTGCTTATGAATGAATGAATGAATAATTGAATAATTTGTAATGCGCTTGAATCACCCCCGAAGGAGTATCTCCACACTAGAGAGCAACAACCCAGAGTATCTATTGCGGAACAGTTCCGTTTTCAGAAGTTTCCTAAAAGTAGGGAAACAGGGCACTTACGGAGGTAAAGAGGCAAGCGATTCCAATATAGGGGAGCAAGATGGGAAAATGTCTTGCCCCCAGAGTGGGACTTCCTAAAACGGGGGATGACAAGGAGGGATTTTTCCCCTGAGCGTAAGGATCTATTCAGCCGATAAGGAAGGAGTTCTGTTAAATAGATAGGTCCTTTGCCCTTTAGCACCATCTATACGACACAGCAGATCTTAGGTAGCCATAGGCGTATATGTAGCCAGTGTAGCTGTCGCAGAAGAGGCAAAGCAGTTGTTCTGGATGGAAAATTCTGGACCAGACGGGCCTCATTATTCTGGACCACTCGAAGTTTATTCATTAAAGCTTCATTTGTGGCAGCCAAAAGTGCATTGCAGTAATCTAGGTGACTAAAATCTAGTGCCTGAATAAATGTTTTACATACCTCGAGTGGAAAGAATTGAAATACACTGCACAAAAGACTCAGCATATGAAAACAGGTTCCGCTTGTAGGTCTTACTTGATCTTTCATTGTGAGGTACTGATCCAACCTGATACCTACATTTTTTACAAACCATTTGGGAACTGGAGCTATGCCCAGGCTTGGAGGCCACCAGTCTGCAGCCCAGACCTTTTGGGCATTTCCAAAGAGCATAATCTCTGTCTTTTCAGTATACAGTTGGAGATTTTTTTGTTTTGTCATCCAGTCTGAAACCACTTTGATGCCTGCTTGGAAGCAGAATTTAGAGGTTGTATCATTGTTGTCAAAAGATAGGAGAAGTTAGGTATCATCCGCGTAAGAGAAAGGGGTGAACCCAAATTCTCTGACAATCTGAGACAGGGGAGCCACATACACATTGAGTAGGGTGAGGCTAAGGCAGCGGACCTGAGGCGCTCCCTTGTTGAGCTCAATGGTACGAGAGTGGAAAAGACCCAAATTAATGGTCTGCATACGTTGACTTAGAAATACTCGAGAACCGTTGAGGAGCTCACCTACAGATTCCTATCTCCTCCATTCTGTGAAGTAATCTATGATGTGACACAGTGTCAAAAGCGGCCAATAGGTCTAATAGCACCAATAGTACAACCTGATTGTTACCCAAAGAAAGCGTGATGTAATCCATGACTGCTATCAGGGCAGATTCCGTGTTATGCATGGGTCTAAAACCGGACTGAGAGGGATCAAGGCAGCCTCGGGACTCTATATGTTCCATGAGTATTTTGTTGATATGCCCTTCTAGGATCTTACTTATTAATCGGAGAAGAGAAATGGTTGATAATTTGATAGATCGGATCGGGGAGGTGTGTCTTTTTGCAAATTGGAAATTTCTGTTCAGTTTTCCATGCATGTGGGAGAATTACTTCGTTCCTAGATAAATGTAATACTGTGCAGATGGAAGGGCTAATTGCGTAACTGGTAGTGTGAAAATCTTTTCAGGTAGGATATAAAGAGGTGACCCGGACTTAGTCTTTTTTCACATTTCCGTCACAGTATGCAACTGGATAGGAATAACATTTTCTAGAAGATAAGCATCCCCCGTAGGAGATGAGATGAGAGTCGGTGTGATTTTCGGGATGTCTGTGGCATTAGGGAATTTATCATATATTTTATTAATTTTTTCTTCAAAATAATCAGCAATGTTGTCACATAATGCTTGAGAGGGGGAGATAGTGTTGGCACAGGCGGAGGGATTAGTAAAGGATTTAAGGACTTTATAAAGTTCTTTGGTCGAGTTACCTGCCTGGCTCAATTGGACGACAATGTGAGCTTTCCTGGCCTTCTTTATACTCTTGTGATAAAGAGCTGGTACATTTTAGACGGATTCCTTCGTGTCCGAATTATGAGACTGAAGGTTTCTGTTTCTCTAGTTTTTTACACCTTGCCTTCTCCTTTTACAGTTTGGGTATATACCAGGCTGTATTTTGCCTCTGTATAAATTGGTGTTGAAGTTTTAGGGGGGCAAGGGTAGCTAAAGCCGTTTTTAGGTCTCGCCTGACCCAGCGCATGCACTGGTCTGGCGAGACTTTTTGAGAGGGCTCCAAAAAGTGCTACCAGGCCAGCCTAGAGTTACAGTGCATGTGCGCGGGCGCGCGCGCCGCGCTTGACCGCGATTACTTTTACTTTGATATTTGATCGCGATGGCATAGCTAATAGGTCTCGCTTTTGGGTCCTTATAAGTATTTAGTTATGAAACTGTTGCATGGCTAAACACTTATAAGGTCCCAAAGATGAGACCTATTGGCTATGCCAATTCTTGTTATAGTTCCGTGCAAGTCCTCTAATTAGAATTAATATCGCTCGACACTCCAAATGTAGGGGCTTTAATTCAATGCATGATGGTCTCCTGGGTAATTTTATGCCATTGTTTCCTAAAACTGTGGATGGGCTTATTAAAGGTAGGAGCTGCTTGCATGTCCAGAATCTGAAAACTAATCAGGGAGTGATCAGACCACATTACTATAAGGGGAGCTTCAGTATATATGCAGGGAGAGTTGGTCAGATTGAGATCTAATGTATGGCCTGCCGAGTAGATGGGACCAGCATTAGTCTTTTCTAAACCTAACGAAGCCAAATCAGTAAGGAACTGAGCGGCATCTATATTGGAACTATTTTCACAATGGAAAAGCGTCCCATTAAACCATTGGTCTAATGTCAAACTTTCAATGGGAGGCACCCTGTGCAGGCAGCTTTGAGAGGTACACATATATTGGACAGTGTTGGAAATCTGGGTCATCATTACAGGAAATAATTGAATAGGAGAGATTAGTGTTGGAAACATGGCCCCAGATGTATCAACCTTTCATATAACACAACGCAGCAAGACACCTTGCTGGGTTACGTCAATGAGAGAGGGCAGGAATGTGCCATATTTAACATTATTTGGCACGTTCCTCCCCTTTCCTTGTGCCAGAGCACAATTTGCTGCCATGTGCCAATGCAGGCACCCTCGTGCCGTGGTGCCAGGGTACCTACATTGTAGGCAGAAATGTTTTTTTGCTGGAAAGCACACTTTTCTGCTGAAAAACAGTCCTCTGAGACTTTTACCTCTTTCTACGTGTACTGCAGAATGCAACATATATATCAAAAGAGGAAAAAATGAGGAGAAATTAAGATATTTCTCCTTGATATGCCTCCCCTGGGAAGGTGTAGCATTTTGGCATGCCCCGAGGTCTACCACTCAAAGTAAATCTGGGAATGCACTGGAATGGATGGGTGGGTGAGTAGGAACACCCATGACCCTCCATATAACTCCTTCCCAGGGCAGAGTAACGGAAGGCAGTCAATCGCGCTGCCTTGTGTTACTCCAGTTTTACCCACACGGCGGGGCCACACAAGGTGGCCTTGCGTGGCTAGGTAAAGTGTTAGGTTGCCCTTGCATGATTCAAGCGCAACGCAACACTATGATGAATCTGTAGTGTTTTGCCAAGGTGGGCGCGGAGGCAGCGTTTCTTTTTTAAACTATGTTGATTCTTGCCTTTTTATTTACTCGCTCTATCATAGAGGTTTTTCGGTGTTGGCCACATCTCGCACATCAACACCTTCAAACTAATGCCGACTTCATCAGGCTATTGATTAAAGGGTTCTCAAACAGTGCAACGCATCAGTTTCCACTAAACACATCCACTGAATAGTTCTGGTGAAGGGCTTCTAGGAGCTGTGTCTGTTCTCTGCACACGATCAAAATTATCATAGCTTCTGCATTATAATGCAGCAAAAAGGGGGCGAAACCAAGCAAAACCTTTGTCCAAGGAAGAGTCTGGGAAAACAGGACAACCAGTGAAGAAGCCAGTATATTGAATTCAAGGTGCAAGATGGCTGAATAGCAATACAAATAATTGGGCAAGGCATGCAAAGATTTACATCTTTTTGAGGGGGGTAAACAGAGCACAATTGAGCACCACTGCAAGTGATAAAAATAATTACTACTATCTTGGAATCCTTCGCTTTGCAGTAATCATAAAATAATCAGTTATTGTGGTTGGAAGGCGATGCCAATACATGTTTATTAATTACGAGAACCCAGCTTTCTAGTTTTTTTATTTCTTCCCTATACCAGTTATAATGGTATGTTCCAGTTGCTGACAAATGAAAAGCAATAGAAGGTAAGATTTTCTTCTCTCTCTGATGTGTGGTTAGGAGTGAAGAATTCCAGTTCGATGAGACCATTCTCAGCTTTCCCACTGGACCACATTGTGTGATCCTCAGCAAGTCACACTACATGCTATATGTATGTGTACATGGACATTTTTCTGGTTCTGTTGTGCAGTAGAAATATAGCTGAAAAGCATATGCTGGGCTCCAAACATCCTAATGGACAAGTTACATTACTTCAGATCTGGGACTTTTGACTGTAGTGTTTTGCAGTATGGTAAGATTGTTTCTGTGGAAAACTGTCCAAACTGCAGAGGAGTATTACAAATCACTGCACATGAGCCTCAAACAGAATGCCTCGGGAAAATGAACACTTGGATACTTTAGTGAAAAACGAACTTTTATTTAACCAGCTGGCGCAGCATGTTCAAAACGCGTGGAGTGGAACATTGTCTGTAAAGTGAAGTGTGCTTAGTCGAGACTTCACTCCACTAAAGCATGACTTGTTTATATTAAACTCCCTGGCAGTTCTTGTGGGGCGGAATAGTAAACGTTTGATGAGGAACTGCTAAAAGACAAAAGGGGTAATAATTCCACTGGAGTGACACATTCCTGTGCAATCCGGCAACAGGTCAACTTGGGCCGCTCTCTTGCGGTTGGACACATGTTTAGCTGACCTTATCGCAGGCTCTGGGCGGGTCAGCGTGACAGCCTGGGGATGGATGGGAGAAAACAAAGAAGCGCAAGGGGTGGTAGGGGAAAAGCAGGACGCAATATGGAGAGCAAGGCAGAGAAGCGCGAGGCGAGCTGTGGGGAAACGTTCAGTGTGGATGCAGATTAGGAGGGAGAAAACAAGACAACACATGCACTTCCCTGAAGTGCTGAAAAAATGACAAAGGGATGTGAAGATCAAACAGAGGTGCGAATGTGGGGTGGAGAAACAAGAGAAGGGTTGGGAGAGGGGAAGGCAGCCCACAAGAAAGAACACAGGGGACAGAAGGTGAGATAAGCACACAAGGGAGACAGCTGGAAAACACAAGCACTGTCATGTAGAGATTAAGCAAAGAGAAAGAAAGGCTTTCAGTAAGACCGAGCAGTGGAATGACCCAAAGAAAGAGGCAATGCTCCAGGGGTGGGATAAAAGCATGACAGAGGAGTGACAATAAAGCAAACCAATGGTAACTTATGGGTGGGTGGGGTGGGATTTAGGCCACTGTAAGTTCGTGATAAATGCACAATGTGTCTTTATCAACCAGACAGCTCTGTTCTGGTTGGCTCAATCTGAAAAAGGAACCCAGATTGATAATCAATCCCAACTCTGTCTTTAGGGAGTGGGTTCAATATTTCAAAGCGCAGAGTTTTTATTTTTTTTAATGCTATGGGCCTGATTACAATGTTGGGTGAAATTGCATCCACCTGACACTGTTGCAGGGACGGAACCGCCGGACCATAGGTCAGCGGTTCCAACATCCCAATTTGGATGTGATCATACATAGTGTGGTCAGAAACATCCATTTTCCCATGGGACCTTGTGCGGCGGGCTGAAAACGCGTGCAGCACAGGCTCCCATTGAAAAATGGATGTGTTCGAACATCCCTGCACCTTGTGCAGGCACCTCACAGCCAAGTTGCAGAGGGCTAGAGGGAAAGGGGGCCCTGCTAGGAGCCCCCAATGTTGCTTTCCGACAGCCAGAAAGGCCGACATGGAATGGTTGTCAGAAACCTACCTCATATTCCAGACGGAAGAGCCGCCGTCATAAAAGGATTATAAGGAGTTTCCGGCGCACTGACGAAAGTGTCAGTCGGTCCTTCCGACTGCTGCCTACTACAGAACGCATTGTCATGCTCCGATCGAACCTCAGCAGCAGATGGCGGTCGGATGTCGGTTGCGTTCCGACAGCCATCATAATTAGGCCCTATGTGTTTTAACTCCACTTTTGAAAAATGTATAGGATGTTGTGAATTTTAAGGGACAGTAAAATGGTGACAACTAAAAGGAATTAAAATGTTATTTGGATTGTTTTGCATCCCCCTCTAGCCTTATGAAATTATTTTAAAATTATATAATGAATAGTGCATTTTTTAAACAGTCCAGGGTAGGACCATTAGTCAAAATAAGAAAGGATTCAGTGATAGGGCTAGAATAAATTGAAATATGCTTGTGAAATTTGTGAAATTCCTGATTTCACTTTCTACAAAATTTCAAAAATAGCTTGAAATTTCCCATTACACACTGCTGTGCAATGTTTACATGCAGGAGACTTGTTCAAGCAGAACGTATTTCACCAACAGTAATTCTCCCTCAAGTCAGTCTCCTACTGGTGTCTCAGAACACGTTTCTTACCTGAAAAGTGCTCTCACCTGAAAAAAACATTCAATGTAAACCCTAAACCATATTTGAGTGTCTCGGCTTGTTCATACAATAGAAATAAATTACTTTTTCTCACCTTGACAGTACAAATGTACAGTCAATGGTAACTACACAAATCCAATAATGTTGTTAAAATAGTTGCACAACCACTACAAAACCATAAAAGAAACAAATCATTTAAAATACTATGCACATTGAGTCAATACAACATTTTGAATTAAGCAATAAAACAATAAGATGATAGCATCAGTATATAATAAAATCTGTACACAATCACACCTAAAACACAATAAGAAATAAAAAAGTAATATTATTATCCACAGCTGTATGGTCCAAAGTTTTCAACGTCCAGCCATTTGGTTCTTCCAGAAGGCAGTGCAACAAATGTAATCTAAATCTTGTTAGCAAAAATCGATGATGTTGATCTGTTAACACTGTAAGATGTGGCTAAATGGACGTACACATTTTCATTATGACAATATTTATTTATTTATAAAGTTTTGCATAGCGTCAACATGACCCTAGTGGGTATCAGAGCGCTTTACATGACGAGAAGTAGAGTAACAATTGGTCTGGTAAACAGGAAACATATGCGTGAGAGCCGAACATATCAGAAAGTAAAATCGGATAACAGGGATTGGTCTTAATTAAAGTCAGTAATAGGAAGTTCAATCCCCATAAGACTTTGGTATCTATACCTTTTCAACGTCGCCGATATATTGACTTAGGTTAAAAACGTAGTCAGTAAAAAAGGTTTACCTTCTTTTTAGAAGGAGGAGATAGAGGAGATTAGGTGAACGTCCGGTGGTAGAGTGTTCCATATCTCAGGTGCAAACACTGAGAATGCTCTGGCACCCGTTTTCTTCTTTTGGGTTTATTCAGGTTTCAGAAGCAAGTTGAGCACACTTCCTAAGGATCTGCTGCCCCCTGATTTTTCTAGCTTTTGAGCCAGGTAACTGGGGGTATTGAAGTGTAAAGCTTTATGCGTCATGCAAGCAATTTTCAGTTGGATTCTTGCTTCGTACTGTAGCCAGTTTAAGGAGTTTAGCGCTGGTGAGATGTGTGTGTTTCTTTTAGTTCCGAGGATAAGTCTGGCAGCTGATTTGAGGGAGGCTCTTAGAAGGGCCAATTTGTATCAAGGAAAGCTACATAGTGTGGCACTACCATAATCCAGTCTGGGCAATACTAGAGCTTGGACCGCTTGTTTTAGGTCTTTTTGTGGTAGGTAGGGTTTAAGTTTCCTCCGAATGCTCAGTTGGTAGTTCGCTCCTTTGGTGGCTGCACTAATGTGATCCTGCATATTTAGGTGTTTATCTAATGTAATACCTAAGGATCCGGAAGAGTCTATGATGCGGGGGGAGCATTTGAGGGCTTTAAGATGTTTCAACCACAAACCAAACTAGGGGTTGTTATTCGGCGGAGAGATGAGAAGAAAATCGATTTTAGCAGTGTTCAGTTTGAAATGGTTAACCCTGAGCCAGTGGTGTGTATTTAGTAAGATGGAATTGAGGGATATAATGTCCTCTGGGGATGCAATTTTGAGGGTCAGCTGAGTGTCATCAGCTTACATATGGTAGTAGATGTTAGAAGATTTTTGGAGGTTTGCTAGTGGTTCCAGAAAGAGGTTAACGAGAATGGGTGAGAGAAAAGATACTTGAGGAACACCAAGAGTGATCACATGGGACTTAGAGGGAGATTGATTCATGTTGACTCTTTGGGATTTGTTTTGGAGGATTGAAGAGAACCATTGTAATAAAACCCTGATAAGCCCATCCTTTGTTCCAGTAAGTTCAGTAGATTATCATGTTTGACGGTGTCAAAGGCAGCCAGTAAATCAAGCAATATTAGAAGGCATGATTCTTTTTGATCCAGCATTTTTAGTATGTCATACACTATATGAGTAAGGGCAGATTCCATGCTGTGATCTTGACAGAAGCATGATTGCTGTTGATCGAGGAGTTGATAGTTGTCTATGTGATTGCAGAGTTGGTTCTGTACACATTTTTCTAAGACCTTTGCCAGAGTAGGAATGTTGGAGTTGGGTCGGAAGTTATTAGGATCAGGGCAGTCTGCCATAGGTTTTTTAAAATGGGTGTTCCTTGTCCTACTTTTAGGCAGTCAGGGATAGTGTGTTTACAATCTTGGTCTATCGGGGGAGAATACAGGTTTTGATCTCTTTAACTATGCTAGGAGGTAGAGGGACCGTGGAGTGGTTAGATGGGTTTAAAGAAGAAAGAATGTTGTACATTTCATGTTCGCTGATTGGGGAGAAAGTGTTCCAAGTGGCATTGTTTTTGCCACTTCGGTTGGCCATTCTTTGGGATTGTCTTTAAATTGATGAGGAAGATAATGTGATAATGGTCTGTCCAGTCACAGGGGCTAATAGACTCTAAGGAGATAGTGTCCATCTTAGAGATGATAAGGTACAGAGTCTCACCCTTGTTGAGTGTGGGTCTGTCACAAATTTGGGACAAATCATGGTTTAATAGGAAAGATTTCAGGCTATTCACTGAGTGGTTGTTCAGGTCATTACAGTGTAGATTGAAGTCACCCAGGAAGATCTGGGGTCCTTGAAGATTATCATTTATTGTGAGGATTTTTATGATTTGTTATATGAACAAAGAGTTATCGCCCAGAGGGTGATAGAAGGCATGTATATTACAAAAGGATTTGTTGTTGCAAGATATATTGATGCTGAGATATTAGCATGTTGTTACAGCTATTATTTCCAATTGGCATATTGAAAGAGTATTGTGGTAGATGCATGCAATTCCAATACCCATATTCTTGGGTCTATCTTGTCGAATGATCTTTTGACTAGGTGGAACGAGTAGATCTCTCATGGGATGAGATGAGTTGTTTAACCACGTTTCCATGAGGATAACTGTATCGAATGTATGTGAGAGAATGAGGTTGTAGATATCTTTTGCGTGTTTATTTGCTGATCTGCAGTTGAGGAGCATGCACTTTAGCTGATTATTATTATGATGAGAGGCCATTTGTGATAAAATGACACGCTTGAGGTTGTTCTTGTTTATTCCTTTGTGATTGTAGTTCGCTTCTCTGAATGGGTTCGCTTGGATGGTTTGGATTTGATTTCGATCAGAATTGTTAGTATTCTTCTCGGGCTGATAAGAGAGGAGGAGTTCATGGATCTCATTGCTTGATAGATCTTGATTTAATCTCTTTGGGCAAGAAGCATCATTAGGGGAAGGTGTAGTTTACTATACCAGATTGGCTGTGTGTTGGACATGGAGTGGGGGAATGTCTGCATGGGAGTCATTTCTGGTTATCATGTAGCTATTTGAGCTGTGAGTGTGCCAAAGATAGAATGTGATGGACGTAAGTCTCTGTAGATCCTCCGTAAGGTGCTTTAGGCAACAACCAATCTATTTGAATCCCATTACCTAGAAATCAAGTTTAGGGTAGTGGTGGGTTGCATAGGCAGGTCTGATAGTGGGGTGATGTAATAAGGGATGCCAAGCTGAGAGAGGGGGTCATTATTAACTGGACATTTTTGTTGTGGAAATGTGTGAGGATGATTGGAAGAGATGGGATGAAGTGTAGTATGGGAGGTAGTGAAAAGGTTAGAGGATCTTGGTGATCTAAGGTTGATTTGGTGAGGGGATATGGGTTTGTGGACATTATTGTTCCCAGTAGGTGGGATCGATGAGGGTTTGATAGGAGGGACCTCCTTGGTGTGCCCTGGGGAGGTAAGAGGGAGTGAGTGGGGGCGAGGAAGTTCCATAAAGTGGGGGTCTATGCTAGTCTTGATATTGGGCTGGATCAGACGTGTTGGGTCGACTATTCCTTCTAGGGTTCTAAATCTCTGATTGAGGAGATGGTTCTGGAGTGAGAGTGGTGGCATTGTGGGTGGGTCGGTAATTGCTTGTGACCGGAAGTGAGTTGACTGAGATAGGAGTAGCCATGTGCGTTAAGGAGGATGAGGGTGTTCCATCAATAGCGTTAGGGCTATTTTGGGTGGGAAGATTGAGCTTTTGTAGACACCCTTTTTTAGAATGGGGACGATTTTGTCGATTAAGGTTAGATTTTCATTTGAGGCCTGTTTTAGTATAATCCCATTATTATAATGGATATGGTAGTATCTGCATTGCAGAAGGAAGAGAGAGAGAGACCGATGCTTAACATGGAGAGTAAAATATTTCTCCATTGGGATCTTTTTTTTGTATGGAATATAATGTCATTAGTTCGGGTTCCCCTTGTGGTATTAAAATAAGGGTCTGGAATAAGAGTTTCTAGATGAGATTTGAGTAATTGGTGTTTGAGTTTTTTTGATGCGTTTTTGGAGAGGTTGGAAAGGTATTTGATAGAAAAGGCATTGTGGCTGACGGTTCCAGTTTTTTGTTCATTATTTGATGCAGGGAGGTACATCCTAGGGTTGTGAAAGTTCGAGGGCGGTGCTTCCGCCCCCCCCTTCTACCGTTGTAGGTTAATTAAGGAATGCGTGAGCAGTATAGACCAGATTATTTTGGCTAGGACCTCTGTTAGTGGTAATTTAGAGGTGTGGGTAAGGGAGTATTCTTCTTGTCAAGAGCTCATTCTAAGGTGTTTAGTTCAAACTTAGTGGATTAAGTATGAAGGTCTGCCAATAACCAATGTGCCTTTTAATGATGGCTGCCCGTTTAGCAGGGATTTTTTGTATTGATACAGGTATCAGTCCTCTTTTTGTTTCTAGGGCTGATAGTATTCTTCTTCAGGTCAGATCGCCAGGGGGCGTCATCTTGTGTGGATTGACTGATTGAAACTTAGTGTTGCCAAACTAAAATGATAGGGTAATTTTTTTGATAGTCGCAACACTCGGGCAACTGGGATGATCAATCTTGTAGTTTCCCTTTCCCTTTTTGCTGCCTAACTCTCACTTCCATGAGCAATCAGATGCAGTAGCCCAGATGGAACGTTTCACCGGCTCAACTCTGGAAAAAGAAACCTCCCTGTTGGCCAGTGCCCTAGTGCAGCAGTGCGACGGGGAAGCATGGTGCCGTGAGGCGTCAAGGCAGAGAGAGATGCCCCAAAGCGGTGGAGATCATAGAGGAAGTGGCACCCACCCTTTCTCTCGACCAGCCAGCCAGTGGCTATCCCAGGGGATAATTCCGCTATAGGAGAGACAGTTCTGGACTCCGTGAAGAGGCGGGGCGGGGAGAGAAAGCACTCACCCATTCTACAAGGTCCTCTCGGATGCGGATCCGAAGGATCAAGGAGGCAATCCCTCAGTCTGCCATAGGTATTCTGCGTGCTGCCGGATCCCGTGAGCAGTAAGCGCTATAGGAGGCACTCTCCTGATTCCTGCACTTCGCAATGAAGTGGCTCAGAGGATCACGGAGGTGCTCCCTCTGCCTAACCATGAAGTCAGACTCTGTAGTGCTGGATCCAAGTCGGCATGAAAAGCTGCAGGTCCCAGCTCCAATCCTCCAAAGAGCCCAGTCTGAGCCTGCAGCCTCAGCCTCTGTGGTGACGCCGTGACTTAGTCACTGTGATGGAAATGGCTGGCGACCTCGAAGTTCCTCAGGTCAGCAGTATGAGTTTTATTTTTGCCTGTATTACGAGTCTCGAGTTTCAAGGATTCATCACAGTGTAATGCAAACATGTATAGATAGTTAACACATCTCCCTCATCTCTCTTCTTCTGAGCTAATGATATGTATCGCCTTTTCATACATTTTTAGATCAGCACAAACAATTAGATCCAGTAGCCTGAACAGATCTGGGCACCCTAAATTGGCAAATGCATTTTGATGTATCTTAGCTACGGAATGCTACTACCTCTATCCAGGTTCATGCAGTCCTTCAAAATGGCCCTGACTCTTTATTGAAACAGACAGAAATCCAATTGAGCAGAGGTCATAAGGTTGAGCATGTCTGATATATATCCTACAGCTAGTTCTTCATGCAGGATGCAGGAAGAAGTGCCTCATAAACCTATTTTTATTTATTGCTGCACCAGTGCATGTCTATACACCTAAATATTGTTATCATAATAGCAGCACTCAGTCACTCGTTGCAATTATACATCCATTCATCCACTCAATGATTGTTCTTTCATTTACTCACTTACCTATCTTCTATAAAATATGTCACACAAACTCAAAAAGTATATGAAAGATAAAATAAAAAGTCTAAAAGTAGAAAAAATCAAATATGCCACCATCTAAACTTGCCAGCTATATACTTACAGAACTGTATTAAAATCAAACTTGTCAATGAATGGCAGACATACAATGGTTTTGTAAATAGTGTATTGGTGTTTGGAAACAATGTGTTGGCCTTGAGGAGCGAAAATACAATGATACTCTATGCACTTTACCATTCCAAAGTGACCACTCAGAAGACATTTCAGTGGGCAGCCACCTGCAAGTCCTAAACTGTATATAGCAACAGTACTCAATCTTGGTTTCTGTAGACCCCCAATAAATCTCTAGTGAAAGCTGGGAACCCCATGCTAAGCAATACTTTGACTGATTCAAGGCGGCCAAAATAAAGCTTTTAAACATGAACATGGTGGCTATCTTGGAATGGTACGACAATGATACACTAAGGACAAAACATTTCCAGGATGGACACAGAATTTCGAAGTAGTAGATACACTGGCTACAGCACACTGCAGATGAAATTATAAAACTAGCGCAAGCAAGTGGCCTAATAGGACTTTTAGGAAACTGCAAAAATGCTAAAAAATGAAGGAAAGTGTAAGTATTTGGTGTATTGTATTGTATGGCTGTGGTGCCTTACTGTGGAATACACTTGAAAAAACTGTCTTAGGTCAAGTCAGGCTTGATTCAACAACCTTAAGCTCAAACCTGGGTAGCTATGGCTTTGAGCAGCAAGGCTTGGATGAAGGAACTTAGTGTAAAGCATTTAACAGTATCAAACAACGAAATAAGAAAGCCACACAAAACGAAAGAAACACAACACAAATTTATAAAAATAGATTATTTTTCTATGAATTTTTAGAGCTTTTGATGAGCAAAATCCACAAGAGGTTAACGGAGATAGAAACGTTCTGTACTTTTAATTTCACAACCGCAAACATGCATTTGTCAAAAAAAAGTATAAAAACATTTCCAAAGTTTGTGAAGGTTAGTTCAGATTCTCTGGCCTCACTTGGGCATCCAAATCCGACAGGATGAAGGTCTACGGGGCTATTGGAGTAGGTTTGTGCAGTTAGCTGGCCACCAGAGCGTTTTCCAGACCAGTTCCAAACTTTATCATGACTGGCATAGACTTTAGTGGAGTGGTCCTGATGCTGTGGATACAGGAGGAAAAGATGCTCAAAGACGCTCTGGTTACGGTGCAGTTGACAGGGGTGATTTGTGGTGATTCCTTGGCCCACAGGTGGAATGGGGTGACTTGGCCACACAAGTCAGGGTCCCTCGAAGTCCTTTCTGAGACTCTGGAAGGCAGCTGCAACTGAGCTACCGGTCTCCATACATCGCGATGTGGTGAAATCCTTTAGTGGAGGTTAGCATCCCTTTTGGGTGACCAGTCTGGACTCTGATGACACTCGAAGGTCCAGCGAACTCAGGTGCAGCTTTAATCCCCTCATCGATCAATCTTTTGCGGCACCCTGTGGGTACCAATTTGCTGGTTTTGGCATCTTCAGTTTTAATTTCCCTGGTTCTGTTCTGGTGTCAGCCAACTTACCCTTGGAGTCACTGCTTTGGTCTAGGGATGAAGAGTAACTTTTCCCCAAGTCAGAAGCCACAGACATAGTTTTTGCTAGCCCAAAAGTGCAGCAGATGCAGTCCAGCAGATGGTGCAGTCTCTCTTTGTGCAGTACAGGGGCAGCAGGGCAGTCTTTTTGTGGTCCTTGTTCAAATTTTGGCATGATCGGAGGATCAGAGTATCAGGGGTGCCATGTTTAACCCGAGAAAGAGCCCCAAAGAGACAACGTGGTCAGTAGCCAATGGGCTTCCAGATTCCTCCCTCTTGGTGATGATTTTTTGGCAATGTGTGGTGTCTGGCAATCCCAGAGTGCACTATTCTGGTCACTCTCAAGATGTCTGAACTTTTCCTATACTGTGAGGAGCTTGGTAGCCCATGCTACAGGTGTGGCAACCCGGGAGCTACAGGCCCACTGGAAAATCAGTTTGGGCACTGAACTTATCTCTCTGGCCCTACCTCCAGCCTATCTACCTAAACAGAGGACAGACCCTTGAAAGTGTCATCATTATTTGCCCACTAAAAGCTTTGAAGCCTTTGAAGCTCATCTTTTGGGTTAACACCCTGAGTGGCTTCCTGCAAGGGGGAGGTGACACCTCTCCCTGCAGTAGGCTGCTATTGTTGTCAAGCCTGGGAGACACTACACCAAGGTGGGCAGAAAGCTGTCTGTGGGCCAGTGCCCGTGTGAGGATACTGGGCCAGCTGGGTCTCAGAGTGGCAAATGTCTGAAAGTTGCTTTACCTTAAAAGTGACATTTAATTTGACCTGGGCATCAGGTCAGGTTTAATGCCACAATTAATTTGATACCTTACAGTAGCCAGTTCGGTAGTCACATTCAGAAATTAGCCATGCTGGGGGGGCCCGTTGGTAACCCTGTATTAGCCTAGTCACATTTCAACAGAAAAACGACAATTTGAGGGGTTTTGTTGCAAGGACATATATAAACATACATGTTCCACTTAATAATATACTAATCCCCGTCTTAGAGCTATTAGACCTTCCTTAGGGTAGACTTACATTTATTGTTAAGTGAAAGGGTGGCTTTGCCATTGTGCACAATAGCAGGGGTAGAGGAGCACAGTAATCATAGGTGTTACTAGCTCACATCAAAGAGTCTCAATTCTTTAAGGCATGGAGCATATATCATGCATTCATAGTGGGAATTTTTTTTAAATAGGAGACAACACAGCCACTTCTTCCTGATGAAAACAATACTCTTTGTGTCCTTATTTTTGTCTTCTTTTATTTGTATATCTTCATATTGTTGTACATATACATCAAGGTACAGCCGAAGCACAGCCAACGCGTTTCGTCCAACCTCACAGGACTTCTTCTGGGCAAAAGTTGGGTCTTGGATAATCAAAATTCTAAAAATGAAGCAAGCTCACGGCTGTCGTGCATTACGGGGGACGTGAGCGCACGACGGCCGGGAGCCGTCGTGATCGCAAACGCCGTTTATTTCTCCCGCGCAGCGGGAGAAATAAACCCGCACACAAGGGGTTAATTGTGTACACAGATCTAATTCCCCAAGTGATTCATCTCAGGTTTATTCAACCCACCTTCTCCGCAACCGTTCTCATGGGCGTTGTCAGAATACTACTTGTACACTCATCTTTATGCTTCCTTTTAGGTTCTTAAATACATGACCCCAAACGGCGAGAAGAACACCTATTCAGGCATCCAGTGTTTTCTGGTTGGAGCGAGAAGGGACGTCCAATTCGACGAGCTTTGCCATTAATGGTAATGGTAAAGTCAAACTGACATGTGACAACTGCCCTTACAGTCTGCAGTTGCAGGCTGGGAACCCTTTGTCACACACAGGGTGGCCCAATCAGTGCTCCACACCTAGGTGGACACTCTGTCTTACATGCTCTTGGTACACTGGGTACCATATACCAGGGATTTAGAAGTAAGTCAGTACTTACCAATTCAGGATGACCAATTTGATATACACTTTGCAATGGGTAAGAACAATGGCACTCAGGTCTGGTTAGAAGGCCTCAGTGCACTCTCAGAGTGGATAAACCAGTAGCTAGTAGTCCAAATAGCGCAAAAAGTGTGTGGGGGTTGCAAAAAGCCTGTTTCCTAACAGAGAGACCTAAAAAAGGAAAAAAAGAGAAAACTAAAGTACTGTCCACCAGCCGAGACACTGAAGCACATTCATTTTCAAGCAGATGTGTTCATGAGAAATGCCATTACTCAGAGGTCAATAGAGCCAAAGGAAGGGATGGGCAAACTATTACCCCATGCTGTGTAATCCCAGGGAGAGAAGCAGAATGTGAATGACATTAAAAGTGACAAATGGGGGTTGTCCCGTAGACCCTCTATATAAATATGTCTATATAGAATATACATATATATATATATATAAGCTTACGGTACGCGTACCGTAAGCTGGCTCAGATATATATATTGATTTAAAGGCTATTTTCTCAGAATCTACTGAACAGATTTACACCAAACCTACAAAAGGCACTTCCTTGACCTAGGGACTACCTCTCTGCCAAATTTCTAGTAATTCTGTTCAGCCGTTCGGGCTGTAGCCCTGTCTAAAGGTCCTATGGAAAAATGCATGGGAAAAACGCGTTTTGGGACCCCCCTTTTATCTCAGCCCCCGCTTGACGAATCCCCCCGAGACTTTCAGGGTAGGAGCGGAGCGTAGCGCCCCACCTATTTTGAAAAATTCGCGAGGATTCGTCAACCGGCGCCAAAGTTATTCAAAATAGAATGTTGCGGATTTCCTATGGAAAAGGGGTCCTAACTATAACTACCTACTGGCGACCGCCAGTAGGTAATATAGAATATACATATATATATATATATATATATATATATATATATATATATATATATATATATATATACATATATATATCTCTGCTGCAAAGTACAAAGTACAGCACTCACGGAGGAGGATTTAACCCGATTTATTAGGTTAAACTACACACAAAAGACGCGTATCGGCGACTATATATATATATATATATATATATATATGACGATTTTCCGACTTACAGCTCCTTTGTTCTCGGGAACTTGCAAGAAGAGAAACGGACTCCAGTTTCTTTGTGCTTGTTGATAGTTTTATTTAGTGCAAAATGCTGCCATGACGCATTCCGGGCTTTGCAGCCCTTGATCACATGACATGTTGTGAATTATTTTTCCCCTTTTTAAAGTGCCAGTGCAGGAGACGACAAAGAGAACAGACTATTATTCTGTTTTCTAATACATCAAATTAGCAGCAAGTCAAATGGTACATTTGATTCTACAAGATGTAATTATTTTGTGCCTTCATATAATTGAATTAGTTTCAACAATATCTGTTTAAATACAAGATATGAATCAACCCCCAGACTTATATATACAATTAAGTAAAAAATCCTCTTTTTGATTCATTGGATACGGTAGCTAGAGATACTATGCAATTTATACAGATCAAATGTCTCCTCATAATATGATTTGCTTGTATCTCCACATTCCTGTATTAGTTTAAAACATGACAAAGGCTAAAAATAGTGCAATGACTTTTGTCTCATTCTGCTAAGTGAAAATATTGTAATAAAGTCGTCTAAAATGCTACATATGAAGTGTACTATACAAGTGCTAAAAAGTGCTTTTGTGCAAGAGATAAAAACCATTGAAATGGTTTTGAAGTGATGTAATTAAAATCTGGGAAAGGTACAATTGATAGAGGGATTGTGTGCGGATAGCAGAGTATGCACCCAGTTCTAATTGGATAGGATTAATCCTAAACACTATTTTCTTTTGTTGATTGGCTGCATATATTGACTAAACACAAAGTAGTTAAACACTTGATTTTGTGCTGTTACACAGTATTGCCAGTTTGGACTGAGAACGGGGTTCTTCGACCTTAGACCTTATAGCCATGTATATAGGTCCTCTGTTGCATTGAGGCCATTGGGACTCTTACTGTCAAACTCTAAGATGTATTGAGTTTCCAATTTTCTAAGGTTAGCCTCTCTATCACCTCCGCGTCTTAAGGGCGGTATGGAGTCCACCACAAAATATGTTAGATCTTGTATATTATTGTTGTGGACTTCCCTGAAATGGCGGGCAACTGGATAACTCTCTTTAAAATTGGCAATGGCTCGTATGTGTTGGAGAACTCTTTTGAGGACTGGCAGTTTTGTGCTGCCGATGTATTTGAGTCCACAAGAGCACCCCAACACATAAACAGCATATTCAGTTTTGCAAGTCAAGAACTTAGAGATCATGGTGGGGGAAGTCCTTAAAGGGGTGATGTAAGAGTTTTTATTGATGCCTAATTCGCAAGCTTTGCAAGTCCAGCATTTTCTAAAACCTTTTTGTCCTGATAGCCAATTTTTGTTGGGGGTAATCTCTGAGCTGCTTTTCACTAGATAATCGCTGGTGGAGCTTGCCCTTCTTTATGTAAAGATAGGATTTCTGGGATATAGTTGTCCCATTACAGGATCGTTGCGTATTATTTGCCAGTTTTTCCTTACAATTCGGCAAATATCCTCCCTCTGTTTACTATATGTCAAAATCAGTCTCGGATTGCTGGATTCAGAGATGGTCTTTGAATCTGGTTTTTTATTTGCTTTGGACAATGATCTTCCCTGCTTAGTTGGTTCGTTTTTCTGATAGATGCCTCTATATTCAAAGCTGAATAACCCCTGGCTAGGAAACGTTGTTTGCACCTTTTCTGTGCCAATATCAGATCCTCCTCCCTACCGCATATTCTGCGCATCCGAAGCATTTCCCCGTAGGGGATACTATTTATTGTATGCTTTGGATGAAAACTGGATGCATGCAATAGGGTATTCCCTGTCATGGGCTTACGGAATAGTTGTGTTTCTAGGCAATTGTTGGCCACCACTATCTCCACATCTAAGAAATAGACAGATTGTTCACTGATGTTGTGAGTGAAATGCAAATTGATGTCATTGTTGTTTAAGTTGGTGATAAAGGCTTCAGCACTTTCTCTATCACCTCGCCATATCAAGAACAAGTCATCTATATATCTGACCCATTTGATTAAATGATTGATAATATATCGCCATACAGTGCCTTGACAATCCCCTCCCCCCACCATCCCATATGGAGGCAAGCATAACTAGGAGAAAAGCTTGCCCCCATAGCCACCCCTCTAACTTGTTGGTAAATTTGGGACTGAAAGAGGAAGTAATTGTTATTCAAACAGAATTCAGTTAGGCTAATCAACATTTTATTGTGATTATGGAACTGTATGGGTCGCTTATCCAGGAAATGCTTCAGAGCTCTTATCCCATCCTTATGGTGTATGCTAGTTTATAGATTAGATACATCTATGGTTATTAAAAGATAATCTTTACACCATTGACACTCTTGTAATTTCTTTAGAAAATCTGTAGTGTCCTGAATAAAAGACGGAAGAACTCTCACAAAATCCTGTAGGAATGAGTCAATGTATATCAATACATTTTCTAACAAGCTTTGTTTGGCAGAAATTATCTGTCTTCCCCGTGGCTTGTTAATGTTCTTATGTATTTTTGGGATGAAATAAATCACAGGTGTGACTGGATAGTACTTTTTGAGGAATTTGTACTCGTCTTGATTTAATAAACCTGCACTTTTCCATGCCAAAAGTTGTTTGAATAGTTAATTTTGTGCCGCAATAGTTGTTATTTCGTTGCTGATTTTGTAGCATGTCCTATTGTTAAGTTGCATGAGTGCTTCTTCCAAGTATAATTTCCTAGGCCAGATCACCACGTTCCCCCCTTTATCTGAATTTCTTATCACCAGGGAGTCATTTGATTGCAATCTTTTGATAAGTTGGTGATATTGGTGTTGGCGCGCTTTTTGATGTTTGGTTGTCGCCTGTGTTTTGTAATTAAATTTTTTCAATTCCGTCAAAATACTTTCATTGAATGTATCGATAGAGTCCCTTGGAAGAATTGGGACAAAAGTTGACTTTGGTTTAAAACTTGTGCTGATTGTGGCATTGATTTGTATCGATTGATTCACCAACATTTGATCTGTGGATTGTGAATCAAGTGGTAATGTGGCATCATTTTGTAAGGCCTGCATGTCGCATAGTAGGTTTACATCAGATGCAGTTAGAGGACACGCGGTGTCTTGCATTGTTGGACTGGAAACAGGCAAGTCTGTTTTTGTTGGTCTCAAACTATGGAATTTTTTTAATTTGAGTTTCCTTATATACTTGTAGACGTCCACCCTGGTTTGAATATAGTCAAAGTTCCACTCTGGACAGTATGATAAACCAAGTGATAAGAGTTGTTTCTCTGCCTCACTTAACATTACTTCGGAGACGTTAATGATGGTATTTGCGTTATCTTCAATTTGATCTACTTCTGCCGCCAATTCCTTCCTGTCGGATTTTAGTTGTTGCAGGTTGGCTGGGGACGCGACATTCCGCTGGTGCCTTGCTCTGCGTCTCTCACGACATTTGACATTTCTCCTTTGCCTCCTCTGGTGTTTGTAATTCTGGGGCGTAAGGTTAAACGTCGTTCCTCTGGTAAAAAAACAATTTCATCTCCGATCGTGTGTTTTAGTTTCTGGAAGGCAGCGTTGTCAGCTGCGCCTGCTGTTTGCTCTCCTTCCGACCCACTTTCCACGGCTGAGCTTAAATCCGACATTGATGATGTTGTAGGAATCTCATTATCAACCCCCCCCCCTCTGTTATCACGATTCTGAGGGAATCGTACTGCTTTCAGGATGGATTTCACTGCGTCATATTTGCGCGCAAAGGTAAAAATTTGGCCTTTTTCGTAGTCCACTTTATCTAGCTGAAACTTAAATGTTTTGCGTTTTTTGATTATGTCCTCTTCTTTCTTTAAACGTGCCAGCACTTCTTCTCTCAGCTTGAAAGGATTGGTGCCATTTTCTAATAGAGCAATTTGTTCATTGATGTTATCAATTTGATGTTGTAATTCTGTTCTATCAAGGTCTGCATATTTAATTAGGATGCATATTAGGTTTTAAATGCCTCCAAATTGCTTTCTGCCCACTTCTGTAGCATGTTGGGGTTTGGATTTTCATAGCTCAGGGCGAGCATGATTCTGAGCCCTTGTGGGATTCTTCCAACTTCTAAATACTTTGACAGTGATTTGTGCTCTCACCATTTGGCTTGCTCAGTTTTGCTGAGTTTTTCCAGTTGCTTATAGAGATCTTTTAATGTTGAGGGCTGTCTCTGTGTACCCGTATCAGTCATTTGTACATTTGTTAGTACGTTAGGGCACTCGGTAAACGTTTCGTCCGCCGCCTCCTCCCTGGGTCGTAACATGTCGGCAGACATTTTAATAGCACTTTCAAAATTAGCGCTAGCTGCACACCTCTCACCAGACAATCTCGGTATCTCCTACCTCATACGGCGTTTTCCAGATGCGTGCGCGCCCTTCGATACGGCCGCTTCCTCTTCGCTGCAATCGGTTGGTTGCTTCGCAGTCTGGGGGTTACAGGACCATTTCCTTACGGAACTCTATACTTCCGGTTCAAAACCGAATTTGGCTTGGCGTTCCCGTTGCCCAAATCGAGAGGGGGTTCGTTAAACCAAGTAAGCCACCTTGGAAGTTATATGACGATTTTCCAACTTTACAGCTCCTTTGTTCTCGGGCACTTGCAAGAAGAGAAACGGACTCCAGTTTCTTTGTGCTTATTGATAATTTTATTTAGTTTCAACAATATATATATATACACTTTACATATTACACACACGTACATTTAGAAAACCAACTGCGGGAAACTCTATCCTCCATCCGAGTAATTTTCATCCACAAAAACAGTATCCTATACACAGAGTTGCTACGTATGAAGAGGAATTGTAGCGAGGCAAGCTCTTTAGAACAAGCACAAACAGAAATGATAAAATATTTAAAGAAAGAGGTTACAGCCAGAAGATATTAGAACAGGCATTGGAGAAAGTAGATGGGATACAGAGAAAGGATATTCTGTTTAAGAAAGAGAGGCGAACAGAGAAAAATGCATCACAAGAAGTGAGGATGATAACCGGGTACATTGCCTATCATTTCAGAGTGAGAGACTGCATGGGTAGGCATTGGCACCTGGTTAAAGGTGATCCAGGGCTGGGTGCCCTAGTCCAGTGGAAACACCTCATCTCTTTCAGACCAGCTACATCGATGAGGCAACAACTGGTGAGAAATAGCCCTGAAATAAATGAGAGAGTTATTTGACTAAGGGTGAACCCAGGGTTTTATAAATGTTTTAAGTGCAAGGCGTGTAAGCATGGAGTGAGCAAAAAGAAATCCCACTGCCATTTTTTAACAAACCATGGAAGATTCCTCATTTTTATAACCGTAAAAGTGATTGTGTTATTTATGCTCTCTAATGCACTTGCCCCAAATACTATGTCAGGAGTACGAGTCACATGGTGCATGTGAGGGTTCTGCAACATTTGCGAGCTGTGAAAAACAATGACAAAACATATCCTGTAGCCCGTCACATTAATGAGGTCCATGAGGGAAAGATAGTAGATTTGACATAATTTGTAATAGACTCTATCCCTAAAAGTAGAAGAGGTGGAAACCGTGAAGGCAAGATTAGGCAGCTAGAATCACGCTACATTTTGAAGTTTGATTGCAAAACATAAAAAGGCCTAAACTCTGACGAAGACCTGCATGTCCATCTTGAATGAGTGCTAGATAATGATGGCACATCAAATGCTAAAGAACCGAAACACAAATGAAATGAGATGTTTATGACTTATACAAAATCTGCTTAAACCATGAATCTGCTGTCTTAATGTCTTTTAATTAATTAATCACGGTGGTGGAAAAGTCTCTGTATGTGAAATTCTTGATGTAGGCAACCAAAAATCTTTTACAAGTTGACAATGCAAACAGAAATTTTAGCAAAGATTTTAGAACTATGTTTTACTCTGCACTGTTGCAAGCTAAGCATGATATAGTTAGTCTGAAGTAATCTGCACAATGTCGATATCTGTGTGTCGACGCCAACACCTGACTCAAATGAACAATATATTCAAGAGATTTTTAATGTTATACAATTAGTTAAAAGAGCACTTGCATTTTATCAGCATTTTTTAGAAGTACTCTGATGGTCCTATATACTGTATTTTATTCTGCGAAGGTGCCCGGAAGCATTGGCACTTTAGATCTTATATGTGACCACCACCTGTAAAAACAGGTTATGCAGGAGATGGGTGGTCTTTGCACATGGTCATTTAGGTCATTACAAAAGCACTTGCACTTTATTTAGCTATTTGCACTTAAAATTTGAGAATTTGCACTTTAATCTGCGAAGTTGCACGGAAACATTGTCACTTTTGATTTTACACATGACCACCACTTATGGAAACAACATTATGGTAGGATAGGTTGGTCTTTGTGTACTCTCATTGTGGTCACTGCCAAAGCACTTGCACTTTATCCTGTAAATTGCACGGAAGCACACGCACTTTAAATAAAAAGGCCCATAAGAACTCCATTGTCAAATGGAACAAGATCACTTTGCATTGTATTAAGACTGTCCCCCAGTAATAATCAAGTCCTCCACATCGTGGAGAGAGCGATTGGCATTGTCTACGCAGAACGCAGCCTAGATATAATTGTATAGCATTAGCCAATGTTGGTGCTGCTTTACACCACTATCTATCTGACTACTTGCAAAATTTGTAGTAAGGAAACATGGCCTATGCAGTCCACACTCGTAAATTTAAGCATTGCAGATTTGGATATAGATAACATTGTGAGACCTAAAGATTAATCGATATACATGAGACTTGTGTAGACACGTGTAGATAGGCACTTTATAATTTAATTTTGTTAAGGATTACACTTGGTTACAATGATGCATTTAAAAATGAAAATGTAGAAAATACAATAAAATAGACAAGTAAATAAATTAAAACTAAGTGTATAATTATAAATGGTAAATGATTTGTTTCAATTTATCCCACCAGGTCATGTGATTGATCGTAGTTTGAATTACTTTATTAGTCATTGTAGTAAATCAGCTCGCTGTGTGAACAAGGCAGGGGATCTTGCTGAAACGCTTTACAGCCCTGATATTTCCCAAATAAAAAGGTAATTTTTTTACTGAAATGGCATCGTTGGAGTCTGGCTGGATGATTGTCTATGCTGGAAGTGTTGGAGGATGTATATATATATATATGAAAAAACAGCAGACGCACCGCCGCCACTCCTACCACCCCGGGTGCTCACTCCCACGGTGGTGAACCGCAATCATTGACAAAGCCGCAAGGCGAAACACGTCTGTCGGTGCAGGGGGTCTGCACAATAAAGCACTTTACTGAATACGGCTCCTGTGTGTGCTTTAATAATCCACATTTGTAACGTGCCATGATATCCTATGTAAGGTGGATATCATGGCTAGGTTTGTGAGTCCCTATCAGCAAGCTAACGTCACACTACGTGAGATTATCACTGGGTTTCCAGCGATAATCTCACGTTAGGCAGTTAGCGTGAGGATTTTTATCGCTGAGGAGATAAGCGTTGCTAATAGCACGCTATCTCAGCGATAAAAATCCACGTTACCCGGCGATAATTATCCTCATGCTTAGAGCACTGAGCGATAATTATCGCCGTTTGTTGCTGATATGCCCCTATGTGTGTGAGTAACTCTATGGATGAGTGGCGTTGTGTAACAGGATGTATAGGTGTATGAGTACATATGATGAGTGAGTACATGTATGAGGGACTGTATAGGACTGTTGGTGAATGAGTGGATGTGTATGTGGATCTTAGAATTACTGAATAGGTTGTTGTAACTGGTATTGGTATGTCCATTGTTTTTAAAATTTTAGTTTCTATTTTTGAATGTGTGTATCAAAGGTTATATTAGGGTGAGAGGTGGTCTGCCACTCTATCACAAGGATGATGTCATCAGTGATGTCATCAGTGATGTCATTTGAGGTGTGATCAGTGATGTCATGAGTGATGTCACTGACCATGTCATGAGTGATGTAATATGTGACATCATCAGCAATACATTGCGCGCGAGTTATAGTTAGCTGAACTAACTATAACGGGGGAATTTCAATGGTTTTGTACGAGTGAAAAGTCCAGCTAACTATAACGCCCCTGAAACCTATGGTCTTTTCAGTGAATTTCTAAGGTTTTGTTTAAATGCTAATTCCCAACTATAACGTGCCTGAAACCTATGGTTTTTTCAGTGAATTTCAAAGCTTTTTTAAATGCTAATTTCTAATTATGCCTACAGAGATAGAACATGTGAAGAAAGAAGAAAAAATGCACAGAAAGAAAAAAAAGAAATGCAGAAAGAAGCAACAGAAGTCCTCAAAGACAAGGAAAAGTGCAGGAAGAAGGATAACGTGCAGAAAGAACAAACAGAAGAGCAGAAAGAAGCCTTGTTGCAAAATCATCCTGTACCCTCAACTTTTTCAGACGGATACTGGTGCTAACTGAGTCTGACTAACCAGTCCTAGAGCCAGTGCTATGTTAAAAGACACTTAGAATACAGTGAAAACACCTGCATACACTAGGCAACACACTGCGTTGGGGTCCCCCTGTGATTAGCTTGACCTCCTCTGTAAGCCCCTAGTATATAATAGGGCAGGGGGATTAAAACTACATCTTAAAACGCGCCACACGGCGTGTTTGCACACGTCACCTCAGGCTCCATCCCCTCCCTTCCCCACTGTGTAAACACGCCCTGTGGCCGTTTTAAGTTGGGAGATGAAGTCCCCTTGAATCCTGAGGGTCCCAAGGGTCCAAATAGCCCACTAGGTACCTCCAGTAAGCGCCACAGAGCTGCGTTGCAGAGAGGTGTAAAAAGTGGCACGGCCTGGACCACCTCTCTGCAATGCAGCTCAGTGGCGCTTACTGGAAGCACCTGGTGGGCTAGTTAGCCCCCAGGGGCCCTCAGGATTGAAGGGGAATTATATACCCAACTTAAAACGTGCCATAGGGCGTGTTTGCACATGTCACCTCAGGCCCCGTACCCTCCCTTCCTCACTGTGTAAACACGCCCTGTGGCCGTTTTAAGTTGGTAGATTACGTCCCCTTGAATCCTGAGGGTCCCTAGGGCCAAATAGCCCACTAGGTACGTCCAGTAAGTGCCATTGCAGAGAGGTGTAAATAGGGGCACGGCCTGCACCAGCTCTCTGCAACGCAGCACAGTGGTGCTTACTGGAAGCACCTGGTGGGCTAGTTGGCCTCCAGGGTCCCTCAGGATTAAATGGAATTATTTCCCCAACTTAAAACGCGCCACAGGGCGTGTTTGCACACGTCACCTCAGGCCCCGTCCCCTCCCTTCACCACTGTGTAAACGCTCCCTGTGGCCGTTCTAAGTTGAGAGATTAAGTCCCCTTGAATCCTAAGGGTCCCTAGGGTCAAACTAGCCCACTAGGTACCTCCAGTAAGCACCACAGAGCTGCATTGCAGAGAGGTGTAAAAAGGGGCATGGCCACAGAACACCTGTCAGCAACGCAGCTCCCTGGCGCATACTGGAGATACCTGTTGGGCTAGTTGGCCCTCAGGTACCCTCAGTATTGAAGGGGAATTAATTCCCCAACTTACAACTCGCCAGGGGGCGCGTTTGCAGAGTGCTGCAAGGAGGGGGCGTGGCCTCCGGCGCAATGCCGGTCTTTTATATTTTTTATTTTTTTAAGAAGGGGGCTGTGTGGCCCCCATTCGATTTTCTAATTTATTGGCCCTGGGGACCCCAGGGCCCTCTGCCTCCTAATTTATTTTATTTTTTTTACATTTCGAAGGGAGCCGCGTGGCCCCCCCTCCCAAGGCCTTAATAGACCCCAACCCCCGGGGCATGGCCTTTTTTTTTTTTTATTCTTTAGGAGGGGGCCTGCGTTGCCCCCCTCCTCAGGCCACTTATGGCTCCGGGGACCCCATCCCCCGGGTCCGGCCATTGTTTTTTTATTATTTAAAATAAAGATATGAATCATGTTTGAGAAAAAACTATTTTCTCATGCTTTTCCCACAGAGGTTTGGAAGGTGATCTACAAGCTAAACTGAGAGCATATTTTCTGTAAATTCACATTATCTTTCTCAGTCATGGGAGAATGAAGTCTGACATTCTCAGTAAAACATGTACATCCAACAAGGGCAGAGACTGTCCGTTGATTCCTTTGTGTTCTACTGCAGCTTCCCAGAGTGTTCTAAAGAACAACTAGGGCGCTAACAGTCCTACTTATGACAAAAGTATGGCACACCTGAAGCCATCTTGGTTGGAATAAAGTGGTAACTCTTAAAACATTTAATTGAAAAAGGGACAAAATGAGGGGGTTCATTTTGCCAGAGAAATTATGATTAGTGCTGCAGAAAGAAAAATTAGGGCACATTTTGAGTGACTTCTCAAATCCTCTTCTATTTCATAAAAAAATTCTGACATGCAGACTGAAACATGCACTTTCAATACCAGCAGCAGACTTCCCTGGTGAGCAGTAGCTTTACTACAGTGATCTAATAAGCAACTAGAGTGCTAACATTCTCAATTTATGGCAAATGTGTGACACATCTAAATGCCTTCTTGATGGAATCAAAGTAAAAAACTGAAAGTTTTTCCTACTGAGGAGACTGTAGTAAATGAGGAAATTAGGAAACATCATAACAAATAAGTCTCCCAAAATGGCCACCAGAGGCAAAAGAGCCCAAATATCACCCAGATGTAGCCCAAGTATAGCCCAATGACAGAATGTCCCAGAGTGTTCTAACGAACAACTAGAGCGCTAACAGTCTTACTTATGACAAAAGTATGGCACACATGAAGCCATCTTGTTTGGAATAAAGTGGTAACACTTAAAACATTTAATTTACAATGGAACAAACTGAGGGGGTTCATTTTGCCATAGCAATTATGATTAGTGCTGAAGAAAGAAAAATTAGGGCACATTTTGAATTCTCAAATCCTCTTCTATTTCATAAAAAAATTCTGACATGCAGACTGAAACATGCACTTTGAATACCAGCAGCAGACTTCCCTGGTGAGCAGTAGCTTTACTACAGTGATCTAATGAGCAACTAGAGTGCTACCATTCAGAATTTATGGCAAATGTGTGACACATCTGAATGCCTTCTTGATGGAACCAAACTAAAAAACTGAAAGTATTTCCTACTGAGGAGACTGCAGTAAATGAGGAAATTAGTAAACTTCATAACAAATAAATCTCCCAAGATGGCCACCAGAGACAAAAGAGCCCAAATGTAGCCCAAATATCACCCAGATGTAGCCCAAGTATAGCCCAATGACAGAATGTCCAAGAGTGTTCTAACGAACAACTAGAGCGCTAACAGTCTTACTTGTGGCAAAAGTATGGCACACCTGAAGCCATCTTGATTGGAATAAAGTGGTAACACTTAAAACATTTAATTTACAATGGTACAAAATGAGGGGGTTCATTTTCCCATAGAAATTATGAATAGTTCTGCAGAAAGAAAAATTAGGGCACATTTTGACTTCTCATATTCTCTTCTATTTCATAAAAATATTCTGACATGCAGACTGAAACATACACTTTTAATACCAGCAGCAGACTTCCGTGGTGAGCAGTAGCTTTACTACAGTGATCTAATGAGCAACTGGAGAGCTAACATTCAGAATTTATGGCAAATGTGTGACATATCTGAATACCTTCTTGATGGAATCAAAGTAAAAAACTGAAAGCATTTCCTACTGAGGAGACTGCAGTAAATGAGGAAATTAGGAAACTTCATAACAAATAAATCTCCCAAGATGGCCACCAGAGACAAAAGAGCCCAAATGCAGCACAAATATCACCCAGATGTAGCCCACATGTAGCCCAATGACAGAAGTGTGCAAAACACTTATTTTTGTGTATTTGCAGTTTTATATAGTGCAGACTTGTCAGGTATTGGAGTGCTTTACATGAGCATTGGTTACATCACACAAGATCAAATTCATTTTGGTTGTAGACATGGGGAGATTAAGTGATTTGACCAGAATCACAGAATGTTGAGCTGAAGCAGAAACTCCAACCTGGTTCCCCAGTTGCAAAGTCTGCAGCTCTGGAAGCAACACCACATCCTCTCCCCTAGGTGCAACATTTAATCAAGCGGTCAACTGGATAAAAAAACATAAAGATTACAAATAATTTAAAAGTTCTTTGTCGCTATTTGAAAACTTAGAAAATATGTCCTCATTTTAGTTTTTTAGAGCACTAACCATAATTTTGATGCAAATAAGACCCTCTCATATATGTAATTTCTAAAGGTAATACTCTAGGTATTACAGTTTTGATTACATCAAGATGACGTCAGGTGTTCCACACTTTTTTAAATAAATATAGAATGTTAGCAATCTAGTTATTCATTGGGATACTGTTGAGAGGCAGAGGCCAGGGGCACGGACTCTGAAAATTGAAGGCAGGTAGGAGAGTGCAGAGGCAACAATTTGACCACACTGGGCAGGAATGAAGGGCAGTGGCAGCACAACAGACTATGGAGGGCAGTGGAAAGGGGGGCAGGGGCAACAAACCAACAATACAGGACTGGCAAGAGAGGCTGTGGCAATATAATAGACCATTGTGGGCAGAAGGAAGAGGCAGTGGTAGTACAACCATACATGCCAACAGACCCGTTTCAGCCAGGAAACGTCCAATGTTTTTAAGCTCAAATGGGCTTTACTTGATCTGTCTCCTGTCTACAATCTCCTCTTTTTTAATGTAACTCAAAGGGGAAAATCAATACCCCAGTGCAAGGGGGCAGGGCAGGAGCAGCAA
This sequence comes from Triturus cristatus, assembly GCF_964204655.1. Taxonomy (NCBI): domain Eukaryota; kingdom Metazoa; phylum Chordata; class Amphibia; order Caudata; family Salamandridae; genus Triturus; species Triturus cristatus. Next base: position 129,406,943 of record NC_140584.1, on the reverse strand, counting down.
GATGACCATGGAGGTCAGGCAGGATGGGCACTAGAAACAAGACACACCATGGAGAGCAACAATGAGACTATGATGTCATACACACAGACCATGGAGGGAAGGTGGGAGGGGGTCAGGGGCAGCTAGCTGACCACACAGGGAAGGTGGGAGGGGCCATGGCAGCACAGAAGACCATGCATGGCAAGCAGGAGGGTTAGTGGCAGCACAATGGCTAGGATGGGCAAGAAGGAGGGTGCAGGGGCATGCACAAAGGACCATGGAGGATAGAAGGGAGGGTCAGGACCTGGGCACAGACAAGAGAGTTCAGGGGAAGGGGCCTCACAACAGACCACATGGGGCAGGCAGGAGGAGCAGTTGCAGCACAACAGACCAGGGAGGGCAGAAGGGTGTGGCAGTAAATTGGACCATGGAGGACAGGAGGAAGGGGGAAGGGGCATGGCATGTGGACAGGCAGGGTGGAGGTGGCAGGGACAGGTTACAGTCATCTGACAATGCCAGGCAGGTGGGAGGGAAGTGGCAGCTCAACAGAACACTCAGAGTAGATAGGAGTGGCAGGTCCATGGAACATGGTGGGCAAAAAGGATGGAGCAGGGGCATGCAAAAAGACATCGGAGGGCAGGGGGAAGGAGAATAGGGGCAGCAAGCTAAGCACAGAGGCTAAGCTGGAGGTCAATGATGGGCCATAGAATTGGGCAATGGAGGGCAGGAGGAGTGGACTGGTACATCATGCTAAATGGAGGGCAGTGGCAGCACATCAGACCATGCATGGCATGGGGAGGAGGTGGATGGGGCAGCAAGCTAACTGTTCAGAGAAGGTGGGTATTAGGAACTTTATTGTTTTTAAAATGTGTGTCTGTGCAAACTAATTAAAATATGAACAACTATGCAGCATAATCTCACTTTTATTCAGGAAGAAGAGGACGTTTGTGACTGTGACTCCGGGCTCACTTGGCAGAAACACCCCCTGACCCTCCACCCCCATCGCAAAATGTAATGTCCATGAAAAGGGTAGGTGGGCGCAGTGTTATATAGAACATAGTCCTGAGAGCACGATTGAAAATGAAAACTAGATATAGTAGATGGTATAAACTATGCACCAAAAAGTGTGATATAAGATGAACGGGGGCGTGAAATATAATATGCAATACATTGTGCGCAATGACAGATTCATTGGAGAGCGCGAGATAGCACAGGCACTAGCTCGTGCTATGTGATATGCGCCTTGGAGTGTAATATGCACAGGGCAGTGTTGTGTAACCTTACTAGTCTCTAAAGTTGTAATATAAAATATGTGCTGGGGAGTATAACGTTGCATATGCACTGTGACAAAGATATGGATCCCAGATTTTAATATGTATGGCATAGCGCTGTGCGTTATAACAGGCATCGAGTAAGGCACGTAAGATGGGGCAATATAACCCGTGCGAAGGCAAGTGTGGCACGACATATTCACGGGGTGGTGTTACAGTGCACATGGGCTAGAGAGTGTCATAGCATACGCACTAGCTGGTGGAATACAACACAGAGGTGTGAGGCACTCGGCGGGCACTGGTGGGTGTAACACAGCATTGGGCTCAGCCAGGAGCACGCTGTGACTCTCAAGTGAGGTTCGTCTCCTTTCCAGAGAGTAAAATAAAAAGTATTACACATCCGGCGGTGGATGTGTGTTTTATTAACCGTGAGGGGGGTTTCTTGCATTGTTTTGGTCGAATTTTTGTCGAATCCCCTTTGAATGGCTTGGTGTGTGTGTATATTAAATGTGCCCGTCAATAGCTACCCATGTTTGTATAAATAAATGACAAGGGTGTCTACTTGGAGGGTACCCACCGGCGGGGGCGCCGGGATTAGGCACGGTAGGGCGTCAGACACGTCAGAGCTTCACTAGCGGTGTAACTACATTCCATGTGGATTCATTCTATGCATAGTTGCCTTTTAATGATTATCACGCAAATCGTCATGGTGATAGGTACATACGGTTTGTCCAGCATGTCCTAAGTGTTTCTATAAATATATATTTTTTTAAAATAATAAAAAACAAAGGACGGCCCCGGGGGATGGGGTCCCCGGGGCCATAAGTGGCCTGAGGAGGGGGGCAACGCAGCCCCCTCCTAAAGAATTTTTTAAAAAAAAGGCCATGACCCGGGGGTTGGGGTCCCCGGGGCCGATTTAGGCCTTGGGAGGGCCAAATTTCTTTAAAAAAAAATAAAAAATTAGGGTGCAGGCCCTGGGGGATGGGGTCCCCAGGGCCAGTAAATTAGAAAAAGAAGGGGGGCCACACAGCCCTCCTTCTTAAAAAAAATAAAAAAAAATAAAAGACCGGCATCGCGCCGGAGGCCACGCCCCCTCCTAGCAGCACTCTGCAAACGCACCCCCTGGCCAGTTATAAGTTGGGGAATTAATTCCCCTTCAATACTGAGGGTCCCTGAGGGCCAACTAGCCCAACAGGTGTCTCCAGTATGCGCCAGGGAGCTGCGTTGCAGACAGGTGTTCTGAGGCCACGCCCCTTTTTACACCTCTATGCAACACATCTCTGTGGCGCTTACTGGAGGTACCTAGTGGGCTAGTTTGACCCTAGGGACCCTTAGGATTCAAGGGGACTTAATCTCTCAACTTAGAACGGCAACAGGGCGCGTTTACACAGTGGTGAAGGGAGGGGACAAGGCCTGAGGTGACATGTGCAAACACGCCCTCTGGCACGTTTTAAGTTGGGGAAATAATTCCCTTTCAATCCTGAGGGACCCTGGGGGCCAACTAGCCCACCAGGGGCTTCCAGTAAGTGCCACTGCTCTGCGTTGCAGAGAGGTGGTGCAGGCCGTGCCCCTTTTTACACCTCTCTGCAATGGCGCTTACTGGACATACCTAGTGGGCTATTTTGCCCCTAGGGATCCTCAGGATTCAAGGGGACTTAATCTCCCAACTTAAAAAACGGCCACAGGGCGTGTTTACACAGTGGGGAAGGGAGGGGACGGGGCCTGAGGTGTCGTGTGCAAACACGCCCTATGGCGCGTTTTAAGTTGGGGAAATAATTCCCCTTCAATCCTGAGGGCCCCTGGGGGCTAACTAGCCCACCAGGTGCTTCCAGTAAGCGCCACTGAGCTGCGTTGCAGAGAGGTGGTCCAGGCCGTGCCTCTTTTTACACCTCTTCTGCAATGCAGCTCTGTGGCGCTTACTGGAGGTACCTAGTGGGCTAGTTGGACCCTAGGGACACTCAGGATTCAAATGAACTTAATCTCCCAACTAAAAACGGCCACAGGGTGTGTTTACACAGTGGTGAAGGGAGGGGACGGGGCCTGAGTTAACGTGTGCAAACAAGCCCTGTGGCGCGTTTTAAGTTTGGGAAATAATTCCCCTTCAATCCTGAGGGACCCTGGGGGCCAACTAGCCCACCAGGTGCTTCCAGTAAGCGCCACTGCGCTGCGTTACAGAGAGGTGGTCTAGGCCGTGCCCCTTTTTACATCTCTCTGCAACGCAGCTCTGTGGCGCTTACTGGAGGTACCTAGTGGTCTAGTTGGACCCTAGGGACCCTCAGGATTCAAGGGGACTTAATCTCTCAACTTAAAACGGCCACAGGGCCTGTTTACACAGTGGGGAAGTGAGGGGACGGGGCCTTAGGTGACGTGTGCAAACACTCCCTGTGGTGCGTTTTAAGAGGTAGTTTTAATCACCTGCCCTATTATATACTAGGGGCTGACAGAGGAGGTCATGCTGATCACAGGGGGACCCCAACGCATAGTGTTCCCTAGTGTATGTAGGTGTTTTCACTGTATTCTGAGTGTCTTTTAACATAGCACTGGCTCTAGGACTGGTTAGTCAGACTCAGTTAACACCAGTATCCGTCTGAAAAAGTTGAGGGTACAGGATGATTTTGCAACAAGGCTTCTTTCTGTTCTTCTGTTTGTTCTTTCTGCACGTTATCCTTCTTCCTGCACTTTTCTTCGTCTTTGAGGACTTCTGTCGCTTCTGTCTGCATTTCTTTTTTTTCTTTCTGTGCGTTTTTTCTTCTTTCTTCAAATGTCCTATCTCTGTAGCCATAGTTAGAAATTAGCATTAAAAAAACCTTTGAAATTCACTGAAAAAACCAAGATGGCGGCCGTGTAGCAGTGGCCGGCAGCAGTAGGTCGCAATGAGGATGCGGTTTTAAGCCCTAGAACAGCACACAGGGATCAAGGCAGCCCGTTACCGCTGCTGCTTCTTCGAGGAATAAATTACTGGCAATGAAGCTATGATCCTTCTGCTCACCTGCTGCGGCTCGGGAAGACCTTTACTCCGAGCTCTGGTGCTGGCCACTACGGCTGTTACAACTCTCGCTCCCTGCTGCAGGCGATCAGTGAATGTCGGTGGGCGGGGCGTGCGTGTGAGGCAGCGGAGCAGAGCGGAGCTCCGTGTGGAGCTGAAGCACAGGAGCGGAGTGAGAAGCCGCGACCAGGATCTGGGTCTTGGCAATCTCTGGAGCTCTATGACAAGGAGAAGAGGCTGCCTGCAGAGTTCAGCTGCAATGGCCCCAAAAACAATTAATTCCAAGATGGCAGCTTCAAAGAAGAAAGGAGGGCCTGAGGGGGCAACGGCGATGTTGGAGGAAGCAGACCCACGGCTGAAACAACAATCGCCCTCTGCAAGGAAACAACAGCAGCTGGCCGTTAAGACACGTCAGGCAACTGCTTCAATTGCAGACATGTTTTCAAAGAGCAGTAAGGAGAAAGGGGCGAAGGAGAACTCACCGCAAGCGGCAGCCGGGGGAACACAGGAAAGTGGGGTCCAATTTGCATTACCCACCAGTCAAGCTGGCGTTGAAGAGAGTGTAGAAGTGGTAGCCGCACAGTAAGTTTCCGAAGAAGTTTTGGAAGAAGATCCTCAGATCGGTAGCGGGCAAGTGGCTATCTCTACCCTGGCAACTGTCATTTGTGGGGACCCCGCAGCAGGAAGAACACCAAAGAGCCAAGAAACTCTGGACATCAAGGCAGGCACCTCTTCAAAGGTAGGCCAATGTACCAGCAGTGGCCCTCCCCATGGGATGGAGGGTGAGCAGCCTGGGTTGGGTGTAGCCCAAGGGACTGGCAGTTTTGACCCAGCTTTTAGCGAGGCTATCCCAGAAGGAGTGGTGGGGGGTCTGGCGGAAAAGGTCCCCAGTGAATGTTTCTTCTCGGTGTCCGAGAGCGCAGAGTGGTCTGACGAGGATGAACATAGCTCCCCTCTGGAAGGCAGCATGCAGGACACAGAAAGTGATCTGGAGCAAGAACCCCCTACCACAGCGGTCAGGCCTGCGGCAGGTCCGAAGGGGCAAGAACACTATGAGCTAAGCTGGGATCATTCATCTGCCATGCCATTGCAAGGGAGTCCTAGCACAGAGGCATCTCAGATGTCGCTCCTGGAATTGATACACCAGGAAATTATCGCTCATCGAGAGGAGACTCGCCAAGACAGCAGGAAGTCACAGGCCGCTATGAGGAAAATGCAGGGGGTCGTGAGGAAGCTGTCTAAGGCTTGTACGACTCTGGGTGACAGAGTTTCGAACCTGGAGGAGAGGGTCGTTTCAACTGAGGCCGAGGCAGCAGCTGCAGTAACTGAAGTGGAGGCCCACTGCTCACAAGTGGTAGATATTCATTGGAAACTCGAGGACATGGAGAATAGACTAAGACGGAACAATCTCAGGGTCCTTGGGATTCCGGAGGGGATTGAAGGTTCAGACATTAGAGCGTACACCATCAAGCTATTCGACCAGGCATTCCCAGAGCTCTCTAGCTGGAACTGGCCCTGCGAAATTCAGAGGGTACATCGCACCCCTTTTAAAGTTCGGAAAAACGCGAGGGAAGGGGACAAGCCAAGGGCTATTCTAATCTTTCTTGGCAATTTTGTACTGAGGCAATTAATCGCAGAGAAGGCAAGACCGGATGCGAGGAGGACCAGTGAGGGGGTTTCATTCTTCGTTCGGCCAGATTTCTGCCATGTTACGGGTGAAAGGAGATGGAGACTTCGGCAGCTCATCAAACCCTTCCAGGAAAAAAAACTACAGGCCTACCTGATAAATCCTTCTCAGCTAAAGGTTATCAATGAAGGGAGGACCCATTATTTTGCATCTGAGATAAAGGCGAAGGAGTACCTTGACTCTTTGGGCAATTAGGCTTTTGTGGAAATGAGTACTAGCTGGATATTATGTTTGTTTAGGGTATTTCCACAGGGTCTTCGGCTTTTAGGTTTTCAGGTTGTTTAGTGGGCCTTATGGTGCTGCCATTTTTGCTGCATATGTGTGACTATTCCTAGGGCGGGATGTTAGGTTACAGTGGACGGGTTTTTTTTTTCTTCTATTCCTCATTGCGACCACTGCTTTACATCACACGCACAGACAAGGTCTGAGCGCCTCGCTTGTGGGGGTGCAGGGGAGGGTGTGGGGGTGTTGGGGAGTAGGGAGGGCGAGGGGGGAGTGGGGAGGGGAACTTGGGTGTGGGGGAAAAAAGGAAAAAATGAGATAATCTGGTGTTGTAAAGAGATTGGCAGTTATGAATCCGGTTGGTTCAGTCTTGCAACGCCGTTAGCTGGGATATTGTTACAGAATATTCTGAGACAAACAGGGCATATAGCGGCAAGGATGATCAGAAATCTATATAGTGCCGAACATTAGAATATGTACAGTCAACGTTAGCGGATTGAATGACTGGAAGAAACGCCAAAAGTTGGATTATTTTGTTAAATATAACGGGATAGATGTACTTTGTGTGCAAGAGACCCACCTGCCGTGGGCCAAACGGAACTTACTATGTATTAGGGGTTTTGACCTGATAGCCTGCACATCACAGAAATCTGCAACTAGGGGGGTCGCAATCCTAGGTAGATCATCGTTAGGGGGGCCGAAGCGGGTTTAAAGTGATAGTTTGGGCAGGTGGGTCATTGCAGAGCTGAGTTTAGGATATACAATTTGTTCGATTTATGGGTCAAATTGTGATGATCCAGATGTTTTTGACTTCCTGGAAGAAGAGCTAGCGGGCTGGCCAACCTCCATGATAGTTTGTGGCGATCTAAACATATCCACTGGCTGGCATAATGCATTTAAGTATACAGGACGAAAACCCAGGGTGTTTCGGGCTATGTCCTCCCTAATGAGCTCGCATGGGCTAAAGGATGTTTGGGGTGAAAAGGAGCCACAGAACCCTGGGTATACGTATTTCTCGCACCCGTTCCAAAAATACTCTAAACCAGATTACTTCTTTATCTCGACGTCAGAACTGAATAGAGTTAGTATAAAGAAAATCCCAAGAATAATCTCTGACCATAATCCGCTGATCTTATCCTGTAGTATAGATCTAGCAGAGAAAAGTTATACTAGCTGGACCTTTGAAAGAAGGTTATTATCAGATCAAAGATTTTTAGAACATATTAAAAAATGGACAGGGGAGTTTTTTGACGCAAACCGCTATAGTACATCCAGGAACGGCATCTAGGAAGCTTTTAAGGCGGCTCTGAGGGGGGAAACCATTAGCTGCTCAGCGAGATTAAGGAAGGCGGACAGGGGAGAGCTAGATAGGCTTATGGGTGATCTAGCGAAGGCGGAGGAACTGCACATTAGGGACATTGGTAGCAGTGTAGATGGGACGGAGAGCCAAAGAAGTTTGGTGATTATTAAAGCCGAACTTCAAAAATTGGTTACACAGAAGGCAGTAGGGGATTATCAGGTTTCAAGGGCTAAGCGGTATGAGACAGGGGAGCAGGCAGGTAGGGTCCTGGCACTTCGTATCAGACAGGATAGAACGAGGAACATCATATCGAGCATACAAGAGGACGGTAAGAACTACTCGGAATCAAAGCATATTTTAAAGGTCTTTAAAAATTTCTATCAAAAACTGTACGATGAAGAGAGCCGTCAAGGACAACAAAAGGTGGAGAATGGTAACAGGGGGCCATTGCTGAATGAACTATCTAGAGAAGAGCTAGATAGGGATATGACTGGAAGTGAGATTCAGGCTGCCCTACGGGAACTTGCTGCCGGTAAGGCAGCAGGCCCCGACGGAATCCCCCTGGAAGTCTACAAAAGCTTCGAATTTGAGATAGTCCCTATCTTGCTGGATCTCTTCAATGGCATACTGTGCACAGGGGACATTCCAGATTCTTGGAAAGAGACAAATATAATTATCTTTCACAAGAAGGGCAAACCCAAGGAGAACCCAGGTTCTTACCGGCCTATCTCGCTCATTAATGCGGATACTAAACTGTACTCGAAAATCTGGGCCAAAAGGCTGGGGAGGGTCATTGGCGGTCTTGTCTCTCCTTGGCAGCATGGGTTTGTGCCTGGGCGAGGCACGATGGACCACATTCGCCGAGCTATCGCGTTGCTTGATGCCCATGCTGCCGGGGGGGAGGGATGGCCATGATCCTCCTCGACGCGGAGAAAGCGTTTGACTGCGTGGTTTGGGAGTATTTGTGGGGTATCCTTGTAGGCAGGGGATTTGGTCCCAAGGCCATCAGAGCTCTTAGAGCAATGTATAAAGATCCGGTGGCCAGGGTGTCAGTAATGGGAGAGAGTTCAGAGAAAATTGTGATCAAGAGAGGAACGCGTCAGGGCTGTCCCTGTTCTCCGATCCTCTTCTCACTATATATAGACCCCCTGATTCAAAGAATCTTGGGCTGCCCCCAGATTAGTCCAGTGATGTTGAACGGGTATACAAGTAAACTGCTAGCATACACTGACGATTTGGCGGTTCTTACTACCGATCCGCAGCAGGCGATGCCTGTACTTGCAGAGCTGGCGAAGGACTTTGGTAGTAGGTCTGGGTATCTGCTAAATGAGGGGAAGACCCAGATCATCTGCACTAAGAACATTATTAAGTCGAACAGTAGATATGTAGACTCAGCGGTCTATTTAGGGGTAAGAATCAACGCCTCAGTGGATAAGGTCATCACAGAAAACTATTCCCCCCTTATGGGTTCGATTGAAGCAGAATTAAAAAGGCTGGATGTATTACACCTCTCTCTGGTAGGGAGGGTAAACGTCCTTAAAATGTCAATATTCCCGAAGGTCCTTTACTTGTTCCTTGCCATCCCATTATTGCTGGAGGAAAAACTATTAAAAAATCTGGAATCAATATTTAACAGGTTTATCTGGCAATATGGGAAGACTAGGCGCTCCATGAAGCTTATGTCGCTCCCGTATGAAAGGGGGGGCATGGCCTTACCAAATCTTCGCTTATATCATCTATCCTGCCTTCTGGCTCAAATGTCAATACTTTTTCAATCGGTCCCTAGCCTGGAAGTGGCCCAGGGAGAGAGTCAGGATCCCCCATCGATTTTTGAGCTTTTATTGGGGAAGAAGGCTGTGGATCGGAGATATTATAAGAAGGCCCGGTTTAAGATCGTGGGTGGGGTTTGGGGGACTTGGAAAGCCATCCAAAAGCTGCTGGAAATCCCTAAGATTAATGCGCATCTCCTCCTCTGGAATTCTAACCTGTTCCCTCATATGGGTATGGACAGGAATTGCCCGTTCTGGAGAGAACAAGGAATAAGAACTATAGGGGACATTATGGAGGGGGGGAGGTCCTCAGGTTCGAAGTGATTCAGCACAAGTTTGGGATCCCGTCTAACCATTGGTTTCTGCACGGACAGCTAGTCCAAACGCTGATGGCCTTTAGACCGAGGATCTCTGTAACAAGACGTTTTCCCTTGATTGACTATTTATGGAATGGGGGTAATAAAATAAAATTCATCTATAACCACCTATTGGTGGGTATTCAGGACGATTTGGAGAAAACAGAATCTGCAATTGCAGGGAAATTACGTGATCCTGATGTGGATGTAGATCTAGCACTTGCACTAAATAAGAGACTATTTCGATCTTCTAACCTACGGGCTCAGCATTACAAAACGCTGTTTAATTTGTATCTTACTCCGGCGAAGTTGTATGCCTGGGGCTTGGTGGAGAACGATAAGTGTCCTAGATGTGATAATGGTACTGCGGATCTAATCCACATGTTCCACCAGTGTGATAAGCTATCTACGATATTAAGGGAAATTTCAAATTTTCTGGAGGGGCTGCTAGAATGTAGGATTTTTCTATCCCCTACCCTGATGTTGCAAGGAGTAGATAGGAAATTGGAGCTGGGTAGTGCTGCTGAAGCCTTGGTTTTTATATCTACTTCTGTGCTGCGTATCATCATTTCAGCAGGCTGGAAAGATTCCTCCCCTCCCTCCTTTCAAATGTGGATTGCAAGGCTGCTTGGGGTGCACAATATTGAGTCTTCCCTATACGAGTTAAAAGGTAAAAAATTAAGGGAATTAGGAAGAAACATCTGGGCACCACTTCTCATTTGGAGGAGTGCGAGCGCCTAATTATTGTTGTATTTATCTCCCGATTATGTATGGTTTAGAACTATTGCCTTATTATTTAATAGTCTGGCCTATGTATTATATGTATTTATTATGGTTATTAACTTGTATCGTGCTTCTTTTATGGTTTAATTGGAATAACTATATAATGAATTTGTATAAACTTTTTGTATGACACCAGTAAATCTCAATAAAAATAAAAAAAAAAAAAAAAGAAATTCACTGAAAAAACCATAGGTTTCAGGCACGTTATAGTTAGGAATTAGCATTTAAAAAACCTTAGCAATTCACTGAAAAAACCATAGGTTTCAGGGGCGTTATAGTTAGCTGGACTTTTCACTCGTACAAAACCATTAAAATTCCCCCGTTATAGTTAGTTCAGCTAATTATAACTCGCGGGCCCGCAATGCACTGCTGATGACGTCACATATTACATCACTCATGACATGGTCAGTGACATCACTGATGACATCACTGATGACATCTCAAATGACATCACTGATGACATCATCCAGTGAATGTTTGTTTTTCTGAAAATTACATATGTTTTATATATGTATATCTCAAGGTCGATGGAAGAATAAATGGGTATATAAGTGTCTAAATGGATGATTTGTTTTTGAAAAATTGATTGTATAACTGACTGATTAAGTGTATCTTAGTGAATACATGGCTTAGTGAGTAATGTTTAAATATGTAAATATCTGTATCAGTCTCTCACTTTGTGTATAAGTGGCTGCATGGGTTGGTGAGTAGCTACATGAGTGTCTATATAGGTTATTAGTTGGTTTTTTGAGTATCAGTATGAGTGTCTGAGGGGCCGATTCACAGAACTAACTTATGACAAAATCCTAAACTTACTACTTTTGGTATTCACAGAAGACTTAAGCCTGTCTTAAGTTTGTCTTAAGTTTGTCTTAAGTCTGTCTTAAGTCTGTCTTAAGTTTGTCTTAAGACAAACTTAAGACAAAATCCTAACTTCTGTGAATACCAAAAGTACTAAGTTTAGGATTTTGTCTTAAGTTAGTTCTGTGAATCGGGCCCTATGTGTCTGTATGGTTCGGTGGGGGGTATTACGTAGTGCATAAGTGCATGAATGAGTGACTCACTGTCTGTATGTGTTGAAGACAGCATCTGTGCAGGACTGTATGGGTGGATGAGTGCATGCATGGGTGTGTTAGTGAGTGAATGACTGTCTCAATAGTGTCTTTATTAGTAACTACATATGTTTAAAACTAGTATATGTGACTATTGGTGTATATAAGTGAGTATATGTGAGAGTGAGAGATTGAAAGAGTTCCTGTATGAATAAGTATGTGTTTCTATAAGTGATTGATTAAAAGACTAAGTATGTGTAAGTGTCTGTAGAAGTTAGTGTGGTGGTGTGTGTATAACTGTATATGCAAGTAAATGGATGTTTGATTCTTTATTAGCATGAGTGACTATGTGTGTGAGTAACTCTATGGATGAGTGGCGTTGTGTAACAGGATGTATAGGTGTATGAGTACATATGATGAGTGAGCACATGTATGAGTGACTGTATAGGACTGTTGGTGAATGAGTGGATGTGTATGTGGATCTTAGAATTACTGAATAGGTTGTTGTAACTGATATTGGTATGTCCATTGTTTTGAAAACTTTAGTTTCTATTTTTGAATGTGTGTATCAAAGGTTATATTAGGGGGAGAGAAGGTCTGCCACTCTATCACAAAGATGATGTCATCAGTGATGTCATTTGAGATGTCATCAGTGATGTCATGAGTGATGTCACTGACCATGTCATGAGTGATATAATATGTGACGTCATCAGCAGTGCATTGCGGGCGCGCGAGTTATAGTTAGCTGAACTAACTATAACGGGGGAATTTCAATGGTTTTGTACGAGTGAAAAGTCCAGCTAACTATAATGCCCCTGAAACCTATGGTTTTTTCAGTGAATATATATATATATATCTATATTTTATCTACTGGCGGTCGCCAGTAGATAGTTATAGTTAGGACCTATTTTCCATAGGAAATCCGCAACATTCTATTGGGAATATCTTTAGCGCTGATTGACGAATCTTCGCAAAATTTTCCAAACTTTTGGCCAGCTCCGCTCCGCTCCTACCCTGAAAGTTTCGTGGTGATTCATCAAGCGGGGGCTGAGAAAAAAGGGGGGTCCCAAAACACGTTTTCCCCATGCAATTTCCCATAGGATCTGTTGTCGCAGCTACAGCCCGAACCGCTGAACGGAATGACACCAAATTTGGCAAAGAGGTAGTCCTCAGTTCGGACTCGTGCCTTTTGCATATATGGTGTGAATCTGTTCAGTAGTTCCTGAGAAAATTAGGGTAAAAAAGTTTGTGATATCTATGGCCGCGGAGGATCCGCGGACCGTACATGCACCGTACGCGCACCCTCCCCGAACCGAGCGTGCACCCTCCCGATCGCGCACTGAATGCTAATTGGCTGCCGAGTGTCTCTCTACATTCGAAACCAGGAACTGTTGGCGGCCATTTTCTGCCTCGGTAGAAGCGAGGCTGAAGAAGCAAGGGGAAAAAGTGTGTAAAACATATAAAGGGGGCAGAGTGGAAATACTCTGACCCTCTAGAGGTGCTTAGGGGGTCCTAGAAGGACCCCCTGGGGCCCCCCCTTTTTTTTAAAAAAAAAGTCGAAATGCGCACACGGTGCCGCATCCTATTGGGTTGGGTGCACGGATTCTCTCGCGTTGCGTGAGCGGTTCCTAACGCGTTGGGTGCGCGGATCCAAAAAACATGGAAAAAAATATATAAAATAAAGTTTTGAACATATAGTTAAAAAAATATTTTGAAAAATATAAAAACATATGTTTGAAAAACCCATTAAGTTCAAATAATATTTTTTAAGTTTTAAAAGAATTAATTGAAAAAATAAGTTTAAAAAATGGTGATAAAAAAGTATTTTAAAAAAATGTAATTAATGAAACTGACACACTGAATTTGAAAAATATAGAAATCCAATCAAAATCATTAAACATGATATCTTCAGAGATAAATTATAGATAGGAATTAGCATTTAAAAAACCTTTGAAATTCACTGAAAAAACCATAGGTTTCCTGCACGTTATAGTTAGGAATTGGCATTTAAAAAACCTTTGAAATTCACTGAAAAAACCATAGGTTTCAGGCACGTTATAGTTAGGAATTAGCATTTAAAAAACCTTAGAAATTCACTGAAAAAAACATCGGTTTCAGGGGCGTTATAGTTAGCTGGACATTTCCCTCGTACAAAACCCTAGAAATTCCCCTGTTATAGTTAGTTCAGCTAACTATAACTCGAGCCCCCGCAATGCACTGCTGATGACGTCACATATTACATCACTCATGACATGGTCAGTGACATCACTGATGACATCACTGATGACATCTCAAATTACATCACTGATGACATCACTGATGATGTCAACCATGTGATAAATTAGTGCATCTTCTCACACCTTAATATAACCTTTGAAACACCGACTCAAAATTTCAAACGGCCATTTTGACAACCATAGATACTCCAATACCAATAACTACACACCCACTCATTGACTTTTAGGTCTACATACATGTCCAACGGCCATTTTGACAACCATAGATACTCCAATACCAATAACTACACACCCACTCATTGACTTTTAGGTCTACATACATGTCCACTCACTCACCTGTACAGTCACTCATACTTACAGTCACTCTGTTCATTTATACACCTATATAGACACTGACACATCTAGTCAGTCATGCAAATAATTAATCACAGTCCAATTTACTCACCTATACAGTTAAACACACTCAAGTTCACTTACTCATAAAAATACTAACAAATTCTGTGTCTTCCTGCAGAAAAACAAACAGCACATGACACAGATATCCTTGCACTATGGCACATACAGCCACTCCCAAAATCACACACTCTCACATACAGATAGTTATATACTCTTACACACATATACACTGTGTTTCACATATGTAGTTACTGACACATGTACAACTGAGATATACATTCAATCACTAACACACCCATACATACAGTCCATCACAGATGCATTCTTAAAACCATGCACCCACTGAATCACCCACTCACACATCTAGTCACAGAGTCACACACACCCTACCCACACAAACACTCAGGCACCCATACAGATACTCAGACAACCAATTAATAACCCACATAGACACTCATATAGCTATTCACAAAACCATGCAGCCACTTATACACCAACACACAGACACATACAGACATTCACCCAGTTTAGTCACTAGTCTGCAGTAAGATACATTTAATGACTCACTTATAGAGTCAGTTACGCACCTAGAAAATCATCCATTCACACACTTGTACACCCACTTATTTTTCAACAGGCCTTTCCCTATATATATTAAACATATTAAAACTGTTCAGAAACACATACTCAATGGATGATGTCATCAGTGATGTCATCAGTGATGTCATTTGAGATGTCATCAGTGATGTCATCAGTGATGTCCCTGACCATGTCATGAGTGATGTAATATGTGACGTCATCAGTAGTGCATTGCGGGGGCTCGAGTTATAGTTAGCTGAACTAACTATAACAGGGGAATTTCTAGCGTTTTGTACGAGGGAAATGTCCAGCTAACTATGACGCCCCTGAAACCTATGGCTTTTTCAGTGAATATATATATAGATATAGAGATATATAAAGCCATGCCATAACAAACTCTGCTTTGCTTTATGGAAGAGAGAGCATTAAAATGCGCTGGATTCCATGAAGCAGAATTGCTTTTGGGCAGAGGGAGCTTCATGTTAGTAGCTCCCTCTGCCCAAAAGCAATGCTGGCTCCCACAGGAGGTAGGGAGCCGGCAAGGACCGCAGGGGCCTTGAGGTTTCCCCACGGTCCTCAAGGGCGTGGTCATGCCCCGGGGGGATGGGATCCCCGGGGGACACAAATGCCCAGGGTAGAGGGGCTGCGCAGGCCCCCTACTTATTTTTAATGTTAAAAAAAAGGATGTGGCTATGCCCCAGGGCATGTGGTCCCTGGAGCAATATTGGCTGTGTGCCCCCCCATCCAGAAATTAAACAAAGAAAATACAGGGCAGGCCTCTGGGATGGGTCCCCGTGGGCAAAAATGGCTCAGGGAAGGTGGGCCACGTGGCCCCACCTTCCTTAAATAATATATATATTTTTTAAAAGGCAGGCTCTGGGGATGAGGTCCCCGGGGCCCAAAAGCATCAAGGGAAGGGGGCCGCACAGACCCCCTTCCTAAAATTAAAATAAGATAGAAAGCCGAAAACTTGCTGAGGCCCCACCCCTTTCTCCACTACTCTGCAAATGCGCCTCCTGGTGCACTCTTGGTTGGGGGATGACATACGCTTCCATTGCTGAGGGTTCTTAGGGGCCAACTAGCCCACCTGTTACATCCAGTAATCCCCACACAGCTGGATTGCTGACAGGTGGTCGGAGGCAATGCCCCTTATTCCACCATTCTGCAAAGGTGCCTATCAGTGCACTGCTGGTGGGGTGATGAGGTCCCCTCATTGAGGGACCATCAAAGGGCAAGGGGACTTTATCCCCCAACCTCTGGGAACCAAGGGGGAAAGGTCAGCAAAACCATTTACTACTTGAGTAAACTGTTAGGATCCATGAAAGCAATACCTTTAACACAATATAATACCGATTCACCCTTAAAGCTTTCTTGGCTTTCAGCATAAAAAAGGCAGGCCTACTGTGTTTGTTATATAAGACCTATGGCCTGTAACATATATAACAAGGATTTTCTATAAACTAATCCTGAAAATATTCTTTATCCCTGACTTTTCACCATAACAAACTTTGGGGCCGATTCACAGAACTAACTTAAGACAAAATCCTAAACTTACTACTTTTGGTATTCACAGAAGTTAGGATTTTGTCTTAAGTTTGTCTTAAGACAAACTTAAGACAGACTTAAGACAGACTTAAGACAAACTTAAGACAAACTTAAGACAGACTTAAGACAGACTTCAGACAGACTTAAGACAGACTTAAGACAAACTTAAGACAGACTTAAGACAGACTTAAGACAAACTTAAGACAAAATCCTAACTTCTGTGAATACCAAAAGTAGTAATTTTAGGATTTTGTCTTAAGTTAGTTCTGTGAATCGGGCCCTCTTGCTTTTTGTATTCCGCACAAGCATTTTCACAAGGCAAGTATTTCTAGGCAGTCACAATATTACAAATATGAACAGGAAAACAATATACAATCCTAACCTGAAAAGGTATAGCAAGGATTCCCAAAATAAAAATCTTCTACCCCACGGCTTGCCAAAGGGGAAATCCAACACCAAAACCACTGTCTGCTATGCTAATATGTTAGATAGCATGTAATAAAAGACTTGCCTACAAGCTCTAACAGAGTGTAATGACAATTCACCCTTAAATGTCTATTAGTTGTTACATATGGTTTTCATAATAAATAAGTCAGGCCTACTGCTTTTGTTGTAACTTTTCCTAAAATAAAGATCAGGTCTAAAGCCTTGATCAAGTACAGTCACGCTACATTGAGCATACGCTTTCCAACAATGCAAAAACTGGAGTGGAGGCACACAATCCCTAATCAAAATCTTTACTCGAGGAAAATCACATTTGGGCGGAGCCTTTCTCAGTAGTCCTAACTTAAAAATATGATTTTAGTTGGCATAACAATACACAGGTTTCTTAAAAATGCATAAGAAGAATTCACAAAGTAGAAATCTTCTGCCCTTTGAGTTTTTTTACAGAGTTGGTTACAGGTAAACAGAGCCAAATGCCTTACTTACAATGGTAATCTGTAAAACTCCCTGTAAAAATGATTTCTGTCTACAAGCCTACTGGCTTTAAAGTATGTTTTTTTTCTGTGGCGGAGCCAACCACAATGAATTGAGGAGCAGTTCTAGTGAACTCTCCACTAGACCCATGGATGTTGGTGCTGTCCTACCGCCAGGGCGACTGATTGGGCAGACAGGGATTAACCTCTCAATCCTGTGACCAGCCTGGTCAACGTCATTGCTTTACACTCCGATCTCTGGCTGGGGACACCTTTTCTGCCAGACCTGGCTTGGAGTGGCCGATGCCAAATGGTGACAGTGTGGTGCTGATTAGGGCCACTGCCATCCACTCTGAAGTGCCACCATGCAGACCAGAATGAGTCCTGCCTGAGGGGAGACAGTTGATGAGCTCAAACAACTTGGCATTGCCTGCGCACCAAGTTGAACATCTTTGCGGCTCTGCCATGCCCCACCTGGGGCTTGAGGTGAGAAGAGCAGGGCCAGCATGCTCTAATCTGGACTGTGGCCTGCTTTGAAAGATTTACCCTTCTCTCTCGTGCTGCTTCGGACAACCACTTTAAGCCAAACTACGGACACCAAAGGGGAGAGTTAGTGATTCGCTGGGACCCTTCACAAAGTGCGACAAAGACTGAGGGCAGTTGCCTCGGGTCCCGGTGAGACTGGCTGGAGTGTTCTTCTGTGGGTATTGGCCCTAATCCATTTCCCTTCCACCCACTGGGGGTTTCTGAGCTCCTTCGAAGCCAGGGCCGCTGCTCCAAAGAATGGGCCCTCAGCTGCTCATGGCCAGGTGCCCCATGGCCAGATTACTCTGTTGGACCTGACCACTCTCATCACCCAGGATTGCTTCTCCCTGGATGACCGCCTCCCCAAATCCCATCAACCTGTTCTTCCACCTTGCCTGTCCTCTCTTTTGGAACCGGCTCTTCCAGCTTGACTGTCTTCTGAAAGTCTCACACCTCCTGGGGGCCTGCAGGCTGTTGATTGTTGGACTTATGGCACTGGGCACTATCGCCTGGGAATGATAATTCATTTATTGGGAGCACACAACATTTTTTTATGATACATAGAAGCCTGAGTAGATTTCACAGGTATACTACCAAGAAATCAAAATGGATTTAGATCTAACTACTCAGTTATTGATGGATGTCTTGCATTAAAGCTATTATTAGAGAAATACATTGTATATAATTAGGGCTCCCGGTGTATGGTGTTTTGTGTTTTTTAACAGTTGCATCTGTATTTATCCATATATATTTTTTGGTCATCTTATTAGTATTTATCCATATTTATTTTGCATTTGAAAATAAATGAAGTTGTAAAATAGTACATTTCCACAATTAGTTAACTCATAACCATGCATTCATACATTAATACCTTTAATGTTTTAGCTAATTCAGCAGCCAAATATAACAAAACACCACATCCACAGGTACATATTAGCAATATAATACAAATATATGTTTACATATACCTGCATTTAAGGTAATTTCATTTTTTTTTTTACTCCCCATGAGGTCTAGCTGCTCAATTGTTGGCCTGATATTCACAAAACACAGCATATAGAGTGACACACAAGAAGAACACATTTTCAGTATTTTTCTGCTTTTAAAAATAAATACAGACAAGAAGCACACTGTTTTCTGTCTGTGTTTATCTGTAAAAATCAGTAAAAACGGAAAACTGGGAGCCTTAAATATACTATAATATAGTATATATGTTAAACACAGTGAAATCCCTTTATATGTGGCCTTTCTCGACTTGTCAAGTGAATTTGATGTAGTAAATCGAAACACACTGTGGAGGAAAATGGCCTCTTGGGGCATTCAAAGAGGTCTGTTGAGATTATTAGTAGACTGCACCAAGGCTGTTGGATACAAGTGCAAGGAAGTAAGAATGACACTGTAACAAGAAATATTGACACATCTAATGGCCTATGTCGAGGCTATATTCTGGCCCTTTTACTATTTTCTTTTTACTTCTCCGATGCCACAAAAGCTCTGCAAATAGCTTGGTTCTTCCTTCTGAAATTAGGAACATAAGACAGTTAAAGGATCTTCTGCACGGATGACACATATATTTGTGAACCTAAGGCCCATTAATCTCCAAAGAGTACTGGATATCTTTGCTTGATTTTGTAAAGAAAACTATTTACATAAAATAATACAGTGAGAACAAAAGCAATGTTTTTTCAGAGAAGGGAAAGAAAATACAGCATGTTTTGATAAATTAATTTGCAGGAATTGGAAATAGCTTCAAAGTGTATGTGGGTGTAACATGTTCGTGGAACCTAAACTTTAAGCAACATGTGAGACGTGCTGCAGATTCTGCTAACACTGTGACCAATGCTTTAGATAAACAAGACGAAAAATGAGTGCACAAATATTTTGAAATTTTAAATGAGATAAAAACTGTAAGCCTTCTACCATGTGGAAGTAAAATATTTCATATAAAGGCAATTATAAAATACAAGCATCTGACATGTCCATCTGAAAGAAATGGATAGGCTGCCTCAAGGTTCTGCTGGCTATGCTGTAAGACTCGAGTTGGAGTTAGATAGGATCAGCTACAATTTTTACGAAAATAGTTTTAAATTATTGGTATTGTATTATTCTATATGAAAACTATTCCTTTAGATACGTTCTCTAAAGCTACGGGGTAAACTCACAGTGAAGTCAAAGGAATAAAATTATAGATAACATCAAAATTCAACTTGGTGATCCGGATGTGAAGATAAAAGGTTCACAAACTGTGGGGCAGATTTACAAACCCCCTTGCGCCTCCTTGCGCCACTTTTTTTGACGCAACTGCCGTACTGTATCTGCTCCATATTTACATAGATGCAGATGTGTCACATTTCTACGGGCTGTGTCGGTTTTCACCTGCATGAAAATTGCCTGCGCCACCGTAGATTTTAATTTATGCAAAGTTGGCGTTCTTTGGAAACGCCTACCTTGAAAATGCCGCAATGATATTTACAACTTTTTCTTTTTAATCCCTATGCCTGCCAAATCCAGGCAAAGGGATGACGCATTGGCTGTGCCCAAGGGCCCACACCAGCTGTAGTGACTTGATTTCAATATGCAATCAAGTCACGAGGTAAGTGGGCCACCTAAGGTAAGTATACACACATAATGTCACAATGTGTGAGATTACGTGCTTATGTCAAAAATACAAGTGGGCACTATGCCTACTTGCATGCCCCACATCCAGGACCAATATGTTTCAAGGCAAAGTGACTTTGTCACCTTTTTACCCTCGAACACATTGGTCCCCATTCAGTAGTCGATGTGGCAGTTACAACTGATGCATCGCCTCTAATTTTGATGCATTGCTGGAATTGCATCGGTTTTCATGCCAAATCCAACAATGTGCCAAAACACCCTGTGTCATGGTGCGCCGTCGTGTAAATACGGTGCATCCATGGTGGCGCAAGAGTTTCTCCAGCAGGTGCAAGAAAACTGACGCACCACTGCTTTTTGCTTAGCAAAGCATCATTTTTTGTATATCTGCCCCTGTGTGTTTTGGGAAGAAAATGTGAAGTTTGTGGTTGAGGATGCATTTTTTGATCATGACTTAGATTTGTGCAGGAAAGTAGACCAAGTTGTTTTTGTTGATTAGTTTGAGTTGAACAGTCTCCCCAACCTTTATCTTAGGGAAATTCAACTTAAAGAAACCAAAAGTTATAAAAAAAAGAGAATGGTTTAAATTGTAAAGCAAATTAAATGGCACTTCCCCCTCCTTACCCATTCTGGAACCCTAAAGATCTATCCTTAATGCATTTATTTTTTTGTAAAACCTTTTCTGACTATTGCATGTTATTACTGCCACCGAGCATGTAATTGTTGAAAGGAATAGCCTAGTATCGCTAATGCTTGATTAACAATGAATAGTGAAAGTATTGCTTATATTGTAAACTTGGATGATATTTTTCTGTCTTGCAAAATACATTGAAATAATAGGAGATCAAGGATTTAAGAGATAAGAGAGACTAAGTATTATGAAGTGAATCCTCTTTGCCTTTAGCTGTGCAAGATCATTTGCCAGGTGCACAGTGTGTTAGGTTAGGCTGTTGTGGGATAGGGATTTTAAAATTTGCAATGGAGTGCTTTTGTTTTTGTTAATGTCATTAGATAAAGACCTGTTTATGTTAATGGTTTTTATTCTGTTCTTATTTGGGTTTCTCAACTGTTTTTATTGCAGATATAGGCAAATTGTCAAACAAATATTTAGAATACAGAAGACCCAGCACTCCAAAATATCACTAAATTAAATCAAAGCATAAAAGTATATTGCATATCGTTTTACGAGATCAATTTGATTAAAACCACATAATGCAAGAACTCATTTGACTGTTTTTAAAAACCCTTTTTGTTTATTCATAATCTTCTTTATAACTTCTTTTTACTGTAGTCATAGCCAACACATTTCGGCCCTCTTGCGACATCTCTAGGCCCACAAAACAAATGCAAATATATACAAAGTTTTAAATCATCATAAAATTCAGTCAAAGTCAGTCAGTCAAAGAGGCTTTATTTCGATATAAATATATCTTAAAAAGCAGAGCATCAGCATTGTACAATAAAAAGATAAAAGGGAAGCAGAGCAAGGAAAAATATTTAAACAGTCCATGCTACTACTAAAGCCAATAAATTAGCTAAAAACAGAAATTAAAAAACAGATTAAACAACAAACAAAAGCCTAGATGACCTAATACGCCAAGCCCAGCCTAAGAACTTGGCTAAACCACAAGCAAAGAGGGGCCTTGAATCGTTTTTTAATATTCGTAAGGCTTCTATGCAATGTCTGGTACCAAGTTCTCTACAAAGCGGTTTTAACCACCTACTCCGGGGGGCTGCATAAGCGGGACATTCAAACAGAAAGTGAGGGACAGACTCAGACCGCTTATCACAAAATGGACAGAGGGAAGTTGTTTGAAGTGGGACTTTCCACCTGGAAGTTAATTCTCCTACAGGGAGTAAACCTATTCTAAATTGAAAATATAGGGCCCTGTCTTTACGATTAGAGATAACATCCAGGTAAGGTTCACAAAAGTAAATTTCTTTGACCAAAAGAAAATCCAGAGAGGACCTGCACAGATTGGCATTACTGCTTCTGGTACCCGCCACCCAACTCCAATAAATCTTTTTTAGCTCAGACTTAGGTGGTGCAGTTCTATTATATACAAAGTTTTAAATCATCATAAAATTAAAAACACAAATGTACACAATAAATATTTTATACAGACTACTGTAAAATAAAAATCATTTGTCTCGTATATAATTACCGAAGCATCAAGTGGCAGGAATTTCAAGCTCAATTTTTATATACATCATTATGTCCATCAATTCCACTGTACATATCCAAAACCAAACCAATTAAACATTATTTTTTTAATGCAAGTGTGACTCTAGACAGACCCAACCCATTTACCTAGGAGAAATCTAACATAAGCCCCTAGCCTTTTTAGTTAACACTTTATTTCAAATTGGTTAAGATATGTGTATATACCTGATTCTTAACTCTTTGCACTGAAAATTAGAGACAAGGGCGGTTTATTGGCCTGAGACATATGTGATGTAGTGTAAATCGTCTTTGCAGTTGGGCACCCTCAATTTTATGTTTAAAGTTCCTTCATCTTGTATCAAGTTTGACCTTTTACAGCAGTGAAAAAAATATTTTGTTTTGTTGCAGTAGTCTAAATTGGAAGGTTAAGGGGACTGATCTTCCAGACCTGTGCACTTCTAGTAAATATTGTTAAAACGTATACCTATAGCTGTGATATGTGAGATAATTGTTGCCCCAGTCTCCATGTAAATATTTTGTTATATTATCAAACAAATACATCTGAATTTGACTTTGAAACCAGAACAGTCCCACCTGTTTTTGGACATAGAATGTTAGCAAGTATGCAGATTGTTTGATGGCACTCATTACGTTGCAGGTTTTTTCCTGCTATTTTACTAGTTGTCATTTGCAAACAATGTATATCATACTGCCATTTTATGAAATAGACTACAATATTCATGTATCCAAATCAAATTCCCTACTCTGAGATGTCATGAAGTGCACTGTGCGTTGGTCGCAGTGGTAGTGTCATCGTTCTGGGGAACCCCACAATGTAGTTTGTCAAACAAGAGGAGTAGTATACACAGAATGTGCATATATGAGTTTGTCTTAGTCTTAAACCTTGCTTGAACACAAATTCAGGTGGTGTAAGGTAATTATTCCCTACATCTAAGATATTCCAGTTCGTTTTAAAGATGTTGTGAATCAGGTATGATAACAAACTGTATGTCAAAATAAACATTAGTCTTTCTTTTTTCTAGTTTTGTGAGGTTACTAGACATTCACAGGATTCATTCCTGGCCTTTTTGTAAGGTCTTCTCATAACTTCCTTTGGATATCTCCAGAGTTTCAATGCATTCATAATATGTTCTTTTTGTTTCCCTAAGCCCTAAATCTCTGAATAGCTCTCCAGTGCCTGAAATGTACCTGGCCTGGAGAAGCACTGACGGATGCAGCACAATGCAATGTCACTTCACTAATAAGAACAAGGAAGACACCTGCTTGGCACACATTACGCTAATAAACCAAATAAGCCCAGACAAGAACAAAAGCCTGAGTGAGCCATTTGGTGCCTTCCTTCTGGTCTAAGCTGAGTTGAACATTCCCATGCCCTACGGCAGAGTCAGCTACCAGCCTGACTGAGTTTCAGTCACATCGTGGAGCTCCTGTGGATCAGTCCCCCAGCATTAGAATTATTGAATGGCTGTGTGATCCATGCTGTTAACACTTCGGCAACTGGTAACTACTAGACAGAAAAAGCACCTATTACTTTCATCTAAAATACTGGTAGCTGTACAAAGTGTGTCCAGGCTTTCTACGTGCCTGAGGCGTCCAAAATAGTGCACACTGTTGGACATTTGCCCTTTCTGCTTAGTCACCCTGAATGTTTTGGCCTTTTTGCTGAACCCTAATTTTGCTGGAACAGAGCTCTGTGCAATATATCCCTGATACCCAGTTGTAAAGTACTTGTGCTACTCCTTTCAGAATTGTAAAATTGGTATACTCCCAACTTGCAGTTTTAACTTACCCATAGGTCCCTAGAATATGGTACCAACAGGGCATCCAGGGTCTATAAACTTTAAATGTCACCAGCAGGCAGCAACACTCATTGTGCCACCCACTACAGTGACCATGTAAACATGACAGCAAACCTACCACTATAGTCTGGCTATGCAGTTTTAATCTTCCAATTCTGTTGTGTGTAGATTTAGATTCCGTATATAGGCTTCCTGGTTTATGCCCTTATATAGGGACAATTCATATTGCCCTTATTTAGGCATAGAAAATACAGCCCTTATTTAGGCATTGTCCATGTTAACCAAATACAGGTCTCCTACATCCGTCCATCCACGTCACAACAAGTTTTTGGAAAACCAGACTCTTAAGCCTTTAGGAATTTCCCTTGCTTGGATATTGATTTCTCCAAAAACTCATTTAGTATGCATGAACATCTATACCTTAGGAGTTCATACATGACGTTCCGATGCCCGACTTTTATGTCAATACAGGCATTCCTAAACACCTTCAAGGTATAAATATACCTGCACTTGCCCTGGCAAACCACGGTTCCGTAACGGTGCAGCTTGACTGCCTACTTGCGGTTCACCACGACAAGTTCGGAAGGAGATCGAGTTCCAGCCTGATGCACTGACCAGACGCTGTCATCCTCCTTGCAGAGAATCCAGCTCCAGTGTTACTGACTCCCCTTGCAGGGTGTAAGATATCGAGACCCAGAAAAGAGATTCCAACCTCGCACATTCTAAGGTATGGAGCAGACTAGAACTTAGAGAAACTTTTGGCAACTCTTGGTGAAACTATAGCTATAGCTAGCTATACTTTAGAAAACAGCACCTACTTCTTACCTCGTACTACACTTAGGTTAGGTACACTGGGATGGAACTATTTAGAAGCATCAGATGAGCATTCACATTTTAGCCTGTGTCATTTATGTATGTATTTTATAAATATATGTCATAGCTACAAACCATGCTATTGCAGTATTATTTTATCTTACTGCTAACTCTGTACATATTGTACTTCGCAGCCTGTCTTACGATTGTGATAACAAAGGGGATGATGGACGAAGCGTTTGAGCAAATCAAACACTCACCCCCAGTCAACTGATCTGGGTTTAATCCATCATCATTCTTTAGCTCACTCCACCACCCCAGTTCGGATATGGCCATATGCAAATCAGTCTGACCCTGTGCCTCATGGGAACAGTCCGCATGTCTTCCCTGGACCGGAAACAAGCATCCTGGGACCGGTTTCGGGTTCATAACCCTCATCAGCCAGGCTATCTTGAATCCAGTGGCAAAGTGAGCAAAGGACCCACGTCTGGGCATACCCTGCCAACCTAGGGCGAACAAAGTGATACCAAAGGGGATGATGTACGGTCCCAGGATTCTTGTTTCCAGTCCAGGGAAGACATGGCTTGGCAGCTCGTGCTGGACTGTTCCCATGAGGCACAGGGTCAGACTGATTTGCATATGGCCATGTCATAACTAGTGTGGTGGAGTGAGCTAAAGAATTATGATGGATTAAACCCAGATCATTTGACTGGGGGTGAGTGTTTGATTTGCTCAAACGCTCCGTCCATCATCCCCTTCGGTATGTCTTACGATTGTAGCAGTTCATATCTCTTGCATGAGAAATAAGACTGTTCAATGAACCCTTTCTATTTCTGTGCCACACCTGTAGAAACGAAACATGCACAATTGACTGAGTGAAACTGTTATCTATTGGTTCCACGGTTCAAAAACGAAAATAGACAGTGAAATAATGCTGGCTGTCAATGCTTCAAGCAAAGGCAGCGTTACCTAAAAAGTTTCCACTCAAATACTCATATATAATTGATGCGAACAATGTTCTGTTTGCTCGAATCACTGGAGTGGGGGATAGGGTAATACCAAACATGGAACGAAGAGCGGGTTTGATTTACGAAGCACATCTGGGAGAGGGTCTGACACAACAGGGGATCTCTAAAACAATTTTAGAACTAAAAGAGATATACTGGTGGCCAGGAATGAATACACTGATTCATATCTTCATCAATAACTGCATAAACTGCAATCGCAGTACAGAACGCCACCAGATACCTGACTACAACATAGCCAGCCCAGTTCAGACACCATTATTAGACAGCATTAGACTATCTAAGTGCAGGCGTCCTCTTGGACAGATGCAGTCCCACAAACACTAAATCAAGGTTCCTATGGATGTGGCCTCAGCGCTCGGCTGACGCTCGAACTGTTATAAAAGATTTGCGAGTCTTTATCGGCACATACGCAATTGGCACACTACATTCTGACCAGGGACCTGCATTTAGCCATCGAGCTTACAAAGAAGCCATGGCCAGTTTGGGCATAGCATTGCGGTATTCTTCTCCATTCCATCCTGAGGGAAATTCTGTTGTGGAAAGAAAAAAATGGGACATAAAGCAGTCTATAACAGCTAGGGTATTAGGTTCGGGTGATGGGTGGGTCAAACATCTTTATGTGGTCCAACGCGCACTTAATAACTTGCCAAGACGTTCTCTAGGGGGTGTCACTCCTTACGAAGTTCTATTTGGAACTAGAATGTTGGTACCGGACCTTGATATGCAAGGCACAGCGATGGAAAATAAGAAATTTTATATCAAAAATCGTTTGGCTGTTTTACAGGACTTAAATGAACTAAGAACGAAAGAAAGCAACGTGATCCTGAAGCCAACCATTACTGAGGAACAATTGGCTGTACCAGCAAGGCATGTCTGGATCCCAAAGCTTGGTGATCTAGTCAGAGAAAAGATCGCGGACAAGAAGGAATTTGGGCCTTCTTACAGACAACCAGTACCTGTCTTAGCAATCCACGGATCAAGTACAGTACTTTTCCCGCCTCTTGCTGGTAAAAAGGAGAAAAGATTTGTGTCCATCGACCTGATCAAACTACACCATGTGGCCGATACTAAGCAGTAGACCAAATGGACACCGCCAATGTAGCAGACGCACTCCTCTAGCTACAATCCAATAGGTTCAAACTGAAAGACTCATTACCTTTGAAGATTCTACAGTGAGAAATAAAGGACTAAGCAACACAGCTATAGATCTTGTCCCTTTTGAAACCCAAATAACAGTTCGTCCTGATATACCTGTCTACAACGAAGTAACAAGTGATCAACTGGTTCCAGCGAATTCAACAAATCCTGATGCAATTCCAACCATTGACAGAACTGCCTCTGACTATTTCATTAACTTTGATAAGTTTTCTGAGGATTCCAGCGAACCAGAAATGATGCCAGCACAAATAACTTTCATAGAACAAGCAACAGACTTTTTTCATCTCCTGAAAAAAACTCATCTGGTTTCACCATGGATTGAACTATGGATTGTTTTGGGAATATTCTTCTTTCTACTTTGGTTAGCTCTGGTATTAACTCTGGGTATGCTGAGAAATGGAAGATATATTCAAATGGACACAGCAAGTAAAAGAGTGAACTTACTTCTCCAGCCACACAAATCATCCCATCGTGAAGCAAGAGACGTGTCAGCAGTGAACATCACAGCCATTCCTATACATGATGGTATAGTTTGGGACCAAACTCAATATGGCATTTTTGGCCCGTCGGAGCTTTTGAAGATTCCACATTTATTTAACATTTCATTAGGTGACTTTATTACCTCTAGTACCTTTTCTAATGATTGGGACTTCGAGACTGTTAATAACATGATGTCTGATATAGAGATGTCTACTGTATTCACAAATCATGAATATTTAGAGGGTTCATCAGACTATGAACAAATGTATTGTTATAACCACTATGGTCATCATTTCTTGCATAAATCTGCAACACCTAGAAATGAATTTATGTATAACCAATGGGAACATTGTCCTACATCTCCAAAGAGTAGTTTGAAAACTTTTGCTATGAAATTTCCATATTTTTCAGGCTACAAGTTGCCTAATACAGAAACGTTTTACTTTAAAAATGTGAACAAGACAGGAACGAAAAATATGTTAACAAATACGAAAAAGATTTATTCTGCAGCCTTTATTGCCCGACTGTCTAGACAAGGTTTCGGCTTTTGGAAAGACAACGTTGAGACAAATACTGTCTGGGGTACAAAAGATTGGCAAGTACAGGGGGCAGAAGCTTTGTTTAGAGACTGTATCATCCATGAGCAAATTATGTTTTTGAATGACACTATCCAGCAAACGTCTTGCCTTGGATTAGCCAGGATCAAAGACATGAATACACTGACCATACCTATACCTGCAAGTAATATCACTACACGGGGGGAGGTCGACGTACATAATATTTTGCATCACAACAGATCAGATCCAGAATGGAAAAAATGGTTGCTCTGGTCCACAGACACAAACAACTGTCAAAATCGATTCCTGAACAAAACACAGGGTTTCACTATCAATAGGCCAGGCACGCGCTTTGTTCAAAGACAGCATCCAGGGGTAGTAACAACATACAGTGTAGGGAAACTCTGCCTTGATTGGCTACAGAACGCTACACTGAAGGATGTAAAACAACACTTGACTTTACTTCAAGAAGGCGCAGACCTTAGGGAATTCTTGCTAGGACTAAGAAAACCGCGTCAAAAACGTTTCATATATGCCGGTATCTAAGCTGCATATAATGAAGCATCGAAGGTTACCCAAGCAGAGACTGCAGAATGAATACGAGAAATTGATCGTAATAATTTAGAGAAAACTCTCTCTGTAGTACACAATGGGTTAACGACTCTGTTGTCCAGAATATATTCATTGGACAGCATTGTGTCTTCTGTCATAATCATCATGGAACAGGACTTGGTCATGTTGCAACATGGTCAGTCTCAACTGTGTTCTATCATGCTATTAGGTTGGACGCTACAAAACCTGCATGCAGGCTATGTGCCTTGGCGTTTAATCAATACTACATCACTGTTTTCAGAATTCAATCTCACTGATAAACAGATCAGACTGGCACAAAGGAGAGCAGACTACACTATGCTGAGCATTGAAAACCTGGAAAAATTACCATTCACAGTGGCAGAAAAAGCAGCTACTGAGTGGATCATACATGGTAAAATTACTCTGCTTGTTACAACTTTCCATTTTCAATATTGCCTAAAACATATACCAGTTGGCAAATATGAAAGGTTGGGTAAAGGATACATCAAGTCATCCTGGGATTTACCTTACACATGTAGATGTTGGAGTGGGGAACGTGAAGTGTCTCTTAGCAGTGAAAACTGTGAACAGACACTAAGCGGTTCTCTCCTTTATCAGGGTATTAACTTACACAGGGCCTGTGATGGTTCCACTACAAACTTATCCTGTTATCCTGCAAAATTCACCGGCTGCAGTGAATAATCCAATTTTTGGCCAGGTTTCTAATGGGAGTTACATTATGTTGAATGATCACAGCTGCTGTGGCATGTTGCCAGGTATTCCATATCTAGTTACGGTTACATCCAGGGTCAATTGCTGTATGCAAGTCTTGTTTCCACAAATAGAGACAGTCAGGGAGTCGCCTCTATGGCCTTTACTGAACATCTATTCTATATGAATTGATACTCTAAGCAGAATGAAAGCCATTCTTTTACAAAAAACAGTGCCATTGACCTCGGCCAAAGAAACCTATGATCTCCAAGTCACAAGGACTTCTGCGGAGATACATACCCTTTTGTATACAAACTGCCCTGTATATTTTTCAGAAATGTTAGGTCGTATCTTAAACATGTCTGATTCTAGCGGTATTATACATGTATTTAAGAACGTGTGTGCAGGACTGTTAGCACCATTTCAAGCAGTCCTCAGAATTTTTCCAAACTTCATGCACTCTGTGTTTGGCAGACTGCCCCTCCTTTTAGCACTCGCTGCAGGGATCCTATTTTTGCTCCTACTGCTACGATATAGCAAGCCACATCAGCAACGTCACTCCAGGCACCATAGAGAGAGCTCTATTGGAGATGAAGTGTCATGAGCGCATCGTCCAAATTTTGGGTTTACCTCGTCTACGAGAATTAAACACCACATGGTTTCTGTCATTCAGACCAATCTGGCAAGAGTGCATCTTACCTGTTCTACGCTGCCTGCTCTTTGGTGAAGAATGCATGCTAGACATCTGTCTAACACTCCCATCAGTCATGCCTACAGATATCGATACTCTGCTGGACCCAGTAACTGCCCCTTCTCTGTGTTGTCCCCAGCAGCTACCAATCCTGATGACGGCATTCATTGAGATCTCACAGACGCAAATTGCTACTGCTGAGGTACGAGAGGACACAACAGGCACGCAGGTAACATCTGATTCGAACATTGCTGATGCAACCAAAGCTGAAGGCAATAGTTCACATCTATGTGCAATTAATATTCTAAACGAGGTATTCCAACTTTCACCTACAACGGTAGACGACTTTTTGTCTACAGGATTAGAAGATTTCATGTTTTCTCCAGGCCCACACACTGACTTTTGATTCAGGCACACAGTGTTCCGATGAGACTCTGAATTTGGCCTTCGTTCTTTTCAGACAAGGGACTAAGTTTAGAACTTTTTCCTATGATTAATTTTTTTCCCAAATTTGTATTTTTTTCATTTTTTGGCACAAGTAATAAAAGTAAAAAAAGTGCTTATAGTAGAACCATTCATAGTGAACAGAATTCTTTGAAAATCTTCCGGGGACATTATGCCACCTTGTCGCATCAACAATTGATTTTTGTTAACCTGATATGAAATGGTATCGGCCCTGTTTCTTCTGTATTAACGAGCCATTTCATCATATGTATATATTTCTGGTTCATTCCTGTTGGCATTTTCAATGCACACATATACTTAGAATGAAACATTGCTTTTAATATGTACAGCACCATATGCATAGCAATGGTTTTTGTAATGCATTTTTAGGACATATGTTTTTAGATATGTTTTAGCATGTTTTAGATTATCATGCGATACTCTCTTTTAGACATGTTTAGTATGTTTAGGATTTAGTAATGTCATTCATACGAAACTGGAGTGGGTGTTGTGTGTAGATTTAGATTCCGTATATAGGTTTCCCGATATTTGCCCTTATATAGGTACAATTCATATTGCCCTTATTTAAGCATAGAAAATCCAGGCCTTATTTAGGCATTGTCCATGCTAACCAAATACAGGCATGGTCTCCTACATCCGTCCATCCACGTCACAACGAGTTCTTGGAAAATCAGACTCCTAAGCCTTTAGGAATTTCCCTTGCTTGGATATTGATTTCTCCAAGAACTCATTTAGTATGCATGAACATCTATTCCTTAGGGGTTTATACATGACGTTCCGATGCCCGACTTTTACGTCAATACAGGCATTCCTAAACACCTTCAAGGTTTAAATATAACTGCACTTGCCCTGGCAAACCACGGTTCCGGTACGGTCCAGCTCGACTGCCTACTTGCGGTTCGCCACGACAAGTTCGGAAGGAGATCGAGTCCCAGCCTGATTTACTGACCAGACGCTGTCATCCTCCTCGCAGAGAATCCAGGTCCAGTGTTTCTGACTCCCCTTGCGGGGTGTTAGATATCGAGTCCCGGAAAAGAGATTCCAACCTCGCACATTCTAAGGTATGGAGCAGACTGGAACTTAGAGAAACTTTTGGCAACTCTTGGCAAAACTATAGCTATAGCTAGCTATACTTTAGAAAACAGCACCAACTTCTTACCTCGTACTACACTAAGGTTAGGTACACTGGGGTAGAACTATTTAGAAGTATCAGATGAGTATTCACATTTTAGCCTGTGTTATTATGTATGTATTTTATTAATATTTGTCATAGCTGCAAACCATGCTATTGCAGTATTATTTTATCTTACTGCTATCTCTGTACATATTGTACTTCGCAGCCTGTCTTACGATTGTAGCAGTTCATATCTCTTGCATGAGAAATAAGACTGTTTAATAAACCCTTTTTATTAAAACGCCCGTCTCTCTATTTCTGTGCAACTCTGTAGAAACGAAGCATGCACGATTGACTGAGTGAAACTGTTATCTATTGTTTCCACGGTTCTGAGATTGTGCAGACTCAAAGGGAAACAAAGTTGTCATGTTTATGCGGTTGTCAGAAACTAATCCCTTTTTGTGTATTCGAGAAGTTTCTAGTGACCTCTGAGTTAGCTGGCACACACAAGTAATTAAGTTTAATGTACTCGATAGAGACATACTGACCTCAGTCCTATGTCAAATCTATAGTGTATATTATTCCAATGCGCAGAGCCTATCAGGGATATAGGAACTACACTACAATTCTACCTGCCAAAATAAATCCAGTGGCAGTCTTAATCTTCCTTTTAAATATTAATAAATCACCCCTATGGTAGGCCCCATTGCCCATAGGGTAGGGTGCATGGTATTTAAAAGTAAGACATGTAGAAGTTTAATATTCAACATGTCCTTACAGTTTTCAAAAGGCATAAAAAGATATTTTCACTGTAGCAATGTTGTCTGTTTCCACAGGAAAGAACTGGATTATATCAGAACACCTCATAATGCTAATTCCGGATTGTTAACAGCTAGAGAAATATTTCAAGGACTCTTTTTTAGTAGTTGAACAATATACAATTTTATGGTAAAGCCAAATTTTGTCTAACCATTACAGAAAGTCACTTTTGAAAACTTCCCTTTTGCCTGCTTAAAATCTCTGTCAGTATTCAACAGTCACCTGGCAGCTTGATGGCTCCCCTGTGGCGCAATGTGAACTGCTCTTGGGACAGGTACAATGGGCCTTGATTGTGGGGAGGTGTTGTTCTTCCCTTGCACTTCAAAGGAGCTTCCCCTATCAGAAATAGAGTGTAGCTAACATCTGGATTTGCCTTCCATTTTGTCTTACTAGTCAGGCAGGCACCTACCCCATTGGAAGTAAGAGCTGCCTCAGGACATGAGGTGGGTGTGGAAATGAGCATCCTCTTTGACATTAGAATGCAACAAAGTCTGCTTGAATGTCACATACTTTTTGACAGGCCTGCTTGGATTTTACATATAATATTTGTGGTTCACTTCAACGAAAGAAGGGAAACAGAATGCCAAAGTAAACTGGACCTGATCTACAAAGGTAAACATATACTGCTAGGAAAGTCCTATCTTTTTA
Organism: Triturus cristatus; assembly: GCF_964204655.1. NCBI lineage: Eukaryota > Metazoa > Chordata > Amphibia > Caudata > Salamandridae > Triturus > Triturus cristatus. Next base: position 129,373,682 of record NC_140584.1, on the reverse strand, counting down.
TATGTGACGACTCCGCACACTTCAAAGCACTATTCGTATATATCTTTGTGAATAGCAAACAATCGCAAACTTACACAAAAGTGTAAATTTACCTTTGTGAATCAGGCCCTTTGTGTGTACTCACTGTCTGGTTGATGAAAGCTTGGATTTTTACAAGACTCCTGTTTCTGAGTTTGTTGGGGTACAGGGACTGCCAAAACTGTATTTTAGTTTTAGATATGGGAAGACACTTGGTTTACTATGGTACACTACCCACACATACCTCCAGTCCTCAGACCCCAGGTTTTGTGTGGTGGAAAACTTCAGCTGTCTCGAAAATGCCCAAAGTTGGTACGGATATTGACACTAGCACAAGTATCCCCAGGAGTGCTGCAATGATAAAATTAACCCTCGTCCAGGCAAGACCAATTCTTTGTTAGCTTCTGCAGTGGAACAGAGTGCTGGAATAACCAGGTGAGGGGTAGGATGTTGGGGAAGGGAACACCTGGGAGGGAGTTCTAGATTGACAAGAGAGAGAGAGTAAGGGTTTAATAAGGATTATACCAGCCTCACCCAAACTAGGATTACACACCTTTTAATACCTGAAAAAATGTCAAGAGTGGTGACATTTAGCGCTTATGTTTAAGGTTTAATCTCCCATTATCCATGCTGCTGTGCAAAGGAACATGATTTGAACAAATAACAGCTTTGAAACATTATAACTTTGTTTTACACTTGATCGCTTTTCCACATACAGATTATTTTGATTTACCACTACGCCTTTCCTAAACATTTGTTCAATTTCAATTACACCTAATCAGCACGTTGTTCAAATGTCACTATGTTTATAGTATTCTTTTTCAGTTCATCAATGAGGCACTTTTAAAATGGTTATGTCATTGTTTTTTTGCAACAACTTAACAGATTTCTCTTGAGTACTCTGTAGGCTATGCATAGCATGAAGTCAGTTTTTCCTCTGGTATATTTAATCATCCTATGTCTGATTACTACAGTCAGTTTGATCTCTGTTGTTTCTTAATCATCCTGGCTTGTTAAATCCCCAAGAGCTGAAATCACTCTTGTTGCCTAACACGTGGCACAAGATGGATTCTTGCCCCTTTACTACTCTCTCAGTTATTCACATTATGGGCTCATCCCCGCTCCCACCCGAGACTTAGGTCGCGGGTTGGGATGACAGAAACAGCCTGTACTGCATGTATTTACCCTCCTGTGAGCACTGGGTCAGTCGGGATCATGCTCCCTTTGGACGACCCCTCCTGGAAGCTCAACAGTCAACGAAGCCTGTCTGAGTTTTGCACAGCAAGATCTTGGTAAGAGTGGTCTGTTAGACTCTGCCGATCTCTTCTCGATACTGTGCAGGAAGCATGGGGCATGGATACCTTATATACAATGTCTTCCAATGTGGCTGCCGCTCGATGCTTCTGGAAAATGTAGTCCCAGGAAGACAAGATTTGCACTATAAGCAGTAATGTAGACAAAGGACTGTTTGTAGGACGGTTGGATAAGGAAACAGAAGGAGCCATGCCATAAATTGGGAGCCATGAAACGGTGGATTGATTGCCATGACAGTTAGACCAAGGAACCTTTGCCCCATTGGTCAGGGCTTCCCCAGGGTCATTCCCACCCACTAGTTTGTACCACTCATAAGTGTAGCACTTCCAGGCACCCACTTCAAAACACTCCCTGACCTGAGGAAGATCAGAATAGGACTGAACCTGCTGTCTGCAACCTAAGAAAAGCCCAGAGAGAACTGGACCTGCTGTCTCTCCTGAACCCTGGACCAAGAAGTGAACCCCAAGCATCATAAGGTTTACTTTCTGTTCAAGCTACAGGGATACAACAAGCTACAAGAGGCTTTTCCTCAACTGCCTAGCTGATCAGCAGCAACTAAGTGCCTCCCCTGAGATCCTGTATGGCTTTAGAACTATACTCCTGTGGTGGGTTGGGACTTATAGGACTAAAGTCAGAAGGGTAAATCTTTGAACTGGCTAGTGTATCCAACCAGTATGCCATCATGGTCAGTATCAAATTGCACTTAGGTCCTGGTTTATCTGTGGTACTTTAAATTCCGGACCCATGTTAAAAACATCGTCGTATCATGACGATTTTGGTGTCAGCGAACCGCAAATGACGAGTGCGGTATGCATGAGTGTTTTCGTCATATTACACCAATGGATTCACTGTGTATTTGGAGATTTCGTTCTGAACCATGGGTTCCATTTTGTGCATAGCAGCCATTTTGTGGTTGCCCTCACATAGGCTGATAACTTTAGCTGACTTTTGAATGCCCTGAGTGAACTGACCCTGTTGCCTGAAGCTGACCTCGTTGAGCCAGTTCCTTGTTAGGCAGCTGGTCAGATAGAGATCAAAGAACAGGAGATTGTAAAGTTTGGTATGCACATACACACCCCTTATCCTACCTCTCATCTGTTTCTGTTCCTGCTTTTATGGTCTATTTACGATGGGGAGGTGACCATTTTTATTATGGGTTTATCCAGCTTGTCTAAAGAAGAATGTTGGTTTTGTCCGGCTTTTTACCATCGTCAACTGTAACCTTTATGAAACCCTGTAATTATAATGTTGCCTCTCTAGCTTTTTCATTTGTTTAGGAATGTGACTGGTACAACTCCCTTCTATGCCTAGGGCATAATAAATGGTATAAAAAGTCTGAGCTAAGACCATTCGGGAGGCTGCCTCATTCAGTTGCTTTAGGTGCTCCTGGGCGACGTAGCCTCACTCATTTGAGCTATTTCAGCTTCTTTGCCAAGTTCTTTGTTATATTACCCTAAGAATGAAATTTTCAAGTACGTCATATGGCGCTGCCAACAGTGGGCCTCATCAGAAGTGGCTATCTGGAGGAGTGATCTTGTCAGAGGACAGAAAATCTACTGGGGAGACCAGGACAGAAATCCACTAAGCAGGTACTCTGTGCACAGAGGTTCTGGGGGATTCTTTGTCTCTGCAGCCCAGTATATCTCTGATCTTTCTGACTTTGACTCTCCAAAAAGATGTCACTCCTGACTGAGAACCTTTTTTGGCGTATGCTTTTTTTGGCGTAAGCTTTTTTTGGTGCAAGTATTAAAAAAAAAAACTGTTAGGTCATTTAGAACTTGGGAGTTAGAACTTGGCAATTAGAATTTGGACAACTATTTGTTTGGTATAGCTTTGATAGGTTTGTATAGATTTGTATACGCGAATTGCAATTTGTGTAGGCAGGTAATGAAGAGACCTTTTCTCCATCTGCTTTAGTTGAAGTATAAGTGGGTCGCTCCCAGTCCTTAGTTCTTTGGTCCTTTGGTTCTTAGTTTTTGGTTCTTGGTTCTGCATTGGTTCTTAGTTTGGTTCTTTGCTCCTTAGTAATGGTTCTTAGTATTGGTCCTTAGTTTTATTTGAAGATTGCAATTTTCAAAAACCGAGGGTCTCTCACATTCGCGAGTGTATCGATAGAGATAGCCCCTTGAAGTTTGAAGCTCGGTTAGTGAGCGAAGATGCCTAATCGTAGCAAATTTGGTACTTGGTTTGGTTTTGTTGCAACAGCGATTCCCGATTGGAGGATTCATGTCTGATACCTCCGATTGGAACTCCAACTTATGAGCTCTATTTTAAACACGGCGTGGGCCCCATCACGTTTAATAAAGTATGGGTCCGCTATTCTTGGAAATAAAGGTCTGTGAGGCTGTTTTTGCAGTTTTTTGGAACACTATTGAGAAAAATTTTCTTTTTTCTTGTAAATATGACTTACAACTAGTATCTGCAAACGGTTCTGTAAGTAAATTGCGACGGCGCTATTTATGAAAAATGGCTAAAGCGCGCTGTATTGTGTGTTTGACCCCTTTCTGTTTATGTCTGAAATGAGCTCAATATGTGTTTGTGGGTCTTCTGATGTTTTCAGTCTGTTAAGCAAAATGTTGGTTAATTAATATTAAGTAGAAACTAAGAAAAAAAAAATCCAGAAATGAACCATGTGATGTGCTAAAATAGCTATATGGTGCTCTTTCATTTATAGAATGAGCAATTGTGCACATATACAAAACTGCCGTTAAATGCTTAAAGGATAAAATTAGAAAACACATTCAATAGATATAAATAAGGCCCCAAAAACAAAATTATCTATTTTTGCAAAAGTAAATAAACTTACAGCATTGTCCTTAGATGCATTGTATTAGATGTTCACAGGCAAACTTTTCAGCTGCAGTATATTTGATAGGAATGTTCATTCAGCCAGCACCTTCCCAGTTAAACACGGGTGGAATTTTGCATATAACCGTCCTTTTAAATGAAAGTGGCGCAAAAATGTGACGCATTTCAAGTTGGGCTTATGCGCTTAGGCTTGTGAGTTAATGTGTCCAAAATGATAGGCAAGGGATGCAGCTTGCTTTTATATGTGGAATTATCACAAAAACGAATAATGGTTTTTTTTTTTAAAGAAAATTATTAATCATGGAAAAATTATTTTAAAAAAAATAAGTGCTTTTCAAAATCGTTTTTTGATATTTATAAAGCTTAATACTCATACTATGACCTCCTAGCATTAAAATTTGATTTAAGTTGTGTTGCATCACTAAAATGACAAGCATTCGCGTGTACAATTTTCCCTTGGCGCAGGCACAAACAAGCTCATTTTTATAAAGTATAAGTTATTATTTCCAATGCCTGACTCATGGGTTATGTAATAGACATTCTGGTAATGCATATTATGCAAGAAAATTACAGGATATTCGTTTTTAATGCCTAAAATATCAATGTCGAATTTGGGTAAAAAGCACTGTTTAAACTGCATTTTCTTTCATTCAGAGTACTTTTTAAAGTGTCTCAGGCTTCAGCAAATGCATACATTTAGGTTTGATATATATTTACAGGTTGTGCATTCTTATGATTCAATGAGTCAATGTGCCAGGCTTGTTTTAATATCAGGGTTGAAGGTTCTAACTTCAGCTGGGCCTACTGGGACGTTCATTCATTTGAGGTTGATGAAATGTGTACCATTGCATAGGATTGCAACAAGCATTTATTCTAACAACTGGTATGTGTGTTATTAAGTTTTGTGAATTATTCACAGTAAATGTAGTTTAATAATCTGGGAATAGAGATAATTTTTATAGCGCCTAAAAAGGAGAAATTATTTTTCAAAATAGAGTGAATTATTGCAAGTTAGGAGGAATTAGGAAGGCCTTCTGGCTTTGACAAATTCAGAGTGGCAGAAGCTGGGGGCTAGGAGAGCTGCAGAGGCTGGCTCAAGTCGCGCTGCTGAGATGCTATCTTTAGTTTTCCTGTAAACAATGGAGGAGGCTGTCATGTTGATACCTGTGACCTTTTAAATTAGAGCCTTGTCTCTGTGCAATGCAGAATGACCTTACGGGCCTCTAAAAGTGGGATTTCTGATTATTCCATAAGAACATCAATATAACTAAAGAACTTAATTCCAAAGGGAAAATATAGAAAAAGGGTTTCTTTGAAAGTCCCAACATCATGTTAAATGCTCTGCAAAACTGATACATTTGTGTCTCCGCTCTAAAAAAATAATAATGCCTGCTAGTTGCTTTTATTTGACAGAACACGAAGTATTGCATTAAGTCTTAGACAGAAAATAAGATGCAGCCCTTTTCTAAAATTTTGAAGGCTACATGCCTAAGTGTGAATGATTGATTTGCCAATTAAGAATTATTTTTCACAGTGGAAATTGTAGGTGCCAAATTAATATGGAGTGTCAGTGTAACAATTTTTACTTTTAGAAAGGTTAAACTACGGTAGCTTGATGTTGCAAGGTGACTGACAAGAGGGTAACAGTTAAGTAATGGAAATTTATTTTTGTGTATTTGGTCCTATCATGAATTGTTCTTGCTGGTCCTGTATGTTAGAAGAGAGACAGTAAAGTTATATTTGACAGCAGATTTCCATTGCCTGGTGATCTACTGTCAAAAGGAGGGTAAGGATTTTAAACCTGACAAATTAAACAGGCCCAAATATTGGGTTTTGGGCTGCAGGTTTACAGTGCATAAAGTACATGACATGGTGTTGTGTGTCACCGGTTATTCACATATGCTATTGTTTTGTCTATGCTTTTTGTGCTTGATATACAGCAAGTATATCTGATGGCTTGACGTTTTGTGCTTTTTTTATTATATTTTATTTTTATGCATGTTTTTGTTTTTTTTGTTGCTGCTTTTGATACTATTACAAGTTTACCTGTGTTGTGAAGGGATATACATGACGATGTGTATCGCTACGCAACAGTTGGTTGAACTTGTTCTGGTTACTAAATTCCACAGATAATGATATTTCATGCTGTGAACACAAGCGACAACACTTCACCAGTGCATTTCTATTTGGCTATAATGGTATTGAAGGAAAATAAAAAGAGATATACAGGATCAAAGTGTGTCACCTGCAGTTAGTCACGTTACTGCCCCTTCCCTTAAAGGAACAGGCAGCCCTACATTTATGTATCCTTGATTGGACCTAAGGATGAAATTATAGATCTGTGACTCAAGGTGGCCTAATTTCTACATTACATTAGTTAATGATGTTTTGCTTCCTAAGTAGCATATGGCTTTTGTTCCTTAAAAGAAAAACCAGGTTTTCATTTTTCCCTGAAGAAGGAACTGGAACATTACCTAGGATTACCGTATATGGTGTAGTCGCCAGCGGTAGAGTTAAAATTTGTGTAACTTTGGCCTTTTGTGTATCACCCGTACTCTTGGTGTTGTGTCACATGCCTGACTATCACCCAAGTAAATTCTTGTTCTTCCTATAGATTTTTTTTCTTTTGTTGCTTCTCCCCTGACCGATGTCGCATCGTGCTTAGTTATTGGGGATTTTAGTTGTGTCCTAGTTCCAATTCCCTTTTCCGTATTCCTTTCACCAGTCAGCCCATTTATTATTGTAGGTGTATTGTTCAGGTACACACTTCCAGACTGCAGTGATGCACCAGGGACCCCCTTATTATGTATAATTCCCTTTTGTATGACCAGACTGGTTTTCAAGAATTTTCCTTCGGCCTGCTTCAATGTTTTCCAGCCTGACTGTCAGGGTAGCGATAGACTGGTTAACTGACTCAATATATTAGTAAGACAAGTTTTCCATCCCAATAGGAGATATCTTACGTTTACCTTTCTGAACATGACGAATTTTCAATGTCTATTTTTATGTGGTTTTTTTTCCCTTTTGTTCCTGCTGCTTTAATTTTTGGTGGGATCAGATGTGTTCTAATCATGCAAATACAAGGACTCTCTAGTTCTTGTCTTTTGTTTCCACATTTGGTCATTAGCCTGTGTATTGCATAGTGCATGATGCACAGTTTTAAAGGGAGGTTTCTACATGCCCATGATAATCTGTACCGTGTGATTTCTCTATTGAGATGTTCTAGATAAGGAATTTAGGAACACCTAGATGTAATCATTGAGAAAAAAAATGTGTTTGCCCCATTAGACAATGCCACCATATGTGAGGACATCCATTTAGATAGAATTCTCGTGTAGTTATCTACCCTTAGATGATGGAGGCTCTCACATGGAAACCCAATTGAAAAGCTTAGAGGCACTGTTTTGCCTACTGCCTTTATATTTGTATTGCTTTTTGAAAATGACAGTGTATTCTAGACCAAAATTGTCCCATGGCGTGTGGCCACTCCTTTGAAGATCGCAGGCCACCTGTTTGCAGTCCCCTTGTTATACACTGAACTGTTTAAAGCATCGCACTTGCTTCATCAGAAGGCGTTCAACATCAGAAAAGAAGGAGGAGCTGGTTTTGCCACAGAACCAGAATTTCAGTGCAAAAGAGCGCCTGTCATGTGCTGGTAACCTCTGACAGTGTGCAGTCCCTTGAGCCCCTTGGCCTGAGTTTTTGGCCACACACCCCCCTTTTTCCTTTGCTCCAATGGAAGTGCAGTGCACCGGCGGATCCAAGATTGACAAAAGGCACTACATCCTGGTGCCCATGAAAGAGCAGCCTGAGCGTCCTCTGACACTGAATGATGAGTGTTGGAGCCTGAGAATGGTCCCGGGTCTGCACGAGATGACCTGTGCCCTTGATCATTGGAGAGCACACTACCTGTAGTGCCTGCCGCAAAGGAGAGATACTGGTGCACTGCCTTGAGACATTGAGACTTTCGAGTGAGCTGTGGGTGTTTGCCAGGAGGGCACTCCAACTAAGCAGTACTTTTCTCAAGAAAGGCTTGAATGAAGAGGCCCATGCGAAAGAAAACAACAAAAGAAGATTTGATGGACAATAGAAGCCTGCCAGAGAGGCTTTTTGAGCGGACTCTGGGCATAGTTGGTTTCACAAGAGGTTTCCGTGTGATTGTATAGACTAGGTGTTAGGAGACTGATTGTTTTGCTGGCATTGTTTTAAAGTACTATTCTGTTTAGTAAAAGCAGAATAAAGTCCATTTTCTGTGGAAAGAGTACCCCCTTTTTACCTCAGAGCATTGATGAGGGTCACCACTGTTTCACCTGAACATACAAAAATTACTGAAATGCATAGGAGCCCTAAAAATGTTACTAGATAATTTTAGGATTTGCTTTTTGCTTAGGGTTGTGAAAAATTATTATTTAATTTGTAATAGTGGTCACTACTTTCTCCCGTTGTCTATATGTTCTTAATAACGTGTTTTCTAGTGTTTTTTTTTTAAACATGACGTTGTCATTTATGGGTGGGATTGTTTTTCTCTACTCAATTGACTTCTGCACCCGCTTCCCAACCTATGTCTTTTCCTACTACTGTTTCTTTGCAGTCTTTTCACCCTTTTCCTGAACATGAGCAGGTTAGAAGATCAGAATTCGTGAGCAATTCTTTTGTACAGCTTCTGCATCAACACTAGTTAGTAGTGAACATCACTAATTGTTGGGTGTGTGATCTTATGCCACCTACTACAGACAGAGGTATTCCTTATTTTGTCCCGCCATATGTGGCCTTTGTGCGACTACATGTTTAAGGAAACCTGTATCGAAAGACGAGCTAAGTAATAGGATGATGCTACAGCAACATCTCAACGACTTCATGGATATAGACATGGACTCAGATTAGCGTGAGTATAGGTTATTGCCTATGTAAGGGCAAAAGGAGAGTCTGTGGTACTTTAAATTCCGGACCCATGTTAAAAACTTCGTCGTATCATGACGATTTTGGTGTCAGCGAACCGCAAATGACGAGTGCGGTATGCATGAGTGTTTTCGTCATATTACACCAATGGATTCACTGTGTATTTGGAGATTTCGTTCTGAACCATGGGTTCCATTTTGTGCATAGCAGCCATTTTGTGGTTGCCCTCACATAGGCTGATGACTTTAGCTGACTTTTGAATGACCTGAGTGAACTGACCCTGTTGCCTGAAGCTGACCTCGTTGAGCCAGTTCCTTGTTAGGCAGCTGGTCAGATAGAGATCAAAGAACAGGAGATTGTAAAGTTTGGTATGCACATACACACCCCATATCCTACCTCTCATCTGTTTCTGTTCCTGCTTTTATGGTCTATTTACAATGGGGAGGTGACCATTTTTATTATGGGTTTATCCAGCTTGTCTAAAGATGAATGTTGGTTTTGTCCGGCTTTTTACCTTTGTCAACTGTAACCTTTATGAAACCCTGTAATTATAATGTTGCCTCTCTAGCTTTTTCATTTGTTTAGGAATGTGACTGGTACAACTCCCTTGCATGCCTAGGGCATAATAAATGGTATAAAAAGTCTGAGCTAAGACCATTCGGGAGGCTGCCTCATTCAGTTGCTTTAGGTGCTCCTGGGCGACGTAGCCTCACTCATTTGAGTTTAATAAAGATGTCTTTTCATATTTCAGCTTCTTTGCCAAGTTCTTTGTTATATTACCCTAAGAATGAAATTTTCAAGTACGTCATATCATGACCATTGACTATCATTAGCATTATGCACATCTTTGTTCTATTTCTACTTAAAAATTTAAAATTGATATCTTTGGTTCCCCTTATTGGCTTTTTGCTATTTGATATCATTTTGATTATAAATGTTTACTCTATATTTCTAATCTGTTTGGGGATTTTTATTGGTTTGAATTTTGACTTTATTATTATTTTAGTACTGCGTCTTTTCTGTGCCATAGCTACCATGAGGTTGAGGTCACGATTATTTAGTGATTTTAGCTATTTACCTGACAAGGACTATGGTTATTAATTGAAGTGGGTACTTACCCCGCTCAACTAACAGCTCAGTTTCATACCCACGTCAAGACACCTAAGCAAGTCTGACACTAAGTGTACGCATAGGCGAGGCATGAGCATGAACTCATCCACACTGAGCAGAAACAAGAAGCAAGAGAAACCAACAGCGTGCACTGCAAGGCGGGCTTACCCAGATGGGTATTTAATCATTGGAGAACATCCTTTTAAAAAACAACGTCAATCTTGCCTCGGCCATCAAACTTAAAGTTAGCTTTTCCAATTACCTGGGGAACTGTTGAGCTAATCATTTACATTCCAATACACAGAAATAACCTTTTCCTTCACCACACCTTTTAATTGTCTGGCTTGACAGAGCAGCTGTTGCTAGAGAATTATGTGAGCATCACAAAAGTGGGGCTTTGGCTCCATCCATGTGTTGGGAGCAAGGAGTAAATGTTTTTATTGGGCAGATGTTGTGTGCTTCTGCAAAAAAAGTGCTTATCCTCCACGCAACAGTGATAATTTTGGGGCATATTTATGACCCGGTTTGCACCATCTTTGCACCACGCAACATGGTACATGCGCTATGCAAACCTTAAGAGAGATTTATGAAGCTGCACAACGCCACTTTGTGTGGCCCTCAGTAGCTCCATAAATCTGGAGTAAAGGAACATAGCGCAAATCACTGAGTTGCCTTACTCTGCCCAGGGAAGCCGTTCCATGGGTGTTACGTGGGTGTTTTACGCAACTCTCATAGGTTTTAATGCATTCCCAGATTGACCAGAATTGGTAAATCCGGGAATGTGCCAAAAACATACTCCTTACCTGGAGAGGCATAACATAGAGAAATATCTGTATTCCTCTTCGTGATTTCCTCTATGTGTGCTGCATTCTGCAGCATTCAAAGAAATAGGAATATGCCTCTGAGGATTGTTTTTATGGTGGAAGGTGCCCCTCCTTGAACAAAAACAATCCTGCATACAACGGAGGCACCCTTGCACCCCTGTACAACAGTGCCTGTGTTGGTGGTAGGCTCACAAAAGTGTGCCAACGCAGGGGAAAAGTCAGGAATGTGCCATATTGACTTCAATACAGTGCATGCTTGCTGTTTCCCTGTCACACTGTACAGTGCAGCAAGGTGACTTGCTGCTCTGCACTGCATGACAATTTCATACGTCTACCCTTTTATTTATTTTTTCAGCTGCCTAAGCTTGAACTTTCAGGGGCATACACATGACATTGGAATGCTAATAAAGTGTCTTGGGTAACTAAATAATTTATGTTGTTTTTCTCTTGCAGCAGCACAGATGAGAGGAGCGCAGTCATTAACCAACATGAATGTTGAGGTCTGGCTTGACCGTGCTACTTTCGTCTGACCTTTTAACCTACAGCAATATTATTAAATAGTTATTTGTGTCCACACAAATACATATCTATTCCCATGCTATTTAGTTGTAATGCTTCACATTACCATACAACATTTCTTTAAAGCCAGACCTATTGGCATTGCCAATGCTTGTTCCGAGAGATTTTAAGTACTGCGTCGTCCACCCTGAATGTGTGAAATTTCTAACTCACATAGTGATCTGGGCTTCATTGGCCACCACATTCCATTCAGTTTCTAAAGCAAGGTACTATTTCACTTCCAATTTACAGATAACAATCAACAGAAAGAGAAAAAGAAAACTGGCATGTAGCCCTTTTGTAAACTCTCTGTGGCATATTTATGAGCCCCTTGCGCCATCAGAGAGTCACTTTTTGTGATGCTGGAATGGCGCAAATCACAACGTCCTATTTATGAAGCCATGCAAAGCCACTATGCATGGCCTTGAATGACCTCATAGATATGGATTAAGGCAAGGTAGCGCAAATCGCTGTGTTGCCTTATTCTGTGCTTTGGAGGCATTCCCTAGGCGTTGCGGTTGGTTTTCCTGTGGAACACCCATGGATTTTGACTATTCCCCAGGTTTACGATAGCATGTAAAACTGAGGAAACGCCAAAACCTTGTGCCTCCCGAGGTGAGGTGTAACGAGGAGAAATAACTTTATTTCTCCTCGTTTTTTCCTCTTTCCATGTGTGCTACATTATGCAGCACAGATAGAAAGAGGAAAACACCTCTTAGGATTGTTTCTGTGCAGGAAGGTGCCCCTTCCTGCACAAAAACAATCCTGCCGACAACACAGGCACCCTAGCACCATGGTGCAAGGGTGCCTGCATTGGCGCTAGGCAGCCGAAATGGCGTCAGAGAAGGGGAAAATGACAGGAATGCACAGTATTGCATACATACAGTGTATTCCTGCCCTTTCACTTTGGCATAGGCAGCGCAGCAAGTAGACTTGCTGTGCTGCCCTATTCCAAATCCCCATAAATGAGGGCCTGAATGTTTACTACCAGGTCTATCAGTCTTTGAAGCTTGATGAACATTGTCCTGAAGAAGACCTTCACTAAGTAGATCATACCTGGAAGATCACAAATCTTTCACATGTTATGAGAAGTAAAAAAAAAATGGGCAAGAGTAATTCTTGCTAGCGCAGAACAAATCAGTTTAACACATTGAAGTATAGAATCTATACGAAATCTCATCACCCTGTTCTCTCTCATTGGAGAAATTATTCATTACACATACAATGACTTTTTGATGAAATTGATTAAAAGAAAAGGAGTTCTGAAACGAGTGTTCATTTTCTGCAAAATATTTGGGATCTACAATTCACAGGCATGTGTATAATATTTGTGTTTTCATATTATTTGACAGTTGTCACTACATGAAGAATGAAAATCACATTAGAAAAAAGACAGTTCCGAATTCTTTGTCAAGAAATAAACGCTCTATCAGTGCTTGAGGGAGCTTGAGAAACACACAAACAGAAGTCTAGATGCAGAGGAAGGAAGACGCATGCGCAAGACTCGGACACTGCACGGCTCCCAGCCCTTAGCTTGCGCGATCGTGACACGATACAGCCGGGGCGAGTAAAAAGAAGCCGGCTGAAAGAAAACAGCGCCATCACCCCCCCCATCACGCTCGGAAGAGCCGTCCCACCTGCTCCGCAGTCCGCGGTCCTGTTGTCGTGGAGAGCCGCGGCTGCGGGTTGCGAGCACCACGCCTCAGCGTTCCTAGCGTTTCTAGACGCGGCTCTGGGACTCTGAGGTTTCTGCGGTTTTGCGGTGGGCGGGCAGAGAATAGTGGCGGCAGTGGTCGAAACAGCGACACCGGCAGCGGCAGCACAGTTGGTGAGGACAGAAGAGAACCGTGTGGAAATCTGCGGTAAGTGGCAAGGCGGCCGCAGCGAGAGTGAGGCAGAGGTGGCGTGTTTAGCACTACCAGTTTGTGGCACTACCAGCAAGTTTGCTGTGTGCGCTCTGTGAGCCCCTGCTGTGTGCCTCGCTTGGCCTCGATCTTGTTCCGCCTGTCCTACTCCTCTATTCATCAATTATACTACACGTGGGACTAGCGGAGAGCCAGGTGCTTGAGGAGGAGTTTGGACTCGAAGCGAAAGCCCGCGAAAACTCGGAGCTCGGAGAGCGGAGCGGAGTACGGAGCATGGAGCTCACAGGACATAAGGTGTGAGGTGCCAGTACCAGCGGCCCAACTTGGCGCTACTTGGCACTATCCGCGTCTCTCCTGGCAACGTAGGAACAAGCGCCAATAACTGGGGGAAAAAAAAAAAAACTCCCTATAAGGACCCCCAGTAAATGCGTATCCATTTCCCTGTCTCCAGAGTGATACCAGACCTTCGGTCACACAACGCAATAGCACTTTGCAAATTTGCAATCTCCCTGACAGGATTTGACTGAGGATACAGGCAAAGCTTGGGAGGTGGAGTGAGAAGCAGAGGGGAAGCCGTAAGGGAAAAACAAAATAATAAATAATAATAAATAAATAAATAACAGGGAATGAGGTCGGGGAGAATACGAACAAACCCACCCAAGAATGCGAGGAGAAAAGCTAAAGCTAAGACCAAATCCCCTGCTAACTCAGCTAAGGGAAGTTCATCTGCCCTATTAATCTCGCCGGTATATCCAATTTTCAGTAACATGAACCATACTGGTAGATTTGCCTTTTTGAAAGACCCAGTAGCGGCAGTATACGCAATGGAAAACACGCCAACAGGATTACAAAAGCCAATGACACCAAAAAAAATTGAAGTAAGGCCAGCAGGATTAATCGCACCAAGGACTCCTCGGAGTGCCCAAAATACGAATGTCGATAGGACAAACGGAATAGAGGAGACACATAAGCGCACGAATGCCACCCTTGTGAAAAACATTTTTCAATTTCAAGCCCAGGTACACAAGGATTGCAAAAAGCATGACGTTACTCAAGGGCAAGGACAGGAGAAGTCATTAACAACTATTACAGGATTAATTAAGGCCACGGAACGCCAGCATGAAGGACACAATATAAGCTGTTCTCCCAACTACAAAGAGAATAAAGGTGACAAAATTATATCAACACCAGTATTACCAATCAACGATATATACCAAGAGCAAATAATAAAGGGAAGCCATTCGGCCCAACCCAGCAATGAAGTCTCCTGTAACTCGAACACAAGCATGTACGAATCGGCAAATAAACTGCCTTTATATTCCCACTCAACCCCTAGACTGGACCAACGCATGAACCCAGTACTGAACAAATCTACAGAGAGGGTTAAGACAAAAGGTTTAAACTCTTGCTGGGTGCCCCAAGTACCTAGCCACAATAAAGGCAGAGCTAAGACACAAGAATTTTGTGCGGACAACCACACAATTGAATGCTCTCAGGAGGGAGCGAAAACCCGTATTAAAGCAATCACCTCCGAAAATGAGGCCCAGGAAATAGCAGGAAGTAACCAAGAGGGACAAAAAAACCCTAACAAAGAAATCAACACCGAAAGGATGAATCAAGGAGTAAAGGCAACCGGTTGGGGTTCAAAAACTTCTCCATCACATGAGTCGCAAAGCAAAAACATAGTCGATACATCCAGTGGAATGAACCAAGATGTGGATATTATTGAATTAACAGACTCACTACACGTGACTTATATTGGTGCTCAAACAGAACCCTCAATCGTAGAGATCTCAAGTGTTTCAGCCGCCCCAGAAGTGATATCAACAAAAAGTCTCGACACATGTTGTGAAATAAGACAAAAAACCAAAGCGCAGCATGATGTTTCAACATCCATAAAGCATGCTCCACAGGGACCTCAACCTGGCTGCAATGCAGGAGACCGACATCGGCAAAAAAGAGGAAATAACATCAGCGACAATTTGGAATCCATCATTACATTGCATAGTGCACTAGGGTGTATATTGGAAACCTCTATTAAAACCCTTAACATGCAGTCGGATAAACTTGATATACAGATACACCTTATGACCTCAATGGCGGAATACATCGCTAGCATAAACAAAAAGCTAGATGATATGGCCAGCACTTTTGATATCATCAAGGAACAGATCCGACCGTGGGCTACACCCCAGTCTTGCACCTGCCACCCAATATTGGATAAATTAAAGAATTTGCCATCAATACTTAAAGATATACTGCAGGAATGCAAATACGCTAATTATAGTGACAACCACACTCCAAATGGGTTAGTAAGGCAAACAACAGCGGGAAAAACCTTAGAGCGCAATCCGTCAACGAAACCTGACGATACAATAGAGGAACCGAAAACAATTGGTACAATATCCCTCATTGCACAAAACAATGGTCACAAATCACTAGGACTAGAATCACCTAGCCGAGACGGGGCGAAAAATCAAAATGATCAGAAACATCTTACCAAGAGGCAAAAAAAACGGGCAAGGAAGAATAGAAATCAGCTGTTAAGCTGCCCACCCGCCAATAAACAGACGCTGGCCACTTATTCTATTTTTAGTCAGGTAAAAACGAAATCAAAGCTTGAAACCCATGTTACAGAGGGGAAACATATTCCAACACTTAAGACAGAAACGGAACTCAAAAACGGGAAAGATCGAGAAGATAGTCAAACACGACTATGGATATGCCCCAGGGCCATACCTCAAGTGAAAACAGCAAATATGTCGTCACAAATAGTGGGGGTTGCCCCAGCAAAAAACTTAGAAGCAGGGAACCCTGATAATAATGCACCATTGAGTTCAACAACTGCCGCAAGCACTCTTGGATGCAGCATGGACCAAGGGCTTAGCGTCATTACTCAACTAAACAAAACCTCAGACAACCTGCTGGATGAACCCCAAAAAATTGAGTCGGCCCCAAATCAAATAGGGCATACTATTATTGAAAATAAAAGCCGTTGCATAAAGACATCTGAGCAAATAAACAGCTATGAACCAAGCAATTTGAGACCACATTGGGCCGTACTCAAAGACACGAATATAAATCAAAAAAAGATCCCCGTTACTCGTGTTACACTACCTAGCACGAATACAACAACAGGGAAAAGTGTCACCACATCATCTGACCTTCAAAATACCTATAAGCAAACCAGAACAAAGGCAGATAGACACATGGATGATCAAATGCAATTCACGATATACACTGATGCATATGGCATGCAAGCAACAAAAGAGATTACAAATGTGGAAAGGACACGACCACCCCCAGGACCAGTGATCACATCAAGTGGGAACCACCGTGAACAGGCAGGACCCAACAGAATAGGCCGGGAGGTAAAAATCACGACAACCATGCCATCAACACCAACCTCGAATGAAGCGTATAATCAAATAGCGCAAAATCCCCAGACAAATACGCCACCAGTACCAACTCCGAATGATGCTTACAATCAAATAGCGCAATATCTCCACCTCAAAACAAAAGGTCATGATGGTCAGAAACCTGCTAATAATGTAAATGCCCAGATCAACAGCAAAACAATTTCTGAGATGCAAATAGCTACAGCAGGGAAGATACTTTTTATTCCCAACTATGAGCCTCAAGGCACTCAGGATTACCTTAACCGAGGGAATATTCTCCACCTCACATCAACCATCCCAAGCTTAAGCCACCTAACATCCGGGGACCTACTATCAATTGAATTTTTCTCATTAGGAGACAATGTGCCCAGAGAAGGCACACTTGCCACCTGGAGGAATTTAGAAGTGGCTAAACGCATCCTCACAGAAGTGAATACATTTGAAGAGTGGGGAATTTCTCTGAAAGAACAAACAAATAAGGGCTACCCGTCACCCCTGCTAAGAAGATGTAGGAAAAGAGATGATCCTGCAAACCCGACAACTCGCTCAATATTACACGGTGCCAGGGGGGCCGAAACCACAATTAATAGTCACCAGAGACAGTTATTGGGCATTAATGGTAATTGAACCAATCGTGAGATAGGCAAAATTGAAGGAAACGTAATAAAACTGCTCTCCTGGAACATCGCAGGAGCAAAACACATCCTAAATCACAGTAGAAAGACAGCAACCTGGGACCAATATGACATCATAGCGCTGCAGGAAACATGGTCAATGGAGCCAATTGATATACCAGGAAGATTATGTTTCCATGAAAGCGCGACGCGCACTCGGCGCTATGGCCGCGCAAGGGGGGGTTTATCTATTTACGTTTCCACTGCATTAAAGATAAACACCTCGCATATGCCTATATCAACACCGGACATGCAAATTATTAAGCTGGAGAGTATACCAAAACGCGTGGCAAGAACAATGGTCTTAATCAACATATACGCCCACCCGAAAAAACAGCAAAAAAAAGAACTATTCCAACGAGTTGTCAACGTTGTAACTACCATCCGTCTTGACCATCCAAGTTGGGAGATAATTGCTACGGGTGACTTTAATTCCAACCTTCTACATCAACCGGAGGAAGAGGATAACATCTTTGTGGCAAATGAAATGTGGAACGTTGAACCCCAGGAGGTCACACCAGCCTTGAAGAGAGACAAACTGGGCATGCAATTGGTGTGGGACCTGGAACGACTCGGTTTACGGGTAATCAATGGAAGATGTATGCATGATAAACCCCCCGCAGCCACATATATAGGTCACAATACAATTTCCATCCTGGACTACACATTAGTAACTTTGCCCCTGCTGAGTCTAGTCAAAAAATTCCAAATAATCAGCTCCCTGGACAGCGATCACTCAATGCAACACATTGAGATGAAACTAAATGCTCCCAGGTACGCAAATGCTCCAGCTGTACCAGGCCAACTCTCAACAACCAATTTGAAGCGGTTAAAGTGGACAAGCAACACATTACCCCAAATAGCGTTAGACGCTAAGAATCTAATACAAACAGCCACGGCAAAGAAAGATCTATGTTCAAAAACTTGGGCCGATTTCCTGGAAACATTACCAAGATCAAACAGTAAGGCTAAGAGACAGAGCTGTCCTACAACCAAAACTAAACTCTCAATAACAACGCTAGCTATGAAGAAACATCTTCAACAGCTAATAAGACGGATTCAAGGTTCAAGGACAAACCAAAGCGTCTGGCAAGAAGTTCGGTCGACAAGGAAACAATATAAAAAGCTAGTATGGATGGAAAAAAGGAATAATATCAATGATTTCTGGGCCAAATTGGTGTATAATACAAAAAAAGCAGACTCCAGGGCGTTTTGGGTACAAGTCAATTCCATCAATAGACCAGTACAACCCATAAGTATGACATGTATCCCCGAAAATATTTGGGCCCAGCACATAGTCGATACATTTTCGGTAAAGCCTGTGGAGCACCAGGTCACGATGGCTACAACGGCATTCGAATCTCCAAGAAAAATGGTACAGGAAAACAAGCCTGTTCTCAGACTTAATGATATATCCAACCGCCAGGAGAGCCAAGATCAATCAACGTGGTCAGCTGACGAGCAACGTATATCATCTATAATTAAGAAAGGCAAGCAAGAGAGTGCACCAGGGCCAAATGGCATCCCGCAGGCAATCTATAAAGAAGACCCTAAGTTCTGGGCATGCAAATTCAACCTCCTGTTCCGGACAATCAGTAACTCAGGACGGGTCCCGGAAAGTTGGAGAGGTGCCATCATTAATCCTATCTATAAAGGTGGAGATCGCAAAAATCCAACAAATTACCGCTTAATAGCCCTGATCGATGCAGAGGCAAAATACTATGCATCCCTGGTGCTAGCTGATTTAGCACAATGGTCGGACACGAACAACAAGATCCCGCTAAATCAGACAGGGTTTCGTCGCGGAACAGGTACCATGGCTAATGCAATGGCACTGTGCTTGATTGGCGAAAACAGTTTGGATAATCATCGGGAACTATATACCTGTTTCGTCGATTTTAAGGCGGCCTTTGACCGTGTTAATAGGAATTTACTATGGGCCAAACTGAAGCAGCAGGGCTTACCGGATTCAATCCTAATGCCGATCATCGACCTGTATAGTAACACCTGGATGCAGGTAAAAATCAACAATGGGCAAAGGCTAACTAGGAAGATCCACACCTTTGACGGACTAAAACAAGGCTGTGTGTTGGCTCCCCATCTTTTCAACTTGTTCATGGCCGACCTAACAGCAAGCCTTGACCTGATCAACGCACATCCTCCCCGGCTGGGCACACTTCGTATAACACACCTATCCTATGCAGACGATGTGGTCCTGCTAAGCCAGACAAGAGTAGGCTTGCAACGCCTTTTACAGGAGCTGACCCGCTACACAAAACAGAACATGCTAGAAATAAATAGCACGAAAACAAAAACAATGGTCATAACGCGACGTCACAAACCATCACCAACCTTTTTAATAGATAATGTTAAACTTGAAGCGGTTGGAAGTTACAAGTATCTTGGGATACAGTTGGACAAGCGCCTTAATTTCCACGTACAATTCACTAGCATGGAAAAGAAGGGCATGGCCCTAATGCACGCCTTTATGAGTCTAGCAACTGAACTCAAAGGTCCTTTGGTTTCGCCTCTGCTAACAATAATGAAAGCTAAACTAATCTCAACTATAGCTTACGGGAGTGTACTGCATCATGGCAAAAGTGCACAACTTTTGGACAAACTGCAAATGAAAATCTATAAACGCGTCTTTGCGCTACCAACCAACGCATCACCGGCCCAAGTAAGATTGGAATTCGGCCTGAAATCCCAAGTGCTGCTGAGAAAATATGAGACCATAAAATTCTGGTATCATGTCTGGATGAATCAAGAGATCATGCTCTATCGAGCTATGTGGGAAACTATCTCCAAAAATCCAAACTTAAATCATGCCAAGTACTTCAAAACATCAATAGAGTCAACAAATCTGGCCGGCCTCTGGGAATCTAAGCTCCCAGTACCCTCATTCAAACAGTTGGTCAGGAAGGCAGCCATGAGACACTCATTGCTGGACGACAAAACAGCTTTTAGCCGCCGGTCAAATGCCTGGATGACCATCCATTCCTACAAAAAACTAATCCCGGCGCTTTTCTTGGACCTTGCTTTTTCGCCTTTTATCAAACACAAATACCTTAACATAAGGCTGGGCAATCTGCCAACTAACATTGAGCAACCAAAGTGGAAGCCCCAAGAAAGTGAAGGGTGCGGGTTATGTGGCGCAGCAAGGCAAGATTTCATCCACCTGATTTGTATATGCCCGGCGCTTATACAGGAACGTCGGAATTGGTTGAAAAACAAATTCAAGGAGTATGGAATGCGTACATGTCGGTCCGCTGTCATACAAACCCTATGTACAGTAGACCCACAATTCATCTGCAGAGCAATCAAATTCATTGAACAGTTTGAGAAAAAGCAAAAAGCATTAGCAAATTGCTGAACTTGGAATATGTTACTTTTATAGTAGAAAGACATCTGTTTTATCTTCATTTTTTTTAGTTTTTATCATATGAACAGTAGTGTAAATTTTCTGTGTTTTAACATATCGTCATATTTACATTTTGTAATGGTTTTTATTAACTATACAATAAAGCATTTACCCCCATCCCCCATTAGAAAAAAGGAACTGCTCAGATTAGTGTTCAGGCCTGGATTGTGTGTTTCTTTTTTTACCTATTGCAGAAATGATAAAAAGAATCACCCGTAGAAACACTCGAATTAAGTCTGTGAGCTTGACGTAGCATTGAGGAATTTGATTGATTAATGGCCGACTTAGGCGCATGCGTAGTCATGAATACTGGGGGCCCCCATACTCCTTGTGAACAACGTCACGAGGCAGCCGTCTTACAAAAAAGGCCACCTTCCCTCTGTGTGGAAAGGCTGGAGTGCGACACTTTTTCTGTTCACTGGGTAACAGTGTGAAACCCACTGCTAATACTCCCAGGCAACGGAGACAGCGGTGGGGGGCCTGCGTGCACCAAATTCCCTCATTTCCGGATCATGAAATCCGTCTCTCATCTGAGGTCTTCACAGTCTATAGAGCACTTGAGCTGCATAAAGAATTATGTACACAATGTGACTCCAACTCATTTTGTGGTGCCATTTCGTTTTTTTATCAAAGGCATTCTCCTGTGACATAAAAGATGCATCTTTCCACGCTATAGGCCTGGCTGAGTTTGTATTTTTAATTTAGAATTAGCTCACTGCTAAGGACCTGGCAAAGAAGGCCTTGTTTACACCCTTGGCAACCTAGAAAAACAAATTGATAATAGAGCGCCTGCGGCTATGCACGCAGTGTCAAAGCACTGCCATTAGCGGGTGATGCGTGTAATGTATCGCTGTAATTAATTACACTCTTCCCACACTGCAGCATCCATTATGCTTGACTCCGTCCCCATCTAATTATGAAATTTGTCACTTCAGACTGAATGGTCACCTGGTAACTGCTGTAAGTGCTTACTGTACAAAATGACCTTTGTGGCTTGCTCACTTCCAGAGCCTAGGACAAAACACTGAAATCAAAATTGGTGGTAGAAGTTCAAAGGTGGGCTGAGAAGGAAAACCTCATATTATCAACAAGTATTAATGAATATTTTGGAGGGCATTACCTTGAGAAAATGTCCAGCCCCCCTATGATGCATTGTAAGCTTAGGGCACAGGAACATGACAAGAGCTGAAGGAAGGCAGTAACCTCAATGATGCTGCACTATAAGGTGTTCAATAATTCTGGGATAACATTTTGAACGGAGTGGCTGGGATTTACAAAACTTCATCTGATTCTTGATTTTTTTTAACTTTAATTGAAATTGCTTCTTATTCTTATAATGCCTGGCATGCAGTGTAGAATGGCATTATACTCCGTATCTTGAGATGAGCTAAGAAACAGCAGAGAAAGCTGTGGGAGTAGCATTCTCCTTGACTGTCACAGTTACAGTTATATACAGCAGGACTTTACTGCCACTTACTCTCCTGTGTCTAAGATCACTGACTGGTCAGCACATTCAAAAATGTTGTTACATGTTCTGATGAAAACTAGGATGCTTATTTACAAGCCCCTGCACAGCTGGTGCGTCCCTTTTTATGACACTCCGGCAGCGCTGAGTGCAGACCCATATCTACAAGGCCAGTCAAAGCCACTTTGCTTGGCTTTTCATAGCCTCATGGATACGGTGTAAGGCAACGCAGTGCAAGTCGCTGCGTTGCCTTACACTGTGGCAGGGAAGCATTTAATGCCTCCCCAGGGTAGAAACAGCGAGGAGAAATATGTTTATTTTTCCTCCTTGTTTCCTCTTTCTATGTGTGCTGCATTCTGCAGCACACATAGAAAGAGGAAAACACCTCCATAGATAGTTTTTGTGCAGGAAGTTGTCCATGCCTGTACATATAAATCCTGTCAACAATGCACACACCCTTGCACCATGGTTGAAGAGTGTCTGTGTTGGTTTTAGGCACCATATTGTGCTTCGGCTGCATTCCTGTCCTTTCAATTTGACATAGGGCAGCGTAGCAAAAGCACTTGTGGCATTGCCCTACACCAAATCATTGTAAATGAGGCCCCAGGGGGCGAATTTACTTGCGCTGTTGGTGCATCATTTTTTATGACACTCCGGCAACGCAGAGTGCAGACCCCTATCTACGAGGCCATGCAAAGCCACTTTTTGTGGCTTTTCATGGCCTCATGGATACGGTGTAAGGCAACACAGCGCAAGTCGCTGCGTTGCCTTACACTGTGGCAGGGAAACATTTAATGCCTCCCCAGGGTAGAAGCAACGAGGAGAAATATGTTTATTTTTTCTCATTGTTTCCTCTTTCTATGTGTGCTGCATTCGGCAGCACACATAGAAAGAGGAAAACGCCTCCATGGATAGTTTTTGTGCAGGAAGTTGTCCATTCCTGCACATAAAAATCCTGTCAACAATGCAGACACCCTTGCACCATGGTTGAAGAGTGTCTGTGTTGGTTTTAGGCACCATGTTGTGCTGCGGCTGCATTCCTGTCCTTTCAATTTGACATAGGACAGCGTAGCAAAAGCACTTGTGGCATTGCCCTACACCAAATCATTGTAAATGAGGCCCCAGGGGGCGAATTTACTTGCGCTGTTGGTGCATCATTTTTTATGACACTCCGGCAACGCAGAGTGCAGACCCCTATCTACGAGGCCATGCAAAGCCACTTTTTGTGGCTTTTCATGGCCTCGTAGATATGGTGGAAGGCAACGCAGTGCAACTCGCTGCATTGCCTTACACTGCGTCGGGTATGCATTCCATGGCATTGCGGTGGGTGTTTCCACACATCATCCATGAGTATTGACGCATTCCCACATTTACAAGGATCTGTAAACCTGGAAATGCGTCAAAACTGTGCACTTCCCCCGTGCAGGCGTAAAAAGGAGAAATACGTTTATTTCTTCTAGTTTTTACTTCCTTCTATGTGTGCTTGTTGGACCTGTAATCAAATGCTACTAGGGTTCCTGCAGCATCACACGAGTAGCCCTGCAAACATGTCGTCACTGCAGTGTCTGTATGTGCAGTTTTAAACTGCCATTTTGACCTCGCAGGCAAAAACGTCCCATTTGACTAAATGTAAGTCACTCCTGATGTAGGCCCAAGACAGCCCTGTGGGCAGGGTGCAGTGTGTTTAAAAGGTAGGACGTGTGCTGTTGTGTTTTACATGTCCTAACAGTAAAATACTCCTAATTAAGTTTTTCATTATTGCAAGGCCTTTCTCTCCCATAGGGTAAACTGGGGATTGCTTTGAAATATCTTTTAAGCGTAATTTTGCATTGGGAGCTGATGGAGATTTGGAGTTTGGGGTCTCTGAACTCACAATTTAAAACTACATCTTTTGATGAAGTTGTTTTTTAAATGGTGTGTTTAAAAATGTCACATTTAGAAGGTGGGCATTTTCTTCCTTAACCATTCTGTGCCTCTGCCTGTCTGTAGAATCCACATCTGGGTTAGGATGACAGTTGGGCTCTTATGCACTCACTCTAAACAGTCACACAAAGGGAGCTGAGGTGTGCCTTGTATGTCATGATGGGCCATTACCCGGCTGATGGGCCTTCCTGAGCTAGAGTGGTGGAAGGAGCGCCACTGACACCTGAATAGGGCTGTGTCTGTCCTCTCTCAAAGCTCCCCCCTGAAGTGTGTCTGGAGCCAGGTCAGGGAAAGGCAGGGACCTGTGCACTACAAAGACTTTCCTTTGAAGGTTGCCTACTTCAAAGGCAGAAACTGGTATAAGTACTGGAGCTGTGACACCATAATTTCAGAACACTTCTGGACTGAGGCATTTTGCCAGGAAGAGCTGAATGCTGTAGGAGCGACTGCCACTCTGCCTGTTGCTTTGTTGTGCTGGCCTGCTGCTTGCTGCTAGTACTGCAAATAACTTCATTTTTCTCATTCGAATAGGAGAAAGGAATTTTGAATTAAACAAAAACCTTGGACAAGATGCTTTATCAAATGAATAAATCAATTGTTTAATTTACATTGAGTTTAGTTGACCTTCAACTATATAGATCAATCAGAGAATTCTACAAAAACACTTAAAGAACAATAATGTGCTGAGATTAGCAGACTACCACAATCAATCATTCATCGCACTTCAACTCATTTATTCTCATTCATTCATTCATTCATTCAGAAACATACAAGGAAATGATTCGTCCGATGTTTTCAAGAAGAATCACAACAACTTATCTATAACAACCACAGAAAAAAGGAATAGGCAATATAGTTCTAATGTCGAACACAGTTAAATGAATTTAAATTCTTGCGGCTACAATAAGGTCTACGCGTTTCGAGTCCCCATAAATCGTAGGGCTCTCATCAGGACCTGTAGGCTCTGATAAGTAGGAAGTAGATCAGCCGATCTACATTCAAGATGAATATGATGGATGTTGAGTCTTTTGGTGGAGACTTAAAAAGGAAGCGTTGTAGTCCGTACGTCGAAGCAGGTAGTCGGACAAGTCTCATTTATGTCACTTCGTTTGCGCAGGTGCGAAGGTCGAACAGTACAATTCACAAGTCTTTATCTTTGTTCAATGCGGGGGCACTTAAGGCTTCTAGTTGTTTGTGGCTCGCTCCGTCTAACAAGTCCGGGACATTGAACAAAGATAAAGACTTGTGAATTGTACTGTTCGACCTTCGCACCTGCGCAAACGAAGTGACATAAATGAGACTTGTCCGACTACCTGCTTCGACGTACGGACTACAACGCTTCCTTTTTAAGTCTCCACCAAAAGACTCAACATCTATCATATTCATCTTGAATGTAGATCGGCTGATCTACTTCCTACTTATCAGAGCCTACAGGTCCTGATGAGAGCCCTACGATTTATGGGGACTCGAAACGCGTAGACCTTACTGTTGCCGCAAGAATTTAAATTCATTTAACTGTGTTCGACATTAGAACTATATTGCCTATTCCTTATTCCTTTTTTCTGTGGTTTTTATAAATAAGTTGTTGTGATTCTTCTTGAAAACATCGGACGAATCATTTCCTTGTATGTTTCTGAATGAATGAATGAATGAATGAGAATAAATGAGTTGAAGTGCGATGAATGATTGATTGTGGTAGTCTGCTAATCTCAGCACATTATTGTTCTTTAAGTGTTTTTGTAGAATTCTCTGATTGATCTATATAGTTGAAGGTCAACTAAACTCAATGTAAATTAAACAATTGATTTATTCATTTGATAAAGCATCTTGTCCAAGGTTTTTGTTTAATTCAAAATTCCTTTCTCCTATTCGAATGAGAAAAATGAAGTTATTTGCAGTACTAGCATCTTGTTGTTACTTATTATACTTGGCTTAGCTTTACTGCATTCAGCCAAAACCCAGTCTTGTTATTGGCCTGCTGCTTGCTGCATCTGTCCTGGGAGTAAAAGGACTGGACTTTGCTTTCTCTACCCTGCTTCAAAGGACCTCCAAGGGTGTGTGTGTGCTTGCCTCTTGTTAAGATGTCTTAGGGCCATCAAAGACTTCATCTACCACTGCCTTGGCTCTTCTGCTGAGAGCCTGACTTGCCAAGTGGTGCTGTGGAAGTAGAATCTGGTGAAATGGAGGACAAAATCCAAGCTTCGGCTCCCAGCACCTGTTTTATTGTTGCAGCACAGCCAAAGATCAATGAATTGCCACTGCCTGCCCCGAAGCGTGGTTCCCAATCGGCGCATCACCCATGGCTTCACCACAGGCCCATGCTTGTCATTGCAGTGAATCAGAAAATGCGCAGCAGCATGCGTCCTGAGCCTTGTGTCACCAACGTCCATGACACCTGCTCTGTCTTTGATGCATCCCCTGTATGTGGCTGTGGAATAGAAGCAGGGTCCGCTTTGCTGTTGCCACATCGACACAGCGTGTCTGTATTTATGACGCATCATCCTTGGGCGCCGATTCTTCTTTGACACCGTATTGCAGTAAGGAACCGAGGCTGCATGTCAGAACCCTGACACGTCACCTCCCACACCAGCAAGGAATCAATGCATCACCTCCCTTGTCAGCAAGGAATAGATGCATCACCCCCCCCATAAGCAAGGAATCAACGCATCACCTCCCCTGCCTAGCAGTGAGGAACCAAATATTCACCTCCTCTGCCAGTAAGGAATCGACGCATCACCTTCTCTGCCAGTAAGGAATCACAGCATCACTGTGTATTCTGGTGCCTCATCTCCCCTGCGGTCCACATCATCTTTGTTTTTGACGCATCTCAGGTACTTTGTGCTAAAACACCCACATCCATTGATTTCTATGGATTAATCCTTATTGAACCATTTTTAAGTAATATCTTTACTTGTGTATGTTGGATTTTTGTCGGTTTGGGTTTTGTTTTATTCAGATAAATATTGGTTATTTTTCTTAACTGGTGTGGCCTCCTTTTGTAGTGTTTTCACTGTGTTACTGTGTGTGTATGTACACACGCTTTACACATTGTCTCTGAGATAAGCCTGACTGCTCATGCCAGGCTACCAAGCGGGTGAGCAGGGGTTATCTTGGCTGTGTTGGCCCCTAGGCACCATATTGTGCACCGGTCTGGCTGCAAAGACAGGAATGAGCCGTATCTCATAAATATGGTGCATTCCTGCCCTTTTGATTTGGCGTAGGGCAGTGCAGCAAAAATACTTGCGGAGCTACCCTATGCCAAATCGTTACAAATGAGGCCCTGTCTGTTTGAGCAACTTCCAAACTGCATCAGCTTACCTACATGAGTAATTGACCAGACAGGGCTGCTTACAAGCACTCATTCTGAGAGCACAGAAGTTAAGATAGTAAAGACAAATTATTCTACTTTAGTAACTTTATTGTTTGTTTATGACCAAATGCATTAAAGTGGATCCGCAGCCACTTCACACTCCATCTAAGAAACAATACATTTGCAGCAGAAGTATTTATGTTTCATATTTATGTATGGATATTTTCTTTTGCAAATTACTTTGATTAAACGTTTTTTTTTGTTTAAAAAAGAAAGGGCCTAATATGTTTCAATAGATGAAATGTATAACTCTTGTACGTTACCTGTACGCCTGTTTAAAAGTTATTCCTGTTGGGCTTATTTACCAGAGGAGGCTGCACATATAGTGGTATTTGAGCTCCATCCTTCCACTTTGGAAATCAACAGAATTTAGGATGAGCCCAATGTGATCATACAGCATGAGTCTGAAAGACATGTGAACGAAGATGGACTTAGACAACTAAACGAGAATTTGCAATGCAATAGTTCTCACATTCACACGAGTTTGAGCGACTGGCAATGTAAATGACAATGTCTTTTATTTATGTTTTTAGTTTTAAAACACAAATAAAAGGCATTGGCATTTACAATACTAATAGCTTAAACTCTTGCAAATGCAAGACCTATTGGATTGCAATAAATGGCCTTCTCAACCGCTTGTTAGATTGTAAATATCAGAGGAAGAGACATGCCTGCGACATTTTCAAAGTAGTGATAAATAGTGCAGTGAAGAAGATGTGTTGGTGTTGTAAGTTACACAGACACAAAGTGCGAAGTGAGAGTTACATATGATCTGAGCTATAAACACTAACAAAGAGCTCTAACACCTTTCTCTCTGTGATTACACTGTCGCGGCTCAGGAGGAAGTGCAGGAGGGGGGGCTATTTCCTGTCCTCTCCGTGATTTGAGTGCTCAGTGTGGCATTACGTAATGTCATTGTAATCTTTGGCCTAATAAAAAAACACTCCAGATGTAGATAGCCCTGGCTTCACCTCTTGTACTTTGTACTTGTACTATGTAGGGGAGGGAGGAATGGTCTAGGCTGCAGCTCTGGCCTTGTACAGTGTCCCTGCTATTACAAGTGAGCAAGAGGCGCTGATGTGGTGGTATTGGTGGTGGTGGTGGTATTGGTGATGGTTTTGGTGGAATTGGTGGTGGTGGTATTGGTGCTGCTGGTATTATTGTTGGTGGTATTGGTGGTGGTGTTATTGGTGGTGGGGGTGGTACTAGTGGTGACGGTATTGGTATTGGTGGTGGTATTGGTGGTGGTGTGACTGGTATTGGCGGTGGTGGTACTGGTATTAGTGGTGCAGTTATTGGTGGTGGCGGTATTGGTGGCAGTGGTGGTGGTATTGGTGGTTTTATTGGTGGTGGTGGTATTAGTGGTGGTGGTGGTGATATTGGTGGCATTGGTGGTGGTACTGGTTGTATTGGTGGTGGTCATATTGGTGGCGGTGGTTGTATTGGTAGTGGTGTTATTAGTGGTGGTATTGGTGGTGGTATTGGCGGTGGTAGTGGTGGTATTGGTGGTGGTATTGGTGGTGGCATTGCTGGTGGTATTGGTGGTGGTGGTATTGGTGGTGGTGGTATTGGTGGTGGTGGTGGTATTGGTGGTGGTATTGGTAGTGGTGGTATTAGTGGTGGTGGTGGTATTGGTGGTATGTTTGGAGGTATTGGTATTAGTATTGGTGGTGGTGGTATTGGTGGCGGTGGTACTGTTTTTGGTGGCATGCATATTGGTGGTGGTTTGGGTGGAATTGGTGGAGGCATTGGTGGTGGTATTGGTGGTGGCATTGGTGGTAGTGGTATTGGTGGTGGTATTGGTATTGGTGGTGGTAATGGTGGTGGTGGTATTGGTGGTGGTCTTGGTGGTAGTGGTGGTATTTGTGGTGGTATTGATGATGGTATTGGTGGTGCTGGTGGTATTGGTGGTGGTATTCGTACTGATGGTATTGGTAGAGGTGGTGGTATTGGTGGTGGTGGTAGTAATGGTGGTAGTGGTATCGGTGGAGGTGGTATTGGTGGTGGTGGTGATATTGGTGGTGGTGGTATTGGTGGTGGTATTGGTGATGGTGGTATTGGTGATGGTGGTATTAGTGGTGGTATTGGTGGTGGTTTGTTGGTGGTGATATTGGTGGTGGTGGTTTTGTGGTGGTGTATTGATGGTGGTGGTATTGGTGGTGGTATTAGTGGTGGTATTGATGGTGATGTTGGTATTGGTGACGGTATTGGCCGTGGTGGTATTGGTGGTTTTATTGGTGGAGGTGGTATTAGTGGTGGTGTTGCTATTGGTGGTATTAGTGGTGATCATATTGGTGGTGGTGGTAGTATTGGTGGTGGTGGTACTGGTGGTGGTATTGGTGATGGTGATATTGGTTGTGGTATTGGTGGTGGTATTGGTGGTGGTGGTATTGCTGGTGGTATTGGTGCTGGCGATGGTATTGGTGGTGGTGGTATTGGTGGTAGTGGTGGTGATATTGGTGGTGGTGGTATTGGTGGTGGTATTGGTGATGGTGGTATTGGTGATGGTGGTATTAGTGGTGGTATTGGTGGTGGTGATATTGGTGGTGGTGGTTTTGTGGTGGTGGTATTGATGGTGGTGGTATTGGTGGTGGTATTAGTGGTGGTATTGATGGTGATGTTGGTATAGGTGGCGGTATTGGCCGTGGTGGTATTGCTGGTTTTATTGGTGGTGGTGGTATTAGTGGTGGTGTTGCTATTGGTGGTATTAGTGGTGGTCATATTGGTGGTGGTGGTAGTATGGTGGTGGTGGTGGTACTGGTGGTGGTATTGGTGATGGTGATATTGGTTGTGGTATTGGTGGTGGTGGTATTGCTGGTGGTATTGGTGGTGGCGATGGTATTGGTGGTGGTATTGGCGGTATTGTTGGTAGTGGTGATATTGGTGGTGGTGGTGGTATTGGTGGTGGTATTGGTGGTGGTGGTGCTATGAATGGTGGTATTGGTTGTGGTATTGATGGTGATGGTGGTATTGGTGGCGGTGATGGTGGTATTGGTGGTTTTATTGGTGGTGGTGGTGGTATTAGTGGTGGTGGTGGTGATATTGGTGGCATTGGTGGTGGTACTGGCGGTATTGGTGGTGGTCATATTGGTGGTGGTGGTTGTATTGGTGGTGGTGTTATTAGTGGTGGTATTGGTGGTGGTATTGGTGGTGGTATTGTTGGTGGTGGTATTGGTGGTGGTGCTATTGGTGGTGGTGGTGGTATTGGTGGTGGTATTGGTAGTGGTGGTATTAGTGGTGGTGGTGGTATTGGCGGTATGTTTGGAGGTATTGGTATTAGTATTGGTGGTGGTGGTATTGTTATTGGTGGCATGCATATTGGTGGTGGTGTGGGTGGAATTGGTGGAGGCATTGGTGGTGGTATTGGTGGTGGTGGTATTGGTGGTGGTATTGGTGGTAGTGGTATTGGTGGTGGTATTGGTACTGGTGGTGGTAATGGTGGTGGTGGTATTGGTGGTGGTCTTGGTGGTAGTGGTGGTATTTGTGGTGTTATTGGTGATGGTATTGGTGGTGCTGGTGGTATTGGTGGTGGTATTGGTACTGATGGTATTGGTGGAGGTGGTGGTATTGGTGGTGGTGGTAGTAATGGTGGTAGTGGTATTGGTAGAGGTGTATTGGTGGTGGTGGTGATATTGGTGGTGGTGGTATTGGTGGTGGTATTGGTGATGGTGGTATTGGTGATGGTGGAATTAGTGGTGGTATTGGTGGTGGTTTGGTGGTGGTGATATTGGTGGTGGTGGTTTTATGGTGGTGGTATTGATGGTGGTGGTATTGGTGGTGGTATTAGTGGTGGTATTGATGGTGTTGTTGGTATTGGTGGCGGTATTGGCCGTGGTTGTATTGGTGGTTTTTTTGGTGGTGGTGGTATTAGTGGTGGTGTTGCTATTGGTGGTATTAGTGGTGGTCATATTGGTGGTGGTGGTAGCATTGGTGGTGGTGGTACTGGTGGTGGCATTGGTGGTGGTGGTATTGCTGGTGGTATTGGTGGTGGCAATGGTATTGGTGGTGGTGGTATTGGTGGTGGTATTGGCAGTGGTGGTATTAGTGGTGGTATTGGTGGTATGTTTGGGGGTATTCGTGGTACTAGTGGTGGTGGTATTGGTTTTGTTGGTGGTGATGTTGGTGGTGGTGGTATTGGTGGTATGCGTATTGGTGGTGGTATGGGTGGTATTGGTGGTGGTATTGGTTGTGATATTGGTGGGGGTGTACTGGTGGTGGTATTGGTGGTAGTGGTATTGGTGGTGGTGGTATTGGTGGTGTTGATGGTGGTGGTAGTATTGGTGGTAGTCGTATTGGTGGTGGTATTGGCGGTGGTGGTGGTATTTGTGATGGTATTGATGGTGGTATTGGTGGTGGTATTGTTGGTGGTTGTATTGGTGGTGGTGGTGGTATTGGTGGAGGTGGTGGTATTGGTGGTGGTGGTATTGATGGTCATGGTATTGGTGGTATTAATGGTATTGATGGTGTTGTTAATTAAACAGGCTTTTGAAAACAACCTGTCAGGTGTATTTAGTACAGATGACATGTAACACAGATATGCTGTTGTCATCTTCAGCCCATTAGCACAGCATTATGTGCTACCTGGAATTCACATGACTTAATTTGATAATCATTTCTAAATCCATTTTACTTTGGGATTTTGAAACAGACACAAGGTAATGCTGGGTTAAAGTGATTGAAAGCAGGCGCCAGTGTTACTGAGGTAGCCGTGCTGCTTAAAAAAAACACAAGCGGTTTCAGCTGAAGCAGCGCATGTCTGGCCTGCAGTAAGAGAAACTCAATAAAGTAAATAGTGCTTACAGACTAAATAAAAGGTCCCATGTAACAACTGAAGTAAAAGGGCCAGTTGCCATGGGAGGGTTCAAAGGAAGATAAGACCATACTAGGGAGGGACTAACAAGCCTATTAACAAATCTGAAGGCAGCATTTATGAAAGAAAATGACACAAGCCAATGAAAAATATGGGAGGAGAGTGGGTGCGGCTTCTCTCCCATACTCTGCTACAGTTGTCTTGTAGAACGAGCAACGTATGTGCGCTGCCGCTAGGGTCAAACTGAAAAAATGGAGAAGGTTTGAGAGTCATGAAGAGGAAGAGAGGTACGGGAACGTAGAGGGGCAACCTTTAATGTGGGAGAGCAAAGGAGGGAATAAATAGATGAGATAAAGGGGAAATTAAGAGGATATGGGGGCAGCATATTTGCACGAGTGTGAGAGGTGAAAGTAGTCAATATGTGAGTGTGAATTTGTGAGAGGGCTGAAGGGGAAGTCAACTAAGGCAAGCAACGAAATAGAGATACAAAGAGAGAAAAAATCACAAGAGTAATGTGTAGCAAAATGGGCATAGAAAGTGAAAGAGAAAGTGAATCGAAACAGAAAGAGGTATTTAATAATGAAAACAGTTCACAGTATAAATTCATGTGAAGAAACTGTAGTAAAGAAACACAGGGACCAAGAGAGAATGAGTGACAGGGAGCCCATTAGATAGTGAAAGGAGAGCCTGTTTAAAGGCAAGCCTTCTTGTTCTTTCAAAACTACCTGTAAATAATATAGCTTTTTGTCTCGGTGAAATTGTGCTAGAAAATGCACAATTTTGTTCTATTTTTCAACATTTTATTGGGGCCTCATTGTCTAAGCTGCCAAATACACAAAAGCGAAGGCATTTACGCCCCACCACCTTCAAAGTTTAACATCTACCATTATTATTTACCAAATTTCCAATCCTAAACAGACATTGCTTGGGAATGGGTGGCACAAAGAGCAGTCTTAAGGGTACTGGGTTTACTGAAAGAACAGTCTTGTGTGCTCTTTTACTAGCTCTAAACTAGCATGTTTTCCTTATTTAATAAAATATGCCACTTTAGGTTAAGGTTATTTTACAAATGTTTAAATCATTTGTAGCAAGTTTTTTTTCTCTAACGTCCTTTCTTCCCCATCCCCACCAACACTGTTTGCGGCAAGTATTTATGAATCATGAAACTGTTACTGAGGTGCACAAATAGGTGTTTGTAAACACATGTAGAAATGGTTGTAAAGTCTGAGTGGATATATAGACATATGCATGTTATGTTATTGGTATTTATAACGTGCGAGCCAAGTGGGGCCGGAAGTGAGCGGGCCCTTAGATGAAAAGCAGAGTTTGTAATCTTTTTCTGAAGAGCTTAGGGTCCTGGATACTGCGGTTATCAAGGGGAAGCAAATTCCAGGTCAAAGCTGCCTTGTATGCCAGAGAACTTCCCCCAATTCTCTTAAGGCAAAAGCGTGGAATAACAGCAAGAAGCTGGGTCGCTGAGCGCAGCTGTCTAGCAGGGACGTAGAACCTGAAACGTCTCCTTATGTAGACTGGACCAAGACTGTACAGGGCTGAATGAGTCAAAACAAGGGCTTTGCACTTTACTTTTTCTGCCACAGGCAGCCAGTGACGATCGTGCCGGTGTTGCCTTACGCTAGATCTTACAGGAATGTTAAGTAGAGTCCTTGCTGTGGCATTCTGGACTACCTGCTAGCCTCTTCAAAAGGAAACGTGGCAGGCCAATGTACAGGGCATTCGCATAATCAATGCCTGAAAGGATTAAGTCACAGGTAACCGTTTGCTTGGCTGCCCTAGGGAGGATGGGGAGAAATTTTCTGAGTGACTTAAGAGTGCCAAAGCACTGCCCAGCTAGCTTCTTGATCTGTGTAGTAAAAGTAAGATTTTCTTCGAACTAAATCCCTAGGTTTTTAGTGGGTTGACCCCCGGAATTAGGAATAGGGTAATCTGCCGGACAAAGCGATTCCCGAAACTGGGGAGGGAAGGTCCCAAACAAGGGAATCTCTGATTTATCCTCATTGTAATTGAGCTGCGCGGAGATGAGCCATTGGAAAACAGCCGTCAGACATGTTTTGGCACGCAAGATGGATAAATCAGTTTTGTTCCATGTGAAGAGGAGCTGGGTATCATCAACATATGCGATGATCTTGGCACCAAGCTCCTCAGCCAGCTGAATCAGCAGGGTGACATAGATATTAAAAAGGAGGGGCTCAAAGTAGACCCCTACGGCACTCCTGTGGTCACACTTTGAGGGGCAGACGAGGACGGGGGGAGCAAAACTTGCTGCGTTCAGCCCTCTAGGAATGATTTCAGCCAGTTCCAAGCAGACCCTGAGATACCAAAGTCAGATAGGCGGGCCAGCAGCAAAGAGTGAGGCCCAGTATCGAATGCTGCGGAGAGGTCAAACAAAATTAGAGCTGCCTTACCACTGGAATCCAGACATGCCCGAATGGCTTCAAATATTTTGAAAAGGGCTGTTTCAGTACTATATGAGGCTCTGAAGCCCGATTGGGTTGGGTGGAGCAGGCCAAACACTTGTTAACAACTTTCTCATAGAATTTCGTCACGGCTGGAAGAAGAGATATAGGGCGATAACTATAAGAGACAGATGGATCCAAATAGGTTTTTTCAGGAGAGGCAAGAGATTGGCCTGCTTCCAAGATGGAGGAACTGCAGCAGCCTGTAGAGACAGATTGATAAGACTGTTAACCTAAGGGTTAACTGTCTCTGCAACTGAGGACAACAGGCTGGCCGGGCAGGAGTGGACGGGGAACCTGATTTCAAGGACTTAAGAACCATCAGGGAGTCAGGCGGAGCAATAGGAGAGAAGGCGGCTACAGAGGGTGAAGGATGAGAGGTGGCTGTCTGCCCTTTTGGAAATGGTTCTTATCAGGGAGGTGGTGCGAGTATTAAAATTCCCATGGAGAGTCTGGATCTTGTCAATAAAGAAACTAGAGAGTTTCTCATACCAGGCGGCCGAAGTAGGACGAGTGATGGTCTCTGCACTAGTGGCTGGGCAGCTCTGCACAATGGAAATTATTTCCTTGGCATTGCTTCTGGAGAGAGCGATGCGCTCGGCATAGTAGAGGCTCTTAGCGTGCGATGTAGATGCATAATATGTTTTCTGAGCTTTCCTGAGTGCCAGCTTGACCAGTGGGCAAACACCTGTCTCCAGCAACGCTCCAGTTTTTTGCAATGTTGTTTCTGAACTTTGAGCTCACTGGCGAACCATGGCATTGAAGGAGAATCCCTGGTTCGCCTATGCGGTGAAGATAGAGACAGATCCTCAACCACCTGCGAGATCCAACTAGTGAAGCTATCAAGAGCTCCCTCCAGGACCGTAGCGTAGGCTGGCTGTGTCTCAGCCAAGACCAGGCTAAAGGCCATAGGATCAATTTTGGGGGAGGGTCTACCTTGACAGGGCGGGCTAGGTAAATAGCTACTATCGATGGCCCAAGAAAAGTGGATCAAGAAATGATCGGTCTAGGGTACCGGGAGAGGATTTATGGCAGTGATGGGGAAAGTAGAGCATATCGAGTCAAGTATATGACCTCCACAATGCGTGGGGGACCTGACTCATTGAGTGAGCTGTGCGAGGATCAAGGAGTCAAGAATCTCCCGGAACTCCCAAGCATCCCCGCAATCCAGATGAATGTTGAAATCCCCAAGGATTAAAAAGTGGGTGAAGCGTAGAGCATGGGGGATGATGACATCATCCAGGGCTTTAAGAAGCTCCTACCGGACCGGGTCGTTTATAGACCAGTGTGCTACCCAGTGTAAAGTGGGGTGAGATGGTGATGCGGAAGTCCAGAGCCTATCCCTACCTATCCCCAGCGTCTTACCGTGATGTAGGGTCCGCTTGTCCCTGAACACCACCGCTATACCTCCACCCCTCCCGGTTTCACGATCAACGTGAGAAACTTTATATCCTCCAGGAATGGCCAGCTCAATCACTGTTTTGGAGAACTTGTTGAGCTAGGTCTCTGTTATAAACAGTAGGTCAAGAGACTCATCAGAGAGGAGGTCAAAGAGGTTGTGGGAGTGCTTACCTTGTGAGCGGGCGTTAATCATAGCCGCTGAGATAAGTTGCCCCTTCTTGCTTTTGATAGGAATGCTGGTAGGAGGAGGGGAGACCGCCGGGACAGGGTACATGTGAAATTTACAACTCTTGCAGACCATATATAGGCTGTCTAGAACCTCCCAACCGCTTGAACAAGTACAGCGCTGTGGGGGGAGCAGGAATAGCTCAGCACGGCTGTATACATCCGCACAGCGTCCACGCAGCACACATTCATGTAGGCAAACCTCCTTGGACAATTAGAGCATGCACAAGCTAAAATGGCATCTCTAGTTGTCCACCTGGGAGTAAACAGGAAGGGAAGTAGCAGCCGACCAGGCTCGGCCTTTCCTGGAGTAAATTGCAGCGCAATGTGCAGGTAATCGTTGAAGCAGTGCAAGTGGCAGCAATACAAATTCAATTACACATTACATCTGGTCAATGCTGATAAAACAAGCTAAGCACCAAGTAAAATAACGGAAGATTTAAAATTCAGCAGTGAGGATTAAAACGATCGTTAGGTTGAAAGGACGTGAACACAGTTAGGGAGCTTACTGGTCACATACCCCGCAAGGCACTGGTGTCCACGCAGCACGCATTCTTGTAGGCGAACCCCCTTGAACAGCTAGAGCACGGATGCATTGCATTTGCATTACGACTTCTCAGATACACCCCAGGGATCACTCAAAAGTAATACTTTAGTAAATTGCACACTGGTAAGCCATTAATTCTAATTCACTGCTTTAGTCCAATATTTCGAAGCAAATATAATTTGTAAGTCAGAGAATCTCCTCCATAGATGTCTATGTAGCCTAATAAAGAATGAAAAGGACCTTTTCCCGCACCATATACCAAACAGACAGACCCTGTTGCTTTAACAGTTAATGAAAGTGCTGATATTGTTGCATAGTGAACCCCTCTTTTTGCTACAGTCCTTGCACTTGTTGGACTCTTCTGAGTGAAAAGCCAGATGTTCCTTTTTCTGGGAATTCGAGCAATTGTAGCTATAACATAATACACATTGGGAAGGCGAACGCCTTTCAGCAGTTAAACCTATAGACTTTGTCAGTGCTTTTTTTGTTAGCAAACCACCATGGTTGCATCTGTATCTCATTTAGCCATCTTGAAAAGGATTTGTTTGAGGAACCAAAATGTATTCAAAGAAGGCCGCTATTGATATATGTGCTCCATGGTGGCCATCATTGAATGCATTTGCAATATTTCAATAAATCTATTTGAAGATGGATGCAGTGGATTCAAGTGCATCTACCGTGGCCATCTTTTAATGTGTTTTTAATATCTGAACAAAACAAATCAACAATGGTTTGGATGCAGGTACACCAGCTGCTGGCATTTTTGAATGAGTTTTTTCAAGCAATACAAATCCATTTCTAGGTCCCCGGAGCACACGGACCCTCATGAACAGCCATCGTAAAATGGGTAAACCCCCATTTTAAGATGGACACCTGCTGATAGCCAGTGGGCCAAAAAAGGGGAAAAATGTTTAAAATGATGTAGAGGTGCACTGGAACTGGATCAAGCTGGAACCAAATTACAGACTTTGCCAGTCAGAAGGAGTCATTTCCACATGGTTACATGCCTGCACTATCCCTGATGTATGGCAAGAGCATGCATAGTTTACTTTAAATAGGGTCAAGTGTACCTCCTTATTTAAATACTTAGAATAAACTCTTCTGGCTCAGAAGTTTCTGAATTTGAATTTACTGTAGGTAAGGCACACATATGAAATTAGACTCCCGTATTCTCCCATTGCCTGCATCATTGCTTTTGCTTAGTGAGCCAATCACATCGCACCTCCTTTCAAAGACTAGCAGCATTACATTTATTCATCCTGCAATATTTCACCTGTCTGCTTCCACTATAACGCAAACACAAGGAGATGATGGAAGGAGACCCTCACCCTCAGTCACAGTTGAAACCATCATCGTTATTTAGCTCCCTTCACCACCCCAGTTCAGACCCAGCTATATACAAATAAGTCTTGATCCTATTCCTCCTGGGAACAGTCCAGTCCGAACTGCCAAGCCAGGTCTTCCCTGGACTGGAAACAAGCATCCTGGAACCGGTTTTGTGGTAACACCCCTCATCAGTCAGACTAACTTGAATCTAGTGGCAAAGGGAGCAAGGGACCCACGTCTAGACATACCCTGCCAACTTAGGGCGAACAAAGCAAACACAAGGAGATGATGGACGGAGTGCTGAAACTTTACAGACACTCACCCCGAGTGACAGATCTGGGTTGAATCCATTATCGTTCTTTAGCTCACTTCGCCACCTCAGTTCAGACCCAGCTATATGTAAATCAGTCTTGACCCTGTGCTTCATGGGAACAGTCCAGCACGAACTGCCAAGCCAGATCTTCCCTGAACCGGAAACAAGCATCCTGGGACCGCTTTCAGGGTAACACCTCTCATCCGCCAGGCTAGCTTGAATCCAGTGGCAAAGTGAGCACGGGACGAACGTCTGGGCCTACCCAGCCAATTTAGGGCCAACTTCCAATGTAACGGCCACGTACACACGTTGGCTATTTTCATGATAGTTTCAAAATAATCTTGTCTAACTTAAAGAATTTCACACAGCCCTCATCTTAGCACTTAATAATCTCAAAATCTCTAGGAATACACATCCTTTTTGCTTCCTTTTGAAGGGTCACATGCCTCGCTGGCCTTCAGTAAGAGGATCAAAGATATGTGGCACCCAGTCAAAAGATTTAAGGAAAATAAATCTATAACTAACCACAAGACCTGTTCAACATCCTGATATTTCATTTCACACAGAGGGACATGTTTACAACTAAAGTGTTGGACCGCAGCATTAAGCAAAGATGGCTAACGCCGCCCTCCGCCACTTTAGAAACGCAGGGCTGCACCGTATTTACAACAATTCAGTGCAGCCATACGTTTCTCCCCTGCGCTGGCGCTAAATTTAGCTGCGTATAGCCAACGCAGGCACCCCTGCACTATAGTGCAAGGGTGCCTGCGTTGGTGGAAATGATTGTTGGAAATGATTGTTTATGTGTAGGAAGGTGTCCCTTCCAGAACATAAACAATCATACATGGCATTTTACTGTTTCTCTGTGTGATGCACAAAGCAGCACACATAGAAATAGCCGAAACGAGGAGAAATAAAGCATTTCTCCTCATTTTGCCTGTTTAAGATCAGGTTTTCCCTGGTCTTAATTTTGGCGCTGCCCATATTTACACCACCCTTGTAAATATGGGCAGTGTCAAAATCAAAATCAATGGGTGTTGTGGCGGAACACCCACCCCAACACTCATTGCCCACCCCTTTAACACTAAGTATAGCGTTTGAAAGGGTGCCTTATTCACAAGGCACTGCTTATTCACAAGGCAGCTTTAAGCCACGTTCAGTGGCTTAACACCACCTTGTAAATAAGGCGAAGCCACAGGACATCGATAAAAGTGACGTTTCTGTTGCGATAGGGGCATGTAAATATGTCCCAGGGTTTGTTTGACACTCTGTTGTCCGGTCAAAACATACCATACATCATTAATTTCTAGATGATTTCTAAGAAATTAATTGTGCAATCACATTGTACATCATCAACCCAAAAAGAGTGTAATGCATGTAAAAAAACTGGAGACAGGAAGCAAAGGCTCACAGCCACTACAACAACACATCCTGCATTTTTTAACACAATACAATAATCGTACTTCTTGATAACCATAAAGATGTGTCAACCCACAATACATCCACTGACTCATAAGTAGGGGTGGGCGGAATTTGCGAAATCCACTTTCGCAAATTATCGCGAAAATGTAAAAAATTATCGCAAACACGCGGAAATATCGCGAAGATGCAGAGGTTTTTTTCCCGCATGTTCGCGAGATTTTCTGCATGGTTGCGGCTCGCCAAATTACCCATGTGGTTGCTCGCGGGCGCGGCCATCTTGTTTTCAGTTGTCTCGCGGTGCATGATCGCGAGAAGAAAGACGTGATCGCGCGACGCATGACGTCACTGCGGGCGCGAACTGTCGCGAGACAGCGCAAATGGCTAAAAACAATACACTATCTCATGGAGAACGCGACCGGATCAAGAAAACTTGTCGGCGAACGCAGGGATTCAGGTAAGGCGATCGCGCGCGCGCGAGAATGTATTATTTTACAGCGCGAGCAAGAACCAAATTATCACTAAGCTGCGGAATGTGGAAATTTTGACATTTTCGCGCCCTCCGTGGAACGCGAAAATGTCAAATTATCGCAATTTCCACGAACGGAACGAAATTTTCGCCCAGGCCTACTCATAAGAGCATATTCAACTGCACAACAGCAAAACTGAATCAATGTCAAGCTACAAAATACCACACATTGTACTTACTGCTTTGTATTAAGGCAAGAGCTCATTATATGACCCCGTGCATCACTCACAAGTATAACTTCACTCCTGCCTACCTAGCTGACAAACTGAACATCTCTGGAGACCAACTGGGGTGGAGGAATGCAGAATCCATCCTCCTTGAGCCTCTTATAGTCAAAGAAGAGAGGTGTATGAAGCAGCCCTTCCCTGGCAGTGCAGCAAGAATCTGGAACTCTCTCCTTCCTGCTCTATGCACTGCCCCATGTTTTGCTACCTTTGAAAAGGAACTCGAATCCCTCTTATTCCAAGGACATTTTGCTTATGACTGTCCCGTGACACATCATCTAATCTGTATTACTTCATTCTGACTCTTTACACATAAACATTTACACACATACAGTGCTTAATTTGAACTGGTGAGTGCCGGTGGGAGCCACCGGCACCCTTTTCTGGGGACTGGCACGTATTTTTCTTAAACAAGCATTTCCCAAGTGCGAGAGAGTGAAAACACACAAACGGGAAAAAATAAGGAAGAGACAGATGGAAAAAACTGCCATAAAGGGAGAATGCAGGGACCAGCAGGAGTGAGATAAAGGGCAGGCAGGGTTTGGTAGTGCAGTAGAAAGGCCTGAGGCGGATTCAGGACTACACAGCCTTGGTCTATGGATCACTGACATTTAATAACGCCAGCAGTGGGCTTTTGAGCAGCGCTATGGTAACTGCTGCTCTTTATTTTTCAGATTAAGAACTGCACACATATAAATGAAGCATAACCTGTATCCAATATTTTAGAGCAAATAAAAATATTCCTTAACAGCACACAAGCAGAAAAAATAAGATGCGAAAACAAAACTTCTAAAACATGTGTCTTGATGCCTGAATTTCCTCCTGTGGTTGAACACTTCATTGGACAGTCGCTGTACAAAAGCACACTGTCAACTGTCCTTTTTAGGACTGCGTTTTTACAGTGCAGCTGCATCCTCGATCAAAAAATCTTCCTTCCAAAAGCCCATGTTACCCAGGAGGGCAACTAGACCTGAACTTCAGGGGAGATGCTAAGACTCCCAGCCAGGGCTGTCTCAAGCGCTGGGCGCTGGTGGGGGCCGTTACAACACTTTTTTTTGGAGCGCCCATATCCTCCTTCTCCATGAATTCCCTCACTACTACTCTCCAACAGTGCACCTCATCTCTCCATAGCCTCTCTCTGACGTACATTTCATTTTTCAATAGTGCTATTCATTGTTGACTTACAGTCAGTTCTGTGATCTGCATGGTGCACGTTCTTTGCAGCATTCTGTCCATCCATTGTTGTTTTTGCATTTGTCACCCCGAGTGGGAAGGGTATGCTCAGACGTGAGTCCCTTGCTCTCCATGCCACTGGAATCAAGCTATCCTGGCTGACGAGGGCTGAAAGCCCGAAACCGGTCCTAGGATGCTTGTTTCCAGTCCAGGGAGGACCTGGCTTGGCAGTTCGGGCTGGACTGATCCCATGGGGCACAGGGTCAAGACTGATTTGCATATGGCTGGGTTCAAACTGGAATGGCATGGTGAGCAAAAAACCGATGGATTTAGGCCCAGATCTCTGTACTGGGGTGAATGTATGACATTGTTCTGCATTCTGTCCATCAATTGTTGTTTTTGCATTTGTCACCCCGAGTGGGAAGGGTATGCTCAGACGTGAGTCCCTTGCTCTCCATGCCACTGGAATCAAGCTATCCTGGCTGACGAGGGCTGAAAGCCTGAAACCGGTCCTAGGATGCTTGTTTCCAGTCCAGGGAGGACCTGGCTTGGCAGTTCGGGCTGGACTGTTCCCATGGGGCACAGGGTCAAGACTGATTTGCATATGGCTGGGTTCAAACTGGAATGGCATGGTGAGCAAAAAAACGATGGATTTAGGCACAGATCTCTGTACTGGGGTGAATGTATGACATTGTTCTGCATTCTGTCCATCAATTGTTGTTTTTGCATTTGTCACCCCGAGTGGTAAGGGTATGCTCAGACGTGAGTCCCTTGCTCTCCATGCCACTGGAATCAAGCTATCCTGGCTGACTAGGGCTGAAAGACCGAAACCGGTCCTAGGATGCTTGTTTCCAGTCCAGGGAGGACCTGGCTTGGCAGTTCGGGCTGGACTGTTCCCATGGGGCACAGGGTCAAGACTGATTTGCATATGGCTGGGTTCAAACTGGAATGGCATGGTGAGCAAAAAAACGATGGATTTAGGCCCAGATCTCTGTACTGGGGTGAATGTATGACATTGTTCTGCATTCTGTCCATCAATTGTTGTTTTTGCATTTGTCACCCCGAGTGGGAAGGGTATGCTCAGACGTGAGTCCCTTGCTCTCCATGCCACTGGAATCAAGCTATCCTGGCTGACGAGGGCTGAAAGCCCGAAACCGGTCCTAGGATGCTTGTTTCCAGTCCAGGGAGGACCTGGCTTGGCAGTTCGGGCTGGACTGTTCCCATGGGGCACAGGGTCAAGACTGATTTGCATATGGCTGGGTTCAAACTGGAATGGCATGGTGAGCAAAAAAACGATGGATTTAGGCCCAGATCTCTGTACTGGGGTGAATGTATGACATTGTCCTGCATTCTGTCCATCAATTGTTGTTTTTGCATTTGTCACCCCGAGTGGGAAGGGTATGCTCAGACGTGAGTCCCTTGCTCTCCATGCCACTGGAATCAAGCTATCCTGGCTGACGAGGGCTGAAAGCCCGAAACCGGTCCTAGGATGCTTGTTTCCAGTCCAGGGAGGACCTGGCTTGGCAGTTCGGGCTGGACTGTTCCCATGGGGCACAGGGTCAAGACTGATTTGCATATGGCTGGGTTCAAACTGGAATGGCATGGTGAGCAAAAAAACGATGGATTTAGGCCCAGATCTCTGTACTGGGGTGAATGTATGACATTGTTCTGCATTCTGTCCATCAATTGTTGTTTTTGCATTCGTCACCCCGAGTGGGAAGGGTATGCTCAGACGTGAGTCCCTTGCTCTCCATGCCACTGGAATCAAGCTATCCTGGCTGACGAGGGCTGAAAGCCCGAAACCGGTCCTAGGATGCTTGTTTCCAGTCCAGGGAGGACCTGGCTTGGCAGTTCGGGCTGGACTGTTCCCATGGGGCACAGGGTCAAGACTGATTTGCATATGGCTGGGTTCAAACTGGAATGGCATGGTGAGCAAAAAAACGATGGATTTAGGCCCAGATCTCTGTACTGGGGTGAATGTATGACATTGTTCTGCATTCTGTCCATCAATTGTTGTTTTTGCATTTGTCACCCCGAGTGGGAAGGGTATGCTCAGACGTGAGTCCCTTGCTCTCCATGCCACTGGAATCAAGCTATCCTGGCTGATGAGGGCTGAAAGCCTGAAACCGGTCCTAGGATGCTTGTTTCCAGTCCAGGGAGGACCTGGCTTGGCAGTTCGGGCTGGACTGTTCCCATGGGGCACAGGGTCAAGACTGATTTGCATATGGTTGGGTTCAAACTGGAATGGCATGGTGAGCAAAAAAACGATGGATTTAGGCCCAGATCTCTGTACTGGGGTGAATGTATGACATTGTTCTGCATTCTGTCCATCAATTGTTGTTTTTGCAACGTTCTTTGCAGCAGGCACATTAGCCCTCTGTGCTACTTTACTATGAGTCAAAACTGCAGCTAGATAAAATTATGAACTCTCCTAGTGGGAGCATTAATCACCAGAGTTATCTTGATATTTTTAATGGTGTCTGAAAACTACTTGATGCACAAGGAAGTTAATCTGCTTTTTAACCCAAAATTATAAAATAAACAATGCGCTCCCCACCAAAGTCAACGCAAAGTGCATCTGCACCAATCTCACCTCCCTAAAGCCAGTCCTAC
Source organism: Triturus cristatus (assembly GCF_964204655.1). Taxonomy (NCBI): domain Eukaryota; kingdom Metazoa; phylum Chordata; class Amphibia; order Caudata; family Salamandridae; genus Triturus; species Triturus cristatus. The sequence continues at coordinate 129,328,981 of NC_140584.1, read as the reverse complement.
TCCCAGCAATGGGGCAGGACAAGCATTTCCAAAAATGAGGTGAGAGCTAACCTCATACCCATTATATGAGGAAAAAGGTCTATGTAAGTGGCGGGGAGTGATACTCCTAAATTCTAGCAAGCAAAGCAAGTTAACTGATTTCTTGTAGATGACTTAAGGGAGAGAGGACTTCTCTCTGAGAATTTTTTTTAACTTTTGGGATCAAATATGTTAAAACGCGGCAGACCCTTATGGGCAATAATGAAATATTCCAGTACTTTCATAGTGCACCAGAAAAGACTGGCTTTTCCTTGGAGTAGATCCTATTTTTTTCAAATGTCTTCAGTCAGAAATTACTTCCACTATATCAAGGTCATCATATTTTCATGGGTGAGCCTCTTCTGCCAAGGAGTACATTCAATAAGACAGTGCCAGAAATATATCATAGATATTTCAGCCACAGCCAAGGGTACCTCTTAAATTCCCTCCAATATACTAGGGTCGGCATTTTGCCATTGACAACCCATATAACATGAGTACAGAAAATCTCATGACAAGGTTTGCCTCAAATATCCACCCCTTATTTTAAGAATTACGTGCACCATGTCAGGGCCTTCGGCCAGGTGTTGTGGCACATGTTCTGTATCCCTGCCTCTGGGTATGACTGGGCTAGAGGCTTTATCAGTTAGACAGTTTGATTCACCACATCCAATGATGGTGTCATATTGGAAGCTTGTAAGGGCCGCAGTTTGGCATAGGTAACACCTCCCATCCATAGTCTATTAGTGCCCTTGTCCATAAGTCAATAATACCCTCCAGTATGCCATACCAGCAGCACACTTGCATGCATAACACACATAAACAACACACACATTCTCTCACACACACATTCTCACTATATTTCTTGCACTTTTCTGTACATTTGTACTCTGAAACACTCACACACACACACTGCCACTCACACTTCCATTAATCAATCTGCATTTATTGTGTTAGGAAAACTTGCCCTGCTGCTTCTTCTGTACCTACCTTGCCTTTTAGTGAAGCTTAATAAAAGCATAGTCTTTATACAGTTTCAAAAATAATTATATATTGCCTTGTCAATGTTTGTTAGAGGGCATTACCACCATGCAGATACAAGAGAACGAGGGCTTGAACAGCAGTTCTCTGAATCATACTCTGCTCACTGCTGTTTACCCTGAAAACCAGGGTTAAGATTTGGGAGTAAGCCATAGTACTATAAGCTGAACTGCGTGGAGAGGAGAAAACCCATAACCAGTGGAACAAAGAGAAATGCATAGGTCCTCATTATGAATGGACCAATACATTTTTCTATGACGCAATTGATATCCCTTAGAGGGCGATCACATACCTGCTGCTGGACTTGATGGGAGAACATTAGGCCTGGGCTAAAAATCCATTCCGCTCGCGGAAATTGCGATAATTTGACATTTTCGCGTTCTGCAGAAAGCGCGAAAATGTCAAAATATCCGCAATTCGCATTTTACCGGAAATTTTTTGCTTGATCGCACTGTAAAATAATACATTCTTGCGCGCGCGCGATCGCCTTACCTGAATCCCCGTGTTCGCCGACAAGTTTTCCCGATCCGGTCGCATTCTCCACGAGATGTTGGATTGTTGGTAGCCATTTGCGCTGTCTCGCGACAGTTCGCGCCCGCAGTAACATCATTCGTCGCGCGATCACGTCTTTCTTCTCGCTATCATGCACCGCGAGACAAGTGAAAACAAGATGGCCGCGCCCGCGAGCAACCGCATGGGTAAGTTGGCGAACCGCGACCACGCAGAACATACCGCGAACGGGCGGGAAAAAAACTTCTGCATCTTCGCGATATTTCCGTGTGTTTGCGGAGATTTTGAACATTTTCACGATAATTTGCGAAAGTGAATTTCGCAAATTCCGCCCACCCCTAGAGAACATTCACCATGGACTACATATGCATTTGAAATATCACGGAAGTACAGTTTTATCACTGATACCAAGATATTAATAAACGCTGAGGAAGTTCGCAAAATTTATTTTTCCTGAACAAAACACATTGGCTGACGTTTTTTCATAATAAATATATGTTCCAAGAGAGAAAATAATGGATTGAATCGGTTTCTACAAAAAGTCTTATTGGAAATAAATATGTGAAAACATTTTTCTATGTGTAGTAACTCCACACATTTCAGAATTAAAAGGTTTGTGATGAATAGCCACAGGTCAAACCTGCCAATATTTATCAGAGGAAAATACCCAGTATTTGCCGAACCAGATGGACTTTGGTGCCATGAGTACCAAAAAACCATATGTTGTTCCTGAGAAGCTCATAATTGGCGGTAATTGTCATACTCGATAAATACCGACCACCTCAGTGGTTGTTTTTTTCAGATGTAATAATTATCACCTTCAATAGTGGACAATACATATTGAGTGCCATAATGGACTAATGTCTGGGCAAGAGTCATCTTGAAGAACGGAATTGCTCAGAAACTACCAAGGTGCTACTGCCTCGCTGGCAACAACCATACCATGAACAGAAATATAACATTATTAAGAACTACAAAGATTACTCCAGCATTGCCTGTGTGGAAAGTCTGCATTGATCCCACCCCCATATACCCTCAATAGATTTGTACCAGCCAGTAGCCGCTCTTTTCCAGTCAGAAAGTGGCCCAGTGTTTTTTCCATTCCCACCTTGGAGCTTAAAGTAGTAAGATTCCAGAACGTTTTCAATTATCATTTTACTCCTTACAGTTCCGGAAATACTCTGGTTGAACTCCTAGCACTAGATGATGAGCTTCCCAGTGGCAGATGGTGAACCAGTGGATACTATCTGTGCCTCCAGTCCTGTGGGTGTTCCATCTACTGAAAATCATGGCTTCAACCATCCAGTTTTGAGACACAGAACTATGAAGTCTAGTTCCACCAGAGATTATTCTTTTGTGCCAGTGAGCTCTACCACTGGTCATGCCCATGAGTTAACTATTACATGGGGACTAGTTACACCCATGGCTGATCCCCCATATCTCTGTCCAGTATCCAAGGATGTGGCCTCACAGGTAGAGCTCAACCTCAGAGCTGAGAAACCGGGTTCACGTCTCGGCAGGGACGCTCAACATCCTGTGATTCGGGACAAATCACGTAATCTCCATGTGACTAACAAAAACAAGCATTTGCAATGCAATAGGTCTCAAATTACTGATAGTTTGAGGTATTGGCGTTGCACATAATAATGCAATGCCAATAGCTCATACTTACAGTAATGCAAGACCTAGTGCATTGCAAATGTTTGCGTAGTAAGCCAGGAACCAGCATTGCAGTACCACAAGCTGCTCCTAGAGGTCCCTGGTGAGCAAGGCACCAGCACTGCTTGTCTAGGTGCAGTACCGCAAGCTTCTCCTAGAGGTCCCTAGTGAGCATCAGAAACGTTTGGTCACACATGGTACTGCACCCTGCAGAAGATATGGTAAATCCACCCTACCCACAATGCATTGCATGCAAGGCAATACCACAAATACATTCAAATAGCTATGTTCATATATACAATTAGTGGCTTTTAAATATGACAAAATAATTATTATATTCATTCCGAATTAGGTTGCACTCTATGTGGAGCTGATGAAGGGAAATTTATAGAAGGTCTAATATATATGTGAGATGTCCTAGCGACTAAAGTAACCACTGCCAACCAAGTTTAGGACCAATTGAGTGTCCTGTATAAAGGTCTTTAAGAAAATAGTGCCTTGAGGCTGTAATTAAAACCTAGGGCGTAACAACATATGTCACAAGGGGTGTCCTCATTTGAGGTTACAAGAAGAGACAAGGCGGTACTAAGGAGGGACTACTAAGCCTAATGACCAATGAAGAGCCACCATTTACAAAGTACAAAGACAGGAGCCAATTAAAAAGATGGATGGAAAGTAGACGGAGCTTTATGCCCATGTCCTGGATACAGCATGTCTTGAAGAGAGAGCACAAGCGCTGCCTAGGCAAGACCTAATGAATGTGTCCATCTATAAAGTAACTGGTGCTCATGTATTGCGCTCTGATACCTTCGGGTCTAGTTTGCACTATATAAAACTAAAAAAAAAAACTAAAAACCTATTCAATGCCAAATAACTGGATACCAGCACTTTTAGACTTTGGAAAAAAGGCATTTTGTACCATGAAATTGACAACTTTGACTTAAGTGGGATCTTCTGTTCATTTAGAGTGTTGGATTTTGCCTTGCTTATTTTTGGACATATTCTCACATGACTGAGCTCAAACCCTCAAGTTATCTGTCCTCAGATCCAGGCTGTCTAACCGGATCCTTCACTCCATTGGCTATGATTTGTAAATAGAGACCACAGTAAATGGCTTAAAACATCAGATTTCCTTGGGGTTAGCTAAGGACACCAAAATCCCTTCAAAATGGATAACTGTCGCTACAAGGACATATGTTATTAGTTTTAAGCACTATGAAAGTGCTTCTGGATTTTTACGGTGCTCCATGTTTTCACTTCTCCTCTTCCCTGTAAGCATATAAAATGCCTGTTCTTTTTAAAAGATATAGTACTGACTGGACCCAAATTTTTACTGAGTGTACTTACTTGTGTCAAATCTGATATCCAAATCTTCTGCCACTTACTGGAGTCTGCCATGACATCTTTCCGCTTCTGCACTTGTGTGCAAAACTTGTAATTTTGTTATCCATTTTGACTGCAATAGATATGAGGCACTTAGGCACCCTGTGATAAAAAAGGAATATATATGTTTACTACGCATGCTTTACATCCCATGCCATTACAACGTGGTCGTTACAACGACTGTGTTGTTACAACGCAAACCATTACATCGCAAGTCTTTTCAACGACTTGCTGTAGGGAGCGGGCTGGATTTAGGAATAGTATAATTTACTATTCCTACTCCAGTTTGTGCAACGGCTGGGAAGGTGTTGGATTGTAAATCCAAAACATCTTCTGCCCCCTACAGCAAGTCTTTGTAACAACTTGCAATGTAATGGTTCGAGTTTTAACAACGCAGTCTTTGTAACGACTGTGTTGTAATGGCATGAGATGTAAAGCATGCAATCTAAAGGCTGTTTCCTGTAAAGAAGCCAGTGACAACACAAGAAAACCAAAGAAGAGGTCTCTCACTCTATCTCACGTGGTACATGCCTTCAAACCCGTGCCAACATGGCTTTTATTCAACTGATCTAACTTTAAACAAAGTCAGATAATATTTGGATTCTATCCTGCATGAAACCATTAATCTGTCTATTTTATACACTGTGTTTTTGTTTCTGTCGAGTCAGGCTGCGTCCTGGCTCCAACCCAGCCGCACTTAGGAAGCAAAGAATGTAATAAACACCCTCTGTTCCCTAAGGATGGGAATCAATAGGTTACACTCTTTAGCGTGCCGCTTTAAGGCAACGCAGATTGCTAGATGCCTCCCTAATGAATCTGTCAACATCTAAATCTAGATTTTTTGCCCCCAGAAGAAGAATGGGTTCACAGGGGAATTTCGCCTAGATTGTTTGGCTGCTAGCCACATTTTTCCTCAGCTGAGATACAGCTGGATTCAATATTTTGCTGGAAATTGAAGTTGGCTTGCAGCCAGTGATAGACTGTCAGCCCTGAAGTTGGGAATAATTTACCTGTTTACAATCTACACAAGCGGTTGTTCACCAGGGACTGTTGTCCCATAAGAACAAAAACAGTTGTCAGTGCGTACATGTGAGTTGAAACTGAGGACACACAAAGTTGGATCTGAGCACATACCATAAGCGTTTGCAACGTTACGAATTTTTTTCTCTTACATTTGTTGAAGTTCCAAATCTTTGTTGCATATTTAGGGGCAGAAATATCATTCAGTTGTGTCGCCTTTGTGGCACACAATCAGAATAAGCCAGATTTATCAAGAGCTCTGTGTGGCTTGATAAATCTAGAGTAGCACCACGCAGTGCAAATCACTGTGCTGTGTTACTCTGCCCCAAGGAGTCTGGGTGTTCCCATGCACCCACCCATGGATTTTAGTGTATTCTCAGACTTACCATTAGTGGTAGACCTGGGAATGTGTCAAAATGCAACACCTCCCCAGGTGAGGCATAATGAGAAGAAATACCTTTATTTCTCCTCTTTTTTCCTTTTCCAAGAACGAGGAAAATGCCTTAGAGGGTTGTTGTTGTGCCGGGAGGTGCCCCTTCCTGCACACACAAAATCCTGTCTGCAACACAGGCACCTTTGCACCACGGCACAAGGATGCCTGTATTGGCCCTAGGCAGCAGTTTGTGCACCCTCGTAAGGAAAGGACAGGAATGCACTGTATAATGTTAAATACAACACATTCTGACTCTTTCCCTTTTACGCAGAGCAGTGCAGAAAAGTGGCTTGCTGTGCCCCGTGAAATATTGATAACTCTGCCCTTCAGTGAGCATCAGTTCTGCACAGACATCAATTCATGCAGTGCTTGAGCTATCAGAGAGCTTAACAATCAGAAATGTAAGATATTGTGTTGGGCTACCTTCCTGCAGCCCTACAACTCTGGCAACTTAAGATGATTGCCAAGGGTGATTAGCAAAGTCTCTTTGTGTTCTCTTATTGCATGATTTTCTGGCTCCCCAGTAATGTTACAACATCATGGTGAGAGCAAAGGGTGTAGAGGTGCCTACGAGAAGATATGACCAGCGGTAGAAATCTGAAGTTTATAAAATAAACTTGCTCAATGGGTTGGTTACCGAAGTGTGGTACCAGACTATCACTGCCAGAATATTGTCTGAACTAAATATTGTGTACTAGTTCTCATTGCATCATATACACTGTAGTAGTAAATGTACAAATATATTTATGTTATTACACTTGCTCCAACAAACATGTTTTATAGGGACACATCTATTTTGTATTGTGATGGTATAAATAAATATAATTTATGCTTTTTGGATCAGGTGTGCTCATAAATAGATGTTTAGACATTGTTACAGTACAGAGGTCTAAATTCCATGTAATTACATACTTGGGAACACAATGCTTACCTTCTCAAAAATTATGTTATAAAACCACAGAAAATAACCAGCTGGGGCCATATGCCCAAATCCAAGCTGCCATGGTTCCACCTTAATGCAGGTATGGGATTTAGCCCCTACTGCTCTTGAAAGAGTTGCAAACTCTTCAAATGCACACACCACTGAAATTCACCATAGTTACCAGTGCCCACAACACAACTTTGCGCCGCCTACCACAACAATAACTCAGTTTTAACTGTGTTTTTTTCCAGTGAATTTCATTGGTTTGTTTGGTATACATAGTTTCCAACCCAGGCTGCGGCTACGCCATGTGCTCCATCTGCAGTAGGGGTTAGCCACAGAACTAAGTCTGTTGCTGTCACTGTGTAACGTATATATATATATATATATATTAATATGTGTGTGTGTGTGTGTACACTTATATACAGAGAGAAAGAGTTAATATGTAACAGATGACATTGCAATGTGCTCCTGGCTCCTGTATTGCCATTGAGGGCATGTGATGACATTATAAAGAACAAGGCTGAAAGCAGAATCGTTTTTTTAAAATGATTTTAAACAGTTTTGTAATGATAGGGGGTTGCTCATAAATGAGGGAAAAAACAAGTACATGATTCTCAATAAGATAGGGAAAGAATATCCCAGCAGATCCATTCAGGCAGGTAGCATGTCTCTTGAACAAGTCGACGTCTTTGATTATTTAGGGTTTCGTATATCCCCATCGGAAAGCCCTAGTAAAGCTGGGCGTGGATGCCTTTTCGACAAACCCGGAAAACATGAGGCAAACCTCAAGGGCAAAAATGAAAGAACTGCTTTGGAAATCGATTCTAAAAGAGGATCTTACAGTTTCAGAATCCACCCTGACGAAATACTTTTTAAAATGTAAATGTTCCTTGCTCTTTGAGCCAACCATCGACGAAATTGTTCCGCCGATGGCACGGAAACTCTTTCTGCAGTTTAGCTATAAATCCCTTCCCACCAAACTGTTTTATTCAAAATGGTCCAGCTGTATTGACTTGGTTGATCTTTGTCCTGCATGCCAAGGTAGTCCAGAATCCATACTCCACCTACTCTTTTTCTGCCCGAGCTACCAGTCCTTGAGAAAAAAATGGATTGTTCTGCTATGTTTCCTAGCGGGTCGGGGGCATTACATAGAGGTGCTAAGTTTTTTCTGTACTGACACTCGTCAATCTACAGTATTTGGTCTTGCTAGATTCTGGCATGCCCTTTGGATTAGGTGCAGGAAAATTTGTATGGGAGATACCTCGTCACGAAAGTGATGCTAGACCTGAATCTTATGTAATTGTCCACTAATGGCTGTGTAAATACGAGATCTTAGCTCGTAATCTTTATTTTACATTTGGCTGCCTCTGCATGTGGCACTTTTTTCAAATGTTTTGGGGTCCCTTTTTAATTCTGAATTTGTATAAATGTTTTTATGGATTCCCTTTTTAATCTATACCGTTTAATTGTATTGTTGACCTATCTTTTTTAAAGGACAAACAATCTGTGCTATATACTTTTTAGGATCTGTGTGATCGTAATAAAGTTTGCTGATTATGATGCTGAGAATAGTTTGCAAACATCACCAGTTCCCAAAGTTGGCAAAATAGGACCACACAGCATGTTATTTCAGGACTGTCTTACATGTTCATTTTGGAGTATTTAGCATGAAAGAAGGTTTTTTTTCGAACAGGAAATGAATTATGAAAATAGTAAGTGAGATACTAGACTCTATTATTCGGATGTCTACAATGAAAAAAGAAAACAATCCGTATATGGTTAAACAGGTAGAATTGTAGAACAGGCATCATTTGGGTGGTTACAAACATATTCTCATTTTTGTGTTGCTAATAACATTGGCATATTCACTGAATCTGCACGAAATGTTCCAAAAATAGTTAACCTGCCCTTTCAGGCTGGGTTTGGAACACTTTTTAAATCCAAATATTTTGAAAAATACACTGCATATTTGCAAACCAAACAGTGCAGCTCCTTGAGTAAATAACAAGGAATCCTAGGGGAGTTTAATGGGAAATACCACTTTTGGTCCTACCCCCTATTTCTAGGTCACCGCTTTCAGATCTACATGAAACCTGCCATGATTAAACGCAAAGTTGATGTACTTTTCTTAGAAATATTTGTGCAGAAGTGTGTGAGAGAGAGAGTGTGTGTGTGAGAGAGAGAGAGAGAGAGAGAGAGAGAGAGAGAGAGGGAGACTGGCTGTTTAATCACTTTTCTAATACACGTGTCCCAAATCTGCAAAGACATAGAAACACACTCTGAAAATTCATCTTGGTACTTGTAGTTAGTTGTAGTTAGTTGATCTATTCACAATTTTTTCTAAAGTTGCTTTTTGTTTTTGCCTATTTTTGGGAATTTTGAATTGTGTTCATCTTAATACATCTAAAAACCGATACTTAGAAAACCCACACGGTTCATAAGGTTGGTTATGCAATGGTTACAAAGGGACAAAGGAGATTCATAGACACGCCTATCTTTCCTATGCATTTAGTATCCTCTGCATTACATTTACATTTGTTAAACTAGTAACCAAAAGGAGCAATTGGTTCATATAAAAGGATATGAGCAATAGAAATTCAATAAGCAATTCATTGAGAATGTACAGAGGACGGCTGCAAAACAATGTGTGACGTCTGTGGGAGTTTACTGTCACCCTGCTGCACCATTCATGCTCAAAGCCGGGGAGATGTGCAGCGTTGGACCATACATGCAAATACAAATTCACATATGTTCAAGTGTCTGCTTGTTGATATTGGACTCTGTTCTCCACAACATGACACAGAGGATAGAAGAGAACATCTTTGTCCCACACGATCCTCCATTTAAACACTAATTTTCCCTCCCCCAACAACTCTGGCTGACCCAACCCATAGAACAGAGCTAGAGCACTCAGTGGCATTCAAACAGTGTAGTGAGTGTGGAATGTCTCTGTTTTCCTACTGTCTCTCCATCCTCCTCTGGGCCTCTTTCTTCAGGGGCAGGCAGTGTGATGTATCCTGCTTGCATTGGAACCTTGTCTATGTAATACTTTCAGTCCTCTAATTTTCACAGTTCTTCAAAAGCAGTTCACCAACATCCTTATGCATTCCCTTGCTTACAATTGATGGATCAGGTAAGGCTCCGTCTTTTCTCCATAACTGTGTTGAAATGCATGTTTGAATGAAGGCATGAGTGGGACTGGGATAAACTCAGCCAACCTCTAAGTGGTGCCCTGCAGAACATAGGTATAACCAGATATGTGAACATATATATGTGTTCCCTGTCCAGTCCCCCATTTACCAGAATTCAGAGCACCTATAAATATGGTATTGGGGTTATGCATACTTAGTTTCAAATCAAAGGTAATTGTCACTGACAAAGGTGTTCAATTTGTATCAGTGAAAATGTGAATTGCTTGAAGAACTTGGCAACACAGTATGATAGAATGGCACTGTACTCATCTCAGGCTGGTGATGCAGCGAGCGCAAGGTAAATAGTTTTATTTATTTAATTACTTTCTTTACTTCTGCCTGTCGTATTTCCAAATTCACTACCCCCCCACCCTGCCCCTCCCCCATCCCGCAGCACTCCCTCTGTGAGCCACCACTGCATTTGACAATGCCAGTGGCCACTAGTCTTTGTGTTGCTTAACAGATGCAACCTCCCCTGAATCGTCTCCGGCTACATCTGAAGTTATCTAGCTAGGAGTATACAAAGCTGTTTGATAACACTACCTTCCAGTCTTTAATAAGAATATATGCACAACTTGCAATATCCGGGGCAACCATGCGTGTCCCAAAACCAGCAGTACCCTGTGCAGACAAGAGCAGTGGAGCTGGGTTGGGGAGGGGGGCACTTAGGGGATTCAACAGACGACCACGAGGGAAAATTAAATAAAGAATACATTTTCCCTCTTCGTCATCTGTCGAAATCCTCCTCCCCCACCCGGACCCACCACCCCACCGCTCTTACCCGCATGGGCGGCTGCTGCCCAAAATATTTTCTGCTTTTGCCAATTCTGGCAAAGAGCCTAGACCTCTACGGCTGGGAGTTGCATTCTTGTGCCCATGTTGCATGGGACCTGAGTATAAACCTAGCTTCCTTACTACACTGCATGCTGTGAACTTGTGGAAAAACTTTGTTTCCATAGGCTCACATTCCCCATAAGATAAAGCAATTGGACTTTTAAATTATATGTGCCCAGCAGTGGTAGAGCATAATTCTTGGCATGAATTCCAGTGAACGAGCTTGGAATCTTCTTAGAGGGCTCAGGGGGTTCACTCACACTCACTTGCACCCAAGCCTACTATCTTACTCGATCTCATTCATTTATTCTCATTCACACATTCACTCACTTTTATTTACTCAGGCTTACTTAGTCTCGCTCGGTCACACTGAGTCCCGCAGTCTCACTCATTCTCACTCTAACCCACTAAGTATCAATCATTCTTGCTTAGACTCACTTCATCCCACTCATTCTGATTCACTTAAACTCACTCAGACTCACTGTCACTTGGTCTCATGCTGCCCCACTCATTCACACTCACTCCATCACTTTGACTTACTCATTCTCACTTAGTCTTCATCTGACTAAGATGGTCTGAATGTTTCTCTCAGCCCACTAATCCCAATCCACTCAATCTCACCTTGATTTATTCATATTCACTCAGGTTCACTCATTCTTACTTAGTCCTTCTTATTTTGACTGACTCAGTCTCACTAATTTCCAGTAAATCCCACACATTCGCACTCAGTGCCACTGATTCTCAGTTAGTCTCACTCATTCTCACTCAGTCTCATTCATGCATTCTCATTCATTCTGCCTCTGAAATTAAACTAATTCTGACTCACTCAGCCCACTCTGACTCAATCATACTCACTTAGTTTAGCTCATACTTGCTCAGTCCCAATCAGTCTAGATCACTCAGTCTCACTATTACTCATTCATGCTCGCTCATTCACAGTCAATCTCACTCATTCTCAACCAATCTCACTCAGTCTCACTGATTCACTCAGCCACACTCATTCCTATTCACACAATATCACTCTGACTCACTCATACTCACTAAGTCTCACTCATTCAGACATATTCTCACTCAATCTAACTCACTGACTCACCAAGTCTCACTCAGACTTCCTCAGTCACATGGACTCAGTCTCACTCTGACTCACCTAGTCTCATTCACTGTCACTCATTCTTACTTAGTCTCATTCTTACTCATTCTGAATTATTCGGTTTCACTTATTCTCATTCTGACTCACTCATTCTCTGTCTCACTAAGACTCACTCATGCTGTCACTCACTCTGACTCACTTAGGTTCACACACATTAACAAATGGTTAGACTCGTAGTCATTGTCTCTCACTGTCATTCATTATTACTCATACTCACTCTATCAGTCGCTCATTCTCACTCACTATGACTCACTCCATTACTGATTCTCCCTCTCCCTTCACTCACACACATACAAAGACATGCTCCTAAATACACATGCTTTCTCAGAGACACACACTCTCACTCATATGCATACAACATTTAAAACATGTTTTGCTTTCCTTGCTGCCTGCCATGTCCGGTTTAGACTTCTTCTGCTTCTTTCTGCTCCCAGCACTGGAGAATGAAACTGAAAGCTCAAACATGCGCAGTCACATATTTGAGGTTTCAGCCTTGGCGCCTTCACCCACTTTTTTCCCAATGTTGGGAAAGGGTGTGGTGACTGGCTGATTGGCATGTAGCCACTGGCACTGCAATGCCTAAGACTGCAGCACCCATGGCTACCTTTTACTGTGACTCTTTAGCACATTACCGACTGGAATGGCACTAAAGCATGTCAGGGCCCTGAGGCCAGGTAGGGGAATTTCACCAGCCCTCGATTACCTGTCTGACGGCTGGGTCAGGTGCCTTCATGCACCCATGCGGGCTATCAGACAGTGTCACTAGCTGCCTCAGGCAGTTGCTGAATGACATTCTTTATTATATCCAGAGCGAATAATAGAAAAAGATCGTATTCACTCTTGGTATAATACAAACGGGCTAAAAAACAAGGAAGGGGCAGCCGTGCAGCCCTAAAGGGAGAGCTGCCACTGGTGTCTAGCCAACAAGTTTAAAAACATGTGCCAATCAGTGCTTAAATTGAGTCAGTGGTAACAAATGAGGCCACCAACACTCATTTAAGGGAGCCAACACTTACCTTTCTTCATCAGAGACTTTCACCCAGAGCAAGGGAGCGTAAAGGAGAAGGAAGAGAAAGATGGGTGAATACCACCACCATCAATACCACCACTACCTCCATCACCAATACCACCACCACCACCAATACTACCACCAATACCAATGCCACCACCACTACCAATATCACCATCACCACCAACCACCAATACCACCAGCACCAATACCACCAGCACCAATACCACCAGCACCAATACCACCAGCACCAATACCACCAGCACCAATACCACCAGCACAATACCAATACCACCACCACCAATACCAATACCGCCAGCAATACCAATACCACCACCACCAATACTACCAAGACCACCACCACCAAAACCACCACCACCAATACCCCCCACTACCAATACCTATACCACCAAAACCCCCACCAATACCACCTCCACCACCAATACCATCACCAATACCACAACCCCAATACCACCATGAATACCACCACCGATGCCACCAGTACCACCACCAATACCACCACCAACAACAATACCACCACCAACACCACCACCAATACTACCACCACCACCACCACCAATACCACCACCACTACCACCAATACCACTACCAATACCCCACCACAATATCACCACCACCAATTCTACCAATACCACCATCACCAATGCCACCACCAATTCCACCAATACCACCACCACCAATACCAACACCAATACCAATACCACCACTACCAATACCACCACCACAGCCACCAATACAACCATCACCACCAATACCCCCACCACCAATACCACCTATACCACAAATACCACCACCATCAATACCACAACCACCAATACCAATACCAGTACCACCACTACCAATACCACCAATACCGATACCACCACCACCACCAATGCCAATACTGTCACCAATACCACCACCAATACCACCAATGCCACCACCACCACCAATACAACTACCACCACGAACAATGCCACCACCACCACCAATTCCACCACCACCAATACCACAAACACCACCAATACCACCACCACCAATACCACCACCACCAATACCACCACCACCAATACCACCAGCACCAATACCCCCTCCACCAATACCAGTACCACCACTACCAATACCACCACCACCAATACCACCACCACCACAATACCCACACCCCCAATACCACCACCAATACCACCAAAACCATCACCAATACCACCACCAATACTACAACGACCAATACCACCACCAATACCACCACCACAAATACCACCAGCACCAATACCACCACAAACACCAGAAACACCACCACCAATACCACCACCACCAATACCACCACCACCAATACCACCACGAATACCAATACCACCATCACCAATAACAATACCACCACCACCAATAACAAAACCAATACCACCACCACCAATACCAATACCAATACCATCACCAATAACAATATCACCCCCACCAATACAAATATCACCACCAACAATGACCAACATCAATACCCCACCACCTATACCACCACCACCAATCCCCACAACAATACCGCCACCACCATTACCAATACCACCACCAATACCAGTACCACCACCACCAATTCAACCACCACCACCCCTAATACCACCACCAATACACCCAGTACCAATACCACCTATAACACCAAAACCACCACCATCAATACCACCAATACCAATACCACCACCAATCCCAGTACCAACACCACCAATACCACCACCACCAATACCACCACCACCAATACCATCACCAATGCCAGTACCACCACCACCAATACCAATACCACCACCACCAATACAAATACCACCACCAATACCACCACCAATACCATCACCAATACCACCACCAATACATCACCAATACCATCACCAATACCACCTTCACCAATACCACCACTACCAATGCCACCACAACCAATACTACCACCACCTATACCACCATCAATACCACCCCCAATGCCACCAGTACCACCACCACCAATACCACCAGCAACACCACCACCAATACCACGACCAACACCACCATCAATACTACCACCACCACTACCAATACCATCACCACCACCAATACCACCACATAATACCACCACCACCACCAAATCTACCAATACCACCACCGCCAATTCCACCAATACCACCACCACCAATACCAATATCACCAATATCACCACCAACAATTCCACCACCACCAATACCACCACCACCAATACCACCACCATCACCAATACCACCACTACCAATACCACCACCACCACCATCTATACCACCACCACCACCACCACCAATACCCCCACCACCAATACCACCTACACCACAAATACCACCACCAGCAACGACCATCAACAATACCACCACCACCAATACCCCCACCAATACCGCCACCACCATGACCAATACCACCACCAATACCAGTACCACCACCATCAATACCAATACCACCACCAATAACACCACCAATACCACCACCACCAATTCCACCACCACCATTACCACACAACCAATACCACCACCACCAATACCACCACCACCAATAGCACCACTACCACCATCAATTCCACCAATACCAATATCACCACCTCAGCTCCTCTCGCTCACTACACATAGCAGAGGGCACTGTACGAGGCTGGAGCTGCAGCCAAGACCATCACTCCCTCCATGCCTGCCATAAAGCACAGCCTAGCCTGAACCAGGATGTGAAGCGAGGGCCCTGCTTCAGATGAAGTGTTTTTTATTAGGCCGATAGATAGCAATGACATTATGCATTGTCACACTACACACTCAAATCACCAAGAGGGCACGATATAGCCCCCCTCTCTTCCTCCTGAGCTGTGACAGTGTAATCACAGAGCGAAAGGTGTTAGAACATTTTGTTAGTGTTTATAGCTTGGATCATATGTAACTCTCACGTCAAACTTTGTGTTTGTGTAATTTACAACACTTACACATCTTCTTCACTGCACTATTTATTACTACCTTGAAGACGTCGCAGGCCAGTCTCTTCCTCTGATATTTGCAATCTAACAAGCGGTCGAGAAGGCCCTTTATTGCAATGCAATAGGTTTCGGATTTGCGAGAGTTTAAGCTATTAGTATTGTAAATGACAATGCTTTTTATTTCTGTTTTAAAACCAAAAACATAAGTAAAAGGCATTGCCATTTACAATGCCAATAGCTGAGACTCGCGAGAATGCGAGACCTATTGTATTGAAAATGCGTGTTTTATTTACTGTGAATTCCTTGAATATAGTATTATCTTAGACAGGGTTTTTGGAAAAATTACAGCCTTCCAATCGTCCCACACAAGTCCAAGTATGTTTTAACAAGAGAAATTTGAAATGTGTCTCAGGTACTGCCACAGTTTACTTGGTTTGTGAGAGTGAAGTTGAACAGAGCAATGTTCCTAAAGCGGAAAATGAAAATGCATTAAGGAGCCTGCTTTCTCTTGAACCTCCTTTTCTTCTTTCAAGGTATACTTATTGCGCTGGGCTGCAATACTTCCAGGGTCAGCATCACGAACCAAGCTGAAAGACCCATGCCAGCATTACAACTCAGAAAGCTATTGTCCTTGAAGTGGGTGATAAGTATGCCAGTAATTGCTGAATGGGTGTGATCAGCAATAGAATTTAAGGGGGTGCAGAGTCGGAAGTGATGGGTTGGTGAAGAGAATCTGAAAGCAGAGTCTGGCATGAACAGAGTGAAAATATGTAGATTGGATGTCTATGCTGCTAGATAGCTCCAGCAAATTCTCCATGCCTTGGACGTGGCTGCAATGCTTGCTAGGAGTTTCTGCAAGGGTATATACGGCTCGGAGCTCTGAAGTCCCCTAGGATCATGCATGAGTGTCTTATACACTCCGGGTTTTGCTTTGCATACTGGAAGCTGGAGTCCAGATTTTCTCAGCAATAAACAGGTCTACACGTTCCAAAATGCAAAAGCATCTACCCTTGCAAGGTCCTGGGGACCCTGAGAGCTCTGAGAATGTACTGCATTAGAGTATAGAGTGGGGAGCCACAGAAGACACCAATGAGACTCAAGCAAGGTACTGGGCTCTTGCTTAGCTCGAATTCCTCTTTGACCCTCAAGCCAAAACAAGCCGGGCCTACACTAGCTTCTTCACACCACCCATCTCTGACCTCAGTCTCAACCTCCCCTGGTCCCACGCCCCAGTACACCATTAATATACCCATCCAAACTGCTGCTTCTGCCTCGAGGGTTAACACAAAAACCAAAAGCCTGCGTAGCTAAGCTTGTGTGAAAGGCTTTCTGTAGCTGAGATTTTCTCTTCACTTTTGTGAGTGTGAAGACCTGTAAATCTGTGGGCTCTACGTGACCTTTGTTTATCAAGGCATGAAATGACCTTCACTGAATTTTGATCCTTTCCTGAAATCCTCTCAAATCCGATGCTCTGTCGTGTCAAGAAAAGTTAGCAAATAACATCAAAACACCTTCCCTGAACTTGGTATTTTTTTTAAAGACTTCTTGTATCAACTTGATTTAAAATGATAAGTGTATTTAGGCAGTCTGCAGCAGCAAAGGGGTGGGCAATGGGTGTTGCTGTGTGGGTTCCACTGCAACACCCATTACCTTTTGATGCTGCCCCATATTTACAAGGTATGGGGCAGTGTCAAAAATAAGACCAGGAATTACCTGGTCTTAAACAGGCTATAGGGGGAGAAATGTTTTATTTCTCCTCGTATTCTGCTCTTTCCATGTGGGCTGCATTCAGCCCACATAGAAACAGTATTTCGCCTGTAAAGATAGATTGTGTGCAAGAAGTTGTCCCATCTTGCACATGAACAATGGCACAAGGGTGCCTGCGCTGGCGCTAGGCAGCTTTTTTTGCATTAGGGGAAAAGCAGGGGTGTGCCGTATTTTTGTAAATTCATCCCATCCCTGCGTTTAAAACATGTTGGAGCGCAGCGTTAGCAATTTTCGAGTAACACCTTGCTCCAACATTTTTCTGTAACTATCAGCCCACATATTTCCTGGTCTTATTTCTGGCACTGCCGCATACCTTGTAATTATGAGGCAGGGTAAAAAAGCAATGGGTGTTGCGGTGGAATGCCCATAGCAACACCCATTGCCCGCCCCTTTGCCGCAGTAGACTGCTGTGGTAAGGGGCATAGCACAATCTGGTGTTAAACCATATTAGGTGGCTTAATGCCACCTTGTAAATATTGGGTTGAGATCAAACCACTGGATCGCCAGAAAAAGTGATGCTCCGGTGGCATTAGGTGCTTGTAAATATGTTCGACATTTTCTAATGATGTATGTGCCAAGTGAGTTGATGGATTGGTTCATGTTAATGCTCTTAGAGCCAAGCCAGGCCCTTTCTGAATTCTGACTCGTCTCTTGCTGTTAAATTATTGGCTTGACCACCTCTGTACTGTACAGCACCCCAGCCCATTACATGACGGTTCAAAGTAAACAAGCATTGAAAATGCAATAGGTCGCGCCTTTGATTAAGTTAAAGCTATTTGCTTTGCTAATGATATTGTACAGCATATCAAATGTCTTTAACTTAATAAAATGCGAGACCTATTGCATTTTTAATGCTTGTTTTTAAAAGCTCCCCTGAAGTAGGAAGTGGCGCAGAGCAGCCGAGTTGTGCCTTTTCTCCTTGTTTACAGCTCCAGCCGGCCACTGCGCCATACTTTTTGCTTGCAGCCCACAGAGACGCATGTGTTTGTATGCATCGTTAGGGCCAGCTAATACCTAAGCCATTAACCAGACCAGTGTAGGCTTCTACTTTCGCCGAGGAACATTAACTTACAGTTAAATTTCGCGGAGAGAGAGAGGTCGAGAGAAAAGACATCGCAAATTTGCATAAGTATATTCATCACTACGGTTTGTCATATTAAATTAGTGGAGTCGTGTTCTTTTTTTCCGACTGCCTAAACTTTGTTCAGCCCATATCAAACCACACAGGGTTCAAGAAAGTACTGAGAAAAAACTTCCAAAAGTGCCCACTATTGTGTTTTACGCAGGGAGCCTCTATCAAGGAACATCAAACAATCATCTACTCCACTGGTCGGAATGGAAGTGATTTTCCATTTTCAACGTTCGGAAAAAATGGGCAGTAGACAGGAAGGGGCAGATTTATGAGCCCCTTGCGCCACTTTTGCGTCACTTTTCCTATGTTAAAAGTGACGCAAAAGTGGCGCAAGGGGCTCATAAATCTGCCCCGAAGTGTTTAAAACGTGCACAGGTAACTAATACTGGCCATCAGGCGGACTGTTTGGAGGCCCCTATAAATGCGTTTCTTCTTCTCGACTAGAGGCAACCTAATTTGCAGTGGCGTGAGCTCATCACAAGATTCATAAACCTGCAGCTTAACAGTGAACATATTGGCCCTCTGAAAAGATGTTGCTTGTGGTTAAGGAACCGTTACTACATGTGGCAACTTATACCTGTGCAACTGCCAGAAATCTGTATCTGACAGGAAATCGGGGGGGGGGGGGTTGGCTTTTTCAAAAGTAGCACAGCATTTTTAGGTCGAGCCTGTAACAGCACGCTGGCGAAGACTTTATGTAAGGGCTTTTGAAATCTCACCACACGCTCCTGCGTGTGGTTTGCTTTCGTGGCAGGCTATTAGGCTTTGCGTGCGACTTTCTAAGAAAGACGGATTGCAATTGGGCAAAGTCGGGTGCATGTCCCGCCTTTGCTCCTCCCACGGCCTATTGCTTGCGGTTACCCGCACAGGCCACATCTGTTTTCAATTATCGTGCCCAGACACGGGCGCGATAATTGAAAACAGATCCCTTTAGCGCGCGCACACACAACTCCCGGGCTTAGGGCTTTCACCTGATATTGTCCGATTACATTACATTAGGCCACACCCGCTTGCCTGTCCTGCATAATTATAGCGCAAACTTGAACCAAGGGCATTATAGCGCTTCACACGGAAATCAGCTTCCCTTACACAGCAGTTTGTAAGCACAGTGTAACAAAGCGATTTGCACGGAATCATACGATGCTGCGCCTGAGGCGAGATTCTAACCTAGTTACCCAGTGCCAACATCCGCAGCCCTAGCTGCAACGGGTGTGATATTAGGAGATTTGTCATAAGAAGAAGCACTCCCTGAGCTGTGAATACGTAGTGCTTTCACCTGATATTGTCCGATTACATTACATTAGGCCACACTCGCTTGCCTGTCCCGCATAATTATAACGCAAACTTGAACCAAGAGCATTATAGCACTTCACACGGAAATCAGCTCTCCTTACGCAACAGTTTTTAAGCACAGTGTAACAAAGCGATTTGCACGGAATCACAAGATGCTGCGCCTGAGCCGAGATTCTAACCTAGTTACCCAGTTCTAACATCCGCAGCCCTAGCCACAACGGGTGTGATATTAGGAGATTTGTCATAAGAAAAAGCACTCCCTGAGCTGTGAATACGTAGTGCTTTCACCTGACATTGTCCGATTCCATTACATTAGGCCACACCCGCTTGCCTGTCCACATAATTATAGCGCAAACTTTAACCAAGGGCATTATAGCACATCACACGGAAATCAGCTCCCCTTACACAACAGTTTTGAAGCACAGTGTAACTAAGCGATTTGCACGGAATTGCAAGATGCTGCGCCTGAGCCGACATTCTAATCTAGTTACCCAGTGCTAACATCCACAGCCCTAGCCGCAACGGGTGTGATATTAGGAGATTTGTCATAAGAAGAAGCACTCCCTGAGCTGTGAATACATAGTGCTTTCACCTGATATTGTCCGATTACATTTCATTAGGCCACACCCGCTTGCCTGTCCCGCATAATTATAGCACAATCTTGAACCAAGGGCATTATACCGCTTCACACGGAAATCAGCTCCCTTACACAACAGTTTTTAAGCACAGTGTAACAAAGCAATTTGCACGGAATCACAAGATACTGCGCCTGAGCTGAGATTCTAACCTAGTTACCCAGTTCTAACATCCGCAGCCCTAGCCGCAACGGGTGTGATATTAGGAGATTTGTCATAAGAAG
Organism: Triturus cristatus; assembly: GCF_964204655.1. Classification (NCBI taxonomy): domain Eukaryota; kingdom Metazoa; phylum Chordata; class Amphibia; order Caudata; family Salamandridae; genus Triturus; species Triturus cristatus. Next base: position 129,307,819 of record NC_140584.1, on the reverse strand, counting down.
AAGCACTTCCTGAGCTGTGAATACATAGTGCTTTCACCTGATATTGTCCGATTACATTACATTAGGCCACACCCACTTGCCTGTCCCGCATAATTATAGCGAAAACTTGAACCAAGGGCATTATAGCGCTCCGAAACAAGGCAATAAAAAAATGTAAATAAACGGAGCGCCGTGTCTCTGAGGCGGGCACCGCGCTCCGAATCCAAGTAATAAAAATAAGTAAATTATTGGAGCGCGGTGTCCCTGAAGCGGGCACCGCGCTCCGAAACAAAGCAATTTAAAAAAAGTAAATAAACGGAGCGCGGTGTCCCTAAAGCGGGCACCGCACTCCGAAGCAAAGTAATAAAGTGCGGCAAGCTAATAATAAACCTACTGTGTCACGCCGTGGGTAAAAGATCCAATCCCGCCGGGCGTGGCTAAAAGAACACAGGGTGGCAACAAGCAGCGATTGGCATGCCTTAGGTGCAATCATTGCGCTGCCATTGGCATAATTTGTGACGCCAAACGACGCGCACGAATGAGAACTGAAGGCAGAGCTGGGACACGGCTTTTGGAATCGTATCGATTCCAAGAAGCCTCCTATGACGAGGCAGCGCATGCGCTGCTTACGTCAGGCCGAGACCTAAAACAGACTATGCTTCAGGCAAAATCTGCCACGTGCCTTAAGTATAAAGAAAACTATGTGAGCCCTCAGACAGCCAACTTCCCATCTTAGGGGCATATTATCAAGACAGGCGATAAAATTATCGCCGCTTTAGCGGCAGGAAACTGCCGCTAAAACGGCAATAATGGGCTTGATAATATGCTCTATGGAATTCCAATTGAATCCCAGATTAGATGTCCTTCACATCTAACATGGGCTTCAATTGGAATTCCATAGAGCATATTATCAAGCCCATTATCGCCGTTTTAGCAGCAGTTTTCTGCCGCTAAAGCGGCGATAATTTTATCGCCTGTCTTGATAGTATGCCCCCAAGTCTCCAAGGTACATTCATCATTGTACAGTTTATGCTGTAGTGTGCAGTGTTTGTTTGGTAACTTTCCTGCAACATTTGCTCACTGATACCGAGTCCTTTTTTTTCACTTTTTTCCTGGCAGATTTTTTAAATCCGCAGAGTATTCACAATTTGGAACAGAAGAGATGGAAAACCAATCCTATGTCAAACAGCCTAACTTTGCGAGCTGAGCATCAACAGAAATAATACGTTACCTCTCGAGAAGAAGACCCAGTTCTCATTGGTATACTCTTGTTGTTATGTAAATTGCACTTTGCTATGATACTGCAGCGTTCACCGTGATTTGTCTCTTGCTGCTGTGGGAGCAGGAATGGCAAGAATCCCAAACACAGTCAATTGCTGACACAGGAGGAACTTTATACTCATATTCTCAAAAGTCTCCTGAACTTTGAGAGGACAAGGTTCATTCCGGGAATTGAATGCCACATGTTAACTGCATGCATCCATCCACAAGGGCAGATTGCCTTCAGATTGCAGCCAATGGGGTGGAACCTGGGTCGAACTGGCCTATAGGGCAATGAGGCAGCACCTGACTGATCCGTGTGTGGCCATGTGCTTTTTGACTGTGTGTGGGCCTGTTTTATGGTCTGCTCGCCGGATTTTACTGTTGATTTTTCTGATATTTAAACAAACATTACACACAGCAAGCTCAATAGCATGCCGGCTCCTATAGGGTGTCTTTACAAGTTAAAACTGCCCCAATTTGCAAACATGGTTCACTGTTTTTTTTAGCTAATACACTAATGGGGCAACTTTCTATTTCGGTGCCCCGGCCTATTTTCTGTCCCATAATATGGCACCATAATAATTTGGGAGAAGGAAGTATTCAAATGGAAATGTTTTTCAGAAATCGATCACATGAAGGAATGTAGAGTTAACTCTGTTTGGGAAGAAAAGTCAGTGTAACGTCTGAAATTCGGAGGAAAGTGGGTGAACTTTATTATATCTGACTAAAATTAATGTAAACTGCTGCATTTCGGTGGAGTTTGAGTTGTTGGGTGGCAGGTTACCAGTACATGAATATGTGTAGATTAATAGCAACACTATGAAAAATCCAGTGTTGGTTGCAGTGTTTGAAACTCGATTTTCTACTTATTTTTCGGACTTTTATAGTGCATTAGTGTGGCACTTCAGCACTTGCATGCCCAATTCACATAATTATTAAACCAAGTTCAATCAAGAAACTTGACTATGCACCATGTAGTCACGTATGCCCAATACATGGTTTCATTAATAAATATTCAAGAAGGAATTTCAGAAATGGGGTTATTAGTTTGGGGGAGAGGCACTCCTGCAACTCAGTAAGCTTGTTCTAGTTAGGTCAAAATATAGTTCTGAGAAAACCTCTGCTCAACCCCTCGTAGCTATGGCACGGGCAGCCAGCAGTCTCCAGAGAAGTGTATTCTATGTTTTAGCAGTACCATTAATTTTAAAGAAAAGAACAAAACACAATAAAAGTCCCAAACCGAATTTAAAAAACTTTAACTATCAATAACACAAAGATTTTCGAAATAGGTTAAAGGGAACCAGAGGTTTGAATTTTAAAGGTTTATGGAAAAAGTGCATGGAAAAAGTCAAGCACTATGGAAAAATAACCGTGGAGGACTGGGACCTAGGAACAATTTCAGACTGACCGCGATGGAGTGGAGGTCAAAAATATCAAGCGGGTTGTCATGTTCAAAGTTTTGACCTTCAAACCTAGGGCAGATGGACTTCTCCATCACAATGCAATTGATATCCCATCCACCATTTTACAAGTAACACCACAACAACCACAGTTATAAGGTGGACAGGATATACGTCACACGTATGTCTCCAACATCTGGGAAAGCTTATCCTGGTAAGTCCTGCAGCCCCTAACTCCTCAGGTCAGTTTTTGGTAATCAGGTCTCCCTCTCTCTCCAACCAAGTCTCCTTCAGGGTCTAGTCCTCTTTAGACAGCTGGGTCCTTTTGGAGTCAGGAGAGATTCTACTTTTTGTGTCCCTGAAGAAGTGGTGTTCAGAGCTGCCACGTGTGAATCTGCAGCAGCTCCATGGATCCAGACCCCAATTAAAAAACAACACACACACACACACACTCTCTCACACACCCACAAAACCACCCACTCACTCATCCATACACCCACTCATACACCCACCTCACACACCCATACAGTCACTCACATCTACTCAGAGAACCACTCACACACCCACACAGGCACTCACACACCCACTCACACACCTATGCACACGCCCATATTGACACTTACACACCCGCTCATAGACCGACACTGCCACTTACACACCAACTCACACACCCATACAGCAAAACCACTGACACACCCACTCACACATCCATACAGCCACTCATACACCACCCAGAGACCTGCAGAGCGACTTACACACCCAGTCATACACCCACCCGCCACATACTGACATGCTCACTTACACACCCACACAAGCACTCATACACCCACTCACACACCCATCCAGCCACTCACACACCCACACAGCCAATCATACACCTACTCACACACCCACTCACTGATGAAGAACCACTTTTAAACTGACACAACCACTCACACACCTACTCACACACCCATACAACCACTTACACACCCACACAGTCACTCTCACAAACAGTTAAACACCTACACAGCCACTAACACACCCACTTACATACCCGTATAGCCCCCCACACGCCCACACAGTTATTTACACAGCTACTCACACACCCACGGGCATTGAGATGGCTAGGACAATTGTAATAGTATATGTTTACATTAAATTGTTGTTGTTTTGAATTGAATGTGTGCTCTTGGTTGAGAACAATCCGCAGATCCTCCTGCAACATAGCCGGAAGACCCCTTATTTGGCCAAGGATCCACAGCAGATCCAAGTGAGAAATTAGAAAAAAGCATTTGAAAACAAAAAGAACCAGTTTTGGGGAAAACGGTTGGAGCCTTTGTGTTTATGGTGTGTAGATGATAATTACACATAGAATAACATGCAGTCTTTTAAGTTGTTTAGGAGCACCATGTTGCCTGTGTCAGAAAAATTAACTCAGCCTTTTCAATATATATTCCATCCATGTCAAAGTGTAAGTTGTTATGGTATATAGAGCCCATGTTGCGGTCGCTGAAAAATGCAGAAACAGCTTTATTCACATTTCCAGGATTTCACTATCTGGAGACAAAATTGGGTTGAACACTGCCACTTCTATCTTTGGCAAATGTTGAGGAACATCAAGTCATTATGTGGGAAAAGTGACATTAATTTAGAAAAGGTATCCTTCATTAGAGTTTCCAGTTTTACCCCAGTAACTATGGCTCAGACTCTAGACTTTGACTATTTTGGAAAAAAGCAGGAGTAGCACAAAGGAAAAGGCTGCAGCAGAATGAGGCAGTTTGGAAGATGAAAGGCAGTTAAAATGAAGGACAGCAATTAAAATATAAAAGAACATACGTGATTGTATGGTGGAGATGTGTAGGGCACTAAAAGTAGGTAGTAACGTTAAGAAAAAAGGAACTAACTCTGTGATTGGCTTTGGAAAAATAAAATAGTTATGTTGTTTGGGATATGCTTGGAATTTCAAACATTCAACCATTCCTGCTACAAATAATGTGAAGCTAGTAGGGAGTCCCGTGAGAAAGTGAAAAACCAATGCAAACACCAAAATACATTTATTTGTTAGGTATTTACCTGATATTAAAAATCAGTATGGAGATTCGGGGAGCTAGTACCCCATCACTACCAGTGTCGTCAACATGTTTTTGCCATATTGGCCCAAAGGGTCTGTGGCATTCATCAGAATGAAGTAACTAGGGCTCCTATCTAACCTTTTCTGGTTTAGATACTACCACTACGTAGGGTGACCAGTGGCATCCTCTACCTAAAGTCAGGTTTTCTTGAATCCCCATGTAAGGGTCCTTATTGCCCCATGGGAAGAGGGACAAAGGGACCCCTGTAGTCACTCTTGCCTCAAGGTGCGTCCCTCGCCGTTCTCCTAAAAGTGTCCTCTCCTCTCCCCCGCTGGTTGCCAATGATGAAGCATGATACCTGGTGGTGTGTGAGGACAGTCCTTCACATTTTTTGAGATTCCCAGCACCCCACTAAATTAGTGCATAGTGCTTATCGATTCACCAAGGACCACACAGGGTCTGCACTGAGCACCGCAGTAGATCTGCAGATCAGTGAAAACCCTAGGTAATTGGGATTCTTTACAGGAACTATGGACTGGGTTAACAAATAGTGACCATAAAGAAGTGGTATAAAACATAAATATGAAAGGACATTTGTGATTAGCTCAGTACATGAGTATCAGTGATAGTACAGTGGGAAGGGTGCCATTAATGGTACTTTTGTACTGAGAGCGGAGGAGGATCGCCATATTTATGAATTGAGATTTGCAGAGGAAAACAGATATTAACATATAATTAAATAGAAGTTAAACTACAGCAAATAGTTTTTACAAATATGTTAATGAGGTTGTACTCTAAAGAGGTATATTTAAAAAAACTGTGAATGCATATAAGCTAGAAGAAAATGTGTAGCTTCTAGACATTATAGTAAAAGACAAAATAGAGGGATTGTTAGATAAAAACATTAACTAAAAATATAGTCAGCAGCAAAGGAGCAAGAGATATTGCCACACAGAAATGTTTTATTTTACTAAGCCAGTATGGAATAATGTGTTTGAAATTAGATGTGGGTGCTTGCATACAGTATGTAATTTAGAAGTATATAATTTGCATCCACACCCAGTCAGACAGGTACCACCAGCACACTCCCAGAGAAGCACAATTATCTACCCACCACTCATATAGCCAGACAGTGACTTACACACTCAGTCACACACCCATAAAGCCCATTCACACACCCATTTACTCACCTATACATCCACTTATATAGTCATTCATAAACTCATGCAGGCTCTGTCACACTCCCATACACACCTATACAGCCATTCATGTACCCAGCACTCGGAAAGTCGGTTACACACACAGTTAAACACCCATACACACAAATATACACCCAGTTGCTTACCCATACAGCTACTCGTATACCTATTTGCAAAACCATAGAGTCACTCACTCACACACCCAGTCAGAAAGCGACAGAGGCACTTACACATTCATATCCACATCCACACAGCACTTATGTATCCACCACTAACAGAGCCTCTTGATCACACAGTTACACACCCAAACACAGCCAGTTACCAATCCATGCAAACACTTACATACCCATTAAGACACCCATAGAGTCACTAATACACCCAATCACACACTCATATAGCTAATTACACATCCTGTGACACACCCACAAATGGACTGATACACTCACTTGCATATCCACTCAACGAATCACACACCCAGTCACCCACCCATACAGCAACTTATATATCCATTTACACACCTATACTCATACACTTACACAGCCTCTTACATATTGGTATAACCACTTATGTAGCTACTCACTTGCTTTTTTTATGTAATCTAACAGTATGTAATGTAAAGTTAAATGTATTGTATATTTGCTTTTCTATTTTAAAGAGGAATGGCAGTTGGAACAGTGATGTGAAAAACAAATTAACAATTATGCTTGTTGACAGCAACCATAAACTGGGCACCAAATGGCATTTGTAGTGCAACTGGCATTTGCCACAATAAGTCACCATGTCTTGCAGTTTTGATGAAAAAGTGTGGATGGCAATCATCTGGTCAGGTGGTAAGGGTCCCACAGATGGTCCCGCTGCAGATGATGAAGCACCACCTTCCCTTTCTCTCATCATCCTGTGATACGTCCTTGTATGTATGCTTTTCATGTGTTTTCACATAGAGGATGTGCCATGTCAATAATTTTTCCCCGTACCGCTTCACAGTGTTTTGCTGAATATATTGCATTGGACACTTTTTGAAACCTATTTCTTTCCTCCTGAAGGGATGGAAAATATTCCAAATGTCATATGACTTCTTTGGAGCTGGTAACTCTTCTTCATCACCCTGTTCTTCCCCTTCTCTTCTATCTTCAGCAGAAGGCATCCTGATGATAAAACTCTGTACTGTTGAAGAAAGCTAAAGCACAGGATGGAGCTGTGGTTTCCTGTCTGTCTGCAGAGAGATGTAAAACCCAAATAACTGATATAAGGTGTGGTTTACAATGTGTGTGGGTGGAGAGTTAGCCTCCTGGTGCACTACTAGTTAAGGAATGAAGTCCCCTTGGCTCTTTAGGGTACTTGGGGGCCACATACCCCTCCTGTCACCTTCAGTAGGAACCACACAGCTTGTTGGGCTTGTTGTCCCCCAAAGACCCTCAGCATTCAAGGGGACCTCATTCCCCAACCACTTCTGCACCAAGAGACATATTTGCAGAGAGGTGGTGAAGGGGCTTGGCCTTCGTGACTTTCTATTTTTAAAAATTAAGGGGCAGATTTACAAGCCCCTTGAGCCACTTTTGCGTCACTTTTCCCATGTTAAAAGTGACGCAAAAGTGGCGCATGGGGCTTGTAAATCTGCCCCTAAATATTTTTTCTAAGGGAAGGAGGGCTGCGTAGACCCCCTTCCCTGGGCCAATTTTGCCTGCAGTTCTTTTTTCATGAACCTGATGCAACAGAGATGTATTCTTCCTTAACAGCTGTTGGTACAAATGCAACAGTCCTTCGCCAGGAATGACCAGGGTCATGGTGTGTATGGTGAGGAGGGAGCAGAGGCCATGCCATACAGGGACGAGCTCAGTGTAGGCAAATTTGCTGCTCTGCCTAAAGGTATCCATCAGCGTGGAGGTGCCCCATTGCTTGTCCGCAGTGTGCAGGACTGTGCCACAGTTTTCATTCATGCCCAGTGGAATTGTTACTTTACTTCTAAAACACAAGGAATACAGTGTAAGTTTCCATACAATTAATAGTTGACCCTTTCCTTCTAGCCACGTATATCCACCCACCTCAGCATCCCAGATTTTCTGACATTGGGTATCTAAGCTGTTGTTTAAGCCTCCCTTACTAGACTCATTTGTGTCATCGATGTGGATGGCTCTACACTCGAATTCCATGTCTGTGGTCCATTTATTATTAAAGAAGACTGCCCCAGATATGCTAAGGGCCACACTGAGACTGCAGATGGAAGCAGGGGTTGATGTGTTCGTGCACTAGTTCAGTGCTTTTGCCACCTCTAAGGAAAGTCTCAGCCCAACCAGTATGCTCCCCTATGTTGCCCCTTCAGTGCATCCTATCTAGCTCAGTTTGAATATCGCTAGGCTAGTTGAGAAGGAACAATGTTGTTGGATTGCTCTCGTATTGGGTCAAATTCACTACTACTCTGTGGGGTTGTATTTTGAGGGGAACAAAGGAACAAACCACCTACCTGAACTGCAGCAATCTGGTCCACGCCGCCACCGCCAAGAGTCAAGGCTGTGACAGAGTCCTGGAAATTGAAATCGCCGCGTCGCCGCCCCGGGACTCCAAATCCCGGTAGCCTCAGCGGTGGCGCGCTTGTGACGCGCAGCGAAAGCGCCAGGAGGCGGCTATAACCTTCCCTGCGGACGGCGGAGCGGGGGGAGCAAAGGAACAAACCACCTACCTGAACTGCAGCAATCTGGTCCACGCCACCACCGCCAAGAGTCAAAGCTGTGACAGAGTCCTGGAAATTGAAATCGCCGCGTCGCCGCCCCGGGACTCCAAATCCCGGTAGCCTCAGCGGCGGCGCGCTTGTGACGCGCAGCGAAAGCGCCAGGAGGCGGCTATAACCTTCCCTGCGGACGGCGGAGCGGGGGGAGCAAAGGAACAAACCACCTACCTGAACTGCAGCAATCTGGTCCACGCCGCCACCGCCAAGAGTCAAGGCTGTGACAGAGTCCTGGAAATTGAAATCGCCGCGTCGCCGCCCCGGGACTCCAAATCCCGGTAGCCTCAGCGGCGGCGCGCTTGTGACGCGCAGCGAAAGCGCCAGGAGGCGGCTATAACCTTCCCTGCGGACCGCTTCGCGGGACGTGCGCGGGACGGGCCGGGCTAAGCCCGGGCAAAGGGCGGGCCCTCTGAGGCCCTTAGAGGCACAAAGAGGCACGGGACGGCCCAGAGAGTAAGGCCTGTATTTGAAATACAGTACTTTATATATTGTGCGGGCTGTATTGGTAGGGTCCTATGATAATATTGCTCTTTTGACATTTTGTCACTTTTAATATATAAGTTATATACATGTTAATGTGATCCTGATTTAGTGTTATTGGAAAATCCTGATTATCCTATTTATCATTAGTCAGGATAATCCTGTTTTATATACTGTTTAACATGAATATGCGGGAAACTAGAAGTAAGATCGTCACCGGAGGGAATAAGCTGACGGGAACATTAGATGATTTCATTGTACGTACTAATAGCTTGATAGATCAAGGGATAGTACTAATGGAGAGAAGGGTATCTCAAGATCTAGCTTTTGCAAAGAGATCATCGATAGGTAACGTAGCCCTGAAAATATTCTGCCTGAATTTCCCCTACTACAAGCACATGCGCAGATACATAATAGTGCTGCTACTGATTCGGTATCGCAAAACCCAATTATTATGGGATTGGAATCATCAAATCCTGTGGAAGAAACTATGATGGAGGCACATTTAGATACTCAGGATGAGATTGTATATCGAAAATTAAAAGGAAAAAGTCAGGGGGCAATTCCAAAAGAGTGCGCTAAGAATAAAAAGTTAACCTGCAAGAAGGTAAAGGCAAAAGTGGTTAAGAAGGGTGGTATTAAAGACTCTGTGGTAAACGAAGTTGGGATTGAATCTGAACCTGAAATTGAAGTTGTCAGTCATAAGAAACTGTCCCTACCCATGATAGATGTTACTCTACCAGATGAGTCTTTAGTTGATATTCTTGATGAGAGTAATATAGTGAGTGGTCCAGACGGTTATGAAGATAGGGAGGATTCTATGATATATACTCTGTCAACACTAATTAAATCCTTACTTGCCCCTATACAAGAAAGGCTCCATGGTATAGAGAAGCTACTCCAAATACTGCAGAAGGATATAAAGATACAGTCGTGTACCCAGGAAAAAGTGCCAATAATGAGATTATATCGGTGGATAAACCGCCGATCTTAAAAGATAACTGGCCGAAAGGGAAGAAAATAACTTCTACAATTCCTCTGCCTGAACCCATGCGAAATACAAATAGCTCAGCAGTGAGTATAAAGACTCCCGGGCTATTGACGGCCCCTGAAGTGACTGCACCCACTATACTTTTGCCCTCTGCACCTACTCCTAACCCAGACAAAGCACAACAGGAGAAAACAGAAAAGCGCAGAAGTATAAATTTGCCTACGGATGCTTGCCCTTACGTGGTAGTATTAACTGGGGTCCCTGAACTGGCACCTCATACTATGGAGCCCTTAAGCACTTAGAAACAAGGTGATTCATTGGCTAAACTCCAATTATCCTATACCCTCAGTTTTGGCCAGCAGAATCTTAATGGTCCAAAGGGCTCCATGGGTGGGCTTCAATAGAAAGAAACTACAGGGTGACTGCGTGGTTATAACTTTTGAAAACCCGCAAACGGTAGATTATATTTGCCAGGGGAACCCCAGGAATCAGGATCTGTTGATTACAGTTAGACTCTTATTTTACTTCTATACTCCAAATGAACAACCAGATGATAGATGGAACTGGATTAGAAATGAAAATTGTGCTAGGGAAGGGAGGAGAAATAATTTGTATGGGGATTTAAATTTTAATAGGCAGGGATGGAGGGAAGATGACCACTGGACTTTAATACAGCGAAGGTCCGGGAGAAATCAAAAGGGAGGCCTGCAACATTGGGGAAATTGGTCAGGTACACAGTCTGTTCCATTTGCCATCCCTTGCTATAATGGATTCAGTCCACTGGATATGGTCGACTGACGTCTAGGGTGTGAGAAATTTTCTGACCTGTTGCCATCTGTAAATACTACCGTAAATCCATCAGCCCTTAGTCCCTCCAATGAAAATTTTAATATGACTAATAGTAGTTTGTGCAATAAGACCGCACCAGTAAGTCAAGAATTGAATAATCAGGCCAAATTGTCGGGGCAAGAGTGTGTAAAAGGTAAAAAGGGATTACCCCTTTATAGCAGTCAAAACTTTGTTTCCAAGTCAAAAGGAATCATGAGTGAACTTATAGTTGAAATAGATAAGATTGATAGAGGTCATGTCGTTACTGACGAGGTAATAATACCCAGCCATAATGAAAACTGTAAGGTGATGTTTTGGAACGTGGCAGGTTTAAAGCATAAACAGGCACATGCATCATCATAGGGTTTTGCGATTCCTTAATAGCGATTATTAAGGAATCGCAATTAAGGAAAAGCAAAACCCTATGCATGTAGGAATCACTAAAGAAATAGCGATTCCCACAAATTCCTTAATTGCGACTCGCAAATTGCGAGTCGCAATTAAGGAATGTCTTCCCATTCATTCCTATGGGCCTCCGGGCCTATAGGAATAAATTGAAGATTGCGGGAGCAATTTGCGAGTACCAGTAGGTACTCGCAAATTGCTCCCGCAATTTCGATGGTGCAAGGGTGTCAAAATGACACCCTATTGCACCCATGTATGTTCACTCTGCACAAATGTTGCATACACACATGCTCTAAGGGCATGTGTGTGGGCAACATGAAACTTAGAAAAATGCAAACAAGTGCATTTTTCTAAGTTATCGCAAATTACCATGAGGTCCAGCCTCATGGTAATTTGCTCACGCTAATAGCGAAATCGCTATTTTTTAAACTGTAATGCATTGCATTTAAGGAATCTCAATTAGGAATTCCTTAAATGCAATCGCTATTTAAGGAATCGCTATTTTGAGATTCCTTAAATAGCGATTTTTGCATTTGGGATGATGCATCCCAAATGCAAAAATACCGGTCGCAAAGGGGCAGATTCTGAGAATCTGCCCGTTTGCGACCGGTTTTGTGCTTGATGCATGTGCCTGAAAATCTCTAATCCTTCATGGAAAACGGCCACGGATAGCGTGGATATTATGGCCCTGCAAGAAACTTGGACAATAGATCCTATACATTTAATTGGCTACAAAACTTATTGCACTCCTGCAGTAGGAGGGCCATATGGGAGACCTAAAGGTGGTATAATTGCGTACCTCTCAAACTCCTTATTATATGAGAGGGTCCATTTCTACCACAATTGTAGTTACTATCATAAATTAGTGATAGATACTAAAACTGGGATCAGCCTTGTCATAGTTAATTTTTACAACAATATCCCATGTACCGCAATTCAGAACATTATGAAAAGGCTAAATGAGGATCTACAAGGGGAGATAGTTAGCAAGACGAGGGAAGTAATGATTTTATGGGGGGGGGATTTTAATTGTCATCTTTGCAAAATGGGTCAAAAAGGAACCTGTGGTTTAATGTTAGAGCAAGACATTAATCTCACACATTTTGACCATACTCTAACCGGGGATTTGTTGAACGAGATATTATTTAATTGTGATTTGGGATATGCAAATGAACTGACCATGAGCCCAACATCTTTTGCCCCGACCTTTATTGGAAGGGGTGCATCGACCACCATTGATTTTATTATTTGCTCAAATACCTCTGGATTTAGGGCCTCTAACTATAAGATTCACGAATTACCATTGAGTGATCATTACCCACAAGTACTCGAAATCGATAGCCCATTTTCAGCATGCCAACATGATAGTTCACAGACACAGGCAGCCCCGGATGTGCTGATGGGGAGACAAAATGGGTATTCTCTCAAGTGGAGTAAGGTGGTCCCGAACGAATTCTTAGCTAAACGAGTTAATATCTGCTCAGATAGCTTTAGAGTTAGTTTAGATGAAAATTCAAAGAGCGAAAATATAATTGAACATTTTAATATCATAGCAGCAACTATTAAAGAGAGTTTGAGGGTGGCTTCTAGAAATAGGACTAAAAATGGCAGAAGATGGTTTGATAAGGCATGTACTAGAGCCCTGACTGAGCTCAAACATGCTATTCACCGGGAACCACGGAACCCCATCCAAATAAGAGATTTAAGGAACCGTTACAATCTTGCATTGCAAGAAAGAAAGAAAAACATAAAGAGGATGGCTTGGGAACAACTATGCGACGCCTCACAGGCTAAAGATACATCGGCATTTTGGGGGGTGGTAAATGCGCCCCTCCTTTTTGATAATACTAAGGCACGCATAGAAATTGCAATCAATGAGGATGACTGGGTCACACATTTTTCAACCCTCTATATGTGTTTAGAACAGTCCCCACAAAAGGTCTCTGCCTCTTTGTGTGAGAAAGAGATGGAGGCACAAAAAGTACCAGTTCCACCACTGGAGGTTCCATGGGAGAAACGGGGGGTTCCTGAAAAAATAGTGGTAACATTGCCTGAGGTTTTATTGAGCTTAAAAGATACAAAGGGTGGAAAGGCATCAGGCCCAGATGGGATCCCAGCCGATCTGTATAAAGCCAACAGCGAGATCTGGGGTCCCATTCTGGTACAGCTTTTTAACGCAGCATTGGCGAAGGGCCTAAGTCCGTCATGGTTTAGATCCATCATTGTTCCCATTTTTAAAAAGGGAGACAGACAAAACTGCGCTTGTTATAGGCCAATATCCCTACTCGATTCATCCATAAAAATCTTGGGTAGAGTTATTTTAGCTAAATTACAAAACTGGGCGGAGGATAATGGGACAATAAGTGACCTTCAGTTTGGTTTTCAAAGGGGCATAGGAACTATAGAGGAATGTTTAAATCTATTTTTTCTTCAGCAGAAGTATACATCAATAAAAAAAAGAGCGCTTATATCTTGTTTTTGTCGATCTTACTTCGGCTTTTGATTGCGTGTCCCATAATAAATTATGGAAAGTGATGCAAAGGATGGGCGTGGATGATTCAATCCTCTCCTTTTTGAGGGAGCTGTATTCTGGGGCTACAGCAACTGTCCGTTATGGAAAAGGGGGGGAATGTAGTAAACCTTTTGGGATAGGGCGTGGAGTACGCCAAGGATGTGTCCTGGCGCCTTTCCTGTTTTTGATCTACATAAATGGGTTGGAAGACCGTCTTCTGCAGGAGGGCAGGGATATGCCTGTTGTTGGCAATAGGCGTATTCCTGCACTCCTGTATGCGGACGATGCCGTTTTAATGGCACGAACACCAAACGCCCTACAAAATTTAATAACATCCTTCAATAAGTTCATGTACAGTCTGGACTTAAAAATTAACTGTAGCAAAACTTTTACCATGAACTGTGGAATGCGAACTAAGAAGAGGATGAAAACTATCTCAATAAATAATGCTAGTCTAGAAAACACGCCCGCCTTTTCTTATATAGGCATCTTATTCCATGAGACTGGCTCGTGGACAAACGCGATCAGGGCAAGAACTCATTTCTCAAAAACAATAATGGCCCTAAAGAGTTTTATACAGAAACTGGGAAAGAAGCCCTTTAGGGAAATTTTAACTGTTTATAATGCAACGTGTATATCGGTGGTTGTCTATGGAGCAGGACTCTGGGGGTATGCCAACATAGATGCTATCCAAATAATTGAAAATAAGTTTATGCGGTACATGCTGTCCGTGCCCGATAATACTGCAACCCTTAATTGTCATGAGGAGCTGGGGCAGCCATATATTTCAGATATAATAAGAATTCAGCCCATTTTATTATGGCACAGGGTCTGGACTGTAAATGAGTGTGTTGTAAATCGTGCCATAATTCAGGATGTGTTACAACTTGAAAATGTAAATGTTTTCAAATGGTTAAATTATGTGAAGACCTTCTTGACAGAAATATACTGTGAACAATATTTTGAGGATCCACTGTCAATGGTACACATCTCCAGAAAATTACTGAAAAAATCCTGTATGGAACACCTCAGGGAAAAAAGACTGTGTGAGGAAAAAAAGAAAAAGACAGTGTGTTCCCACCAGCTGATATTGAGTGGTGCAAATTTACAACCATACTTATGTCTTTCTATGGCAACCCACGATAGATTTCGTCTTACACGTTTTAGATTTAATATTGTTTTTAGATTATTAACCTTCCCAGAAATGAATTCTTGGTCTAATGAACTTTGCTTATGTCCATGTGATGAATTATCCTCGCAATCTGATATCCATGTGCTGTTCTTCTGTAGATTTTACACCTTGCCCCGTAAAAAATTTATTGTCCCAATCCTTAAAGAGTTGAAGGTAAATAGATGCCGCCCAGCGTTTTTAGAATTGCAAAGAATGGACACTGTATTTATTGTTGCCTCGCTGGCAGAATTTTTTTTAAATGTTTTTAAATTACGTAAATCAATGGACAGCTAATTGGTTAAACTGCCCATATGGAAATTCTTTTGCACTTCTCCCCTGTAACAATAACTATATATTGTATTATTTTTAACTGTATTTGTATTTTTGTTGCTTTTATGGTTATTTTCTTTTAACCGAATAAAGTATTTTGACTTGACTTGACTTGACCCCAATCCTCCACAGGTATAGATGGAGAAGGCATTTTGCTTTTTCAGGGACCACCTGTAATGCCTGTTTGCACCAACTGCATGTGGTATACGAACAAGCATAACATGATCTGGCTGATGTCTTGGAGCCCACGACAGTCATGTGCTGATACCAGCAGTTGTGTAAGAGGATGCTGTGTAGTGCATGTCGGCTGCTAGTGCTGGGTTTTGAATAATTATAAGTGATATGGAGAGGTCCCTATGCAGGCCGGGTGATATCTTCAGCGAGCACTCCATTTGACTAGGTAGTTCTTTGGTGATGAATGGATGTGGCAACACCTAGAGTAAACAGAGAGTACATAGAAGTGCAACCATACATAACTTATTGAACATTGCAGGTCGGGGGATGACTGCAAGGGAGGTGTTCATAATCCTTTGATGATTGGGGGCTTATTGCCTTACAAGGTTTGAAGCAAAAAAGTTCACGTTACAGTTCATGGGGGTTTGCCATTGAAGGTTTCAGTTGTACATTAGAGAGGTGGACCCACACATTTTTCCCTTCCACTTTGAGGACAGCTGGTGTTGTGAAGAATACTCGGTATAGTCCTTAAAACTTGGCTTGCTTCCATCGCCTTACAAAATTTTGAATGTAGACTGCTTGTCCAGGTTAAAGTGCTTGATAAGGAAGCTTGGCAGTGGTGCACTTGGAGTTCCGGTGGTGGACCTGCTTAGATAGGAACCTGGCGGTTTTGGTCAATTCAGAGAGATATACATGCAATTCATCCCCTAATGCTTGGAAGCTAGCTTCAGACCTCAGTTTGGTCTGGTTTGTTGGAATGGGCATCCCCATTAACCTACCAGCTGCGATCTTGTGTGGTCTGAGGTGGGGATTGCTGCTGGGCGTGTTCCTCAGCGCAAAAAAGGCTAGGGGCAGACAGTGTAGCCATATCTTATTAGGTCTGGCACAAATTTTGCTTATTTTATTTTTTAACAGGCCATTGAGTATCTCAACAATGCCATTGCTTTGGGGGTGATACACGGAGGCCAGTTTATGTGTTATTTCCAAAAGGGTCACAGATGTGATTGAACATGCAGTTGGCAAAGTGTTTTCCGATTGTCTGACCTGATGACGTCTGGTACCCTCATCTTGGTATCACCTCTCTGACAAGGAACATCGCTGCTGCCTTGGCATCGCCGTGCACGTAAGGATTGGCTTTGACCACCTAGAGTAGGGACAGACTACTACAATCAAGTATGGTAGTTGGCACATCGATCAATCATGTTGATAAAGGTGATGTGTAATACCCTGAAAGGCCCTGTTGGTCTTGGAATAGCTGATGACATGACCTTGAGTGTAGGTTGGGGCGAGTATAATTGACAGACGGTGCCTCCGTTTAAACACATTTGGCCCCATGCATCATACATAAAGAATCTGCCCCTTTGCGACCGGTATTTTTGCATTTGGGATGCATCATCCCAGATGCAAAAATTGCAATTTAAGTAATCTCTAAATTGCGATTACTTAAATTGCGATTGCATTTAAGGAATCCCAAATTGAGATTCCTTAAATGCAATGCATTAAAGTAAAATAAATAGCGATTTCGCTAATAGGGTGCCAAATTACCATGAAGTTGAACTTCATGGTAATTTGCAAAACCTTTGAAAAAAGCACTTTTGTGCCTTTTACAAAGTTTCATGTTGCGCACACACATGCCCTTAGGGCATGTGTGTGTGCAACATATGTGCACGGGTCAGTTCCACGGGTGCAACATGGTGTGCTTTTTTTACACCCTTGCACCCTGAAATTGCCTGCGCAATTTGCGAGTACCTATTGGTACTCGCAAATTGTGTTTGCAATTTCCCATTCATTCCTATGGGACTGTAGGCCCATAGGAATGAATGGGAAGCTATTCCTTATTTACGTCTCGCAATTTGCGAGTCGCAAATAAGGAATGTGCAGGAATCGCTATTATTATAGAGATTCCTACATGCATAGGCTTTTGAGAGTCCTTAATTGCGATTCCTTAATAATCGCAATGAAGGACTGGCAAAAGCTTTTCTTAATGCATGTGCCTGATTGTCACTGTTTCGGCAAGGTTCGGGAGGAACTAGTTGTTCTTGAGTTCTGTCATCATGTTGTGTTTTGCTATACGTGCTGGCGTTATGTTCTATATAGGTACTCCAATATCGGCTCAGGTAGTAAATGCACCTTTCACCTACATTCCCCAGATATTACACTGCATAATGTTTCTTAGTACTGACCTTTTACCTAGTTACGGTAATGTTCAATGATGACATGGGGTTTTCTCTGAAAAGCTTAAGCCTCATTCATTATGAATGAGGATTCTTGGAATCACAGCAGGTCGCAGGCCTACTATCTCCTGTATAATATCTATGTGTAAGGGTCATTCCTTCCGTCATCCTAGTCTGACATAATACACCAAGGTATATCCCCACGGGGTACCACTTTGGGTATATTTACACCATATCTTGCTGAGGTAGTGAGAGGACAAAAGGACTTCCATGTCAGCACACTGACGTGAGACGCTGAGGCTCCTGCTCACAGACACTCCAGCTCACAGTGGTCTGACATCCCTCGCGGGGTGTCCATCTCAAGTCCATGACGGGGTCCCAGAGTCTCTCACTTCAGGTAATGGGGTTGACTTTATCCAAGAGGGATTCTTGGCTTTACACCTACATATATGCTAGGTACCCTTAGGTACATGTAGTTAGGGTCGCATCATAGGAGTACAAATTGTACTGTCATGTATTTTATATACTTGCCTGTATTCCATATTTTCGCATGATGGTGGAAACCTACCATCCTTTTACTCTGTTAGTGCTTCTAATCATTTATATCTGGTACGGTATAATGGTTGTTCCAGCACACCTATTTTACACTAGAATTACGCTGGTTCAATAAATGCTCATTGAAAAACGTCCCCACCGTTCATTCAGTGCATCTCCCTGAGACAAAGTGAGCATGAGTGACTGAGCGAAAAGTAGTACACTGTTTGCACGATTCTGAGGGATCAGGGTTGCCATGTTCGATAGTTGTCAAGAACTATTCTCTCCTTGGTAAGAGGGGTTTCTAGTGGCACTGTGAGCTAGCTGGTATCCAGGCTAACATACCTGTTAGGGATGTCTAGAATCAGTCCGGACACAAATCCTAATGTGTATGTTGTCTAAACGCGTAGATCCTACATAGGTTTAGAGAATTACACAACACTGGTAAGTATAATTGAGGCAATGCTATGAGGAATTGAGGCAATGCTAAGCTCAGAGGCATGAAGGGTTTTTCCTGTGGGTGAGTGTTGGTATATGAGATTGTGTGCGATCTGTGTGCAGCCCCTAGACACCCATAGCTCCTTCTCGTCAGACAATGCTGTTTCCTGCAACTTCCTCAAATATAACCTTGTTGTTTCTATTGAAGGCTTGTCCTGCGGGGTTCCATCTCTGGCACTTGTTGTAAAGGAAGCATGTGTATTTCTTTAATAGTTCCATAAGCTGCCATTTTCACAAACTGGTCAGATAATAAATTCCCCCAGGATATGAAGTCCATGCCCTGGTGTGGGCCCGTCACTTCACAACAGCCATGCATTTAGGTAGGGTTAGTGCATTAATTACTAATTCTAGGAGGTTCTTTTGTGTGACAGGTGTGCTGTCTGATTTCAGAGACCCTCGCCTTTTCCACCTTCCTATGCTAGAGTGTACCGTGGTGGTGACATAAGCTGAATCTGTGTATATCGTTACTGTTTTCCCCTAGCTTTGAGTGAGGGCTTCGATTATTGCTGCCAGTTCTGCTGTCTCGCTCAAAAGTGAGGGAGGAAAGTAAGCTGCACAGTCACTTGCCATGTTTCTGACGGTGTGTGGCTACAGGCTGTTGCTACTTCTTGCCCCATGTGTCTTACCCCTGTCTCTTTGTCTGTCATGGAGGAACTGTCATTGAGCAATGCTTCACTGTCCAGGATGGGAGCCTCCTCCACTTGGTTGATCTCCTCGAGTGAGTAGGTGGCACAGTCATGGATCTCCTCCCCCTCCTGAGCCTTGTGAGCTAGGAAGGGGGCTGGGTTTAATACATGACACTGTATCATTTTTAACGATGGCCTAGAGCATCAGTTTGTAACCTGAAACCTGTTCCTTCTTATAATTGGGTGTTCCTAGCACCGGGGAGTACATTATCTCTGTTCTGAGTTAGTTAAAGGCATTGTCCATCTCAGGTGTCCATGCTAGCTACTCATGGACAGCTTTCACCTTTTTCATTGCCATGAGTAACGTGGCAACGAGTGTGCTGTAGTCAAAGACCCACTGTCGTACATTGTTGCATAGTCTCAAAGACTTCTGCATAACCTTTTTCATTTTTGGTGGTGGCATAACCCTGATAGAGTCTGCAAATTCCGGCATGATCCGCCCACTAGCTGTTGAGATCAGCTGGCCCAAATAGTTAACCTTCTATTGTACATTCTGCAACTTCCCATTCCCTACTTTATACCCCCTCTTGGCAAGTGCAGTCAGGAGGTATGCCATGTCTTGATGCCATAGGCCGTCAAAGGGACTGCATATCAGAATGTTGTCAGCATACTGTATCAGGGTGCTTCTTGATTGGATATTGGTGAGATCCTTCCTCAGTATTCTGTTGAAGATACTGGGGGACTCACAGTATCCTTGCAGCAGTCTTCGGTATAGCAGCTAACCCCCCCAACTCCAGGAAGGTGAATACACTCATGTATTGACTGTCGGGGTGCAGCTGGATGCTAAAGAATGCAATCTTTATGACTATCACAGAAAAATAGCTGGTGTCTGCAAGTATATTAGTTAATATGATAGCTGGGGTCTGGTACTACAGGGCTTTCCAGGACCAAAAGCTACTTGAGGGGGTGCAAGTCTCGTAGCAGGCATCATGTTCCCCCTTTACTTGGCCAGAGAGATTGGTTTGTTGCAGGGGGAGATGCCCACTTGCAGGACCCCTTGATAGAAGCAGATCCAATATATCGCCTTTGCTGCAAGTGTTCTTTCGACGCAGAGGAGTCCACATTGACCTCGCAGCCTGCATCGCCTCTGTGAAGCTTTCCTGACACAGACCCTCGCATAACAAATCTCTCGTCAATGATGCATGATCATTGCCTCACAGCTCCTCGGAACCCTATAGCCAGCCTAAGCTCCATCGCAGTCAGCCTGAACTTGTGACTTTATTCAGGTCGGGTGTGACCAGATTTCCACAGTTCGCACTTTGTACTTTTTGGTGCTATTCTCACTGAAATCTTTAAACCTGCTCATCTCTGGTTCTACTGATTGGATTTTTGTCGTTTAGGTCTTGTTTTAGTGATTAAAAACTGCTCTATTTTTCTAAGCAGGTGTGGGGTCCTTTTGTGGAGTGTTCTCACTATGTTAATGTTTGAAGTGTTTCACAAATACTTTACACATTGCCTCTGAGTTAAGGCTGACTGCTCTGTGTCAAGCTACCCAAGAGTTGAGCACAGGTAAATGTTTTAGTTGCTTGTGACGTCTCCCTAAAACGGATTGTGGTTCTTTCTTGTGTAGGGTTTCACCCCCCTCAAGTAGTAACCCCATTTTTTACAAGAGTCATGTTGCAAATTGAAATGTACACATTTTTCCAAAATATGTTTGGGACATTTATTATTTAGTGATTTGACTTTATTACTGTTTTGTTACTTCAAAATTAATTTACATATTGCCCTGATTTAAGCCTCTCTGCTCGGTGCCATGGCTACCATGGGATGAGCTCAGGTTAATTTAGTGACTTAAGGGTTCACCTTGACTTAAACTTGTTATTATTCTTTGAGGTGTGCTACCTGCCCAATTAATAATCATGCTATTTTTATTGATTTTATGAACAAAATAGAATAAATAATAGGTATTGTTTCAGTTTTATTTACTTACCTGC
The DNA here is from genome assembly GCF_964204655.1 of Triturus cristatus. Taxonomy (NCBI): domain Eukaryota; kingdom Metazoa; phylum Chordata; class Amphibia; order Caudata; family Salamandridae; genus Triturus; species Triturus cristatus. The sequence continues at coordinate 129,286,485 of NC_140584.1, read as the reverse complement.
GTGTCGCTGATCCATGGCCTTCAGCTGTCCTTCATGGTTAGGGTAGGTTACAGCCAGAATGGGCCAGAATATGGTGTCTGGGGAGTGCCGTACACTCTTCTTTTACTGAGAGGACCATCTAAGTTTATTTATGGTGATAATTCTGGTCACCGTTGATGGTACTCCCATCATTTCTGGCAGCATATGTTGTAGTGACTATAGACCTCTAGTGGCGCAGTTGCCTGACTTACAGTGAGTAGATGAAGAAATACCCAATTTTTTTTAATATATGTTGTTTGTAGCCACACATGTAACAAAACAGATGCATATTTATATATGTTCATTCATTTATCTATTGCAATTGTTGTGTGTGTTATTCTGTTAGATGTGTTAGTGACTCACTTCAGTAACAGAAATAGTATGCACCATATTTTAAGTAGATCACATAAAACGTTGTTTTTTAAATGTTGCTAGATTTTCTGTTAGCTTTTTAATCCTCAAAATAAAGTTGAGAAAATTTAATAAAATAACCTTTTGAATTTTAAAAAGTATGTATGGGTCTGGTTTTAATTTCAAAAGGACACTCCATCATAAACACCCATACCTACTGCCTTTTATCTGGTGTCTTATATCCTTATCTTTACATAAGGCCCCCCATGGTTTCCCCATGATTTCATCTAGACTATTTTGTTAATATTTCATCAGTATTTTTTGGTAGCAGACACTGCTGGAGACAATACCCTCAAGCCATCCTGCACCACCGAAAATGTAAAGTCTGCACACTCAGCTGTCACTCCAGGAGTTCACTTTGGATCCTCTGGATCTCATTTGGGACCTTAGAAGCTCAATCATCTGGGCCAAGTACTCATCTTACCATGTAGCTGCACCCATCAGGTTTGTGCCCATGGTGGTAACATTGGTGAATAAACCCAGAGCCTACGCCCCTCCCACAGGTCCTGCCTCAGTCCTTTCCAAACCACCCTTAACCTAGCCTGGGTGGCCACAACTGTAGTACATGATGGCTGCACCGCAGATGTTAGTGCAGTGGTTGATGGAGGAGCCCTGCTTCATAATACTGTGAAAAATCTTAAAACCAATATTTTTAATAAAACAATCATGTGAATTCTGATTCAGGATTTGGGGCCTCTAAATGTGTTATCTATCTCAATTAGGCTTTTTCATCCTGATTTCTTAGTGTACCGAGTAATATATAGTAAATATGCTTGTTAAATACAGTCCCAAAACGGTAGCATGTCAATCTTAATAATGAATGCTTAACCTAGCCTTGGTATGGAGTTAATAGAGGACATACAATTGTATAGGATTCCTGATAGAGTTTTTTAAATATTTAATATATGAAAGGAGTCACTTCAAAGAGAAGGAGAAATAATATGTTTATCTTATTTAGATAAAAATAAATTTTACTTAAAAATCCAGATGTGAATGGAAAATTTCTGTGTTAGTGTAGACATTTTGGTTAGGGAACAGAGATGGCAGATTGAGTCAAGGGTGAAATTGCTAGTGCTAGAGAGGTAGGGTTTGTTCTTACCAGGCTCCACTCTGCCTGCAATTCCCACATGGCCTTCAGTGTGAAGATAAGACAACACTTTCTCCTCCTTTTCTGGGTTGTCCTCTTGTGTTGCAAAGAGCTGTGTTGCTGTATGTTATGAGTGGTAAATATTATATGGCGTTTGAGGTGTTTCTTTTGTAGTCTAAGCTACAGGTGTGGTTAATCACTAAATTTAGAGCATGTATATGATGATGGATGCGTCTGTCAACATTGATGGACACGTCCACAATTGTAAACCCCATCCCTACCACTCTGGCAGCATACAACTGTAAATATGGTGGATGCATGGACCCCATACTAACGTTGATGCAGGCATATCAGTTAGAGGTGGACTGTGAAAGCAGTGGCGGAGCACTAAGATTCAGCTGACCAACAGTCCCCCATAATGAGGAACATCAGTCCTTCAGGCAGAATTCTAAATACAGTGGACATAAATCTGTCTGCCTGATGTATGGATTAGTCCATCAATGACAGAGAAAAAATGGTTTATGCACCAAACTCTAAATCAGGCCCTAAACCTGTAGGTACACAGAGGTTTCATGACTGCTCATTATTCATCATCACTCATAATTTATGAGGACTCACTCTGCATGCCCATTTCTTGTTTTTCTCGTCTTTCTGTGAAAATTACACATTAAAGAGGGAATAAGAATTTATATTGGTAAAGGGCAGGTTTAACATATTTGTAAGTTTTAACTTCGGACATATTTGCATCTCGGCAAATGGTATACTGCATCACTAATGTGACAGATGGCCCATCCACCGTATTACGATCTCGATAGGATATAATGAGACAGCAATACGGTTGACGGGGTATCCGTCACCTTTGTGACAGAGAATTTCCTTCTACCAAGGTCTAAATCAGGCACTTAATGATTAAAATGGAAATCCAAAATCTTGAGCGGGGCTAGGCAGTGGATGAGAAGGGTTCTAAGAGGCCAGACAGCCATTGGATAAGATCCTAATGAAACTGTTGGCTTTTGGCAGGAGAGTTCTGGGCGGGAGAAATTCAAACACAAGGAAGGCCCCTCAGTGGCCATAAACTTTTGGCACCATCACCTGGTGAAGATATTTACCTTCACATTTAGGCTCTCAGTTATGAGAATTGATGCGTCGCTGTGGCGAGGTAGCAATATATCAGAAAAAGTTTGGCTCCGCCTTGGTTGCTCCACATTTACAGTCAGGCACACCATGGCATATTGACCCATGGTGCGTCAAACAAATGACGCTTCAGTGGGATGGCTGTTGCAGAGAAAACTGATGCATGTGCAGCCAAAGTGATGCTAGGCTGCTTTGTGGCATGTAAAGCAACGCAAATCACCTTAGCATCATATTGGACTTCATCATGTCTAATAAATCTCATAAAAATGTAGGCATTTGAAGAAAAAACGTTTCCATATACCTCAAAATAGAGAGATGGAGCTGGCAGCAGCAGCCAGGGCAACAACATCAACCCCAGCACCAGAGAGGATGTCTAGACAGACCCCCAGGGGAACAGGAAGAGCAATGGATCCAGGTCTTTGATGCTGCAGACTCTAGATTAAGGTACATATACCAGGCCCTTATCAGGGAGGCCGAGATAGGACGCATCGCCTAGAACCAACTGATATCTACTTTTCCACCCACGATTCCACTCAATACGTCCGTATCCTGCGGTGCCCCATTATTTTAAGAAACCTGCTGTACCGATATGTGGCATGAGAGCACACAGGTGTCGGCTGCCATGGTAGAGACCACCTTACGTACTGTCATCTACACATTTAAACTGGAGGTGTGGGTGATTACAAGTGATGAACATACTAGAGTACCATGAGTGTTTGTTGGAGGAATAGATGGTGCGTGAGCCTGGTGGGCCCCTGATAGTGTGGTGCAATGTAGGTGTGGCTGGGCATACTGAACTGTCACTGTGTCTAAATGGGGAGACATTGCATAGCAAGGAGGTGTGAAGTGACATGTGTACTGAAAGGCTGCCTGAGGGATAATTATGCACTGCTGGGTCTGACAGTGTTATACTAGTGATTCAGCTGGGAAGGGATGCCATAGAAGAGGGTATTGGTGTACTACATCCTACTTGTGATGTGGCTGTTGGTGAGGATGTAGTACATGTCAGGAGGGATTTGGAAAGAGAAATGTCTGACTATGCCACATATGTCAAAGTGGGAGTGTAGTGTCATTCCTATTTCCCTTATAGGGTCTGCGCATTGGAATAATATACACTATAGTTTTCGCATAGGACTAAGGTCAGTATGCTCCTATCGAGTACATTAAACTTAATTACCTTGTGTGCCAGCTAACTCAGAGGTCACTAGAAACTGTACATATTAAAGCAATGTTGCATTCTAAGCATATATTTATAGTGAATGCTAAGAGAATGAACAGAAATATATACACATATGTAATGAAATGGTCCATTTGTACAGAAAGGAAAAAGGTTCAGAGCCATTTCATGTCATGATTACATAAATGTGAGAAAAAGGCGACATGTTTAAGATACGTCCCAACATTTCTGTGAAATGTGTAGGGCATTTTGTCCTTAAAAGAGCCTGTATCTCAGCCGAAGTCCTTACGACTTGTAGATCATAGGTTTCTTTGGCCGAGGTCAAAGGCATGGTTTGTTGTAAAAAAATGGCTTTTATTCTGCTTAAAGTATCAATTCGTATAGAAGAGATGTTCAGTGAAGGCCATAAAGGCGACTGCCTGACTGTGTCTATTTGGGGGAACAAGACTTGCATACAGCAAGTGACCCTGGAAGTAACCGTTACTAGATATGGGATACCTGGCAATATGCCACAACAGCTCTTATCATTCAACATAAGGTAACTCCCATTTGAAAGTTGTCCAAACATTGGATTAATCGCAGCGGATGGTGAACCTTGCAGGTGGCAGAATAAATTTGCAGTGGAACCGCTACAGGCCCCGTGTAAACTAATATCCCGACATATGAGTGAACCGCTCAGTGCATTTTCACAGTGTGTACAGCTAATAAACACTTCATGCCCCCCACTCCAACATCTGTGTATGTAAGGTAAATCCCAGGATGTCCTGATGTATTCTTACCCAACCTTTCATATTTGCCTACTGGCAAATGTTTAAGGCAATACTGAAAATGGAAATTTGTGACAGGTAGAGTTATTTTACCATGTATTATCCATTCAGTAGCTGGTTTTTCTGCTACCGTAAATGGCAATTTTTCCAGTCTTTTAATTCTCAGCACTGTATACTTCGCTCCCCTTTATGCCAGTTCGATCTGTTTATCCGTGAGATTTGAATCAGAAAACAGAGAAGACGTGTTGATGAAACGGCAAGGCACATAGCCTGCACGCAGGTTTTGTAGCGTCCAGCCTAATGACAGAATAGAACGTAATTGATACTGGCCTTGATGCAGCAGGACCAAATCTTGTTCCACAATGTCTATAGCAGAGGATACAATGTTGCCCTATGAATATATCCTGGATGACAGAGTCGTTAACCTATTGTCGACCACAGCGAGAGATTTCTCTAAATTAATACGATCAATTTCTCGTATTCTTTCTGCGGCGTCTGCTTGTGTCACCTTCCATATTTCATTATAAGCAGCTTAGATGCCGACATATATGAAACGTTTTTAACACGGTTTTCTCGGACCTAGCAAGAAATCCCTAAGGTTTGCGTCTTCTTTAAGTAAAGATGTGTGTTGTTTCACATCCTCTAGTTTAGATGTCTGAAGCCAATCAAGGCATAGTTTTCCTATTCTGTATGTTGTTACTACCCCTGGATGCTGTCTTTGAACATAGTGTGGGTCTGGCCTATTGATTGTTAAACCTTGTATCTTGTTCAGGAATCTTTCTTGACAGATGTTTGTGTCCGTGGGCCAGAGCAACCATTTTTTCCATTCAGAATCTCATCTGTTGTTTTTTAAGATAGTATGTACGCCGACCACCCCCTGTGTAGTAATATTACTTGCAGGTGTAGGTATGGACTGTGTGTTCATGTCTTTGATCTTGGCTAACCCAAGGCAAGACGTCTGTTGGACAGTGTCATTCAAAAACATTATCTGCTGTGGGATGATGCAGGCTCCAAACAAAGCTTCTATCCCCTGCACATGCCAATCTTTAGTACCCCAGACAGATTTTGTGTTCGTTAACATATTTTCCATTCCTGTTTTGTTCACATTCTTAAAATAAATAATTTCTGGCTTGGATATATAGTACCCTGAAAAATATGGAAACTTCATTGCAAATGTTTTTGAGCTACTCCTCGGTGGAGTAGGACAATGTTCCCATTGGTTATACATAAATACATTTCTAGGTGTTGCAGTTTTATGCAAGAAATGATGACCATAGTGGTTGTAACAAAAAAGCTGTTCATAGTTTGTTGAACCCTCTAAGTGTTCATGTTTAGAGAATGCAGCAGATCTTTCTAGATCAGACATCATATTATTAACAGTCTCAAAGTCCAATCATCAGAATAGGTACTAGAGGTAATAAAATCACTTAATAAAATTTTAAATAAGTGTGGAATCTTCAAAAGTTCAGACGGACCGAATATATCATAATCCATTTTGTCTCAAACTATACCATCTTGTATAGGAACGGCTGTGATGTTCACTGCTGACAAGTCTCTTGCTTCACGATGGGATGATTTGTGTGGTTTCAAAAGTAAGTTCACATTTTTACTTCCTGTGTCCAAATTAATATATCTTCCATCTATCAACATGCTCAGAGTTATTACTAAAGCTAGCCAAAGCAGAAAAAAAAATATTCCAGAAATAATCTATAGTTCAATCCATGGTGAAACCAGATAAATCTTTTTAACGTGTTGGAAAAATTCTCGTGTTTGTTATTTGAATGTTCTTTTGTCTGGCGTCATTTCAAGCTCGCTGGGATCCTCAGAAAATGTATCAAAGTTAATGAAATAGCCAGAAGCAGTTCTGTCAATGGATAAAATTGCATCAGCATTTGTTGAAATCGCTGGAACCAGTGGATCACTTGCTACGTTGGTGTAGACTGGTGTATCAGGACGAACTGTTATTTTGGTTTCAAGAGGAATGAGTTCCATAGCATTGTTGCTTAGTCCTTCATTTCTTCATTTCTTACTGTTGGATTCTCAATGGTGATGAGTCTTTCAGTTTGAACCTCTTGGATAGCAGCTAGAGGAATTACTTGGTCGGAGACCACATGGCCTACTGTTTAGTATCGGCCACATAGTGTGGTTTGATGAGGTCGATGGACACAAATCTTTTCTCCTTTTTACCAGCAAGTGGCAGCAGAAGTACTGTTCTTGATCCGTGGATTGCTAGGACAGGTACCGGTTGTCTGTAAGAAGGCCCAAATTCCTTCTTGTCCGCGATCTTTTCTCTGACTAGATCCCCAAGCTTAGGGATCCAGGCAGGCCTTGCTGGGATGGCTGGATTATCCCCAGTGGTGGTTGGCTTCAGGAAAATATTGCTTTGTTTCGATCTTAGTTCATTTAAGTCCTGTAAAACAGACAAATGATCTTTGATATCAAATGGTTTATTTTCCACCACTGTGCCTTTACATTCAAGATCAGGAATGCACATTCTTGTCCCAAATAGGACCTCATATGGAGTGACCCCCCTAGAGATCTTCTTGGCAAATTGTTTAATGAGCGTTGCAACCCATAAATATGTTTGACCCACCGATCACCCAAACCTAATACCCTAGCTGTTATAGACTGCTTTATGTCCCAGTTTTTCCTTTCCACAACCGAATTTCCCTCAGGATGGAATGGTGAGGAGTACCGCAATGCAACACCCAAACTGGCCATGGCTTCTTTGTAAGCCTGAGAGCTAAACGCAGGGCCCTGGTCATAATGTAGTGTGCCAATTGCGTATGTGCCGATAAAGACTTGCAAATCTTTGATAACAGTTCGAGCGTCAGCCGAGCGCTGAGGCCACATCCATAGGAACCTTGAACGCGAATCCACTGCGACCATTTGCAAGGGACTGCAGTGATCTAGGTAAACACACGCTAATGGTTTATCTGAGATTAACAGGGGTGTCTGCGCAGGACGTTTGACAGTCGAGACTTTCATCTTCTGACATATTTCACATTCCAAAACATAGTTTTTGGTCTCTTTCCTAATGCCAGGCCACCAATATCTCTGTTTTAATAAAGATACTTTGGTGAAACACCTGCATTGGCAGAGGCTATCCCCTCATGTGCTGCTAGGATTAGTCCTAACCTACCTTCCATGTTTGGAATTACCCTATCCCCCACTCCAGGGATTCGAGCAAACAGAATGTTGTTCGCATCACTTATATACGAGTATTTGAGTGGAAACTTTTTAGGTAACGCTGCACCACTGCCTTTGCTTGTAGCATTGACAGCCAACAATATCTCATTGTCTATTCTCGTTTTTGAATGAGTGATCGCAGCTACGGAAGCCGTTTGCACAGTCCCCTTCGCGGCGTCGTCAGCCAATGAATTCCCTGCAACGTGAACGTCATCACGTTGATGACTCAGCGTGTGTATCAAGTGAGTGTTTTGTAGTCCGTTACTCAACTGAACTACTTGTTCCCAAAGCGTTTTATGCTTGATTGTGTCACCTTTTGCATCTTTGAAACCATTTTGAAGCCAATTCTGTAAATATTAATTTTATGATTGAACACAGTAAAAAGAATCGGACACTGTAAGTGTGGGGAATTCGTGATCCGTATTTTCAAGCGCCAATTTGAATGCTTGTAGTTCAGCTCGCTGAGCTGTACAATCTCCTAGAGATTGAGTTTTAGTGACCATCGGTCGAAATTTACCATTGCGCATACGACCTTTAATGATCGTGCAGGCTGCACTGTAAGCTTGCTTACTTCTCTTAGCAGGTTGTGCTGATCCGTCAGTATAAATTATGAATTCATACTGGTCAAGAGGGAGAATCTCAATAGGCAGAGGATATTCGTGTTCGTATATCAGGAATGCTTGTGTTTTTAAATAAGGATCAAAAACATATTCAACATCTGTTGCAGCAAGAGAATTAACCCATTGTATCCATCTTGGATGTAAAGGTTTTGCATTTGGAATGCTCGCTTTTGTAACTGCCTCTGAGGCTGGTACCTGAGTCACGACAATAATGCGTTTCCCCTGAGCTAGAGCTCTTTCTTTTGCTACAGCGGTTGAACTGCTGTCAGAATGTTTTCTTTCTAAGTGAATCGCATTTCCGCTTGTGTATACAAATGTGATTTGTATGCAATTGGTACTTTTTCACTTTCATTAAAAGTTAAGTAGGTGAATCAGCATTGACCCAAAATTATTCGGATCACTAAATTGCGTGTATTTACGCGTGTTTGTAACTGATTTGTTGCTAACAAGTCAGCTTGTAGTGAAAGCAGGATTTCTGTGTGTTCCTGTGTCCAATCTTTGATTTTGAAATCAGGTTTGATTAGATCCTAGAGCGGTTTAAGCCTTTCTGCGTAATTTAGAATGTAAGTTCTTCCAAAATTCAGGAAACCTAGAATCAACTGTAATTTTTTCCTCGTTTTTGGAGGCTGGAGCAGCACACATTGTTCTAAAAAATTAGCTGCCAGGCTTTTGCCTTCACTTGAAAGTTCATATCCTAGGAAAAGGACATTGCAATGGGCAATTCTTGATTTCTTGAAATTAAATTTGTAGCCCTCAGAGGGGAAGCCCAGTATAATGGTGTTCACCCTGTTCAAGTGACTATCCAGGTCATCGTCTGTCAGATAGATATCATCGACATATGACAATGCCTCATCATCATAAATTTGTAGTAACTCTGTTACTCTTGCTGAGAATATCCCCGGGCTATTCTTGAAGCCTTGTGGGAGTCGACAGAAGTGACGCTAGGTCCCCATTATTGAGAAAGCTGTCAAGTACCTACTTTCAGGTGCTATGTTTTGACAAAAGAAACCCTTTGAAATATCCAATGTGGTTTTATATTTTTTACGCACAATGTTATTCATTAATGCTGTGCTGTGTGCATTTTGCACTGCAAATGTCTTAGATCAAGTGTTCAAGTGTCTGTAATCAAAAACTAGACGATATGTGTTGTCAGGTTTGGAAACAGGAAACAAAGGATTGTTCATTGATGAGGTGCAATTTTCAATCACCCCTTGGTAATCAAGTTGATCTAAAATCTCCCTGACCTGTTTTTTAACTTCTTGCTTAATTGGGTACTGCCTTTGCGCAGTAGGTTGACATTTTAATTGGATTTTATGGTGAGGTGAGTCCTCATCCCATCCTACATGATTTTTGTATAATGCAGGGGCCTGGGCTACTGCCCATTTCCTGGCATATGTATATTTTAAATGTATAGGAACATGGTTGGAGAAGGCTGGCACAATTATGTCTTCGCCATGTGGGCACTCCCTGACAAATTCCGGTGGCCAGTCTTTTTCTGCTAGAAGTATATCATAACCCCTTGAAAGTTTCTCCCAAAAGAGTGCTTTCACTTTTCTTGGTATGTCTCCCTCCATCCGAAGTGTTATTTCATATATTTTTTGTGGAGAACTAACCCTGGTGTCTACAGTTATGTACTAATTCAAGTCCACTGTCTCCAGAAGTTCCTTCAGGTTCTGGCGAGCTATTGTTACTTCTGCTGCACTGTCCAGCATTGTCTGAGCCCATTCTCTGTTCTTGAGTTGTATCCTCAGGATTTTCGGCATGTTTGGTCTTCAGACCTGCTACCTTTTTCTTTGTGAATTGAGGTTTTGTTTTGTTTTTCTGAACGTGCTGATCGTCTCTGGACTTCACGCGTTCTTCTTTGTGATCTGACCGTCCTCTTCTTTCGGATGTCTGTGAAGATGTCTGAAAGGCACGAGAGGAACGTGTATCAGTATCTTGATACCTGTCAGGTTTTTTTCAAATTATCCCTATTCCTGAGGTTATACCTCCTTTCAGAGGGCTCCTTTTGAGGAGACCTACCTCGGGATTGAGAACGTTTCTCTTTTCAAAATTGTTTTTTTTTCCCACTTCTTTTTAGAAGATGTAGGATTGACTGAGTCTTTTTCATGACCCTCAGACAGTTGTGATTTATCTGGTTTCCCACCTAAACTGTCTCTGCCTAATTCTTCATAGGATTTTTCTATTATTCTGGGTAGTTCATGTTGATGTTCTGTTACATCAAATTCCCTTAATTTCTGGCGGATCGCCACTGATGCTGCCTCCCCTTTTATATTAGATAATATTATTGATAAGACCTGGTCGAAGTTTTTCAGTAATTTCATACCTAAGTTCAGAACAGGCTCTGCCCCGTATTCATTTTGAATTTGTTTCAGGACATCAGGTATTACCGCAATAGACGGAACACCATGTGTTTTAATTTAGATGGCAGCAACGACTGTGCCCCAAGTGGTGCACTCTTCCAGATGTGGTGTAACCCCCATTGATAAAAAGATGGTTTGGATTCTGTGTTTCTCATAAGTGCTAGTATTAGGAAATACTGCTTTGATTTGAGTAATTTTTTGAGCTATCCAGAATGGAATTTGTTTACGTTTTCTGGGCATTTTACCCATGACCGCGTGTAATGTCTGTGGAGTAATTTTTAGTGTATTCCTCTGATGAGGGGTCTGATTTGGAATGGTTATTGGTGGTTGGACTGTTAAAGTCCGCATCACATACTGTACTAACTGTCTGTAAATTGTTATTAACTCTTTTAGTTGAGTGAGGAATTCATCGTCTGACATTGTTTCAATGTCAGGATGAGGTGTGTAGCCGACTAAAATCGGCCATGTTGCTCCTGGTCTGCCTAGTGGACCAAGCCTGGTTATGTGATTGTCATGTTTTAGGGCGCCTTTAAACCAGAGTTGATGCTCCTGGTATGTGAGTAGAATTTCAATATCCTCGAAGGGAATGTATTCCTCAGGTGATTCATCTTCTTTGAAGAAGTGAAACATTTTTGTTGATGCTGCCTCCCCTTTTATATTAAAATATATTATTGTTGAGACCTGGTCGAAGTTTTTCAGTAATTTCATACCTAAGTTCAGAGCAGGCTCTGCCCCGTATTCATTTTGAATTTGTTTCAGTACATCAGGTATTACCGCAATAGACGGAACACCATGTGTTTTAGTATAGATGGCAGCAAACACTGTGCCCCAAGTGATGCAGTCTTCCAGAGGTGGTATGATTAGGGGTGGGCGGAATTTGCGAAATTCACTTTTGCAAATTATCGCGAAAATGTTAAAAATCTCCTCAAACACGCGGAAATATTGCGAAGATGCGGACGTTTTTTTCCCACCCGTTCGTGGTATTTTCTGCGTGGTCGCGGCTCGCCAACTTACCCATGCGGTTGCTCACGGGCGCGGCCATCTTGTTTTCACTTGTCTTGCGGTGCATGATCACGAGAAGAAAGACGTGATTGCGCGACGAATGACGTTACAGCGGGCGCGAACTGTCGCGAGACAGCGCAAATGGCTACCAACAATCCAACATCTCGTGGAGAACGCGACCGGATCGGGAAAACTTGTCGGCGAACGCGGGGATTCAGGTAAGGCGATCGCGCGCACGCGAGAATGTATTATTTTACAGCGCGAGCAAGCAAAAAATTTCCGGTAAAATGCGGATTGCGGAAATTTTTACATTTTCGCGCTCTCCGCGGAACGCGAAAATGTCAAAGTATCGCAATTTCCGCGAGCGGAACGGAATTTTAGCCCAGGCCTAGGTATGATCCCCATTGATAAACAGATTGTTAGGATTTTGTGTTTCTCATAAGGGCTAGTATAAGGAAATACTGCTTTGATTTGACTAATTTTTTGAGCTATCCAGAATGGTATTTGTTCACGTTTTGTGGGCATTTTACCCATGACTGCGTGTAAAGTCTGTAGAGTAATTTTTAGTGTGTTCCCCTGATGAGAGGTCTGATTTGGAATGGTTATTGGTGGTTGGACTGTTAAAGTCCACATCACATATTGTACTAACTGTCTGTAAATTGTTATTACCTCTTTTAGTTGAGTGAGTAATTCATCGTCTGACATTGTTTCAATGTCAGGATGAGGTGTGTAGCCGGCTAAAATCGGCCATGTTGCTCCTGGTCTACCTAGTGGACCGAGCCTGGCTATTTGATTGTAATGTTTTAGGGCGCCTTTAAACCAGAGTTGATGCTCCTGGTATGTGAGAAGAATTTCAATATCCTCGAAGGGAATGTATTCCTCAGGTGGTTCATCTTCTTTAAAGAAGTGAAACATTTTTGTTACTGGATTTGATTCTGGGAATGTAATCCATGAATAGAATACCTCTGTCTGAAAAGATTCATGTCTCTTTATCACAAAAACTGCTCTACCACCTCTTGGTGTTAGGCCATGTTTTATAAGTTTTAGAGTGATGGCTCTCCTTAAATTTGGATGGATGTTTATAACACCCTCATTAGTTTCATTTAAACCTGTAGTATTAAAAGATGCTACGACTTGGTCAGCCACAGCCTCTGTGTTATCCCCGTTTTGGGACATTGTTTTTTGAAAAATGCAGAACAAGTTTCAAGGAAACAAAGATAAGGTGCACAATATTTTGGAACACTGTATCCTTCAACGTTGAATAAACCAAACAGCTAATACATAGGATTCTCGTCCTACTCAGCTATGGTGGATATTATCCCTACCCACTCCAGACGTCTTATGGAGTATTATGAGTAGGGGTCTCTGAGAAAAGCATGACTGAGTTACTTCAGTGCCAAGCATTAAATTAGTGCCTTACCAAACATTGGGCGCCATGTAGTGTAGTTCCTATTTCCCTTATAGGCTCTGAGAATTGGAATAATATACACTATAGTTTTCGCATAGGACTAAGGTCAGTATGCTCCTATCGAGTACATTAAACTTAATTACTTTGTGTGCCAGCTAACTCAGAGGTCACTAGAAACTTCTCAAATTAACAAGAAGGGATTAGTTTCTGACAACCGCATAAACATGACAACTTTGTTTCCCTTAGAATCGTAACGCGTCTCAGAATCGTGGAAACAAAAAATAACAGTTTCACTCAGTCAATCGTGCATGCTTAGTTTCTCCAGAGTTACACAGAAATAGATAGATGGGCGTTTCAATAAAAGGTTTTTTTTTTTTTTTTTGAAACCGTTTATTGCAATCTCAAATATATACAGGTACGGGCCTACAACCTTCCGGCCGGCCGCTAAAATGACAGGAATAAATGACATATATATAATAAGGCACTTGGCGTTACAGAGACGCTAAAGCAGGAGGTATCAGCAACGTGGGCCACATGACTCTGAGCCCACAATACGGTTTCGTTTAATACAACACAACAACATAAAACCACACCCGCAAGGCAACCCGAGAGCGAAAATGACAACATACGCTCCTCAAATGGGGGGACCCCAACCATACACTAAAATCGAAGGAGGGGAAGGGGCATAGGTCTGGGACTGGGAAAACTCTGTGCCCGGGATTGAGGGAGGGGGTCATCTAGGGGGACGGAGCTGGTGAAGCGGGAGGCAACAATGGCGGCTCGCAAATACCCCCGCGGTAGGCGTTCCAGGGGCCCCACACCTTCAGCCACGCCCCAGGCTTACCCCGCGCCACATACACCACCTTCTCCCGGAACATACACCAACCCATGTGTTCTTTCCAGGCCGACACTGCCGGGGGCCTCTGGGATCCCCACAGTTGAGCGATGTCACGTTTAGCAATCATATAACCCAGCGTCACCCATCGCGTCTGCGGAACCGAGTAGTCGGTCGGTTCCCACACATTCAGCAGGCATCTCCTCGCTTCAGGCACCAGCACGACATGCGTAACCGCTCGCAGGACCTCATGCACACCACGCCAGAATCGCTCCACCCTCGGACATTCCCACAGAATATGTAAAAAGGTCGCCAATGCACCGCACCCACGCTTACACAGTCCATCCTCGGCATAGCCCATACGCAGAAGCCCCGGCCCCGTCACGTACACCCGGTGAAGTATCTTAAGCTGGACGAAACGAAGGCGAGCCGGGATGGCCACCTCCTTCGGGGAGGCCACCGCGGAAATCCAGTCCTCGTCGTCCAGCTCCAACCCATCGGCAACCCAAGCCTCGCGGAGCCCAGTCAGTAAGCCCGAGCGGTCGTTAATCAACTTCTTGTAGATGAGGGAGATCGTGCTGTCCGGAACGTGGCCGTCTAGCACTCTATCCTCCAGTGGGGAGGACTCCGGAATGGCGGCCACGTCTGGGAAGACAGAGCCCAGTGCGTGACGGACCTGCAGGTATCGAAAGTATTCACTGCCCTGCAGCTGAAACTCCGCCTGTAGTGTCTCGAAAGTTTTGAATCCTCCCCTCGTCCAGAGGTCCCCCACTGTACTAATGCCTATCGTGTCCCACCTATCGAATCCCTTCGAGGTCCATAGGGAGCCCAACCTCTCAGACGCATACAACGGTGACGCCCGGGTCAAACGGTCCTTCCATCCCATAGCTGCATTGGCCGCGTGCCATACTCGTACCATGACACGCGTGGGTCCCGTCAGGCGGGAGTCGGGCACGCTAGTGTAGAGCGCTCGATTGTAATCGCCACCGGGCAGGAGCATCTTGTCCATTTCAAATGCCGGGTTTAAGGCGGGCCCGTAGAGGCCGTGATTAAGTGCAGCTAATTGGGAGGCCCAGTAATACCGCTTAATATCCGGGAGGGCAATCCCTCCGTCATACCACGGGAGCGTCAACTTTGCCAGGGCTATACGCGGCCTCCCGTCCCAGAACAGGCGGCGCTGCAAACTCTCCACCTCACGGAAGTAACGCGCCGGGACCAGGTCCATCGAGTTCTGGAGGGCGTACAGAAAGCGCGGTAACGACATCATCTTGAACAATGCCGCCCGGCCGAGCGACGAAAGCGGCAAGCGCCGCCAGCGCGCGACGTCCTCCTTCAAGCGCTGGAGGGGGGGAAGCACATTCCGCTCGTAGCGGGCCACTGGGTCCAGCGTAATATAGACGCCCAGGTAACGAAACCCCTGCGAGGCAATCTGGATCGAGCAGCCCCGCGGGAGAACAGGAGCCTCCCCGGAAAGCACATAGACACAGGATTTAGCCCAGTTGATGACAAGACCTGAGTTACGGCCGAAGGAGCGCAGAACATCGACCAGGACAATCAGTGATTTACGCGGGGAGGCTAAGTACACCAGGATGTCGTCGGCGTAGAGGGACACGCGGTCCTCATACTCAGGGGTCCAACGGAGACCACGGATAGAGGGGTGCCACCGCAGCCATTCCGCCAGGGGTTCCAAGGCCAGTGCAAACAGGAGCGGCGACAGGGGGCAACCCTGTCGCGTGCCCCGTCCCAGCACGAATGGGGCCGAGACTCGACCATTCACCACCACCTGCGCCAATGGGTCAGAGTACAACAATTTGACCCAGCTGATGAATCCCGGGCCAAATCCAAATTTCGCCAACATCGCCCAGATGTACGGCCACTCGAGCGTGTCAAACGCCATGGTGGCGTCCAAGGACGCCAAGATGGCCGGCTCCCGCATGAATGGAACACGCGCGAGCACCCCGTGCAAGCGCCGCAGGTTAAGGGCCGTGTTGCGATGGGGAATAAAGCCGGACTGGTCTTGGTGGACCAGATCGCCCACCACGCCGACCAGCCGGTTGGCAAGCACCCTGGCGAGGATTTTAGGCTCCGCATTCAAGAGCGAGATCGGCCGATAGGATGTAACCCGGTCCCGCGGTCTCCCCTCCTTGTGGATAACCACGATGGTAGCTAGACGCTGGTCCGGCGGGAGGGAGCCCCGCGAGTGGGCCGCAAGGAACATCGCGCGGAGGTGAGGTGCCAGTACATCCGGTCGCAGCTTGTACAATTCGATAGGAAGGCCATTCGGGCCATGGCCTTGCCCGAGGCGACCGAGCGTATGGCGAGGGCGATTTCATCCGAGGTGGGAGCGGCATCCAACGAATCCCTGTCCTCCACTGAAAGCGAGGGCAGCGCGATGTCCCGCAGCAGGGCATGGGAATCCTCCTCCGAGCAGGGAGAGACCGGAGAATATACCTCGCGGAAATGATCCGCGAAGCAAGAAACAATGCCTTCCGGCTCAGTAATTCGTATACCATCCATCCTCTCAATCAGCGGGACCACACGACTAGCTCTCTCCTTCTTATCCAACCACGCAATCAGTTTGCCAGCCTTATCACCCACATCGTACAGTCGCCCCTGTTGCTCTCTGCTAAGGCCCCTGGCCGCCTCCGTGACGAGGGCCCTATAGGCCGCCTGTTTAAGGTGTAGAACATGCAGCGCCGCGTCAGTCACCCCACTCCCCAGACCACCCTCCAATTCAGTAATTTCGGCCTCCACCCGGGTCACCTCCTCCTGTGCGCGTCTGCGGGCATGGGAGATAAAGGAGAGGGCCTCCCCTCTGAGAACTGTTTTAAAGGCTTCCCACAGGGAGATAGCCGACGGAACGGACCCCACATTCTCCTCGAAATACCGTTGCAATGATTGAATCAGATCAGAACGAATAGTGGGGTCACGCAGGTACCAAGCATTGATTGGGGCTACCCTGCCCTCTCCCCTCGGGAAGACACCCAAGTGCAGTAGGAGCGGGGAATGATCCGAAATACCCCGCGCCAGATGGCGCACCTCTCCCACCCTCCCAGCATAAGCCGCAGGGACAAGGACATAATCAAGCCGCGAGAGGCTACCATGGGCACCCGAATGGAAGGTGTACTGCAGCTGGGTGGGATGCTTTAAACGCCAGCAGTCCACCAATCCCAGTGTGTCTAAAAGGCCCGCTAACCACGCCTGTGCCCGGGGGAGGTCCCTAGGGGGATGACGATCCATAGTCCCAGAAGCCACCGCATTGAAATCCCCCCCAACCACCAGAAGCCCCCCCGGGAGGTCAAGGAGGAGGCGCCCCAGATCTGCAAAGGTGGTGGACTGTAGCCCCGGTGGGACGTACACAGAGACAAAGACAACTACCTTGCCCTCCATCCTCCCCACCAAGACAGTGTAGCGTCCCCTCTCATCATGGCGCACCTCGTCTATTTCCAACGGGAGCGAGTTCTTCACCATGATGCCCACCCCCCGCGAGCCCGACGTGAAGCCCGAGTGGGCCACCAAGCGATAGCCACGTCGATTCATGGCACAAAAGGAATTACCAATAAGGTGTGTCTCCTGCAGAAAGACCACATCAGGCGAAATCCGTTTCAGATACTGCAGGACCACACCCCGCTTGATCCTATCACCCAGTCCGTTAACATTCCAGGACAACAATGTCAAATCCCTACCCCCCATCACATAACAAAGCCATCAGTTGTCCCCCCCAGAGCATCTCAAAAACAACAATACAATAACGGGTTTGCCTTGCGGTAAAAAAGAACCACAACCCACCCCAACCCACCCAACCCAACAGAACTCCCCCCACCCTGCACCCCTGCATGAGCCCAAACAGCCCCCCCAAAGTGCAGTGTGCCTGTCGCCCCATAGATAAGAAAACTAACTAGTCCCCCAGAGGAGGAGGGAGATCCCCCAAGAGACCCCACACGACCTCCACAGGAGGGGAACTTACCCTAACAGTCAATAGTGACAACAACGCAGTCCAGAGCAAGGCCTACCATTAGTCCCTCAGTCCTGATCCGGCGGGCCCTCCCCACCAACCGCACCCCCCCCACCCCCCCGGCCCCGATCTCCGGGCAAAGTGTCTAGCCAGTCCCCGGCCACCTCGGGTCGGTCAAAAAAGTGCGTGTGGCCATCCACCTCCACTCTCAGCTTAGCTGGAAACAGCATCGCATATTTGAGATTCAGGTCCCTTAGGCGACGTTTAACACCAAGAAAGCTCAGCCTCTGCTTTTGGACTGCCGGAGTGAAGTCAGGATAGAAATTGATGTCCATATTGTCAAGTTTGACCGGCCCTTGTAGCCTGGAAGTCTGTAGGATGGCGTCTCTATCCCGAAAATTGAAGATCCGGGCGATGAGAGGCCTCGGAGGGGCTCCAACCTTAGGCCTACCCCCGGGGACCCTGTGGGCACGCTCCACCGCAAAGAATTTACTCAGCCCCCGAGGCCGAAGATGGGTGAGAACCAGGTCCTCCACAAATAGATCCGCCGCCTCCGCCTCGCGTCCCTCCGGCACCCCGATAATGCGAACGTTGTTCCTCCGGGCCCGACCCTCGGAATCCTCCAGCCGACGATTCATCAGGGCGCTCGCCTGGCCAAGCCTGCGCACCTCCTGTTGGAGGGCCGCCACGTCCGTTGTGAGGCCCGTGGTAGAGTGGGCCAAAGAGTCGACCCGGTCGTTGGTTTTAGACAAATCAGCCCTCACGAGGCCCACGTCCACGAGGACCGAGTCAATCTTCTGGGCCAGAGTGTCGAAGCGCTGGTCCACCGAGGCCTTCATCTCGGCGATGGCGCCCATGACGTCTCGGAGGGTCAGGTCCGTGGGCAGAGCGGAAGCATCAGTCGGGCCCGTAGGGGACCTACGTGGCGCCTCTGGGGATCCCTTCTGTAGGGTGTAGCGGTCCATACTGTTGGATTGCTGGGCCGCGCCACGGCGGGTCGATTTTATCTTAGCCCGATCGCCATCTTGTTTTGTGGACATGGTTTCGATCCCCAAGACGAGTCAGTCTCCTCAAGAAAAGGGGGGGGCCGACAATCCAGTTCAAGGGGTCCAGGGGGGAGCGACCACCGCTCCGCAGGACGGACCGCAGCTGGCGGACCGGCAGGGCACCCCAGCGAGACCACACCACCGCACACCGCCCCGCAACCCAACCTCGCCTGGCAGCAAGGAGGGCGCAAAAGCGAAAGTGAAAGTGCAGGGTACGCGAGTCACCCAGCCTTGCCCGCCGCTGTTGTTCACTTTGTGTCCGGATCGCCCCACAACTCCAGTACGGGGGGCCCGTGTGGAGAAGGCCGCAAACCTCAATCGATACTCCTGCCGGTGTCCGAGGTCCGATTTAAAAACGGAAAACGGGCGTCACCTCTGCTCGGGCTCACAAACACAGTCCCCTCATCTGGGACAGTATTCTGTCAGGATTTATGCAGGAGGTCGCGGAGGTCCTCGGGAGCCTCGCACCTACGCGGCCATCTTGGTTGCGCGCTAGGCTCCTCCGCCTCAATAAAAGGTTTTATTGAACAGTCTTGTTTCTCATGTAAAAGATATGAGCTGTTACGATCATTAGACAGTAAGCTATAATACGCACAGCGTAAGCAGTAAGAAGAAATAATACTGCAATAGCATTGTCTTTTAGCTATGACATATATTTATTTATACATACATAAATAACACAGGCTAAAAAGTGAATACTCATCTGATGCTTCTAAATAGTCCTACCCTCGTGTACCTAACCTAAGTGTAAGTAAGTACTTACTTACTTACTAAGTGTAGTGCGAGGTAAGAAGTAGGGGCTGTTTTCTATAGTATGATATATACTAAGTTTAGTATGTCAAGAGTCCCTTTAGGTTCTAGTCTGCTCCATACCTTTAGAATGAGTGAGGTGGGAATCTCTATCCGGGTCTCAAACTCTAACACCCCGCGAAGGGAGTCAGAACACTGGAAGCTGGATTCTCTGCGAGCAGGGATGACAGCGTCTGGTCAGTGCGTCAGGCCGAGATGTGGTCCTTTCCGAACTTGCCATTGCGAACCGTGCAGTCAAGTCGTGCTGAGTCGTGCCGCGGTTTGCCATGGTGAGGGAAGGCATATTTATACCTGGAAGGTGCTTAGGAAAGCTAGCATTGACGTAAAGTCAGGCAGAGGAAGATGTCATGGATGAAACCCTAAGGTATGGTAGTTCATTCATAATAGATGAGTTCGTGGAGAAATCAGTAATCCTAGCTAGGGAAAGTCCAGTTCGGCTTAAGGGTCTGGTTTCTAAGAACTCGTTGTGATGTGCGATGGACGGAGGCAGGTGACATGCCTGTATTTGGTTAGCATGGCTAATGCCTAAATAAGGGCTGGGATTCTATGCCTAAATAAGGGCAAAGCGAGTTGTGCCTATATAAGGACATGATTCAGGGAAACCTATATACGGGTATCTAAATCGAAACACAACAGGAGGATGTCAAACAGGGAATTGTGAAATGACTGGATGAGATAGGTTTCCACGACGATGGGCAGGTCTTAGTGATGTTTGGAGGGTGAGGTGCATGGGCCTAGTTGTGTGTCCAATCTAGATAGGTACATGTCACAGAATATCATAACTACTAGCATGGCATGTGGGCCACAGTTTGAGCCAGAGCCCTCAGACACAGGCAGCCATATTTGTCAATTGCAAATGGTGATTCACATTGGGGGTGCTTGTGTCAGACGAGAGTCAAATGATCATCTGTGTGTCAACAATGTGTGACCGAAAGTAGAGTCCCTGGGTCCAAAAGAGGATCAGCAGAAGAGTCGTACAGGTACAAGTGAGCGAGCTGAGTTCCACGATGTGTGATACTCTGCAGATAACTACATCTGCCAATGACAAAATGGGGTGAGTGTCAGCGGTAGCAGCCTTTCTAGTTTGACTGGGACTCTTCCCTCAGAGTTGGTACACTGTGCCTACGATACAGAACTATGGAGACAACTGTGTGTGTACTGAAATCTCATGAGTATACACAATTTGGAAAACCATGGTAAGTAAATGCCCTTACACATACCAGCAGTGTAACAAGGTTGCTAGCTGTGTAGAGTTGTGTGGATTTGTGTCAAATATGAACCATTGGCCACATGAATGCACAATGTTCGAGCAAGGCAGCACAACAAGGAAGACTGGCATTGTGTACTGTGTGAAAGGCAGACTGCAGGATCAAAAAAGTATACATGACTGCTGGACCTGACCCTTTTTGCAGGGTTATCCCAAAGTTGTTGCATTCCTCCTGTATTTATTCTGACCTGTTTTTCTTGGCTTTAGGACTCTCGGCACTTTACCACTGCTATACAGTGTTAAAGTGCATGTGCTCTGTTCCTTAAACATGGTATGATTGGTCTACATCTGTTTGGCATATTTAACTTACCTGCAAGTCCCTTGCACCACCCACAAAAGTAGCATTTCAAACCTGTCTCAGGCCTCTACCACTGCAGGGCCTGTGTGTGATGTTTACTGTCACAGTGACTTGGCTTTTAAAGTTACTTACCAAGCCTGAAACTCCCCTTTCACTACATATAGGTCACTCCTAAGGTAGGCCCTAGGTAACCCTATGGGCAGGGTGCTGTGCAGGTAAAAGGTATGACATGTGCCTTTATTTTGTGTTGTCCTGGTAGTGACAAACACCCTTTTTCATTTTTAACTACTGTGAGTCGTGGTTCTCTCATAGGCTTGTATTAGGAATTCCCTGATATGTTTTTCAGTGGTAATTTCTGATCTGAAAGGAGTAGTGTTACCATGATTGGTATGTTTAGAATAGTGGTGATAAATCCTGCTTATTGTTGTGAGAGGATTCTTCATTACTACTGTAGGAATGCCACTTTTAGAAAGTGGGCATTCCTATGTGCTTATGTGTGGCTTTGAAGCTTAACTCCAATCCACATCTAGGGTAGAGTGATAGCTGGTCATTGTGCATTCTTTCCAGACAGCCATCACACAGGAAGGGTTGGGTGTAACGGGTCCATTCTGCATTCACTGCATACTGAATCGTCTTGCTGGGCTGGGAGTGAGAGATGGTGGGTCGCACTGAAGTTTTTATAGGCTTGGCCCTGTCGTCAAACAAGGGATTGTTTACCGCCTACTGATGTCTGGAGCCAGAGCTGGGATTGAATGGGGTTGTTTTCCACTTATGAAGGTCTTTTGAAGTTAACTCCACATCAAAAACATTTTGAGTAGAAGTACAGGGGCTCTCAGCCCATGATATGAGAACCAGCTTGGCACTTGTACTCAGATGCTGCTGGCTCTATAGACTGCATATTGCCAGAAGGAGCTGCTATGCTCTTAGGAGGAACCACCATTGGACTTAATTGCATAGTAGTCCTTACCTGCTGCTTGTAGGGCTAAGAGTAGGACTGCCACTTTGCTAAGAGGTTCCTGCCTGCCTGTTCTCTGCTTTATGTTCCAGTGCTCTCAAAGTGGGATTGTTGGCTTGCAGTCCCCTCCCTGTTCTCTTGGAATTCCAGGAATCACACAGAGTTCCACCAAAGCAGGCCCAAGCAGACATGGGACTTGTGAGTCCGGCCTAGGGCTTGTCGACCAACTCAGTGCAGAGTGAACACTGTTCTCTGCTCCTGGTTGTTGCAACCCAGCGCGTCCTTAGGGTGCTTTCTTATGCTGGGGTTGCCAAGATAACAAATTGCCTCTAAACCCACATCGGACCAGTGTGGTGTGGTGGCATAATCATGTGCTCCTCTACCACAGGTAGGGATTGGAGGTGGCAGATGATCAAGAAAGAGCCATGCAGCACGTCCCTGTCCGTGCCGAGAGCAAAGCAGAGGAACTCCACCACATTTGGATGATGGGCATGGCCTGAGGGCCAAATGAAGACGCCGCTGGACCTACAGGGAAGCCAACACCATACTGCTTGCTCTGCTCGGAAGCTACCCCTCGGCTTAGTTCATGGAAGCATGGCAGTGCTCGTGGGGCCGTGGCCTGTGTCCTAGCTGTAGTGAGCACTTGGGTTTGCCTACAGCTGCTCTGGGTGGAGAAAAGTTCAATCGGTCGCCCGCAAGGACCTACAGGGCCGCATATCTGCCTTAGAATAAACAGGCTATCTATGTGATCTGGATTATTACCTGGCCGGGCCTCGGTGAGCTGGAGTGCGGAGTCTTGCTCCGTGTGAAGTCCTTGAGCCAAGGGCTTATTCCCAGCAACGTAACTCCCCTTAGGCGGAGAGTCTGCATCTTTTGCCAAAACAATTCGAGTGGAACAATCAAGCCTACGGATTACTGTACCACTGCTAAGAGGCATGCAAGTGCTACTTTTCCTTTCTCCGGGTACCTAATTACAGTATAAAGCATAGCAGGAGGACTAGAGTGTGGTGCCCTGTGTTTTTAATAATAATAAGTAATGATCCCTGTGCCTTGATTCATTACATGATGCATGTCATGCTCTGAGATTGGTGTAAGTAGTGTTCATGTCTTATAGTGACAGGATAACAAATATTATTCCAGGGGCTGCAGATCATGGACAGAAATAGTGTTTTTATGATGTGCGTGACCTTATTGCACTAACTGTAATTTTTGACAATTGCCTAGTTTGCAAAGTGATTATTGGTTTATGTGGTTTTGGTCTATGTTTACATGCAATACAGGAAACATATTTGTATACACTATTGTGTGGAGTCTCTTTTGTGGTGTATTTATTGTGTCATTGGTGTGAGTGTGTTGTGCCAATGCTTTACACATTGACTCTGGGATAAGCTAGACTGCTTGTTCCAAGCTACCAAGGGGGTGAGCAAGAGTTATCTTGGGTGTATAACTCGTGTACCCTGACTAGAGTGGTGGATTCTACCTGGCTTAGGTGCATACCATAGCCAACAAGAAACCCCATTTCTAACGATGACCAAAGCCACTTCACTCTCCGAGGGGATGTGGGATAAGTAGTGGTCAGGAAATTTAGACACCCTGGGGACATGATGTAATGTGCACAGTAGTGGTATCAATAATTGAAACTCCATTCAGTATAGCCATCATGAAAAAGAAAGGCTATCACAAAGGCAGATGTAGACCTTACACAAAATATCACCCTTGTCACATAGTGGTCTTGTGAACAATCTAGAGATAATGCCATCCAACAGGCAACTGCAGTGAATCTTGGCCACAATTCCTCTGAGTGACATATTTTCCACACATCAATGTTGAACTGAAAGTGAATGAGAATAACATCTGTATGTCAGCCAAAGTAACTCATGTCAGCATCTAGCATAGATCACCCTTAACATATTGCAATTTCATTGTAGAGGGAGAAACACCAACTCCTGACCAGCAGCCTGTCCCAGATGGCCAATCTGTTGGCGATGACATCCTGCACCCCATGGACAATGACACCATTCAGAAACTCCTGGACTCCATTGGAATACCTTCTCCTATCACGGCAAGGGGCAACAGAGTGGCAGGATTTCCAGAGGAACCACCTACCACAGAACATGCCCTATCGGCCAACCAAATCCCAATCCTTGACTCTGTGGACCCTTGAGTTGTTTTCCAATGGCTAGTGGTAGGAGTCCAGCAGCAGCTGGTTGATGAGGTGCATACGGGGATGGAGTCCATTGCGGGAAACCCTAGAGTTAGATTGTAGGTGCCTCAGTCCAAATAAGGACACCTGTGAGGCAATCAAAGGCCCCTACCCTTCGTTCCATAGAATAGAAGAGTCCCTGGCTGACACTACTGGTGAGATAAGGCAGAAGCAATAACATCAGCCCTACCAATGTGACACCAGTAGGGTTGTCAGTAGGGTTGTCAACCAACTGGGGGCCATCCACACCATCCTCCAATCCATGACTTTCTGACATGCAATCAGGCCCTTGTCAGTGCTGTGCTGCCCTACTTGCTGGCACAGACAAATGCTGCTGGGGACAGGGGAACCACATGTCCAGGCTCTGAAGCGTGTGTACCTCAGATGCTTCCTGCATAAACACCAATACCCTCAGGAGAGGCACAACACACATAAGAGGAGGAAGATGTGGACTACACCAATTTCTGGTGGCGATCTACCCGTAATATTTGTCTGCTCCTCTTGTGGATTATGAATGGGGGCTACCTTCCCTAATTGCAATTTGAATCTCCTCCTCACTGGAATACTCTTCTCCGCAACATGTCACATGACATGTATACCCCATGGACTCTGCCTGGACATCATTTGGCTCTCGAACAATGTTGGGGTTGTTGCTACAAGAGCTGATACTTTGAATTAGCCTATGTACACATCTGTAAATAAATGCACTACCTTGAATCTGCATGTTGTATCCGTTGCAGATAGGACTAACTAGACCATGGTGGAAGTGAAGACCCAAACGCCTTAAGCTACCATCTAAAGAAAGTTTCACTACAGTCCCTATAACATGCTCTTGTTGGACAAGGCCAGGCACATCATGTAGCTCCCCTGCCATGGTATTATGTTGAAGATATCTTTGAACTATTGAACGTCAGGGTGTGACAATAAGCATCAGTACCTTGAGTGGCACACAGTGAAAAAAGCCAAGTAATCACACAATTGCAGAAATGCACAAATTGGGTCCTGTGAAGCATGTGAGCCACTAACACATGATCCAGCGGAGGCAATGTACATTTTTTATAATCATTCACAAGAACCCTGATTGCCAATAAACAGGATCTTTCTTATAACAAAGCATTTTAAACTACTTATATTTTCCAGCTCCTCCAATGAACCTTTGGCAGAGTTAACAGGGAATAGATAATTAGAGACTGATGAAATTTACTTCATGAGGACCTATAATGAAGGAAATGACTAACTAACAACATAGTAACAGTATTTAATATGCCAGTAACTCTTCAATAAAGACAAACTCTGAATACTTATCAAGATACTTTTACATATTATTTCAGATGGTGAATGGTCATTACACGAATACAATAAGAAATATCAAAGTAAATTCATAATGAGAGAAATACAGTTCATATAAAAAATACATCAACAACATGTGCAAAAGCAGTGAGAGAGAGAGACAAAATAGACAATTCATTGCATTTTCAGGATGGTATACAATTCAGATTTCATACAAACCTAGATCAGTGAGAACTAATGCACAGTGTGCATTTAGTTAGAAATAGCTAACCCTTCGGCCGAAAAGGTTTAGCTTAAGCAACATCACCAGCCGATGAAGTGCAAAGAATCAGGACAGTCTCAGTCTGGATTTTCAAGGATAGCAGACAGCCAGAGCAGCACAGAGAATATAGCAGAAAGGCTCTCTTCGCATATAAACAGCTACTAACTAGTTATTTTTCTAACAGTTATAATTATACTTCAAAATGTTAAAAGTTCAGCCCCCTAAAGATACAAATTCAGGACTCCTCATAATTCTATTGGTCAGATATATAAGGTGATCATCGTTCGAGCCAGTTCATCCGGATTTTCTAAAAAGTTCTTTGTTATACTAATGGCGTCATCGCTCTTCGGAAGTAGGAAACAAATTGCAGTCTCTTCGTGTCCTCGCATTCACTTCCACAACGGTTTCCAACATAGTCAACACAATTTTCATAGAAGAAAATATTTTATATGTAGGGAAAAGGATGTCCTAACAACTAAACAAATAATTCAGCATTTTAGAAATAATGATGTACAAAGTACATTCTTATGAGGCCTACGTTAGAAAAGAAAAATAACTTTAGCAGCGTTTAAGGCCTTCTTGGAGTAACTCTAAAAGTGTTGCCCTCTTCTAAAGAAAATAAAACATAATTCAGTTAAATGATCACAAAGAAATACAGAAGAAATCATTATTTTAGAGATGTATTATTCTTATTAAACCCCATAGGTATATTCTTATTAACTACTAATGATTAATGTTTCTTTGCTATTGAGAAAAGAAAAACATTTATGAAAACCTTTCTTTTCTGCCAGCGTTTCCATTATTTACTATTTCGTTATTCTATTTGTGAAGATTCTAGCACACATTTAGAAAGTATCTTTCTCATTTCTAGTGTGTTTACATAAAAACTCATGTTTTCATTTGCTTTCTTGCACAGAAACTATTTCAGCCTATGATCACTGAATGTGCCGCATCACTCTTGCATATTCTCCTTGTTATTATTTTTAGGTCCCCTTGTTAAATATTTTCACACTATTAGTCATTTGTTTTGTAATAACATTCTTACGAGCAGATTTGATCAGCGAGATTATTACGCACAGATCATGCTCCATCACACATTTTCACACATCCACAGGTAGCTTGCTCAGTTATCATACATATATGTCATACTCAATGTTCAAATTGAAGATGTCCTATATGTACTATCGCAATTCAAGCACTTACAATATGCAGATACTAATTGCCAGAGTCCTTCTTTATACCATCATAACTATGGCACTCAATGATGTAGAATCTCAGTGTCACCCCTTGGATGTCATTATGCATGAACGGCAACTATTAAGTACTTGGGGTCCTGTGTCACATGATAAATGGTGTAGTAAGGCATACTGGGATACGTAGGGACATTGTATCCCTTTGGCACTGGAAGCACTTATATGCATTTAGTGTGAGTGTAGCCACACATGACATCAGTCATACTATATACACACATAACAATGTAGAGTAACCAGAGTACAAACACTGGAACCACACTACACATATCTGGAGGAAATGTCAGACTAATATCTTTTCTAACTTAGCAAGTAATTATAGAAATTCACATGCAGGAAGTGCCACACTTAGCAAGTACTCAATGCCAGGGATGATTGACATTTCCAGGCATGTGTGGGGCACTTTCATGGATACTAACCAGCAAACGATAATGACGTACTAGTAATATGGTGCAAGGGTGAGTGCGTAAGAGGAAGGCACAGTGTGTGTTCCCACACAGTCATGAATGGGTACCATTGGGTGACAGATCCATCCCTTCTATACATGTAACATAACTTACACACACAGTGCTACAGTAGGTGACTATCTGTATTGGGATGTGCATTCATTCACACAAAGAGCACCACTTGAATTGCCCAAAGATTGTTGGAGAATCCTTAAGTTACTCCATTGCAATGTTGACTGACTCTTGTCCATAGGCGTCCCACAAAGTCATACATATCTACAAACACTGCAGGGAATCTCTACATCATGTACTCAAATCAACCTAAGAAATTATGACAACTCCTATACTGTAAATTATTACACAGTCGTAAAAGAAGAAAAGGTTTTATACATGAAAGTTTAATTGTCACTAACTAAAACTTCGGCACTAATTTATAATATCTAGCTAAGCCTAAATTAACCTAACTTGCCCATACTACAGAAACTTATCTTCTTAACACTACCTTAACCTATCTAAACATAGTTTAATTTATGCTATACATTTAACACAATAGCCATGTTAAACATCACCCCCCTTTACACAGTTAGGTCCAGATGTACGACCATGTCATTTAGCGAGTCGCAAATTGCATCATCATTGATAACTTTATTTCGGTCAAGGACCATAAAAATGCAGATAAAATACATACAAAGCACTAAAATTAAATACAAAATAAAAGACAATGTTAAAAAGAGATTAAATTCAGAAGTTATCAAAGGTCGAATTGAAAAAGAAATCTTTATCTATCACATTTTTGCATCAAAATTTGTCTTCTGCGCCACATACCAAGTAAAAAACGGGATACGGCAAAAACAATGGGGGGGTGGGTACCACCATAATTCAAAACCCGACAGGCCTGTGCAAAATAGCGAAATCCGAGGTTCCTACATATCGGGATTAACCACCATTTCCTGATTCGAACATATGCGGGGGAAAAAAACAGAATGTGAGAAACATCTTCACTTTTGTAATTACATATGGGACAGGCTTCCCCTTCTGATTTGGACCATTTTGAGGAAAAAATCCTGATGGGCAGGCTACCATGCCTTAGTTGGAGATACAGCTTCCTCGCTAGAGGCGGTTGTATTACATCTAGAAGTTCCTCAAAACGGGGTTCCATTTTTACTAAGAGGAACTCAGCAGAGAGCCTACCCAGAGTAGCCGATCTCTGCAAATTTGACAGGTTCTGTCTCCTCATCAGAATTTTAAGGTCTGATTTCGTCATCCCCAAACAGGACAGCTTAGGAGTCTCCCAAATCCGCGAAATACCTAGCCTTTTACTAAAAGCCTTAATGTAGAGCAACCATGGGATATTTTGGTTTTTTAATTGGCGCCCGATCTCCAAAAACTCAGCTCTCTAGGAGGCCAGCTCGGGAATAGACCACAACCTCTTCCAGTATAACATAGGTCTTGCGGCTACGAGCTCATCTATCGGCTCCAGCCCCAAATCGAAACGTGAGGGAATGAGTGGTGTACTTGATGGTAATCCCACCAAAATCCTCATAAAATTCTGCGACACCCTCAAAAGATTAGAAATATTTTTATGGCCCCAAAATTCAGCACCATAGATTGAGGCCATTCTAGCTTGTAATCGGTAAATTTCGAGGGCCGGGGCTACCGGTTTAAGATCGGATATCCTATGGACTTTACTGATACCTCCACTCATTTGCGTTAATTTAAGGGCAGATTTAGAGATTTGGGGGCCCCATTCGGAATTCTCTGTTATGGTTATGCCAAGATAAACAAATATTTTTACCCGTTCCAAAGGGGTCCCGTTAAGGACAGGGTTCGGTCGTGTCCGCCTTGGGGGATTGAAGATCATATACTTGGTTTTATCCAAGGTTATCTCCAGTCCCCGCAAGGCGCAAAACGCCACAAAACCGTCCAGGGTACGCTGGAGGCCCGATGATGTTTTGGATAGCAACAAAGTGTCATCCGCAAACATCAGAGCAGGCCCTCTCCCAGTCGCTAGTCTAGGAGAATCACTGTCTGCACTTATATGCAGTGAGTGTGAGTGTAGCCACACATGACATCAGTCGTACTATATACACACATAACAATGTAGAGTAACCAGAGTACAAACACTGGAACCACGCTACACATTTCTGGAGGAAATGTCAGACTAATATCTTTTCTAACTTAGCAAGTAATTGCAGAAATTCACATGCAGGAAGTGCCACACTTAGCAAGTACTCAATGCCAGGGATGATTGACATTTCCAGGCAGGTGTGGGGCACTTTCATGGATACTAACCAGCAAACAATAATGACGTACTAGTAATATGGTGCAAGGGTGAGTGCGTAAGAGGAAGGCACAGTGTGTGTTCCCACACAGTCATGAATGGGTACCATTGGGTGACAGATCCATCCCTTCTATACATGTAACATAACTTACACACACAGAGCTACAGTAGGTGACTATCTGCATTGGGATGTGCATTCATTCACACAAAGAGCACCACTTGAATTGCCCAAAGATTGTTGGAGAATCCTTAAGTGACTCCACTGCAATGTTGACTGACTCTTGTCCATAGGCGTCCCACAAAGTCATACATATCTACAAATACTGCAGGGAATCTCTACATCATGTACTCAAATCAACCTAAGCAATTATGACAACTCCTATGCTGTAAATTATTACACAGTCGTAAAAGAAGAAAAGGTTTTATACATGAAAGTTTAATTGTCACTAACTAAAACTTCGACACTAACTTATAATATCTAGCTAAGCCTAAATTAACCTAACTTGCCCATACTACAGAAACTTGTCTTCTTAACACTACCTTAACCTATCTAAACATAGTTTAATTTATGCTATACATTTAACACAAAAGCCATGTTAAACATCACCCCCCTTTACACAGTTAGGTCCAGATGTACGACCATGTCATTTAGCGAGTCGCAAATTGCACTCAATTGCGAGTCGCGATTTGTGAGTTGTTAAATGCCATGTACAACAGTGTCTGAAACATTTAGCGATTCCTAATGGGGTCGCAAATTGCATGCCTCATGCATAGTGTCAGAAATGGGATTTCTGGTTGGCTAGGGCAAGCGCCTAAACCAGGCAGAAACCACTACTCTAGTCAGGGCAAGGGAGTTACACACCGAAGATAACCCCTGCTCACCCCCTTGGTAGCTTGGCACGAGCAGTCAGGCTTATCCAAGAGGCAATGTGTAAAGCATTTGCGCAACACACACACACACACACACACACATGCACACACACACACACACATGCACACACACACACACACACACACACAGCAGCAGCAACACACTAGGCATGCCACGAAAGATACTCCCCACAAGGTTATATCAAAAATAGCCTTTGTATTACACATAAAACACATTAGAGCATAATCACATATGTACACTGTGCCACCAGGCACTAGGTATTACTTTACAGGGGATTATATACATTAAAGGCCCAATCGGGCCTCTGTCATAACCATTAGAACACTCAAGTAGTGAGAAATAAAAACAACCAGCAACGACTGATAAGGGTGCTCTTAGCACCACACGTTTGGCATAAACATCTGGGACATGAGCATCACAGTAAACACTGGTCATAGTACCCCTAGCCCAAACACATTAGGCATACATATAATGACCAGTGCACCATAGTACGACCATTATAAGATGCACCCATTACAACCACATTAGGCATGCTGTCACAGCACCACATATCATAAAAGCTGTGGCGAGCGCATTATGCAGAATGCCAATATTGTGTATATGGGCCATCCAGGGATACACCATTACATCTGGGAATCTCTGGAGGAGTTTGGTCAGGGAGGGAAAACACCTTCCTCCCACCATTGGCGGGGAGTTTCTGTCAGTCCCATTCGCCTGGGCAATGGCTGAAATATCAGGAGAGTTTCTTAAGTCAGCCAGTAAAAGTGGGGAGGCCGTGCTGGGTCCCCCGTGCAAGGAGCAATTGCTGCACCTAGGAGCCTCATGGAGGGGGGTCCGAGAGCAAGCAACACCATCCCTCCTCTCTCCACCCCTCCTCCTCCATGCCCGGAAAACAGAGTGGGGGCAGACACATGGGAAGGCCTCTCTGGTCTCTCCTCTCCCGTTGAGGCTGTGGCATAACGGGGCCTCACTAACCCTAGTCTCACCTGGGTCAGCAGTTCCAGTCGGCAGGATTCTATGGCTGCTGCCCGTAACAGTGCAGTGCAGCGGCAGAATGAAGGCGAGCTGACTCGGGTGACCCAATGGCTACCTTAAACGCCGGCGTCCACACACACGGAGCGAAGTCGCAGTTGACCTTTTCTCCTCTCTGCGTTGTGGGCCCCGCCCACAATCAGCCGTAGACTTGCCTGACTTCCGGCGGCCTCACTATGGGCCCGATTCACAGAACTAACTTAAGACAAAATCCTAAACTTACTACCATTTTCGTATTCACAGAAGGCACTTACTCATTTTGGTATTCACAGAAGACACCTACTCATTTCGGTATTCACAGAAGTTAGTAGTCCTAACTTTAGGACTCCTAAATACCTTCTGTGAATACCGAAAGTCTTAAAATTAGGATTTTTCTCAGTTTAGGAGTCCTACAGTTAGGACTCCTAACTTTACAACTACTAAACTGAGAAAAATCCTAATTTTAAGGCTTTTGGTAGTCACAGAAGGCATTTAGGAGTCCTAAAGTTAGGACTCCTAACTTCTGTGAATACCGAAATGAGTAAGTGCCTTCTGTGAATACCAAAATGAGTAAGTGCCTTCTGTGAATACCAAAATGGTAGTAAGTTTAGGATTTTGTCTTAAGTTAGTTCTGTGAATCGGGCCCTGGGTGTTTAGCAACACTTCGGGATTCGTGTCCAGCAGCCCCGCCGGGGGGCACTTACACCTCTCTTTTCAGGTGCACAGCAACCCATTTGTCACTGTGGGCTCTGGCCAAAGACACACCACAGGGGATCGGAGTCAGCATTGTACAAGGCAGGCCCAGACCTATTCAGGGTCAGGGGCTACTCCGAACACTACTCCAAATGCAGATCAGGCCCATTCAGCCTAGCGCTGACTCACCTAGCCTCTCTGGAGCCACTGCACCTCCCCAGTCTCCAACACTCCAGAGCCAGACATGCAATACACAACAGGCAGGCACAAAGATATATAGCACACAGAAATGGCAACTTCTAAAAGTGGCATTTCTAAAATAGTGATAATAAATCTGTGCTCACCATTACACAGCATTTACTACAACTATTCCAAACATACCAAACTTGATCACGCTACTCCTCTCAGATCAGGAATTACCACTGAAACACATATCAGGGAATCCCCAATGCATTCCTATGAGAGGGCAACCTCACAGTAGTGAGAAACCAAAATGGCTGTTTGTCACTACCAGGACCTGCCACACAGTTAAGGCACATGTCCTACCTTTTACCTACATTGCACCTTGCCCATAGGGCTAGCTAGGGCTTACCTTAGGGGTGACTGATATGTAGTAAAAGGGGAGTCACAAACATGGCACCCACGTAATGTGCCATGCCACAGTGACAGTAAACTGCACGCGAAGGCCCTGCAATGGCAGAGGCCTGAGACAGGTTTTAAAGGCTACTTTGTTGCGTGGCGCAATCAGAGCTGCAAGCCCACCAGTAGCATTTTATTTACTGGCCCTGGGCATCTGGGATACAGGTTTACAAGGGACTGCTAGGTAAATTAAATTAGCCAGACAGATGTAGACCAATCTTACCACGTTTTACCATAGAGAGCACATGCACTTTACACTATACAGCAATGATAACGTGCCTAGAGTACTAAAACCACCAACACCATGTCAGAAATATATTAGGAGGAAGGCAAAAAAGTTTAGGGATGACCCTGCAAAAAGGGCCAAGTCCAACACATATTAATGAGGAACTCACAACTTGCAACCCCATTAGGAATGGCTGGCCCTCCCAGGTATGGTGGCCTGCTGGGCTCAGCAGACCTCCATGTCTGGCACTGCCTTTAAATAAAGCAGGTTTTTAAAAAAATGCAGCCAGTTTTCCTTAAAGGAAAACGGGATGCATTTAAAAAAAGAAAAATGAAACGTTTTCGTTTGATTTTTTAAGGGCAGGTAGTGGTCCCTGTGACCACTGCCTGCCCCTAAAAAATATTTTCCCCTGCATTCGCAAAGGGGAAGGGCTTTACCACCCTTTTGAAGAGGGCGGTAAATTGTGAGTGTTTTGTGACCGGAATTGCAGTCGCAAAACATTCTTACATAGGCCTCTGACTCGCTATTAGGAAGGGATCGCCCTTGGAACGTACCCTTCCTAATAGCGACTCGCAATTCCTATTTAGCGAGTCGCAAAAAAATGGTGACTTGCTAAATAGGGATTGTACATGGCCCTATTTTATTTTGCATGCACAAATGGGTCGCAAACCCATTTGCGCATGCAAAATATGATCATACATCTGGCTCATAGTCACACAAGACAAACATAAACTACACCTATACATAAACAAACTACACAATAAATTCTAAACGAATGTATATTTTTATATTTTTATTTTTTATGTATTTTTATACTATGATAAAGCCAAAACATTACCCCTCACCCACTAAAACCGTATTAATATAAAAAATCTAAAACCTATTAAATATCTTTAAAATCTAAATTCTACCTTATTGAAACCTATACTATCTACTAACGAACTAAAATACTATAATCTGTAGGTAAAAATAGTTGAAAGACAAATGTTCACAGCAGTTGTGATATTTGTTCCATGGCCTCCGTTTTGTTGGACAAGATGATGTGCTGACAGCCCTGATCCTCAAGGAGAGCGTCCAGTTTCTGGTCCATTTTTCCAGGTTCAGAGATGATGGTGTAGTGGAACACCGATTCCCTATGATAGTGCCTCCTTGACCATGTGAGCAGACGTTGTGTGGCTGCACGGGGACAGACTTTAGGCTGGCTGTGACTGGCTTGAGGCTGCTATTGGTTGGCTTGGGCCTGCTGTGGCCTGGCACATTTCAAATGTGCGGGTATTATCAGCTGTCATGTTGTCGAGGGTGAAACTAGAAATAATTTGTTTGCACAGGCAGTACATGTACATGAAGTCAGTGAGAAATAGTCTGATATTGAAACACAATTAAGGGGCCGATTCTGATCCAGGTCAGAAAGCTCTCCGACCGAGCCTGATCCGGAGTGTTTTCCGACCGAGCCTGAGTCCTGCAGTCTGACCGAGCGAGTGTGATGCGGCCGTATGCTGCCGTACTCGGTTCGGTCGGACTCCCATATAAGTCAATGGGAGCCGGTCATACAATGCGTGCATGGGCTCCCATTGACTGAATGGGTACGTCTTGCACAAGGGCGCCCCCTGCAGTGGGTACGCATCGGTGCATCCTCACCATACATGCCTGTGTTGGGGGGACCCTTGGGTCTCTCCCTGTGTCCGAGTCGTAGGGCTGCGGGTGACAAGGGGTCTGACACCGACCCCCAAAGGCAACTTCCCGGACATTTTGCGAGCCGGACACACTGGCTGTCTGACGCGTGCATCGTACTGGCTCGGTCGTAAATAGCATCCATTGCACGCCACGGTTAGCTTATGGTCGAGACGCATGGAGCGGTTCGGACCCGGAACCGACTTGGTCGGTGAATTTCATGTAGCTCGCATCGTACTTGCTCGCTCGTACAGCTGTACGAGTCGGGTGGAAAACACGCGTACGGCTCGTAGTTTTTCTGGCCTGATCGCGTTCGGTGCCCTTCCGACCTGGATCGGAATCGGCCCCTAAATGTTCCTGACCAGAACAATATCAGCAATAGCGATAAGTATATGAAAAAATGTTGCAACTACATAGATATCCCCTACTTTAACCTGGGAAACTGAGTCAAGTGCCATTTGTGTGGGTGCACAAAATGAAACAGTACTCAAAATGAGGTAGATACCATATCATACAGGACAAATATTCACAATCATGAAGATGTCCTGATCTACAATTTTACACATGGGCCTATTTACCTTAAATTGGGATTTAGACGTGCGTACTGCAAATGTGCTGAACATCATGAACATAAATGTAAGTGGATTAGGAAATACAGTCCAGGCAATATGGCTCGTCTTTGCATACCCCATTTCGACTATCAGAAGGCTGCACATGTTGCTGACTTCATTCACTCAGAGTCAGATAGTCAAGACATGAATATGGATTTGTTATGTACCTCCTGTAAAACATGATTGGGGGCCATTAATAACATTGACACACAGGCTACAATATGGAAATGTCACCATTAGCCCCAGCTTCTGACTTGTAGAAAAAATCACGATGAGTTATACTTAAACCTGCTCATGTACACACATCATCCCAAGGCTGCATTTGGAGCCATACATCATTATATGAATATAGCATCTCAGTTGTGTCTGTCTGCTTAACGGATTAGTCATCTGGTGGAATCATGCATTTGATATGATACATAACCCTTGCTCTATAGCTATGAGGGAGGCTCAAGAACCACTGAGGCTGGATCAAACTAGACATGTCATGATAGGCTAACACATCGAATATCTTTATGTCCATCCTGTGATTACCAAACACATGAACAGACACACGTAGGCAGGTCATTGGTTGTCAGTAATGGCCCAAACACATTACTCATGAAGATGTAGGTCCATCACATTAAACATTTGCTGCACCAGCCATAATTTATTGTGTTTAGATAGTGATGGCAACCCAGGTCTCACTGGCATACATTTAGACACATTCCTGCATCCATTTTGTCACACTGCTACCGGGACAGCTCATATTTCTGCAAATAATGTATACGTAACAAAGCAGGTATGTTTGGCCACCAATTTAGTCAGTATAACTAAAATATCTCATCTGGAGATCTCTAAAACATGATGCATGTCTGAACTCATGACATTGCATTTCGATGAAACATATTGTGAGAAGTTGGCCTGGCATATGCTGTCCACTAGTTATAGGGGACACCTTGCACCAGTCCAATTCGACTCTTATGGTGATAGGTTAAAGACAACCTTTAAAGAAAGCTATCCTAGTGGTAGCTGTGGAGAGCAGCCTTCAGGCTAAGTCTTGAAGGAGTGTTAAGCTTATTGTTTTACCATAGATAACCTCTTGAATAACCAAATGAAAGAGTAATCCACACAGGTATATATATATAAAATATATGTATTTATTCTAAGAATAATCCCAGTAGTCTCTTTATGAGGCTGGAGGTAAAGATACAATTCAAACAAGCATTGATAGTTACAATAAATAGCACTGGAATCCTAGGGCCCCAGGGAGGGACCAAACCATATATCAAAAAAGTGGTATAAGAACCACGACAATTCTACAGACAATGCCTAGGGCATTTAGGGTCGCTGGCCCCTTGTGAAACCACCCAAGGTAGTGAGGAAGGGGACCCACGGGAGACGCGTGCAGTGGCAGAAGCTACTGTCGGGATCTCTATTAAAGCCTATGGAGAATGTCGCGGTTGAATTTTAAAAGATTAAAAACACTTCTAGCAGGAGTTCAAGTTCAATACTTTAGAGTTAAGCTTTTGAAGGGCCCACACCCACGAGAGCACCGAGGTACCACTGTTACCTACCACAGGGAAGCCGGGTGCATAGGTCGTTTTCGATGTCAGGTCGCGGGCTGATTTTCAATGGCAAAACGTGAAGAACTGCTGCTAGCAAAAAGCGTCGTCGATGTCGTGAAGATTGAAGATGTAGATCTTGAAGAGAAGGACCTGAAAGCAGAGAGGACAGAGTCTGGGTCACGGCACAGTGACCAGGGGGCTCAGGAGAAGGAGCCCTTCAATGTTGGATGCTTCCAGGTGGAAGAGGTGTAGCTTGGAACATCAGCCACGGGGTCCAAGAGGCGTCAAGGAAGGCCAGCTTCTGGAGGGCAACTGTCCCATAAAGGGTGAGGGTCGCTGCGGTGTTAGTGTCTGGATTGGATCCACTAAGCCTTGGCAACCGCAACCTACACAAGAATCACAAAACAGCTATTGGTTCAGACCCACAAGGTCTGAGCAAGGTCTCCAGCAAGGAGACTGAAGAGCAGGCCTGGAGCAACCAGGAGAACTCTTGGAAGTGAAGATTGATCTCCGCTAGGGCCCACCAGTTGAGAGACAAGGGACTGCGGGAAGCAGCAATTTGGCATGCGTAAAGATGCACCCACGGGTCGCCGGAGTGGGCTAGGATATGGATCTTTGGCACAGAGGATGCTGAGAGGTTGGCTCAAAAATGGGCCAAAGCCCAACTTCCCCACTTGTCGGGGTCGGGTGCTGTGCAAGAGATGGCTGACATCCTGGGGTATTGGGGATCTTGGCACCCACGGGGTCCACGGTGCTGAGCTTTGCTGTGCACACTCACTGGCCTCTGGGATGCTTGGAAACCCACCTCAAGGTAGGAAAGAGTCGTCGATGTCCGTAGGAGCAGCAAGGTTCCAATCAGGTCACTTGCAGTGTTTCAGGTGCCTGCCAAGCAGGGGGGTAACTCCTTTACCCCAAGGGAGATTTCTTCCTTTAGCTGTGCAGCAGCAAGTCGAAGTTCAAGTCTGTGAAGTCCAAGAATAATCTGAGGCTCTGGGGACCCTGTATTCACCTTTATCCAAAGATTAGGGGAGTGTCCAGATCAGAGCCCACCAATGAGAGTTCAGGCGGGAAAGGGTGGCTACACCCTCTCCCCTTTGTGTGGTTTCCCGCCTGGGCAGGGGACAGGATGCCCCTGAACCGGTTTGAGGCAGTGTATGCAGAAGTAGGCACTGGAGAAGCCTACGTGCAAGCCTGAAAGACATCCTATGGTGTACCCACCCAGTTCCAATCCACATAGTCTGTCTGGGGAGGTGGGAGCACCTCCCTGCAACAAGATCCCTATTGTCCAGCTGCCGTGGCTGAAGTTCTGCCCAGCAACAGGCAGCCAGAGTCGTGTGGGTGGCGGGTAGTATCCATTTTGTACTACGTGTGCACTTTTAAATTGGTGTCTAAATTCTACCGCTTTTCCCATATTGCCCCTCTAGCAGGGGGGAATCATGCCCTCACTCCCATGGCTGGATTGGGGGTATGATTCCTACATGTTTGACATCAAACACGATATGGTTCTCTGTAGCCATTCTCAAGTTATCACGCTATCGCGATTACTTATAATGCGGTTAAGAGTATATGGTATGGCTGCACTACAAACAACCCAGCAATAGTTTTTTGAAGGTTGCAGAGGGGCCCTACTCAGGTAGGGATTCCCCCTCACACATATCTCAGCACCCTGCCTTGTAGGATTAGCAAGGCCTGCCTTAGGGGTGACCTATGAGGATATATGTGTTGTATTAAGTGGGATACAGGATAGCGATATCACTGTAAGGGGTGCAAGCACCACCTTACCCAGACTACAGTAGTGGGCTGGTGGTGTCAGTTTGTATGGCTGTCCCGGGGTTGCACAATAAGTGCTGCAGCCCCTGGTAGGCCTCTGAGGGACCCATGCCCTGGGTACCTAGGGTACCATCTACAAGGGGCTGACAGGGTGTCCTCACTATCCAATTGGTATGTACCTAGGGTACTCACATCAGTTTTAGAGAGGAAGCAGATAGGCTGGGGTCCTGGATAGCAGGATCCCAGCCAGACTAGTCAAAAACCATCCAAATACCAGGCAAAAAGTTGGGGGCAACCATATAGTCAGATTCCACCTTCCTACACATATTATAGGATCACACCGTGTGTGAATCCCATTCCATGTCAACTATCCTGTCTATGCTTGGTAACAATGACTGTGTAGAAATAAGGCACATCATCTGGCCCACTTTCTTGCACAAATTGGGACATTAAAAACCTGATCACAGCCCAAGCTTGCTTAGCAACACAGATTTTATAGTGCTGTGACATACGTTGACTCCAGATCTTATGGTTTGGGCCATTTGTTGTATCAGGTAATGTGTCTGTGTGGAATACATGAAGAGTGTGTGCCACATGATGCTCACTGTGCCCAAAGCAACATGACAATAGATGTGCCACTATAAGTACATATTAAAAGATGTGTACTTCCTGTGGGCCTGCTTACATACACCTTACAGTTTCAACATTCTTAGTTCATCAACAGTCTTTAACAAACTTTTTCCAGGTTCTGTAGTGAATCACAGACTGACAGTTCAATAATGGTAGCTAAGTGTTACCTCCCACCTAACATCACAATTGATCATTTCACCATAGATCATACACAAACATCATAATGGTA
This sequence comes from Triturus cristatus, assembly GCF_964204655.1. Classification (NCBI taxonomy): domain Eukaryota; kingdom Metazoa; phylum Chordata; class Amphibia; order Caudata; family Salamandridae; genus Triturus; species Triturus cristatus. Next base: position 129,246,492 of record NC_140584.1, on the reverse strand, counting down.
CATAACTGTACAGGTTACACTTACTGGTAGCATTGGGGTCCTGGAAGGATTCTACCTCTCCCCATGAGAACGAAAGATGTCTACCTAGGAGACAAGAAAGAGGGCACAGTATTGTAAATATTGCTGTAAAACATGTTAACCTTTTTTTAACTAAACTAATACATACCAACAGGCCCATCAATCTCCAGTCCCAGGAAGTCAATCACTTTGGCCTCCCTTGAGATGACATCAGCCCATTGGTGCTTCAACTATTAGGTTGTCTGTGCAATCTAGAAGGTTTGTTCAGGGTGCCAGCGCAACAGCTCCCATTGGTTCTTCTTGTCCGTTGAAGAGTAGCCCTGGCTCAACATGCCACCAGCTGCAAGCATCCTAGAGAGGAAGTGGCCAATGAGCCAAATCAGTCCTCAGAAATGTTGTTCGTAAAAAGTAAGCCCCCTCCCAGACATATCCCAAACCCTACCCAAAAATGCAAAATAGCCTTTCAAAACTTTACCCTCGACAGACCATAACTACCCCAACAGACAAAACCCAACAAGACATACACCCGACAGAACAATGACAAAATACTATAAAAAACAATGACAATGGACAATAGATGAATGGGACAGGGGCAAAATATGGGCACAACACACACTCACAATACCAAAACGCACACTTTACTCTCAGACACTCACAAACAACCTCCTACACCATGCACAGACTATCAGAGAGTAGGTGAAAGTGGAACTATTTTCACACTTTCTAGTGTGCAGCCTGCAACACTCAATACGTCACTTCCTGGCTGTATCCTGCCCATTTCTGACAAATGTTTTGTTTTTTCTGACTCATCGATACTGAAATAGCCAATGCATGATTAACGCACAATGCATAAGCCATAATTATTTTCAACGATTTTGCGTTGATATGCAGCTTATGACCTACGCACCGGGAACAATGCAATGTGCAAATGGCCTGATGTGTAGGTTGTGACCCCTACAAGTGGCATATTCTCTGGGATACACTGTATGAACTAGTGTAATGCAGGAAAAAACACTGTGGGCTCACTTTCCTTGCTACTCTTTTCTTACCTGACAGGTGTAATTTGTTATGATGTGTGGATTTTTCTGTGGACATTGGGCCCAATTCATGGGCAGTTTGCATAGGGCATTGCAGAAAACCACCTTGATGCGTTGCCCTACGGCTGCGTTAAAGAGCAGGCTTCCATAATATTCATCATATACAGTGCATTCCTGTCCTTTCACCCTGCACAGTTGCTTTTCCGGCAGCCTAGCTGCAACACAGGGACAGTTGTACCAAGGTGCAAGGGTCCCTGCATTGGGCATAGGTAGACAATTCAGCACTGGCACAGGGCAAGAGTAAATAAATTGAAGGTGTTATGTTATGTACCTTACATTTCCTGCAATGTGACTGAAACATGGCTGTGGCATAGGGAGACTATCTGGGCTACACTGTGTGGCAATGCCCTTATACGCCCCTCTGTTGACACTCATAGGACATCATGTAGACTATACTATCATCCACATATGTAAGAAAGAAACTAACATCATGAAGACAGTCAGTCATCGCACACTCAGGTATTACACACACATTGGACTGTGGCAGAGGGTCTGTAGCTGAGCACACTGTAGCAACACAAACAATCTCTGGATGTGCACACTGTCACACATTGCTGACTTTCTGTTGTATATGTCTTGCACAGGAACATGTGTTCTACACAGGGTGTTATCATGCACTAAATTGTTTGATGGTATTATGAAGGTCTGGGGAGAGCGTGTCACACAGCAACAGACCTTTCACGTAGGTGAGTGAGCCATTGGTTATCCCTGCAGTGAAACATGGTCAAATAGTGAATTACATTGTGATGTTTACTTAACATGATATTGCCATTCACACATGATCTCTGTCTTACACCTGTCAACGTTAGTAGCAGTATACCTACTCTGATGGCAGTCCTTTTTGTGCACCTCCTGGTCCTAGCATAGAGCATTTCCTGACACAGGCATATGTTATGCACACTCTCAACTTACATTTCACCTTTGGATGGGTACGAGATTTGTGATCCGTTCAACTATGCACATGTACACTCAGGTAAGAGGTATAAAACTCTTGGCATGCAAAAGGAAGTTCACATCACAATCCCTCCATCTGACCATGTGCAATGAGTTGGTGTGTATGCACATACAGTTTTGTCAGCCTTGTTAACCAATTGCAATCACTCTCTTGACATCCCAGTATTCTTCACGTGTTCTGATGCTGTCATATAAGTTATCCAATGTCATGCTGCTCTGGCTATTTAGTCACTGTCCAATGTCATCTGCTCATATTGCAGTTTTACAGGCCTTTGTTTCTCTTTGCATTGCTAATCAATGCATGGCAAATGTGTCATTTATCTATTGCATCATGATGTGGTATACGTGACAATGTAGGCAGGAAAACGTTCACATGTGCTGTGTATTGTGGTAAGCCATACATGCATGTATGCGTTATTTACAAGTGACAGTGTTTACAAGTTTGCATGACACGAGACCTTAGTCAATGAAACATGTCATTCATTGTCTCTGCTTGAATCTGCTACAACCTTACTTACTGGAAAATACTGACATCTGCATGTTAACACATTGTTGGGACACATTACAATATGAGGCTATTCTGAGGTATGGTAATTTCCATTTGTGTTCCTAAATTCACAGAGTGCCATCTGTTGTGCACTTTTCTGCTGCACAATACATCAAGACAGCTAGTTGTGCAGCTATGCACTGCTCAAATGCAAGGGGAGAGTAATGATAAATTTGGATTAGCAAATCTGTCATGCCTGGCTTGTACCTTTAATGCAGTACATTGCTTTGCATTGCATTTCTGTATAAGTGCCACTGATAGGTGAGATTTATGGTCCCATGTTGCTCAGCAGGTCTGAAGACATGATTGTTACAATTTGAGGCCTACTACTATTTGACAACATGAGGATGAGTTGATGTTTACTGGGACTGTGACAAATAAACACCCATGCAAATAATGGCTTCAAACATGTATTTGCATGTTTGATCTTCCTATTATGTTTGGACATTCTGTCCATCATAGTACATGTAGTTTAAGAGAAGAAACTCTTCACAATGTGGATGCATTGGCGATTCCCATTTTGGATCCCTCCTCATCCTCATCCTCCTCCATTGGGTCCTGCTCATCATGGCCACATCCCATGGGACTTTTGCCGTACACAGATTTTGCAGAAAATGGCACATACTAAGATGATCTTCAAACCATAGGGGGTGAGTATAGAAATCTACCCCTGACATGTCCAGGCATTCAGCACACCAAAGGCTAATTCTTCAATGTTGTGGGTCCTGACCAGTGCCTGGTTGCATTGTTGTTACGGATCAGTGTGGGGATGCGCTATTGGGGTCATGATCCATGGCTGGAGACCATATCCTTGATCAGCTGCAAGTTAAACAGAAATTACAACTGTCAATGCTTTGTCTCTCTGTTACAGCTACATTCTTGGCCACTTGTGATATGTGCACTGAATGACTCAAACACGTTTCTTAAGGTATTTCACAATATGTGCCACTTAGACAATTGGCCATAGGTTTACACATGTTTCTTCCAGTTCTCTGTGCACTAGCAAATGATGAGCAAGGCCTAATACATTATATACTTCTACATCTTGACTTTCATTTGTATCCAGTTGTTTACTGTGATGGGTATTTTGTGATGCTGCTGATCACTCAATCAATCAATCTCATATCACTTGTAAAGCACACTACTTACTCGTGAGGGTCTCAAGGCACTGGGGGTGGGGGGGTGCTGCTACTGCTCAAAGAGCCAGGTCTTGAGGAGTCTTCTGAAGGTCAGTAGGTCTTGGGTCTGCCGTAGGTGGGTGGGGAGGGTGTTCCAGGTCTTGGCGGCGAGGTGGGAGAAAGATCTGCCACCGGCAGTCGTTTTTGGATGCTCGGGACTGCAGCGAGGGCGAGGCCGGTGGAGCGGAGCTAGTGGGTGGGGGTGTAGAAGCTGAATCGTCTGTTGAGGTATGCTGGTCCGGTGTTGTGGAGAGCTTTGTGTGCGTGGGTGAGGAGCTTGAAGGTTATCTTTTTGTTGACGGGGAACCAGTGCCGGTCTATCTGGTGGGGTGGGATGTGGCTGCGGCAAGGGATGTCGAGGATCAGACATGCCGAGGTGTTCTGGATGCGTTGCAGCCGTCTCAGGAGTTTGGCCGAAGTTCCTGCATAGAGGGCGTTTCCGTAGTACAACCTGCTGCTGACAAGGGCCTGGGTGACCGTTCTTCTCGTTTCAGTGGGAATCCACTTGTAGATTCTTCAGAGCATGCGGAGGGTGTTGAAGCAGGAGGAGGAGACGGCGTTGACCTGCTTAGTCATTGAGAGGGTGGAGTCAAGGATGACCCCTAGGTTGTGTGCGTGGTCGGTGGGTGTTGGAGCTGTTCCCAGTGTGGTCGGCCACCAGGAGTCGTCCCAGGCCGAAGGGGTGGAACCGAGGATGAGGACCTCTGTCTTGTCCGATTTCAGCTTCAGTCGGCTGTTCCTCCTCCATTCGGCAACGGCCTTCATTCCTTTGTGGAGGTTGGTTTTGACAGTGTGAGGGTCTTTGGTGAGGGAGAGGATCAGCTGGGTGTTATCGGCGTAGGAGATGATGTTGGGGTCATGCTGTCGGGCGACGAGGGTGAGAGGTGCCATGTAGATGTTATGTGCACTTACTACATGTGTGAAGTGACGGATTATTGATCACATATTTATTTAGTTGGTATGTTGTAACATTGCAAACATGTTTAACACTCACACATACATATGTTTGTGTTAATCCAAAGATTTTGTTTGTGGACTTCATGGCATTGGCACAGCCATTTCATAGTTCACTTCCTTTAAAATTTGATTTTGGTGCATACACTTGGTGCAGTTCAAACATCTCACATGGATTCTTATACCATTTCTTGTCAACATTCAACTATTGTTTTTGGCAGAAAAGTAGTCATGGTTCACTATGATTCACACATTTTTTTAGCAATGTGGATCATCTTTATGTGGGGCACATTGATATTGTTACAAGGAGTTGTCAACTCCAATTGTAGGTACAATACATTGGTGTTTCACATGTATGTGTATGACTTTAACTTGTAGGAGATTGTGGAGTTCTGTGCTGTGATTATATTACTCATTACTGTGGTAAATATATTTTGAGATTGATATCCTGAGTACACTGTTCTGCCTTGTCCAGGTTGGAATATATTCTATGCTGACTACTGATGTATGACATGTTTGGCTGCATTGGGTTTGACTTAGTGAGTTTCTCATTGCTGGATTACTTTGATTTTAATTTGTGCTGCTTAGTCCACAGAACAGGTGAGTCATCACATTGATTAAAACAGTCAATGCAGCCATCCACCTGCATGTATGTGTGTATGTAGACTGTCAGTATTTCTAATACATATGTGTGTTTTGTACTGTTGGTGTCACAATGTTATCCAGTATTGTCCCACATGTCCTTGCCACATACTCTTCCTGTGCTGATCCAGAAAACTTGGTAAACATTAAAATATACTACCATGTGTGATACTCATTTCCACAGTACTTGTTCTCACACTGCTGACCTTGTTGAATCCTAGCAATTGTTGGTACGCCATTGAGTGAACAGTCACCTCAGATTTTTCTATTGTGTTGCCTTTGTAATCATAATTGCCTTGTCTGTCATGCCACATTATTTTATTCAGGATTCTTTTTCCAGTTCACTTGATGTGGTTCTATCCATCCACAGAGTGAAATGACACATTGCTACTCACTGACGTTATTTCGCTACTGCCTTTGGCAGATAAGTAAGTGCGTGTCTTTAGTACTAGAGGCACTCTAATGGGTTGACACCACGTGATGACCTTTGACTACCATCATTTTAATTGACTTTGGTGTTTTACTTTACCCTAGCATGAATGTACGACGTCCTGCATATGCCTTGTTTCTCTTGAACGTTTCTTTTTTGTAATATTGCAGTCCTACAGTCGGAGCTGCTACAGAATAGAACAGCCTTGCCAAGAACAGAACGTGTGGGATATACATTTGAAAGCATGAGAGAGAGGAGTGGAATGTACTTTTTGGTCTTGAAGTGCAGTATTATAAGCAGTGGTGCACAAATGTGCATTGTGTTGTACTTTGAGAGATGAAGTATGTGATGCTATAAGCAGTGGTGCACAAATGTGCATTGTGTTGTACATTGGGGAGTATTATGAAGTTCTTGCTATTGGCTTTGACATGGCCTCATGTCATCCTGAATTTTGACTCTGCCATGTTTTAGCGTTTCTGCATGCACAGACAGGCCCCCAGAGTGTTTGCAAGTTGTTTGGGTTAATCATGTTTAAGGCTGTTTTGTGAGAGATTGTTTGAAGTTTATTGTTTGAAGTTTATTGATTTATATAGCACAGAATCACCCCAAGGGGTATCTCTGCACTTAGGACGGTGGACTAACAGCCAGAGCAAAGGGCTCAGAAAAGGTGGGTTTTTAGAAGCTTCCTAAACTGAGAGAGGTTCTGAGATTTGCGGAGCTGAAAGAGTAGCTCATTGCAGAAGACAGGGGCAAGATGAGAAAAAGCTTTGCCGCCATTGTGCGCCATTTTAATTCTAGGGGTGCATAGTAGGAGTTTAGAGCCTGATCTAGGAGGACGTGAGGGGTGTACTTGATTAGCTTGTTGGAGAGATAGGAAGGGCCTAATTCATTAAGGGCCTTGAAGATAGTACAGCCTATCTTAAATTTCACCCGCTTTCTCACAGGGAGCCAGTGGAGTTTTTGAGGAGGGGAATAGAAGAAGTTCTAGGTGGGGCGCCTGCTACAAGGCGGGCGGCCGTGTTCTGCACCACTTGTAACTTATTAAGGGAGGCTTCATTGGCCGATAGAAGCAAAACGTTTCAATAATCCAGTCTACTTAATACCAGGGCTTGCATCAGCATTTCTTTGGTGGAAGAGGGTAACAGGGGGAAGATCCTTCAAAGTAGACTTAGAATGTAGAAGCACGTGCCTGCAGTGGTGTTGGCATGAGCGTCCAGAGTGAGGTTCTGGTCGATCCTGATGCCTGGGTTCTTGACCACTTCCTTATTGGACGGGGCATTACCCAACTCCTCAGGCCACCAAGCAGCATTTTTTCTGATTTCTCGGTGTTTAGTTGGAGGAAGTTAATCCGCATCCAGGTAGCGATAGCCATCATGCCCTCGGAGAAGATGAGCTGTATATCTGGTCTGTTTTTGTCAAAGGTAAGGAGGAGCTGGGTATCATCTGCGTATGATATGGGATTAAACCCTAAATTCTTCATGAGTTTAGCCAGGGGGGTCACATAAATGTTAAAAAGGGTGGGGCTCAGACACGAGCCCTGAGGGACCCCCTTGGTAACGTTAGAGGGTGTAGATCTGTAAGGACCCAGGGTGATGGTCTGGATTCTGTCAGTTAGAAAGTCAGTCATCCACTTCAGTGCAAGCCCCTGAACTCCAATGTCTTGAAGTCTCTCCAGTAGGATCTGATATGAAATGGTATGAAATGCTGCTGACAGGTCAAGCAGCACCAGAAGTGTTGCCTGACCATTGTTTAATGTACCCTGGAAGGCTTTCGTAAACTTCATTAAGATAAAGGCTGAAACATGTGAGAATGTAGAGGGGACGTAGGAACTCCTTTTGCCCTGGAATGCTTGCATGGAAAGTGGCCAATTCCAGTAAGATTCCTTGGTGCACAGAGAAGGACCCTCAAACCTTCTAGTGTATTTTGAGACTATAAAGCCGGAGAATCTTGACAGCCAGTTTAGGAGCTCACTTGTGGAGTAGAAGTACTGTCACAAGACAAATGGAACTTGAGTCCCGGTCGAGAGCCCATTGCCTGACTGTTAACGGGCTCCTCCAGCTTGAGTTGGCAAAGACGTCGAGTGAACGACCAGATGAGATGATTTGTTTATGACTAGTGCCATTGTGATGCGTGGTTCCAGTGGCTGTGGTCATTTGAGGTGTTTTCTTTGTGATATGTGAGTGAGTCAGAGTGCAAATCCAAAGTATTCATTTGATGTATTTAGTGAATATATCTTTCTGATTTCTTGCAGGACGTCCATTATTTTCTGCTTGTGCATTTTATTAATATTATTCTTGCATTAAACTGTTACAGTTGCCAAGTGTGTTATTATTGCTTGGATATGAATATATATATCTCTCTATACAGTTGAATGTTATTAATTTGGCATCTGGAAAAGACTTTCTGTTCGAGAGCATTGCATAAAATAAAATCCCAAGCCTTATTCTAAAAAGAGAGTCTTTGCATTTTGTAAATTGAAACCCCTTTCTAGGGGCCCCATTTGTATGGTGGGCTGACTTTGCCCGCCCACTATTCCCTCAGGAAACGGGACCGCCCATTGAGGGTGCGGCGGTCCCGCACTCCCGCTTAGTAGGCCCCCGCCTCACTGGCGGGCGCAGGGCGCATCTGCAACATTGCGGCGGGCGGTGCAGAGAGCACCGCCCGCTGCAATGCCACAAAGGTAGGTTGTGCGTTTCAATGCACAACGTGACAGCCCCCGCAAGCAGACTCCGCATGTTCACGGCCACATTGGAATATGGCTGGCGGTGTCTTTCAGACACCACCACCATATTGAACCCTTTTCCGCCCGGTCGACTTGTTGACCGGGTGGAAAAGCGACGGACGGTCTTTCCGTCCGCCACGGACCCCCCAGCCATTGTAATATGGCGGGGAGTCTTTGCTGCAAGGATGGCGGGTGGATCGCCCCCGCCGGACCGGCGGTGACTAAAGCCACCCAGCGGGGGTGATCCGCCCGCCATCCTAATGGGGCCCTAGGTGGGTTTTTTTGTTGTTTTTTTTTATTGAGCAGAGCTTAAGGTACATAGAATACATATTATACTTAAGATCCTTATTGAAAACCATTTGTACAAACAATACGATAGCTTCTTAATTCATGATAACATTTTAGAAAAAATATGGCTGTAGCAGCTAATAACATCATCAATCAGAAATAACAATGTACAAATCATCTAATAAAGTGCTAATGCATCTAAAGTGCAATAACGAGAAAGTGCTAGTGCTATTTATCACAAATAGGAGCTACATCAATATTGATATCGAGTGTTAATGTCCCTCTTTTAACTTTTCTAAATCACTAGTAAATGAAAAATATTGTGGGTATTAATTATATTTAGTAATATAAATTATCTTTTTCCTGTGGTAAATAGAGTTTTTATGGGATAAAGGTTTTGAGTTATTGAAGAATGTTTGTGTAAAATATATTTTAATAAATATTTGTCAAATATTTATTAAAAAAATCAAAATCAAATTTGAGGTGAAATTTTTGCTTTCAAATTAGTTAAATAAAATGTATTGTAAATAATTACATACATTTTACAACTTAAAAAAAAATCAAACATTTTATTTTATTTTTTTAAATTCTTTAAATTATTGATTTGTACAAAAATCTATTAATACTTTTTTGAAAATTGTGTTAAGGTTTATTAATCATATTAAAATATTATTTTTGTTAAGAATTAAAAAAATGTAAAAATTTGGAATTAAATTTGTGGTGAAATTCTTAATGTAAATTTAGATAAATAACATTTTTTATGAATAATTTCGTAAATTTTACAGATGTTTTATTGAAAATTGTGTGAATGATTATTATTTATAATAAAATATTATTTTTGAAAACATTAAAATAAATTCTAAGGGGTCCATTAGGATGTAGGGCGGTGGGACCAACGCCGCGCTGGCGGTGCGGAAAAATGCCTTTTTCCACCCGCTAGCAGCGGACATCACGCCCGCCATATTAGTATGGTCAAACATAGGCCAATTCCCAACCGCCGCGGTGCGACGCGCACCGCCATCAAAGTGCGCCCGCCACCGTGGCGGTGGGAGCCAATGGAGACCCTCCGCTGTGCGGAATTACGTCCGCCCCGCTCCACAAATTTGGATGACTCAAGCAAGCAGACGCACCGCAGAGGAGACACCGCCCAACCAGAGACGGCGGAGGCTCAACAGCGGAGCGCGAAACCAGAGTCCCGGTCACGTCTGCCATGGACCCAGCTCTACACGTCTTTCCGGTGCTGTACCTGCTACATCACCAGGGACTCATGGACCGCCGCGGACGCCGCCGCAGGTACGCAATAACACAACCCACGGCCTGACACAGGGTCCAAATCCACATCAGACACCCTAGGGGGAATAGGGACACATCCACAAGGGCACCCACACATCACCCACCTTCCACAAGTGCACCCTGCTGCATTCTGGCCACACAGCTACTGCCACCATGCAGCAATGTCCCGGTCACGTCACCGCAGCGGCGAACACAAGCAAATACATGCGAAATGCAGAAGGCAGGGCCAGTGCCAGGCATGAGCAGGGCACAAAGACCACAGGGCCACACCCCCTCCCACCACACACTAGCACCCCCCATGAAGGCACATGCCATGTGCCCCTCCTGTGCACCCCATGCACAACAACAAGCCAGGGCAATACACACCCTGCACCACACAACAAACAATCATGGAGACACACACTGCAGGAGTGGCTGCACAGGAACACACAACACACAGCACAGTAGCACAGTGCCAGAGAAACACACACAACTCCACACTCAGGAAAATATAAATGAGGACAAGCAACAAATTAACACATACAAGGAACCAACATCCAAATGGACACACAGCCTGCACAGTCACACATACATATCACAGACTGACACACACACACATACACACCCCATATGCCAACAGCAATGGAGCACAACAAATAGGGAAACCAAAGTGGGCTGCACACAAATGGAAGGCCATGGAGACACACAACAAGCATGTGTATATCAAATCAACACAAGGAACAGAGCACAACACCCTTACACCATCAAAGCACACATGGTTGGCACAGTCAGTGAAATCAAACCACAGACAGCTCAGTGCAACCACACAGAGAGACAGCAAGGCAAACCATGTATAGGCACAAGGATGAAAGGATGAAAGGAAGGCCCTGAAGTCAAACTGGGAACAGCCACACATACATACAACTACTTCACAGGAGTACACGAGCAGCACTACACACAGGGACCATCTATACACCTCAGGACTGACAAACACCAGTAAAAATCTACACACATACCCCCTCACACCGGCAGCACACAACACCAGTGCCAAACACACTGAAGGCTGCCAATACTTGACAGGCAATATACACACCAACAACCACACACCCTGGGCTCAGCCACAAACATCACACACACACACACACACACACAGGGATGCCACCACAAATGTGGAAATAAATACAACAGACAAACACATAACCCAACTGAAACACACACAGAGTCACAACAACAACCACAGGCATGCCCTGTGCAGCTAAACTGGGGAAAGGCAATGGGAGCACAGACACAACAGGAGTGCACAATCTCATCACTCAGGAACAATGACATCAGGGGATACACAACAGGCAATCACAAGGCAACATACACACAGCACAGCAAGCACAACAAGCTGTGTGTGCACACCAAGCATACCAGACACACACAGACATCAGTGACAGAACAGCGACCCACACAACACCATACAGCACAGCATAAAGACAACAGCACACCCAGGAAGTAAAGCAATAACACAAACAACACACATACATCCAACACAACACCCAATAGATGCCAAAGTGTGGGACACAACGGTGGAAACAACTTGACCACAGGACTGGGCAGCACACACAGTTGAACTGCATAGCAGCAACCATGACTGACAAACAGTACCAGAACATCACACATGAACCATTGGGGAAATGCACTGAGTGACACATTGACCCTGGACAAAGAACTGCACAACAAAGCACAGTGGCACAAATGAAGTCATGGGGAGGCACACACACATACAAACCAAGGGGACAGTTAACACCAAAGTGAAGTGTACTGCATGTTAGTAGGGGACATGGCAGGAGTGTACCATACACAAAGAGAGGGAGTGCAGACACACAATGGGTAGGCAGCTGAAGCACAGATAGAGGATGGCATGACAACACACACAACATACAACAATGATAACAGAGCTGTTCCTATAAGTGAGATGAGAAAAGGGGAGGAATGTGTTCACGGACACTTAAAATATTGGATATTGAGGCCCTCACACAAACTCAAGGGTATCGTAATTCACGTTACCCCTTCAAATGTATTGCATCATCATCGGGCTGCTCCTGCGTCGAGTCGGCTGGTGCAATACCCGACGGGCTCTTGTTTAAGGAGCACTTTTATGGAGATCTTTTTAATCCAATGAAGCCGGTGGATGCATGCGTGTGTGGGGCTCTAAAGTGATGTAGATGAAAAATGCGTTGGTATTTAAAAATAGGGGTCGAAGTACTTGCTCAACTAATTTATTAGGAAGTCTTCTCCCCTAGTTAAAAGATTCTGAGGTTAAGTGTTATTAACCTAGAGTTATTAACTAAGTTATATACACTGCCTCAGTTGGGTCGACATGTTTCTCGCTCCATTTAGAGAAGTACTCTGGCGATTCTTCAGGACCAAAAAGATGTTTATCTATCTACATCTAAAAATTAAACATAATATCTAAATAAACAGAATGCATTCTCTGTCACAAATTTAGTGTTACCTGCAGCTCGGTCTACCTGTAGGGGGATAAAGGCCAAGGAGGTTACAGAAAGCATGGTATAGTCACTGTCTATTTACATTAAATATCTCGTGAACCACTGAGTGCAAATGTGGTGAAAGTGCACTCTAAACGTGAAGGGTGAGAAAAACTACTAAGTGAAGAATGAACACTGTGAAGTGACTTCTACTATACACGGTGTTGGTAAAATTAATAAATGGACTTACCCTAACAATTCATAAGGATAGTCCACTGCAGTTCCTGGTAGATGAACGCAAGGAGTTCCTCGCGTTCTGTAATCATATATGGACACAGCTAGAGGAACGGGGGTAGTTAAAAATGACAAACTCCAGGGTCATGGTGGCCCCTTCTCTTATTGTTGTAGATACATCGTAAATTTTGCAAAAATGCTTGAGAAACACATATTTTCTGATTTAAAAACCCTCCTTTCTATATAATCGTGAAGGTAAGGATGGATCATTTTTTGCAGAGAATTACATTCAATAAGAGCTATGGCTGTGACCCTAATGCTTGGGGAAGGTGCTGTCCCTAATCTCTTACTTAATGCATATGTTTGCCGAAATGGCTGCCCCAACCTCTATATATGGATCGCTGTTTGCTGTGATTATATCGAAAAAAAAACCACGATAAAGCACTACGCAAACTGGGTTGGCGTATAGTGATATCTTGTTAGAGGCTAGCTCTCATAGTCAATGCTGACTGCTTATTGTGTGACGCTCAGGGATAAATATCACATTTAGTGTAAATCTTTAAGCTTCAGAGGGGTCGTGATGAACGATCGACTCGCGTCCTCGTTAAAGCTTATGCCTAAACTCTACAAGCTCTCATAGTCAATGCCGACTGTTTATTGTGTGAAGCCTAGGGATAAATATCACATTTAGTGTAAATCATTAAGCTTCAGGGGGGTTGTGGTGAACAATCGACTTGCGTCCTCGTTAACGCTTATGCCTTAATTCTACATGGTGCCCGTTTATTTGTTGACTAAATGGGTCCCGTAGTATCAAGTGAAATCATCTAATACCCCTACTTTGTATTTGAGAGTTAAAACAATGAGGATCAGAAATTAGAAAGAAAGTCTACTTACTGACACGCCGAGTCCGTGTCTCATACACACCTAACCCGTTCTACCAGGACTGGGCGGCGGTGTGTAGAATCTCGTTGCCGTACTTGAAGACGGCGTTTGACGTGGTCCCGGAAGTGAAGGGGACACTAGGGGTTGCATAGCTAACAGCGGCTGGTGGTGAATACGGTCGCCATCTTGGGTGAGGGACAAGTTACGTTGATTATTTGTCATACAACTGCTCTTCAAGTGCAGTCGCTCTGATTTTTTAATCGTTAGGGCATATCGCCCCTGGGACCCGGGTGTATTTAGTGAGTCTGCTTAATTACATTGTTGTCATAAAAATCTGAAGGGGCAACATATTTTTTCAAAAAAGCGATTGATGTTAAAAGTATATTTAGAGGCCACCATCCCCAGTTGCATAGTCTGTATTGTGGGTCTGTATGATTCACTCTAAATCATTTCTTTAGGCTTTCCATATGAAGTACGCTGTATAGACCACTCGAACCTCTATATCAGTATAGGAGAGTGCAGTATGTCAAGAGTTAGTGTTAATGAATGCGTGATTCAAGGAGGTTTAATGGAAGCCCAAGGAATAGAGTCATTCAATCCTGTCACATGAGTGCCCAACCTGTACACCCACCTCTGTTCTTTTGCAAGTAAAGCATCCTTGGTGATGTTCGAAAATGATTCCAATATGAGCCAGGTGAATGACTCTGGGAGATGTCCTTTTTCTAGAAAATGGGTGCACATTCTGGTGGTGATTTTTTTGCAGCGGAAATTGCTGCGGTGTTCAGTCATGCGTATTTTAATGGGGCGGGTGGTCATGCCAACATATTGCAGTCTACAGGGGCATATGATAAGATATATGCAATTCGCTGTGTTGCAATTTGTATGGCGACGTAGCTCCCATTTAAAATTATTGTTAAAGAGGACAGACTTGTGTGTTGTGGTCATGGGACACACTGAGCACGAGCCACAAGGGTAGTGTCCAGTCACAGGTGGCAAATCCCATAATTGTCTCTGGGTTGTTTGCCCCTGCGGACGTGGACGAGTGTGAATCAAGGTGTCTTTTAAGTTTTTTGTGCGTTTGAATGCAAATCTAGGAATTTCAAGTTGCATGGTGCCTGTGTTCAAAATGTTCCAATGTTTTTTGATTGTTTTAGTGATCTGATTTGACAATGGAGTAAATGATGTGACACAGGTCAGGGTTTCGTTTGGAGCTGTCACTTTGGGTTCCAGAAGGGCTTCACGGTTGTTGTTTCGGGCTCTCTTCCTGGCTAGGGCTATCTGTTTGGCAGGGTAGTTACGTGCCCGAAGATTATTCGCCAATTTCTTCGCTTCTACTCTATAGTCTGCCAAGTCACTACAATTTCGTCTTACCCTAAGGAACTGTCCGATGGGTAAATTGTCCCTCAGACTGCGGGGATGATGACTTGTGTATAGTAATAGACTATTGCGATCTGTTGGTTTCTTGTATAGGGAGGTGGATAAAGTGCCCCTATGTAGACTGATGTTTAGATCTAGAAAAGGAATGATGTTGTCGGACACAGTCTGTGAAAACTTGAGGTGTGGATCAAGGGTGTTGATCCAGTCACAGAACTCGGTACAGGTCGACATATCCCCCTTCCAAAGGATGAGGATGTCGTCAATAAACCTCTTCCAAAGGTATATGTCTGTGCTGAAAGGGTTGGACTCGTGATAAATGTACCGGGTCTCAAAATCAGACATATATAAGCAAGCCAGACTAGGGGCAACCGTGCTCCCCATGCAAGTTCCTTGTGTCTGCTTGTAAATCTGGCCTTTGAATTCAAAGAAGTTCTCCGTCAATGTTAGGGTGGCACATTCCATGATGAAACCAGTGGGGGTGTTGTGTTCCCAGACTCCCTGATTCAGGACTTCTTCTACCACATTCAGAGTAGCCCTCTGTGGTATATTTGTGTACAGTGCTTGTACATCTAGGGTCACCAATAGTGTGATCTCATCCGTGGATGGTAGTTCATTCAAGAGTCTTAATAAGTCTGAGGTGTCCTGTATGTAAGACGCAGTCTTCTTGACCAGAGGTTGCAAAAAGTAGTCACAGAATTGGGACAACGGTTCTAAGACCGAATCTATCCCTGATACGATGGGCCTTCCAGGGACAGGTGAAATACCCTTATGGATTTTTGGTAGGGTATAAAAGTACGGAGTGCGTGGATTCTTCTTCACCAGAAATGTGGCCTCCTTCTTGCTAATCCAGCCTTCACTCTCAGCCGAGAAGACTAAGGCTGTGATAGTAGCCAGTAGGTTTTGGGTGGGGTTGGCGGAGACAGGAGTGTAGTAAGTTCTGTCACTCAGTTGTCGTCTGCATTCCAGGTCATATTCTGATGTATCCATTATGACCGTGGCCCCTCCTTTATCTGCTTGCTTTATGGTTATTGATGTATCGTTGGACAAGTTCTTAATAGCCTCAATCTCCACTTTACACAAGTTGCTGTATTTCTTAGGTTTGGTTATGTTGGCCAGGTCTTTTAATACGGCTTGTTCGAAAGTCAATACTTCTGGTGGAATCATTGACATATTAGGAGTGAAGGAAGACTTTGTGTGCAAACCACTGTCTGTTTGTTCTGTGGTTTCGGTTCCATCGAAAAAGGATCTTAACCTGATTTTGCGGAAAAATTGTTGAATTTCGCACTGCTGTTTGAATTCATCGATCTGAGGTGTTGGTACAAAGCCCAACCCTTTTTGGAGTACTCTGTGTTCGACTTCAGTGAGAGTTCTTTGAGAAAGGTTGACAACTAGGTCTTCTTCCTGGTGTTGGTGTGGCTCCTGGTTTCCATTGTTCTCGGAGTGTCTTCCCACTGGACTCTGGTTCCTTGTTGGATTTGTTGATTGTTTCCTCTTCTTCGCCCGCGCCCTCTGCCCCAACCTCTGCCTAAAAAAGGCTGGTTGTATACCGGGGGGTAGAGCTGTGGCGGGCCCTGAGGTGGTATTGGATATTGGGGTTGGCCGTGCAAATTCATAGGGTATTGCCAAAAGGTTGGATATTGAAAGGCAGCCGGTTGGAAAGTAGGGTAGGTTTGGCGATTACCCTTACGTGAAGTACCATGGTTAGTTGAGTCAGTGCTCGAGTTGCTGTTGCTCGAGGAGCCTCTTCTAGTGGAGTTAGAATTTGTATCAGATTCTCCAGAATTGTTGGAATTTGGAGGTACAAAATCTTCTTTTAAATAGGGGTACATCTTCTCTTTGTTGAAGTTATTCACATCTTTTTGTAACTTTTTAACCTTTTGTCGCATTAAGTATTCGCGATGTTCTGCGATCTCGTTATTGATTTCCGACAACTTTGATTTAAAAAGAGTCGTAGATGTCGCACTTTTCAAAGTGCTTTCTGCCAATTGGATCCTTGCCAAGAGAGTATCTGCTAGTCTCTTGGCTGTCTTGATAATCAATATGAGGAGATCTCTGGTGCATTTCCATGACACCTGTGACCAATCGGTCTTGAATGTTCCGTCCTCTAGGAAAATACGTGGGAAGATTTTCACTATTAGGCCATTAGGGGCGATGTTTGCCCTCAGGTATTCTGTCATCAGGGCGCCATGGAGTGTGATCTTCACCCAGTCTCTTTTTAGTGAGGATAACATGCCACACTGGAGGCAAGAAGGCACCATGGGACAGCAAGGTATGAGAAAACACAACCACAATGGCAGTGTAGAGCAGCAGGTCTGCACAGACCCCACAAACAGCCACCAGACACAGGGATGTGCAACAAAACACAACACTGAATTGCCAGTAACACCCTCTGCATACTCACAATTGACCAAAACAACAAGTAGGAGTCAGACAGAACTGCAAGGACACACCAACACACTGCACAGTGTACAACATACAACTCACACATGGGCATACAACCACATCCACAGGGATGAACAATCAAAACAACAGGCACACAACTCCTGGGTGACACATGTGTGTAGTTGACATTGCAGAGGCATGCACACATCAACACTCCCCACAAACTCACCCCCTTCACACTGCACACTACCTGGCCATCCAAGAGCATACATGGAAAGTAAGGCATGGGACTAGGATGACTGGCCATCACAAGATGACCACACACATACACCACTGGGCACACATATAGGAAGAACACACACACAATGACCCTGGCAGCCTGCCTGCAATACTGTGTGTAGAAACCCACCCTGTGCTGGCAGTGCCCCCCAACCTGACATGTGTACAATAGAGCCAACATGAACTAATCAAGTAAATGACTACTGCTAAAAATTCGAAATTGCCACCACAAGTATCTGGGCCAAGAAGAACTGAAGAACCTGTCACCTCTGAAAAAAAGAGAGCACGTGAGCCCAAACATTGAACATGTTGAAGTGCCACACAGACCATGTGGCACAGTAAACCATTTACACACAGCAAGAGAACTTTATTCAGTAAGGACACTGACAAAATAGACAACTGGAGCAACTGTTTTTATTCACAAATTGCACAGATAGGCACCATGAGAAGAGAAGAGTAAGGCACAAAATGCAGAGCGTGTCCATGAGAAGCTGCACAGGCAAGGGCAAAATATCAGTGAGCAACAAGGCCAGTGGCCAGGGCAGAGTGCAGAGTATCTAATGAGAAGGGGGACCCCTGAAATGGGATAAGGCAGGTACAGCAGGGGGACTAACAGAGAATCTATATGAAAGAAGGTAACCTGCCAGCAAGTATATGATAGAACAAGGCCCAGAATAGGGTCCAAGAGGATAGGTGTTCAAGACCAAAAAGGCAAACCAGGACAAAAGACAACTCAGAAACAATGTATCACAAAATTCATTGAATCATTTTTTATTTATTTTTTTGATATTTTGATTTGATTTGCTTGAAATTATACATAGATGTACACACACACAAATATTTTTATACTTTAGACGTATTAATAAATTGCACCCAACAAGGTTGACAGTAAGGAGCCTATCAAATTTCAAATATTAAACAAATGATCATACCACACACTCCCTCAAAACAACACATTCATACTACTACACATACGACAACAACATCAAACCTCGGGTCATATTAATCCACATGAAATAAAAACAATGAATAGTTTGAAGGGAAATTCTGTAGTTCAAGTCCCCTAAAGGGAATTTCAACAGCCCTATAGACTAAGATACATCGATAAATACTGTCTCAGGAGCCCAATGGGCTTACAAACGCCAACGCGCGTTTCGGTGTCACAACCAGATGGGGGCTACACCTTCATCGGGGCGAGGGAGGGCATGTAAGGTGGGACGAACACACCTCTTAATAAAAAGGCTCTCAGCAGCAATGAGGATTCCCAAACGATGGACAAGATTCAGGTAATAAGGAATCGCCTGGAATGTAAGAGCCGTAATCGGTCAAGGCAACGGTCCAAATGTAAATGCAGATGCCAGTGTGAGGGGGTATCAGCGATGAACAGGGTTCAGGTATTAAAAACCGCCTGGAGAGTAGATGCTTCCGTAATTGGTCAAGGAAGCGGTCCAAGTATAGCGGTCCGAATATAAATACAGATGCAGGCGTGCGGAATTATCGTCGCTAGGGAGTCCAATCAAACGGAGGTAATGGTCCTCAAGGAAGACGGAGGAGAAAACAAAGTCCTCTCGGTTGGATGTACGAAGTGCTCAACGTCAAGGCGTACGGGTCAGTGATAGGGTAAATACAGGATCAGCTGAGACAGCGTGTACACGGGGCGAAAACCTCGCTACTTCGCGGCGGACAGCGTGCTTCCAAGCACGCCGTCCGCCGCGAAGTAGCGAGGACCATTACCTCCGTTGATTGGACTCCCTAGCGACGATAATTCCGCACGCCTGCATCTGTATTTATATTCGGACCGCTATACTTGGACCGCTTCCTTGACCAATTACGGAAGCATCTACTCTCCAGGCGGTTTTTAATACCTGAACCCTGTTCATCGCTGATACCCCCCCACACTGGCATCTGCATTTACATTTGGACCGTTGCCTTGACCGATTACGGCTCTTACATTCCAGGCGATTCCTTATTACCTAAATCTTGTCCATCGTTTGGGAATCCTTATTTCTGCTGAGAGCCTTTTTATTAAGAGGTGTGTTCGTCCCATCTTACATGCCCTCCCTTGCCCTGATGAAGGTGTAGCCCCCATCTGGTTGTGACACCGAAACGCGCGTTGGCGTTTGTAAGCCCATTGGGCTCCTGAGACCGTATTTATCGATGTATCTTTTTCTATAGGGCTGTTGAAATTCCCTTTAGGGGACTTGAACTACAGAATTTCCCTTCAAACTATTAATTGTTTTTATTTCATGTGGGTTAATATGACCCGAGGTTTGATGTTGTTGTCGTATGTGTAGTAGTATGAATGTGTTGTTTTGAGGGAGTGTGTGGGATGATTATTTGTTTTATATTTGAAATTTGATAGGCTCCTTACTGTCAACCTTGTTGGGTGCAATTTATTAATACGTCTAAAGTATAAAAATATTTGTGTGTGTGTACATCTATGTATAATTTCAAGCAAATCAAATCAAAATATCAAAAACAAAAAAAAAATGATTCAATGAATTTTGTGAAACATTGTTTCTGAGTTGCCTTTTGTCCTGGTTTGCCTTTTTGGTCTTGAACACCTATCCTCTTGGACCCTATTCTGGGCCTTGTTCTATCATATACTTGCTGGCAGGTTACCTTCTTTCGTATAGATTCAGAGTGCAGAGTATGTCCATGAGAAGCTGCTCAGGCAAGGGCAAAACAGCAAGGTCAGTGGCCAGGGAAGAGTGCAGAGTATGTCCATGAGAAGCTGCACAGGCAAGGGCAAAACAGCAGTGAACAACAAGGCCAGTGGGCAGGGCAAAGTGCAGAGCATGTCCTTGAGAAGCTGCACAGGCAAGGGCAAAACAGCAGTGAACAAGGCCAGGGGGCCGGGCAGAGTGCAGAGTATGTCCATGAGAAGCTTCACAGGCAAGGGCAAAACAGCAGTGAACAACAAGGCCAGTGGGCAGGGCAGAGTGCAGAGCATGTCCATGAGAAGCTGCACAGGCAAGGGTCCAACACAGCAGTGAACAACAAGGCTAGTGGGCAGGGCAGAGTGCAGAGTATGTCCATGAGAAGCTGCACAGGCAAGGGCAAAACAGCAGTGAACATCAAGGCCAGTGGGTAGGGCAGACTGCAGAACATGTCCATGAGAAGCTGCACAGGCAAGGGCAAAACAGCAGTGAACAACAAGGCCACTGGGCAGGGCAGAGTGCAGAGCATGTCCATGAGAAGCTGCACAGGCAAGGGTCCAACACAGCAGTGAACAACAAGGCCAGTGGCCAGGGCAGAGTGCAAAGTATGTCCATGAGAAGCTGCACAGGCAAGGACAAAACAGCAGTGAACAACAAGGACAGTGGGCAGGGCAGAGTGCAGAGCATGTCCATAAGAAGCTGCACAGGCAAGGGTCCAACACAGCAGTGAACAAGAACGCCAGTGGCCAGGGCAGAGTGCAAAGTATGTCCATGAGAAGCTGCACAGGGAATGTGTGCGACTGTACCTTCCCATGGCCAGCAACACAGTCAGGGGGCAACAATGTGCAGTAGAGGCCCTTCTATGTGAGACACAGGTGTGTGAGGGTGACTACCACTCAGACTTGGCTGTCAGGCAGGCTGGGAGCTGGCTGAGCCTCGGGACTGTCGGTGACATAAAAGGGGGAGAGAGCGGAACAGCTGAGGTAGAGCGATCAGTGTCTTGGCAGGCGTGAGGGCTGCTTGGACCAGGTGGTGTAGTGGCACGTGGAGGTGGAGTCATGGTGTGGCTGGGAGATTGTGGAGGGGTGCCCTTCCACTTCTTGGGGATCCTAAATGGCTTGCCTGAATTGGGATCAATGGGAATTTGTGTGGGCACAACAGGCACACACACCACCACTCCTAGAGCAGGTGCTGGCAGCCCCTCTGGTGATGTGCTGGACCCAGCTGAATGCTTTGCCTTGCTTCGCCTCTGCCCCCCCCTTCCCCTATTTACTAGGTGTCACTCCTACAGTCCCCTCCAGCCCCTGCTTCACTGCGCTTGGAATGGGAGTCGAGGTGGTTGGTGATACTGCCTTTGAGCCCTTCCCAGGTGTACCCTTGGCATGCACCACCTCCTTGGTGGGCACAGACACTGTACGATTATCTTTGCGCGATGTCTTAGGGGCAGGAGAATGCTTGGATGGGGATGCCACTGAGGCTTGTGTGCCTGAGGTCTGCTGCTTTGCTAATTGTCCCCAGGTGTTGCCTGACGGGCTGTTCTCCCTGCACTCTGGGGTGCCTTTTGTCTTCTGTGGGGATGGTGTCTGTGCACCGGACCACTTGGGTTGTTGCTGCTGTGTGCTCAGTGTGCTGTATTTTGACTTTGATGTATGTGGACCGTGGTCACTATCGTCAGACGTGGCCACTGTCTGGGTGGTGGACAAAGGGACTGGAGCTGGACTGTGAGAATGTGCCTGTTGCAGGGCAGACGTCACTGTTGATGACAAAACCTGGACTGTCCGGTGCAGCCCACCCACGTCAGAATGTATGCCCTCCATGAAAGCAACCACCTGGGCCAATTTCTTATCGCGATCAATGAAGGCATTTAGGAGAGCTGTCTGGCCTACACACAGCTGGCGCAAAAAGTCCACAGACTCAGCACTGATGCCAGCAGGCGGGACAGGGGTAGCGGTGCCAGGGGTGAAGGACACTCTTCCCCTCTTACTGAGGCAGACACGGGCAGCAGCAGAGGAAGTGGCTGGGAGGGTGGGCAATGGCCGCTGTGTGGTGGAAGTCGATGCAGAATCCCCATTCCCTGTGCCCTCCAACATGGATGCATCTCCGCTGGCATCGGATGATGTGGTGCTTTGCGTCTCAGGCTGGGACTCCTCCAGCAGACTCCTGTCCCCCTCTGAGGCGCTGGTGACATCTGTGTCACTGGGCTCCTGGGCAGCTGTGGTGCCAGTTTCACCCCCACTGGTGTCCTTCTTCTGTCCCTCCGTAACCACAGGTGATGCTGCATGGGAGAGAGAGATGTAGGGTCAGGTCAGTGGCAGCAACAGAACAAGCATATGCAAGCAATGCATGACAAAAGTTGACCAAATCTACATGTTGCACACCACCCTGTGCAATCACATCGTGCGAACTCACTATATTGATTCAAGCAGTGCGTGGAAACAGGATACTCAGGCATGAGTGAGCCATGTGATGACCACACAGCACAACACCCTGCTTGTGGCAATGTTCAAACAGACACACAACTAGTTCTGAGCACACCTAGTGACATGATGGGGGCACACTACTTGTTGCCAAGGACAGAACTGGATGTAACAGGAGGGGACAACACAGACCCAGACTACAACATGACAGTCCACAATGGACATTAGCCCATGCCACCCACCAAGTCGTACCTTGGGGACAATAGAATGCTGCACATTGCTGTAAGATATCTAGCCCTCCCCAATATGGGTGCATGCAATGGACGCATTGATGTACGCACAGTCAGTTTGGGTACACTGCCGTTCCCTCCCATGGGATTCCCAAGACTACACCAATACAGAACACACCTGAAGAGCACAACCCAGAATGTAATGTGAAGGCACAGCTTCCAAATCAACTTTGTAAGTACAGGTAGGGCAAATGCATGCCACAGGCACCCAGGCCAGCAGCCACTTACATGCCAGAGCATCACACTACCAACATCACAGAGGCCAGCACTGGCACAGGCTCTGTACACATGCAGCCACTCCCATCCAAAGTCAGACTCCCCAAATGCTCACCCCTGGCTTGCTGCTGATGCTCCTTCAAACGTGCATCCAGCTCAGGTTGTGTCACCGCCAAGATGCGCCCCATTAGTGGTGTCATGCTGCGCCGTGCCAGACGCTCAGTGCGAGGAAGCAGCCCCGGGGTCATCTCCGCCACATTCTTTGCCAGTCGGCTGATGTCATCCCATCTCTTGTGGCAGTGGGTAGGCCGTCGGTTTGAGACCCCCAGGGCTCACACCTTCGCTGCAATGGCCCTCAACACAGCCTTACGCTGGTGTACCTTGAGCTGCAGGCATGGGAGACAAGAGGGAGAAA
This sequence comes from Triturus cristatus, assembly GCF_964204655.1. Lineage (NCBI taxonomy): Eukaryota > Metazoa > Chordata > Amphibia > Caudata > Salamandridae > Triturus > Triturus cristatus. Next base: position 129,222,764 of record NC_140584.1, on the reverse strand, counting down.
TTATCAGGTACACAGTGCCATGTACTGATATCTATCATTATATCAGCAAGATACAAAAGAAATCACATATCCAATGAGAGATTAATCAGAGACTATAGTACAGCCCACATGTGACCCTTGCATGGGAAAAGCTGATGTTAAAGCATGCAGGTGTGAGGGGGAACACAGTCCCTGCACATCTCACACACATGCAGGATGCCAGCACTGAAACCTGCCTGCCCACATCTCCAGTCAATTGTTGGGTTGAGCAACATATACATCACATATCAACCTGTGTTTGGGGGGTTACCCACTGTGTCCAAGACTGCGCAGCCCTCAATGTCCCTGCCCTGTGAATAGATAACTGAGTCACGGATGTCACATTGAGGGACATGATCTCACAAATACAAAATGCCCTTCACAAGGGCGTTTGTGTGCAATCTACAGTGCTGAGATGGGCCACAGCTGGAGTGCAATGTGAAAAGACTGATGTCATACTCTGTAAGTGAAGTGATGTGTCATTGTCTTTGTAGACGGGGACTGTGCTGTCCAGCTGGGCTCACACTGAGATGGACTACAGCGGCACACACAGCCATCCAGCCAAGCAATCACTGTCCTGACTACAGCATGAACAACCTTCTGTGTCACTGTATGGCTGACAACACAACACAGGTCACTCATACTTACATGTGCAGGGAGGGAAAGCTGTGGCATTGGGTACACACACCCTTCCACTGGAAACAGCATGTCAGGCAGTGCATGACACTACCCCACACTCCCAGGCACATACTGCATCAGTCCGCTACATATGTGGCCCCCCTGCCCTACCACAACAGTGTTTAAGACTCACCATGACATTTGGGGCACCATGTAGCCTTGGGAACTGTGTGAACACCTCGTCCACCAGGACCTCCAGCTCCTCGCTCGTGAAGGGGCTGGCATGGATCTCCTCTGTCCTTGCCATCACTGTGGACGTGAGACAACAGCAGGGGATTTTGGTGGTGAGGGTCCCCAGGCAGCAGTCCCTGGAGGCAGCAGCAGGTGAGGGGTGTCAGGCAGCAGTCCCTGGAGGCAGCAACAGGTGAGGGGTGTCAGGCAGCAGTCCCTAGAGGCAGCAGCAGGTTAGGGGTGTCAGGCAGCAGTCCCTGGAGGCAGCAGGCAGCAGGCTCTGTGAGCAGTGGCAATGTGAGGCTCACTCCCACATATGTAGCCCCCTGGGGTCGTTTCAAAGGTGCCAAGCTGCGGCAATTGGTGGTCCATGTCTGCCTCTTTCAAATGCATCCAATGACCGCCTCCGCGGTGGTGGAGCACGCCTACCGTGACCTTCAAAATTGCATCATGCCACCACTATCGAGCTTCCCATTGGCTCTAGGGCGAGCTCCATGGCGGTGTAACACCGCTGTGGCCCGGTGTGCGCAACCGCGATGGTGCATCTTTCATATGCAGCCAATGACCGCCTCCGCGGTGGCGGAGCACGCCTACCGCGATCTTCAAAATTGCATCATGCCACCGCGATCGAGCTTCGCATTGGCTCTAGTGCGAGCTCCATGGCGGTGTAACACCGCTGGGGCCCGGGGTGCGTTACCGCGATTTTAGTGGCGGAGCATGCCAACCGCCATTTCCACATGTCTCCATGCCTATGACTACTGCACTGGTGTGAATGGGGGTGCTGGTGACACACCGCCGGTGCCAGGCGGCTGCTACCGAGATATGGGTGCCAAGCATTGACATGAGGCACCGCCATTCTGGTGGTGGAGCATGCCAACCGCTATTTCCACATGTCTCCATACCTATGACTACTGCACTGGTGTGACTGGAGGTGCTGGGAACACACCGCCGGTGCCAGGCGGTAGCTACCGTGATATGGGTGCCATGCAACGGCGATGGCCATCTGTCAGACATCAACAGTGCATAGTGCCAACATGTTCAATGGCACATCATTGTGCACACGATGCCAATGTTCAATTTACTCTACTGATGGCTACACATGCCATGTTTGTGCGTGTGTAACGTAAATTTGTCTATACCCACTCACATGTCACTTTTGGATTTGATGTTGGTGTAGGCAGGACAGTGTAGTCCTGGACTGTACAATGTGTACACATGTCAATATGTTGAGGTCCAGTGACAATCACAGCAATGCTCGTTTCGATGAATGTTGATCTAATCTAATTAGCATTGCCTCTCATGTCTGCTCATGAACACATACATCATTCCAGCGCCGACTGTCGTCTTTGTGTGGTGGATGTGTGCCTGGTTGAAATGACGCATCAAGGTGTGACCGGTACAGCAGCTAGGTAGGAGACAGTGGTTTTGATTAGTTACACATATGCTGGATGCTAGACTCCCAGGCGTGCACATGTGTACTGTGGCCATATACCTATGTGCATTCACATAGCCAAAGGCGGTGTTTGAGGTACTTGTCCTGTGTAAGTTTACACGTGTGCCCTTTGTGTAGCTGAAGATGTCCCTCCATGTAAGCTGGTCTGTTAGTCACTCTAAATGTCAGTCATTGTTGTTGTTGTGTCATCCAGAATGTGATATGCTGTGCATATCTCTTGGTGTATTGTAGTGACATGTGTCCACTATTAACTCCAATAGGAGGAGGCCAAATTTGATTAGTCACTTGACGGTGCTGGAGGACATGGAGGATGTTGCGATCCTTCGCAAATGCCGCCTGGACAAAGCCACCCTGAAGACCCTTTGTGATCTGTTGGAGCCCCACCTGCAGCCACGCAGGACATATCCAACAGCTTTCACCCCTACTTATAAGGTGATGGCAGCCCTGCATTTGTTTGCCACAGGATCGTTCCAGGAGACTGTGGCCAGCGCTGGTGGGATGTCACAACCGATGTTCAGCATGGTGCTGCGTGATGTACTGTCCGCCATGATGCTATACAAGGACAGATACATCCATTTCCCCAGGGTTGCTGAATTGCCAGCTGTGAAGGGAGACTTCTATCTCCTTGGACACATCCCCAATGTTGTTGGGGCCATTGATAGCACCCATGTCGCTCTTGTGCCACCACAGGCAAGTGAGTACATTTACCGCAATCAGAAGCATTACCACTCCATCAATGTGCAGGTGGTGTGCCTGGCAGATATGACCATCTCGCAGGTGTGTGCCAAATTCCCAGGCTCACCCCACCACTCCTACATCCTGAGGAACAGCATAGTGCCCCAGCTGATGACTAATCTTCTACCAGAGCGTGCAAGGATTGTGGGTGAGTATGCCTAGTCATGTGGCGTGCTGTGTGTGTGACCTGCTCCTCTGAGACTCTGCAACATTATAATTCTATTTGTGTTTGTCATACCTAGGTGACTCTGCATATCCCAACCGTCCCTGGTTGCTGAGCCCACTGCGGAATCTCAGGTCTCCGGCTGAAGTCTGCTACAATGAGGCCCATGGGAGGACACGTCGTGTGGTGGAGCGCACTTTTGGTCTGCTCAAGTCACATTTCCGGTGCCTGGACAAGGCCGGAGGTGCACTGGTATACTCGCCCGGGAAGGTGTGTCAGATTATTGTTGCATGCTGCATGCTCCACAACCAAGCCATTCGCAGGGAGATTCCCCTGCTCCTGGATGATGGGGAGGACCCAAGGCCCCAGCCTGCAAACCAAGCCGTGTCCAGTCATGAGGACAGTGGAGAGGAGGAAGGTGTTGACCTGCGTGAACAGCTCATCACCCGCTACTTCACTTGATGGTGGGTGGCAATATGCAACATACCCATTGTCTGATGAGATTGCTGTTGTTGTGAAGGGGCATCTGAGAATTGTAGCATCAGCCAGTTGTAGACTCAGTGGTGGTTGGAAATGTTTCTAGGACATGTCACTTGGGAACATCAACAGGACGTGTATGTTGACACATGGGGGCCATTGTGACATGTGCATGTTGGGTTATCCTGGTGTTAGGGCTTGTGTGATGTCTCTGGTGCCACACCCAGACCATTGACAGTTGTTCTATTGTATTTCCCTAGGTACCTTCGACTTCTCCTTTCTTACATACAGCTCATGGTCCTGGTACATTGTGATCATGTTGAAGCCTGTACACCCTGCAATAAAGACAGAGCAGACACAACATGTGTGTGAGGATATTTTATTTACTATGGTGAGATGCAAGGGGGGTGTACATTTCCATTGGGGGGAAGTGAGTTGACAGTCGTGGTAGATGAGATGGTCGAGTAGTCACCACATTGCTGTGGTGACCCAGTCCAACAGGCAGATGCCATTCACAAGGCAGTGTGGGGTAGGACAGTCCAAAGAGTCAATGCAGAGGTGGAGAGGGTTGCCATCAAGGCTGGCTCAGTGACTTGCGTCTGGCAGGTACTTTGCCTCCAGATACTCCCAGGGTCTTCTTGGGATGGACCCTTTGTCGTTTGGCAGAGGGGGCCCTGCTGCAGGGCCAGTGGGGTCTGAGGACTCACCCCTCTCTGTGGGCACAGGGAAGGATGGTGAACCTTCATTGTGCATCCCACCAGAGGGAGGTGGATGTGTTTTCTGGGGCGCATGCCTGTCCCTCAGAATTGCCACTTGCTGGCCCAAGAGGTCCACAATTTGTCCCATGCGTCTGTCAATGAACCTCATCAACAGGATGAGCTCATGCAACAGATCATCCGACCGGCCCATTCGTCCATGGGCCTGTTCGTATGCACCCAGGACTCTGGTGATGTGTTCCAGGGAGTGGGTCTCAGCCTCCTGGTGTCCCTGGGTGACCCTGCCCCTCCCACCTGCCCTGCTGCCACAGACCTGTTGCCTCACCACTGTGGGCACTCGCATCTTCTCCTTGCCCTCCTCCATGGGTGGTGTGTGCGGGGCATCCTCTGGGACAGGGAGGGTGTTGCTGGCAGCACTGGTGATGGTGGCGGTGGGCACACAGGCCATGACAGCAGGGGTTCGCTGTGGAGTTGTTGTTGCCGCAGATGTGGTGGGGGGACACTGGGGTCCTGGGACCTGTTGCTCCCTGGCACACAAGATGGGCCGGCCTCGAGCTCATCATCCACAGAATCCTGGGAGTCAACATCCGAGAGTCCTTGTACCGGGGGTGGAGACTGGCTCTGCAGGTTGCTGGTGTTCTCTGCAGTGAGTTCTTGGTCACCTGTGGGTCAGATGGGAAATGGTTATTGAAGTGCACCCGGCAAACTTTGTGTTAGCTGTGTGTCATTCACATTTTGTACAATTGACATATCATCACATTGTTGACTGTGTGCAGTACTGTGCTCACTGACATGATACAGTTATACAAGCATTACTTGTCCATGGTGCGGAGTGTCAGGGCATACCATGCGAACCGTGTCCAATTGAGGTTTACTGGGACTTGTTGCCCTCTAGGGCCTGGCACAACAGGTGTTTAATTGTGGACTCATGGTTTAGTTGTCTGACCTAGCAGACGTCCCATCTGGCCATGGACTGGCTATTGTCATCTCCTGCATCCCTTTGTCCTGTCATGTGCATATCTTGATTTGTGCCACCACACATGCTTTTATATTTTGAGAATGGTCCTTGCTGCACTTGCCCCATGGTGATGCACATGTAACTAGTTGCTGTGCATGAATGTGCCCAGGCTTTCTTCTGCTTGCGCATTGGTGTGTCACACTTTGGTGGTTGTGACAGTTTCCTTGGCTTACCTGTGTGCACACTGTTCTTGGTAATGGGGTAGGTATGGCTCTTTGTGCAATGTGAGGGCTGGTGTTGTCATATGGCACCATTTAATTTGGGAAAAATGGGTGGGTGCACGTACTGGCTACCTACCTGTAAGTTTGTTTATTGTACTGCAATGGCTTCCAACTGCTCCTGGGTGGGGTGGGGGAGGGATCCATCCTGCTCAGGTGTGGGACAGGGGGCATGGTGGGAGTCGTAGTGCAGCCCTCCCTGACACAAACACCCTCATTGTGAAGATGACTACCTACCTGTAAGTTTGTTTGGTGTACTGCAATGGCTTCCAACTGCACCTGGGTGGGGTGGGGGAGGGATCCATCCTGCTGAGGTGTGGGACACAGGGAATGTTGGGAGTAGTAGTGCAGCACTCCCAGCCACAAACACCCTCCCACGGAAGATGGCTACCTAACTGTAAGTTTGATGAGGGTTGTGTAATGGCTGACACATGTTTTTGGGTGGGGTGGTGGGAGGGATCCATCTTGCTAGGCTGCGGCACAGGAGACATGGTGGGAGTAGTGGTGCAAGCCCCCCACCTCCAGACACCCTCATTGTGAAGATGGCTACCTACCTCTAAGTTTGTTTGTTGTACTGCAATGGCTTCCAACTGCTCCTGGGTGGGGTGGGGGAAGGATCCATCCTGTTCAGGTGTGGGACAGGGGGCATGGTGGGAGTGGTAGTGCAGCCCTCCCTGACACAAACACCCTCATTGTGAAGATGGCTACCTACCTGTACGTTTGTTTGGTGTACTGCAATGGCTTCCAACTGCTCCTGGGTGGGGTGGGGGAGGGATCCATCCTGCTGAGGTGTGGGACACATGGAATGTTGGGAGTAGTAGTGCAGCACTCCCAGCCACAAACACCCTCCCAGGGAAGATGGCTACCTACCTGTAAGTTTGAGGGTTGTATGACCTCCAACTGCTCCTGGGTGGGGTGGGGGAGGAATCCATCCTGCTCAGATGTGGGACAGGGAGCATGGTGGGAGTAGTAGTGCAACCCTCCCTGACACAAACACCATCATTGTGAAGATGGCTACCTACCTGTAAGTTTGTTCTTTTACTGCAATGGCTTCCAACTCCTCCTGGGTGGGGTGGGGGAGGGATCCATCCTGCTCAGGTGTGGGCCAGGGGGCCTGGTGGTTGTTGTAGTGCTGTCTGCCTGTACACACATGCCCCCATGTTGTTACCTATGTTTGTGGTGAATGGGAGTGGGTGAATGTTGGATCTGTGATGCATGTTTTTGTGAGTGTGTGGTGCAGATGGATGGTGTGTGTCCTAGGTGGTCGAGCTTTGTAGTTGTGCAAGGCAGTACATAGCAGAGTGGCAGTAGTCATTTGTTTGTACTTACCAGCCTCCACTCCCCAGGCTACTCCTGTGAGACTCTCTGGATGCAGTATGGCAAGCACCTTCTCATCCCATTTTGTGAATATTTTTTGTGGAATGGGAGGGCCACCGCCAGTCCTCTGAGCCAGCTCATGGTTCTTGCTCCTCCTCTCTTTGACCACCCTCTTCAGCTCATGCCACCGCTTCAAGATCTCCTTTTTTGATCTTGGGGTGGTCCCTACTGCATAGACCCTTTGGACTATCCTAGCCCACATTTGTGTCCTTGTGGCTAATGGTGTCTGTTGGACCAGGCTACCAAAAAGCTGTGGTTCCCCACTGACTATCTCATCTACTATGACCTTCAACAGATTCTCAGTGAATTTGGGCATTTTCTGTGTGGCCATGGAGTGTGGTGTGCAAAGTGATTGTGGGTGCAGGGGTGTGAGTGGTGGTTGTGGTTGTGCTGTGTATGGTGTGTGTTGTGCAGGGGGGTTAGTTGTGCTGGTTTGGAGGTGGTGGTGGTGCTGTGTGTGGTGTGGCTGGTGATGTTGTGTCCTTTGCCTCTCCTGTCAGCTGAGGTATGTGTCCCTTCTCTCCTGGAGTTTTGCAAGGGATTGTGGTCAGTGAAGGGGTTGGTTTTATACACAGCTATGTGGCTGTGTCCAATTGGGGTGTTGCTGACTGGTGTGTAGTCCTGGGATTTGTATTTTTCGTTTTGCCATGTGGTTGTGTCATTGGGGTGTGTTTTGTGTATTTGGGAGGCATGTCTGGTTTTCTGTGTGAACTTTTTGGCCTTCTTGTGGGGTTTTGGCTAAGTCCGCCATATTTTTGACGGTTCGTCCGCCGCGGTGACTGTGCTTCAGCTCTTCTGCTGGCTCTCCCATTCATCCCATTGCGCGACCGCGGTGGTCAGAGATGGCGGTACGTACCGCGGGACCGTCGGGGATATACTAATTTCTGGGACGGTGTCTCCGCTATACTTGTTGTTGTTTTTTCACCGCGATTCCGACCGCCGCGGACAGATTTTGGCCATCCCCGCCCGCTACAGGCAGTTATTCTGGGACAAGTACTGCCGCGGTAGTTTTTTTTAGGCGGTTAATGCTAATTTGTCCGCCGATTTTCACCAGGGCCGTGTACAGTGTTTAACAATAGCTAATTTTTTGTAGCATAGTTATGTAATGGTAAAGTAAAGCATTTCAATTTTTTTATTCATACACAGTTTTATTTGTATGGTTCATTTATTTTTGGTACAACAAGTAAAAGATTTGCATAAACGTTTGTTTACATTTTAACAATATTTTATATATCAATTTAATTAGTTTGAAAATATATATATTTTAAATTCTACAAGATTATATTTTAATATTTAGTATATTGAATATTATTTTTTATAAAATAATATTTAATATGTTAAATAATTTACAATATTTTGACAGAAAAATTTTCAGCAATACATATATATTTTTTATAACATTTGTATGATATTTGTATATTAACAGTGTATGGAATAAACATATATTCTAATATACATTAAATATTATATTATAGCTTTTTTGGATAATATATTAGTTACTGTATATTTTACATCTTTCTATGCTTATTTTAAACATTGGGAAAAATAATTGCTATACATAAATTTGTAAATATAATTTTAAACATTTTTCTAAATATTTTCCATTGTTGTCTTTAGGGAGTTAGTCCTAGTTTAATTTTAATTATGCGGCCATTTTATTTCCTTTTAATAACTTTTCTATCTATCTCTTTCATTTTTCAGTCACTTTGCAAGACGGAACCTCGCTGTTGGGAGCTGCTTTTCGTTCGTCCGGGTAAGTTTAGTTTTATACACTTTTAAGGTTAGTTTTGAGGTAGGGGTAAGTTAGTAGTAGTATAAATATATTTGCTAGGGTGTTATTTGATTTTTCCAGGATAGTTAGGTGTTGTTTTGTCAGTTTAGTGTTTTATGTGTTTGACTTAGCATCGGTTATAATTACAATGTTATGTAGTTTTACTTACGTCTTTATTACATGTTTTTGTGTATTTTATGTTGATATTGGTTCTTGTGGGTTTGTATTTCTGTTTTTGTTCGGTGTTGTTTATTTTTTATTTACAGGTACTGGCTTTGGTGAACAGATGGAGTTGTTCACGCGTTTTTTTAAAAATAAAGGACCATGTTTTTTCTTGTTTGATAAAAAGTTATTATATATTTCCTTTCTTCCCGGATTGTTGGAGCGTTTTTTTATAAACTATTTTTGAGTTTTTGAGGGTTTCGTTATTGAGAGGATTGCGGCGTTGGATTCTGTTTTCTGCAGTTGCATTTTTGCATTTCTTGGGGTTTTCCTAATTCAATGGATACATATGTGCTTGGTTTGCTGTGGATTTTATCGTTTTCGAGGATATTCTACAGCTACATAACTGTAAGTAATAATTTTTTTATTATTGTGGGTGGGAAATATTTATTTTTTCATTTTCTATTTTTTAGTTACTTATATTCTGTTATATAATTTTGTGTTATATTTTAAATTTTATGACAAAATTATATTAATTAATTAATAAAGATAAATACTTTGTAGTGATGTTTTCTATGTTTAAAATGTTTTCTATTTGGTTTACTTGAAAGAATTGATTTTGCAATCATGTCTAGATATTCTAGGCCTTGGGTATTTGTATACATCCTAGCTTTATGTTGGAGGTCTTCATACATGGTTTTCATTTGTTTGCTTACTTTAGGTCCTATTTTGCTTAGAGATTGCTCTACTCTGAACTCTTGGTAGCTTTGTTCTTTTTTATTAGCTTGAATAAGTTTGTGTAATGTGGGTTGTCCTCTTCCTATTGTGGCTTGGAAGGCATTATGCTATCTTCTACTGCATTGTTTGTCTTGGCTTTTTAGGCCACAGTACTGGCATGCACATTCCACCAGGGGATTTGAAATTTAGGTTGTCTACAATGCCCTGACTGATGTAACTTTCCCACCCACGTGTCTTCGAAGTAGTCGGGCAAGGGACTTAATTTACGGGCTTATTATGATGACGGGCGGACATCAGTCCACCCGCCACCATAACGGGGATGGGACCGACTGCCAGATGTGTGGCGGTCCCACCGGCCCAATTAGGATGCGCCCGCCATACCATTGCGGACGGTGCTGCTGGCTGCAGCACCGTACGCAAAGGTAAAAGGGCATGCACAGCATTTCCCTTCACCACGTAGCAGGCACCACGCGTGCCTGTGCCTGCCACTTGGTGCAGGGAACTGCAGGGGGTACCGTGGTTCCCCCCCAAGTGCACCCCACCACTCCCCCCGGGGGTCCGCAACATGCCCTTAAAGCCAATCCCCGCCAGCCCTTCTATGACGGCATCGCCGCCATGGAGGGGCCTATATACCACCCACATCCTAATATGGCTGGCAATGCCTGCTAGGCACCGCCACCATATTACTGGCCCAGCACTGCCCGGCCGGTAGATTGCTGACCAGCGGAAAAGCAGCAGACGGACATTCCGTCTGCCGCGATACCCACCGCCATCATAATATGGCAGGGGGTATTTCTCGTTACGATGGCGTAACGGTCACCACCGCCGGCTCAGCAGTGGCGATCGTTACGCCATCGTAATGAGCCCCTTAGTTTCATTGGCTGGATAGAAAGGACTTTCTATTAGTAAGTTGTAGTGATTGGCTACTTTAGTAGTTGGTACGTAGGCCAGGGCTATTAATTTTTTTATTTGGTAGGCAAACTTGCTGTTAGGTAAATATTCAATGCTTAAAGTAGATTTTTGTAAGTGCCTCCATATGCTTTGGTTAAAATGGTTTGAGTATTGCTTGAATCATTGCCTGTTCAAAAACTGTTATTATTCTTTGTGGAAAGTAATTTTCTGCGAATTGTTTTATTGTAGTTAGTACTTCAATATAGGTGATGTTATGTTTATTAGGCAGCAATGGGTAAATGACTGGGATATTTGTCTCTTTAAATTCTCCATGAATTGTATAAAGCTGATAAAATGGTTTTGCACAAACTTTAAAAGTTCCATCCATCATCCATGTTGTGCAATTTTTAAGTTTTTGCAAATTAGTTTTAGTTGCAAACATAATAATTCTTTGGTCATGACTTTTGTTGTCATAAAGCAAGAATTTGTCTTCTTTGTGGGTGATGGTGTATTCTGGGAGTGTGGATTTCTTAAAAAGTTTGGGGGGTAGGTGGAGTTTGATCTGAAGTTATTTTAGTTTTTGCTATAAATCTTTTTAAGTTGGGGATGGAAGGTAGTTGTCCTGTGACATATTCTGGTACCCTGGTTAAAACATTTTTCAGAATTGGAGTACTTGTCTGGTGGGAACTTGTGCTTGTTTCCCTTATTGTCTCTAGGGCATCTCTTACTTCCATTTCAGTCACATTAGGGGGATGGTTGTGCTCTCTAACATTCACAACATTCATATCCATTGTAGTATCTCTCCCATAACAGGCATAGGAATAATATTTGCTACATTTCCAAAGAGTTTTAGTTTCTATTACTTTTTCTTGGGTGCAAAATAACCCATGTAGCAAAGCATTAGTTTCCCCTTTAAAGATGTAATAAACTTCTCTCCTTCTGTCATTTTTGGGGTATGTCTGTGAAGATATATACGTATGTATTTCGTAAATATTCTTTTGTGAATAATAAATATGGCCAGTATTATTAATAATATAGAAAAAATACTTACATTAGTGTTCTTTGACTTTTGTTGATGGGATTATTTGCTGGTTGTTGTTTTTTCACTGTTCAATTCTCTGTTGTTGTGAAAGAATTTTTTTTATGTCAATTAAATAGGAGACATGTTTTCAATTTATTTGTATCGTTTTTTTATTTAGCTTTGAAACAATACTTACTTTTTGTAGTTGATTAATTTAATTTCGTGGATATTCTTTGTAGGTGCATTTTGTAAATGCTGTGAAGAAAAACAAATTTATTAGTTATGTTTTGTACTTTTGATACATGTAAAAATCTGAGTTATTTACTTACTTTATAGGTTAAGTTGTATATTTAATAGTTTATATTTTTCATTATGTTGAGTTAAATAAGGTACTTAGGGGGTCATTAGGTCGCCATCCTAGCGGTAACGGGACCACCTGCCTGCCATGCGGCGGTCCCGCACCCCTAATCATGATGAGACCACGACGGCGGTCTATTTAACATTACGGCGGATGCTGATGGCTGTAGCACCCGTCACAATGTCAAATGGCCATGTTGTGCATTTCCCTGCACAACGTGGCAGGCACCACGTGGTGCCTTCCTCCTTGTGCATGGAAATGGAGGGGGGTACCATGGATCCCCCCCAGTGCACAACTGGCCCATAACGGCCCTCCGAAGCCAGCCTCCACCAGCATTGTGATCGGGCTGGCGGTGCCTTCAAGACACCACCCCCATATCCACTGCCTTATCCACTCTGCCAGGCAATCGTTACGATTGCCTGTGGCGGAAGCGTGGCGGGTGGGCTTTGCACCCACCACGCTTGCGGAATGATTCCCCCCGCCATCCTGATCTGGCATGGGGGAACATGGGCATGCAGATGGTGGAGGGACCACCACCGCCGGGCCTGCGGTAGCAATCCCTCTGCCATTGTAATGAGGCCCCTAATAACATATTTGTGTTGTATTTTCTGGGTGTGGTTGTATTGCACTTTAGTGTTGATTTCAAAAACGAGAACATTTCAATATTTTAGTTAATTAAGTTAAGGAGGTCGAGGTATCTCTATTTTGCAAAAAGGTTTTGTTCTTACCCGTGCTGTAGTATAATCTGATATAGTAGTTTATGTAGATTTGCATTGTATTGTATTGTATTGTAATTTTTATTTATAGAGCGCATTATCACCTGCAGGTCTCTAAGCGCTACCAGAGGGAGTACCTATCCATGTCAGTGGGGAAATGGCAGTTGTTAAATGATGCCCCATGCTTCTGAAAAAAGAACTGTCTTCAGCTTCTTCCTAAAAGGGATGAGGTTCTCTTCCTTGCGTAGATTATTCCAAAGATGGGGGACTGCTGTTGAGAAAGCTCTTCCACCCTTAGAGGACAGGCTGAAACAGGGGCAGACCAGTAAGCTGGCCTCCGCTGACCAGAGCACCCTACTAGGGATGTAGTTGGCTGGATGGTCTTTGATATATCTTGGGGCTTGGCCATACATGGATTTATGCGCAATGCAGACCTTTAAACATAGTTCTCTTCCTGACCGGGAGCCAATGCAGCTGGCGTAGCAGAGAAGTGGCGTGAGCTCGTCTTGGCATTCTGAAGATTAGTCTGGCGGCATCATTCGTAGTAACCAGTAGTCTGGCCAACAGTTGTCGCGGGAGGCCAATATACAGGGAATTACCGTAATCCAGACGCGACAGTATCATAGCTGAGACTGCCAGTCTGAGTGTGGAAAAGGTGAGAACAGGGGCCAGTTTCCACAGCTGTCTCAGCAGGCCAACACGTATACCCACTACTGCGACACCTGTTGTATCATGAAGAGCTTGGCCTCAATTTTGCTGCCCAAGCTTTTCACGGCCAAGGCTGATTCTGGATAGGGGCCAAGTTCTTGTGGCCAAAAGAGATCGTTCCAGGGATTGGAGTCTTTAGTGACGGTCAGTACCTCAGTCATATCTGGATTGATTTTAAGGGAGTTGGCCGTCATCCAGTTGACAGTGAATTTCAAAAATATTTTAGATCCTTGAATGGGCAGTCGGCGAGCTGTCAATCTGGATGATAATTTGGGTGTCGTCGGCATAGTTATAGATCTGGCACTCCATCTGGTTTAATGCAGCTATCAGGGGCTGAAGGTAGGCGTTAAAAAGGAGGGGTGACAGTGCCGAGCCCTGTGGTACCCCACATGAGAGTGTACCTGGATCGGACACAAAGTCTGATAGCTGAACTCTCTGTGAGCGATCCTTAAGAAAAGATGTAAGCCAGGCAAGGGCCGTGCCCCGGAATCCCAGATCCGAGATCCGAGATCCGCCACAATAAACGGTCATGGTTGACCATGACAAATGCCGCTGATAGGTCCAGTAAAACCAGGGCACATGGCTTTTTCTTGTCTGCCCTCAATCTTAGTTCATCCAGCATGGACAGCATAACCAATTCCGTGCTATGGTGAGCCCTGAATCCTGCCTGATTAAATTCTAAGAGGTGGTTGTCCTCAAGATGGTGTGAGAGGGAATATAGTACGTGCTGTTCTAATCCTTTAGCAAGGAAGAGCAGCTGGGAGATTGGTCTGAAATTGTTTACATTCTTAGTATCTGCCCCAGGTTTTTTTAGGAGCGGGATGACACAGGCCTCCTTAAAGTTAGCAGGGACGTGCCCTGCTTCCAGGGACCGATTAAGAAGTGAGAGCACCTCGCTATCAATTCCAGGGAGGGCCACCTTGAAGATTTTTGGCGGACATGGGTCTGCCGGTGATCCTGATTTTACTCATCCTATTAGGAGTGACATGGAATCCTTCGTGAGCAGAGGGAAAGTGGTTAGTGGATTATCGAACGTAGGGGGCAGGAAGGTAGGTCCTGCGAAGCCTATACTTGGGGTGGGCTGCTCAAAACGCCGCTTCGCTTGCTGATAAAACGCAGCTAAAACGCACATCATTGTCTACAAGTTGAAGTGCATTGTTCTCACTATGTGCAGATGACACAAGGTCCCAGGTATTTGGGAAAGTGTTACTGTGCAGTGCAGCAAGTCAGCTGTCTGCACTGCACCGAGTCACTTAGAAAGGCCAGTAGTGTGAGGAACTTCAATTTTCGATCACGATCGAATAGACCCACCATTTTGTGACCCGCCGTCATTTGGTGTTGCCATCACTCAGGCAGCACGACGAACGAAGTCTATTCTGCTTTTCCGTAGCTTGGTGTCGAAATTCGTACTCGGTCTTTATTTGTGAAGCTGGTGTTTGGACTAGCCAAGTACACTAATCCTTGTCTGACTTTCCTAATCCCTGTTTCAACTATCTGTAGGCTCACACTATTCTTTCCCGATCATATCTTATCGACTGGCCTTCACTGTCTGACTGTGTCATGACTGTCCTCCAATACACACAAACGTATCACGCCACCTGAAAGTTAGTTGTAATCCGTTAATGAATTAGTTCGGGGGTGGGATGACAAACACAGTTGGAGGAGAGGTCTCTTCGAGTCATCTGATATTTCTGTTTTCGAACCTTTTCTACTGGCTCCGCTTTGTTTTCCACTTACCCTATTGGCTCTTTTCTTCTATGCTTGGGGCGTATGTCTTGTTAATAATCATGCATTGTATGCTATTTAATCTGATGCGCCACAGAGTGAAGTGGCAGTCTCCTGAGAACCTACTTTGTGTACTTCTAGGATAACTGTACTAGCTGCAGCTAAATAAATGCAATCTTCTAACGCCGACAGAGTGTCCCGTGTCTCTGTGTAACGAAGCAGGTGAACCCCGGAGACAGAGGGCGTACCCTGCGCCGCCAGGTCCAAAAGGTTCTGGTTCTTCAAGTGTACAGTATTTAGGCCAGACAGAACATTTTCTGACCTTTCGCCCTACACTGGCTCACAATTTGCTGCCTAGAACAAACACAGCCACACTTTTGTACCAGCATTGCATGCGGGATTGTCTTTGTGCAGCAGGGGATACCTTACTACACATGATGAACCCTTGGAGGCATGATTGCCTATGTATTCCACAGACTGCAGCACACATAGTAAGTGGGAGAGACTTGGATGACTTCAATTCATTTTCCTTGTTACTTATCACCTGGGAAACCAACTTATTTGTCGCATTCCAAAGGTTACCTGGTGTGGGATACATGACATGCCTCATGAGCCATAGGAGTTGCATGGTGACACCCCCACAATGACCATGGAGCACCTCTCTTGCACATAGTGATGCTACACTGCATTTTGGCCAGCTTTGCATTGCTCTGTACCTTTACACCATTCAAAGGCACACAAAGTGGCTTTGCATGTCTTAACATGTGTGTCTTGGGGGTTTGCATTACCCATGTACCATGATGCATGGTGCATGTCTGAGGCATACCTTTTATATATATGACTCTATCTCTGTCAACAGACACAGAGATGGCTATTAGGTCATACACTTCTTTCTGTTAGTAGGTCTGTTATGTACTTCAGTTTTGCTTACCAACATGTAGGCCATTCTCGTATCGGCCATTCTGGAAGCAGTCAGTGATGATGGGTTGCCTGAAGACGTAGGCATCATGCGCACTCCCGATGTATTTTGCAGGCACATTAGAAAACATCACCCAATAGTCCATGATGGCCTGGACATTGATAGAGTATGTCTGCAGGGGAAACCAGTTGCACATGTGTGCAATTCACGGCACCCAGCACATGTGGAAATCTGACAATGGCATAGAAACCTTGCTTAGTCTCCAGCTGCTGTTGTTGTGTCTTGGGGAAGAGGAGGTACTGGGGTGTGAGGCGGATGATGGCATCCAGGTCAGAGAGTAGGAAGGCAGAAAAAGGTGGCTGCATTATTCCTGCCTCTCTGGCTATTGTGATCTGGAATGAACCAGATGACAGCATATGGAGGACAGCAATCAACTTGACCTGCAGAGGGATGTTGGTAGGCCTGGCAGTTGGTGGCTAGAGTCCTGGTGCTATCTAGTTCAGAAGTTCTATTTTGGATTCCCTCCTGAGTCAGTAGTATGTGATGCCCTCATATTCCCTGAGGTCAATGAGGGAAGGCCGCTGGTGAAAAACATGCTCCTTTCTCCTGTGCTCCCTATGTGGTGGTGGTGGTCTCCTCACAACTCCCAGATGCAAAATAAGCAACTCCATAGTGTAGATGAGCTTGCCAAACTGTTTTGTGTGGCTTGTCTTTATGTACTGCATCCAAAATCTCATTTCCTATGCCTGGGCTGCTGATGTACAGGAATTTTGACGTATTTCAGGCTCTGAGCGATGCTTGCTGACGATGCATCACATATTGTCAAAACCATAAATTTCACTGTTTGGGTTTTATGCTGGAGTTTACAGGGGAATGCCTACAATGCAATTCTTAGTCTGTGCACGGCCCAGCCGGTTCTGCCACTGATATTTTCTGCCCCAGGCTTACAAGAACTGATGCATTTAGCCACATGTGTCCACTTGTAGATATGGAGCACTGCCTGCACCACCGGTGCATTCAAATTAGTGATGCAACGGTGGCGAAGGACTCTCTTAAATAAGCCTCTTATTCATTTTTGGAGATCTCAGATTATAACAGAGAGGAAAGGCTGCAAGGGATAGCCAAAGAGGGATTTACAAGGCCGGAGCCTTCTCCGTGAAGTCCAGCTATAGCGGATTTGCTGTTGCTCCAAGGGAGGGGGACCTGAATCTTCAGACTAGCGGCAACTCACCTACGTCAGATTGGCTTGGCAGGTTGGTCCTGGTCCACTGGAGGTCTTCATAGCCAAAAAGTTTCTAAACCCCAGGGTTTTGTTCGCAGGATATTAGGAGGAGTACGCTTTGACACAGCCCAGGGTTTCAATATCTCAGAAAATGCATTTGTGGGTCAAGACTCCCTCCAGCAGAAGTCACCAGCAAGTCCAGGACAGGTCCAGTTGGAGCTGGTCTACTGAGTAGTTGCTGAAAAGGCTTCTTGTAGCTTATTGTGCCCTTATAGCTTTAACAGGAGCTCAGCCTTATGACCTTTGGAGCCAATTTCTATGTCCTGTGTACACGAGGGAGAGCTGGTCCAGCTCTTGAGGGCTTTTATTGTGACTCAGACAGCAGCTTCACTCATCTTCAGATCTTCAACAAGCCCTGTAGTGTTCTGAGGTGAGTACTGTGGATGCCACATTTATGCCTGGCACCAGCCTATGTGTGTGGGTGACTCCTGGCTCCTTCGTAACCAATATGGTAAAAGTTTCCAGGGGTTACCCTACCAATTTTGCAGCATTTCCTGTGTGTCCTACTGTAAACAATCCCACAGAGCCCCTCTCGCACTAAGTCCAAGATGGTAGAACCCTTCTCCCCTTGTGCAGAGCCTGTGTGCCCACTTCAGAAGTGTGGTCAGGGTAATAAGCAACACCTCCTCTGTTGTCACTTCGAACAAGTTTAGGGGGCAGTTCCCTCCCCACAGTCATTGGAGCCTGGCTGACTGGGGAACAGGTATCATTTGACTTCTGCCTGTAACAAGGCAGGCTTCTTTGAAGATAATTAGATTCCTGGGCACTGCCCAATTAGCCATCCTGTTAGGGAAAAAGAGACACCGCCCCACACCAAGCCTCTGTCTCCTGCTCTGGGACAAGTTTCCACACCTCATTCAAGTTGAAGCCCACTAAGTTATGCAGTTAGAGGCTAATGCAAATTAGCCTCCAGAGGCTTTAGGTAGAGAAAATGTAACTTTTTAATACTACCTTATCCTTAATATTTATTTAAAATATGACATCAACAGTGAATTGTTTTAAAAAAAAAAACATATTAAAAAGAGTCAAAGAATGAAATTTCTATCCGGAGATAGCATTATTACATTTATTATGGGATCCCAGGTTTTTTTCCTATGGAACAGCCAGCTTTGCTACAGTGAAATCAGCTTTTGGGGCTTTTTTACTATCAGGACATGTGTAACATTACATTTGTGCATGTCCTACCTTTAAGTGCCATGCACCCTGCCTAGTGAGAGGCAAGGCGTACTTACAGTTGATGTATTAATATTTAAAAGATTTTGGTGACAGGTTGAATTGCAGTTTAAAATCTGCATTAGTTAGACTACAATGATAGGCCTATAGCCATGTTTTACACTGTGACCATAGTGAGTGGCACAGTGGGTGCTGCAGTCCATTAGTGACATTTAACTTACAGGCCCTGGGTATATATTGTGTACCACATACCAGGGACTTATAGATAAGTTAAATATGCTAATCAGAAGTATACCAATTTCATCTTGTTGAAAGGAGGAGCACACATATTTTACCCCTGCAGGGGTAAAGTGCCCAGAGTTCTACAGCCAGCAAAACCAGTTAGGGCAAAAATCTGGGGGTACACTATGCAAAAGATGGTCATATCCTACAGTACTTATGACACTGTGACTACATACTGGAGAGAGATTTTTGTGTTAGAAAGATTTGGTATGTGAAAGCACCAAACATTGAGTAAATCACTGGTTTGTTGAATGTTGTGCGCTTGTCTTGTGTTTTATCTTATGCTGTATTGTTTTGCATTTTTTGTCTATTTTTTTGTTTAAATTCTTTTGTGATTTCTGTCTTCACTGTTTTAGTTTCTTGCATTTTCATTATGTCTTGATGTTATTTATTCAATGTCATTATGGTGTGTGTTGCTGATGACATGTTCCACTTGTTCTTATTATTGTGACTTAATATGTATTACATTTAATGTACCACTCAATTTAAAATGGACATCTATATGTCTCTCAAAAAAATGAAAAAATTATCTAATAAATGAAGTAATCTATTTTTGTACACCGTTGATGTGGGCATTGCCTTATTATATGGACATAGTGCCTAAAATTGAATTATATAGGTGTAGGAAGCCCCTTGTTGTTGTTGTATTGTTGGATGTTGTGGTCATGAAATCATTATATAGCATTTGAGTAATGTGTGGCATGGTTGAAGGTTTATGCCTTTGTCTATTGAGTAAGGCTGAATTTTGTTTGTTGTGCATTTTGAGAAAATCTGCATGATGTTGTAAACAAATTATGTCATGGTGGGAGTTTTTGATGTAGGCAGAGGTAAGGTGAGGGTAGGCCCTTAACTTGGAAATTTCGTAGTATTTTTATGTTTTTTGAGGTAGTCAAAATTGCATTTCATCAAATGTAACTCACCATTAACTTTAGGTTTTTCTGAAAATGTCATTGCATTTTCTGGATATATGTCTCTTGTAATGTGTGTAGAGAGTATGAATTACAATGTACCCTCTTTGCTCTTGCAACACCTACATTATCATTTTTTGGAGGAAGTGAGAAGCCTGGGCCAGGCAAAAACTGACGTTACACCTTATTTACATTTGTAAACCGTTTGCTGGGATTTGTGCCCTGGGTCTTTTTAAGTGGCAGCGCAAGGAGGACTGGAGTAGTTAATTTTTTGTCTGCTATTGTGAAGAGAGTTTTGGGCAAATGTTAGCTGTATCAAGCCTCCAGGTTTGAGTGGGAAAAGAAATACTGAGATTTCGGTGCTGCCCTTGAATTGCTATCCATCCCTCTGGGCAGGAGTGGTTTGCTGGCCTTTTAACAATGGTGAAGTGCTGGCCATTTGTAGCATTTTGCCAGCCGCGGTCCATTCAGGTAAGAGCGGTGGGGGGGGATTTCGACATACGACCACGAGGGAAAACTAATGATTTATTTATTTTTTCCTCACAGTCGTATGTTGAAATACACCCCACCGGGCCTCACCGCTGTTACCTGCACGGACCGCGGCTGCATTTTGCCTCCCTGATATGCCCAAGGCCAGAGGCAGCTTTTTTATGCCCTTACATAATACAGGCCCGGTAGTTTTTTCAGCATTTAGATTTACAAAAATGTGCCACGTTAGCTTGAAAGGGGTAACACCTTTGTATATATTATTGGTTAAATCCACAAATGTAGTAATTTGTGAATTCTTTCATTCACATTTCAATTTTTCAACATGTGATTAGCTGATGAACGGTATCAAAAAGATTTTTTTCTAGCATCTAAAAATGTGTTGAACAATATTGCGAACTTGGAGGCGTATTTAAAAGCCCTGTGCATGGCTGGAACTTTAAGTGAAAAACGGGAGTCAAAAAAAGAAAAAAAACATACACCCTTATGCATCAAGCCAAAATCCAGTCGGTAAAATACCGATTCGGTAATAGCTCCCGGTATTGTGTGAAAAATACCCAATCCCAATGCATCAACCCAAAACCCGAGCAAATAACGAATCGCTAAATAAATAACCTCGAACATACCGAATCGCTAATACCCAAAATGCTAATTTACCGAATCGCTAAATACCGAATTCGCAATTACCGAAATCACTATTAGCTCCCGGAAATTGCCAATAGCAAATACCGATTCGCACCCCAATGCAACAAAACTCGCTAATAACGAAAATCCCAAAAATCGCTATTTTGCCAGAGCTAAATAAGGGGAATCAAAACCTGGAGGTAAAGTCACAAAAAAAAAAAAAAAAAAATTCCTACATGTGCAAATGATTGAGGCAATCACTAAACCCTTAAATTTGGCCCAGGAGACCCTGTTGGCTCCCACAAAATGGCTGCCCTCTACGTGCTTGCAAGGAGGATGCGGATCAATGCAGCAGGACAGCGCAGGAGAAGGGTCCAGGAGCGAGTGTTCAGACTGCGCATAACCCTGCTCGGCCAGAATGAGGACGAGGTGTACCAGAAATATCGCCTCAATCGCGCTATGATCATGCGCCTGATTGCAGACCTGGAACCATTACTGCAGCACCAGACCCACCGGACAAATGCAATCCCTGCGCACGTTCAGGTACTATGCAGCCTGCACCTACTGGCCTCAGGGAGTTTCCAGGGGGTAATTGCGGTTGCCGGAGGTGTTTCGCAAAGCGCACTGTCACGCTTCTTCCAAAAATTCCTAGATGCCATGCTGACAATGCTCCACAGACACATCAGCTTCCCCACAACCCCACAGCAGTTGGACCGCACCAAACAGGCATTCTACCAGGTGGCACAATTTCCACATGTGATTGGATGCATTGACTGCACGCATATCCCCATATGCCCTCCGTCAGCAAATGAGTACCTTTTCAGGAACCGCAAGTCATACCACTCGATCAACGTGCAGGTTGTGTGCGATGCCAACAACATCATAACGGACCTAGTGGCACAATTCCCAGGGAGCACACACGACTCATACATCTTCCGCAACAGTGGAATGCACAGGCGACTACTCAATGGCGAATTTGGAGAGGGACTCCTGTTAGGTAAGTAGAACTACGCTTCCCCACACCAACACCACACATGTATGTACATCACCAATGCTAAGTCTATGCTTCTATCTTCTACGTGACAGTGCTTACGCCCTGCGGGAATACATACTAACCCCATACCTAAATCCAGCAACCCCGCAGGAACATCGCTACAACGCTGCACACATCAGCACGAGGAATGTGATAGAGCGGACTTTTGGGATTCTCAAGAGCCGCTTCCGTATCCTCCACAAGACTGGCGGCGCAATGCTATACCAACCAGACACATGCTGTCGAATAATTGCTGTATGTGCAATGCTGCACAACATTGCCACCAGAAGGGGGATACCCATGGAGGTGGACAGGGATGACGACCCCCAGGCTGACCAACCACCCGCCCAACGACGACCGGCACACATCCCAAACACAGCAGAGGGCCATAGGAGGCGGACAGACATAACGCAAAATCATTTTTGACCCTGGGTAAAATGAGACATTACAAGTTGGTGTTGGGTGCAACTGTTTAATGCACAGTAGCACTGAGGATTGTGCAACAGAACTAGCATTGTGAATCATGCTCCGATTGCATAAATGTAAATAAAAGGTTCCTTAAAGTCAGGCCTGTGCAAACAGAATAATTGGATGGCCATGGTTGCTCCACCATGGACCTGCAGCATGTCCAATTTTCTAGTGCCGCTTGCCACGTACACCAAGCCTCCGCTCAGGTGCATCCAAACCCTCACCACGGCCTGTCCCCGTGGAGGCACGCGAACTTCGGCGCCTGGTGCTGGCCTCTGCCAGTGACACGCTGCTGACACTGGAGGCAGCCTCACTGGTGTCATCCCCTCCCAATGCTGCAGCACTGCATGTGCTGCTCTGAAGTTGTTCCACAGCAGTGGTGATGTGTCTCAGTGACTTGGCAACATCACCGCAGAAGTGCCCAAGGTCCACCTGCAGGGAGACTGTGCGGCGTGCCAACACAGCGGTGCAGTTGCTGTGCCGTTGTATGGCCTTGGTAGCGGCGGCAGAACGCAACATTAGCTGCCGGTTACTCCTCCTCTGGGACTCATGGCCCTCCCTGATGGCACGGGTGAGCTCACGTACCTCCTCCCTGAGCTGAGCATTGCCATCAGCAACCGCAGTGGTCTGGTCCCTGACCGCCGTGCCCATGTCCCTGACCGCGGAGCCCATGTCAGTGACTGCTGCAGTCATGGCGCGCATCTCCCTCGCTAGGCGCACGATGTTGCAGCTGATGCTAGCCACATGTCTTCCCTGCAGGTTCTGTGTGCGCAGCATCCTCTCCTCAATTGCAGAGGTTGTTGGGACATCCTGGTCAGCTGAGGAGACGGAACTGCGACGGGCCCTGTGACGCCGTGCGTGTCTTGAGCCTCCATGTGGTGCAGCAGGTGGTGTGGATGTGCGCTGCGTGGGTACCAATTGCGGGGGGGGGGTTGCCATCTCCTGCAAGGGCGCAACTTGGTGCCTGTGCCTCTGCGGTATTGTGGCTGTACTGGCTGCAGGCTGGCTTGCTGGTGCCGTTGCTTGTGGCGCAGGTGGTGGTGCCTTGGCTTGTGGCGCAGGTGCCTTGGCTTGTGGCACTGGTGCTGGTGCCGATGATTGTGGCGCTGGTGGAGGTGGTGCTGGTGGGGTGGCAGGTGTTGGCGGTGCGTGCGCATCCTGCACAGTCTCCTGGTCTGACTCCACGGGTGTCTCAGATATGATCAGCTGGTCGCTGTCGTCAGAGTCCCCAGGTGATGCATCTGTGTGTGAAACAGTGCATGATTAGTGGGATGATTACACCTACATAGTGTTGTACCCATCAATGTCCCTCTGTGGTCCAACAAATGAACAGTCTACAGCCATGTACAAAATATGTGTTGTGTGAGGATTTACGCCTGTGCCTGCACTCTGGGCTGACTAGACTACAACTCCCAAGATGCAGTAGTGTCATGTGTGGAACTGTCTGTGCCAGAGCTGCAGACACAGTGAGATTGGGCTGGGGGCATGGGTATGGATTTATGCTATGCTGGGTGTGGCACAGGCATGCATCTTACCTTGGGCACTTGTGGCTGCGCCGGACGTGTCCATCTGGATCACCCCTACGACGGCTTCCCGCTCTATCGTCCCTTCCACAAGGTCCTCCAGGGCTGTGTTGGATGGTGCAGTGCTTGTTCCGCCTCCAGTCCTTCTTGCCTCCCGGAGCCTCTCAGCAATCCTCTCTTTTGCGCGCTTCCGGAGGTCATACCACCGTTTTTTGAGATCGTCGATGCTGCGGCTAGTGACGCCAACCGCATTGACCCTCTCACGGATGCGCTGCCAGATGCGCCGCTTCTCGGTCTCAGGCACCTTGAGGGACAGCTTGCCAAAGAGGCGGTCGTGTTTGCTGGACACTCCCTCGATGAGGTACTCCAGCTCCCTGTCTGAAAACTTCTTCTTGCGCTTGCGTGCAGATTCAGCGCTGGATGGCACTTCCTGCGACATGATGGATGTGTGCTGTGACTGGCAGAATCTGTGTGGCCTCACTCTGCACAGCCTGTCCTTCTTTCCAGCTCCTGTCTGCTCCTCTGTCGAGGCTATGTGGGTGGGGCAGCAGTATTTCCTGGTTGGTGATGTCATCAGCCTGTTCCCGGAGCGACGCGGCAATTTGCGATTTCGCTATTACCGATTCGGTAATTGCTAATTCGGTATTACCGAACTCGCTATTAGCCAAATCGGTATTACCAAACTCGCTATTTGCTAGTGGGGCCGTTTGCGTGCCCCGCTATTAAGGAATCGGTAAATTTAGCGATTTTTAAGGAATCGCTAAATTTAACCGAATCTGTTGATGCATGCCAATTACCGATTCCTTAATGGCGATTCCTTATTTTTCGCTATTAAGGAATCGGTATTAGTTTGGTTGATGCATATGCCCCATAGTTGCTACTGCAAAATTGCAAGTTTTAAGAAAACCACAGTCACCACTTTGTATTTGCAAACCACACCATTTAAACAAAAATAGCATTTTTCAAAATTCGTCAATTCTGAAATTTATGATTTTTATGAAATTGGTGATATTTTTAAAACAAGTAAAACAATCATGGCAATAGCTGGGTGAAAGCAAAAGTAGGAAGAAGAGAGCTGGACTGCAGGTCAGGGAATTTCGCGAATAGTTGCTGCACATTCTTAGTGCTGAATGGGTGCATAGCAGGTGGATGCACTAAACGAAAAAAAAGTTTACACCAAAAATTGAATTGTATGGTTACGCGTAAAATCCAGTAAAATGAACTGAGGTGGTATTCTTAAGTACACTGTGGGTAACTTTCTGACCATTGTTATCAAAACATCCAATTATTGACAGACTTGTCAGCTTATTATTAAGACCTTCGATTTTGCCTAATGACTACCAAGGTGTGGGCTTCAGTAGAACTGCAAGCGCTGTTGCAGCTCCTTTTTTCAGTTTGGTAATAACCAGAAGAATTTGTGACCCTTGTTTATTGTTGTAATTTTAATGGGCTGTCACTTCGATAGGACTCTGTAAAATGTATACCCACTTAATATCATTTTTATTATGTCCTTAATCACAGGGAGGGTTAAATGGAGTAGCTAGACGGCCTGTATTTCATTTGCTTAATGGAGCAGCAGGAGTAGGGGAGAGAGATCGGCAATAATTTATTTTAGTAATCTGATTTATCGCTTGCACCACTAAATGTGCAGCAAGAACATTTTATAGGGATGACATTAATTCTTTAGTAAAGGCAAAACAAAAAAAAGTAAATTAAATGAAAATTGTGCTCATTACAAGGAAAGCAGAATATCTGATGCAAAATAAGACACGAGTAATGTACTGTGTACACTGCCACCAGAGGCGGCTCCTTCAATAGGGCAGAGGAGCGTCGCCCCACTTCTTTCTCGCAGTGCAAGAAGCAGAAACATAAAATGGTATTTTAAACACCATTTTATGTTTCTGCTTCTAACACTGCGAGAAAGCAGAAGGGTATGCCTGGGTAGGGGCGGGCGGGTGGGTGGGTTGGGGAGGAGTGGCTTGCCCAATGCTGTGGGCCCTGACTGTTTGGTCAGCACTATGGGGCCGACCAAACCAGTCATTCTCACTCTGCCTTTTCTCTATGTAGGCTGCATGCTCACTCTGTCTTTTCTCTATGTAGGCTGCATGCAGCCTACATAGAGAAAATGACCTCCCGTTGCAGCATTGTGATTGGTTTAGGGGAGGGGGGGAGGCTGCCTGTGGCTGCTTCCTATTCAGGGGAGCAGCAGGAAAACACGGGACCCGGCCAGGAGCTGAGGCGGCGTAGTACACGGGAAGGTATGTTTTTTCAAATTTTAATTAAAACCCCCCTTCTCAGCCGCGCAACCCCCATGCGTGACCCCCCACCCGTGCCCGCTAATCATGCCGGCCGCGACTGACTGATGTTATAAGAAATATGTAAAAGGAAGCAATGCAATATGGTTGACAAGTAAAGTCAATCATACACATCTGAGATCATGTAATACTGATAAGAAAGTGGTGAAGGGGAAATGACGTACTTTTTCCAAATGTTTGGTTTCCACCCTCTTTTACAATTAGTGACTTGTTGGAAGGTACGTACAATTCTTTATCTGAATGGCACTAAAGACTCATCCTTAAATCATTTCTGTGCTGATTCAAGAGAAGTGAAACACGAGCATTTTGTAAGCATTGAACACGCATTGGCAATGACAGTTGGTCTAGCATTGATTGTCACCGGTTGGCTTTACTGATGCTATTGTAAGACTTTGAGGATGATTACAATGTTCTTCGGAAAGGCTCAGAATGGGATTTGGTACTGCAGAATCCGATTCGGAACCCTTGTTTCCGAACTAATTTTGCACATTTCCCGTTCGGGCATTCTGAATCGGTTCCGAAAAACAATTGGACAGACCGACTCTTTTGGAGCTGAATTGTACAGCTCTATGGACACAGTTTCATCAGCCAGGCTAGCTTGAATCCAGTGGCAAGCTAGCCTGGCTGATGACGGCTGATTAGCCACAAACCGGTCCCAGGATGCTTGTTTCCGGTCCAGGGAAGACATGACTTGGCAGTTTGGGCTGCACTGTTCCCATGAGGCACAGGGTCAGACTGATATGCATATGGCCATGTCTGAACTGGGGTGGCGGAGTGAACTAAAGAATGATGATGGATTAAACCCAGATCAGTTGACTGGGCGTGAGTGCTTGCATTCTTCAACACTCCATCCATCATCCCCTTTGCTTTTGCTCTATTGATATCGATCACAATAATATAATTGTTTATAATATCTATTTTTAATCATGTATTTTGGTACATATTTTAAATGTATATGACATATTTTTTGTATAATTAATGTTTATGTTTTTTAATGCATTTGTAATTTTTTGAGGAGTTATTCTATTTTATTTTTGTTACTTTTAGCACGTAGCAGGTTGTGAGTTTATTGCAGTGCAGGGTGGGAAGTAATTTAATTAGAATAAATTAATGATCATTTACATTAATGCTAATTATTTAATCAATAATTTATTATGTTAAGAATGTAATTCATTTTTCTACATTTCAATTCATGCGTGGGTTTTGGGGTTTATATAGGTTTAGGATGGAAAGTAATTTGATTGTAATAAATAATTGTTAATTAATATGAATTATTTAATTGATAATTAATTATGTTAATACTGTAAATATTTGTTCTAATTTACATTTTATATGTGGGTTGTGGGGGTTATAGAGGTACAGGTTGGGAAGTAAGTTAGTTGTAATTAATTAAGAATTAACTGTTTATTATTATTAATTATTTAATTGATAATTAATTAAGTTAATTGTGTAAGTGCATTTTTTAAATTATAGTTGTGGGTTGTGGGGTTTATGGGGTACACGGTGGGAAGTAAATTAAAATATTTAAAATTTAAAAATGTTTTCAATAATGATTATTTCATTTATAATTAATTATGTTAATAATGTAATTATTTTTTAATTCAAGTTTAGGAGTGTGTTGTATATTTTGCGGTGGTATATTGTGAAAAGTAGAATAAATAAATGTAAATAATAATTAATTTTTAATTATTGCTAGGTTGTTGATAAATATTTATGTTAATAGTGTAAATAATTAGCTTTTTAAAGTTAAGTTTTAGGTGTTGATTGTACGGTTTGTAGGGGTATATGGTGGGATGTAACCAAAATAACATTTATGTTCTAAATAACTTTTTTGTTAATGCATATTTTTGGGTAAATAGTTTTTTTTATGAAAACTATTTTCGAATTTAAGTTTTTAATAATGTTTGTGATTATTTATGATCTGTATTCAAAATTATATGTATTTCTTGTTAAAAAAAGTATATGAAATATATATATATAAATATTAATATTTACATTTTAATTTGTCATTTAGTTTTTGAAATTATTTTATTGCTTTGTTGGGAATTTGTTTGTTTATAATGTAGTACCGACTGAAGTGGTAATATTCATTTTTTTCTAACACTTTCTCTGCTGGTTCACTGGCTGGAGTGGGAATAGTAAATTGTGCCTCTCCACTATCCAAACCTTTACTATTCCTGCACTGACTGGAGTGGGAATATTAAATTATACCCTACTACAATCGAGCATTTTCCCTACTGTTTCACTGACTGGAGCGGGAATAGTAAATTGTGCCTCTCCACTATCCAAACCTTTACTATTCCTGCACTGACTGAAGTGGGAATATTAAATTATACCCTACCACAATTGAGCATTTTCCCTACTGTTACACTGACTGGAGTGGGAATAGTACATTTTACCCCTTCGCAATCCAACATTTTCCATACTGTTGCACTCAGTGGAGTGGGAATAGAAAATCTTACCCCTCCAAAATCCAACACTTTCCCTACTGTTGCAGTAATTGGAGTAGGAATATTAAATTTTATTTTCTGCTATCTAAAATGTGTACTAGTGTTCTATAAATTGTAGTGGGAAAAGTAAATTTCAGTACTCTGCAATATAATATTCTATCTAATATTGTATTTATTGTAGTGAGAGTAGTAAATTGTACTTTTGTGTGATGTAACAATGTTATTACTGTTGTGTTGCATGAGTGTGAGAGTAGTACATTTTATATATTATTAGAAGAAGAATTTGTTTATTTGAGCTTCAATTGTAGAGGGAAATTTAGATGTGTTACTTTTAATTTTTAATCATTTCCTTTATATTTTGTTAACTTATATAACAATGTTTTTGTTTATTAAGAAGAAGAATGTTTAAATTTTTTTATATTTTTGTTTGTAAATTATTTTTATTAAATTGTAAAAAATGTATAATCATTTTAATTGAAGTGGTTTGCTTTTTAAAATATTTAGGGGCCTGTTAGGATGGCGGTCTGAAATTCTCCCCGACCGGCATGGTAGTGGGAAAAGACCACCCGCAAGGACCGCGGCATAATCGCTAGTCCAATTAGGATGCTCCGCAGTCAAAATCCGACCGATTCTGCCGATTAACATTGCGGTGGTTCCTGCTGCCAGCAGCACCACCACGGTGTGAAAAGGGGTATGTCATGCATGTCACTGCACTGCGTGGCAAGCACTGCACAGTGCTTGCCACCTGGTACTGGGACATGTAGGGGCGTACCATGTGTTCCCCCAGTGCACCCACGTACCCCCCAACACATTGGGGGCCTGCAATGGCCTGCCGTAGACATTCTCCGCATGCCTTTCCATGATGGTTCCACAGCCGCGGAAAGGCTGGTTACCGCCAGCATCATAATCATGCCGGCGGAGCCTGGCCCTGCACCTGCATCATCACCAGTTCTCACCGCCGCGGTCGTCACCACCATGCTAATGGGACCGGCAGTTTTCAGGGTTGTGATCGCGGGCGGATGTCCTCCGCTGACCCGGCAGCAGCCATCCCCTTAGGGTCTGATTACGATGCCAGTCGAAGGATTTCCGCACGACATCATCGGTTTCAATTCCGACCGCCTAATTGCAATCTAGGCGGTCAGAATTGAAACAGTTGTTCATTCTGGCTGGCTTCCAACAGGTACCCATCTTAATCCCAATAGGATGATGTTTCTGCCGTCAGGATTATGAGGTCGGTTTCCAACAGCCTTTCCCTGCCGGCCTTTCTCACTTCGGAATATGACTTTGGGGGCCCCTAGCAGGACCCCTTTGCCTCCACGGCCTATGGTTGTGGGTCCAGGGAGCACCCATGCCCCCCTGTAAATCCCTGCACCCTGTGGCAGGCACCTTGAGGTGCCTGCCACAGGGAGCAGTGATTTACACAAACTCCCATTTCTCCATGGTAGTTTGTGCTGTGGCCTGTTTACGGCTGTAGCACAAGAAATGGGAGTATTCGAATGCACAGTGTCAGGTCGCATCCTAATCATGCGGTCGCGACAGCCAACCAGAGGTCGGTCTGTCCCGATTCCACGACAGCCTCCACCCAACATGAAAATCGGACCCTTATTGGTTTTGGTATATTTATATTTATATATATGTTATATTATTATGTAATTGAGTAATTTTAAAGTATAATATAATTTTAAAAAATTTATTTTTTAAATAGATATATGTTAATATATATGTAAATGTATGTGTGTTCAACATTTTTAAAGTAAGTTTATATTTGTTAAAATCTGTATGAAATATATTTTATTTTTATTACATCAAGGTTTGTATTTAATATATTTTATTTTTAATATTTTAATTTGTATATAATGAAAAATCAATATTTAATATAGCTATGGGCCTCATTACGATGTTGGTCAGAAAGCATTCCGACCGACTCAGATGCTTCCGAACACCGTTCGTTTGGACTGCTATTGACTTCAATGGGAGCCTCTGTTTCGACCAAAAACACAGGCTTACATTGCAAAAAGGGGTGGTTGCGGAACACCTTGCACCCTGTGGTAGGCACCCTAAGGTGCCTGCAACACTGTGCATGGTTTGAAAGCGGGGTCCCTTGGGTACCCTCAAGGGCCCCAATCGGAGGTCTCCGGGTGAAGGGTGCCTGATACAGGTCCCCAAATTCAATTTCTAACAGCATTTTGTGTCAGACAGACTGAGTCGTAAAGGCTGTCGGAAATCGAAATCGTAATTGGTCTGTCGGAAATGCTGTTCATTGAGCTGTACGATTCAGCTCCGACCAACTCGGATTCTCCGAATGTTGGTCGGAACCTAGTCAGAATAATGGAACAGTTTTCTTCTATCGTAATCGGTCGGTCAGAAATATTTCCTAGTCGGTTGGAAATATGGGTTCCGACACGGGTTAGGAAAATCCAAATCCCATTTGGAGCCTTTCCGACCGACATCGTAATGAGTCCCTTAATTATTGTAAACAATATTTTATTTTATCAATATTTTTGTACTTACCTTATAAGATGGCTATTGGTAGTAACACAAAAGAGGAGCTCTTCACAATTATAATATGGTAAATTGTATTTTGTTTTTCTTAGGCTCTCTCTTTGTACAAGTCGACAACGTTTCAACCCTCTTGTGGTACGGGGTCTCTTCAGGAAAAGAATTCTAAGGACATGAGGGCTGATTACGATGGCGGGTGGACCTGAGTCTGCCCACCATCGTGGTGGTGTTTGGGATGCCCGCCAGACATGCGGCGGTCCCCCCACTGCAATTACGATATGCCCGCCATATTGGCAATGTAATGTCAATATATCATGCTGTGCATTTCCCTGCACTATGTGGCAGGCACCATGCTGTGCGTGCCGCGCAAGGGGGTACCATGGGTAGCCCCCTAGTGCACAGCTACCTCCCCCAACACAAGGGGGGCCTGCAACGGACCCCCAAATACGTTTCTGCATGTCTTTTCGTGGAGGGAAGACCGCCGTGAAAAGACAGGTAGAAAGGGATATCGTAATCACTACGTCATGTTTTGGTTCTGCAAGGTGGGCGGAGAAGGACCGCCTTGCGGAACCATGGTGGACGGTCTTTGCATCCTCCACGCTTCCCTGAGGATTCCCCCCACCATCATAAGCTGGCGGGGGAGAACTGCTGTCAGATGGTGAAGGGCCCGTCACCGCACACCTGGCGGTGGTGGCCCCTCCACCATCGTAACGAGCCCCGTAGTTAGCACAAAAAATGTGCTAAGCGTGGATCTCTTCTTGGGTAAACTCTGGTAATTTCAATGATGTCCAGATGGGATGTTCCAGGATTCAAATGGACTTTAGGAGTAATATACGGCAACAGATATGTCGATTCCAATATGGTGTAGACAGTGGGATAAAATCGTGTTCCTCCAGGGAATCTGATAATGATTCAGTGAGGAGTAATTTATTTACTTCAGTTTCAACTGTCCCAAACTTTTTTAGAAATTATCGCGGGTCGCTTCTGAGATCTTTTATGAGAAAGGACAGATCCATGCTTGGCTCGTTTTTTTGTGCTAACTATGTCCCCAGAATTCCTGTCCTGAAGAGACCCCGTATCACGAGAGGGTCAAAACATTGTCGACTTGTACAAAGAGAGAGAACCTAACAAAAACAAAACACAATTTACTATATTATAATTGTTGTTAGACCTGGCACCATTGGCATGGGTCTCCCTTCCATTTTTTGCCTCTACTTCCTGTGTTTTGCTGTGTATTATATTCCATTTCTGCTGGTCTTGATGCTTTGGGCACTTTGCCATTGCTATTTAGTGCCAAAGTGCAAGTGCTCCCTTTGTAAAGTATTGTTATGGATTAGTGATCCCATGATTGGCTTATTTAATTTACTTGTCAGACCCTAGTACAGTGCACTATGTGTGCCCAGGGCCTGTAAACCAAATGCTGCTGATGGGCTTGCAGCAATGATTGTGCCACCCACAGAAGCAGCTTGTAAAATGTGACTCAGGCCTGCCATTGCAGAACTTGTGTGCAGTCTGGGACTGCCATTGCCAGTCCCTAAACCTTCCCTTTTCTACATATTAGTCACCCCGAAGGTAGGCCCATTGTACCCCTGTGGGCAGGGTGCATTGCATTTGAAAGGTAGGACATGCCCTGATGTGTGTGGCATGTCCTGATAGTGAATTACTGCCAAGTTTGTTTTTCACTATTGCAAGGCTATCTGTTCCCATAGGCCATAATGGGGAGTTTGTTTATAACATCTTATAAACATACCTTACCCTGGGAACAAGATAGGGAAATAAAGTTTAGTATGCCTGAACCCAGTTTTTTCGGAGTCGCGCACCCAAAGCGTACACATCACAGTGGGTGCGCGGATTCTAGCTGCCATTTTAGAAACGTCGTGAAGGATCCGCGTACGGTGTACGACGGCTGCGTGTTTTTCAGTTACATCATATACATTTAAAATTACGTGATGTGCGTGATTGGTATGCGACCAGTCCGCGACTCCTGCTCCTGCGCATTCGCGACACATGCGCATTACGGGACGCAATGCTTGCGCGGTAGCGGGTCCCACCTGACGTCATATACGTGCTGGGGCGCGCTGGGTGTGAGACTCCTGCAAAATTTTGTTATGTTCTAAAATGATATGTATTTGTGTTTAATATACATATTAGGGCAAGAGACTATCTAAGATATTCATAAAAATAATATATTTGTACTTATAATAAACTTATATATTTTTTAAATATATTTTCACGAAGTCGCGTCGGGTGCGTGCTTCGTGAGCTCAGAGTGCGCGGATCCCATGTGACCTAAAAAAAAAGATTTCATTGGTTCATAACATTTCCCACTGTAACTATTTAAGGACCCCACCCATTTTAATCATTCTTGTTGGAGCATCTTTAGAGAGATATCTCTTTTCCTACAAGAACCCTTTTTGGTTTTTTTTTGGTGTTTTTCACAAAATATCAAACAAAATGGCATCTGGACAGCAGCAGCAGCAGGAGGAAGTATCTTCTGAAGAAGAATTCTTGCAGGAGGCACCACGACCACAGAGGCCGGAATCTGTCGTGTGGAAATTCTTCACTTTTCCACCTGGAGAGAAGAAAGTAAATGCGAGAAAGGTGACGTCCAAAATTTGTGACCGAGTCCTGTCAAGAGGCACTGCTTCTATGTGCAAGCATCTCCAGACCTCAATCTAGCTCGGGAGGAAATGAGGCGAGCTGCTTTGAACCCCTCACCTGCTGTGGCAAGTACATCTGGAGCGTCCTCAGGAACACCTGCAATGGACATTAGGCCAGAATTTGCCTTTCTCGAGCAACACTGCGTGAACTGTAAGAAACTTATATGCTTCAGTGAGCAGTCGGTGGATACAGTTTGTGCTGCGCTACGCAACCATCGTTGTTAATTTTTTTTTTTTTTTGGAATGATAAGTAATTCCAAATGTTTCCTGTTTTATTAGTTCTTTTTTTTGTTCATTTTTTGAAAAAACACCCCAAAAAATACAAAATTGTTCAAAAAAATAAAAATAAAATACAGAAGAAAAAAGAAGAAAAAAAAGTTCTTAGCAGAACTACCTTAGCTTGTTAAAGAAAGAACTATAATTGCAAGGTAATGTGGGAAAGTTTGGTTGAATATATGAATACAGCATGATTGAAAGAATGCATTAGTAGTATATGGTGAATTTATAGGTGAAGATTTATGAGGAAGTACTGCAGCGTGACACTGCAAGCTCTTTAGATGCTCTGCACTGCACTGTGGCACTTCCGAAGCACAGGGATGTGACATATGTACATGACTATGTTGCAACTCTGTGCTTCCCTCTGCACTGCTGCACAAACTGCAGCCATGCGGTGACACAGGCTTCCTTGCATCATGGTGCAAGGATGTCTGTGTCGTGTGGAAATTGTTTTTGTGCAGGAAGGGACACCTTCCTGTGCAGGAAGGGACACCTTCCTGCACAAAAACAATCAGTAAAGGCATTTTCCTCTTTCAATGTATGCTGTGGAATGCAGCATGCATTGAAAGAGAAGAAAAATTAGGGGAAATGAAAACAATTCTCCTCGTTGCACCTTCCTACACCAACTCTAGGATGGTGCAGCATTCACACACATCTCCAGATTTACAATTTCACATAAATCTGGAGATGTGTCTTGTTCTCTGGGTGTTGCGTGGGAACACCCACAGCAACACCTATGGGACGCACCTTCAACGCAAAGTTCTGTGTATGAAGGGGTCGTATTTACAAGGAGAGGAAAAACCACGCAGGGTGTCTTTTCCTCTCCTTGTAAATATGAAGGAGTGCTTAGTGCCATCACTACGTTACAAAAAGTGACGTACTGGTGGCGCAGGGTGCTTCTAAATCTGCCCCATAAGTGCTTAGGTATTGGCAGACTGATACAATAAGAACATAGTGCTGGATGGGTGATTGAAGAATTGCATGAAACTGACAGGAGGTATACTACGCTGCATGGGTACTACTTCAGTATTTAATGTAGTGGACCAATAGTATGTATCTGCTTAGAGATTTGTAGGGATTATGCACAGAATATATTATGTGTACTTGTGTTGGTGCCTAGGTCATTTTATAAGAATACCACTAGTAACTGGAATGATGACAGTACTGCAAACAGAGTGAACACTTAATTTATAAGTGCGTACGTATTGGTGGAGTGATAGGATAAGTAGATAGTGGTAGATAAGTGATTAAAGAAGTGCATGGGACAGACTGGACGATTCCTACACTGCATGAGTACTAACTGGGTATTTAGAAGAGTGTATCAATAGTATGTAGCTAGTTAGAGGTCTGCTTGGATAGTGAACAAAATATTATAGATGTACTTGTGTTAGTAGCTAGGCCATTCCATAAGTTCATGACTAGTAACTAGAATAATTACAGTATTACAAACAGAGTGTATAGTGAATTTATAAGTGCTTAGGTAATGGTGGAGTGATAGGATACGTAGATAGTGCTGGATGGGTGAATGCAGAAGTGCATGGGACAGACAGATGGATTCCTAGACTGCATAGGTACTAACTGGGTATTTAGAAGAGCGTATCAATAGTAGGCCTGGGCCAACATTCCGTTCCACTCGCGGAAATTGCGATCATTTGGCATTTTCGCATTCTGCGGAAAGCGCTAAAAAGTAAAGATTTCCGCAATCCGCATCTTAGCAGTAATTTGTTTCTTGCTCGCGCTGTAAAAAAATACATTCTCACGTGCGCGCGATCGCCTTACCTGAATCCCTGCGTTCGCCGACAAGTTTTCCCGACCCGGTCGCGTTCTCCACGAGATGTTGGATTGTTGGTAGCCATTTTGCGCTGTCTCGCGACAGTTTGCGCCCGCATTAACGTCATTTGTTGCGCGATCACGTCATTTGTCGCGCGATCACGTCTTTCTTCTCGCAATCATGCACCGCGAGAGTATGAGAAGATTGAGATCTCGAACACGTCATTCTCCACCGCGAGCGAGAGCGTGAGGACGCGGACACGTCTAATCGAACGCGAAAAGGAGAAAGAGACCCCGAACACGTCATATCCAATGCGACCGGGAGTGAGAGAACGCAATCAAGTCATTTTGGACACGCCATCGACATCCGGCTGAAGTAATGTGAAGCTTGAGAACTCGAACATGTAAATTTTCAATTTGGAGAAGAATATCAGCTCTAGCAGCATGAAACCTTCTGCAAATGATTATTTTGGATGAAAACAACTCCTCAGATTGACATTTGGCTGTCCTTTTTTGTGCAAGGAGTCCTTTTTTAAAAAGGTGGGGAGAGAGAGGAAGTGCCACAGAATCTCCAACTTCCTGTTCCTGTCCAGCAGGCTCCTCCCAGTGCTTTGTCCATCTCCTGCTCATTCTGCCTTTGGATTTTGAGCTGGAAAGATCACTCTTTTTGTCTGCTGCATCATTGCAATTGGATTTGAGGATTTTTTATTTGGATATTTTACAAGTAAGTGATTGTTGTGTATGTTTGATTGGGGGCATTGCAGTTGTTGTAACTACAATTTATTTTTGGTAACTATCATCATTCCTTTTTTTTAACAATGTTTTGCGTAGTAGTAGTCAGTAGTAGGCCCGAGCTAGTCATGGCCTCATGGGTGTGTGCATGATGAAGCAACTGTTCCTTTGGTGTTTTTTGAATGTATTTCATTTTCTGGTGTTGTTGGGCTTGGCCATGTGGCTGGTGGCCATTTGAATCCTAGGCCTGCAAGCTTGCCTGGCTTTGTCTGCCAACAGGCCTGCTTTCATCCACTAGGATCAGAGCAGGTAGCCACAGCTTTATTAATCAAGTGTTTTCTGTGTGGTCTGTTGAATTTAGACATCATTTAGGGCATGGATGGCATTGGATTGAGTTGGGGAAGTCTGTTTTTTTGGGGTGGGCTTTCTGATGTTGTTGGGCCTGGCCATGTGGCTGGTGGCCATTTTGAAGCCTAGGCCTGCAAGCTTGTCTGGCCCTGTCTACCAACAGGCCTGCTTTCATCCAGTAGCATCAAAGCAGGTAGCCACAGCTTTATTAATCAAGTGTTTTCTGTGTGGTCTGTTGAATTTAGACATCATTTAGGGCATGGATGGCATTGGATTGAGTTGGGGAAGTGTGTGTTTTTTTGGGGTGGGCTTTCTGATGTTGTTGGGCCTGGCCATGTGGCTGGTGGCCATTTTGAAGCCTAGGCCTGCAAGCTTGCCTGGCCTTGTCTGCCAACAGGCCTGCTTTCATCCAGTAGGATCAGAGCAGGTAGCCACAGCTTTATTAATCAAGTGTTTTCTGTGTGGTCTGTTGAATTTAGACTTCATTTAGGCCATGGATGGCATTGGATTGAGTTGAGGAAGTGTGTTATTTTGGGGTGGGCTTTCTGATGTTGTTGGACCTGGCCATGTGGCTGGTGGCCATTTTGAAGCCTAGGCCTGCAAGCTTGCCTGGCCTTGTCTGCCAACAGGCCTGCTTTCATCCAGTAGGATCAGAGCAGGTAGCCACAGCTTTATTAATCAAGTGTTTTCTGTGTGGTCTGTTGAATTTAGACATCATTTAGGGCATGGATGGCATTGGATTGAGTTGGGGAAGTCTGTTTTTTGGGGGTGGGCTTTCTGATGTTGGTTGTCTTAGAGACATGCTTTTGTTGTGTTTATCTGGTGTGTGTTGGTGTTCAATGCATGCACCCTGCAGACCTTTTTGGGGCCTGTGAATGTTCGTATTTGCATTTTGATGCATTAAAAAGGCAGAGCAGTGTGCTTTAGCATGCATCCTTTACCTGGCTTTTATAGGCCTTTTGTCAGCTCCTGGTGTTTCCCAGGCCCCCTGCTTGTTTGTGATTTGTGAGTGTCCATGTGGCTGGTGGCCTTTTTTTGTGTTGGGAGTTATTAGTGTCCTGCTTTTGCCATATAGGCCTGCATGGTTTTCCTATTAGCTTACTGCTTCCATCCATCCACCCCCTTTGCCAGCAGCAGCTCCAGGGATGCTGAGATGCTCAAATAATTTAATGGCAAATAGGGTCCACCCCACTTCCATTACATTTTTATTTTGGTGGTTCTTATTAACTTTCCTATCCTTCCTGAGAGTGTAGTGTGTGACTGTACACAGAAGTATAACATAGCCCTTGTTCAAAAAAAGTCATAAATGGCTAGACTATATCTTTTGTTTGCACTAGTACAGTAGTAAGTAACTGAACCACAACAACAAATGCAACATTTCACTGATGTTCTTCTCCTGGCTTATTTGCTTTTAGGTGCACCAAAAGCCAGAGGATGAGGTGTCATCAGCATCACCCGGCTACCCGTTGTACTGCCAGCCAGACAGAAGTCCTGCTGCGCATCACGTCCACGTGTGACCAGAACTTGTTGTGCATCTGCATCCTGCCTGACATCTGAAGAAGATGGCCCCAAAGAAAGGTACCAGGTCCAGTACCAAGAAAATTGCCGGTGAGAAGAAGGAACAGAGAAAGGTAGTGCCATTAACCACGACTGGTGGTGTGCCGGCCAATGTTTTTTTTGGCACCAAAAAAGTTACGCCTGCAGCAGCGTTGTCCGGGAACCAAGCTGGGAGCAGCACCTCAGCACCAGTGGTCCAACCCCACCAACCTGGGCCCAAGGGCTTTAGTGTCACAGAGGTAGCCAGTCTACTAACGAG
Source organism: Triturus cristatus (assembly GCF_964204655.1). Lineage (NCBI taxonomy): Eukaryota > Metazoa > Chordata > Amphibia > Caudata > Salamandridae > Triturus > Triturus cristatus. The sequence continues at coordinate 129,184,086 of NC_140584.1, read as the reverse complement.
CAGCGATGTTGAAGAAATGTCATTATCGCAAAGTAGTACACAATCAACACAGGCGCAAACTCAGCAGATAAGTGTGCAGCCACAACAAGAACAGCAGCAGCCGCAACAAGAACAGCAGCAGCCACAACAAGAACAGCAGCGGCCGCAACAAGAACAGCAACGGCCGCAACAAGAACAGCAGTGGCCGAAACAAGAACAGCAGCGGCCGCAATAAGAACAGCAGCGGCCGCAACAAGAACAGTAGCGGCCGCAACAAGAACAGCAGCAGCCGCAACAAGAACAGCAGCAGCCGCAACAGCCCACCATACTAGTTGTTGCTCCTGACGTAGGGGCATTTCAGGAAATCCAGCTTCCTGCAGACAAAGTGGAGCAAAGTCAAACCACTGTTTCAGAAGATCTATTGTCTTCCAGACCACCAGCAAGGAAAAGGAGGCTTAGTCCATCATCTTCTTCTTCAAGCCCCGCTTCTGATGATCGTGATGCCACTTGGCACCCACCAGCTCAGTCTGAGAGTGATATACGCCACAAGACAATGCTTCTGAAAAGGAAGGTCCCAGAAATACTTAGAGTTATGGAGGTAGATGTAGAAGAGGGGGGTGATGTTGATAAAGACGAGCCAGTCATCACGCACATTACTCCCGCCCCAAAGGGATTGGAGACCAACATTCTCACCCTATCCAGAAAGGCTGCTACTGAGCAGGATGTAGCACGGATATCACCAACACAGGTTACACCACCACTACCTCCAGCTGCCATATTTTCCAAGGCCCGGCAGGGACCTACATCCAGCTCAACCATCTCAGTAGGTAGTGGTAGTAAAAGTCACAGTCTAGGTGCACAGGGTCACATTTCAAGCACACCCTCCAGTTTATCTGGTATTTAAAGTGGCACATCCAGCAGTGCCAGAAAGTTCTCCTCCCCAGTTTCGGACTTCTTTTCTGTTAGCACCAAGGAGGAGAACGTTGCTATATGCTCAATTTGTCTGCAAGGTGTTCGGCGGGGTAAGCTTGGTACAAACTATGGTACCGGAGGCCAAGCAAGTCATCTCAGAATACACCACACTATTGTGTGGGAGAATCACATACTTAAGTTAAAAGAAAGTAGAAAAACTCAACCCATTGAAGTTGGTCGGGATGAATCAGAGAGCGATATTATTGATGTGGCAGGTGAAGAAGAGGGAGGCATTTCTAGCCCTGTCCCCAGTAGTGCAGTAACGCCCACATCCTCCTCAGTAACATCAGAGTGGCACCGCAGTAAGAGCCATACTCAGAGTCTGGGTGAGACACCAAGGCGACCGGCGAGTACCTCAATGAGACAATCTGTGTTGTTGAGCCGTAGTGGGTTAATGAAAACAGCACCACTAAGGAAAGTAAGCCAGCCTACCATTGAGAGCATGTACATAACCTGGCAAGACCAAGAAAGACAAATACTAACCAGAAGCATGTCCAATGTGACAAAGGAAAAACCGAGCACCAGCACGACTCATTAATTTTCAACCTCTCAAACATCATCCTCACAAAAGACCAGGAAGATGTTTTAAATAAAGGACTAGGCTTTGTACCTATCCCACCATTGGATCTTTTCAAATTACAAGGTGAAGATGCGCAATTTTGCAGGACTATAAAATTAAAAGCTTTTTTCCAAAACAGAGAAGACAATCCCAATCCTGGTGACACGAGTTTGAGACCCAAGTCAACTTTCTGTCCCATGAATCACCAGATTCCAATAGAGATCCAAACATTTGAGCAAGCAATCATGAAGGAAATCAACGAGATTGATAAACAGGCTATAAAACCTTTCATGAATACCACCATAACAGAAAAGAAAGCCCTGGAAGAACTTAGATTACACAAAGATATCATCATTAAACCAGCGGACAAAGGCGGTGGAATAGTAATACTAGACAAAGAGAGCTACAATGAACAATGTCTCAAGTTACTATCGGACAATAAATTCTACAAAGTCATCAATACAGATCCTACTTCTAGGTTACAAAGGACAATCAACTTAATGGTAGAGGAAGCAGAGACCAACAGTTGGATCTCTAAGAATGAAGCTTCTTTTTTACGAACTGATTCACCACGAATACCCTATTTCTACTCTCTCCCAAAGGTACAAAAAAACCAACGACCACCACCGGGACGTCCGATTGTATCCGGAATAGGTTCAATTCTTGAACCACTTTCCCAATTCGCCGATCAATACCTTAAACCAATGGTACAACAAACCCCGACCTACCTAAAGGATACACGTGGCCTTCCTAATCTTTTACAGGGTCAAACCTTTTTTAGCGAATCAATGATACTAGTATCCCTAGATGTCGAGAGTTTGTATACCAGCTTACCACAGCAAGAAACTCTAAATACCCATGAAGATCTATTATTCGAACAAAGTTGGCCATACCACACACCCAGACACTTTGTTTTAGAATGTTGCAGATTGGCCCTTACCGAGAACCATTTCGAATACAACGGCACACTTTATCAACAATGCCATGGTACTTCCATGGGAAGTACCTTTGCGCCGAGTGTGGCGGGCCTCTATGTGAGCAATTTTGAGAGAACTCATATACAGAACGACAAGAACCTATTCCTCTCAAAAATTAATTTCTGAAAAAGATAAATAGATGACGTCATGATGTTTTGGGAAGGTACAGAAGATAGCCTGCGTAATTTTCATGACTGGCTAAACACACAAGATCAGTGCCTCAAGTTCACTTACAATACTAACAAAGATCATCTGGACTTCCTCGATCTCAACATCTATATAGTCGATAACACCATTAAAACAAAAACTTTTTTCAAACCCACTACAAAAAACAGTCTTCTTTCATTCAATAGTTTTCATCCACGCCCCCTCAGAGAAAATTTACCGTACAGCCAATTTCTATGCCTCAAAAGGAACTGTAGTGAACTCAAGGAACACAAGGAACAAGCACAAGACCTTTGCACAAAACTTTCGAAACGAGATTACCCTTCCAAAATTGTTAATAAATGTCAAAAAAGAGCAAGAAATCAACCTAGAGCGAGTCTTCTTGAGACAAAACCTAGAACTCGGTCACCAGACCAATTGACATGTGTAACAACATACAACACAGCTAGCAATACAGTCAAGAAAATTATCAACAAAAATTGGCGCATATTGACATCAGGTAACTTGGATTGGCCAAAACCCCTCTTTGCAAACAAAAGAACAAAAAACTTCAAAGATATGCTAGTCCACACACGCCCTCTGGAACAAAAGACGAGCCCCATAACTAACACCCTATGGGGCATGCCACCAGTTACAGACCATTTCCCTTGTGGACATTGCCCTGTATGCCACCTCACGGAAACCATCAAATCTATCGAACTGACACCGAATTTAAAATGGACGATGAGACAACATACAAATTGCAATACAACTCATGTCATCTACATGATTACTTGCCCCTGTAAACTCAAATACATAGGCATGACTTGCCGTAAGGTCAAACAACGGATCTGCGAACACAGAAGTAACTTAAAATGAAAACGAGGTACCACCAAGATGAGCAACAATTATATTGGCCATCCACATACCCTCGATGACCTCAAATGGTTTGTCCTAGAGACTTTGACATCAAGACCACCTAATGCCAAAAAATTGCTTTTTGAGAAAGAGCAAAGATGGGTGCACAGATTGAAAACAAATATCACAGGCTTGAATGATGACATTCCCTGGCTTAATGTCCTGACAAATTAAAACTGCGACCAATATAACATCCGACCACCCCCGTTTTAAAATGAGCTAATTTTGGTAAATTGACCAACTATACATAGCGCTGACTACCACACTTTATTATTTAATTGAGTGAATTTCCTTTTGCCTTTTTCCTGGATTGTCTATCATTCAAATTATTTTCACACGGTCCTGAATTAAATTATTTATTTTTTTTCCATTTAAGTTAATCAACACTTCTTTAAAATAACACTCTGCCCGCTATTGACAGCAACACTAGCAGAAGAGTAGTCTTTCTTTCTTTTCTACACACACTCTATCCTTAAAAAACAGGCTACCGGGTGACATCACGTAACAGGAAGACAGCGTCAGCACAAGTCGTGCAACCTGCCGAATCCGGGTAGGAATGACCAGCAGACGACAGCCTACAGAGAAGACACGTAACGTTGCTTCGTTGCTGATTCTTTTTAACTTTGTCTCATTGTTCCCTCTCCCCTCCACTTTCCTTCCCCCTTCCACCCCACCCCTTTTTTTCTCTCAGCAGCAGATACGCGTCCGTACTAATTTACCGAAGCCTTGGATTCAAGCACCTTCAGGTATACGGATGACTACATTACCTTTTCTTTTCCTTTTATTTTATTTTATTTCATTTTTGCTTTCCCGCAATTACAGCATTGAAACCAAAGCTTTACCGAGGCGGCTTGTCCTACCATTGTCTTGGGGTTTAAAACATAGAGTTTAATCGCAATCTAATGCAACCAGTTTTGATCATTCCCCACGAATTGCACGATAAGCGACCATATTGACCTATACACCGATCTATATACATTTATCTTCGCGTTTATCTCTACGTATGTACCACATTTGATATCAGCAAGCCTAATGAAAAACGATCATATGAAAAGCCAACTATGAACACACATACAGATATCTTTGAGAAAAGATTTGCCATATTTATATTTGCTTATGTCTTAAAATGAGTTTTTTCACCAGCTGCGTGTTCGAACACCACTTGCTTTTTATCTTTATTTGAATTTGGCTGTATTTAGTAAAATCTGCCTTTTTAACTTGTTTTACTAGTGAATTGAATACTATAGCTTCGCTACACTATTGGTTTTGACCTTAATGCCCTGCTTAACCAGTAAGGACATACATGTCCCTTATCTCTCTCCCGTATCCTTCTCTCTCCACCTTAGGAAAACACCTGGAGCTCTACAGAAAGACAATTGAACTCCGAATTGATCTTGGGTAATATCCCTTTATCTTCCCACCCAAAAACACTCTTAAGGTCCTGACGAAAGCCCCCGACCCTTCGGGGCGAATTAAGGGCTGAAACATGTCGACCCATCACTCGGACTGACTGTGCAGTGGACTCCTAATACGCCCTATCTGCACACTCCTCCCCTTTTTTTATTATTTTCCCTTGCTCCAGACAAAAATAAAAAACATAGTCCAGGCAGCTTGAGGAATTTTGTTTTTTAATAATCTCTTCACTGAACACGAGCACTTCACAACTGTTTTTATCTCTGATCACTGCTGTTAATACCCAGTGGTTCCCTCCGGGTGGAGGAAGCATAAAAATAAAAACCCAATGATGATGCTATCACGTTTTTACTAAATTAGGCGGAGAATCAAGATATACCGCCCCACAAACTGCTTAAACGTGATTGAGGGTTTTTTGAAGGAATAGATGAAAAACCGTATTACCCTGGAAAACAGGTACAAGTGATCCATTCTATTTTTGATTATTAAAAAGATGTAGCAGGTACAGCTCCGGAAAGACGTGTAGAGCTAGGTCCATTGCGGTCGTGTCTGGGTGGTGTGGACCGGGACTCTGGTTTCACGCTCCGCTGTTGAGTTTCTGCTGTCTCTCGTTGGGCGGTGTCTCCGCTGCGGTGCGTCTGCTTGCTTTAGTCATCCTAATTTGTGGACCGGGGCAGACGTCATACCGCACGGCGGAGGGTCTCCATTGGCTCCCAACGCTGCGGTGGCGGGCACACTTTGATGGCGGTGCACGTCACACCGCGGAGGTCGGAAATTGGCCTATGATTGACCATACTAATATGGCGGGCATGATGTCCGCTATTAGTGGGCGTAAAAAGGCATTTTTCCGCACCGCCAGCGCAGTGGTGGTCCCACCGCCCTACATCCTAATGGACCCATTAATGTCAACAGGTGTCTGCCGGAACGCTCATCAGCAAAACCTATTAAAACCTGCAATTTTGCAACTCAAACATACACCATACCATAAGATGGTTTATAAATAGTCACAGTACCACTACACCACTTCAACACCCGCCCTTGCTTAACTTTATGCAATAAAAGAAAGAGCCCCAGCAAACGTAGAAGCACCACTATAGCCAAACAAAGGCTTAATTTCAACAGATATCTCCCGAAACGCTCATCAGCAAAACATATTTAAAACATGCAAATTTGCGACTAAAACATATCCCATGCCATAGGACGCTTTATAAGTGCTTCCAGTGGTACTAGATCACCTCAAGTAGCTCGACACCTGCACGTTACTATAGTCTGTGTTTCAATCAGCAACATAACCACCTCCCCCACACCCACCCCCGCCCTTGCTTAACCGTACGAGCTACGAAATCAAACAGAAACCCCCACCATTCCCAGTAGCGCCACTATACCCATATACGACGTTAAGTTTAACAGGTGTCTGCCGAAACACTTATCAACAAAAAGTATTCAAACATGCAAATTGGCGGGTAAAACATAAACAATCCCATAGCACGGTTTATAAATGGGCCCAGTCAAACTACACCACCTTTACTAGCTAGACATCTATATGTTACGAAAGTCGTTTAAACACTCTGTAGAGCATGGGTACTCACAAACTTTCTCTCGGGGGCCAAATTTACAGTGTGGTTTAAGGCCGAGGGCTGCATCGGTGGGGGCGGGGGCAGTGGAGGAGGGGGGCGGGGCTAGAGCAAAAAAAAACTATGCTCTCTCTCTCTCTGTCTCCCTCCCTCCCTCTCTCTATCTCTCCCTCCCTCTCTCTATCTCTCCCTCCCTCTCTCTCTGTCTCCCTCCCTCTCTCTAGCACTCTCTCTCTCTCTCCCTCTCCCTCTCTCTCTCTGTCTCCCTCTCTCTGTCTCCCTCCCTCTCTCTCCCTCTGTCTCCCTCCCTCTGTCTCCCTCTGTTGTCAGTGTCTCCCTCCCTCTGTCTCCTACCCTCCTCCCTCTGTCTCCCGCTGTCTGTCTTCCTCCCTCTGTCTGTCTCCCTCTCTCTGTCTCCCTCCCTCTCTCTCCCTCTGTCTCCCTCCCTCTGTCTCCCTCTGTCTGTCTCCCTCCCTCTGTCTGTCGCCCTCCTCCCTCTCTCTATCTCTCCCTCCCTCTCTCTATCTCTCCCTCCCTCTCTCTCCCCGCCTCCCTCCCTCTCTCTATCACTCTCTCTCTCCCTCTCCCCTCCCTCTCTCTCTGTCTCCCTCCCTCTCTCTCCCTTTGTCTCCCTCTCTCTATCTCCCTCCCTCTGTCTGTCTCTGTCTGGCTCCCTCCCTCTGATCCCCCTCCTTCTGTCTCTATCTCCCTCCGTCTGTCTCCCTCCGCCTCCCTCCCTCTGTCTGTCGCCCTCCTCCCTCTGTCTCCCTCTGTCTGTCTCCCTCCTTCTGTCTCCCTCCCTCCCTCTGTCTCCCTCCCTCTCTCTGTTACCCTCTCTCTGTCTCCCTCCCTCTGTCTGTCTCCCTCTGTCTGTCTCCCTCTCTCTGCCCCTCTCTCTGTCTCCCTCTCTCTCTATCTCCCTCTCTCTCTGTCTCCCTTCTTCTGTCTCCCTCCCTCTGTCTCCCTCCCTCCCTCTGTCACCCTTCCTACCTCTGACTCCCTCCCTCTGTCTCCCTCTCTCTGTCTCCCTCTCTCTGTCTCCCTCTCTCTCTGTCCCCCTCTCTCTGTCTCCCTCCCTCTGTCTGTCTGTTTCCCTCCCTCTGTCTCCCTCCCTCCATCTCCCTCTCTCTGTCCCCATCTGTCTTCCTCTGTCTGTCTCCCTCTGTCACCTCACCAGCTGCTCTCACTCCCTGCTGCCCTCACACCCTGCTGTCCTCATCACCCTCTGTCACCTCACCCTGCGTGTGTCACCCCGGGATGAGACTGCTTCCTGGGCACACACACAGCTGCATCCGAGTATTTCACAGGTCTTTAAAAGACCATTCACTTGTTAATGAGGCTTTGTTGTATTTCACCTCTTCTTAGCGCCCCTGCCTCTCCACTCAATCAGAGGGGAGATGCAGGGGCGCTAAGAAGAGGTAAAATACAACAAAGCCTCATTAACAAGTGAATGGTCCTTAAAAGAATCGCCCGGCCCCCATAGCTCTGACCTGCTGCAACCGGCGGTGATTGCGAACACTCTTAAAAAAAAAAAAAAGCACAGGTACGATGTCTGCAAGGTCCGCGGGCTGCCAAGGAAGGCTTGCCGGGCCGCTGGCGGCCCGCAGGCCGTAATATGAGTACCTGTGCTGTAAAATGTATAGCAGGGCATGGGGAGAGGAAACAAAGTTCTAATTCCCAAACTTTTGATATATAGTCCCTTTACTGTATCTATATGAAAGATATTAAATGGAATGAATAAATTGACGAGTGTCTCAAAAGGGAAAGTGAAGCTCACCATCAGTAAAACACAAACCACTTCAACACCTACATATATCCGCCACAGCGACACAGCCTGACAAATAGTATCACTTATGTAGTTCTCTAATGTCTACAAAGTCATACAGAAAATCTACCGCACATTTACATTTTTTTATCTTTCACACATTTATAAAATATCTCTTCTCAAGAAGTACTCCCCAACTACTTCTATTCCATAAGAACATACAATAATTAATACGTTTACTACCATATATTTTAGTATATCTACCTTTTTATTATTCACTAGTCAGAAACTACAAAAACTATTCACTATACCCAAATGCAAACCAGAAACAATATTCAAATTTATCTCAACTTAGGATCACATGATTCAAACTATGCGTACATAGAAAAGGAACGTATCACTTTTCCTATCTTCATCTCCTCTCCATGTAATCTCCTAACACTGTACACGGCCCCACTGTACAACAACCTACCCTGACTTACATTCCAACCTACCTCTCAGTGTCAAAAATAAGACCAAAACCTGCCCACATAACATTTCTGCATTTTGTTTTATTGCTTTTAACTTAATAACACATACGTCTCCTCCCACCACCCCCGACCTCACTATTTCCACAAAAAGTATCAGTTGCAAATGTGCAACATTTTCTTTATCTACCCAAATACATTACAAACTCAAATTAACGCTGTAGCTCATTTTCAAAACAATACAGTCCTATAAAGATGACAAACTACACTTTTTCTCTGCGAAAAATTCCTAAACATATATAAAATACTTATTTAACAACAACTCAAATTTTATGCATATTTCGTAACCAATATCAAACACCACACTTTATAAACACTATATTACTTTGAAATAAAAAAGACTTTCAAAATTAAAAACATCACCTCAAATACTTAATCACTACTATAAAACACATAACACACCTTGTTCATTTCTAACTCACCTTTGTAGTTGTTATCCAGATTTCAAATGACACACACATACAATTCTCTCTTTCTCACATAGTACATGTAAAGCTCCGACTTCATCAAGAATGAAACCAGAAATGGCACAATTTGTCTGTCGCTCCACACATAAATACATGTAAAGAACAAATCAGAATACTTCATTCCTTCAACGACATTCCAAAACTTACCACCATTGGTTAATTTTGAAATTTCCTTCCGAAAAGCAACTTATTTTTCCGTGCCACATACAGGTCACAAGTTCAACCTATTTTATCACCACACTTTCTGGAACCTTCTACGACACCTGCAGGTTAAAAGTTCATCAATTTTTTTGACCTAACGATATACTTTTGCAACATTTTATCAAACATTCAACGGCACGTGCACATTAAAAGTTCACAATAGGGGTCAGTAGTTCATCAGCTTTATTCCCAACTCCAGCAGCACCTCACCTTACGCCCCCAGCGCCATCAGACCCATAGGAGTCAGTGTTTTCCACTTTCCAAATACCAAATTCATTTCATACACACAAATGTACCTTCACACTCCCTATATAACATCCCCTAAGCACCATGAACAAGTTACAATGTTCGAAACAAAAGTTCCTCCAAGTAGCTATAACTACATGCTGAAACTACTTGCACAGATGTGGCACAGCGGCCAGAGCACATGACTTCACAGAATATGACTCACAGTTTGGGCTCACGCTTTTATCCCCGAGTCCGGCAGCAGCTCAGCTTAGCAGCATGAGACTCTACACACTACCTCACATATTTTCCGTACCCCAGATCTTTCAGACCAGTACAGGTCAGTAGTTCATCCTAGTAGTTAGAAACACATGCTGACACTACTTCCACAGCTGAACTGCAGCGGCCATGGCACATGACTTCACAGCATAAGACACACAATTTAGACTCACGCTCTAATCCCTGAGTCCCGCACCACCTCACCTTAGCAGCATCACACTCTAAGCAATATCTCACTTAATTTTCATATACTAGCACTTTCACACCGGTAGGTATGATTAGTTCACTTCGCACCCCCTCTATAGCACACCCTAAACACCCGACAGAAGTTACAGTGCTCCTACCCTCCTATATCCCACTTTTTTCAGCCTTTTTTTCCCTTACTCGCTTCAACAGAATAACAAAATGGCGGCCAACACTTCCTCCTTCCATGAGACTCTAGACAATACCTCACATATTTTCCGTACCCAGGACTTTCACACCACTACGGGTCAGTAGTTCATCCTAGTAGGTATAAAAACATGATGACACTACTTCCACAACTGCACTGCAGCAGTCAGGGCACATGACTTCACAGCATAAGACACACAGTGTGGGCTCACGCTTTAATCCTCGAGTCGTGCACAAGCTCACCTTAGAAACATCACACACTAGCCAATACCTCACTTAATTTTCGTGGCCTAGAACTTTCACTCCGGTAGGTATGATTAGTTCACTTTGCACCCCTTCTATAGCACACCCTAAACACCCCACAAAGGTTACAGTGCTCCTACCCTCCTCTTTCCCACATTTTTTGCCCTTTTTCCCCCTTACTCGCTTCAACGGAATCACAAAATGGCGGCCAACACTTCTTAGTTGCAAACGCTCACAGCCAATCAGCAGCTAGCTCGTGCTCATAACGCCACAGCCAATCAGATGGCAGAATTCTCAAATATCGATCTCTGTAAATTTCGATTTTTCTCAAAAACTACTGAACGGATTTACACCAAATAAAGAAAATCGTGTTTTCTACACCAAGACCCTTCTCCCTGCCAAATTTGGGGTAATTCTGTTCACCTGTTCGACCTTTAGCCTTGTCTAAAGTTTCCTATGGAAATTAACATTGAAAAAATACGTTTTGGTACCCCCCTTTTTTCTCGACCCCCCTTGACAAATCACCCCTAGACTTTCAACATAGGAGCTGATCTCAACAAAGAATTAGTTTTGAAATTTTCACGAAGATTCATCAATCGGCGCCAAAGTTATTGCGAATAGAATGTTGCCATTTTCCAGCAACAATGTTGCCATTATAGCTACCTACTGGTGACCGCCAGTAGGCAATATATATATATGTATGTATGTGTATATCATCCAGAGCTTTCAAGAAATGCGCTTCCATCTGAGCATTAATTTCGGACACTCCATTTCCCAGAAATCACCACAGTTCCATTCGGACAGCCTATCTGGGTGTGGCAGATGCTAAATAGACGTTGAAAGCGATGGGAGAGTGTTCATCATGGTTTTGCCTTTGAAGAAGTGAATAAACAAAACGCGTCAGGCAAAAAAGTGATTTGCATTCATTTCTGCTTGCAGGCGGATGCTGCCCAAACCAGGGATTCAAGGAACAGGTTGAGCCTTACGCAGATGCTCGAATGCCTTCCAAACTGCGTGTGTCAACCAGGAGCTTGATGTTTTGGCGGCTACACGGCCGTCGGAAGGGCACCACCCCGCGAACATTGGGGGCCATTAGGCTTGGTATTTACCTACCTGATCATGGGGCAACTGCGCTGGATTGAGGACAGTGACGCTTGTGGGGGTTCATCCCGAGCTTACAAGAAATGTGCTTCCATCTGAGGATTAATTTCAGACACTCCATTTCCCAGGAATCACCACAGTACCATTCGGACAGCCCATCTGGGCGTGGCAGATGTTAAATAGACATTAAAAGCGATGGGAGAGTGTTCATCATGGTATTGCCTTTGAAGAAGTGAATAAACAAAACGCGTCAGGCAAAAAAGTGATTTGCATTCATTTCTGCTTGCAGGCGGATGCTGCCCGTACCAGTGATTCAAGGAACAGGTTGAGCCTTACGCAGCTGCTCGAGTGCCTTCCAAACTACGTGTGTCAACCAGGAGCTTGATATATATATATATATATATATATATATATATATATTTATATATATATATATATTACCTACTGGCGGTCGCCAGTAGGTAGCTATAGTTAGGACATATTTTCCATAGGAAATCTGCAACATTCTATTTGGAATAACTTTGGCGCCCGTTGCCGAATCTTCGCGAAATTTTCAAAACTTTTGGCCAGCTCCGGTCCACTCCTATCCTGGAATAATTTGTGTCGCGGGGGCTGAGAAAAAAGGGGGGTCCAAAAACATGTTTTCCCCATGCAATTTCCCATAGGACCTTTAGCCGCAGCTACAGCTCGAACTGCTGAATGGAATTACACCAAATTTGGCAGAAAGGTAGACCTTGGTTCAGAGTCGTGCCTTTTGCTTAAATGGTGTAGTTACAGAGAAAATCAAAAGCAAATCACATATATATCTGGGCGGAGCCTACCACACATCTCATCGTGAGATCTGATTGGCTGTCAGCACTTCATCCAAGAAGTGTTGGCAGCCATCTTGGGACCAATATACATGATAGCACCTCATTAAAAAGCATTGCAGTTAATAGAAGGTTTTAAGACTTTAGTTACATTATAAATCATTTGTTGATGGTACCATACTCATTTTAGGAATTGTGGTATGTTCTAAGGTGATTTTACCATATGAAAAAGCCTTCTGCTGGGATATCATGAATCATGAGAGAAAAATATTTTCTCATGCTTTTCCCTCAGAGGTTTGGAAGGTGATCTATAAGCTAAACTGAGAGCATATTTTCTGTAAATTCACATTATCTTTCTCAGTCATGTGAGAATGAAGTCTGACATTCTCAGTAAAACATGTACAGCCAACAAGGGCAGAGACTGTCAGTTGATTCATTTGTGTTCTACTGCAGATTCCCAGAGTGTTCCAAAGAACAACTAGAGCGCTAACAGTCCTACTTATGATAAACGTATGGCACACCTGAAGCCATCTTGATTGGAATAAAGTGGTAACTCTATTTAAAAAGGAACAAAATGAGGGGGTTCATTTTGCCATAGAAATTATGATTAGTGCTGAAGAAAGAAAAATTAGGGCACATTTTGAGTGACTTCTCAAATCCTCTTCTATTTCATTAAAAAAATCTGACATGCAGACTGAAACATGCACTTTTAATACCAGCAGCAGACTTCCGTGGTGAGCAGCAGCTTTACTACAGTGATCTAATGAGCAACTAGAGTGCTAACATTCAGAATTTACGGCAAATGTGTGACATATCTGAATACCTTCTTGATGGAATCAAAGTAAAAAACTGAAAGCATTTCCTACCGAGGAGACTGCAGTAAATGAGGAAATTAGGAAACTTCGTAACAAATAAATCTCCCAAGATGGCCACCAGAGACAAAAGAGCCCAAATGTAGCCCAAATATCACCCAGATGTAGCCCAAGTATCGCCCAATGACAGAAGTGTGCAAAACACTTATTTTTTGTGTTTTTGCTGTTTTATATAGTGCAGACTTGTCAGGTATTGGAGTGCTTTACATGAGCATTGGTTACATCACAAAAGAACAAATTCATTTTGGTTGTAGACATGGGGAGATTAAGTGATTTGACCAGAATCACAGAATGTCGAACTGAAGCAGAAACTCCAACCTGGTTCCCCAGTTGAAAAGTCTGCAGCTCTGGAAGTAACACCACACCCTCTCCCCTAAGTGCAACATTTAATCAAGTGGTCAACTGGATAAAAAAACATAAAGATAACAAATAATTTAAAAGTGCTTTGTCGCTATTTGAAAACTCAGAAAATATGTCCTCATTTTAGTTTTTTTAGAGCACTAACCATAATTTTGATGCAAATAAGACCCTCTCATATATGTAATTTCTAAAGGAAATGCTCTAGGTATTACAGTTTTGATTACATCAAGATGATGTCAGGCGTTCCACACTTTTGTAATAAATATAGAATGTTAGCAATCTAGTTGTTCATTAGGATACTGTTGCGAGGCAGAGGCCAGGGTACACCGACTCTGAAATTTGAAGGCAGGTAGGAGGGTGCAGAGGCAACAATTTGTCCACACTGGGAGGCAGGAAGGGCCGTGGCAGCACAACAGACTATGGAGGGCAGTGGAAAGGGGGGCAGGGGCAACAAACCAACAATACAGGACTGGCAAGAGAGGCTGTGGCAATATAATAGGCCAATGTGGGCAGAAGGAAGAGGCAGTGGTAGTACAACCATACATGCCAACAGACCCGATTCAGCCAGGAAACGTCCAATGTTTTTAAGCTCAAATGGGCTTTATTTGATCTGTCTCCTGTCTACAATCTCCTCTTTTTCAATGTAACTCAAAGGGGAAAATCAATACCCCAGTTTTTTTTTTCAAAATCCCCCTCTTACCAAGTTCAAAATGTTCGCAATTATGGTATATTGGATCATGGAAGGCAGGAGGAGTTGGGGTAGGGACATGGACTTGGATAACAGAGGACAGGAGGGACATGGAGAGGTGCACCAAACTGACCCTGCAGGGCAGGCTTCAGGGTTTGCAGCAGCACAATACATCACACAGGGCATGCGGAACGGGAGTGCAGCACAACAATCCATAGAAAGCAATAGGGAGGGGACAGGACCATGCACATGGACAACAGAGAACAGAGGGGAAAGAGGCAATGGTAGCTAGCTGACCGTAATGGACAGACAGGAGAGAAAGCTGCAGCATAACAGACAATAAAGGGCAGGAGGGACGGGTCAGGGGCATTTTCAATGGAACAGACAAGCCAGGAGGGAGGGAATAGGGGTCTGCACATGGAAACAGAGGGCTGGGGGCAAGGGGGCAGGGCAGGAGCAGCAATATGACCCTGGAGGACAGGCAGGATGGGCACTAGAAGCAAGACACACCATGGAGAGCAACAGTGAGACTATGATGGCATACACACAGACCATGGAGGGAAGGTGGGAGGGGGTCAGGGGCAGCTAGCTGACCACACAGGGAAGGTGGGAGGGGCCATGGCAGCACAGAAGACCATGCATGGCAAGCGGAAGGGTTAGTGGCAGCACAATGTCTATGATGAGCAAGAAGGAGGGTGCAGGGGCATGTTCAAAGGACCATGGAGGATAGAAGGGAGGGTCAGGACCTGGGCACAGACAAGGGAGTTCAGGGGAAGGGGCCTCACAGCAGACCACACGGGACAGGCAGGAGGAGCAGTTGCAGCACAACAGACCAGGGAGGGCAGAAGGGTATGGCAGTAAAATGGACCATGGAGGACAGGAGGAATGGGATAGGGGATGTCATGTGGACAGGCAAGGTGGAGGTGACATGGACAGGTTACAATCATCTGACAATGCTAGGCAGGTGGGAGGGGATTGGCAGCTCAACAGAACACTCAGAGTAGATAGGAGTGGCAGGTCCATGGAACATGGTGGGTAAAAAGGATGGAGCAGGGGCATGCACAAAGACATCGGAGGGCAGGGGGATGGTGAATAGGGGCAGCAAGCTAAGCACAGAGGCTAAGCCGGAGGTCAATGATGGGGCATATAATTGGGCAATGGAGGGCAGGAGGAGTGGACTGGTACATCATGCTATATGGAGGGCAGTGGCAGCACATCAGACCATGCATGTCAGGAGGGAGGAGGCTAGTCCATGGATTCAGACAACAGAGAATAGGGAGGAGGGGGATGGGGCAGCAAGCTAACTGTTCAGAGAAGGTGGGTATTAGGAACTTTATTGTTTTTAAAATGTGTGTCTGTGCGAACTACTTAAAATATGAACAAATATGCAGCATAATCTCACTTTTATTCAGGAAGAAGAGGACGTTTGTGACTGTGACTCCGGGCTCACTTGGCAGAAACACCCCCTGACCCTCCACCCCCATCGCAAAATGTAATGCCCGTGAAAAGGGTAGGTGAACGCAGTGTTATATAGAACATAGTCCTGAGAGCACGATTGAAAATGAAAATTAGATATAGTGTATGGTATAGACTATGCACCAAAATGTGTGATATAAGATGAACCGGGCGTGAAATATAATATGCAATACATTGTTCGCAATGGCAGATTCATTGGAGTGCGCAAGATTGCACAGGCACTAGCGCGTGCTATGCGATATGCGCCTTGGAGTGTAATATGCACAGGGCAGTGTTGTGCAACCTAACTAGTCTCTAAAGTTGTAATATAAAATATGTGCTGGGGAGTGTAACGTTGCATATGCACTGTGACAAAGATATGGATCCCAGATTGTAACATGTATGGCATAGCGCTGTGCGTTATAACATAGGCATCGAGGAAGGCACGTTAGATGGGGCAATATAACCCGTGCAAAGGCAAGTTTGGCATGACATATTCACGGGGTGGTGTTACAGTGCACATGAGCTCGAGAGTGTCATTACATACGCACTAGCTGGTGGAATACAACACAGAGGTGTGTGGCACTCGGCGGGCACTGGTGGGTATAACACAGCATTGGGCTCAGGCA
The DNA here is from genome assembly GCF_964204655.1 of Triturus cristatus. Lineage (NCBI taxonomy): Eukaryota > Metazoa > Chordata > Amphibia > Caudata > Salamandridae > Triturus > Triturus cristatus. The sequence goes on along the minus strand of NC_140584.1, from coordinate 129,167,539 downwards.
AGAGCGCGCTGTGACTCTCAAGTGAGGTTCGCCTCCTTTCCAGAGAGTAAAATGAAAAGTAGTACACATCCGGCAGTGGCTGTGTGTTTTATTAACCGTGAGGGGGGTTTCTTGCATAGTTTTGGTCGAATTTTTGTTGAATCCCCTTCGAATGGCTTGGTGTGCGTGTGTATTAAATGTACCCGTCAATAGCTACCCATGTTTGTATAAATAAACGACAAAGGTGTCTACTTGGAGAGTACCCACCGGCAGGGGTGCCAGGATTAGGCACGGTAGGGCGTCAGACACGTCAGTGCTTCTCTGGCGGTGTAAATACATTCCACGTGGATTCATTGTATACATAGTCACCTTTTAATGAATATCACGCTAATCGTCATGGTGATAGGTACGTACGGTTTGTCCAGCATGTCCTAGGTGTTTCTATAAATATGTTTTTTTTAAAATAATAAATAACAATGGCAGGCCCTGGGGGATGGGATCCCCGGGGCCATAAGTGGCCTGAGGAGGGGGGCAACGCAGCATCCCTCCTAAAGATTTTTTTTTTAAAAAGGCCATGCCCCGGGGGTTGGGGTCCCTGGGGCTGATTAAGGCCTTGGGAGGGGGGGCCACGCGGCCCCCTTCCAAATTTATTTTTTCAAAAAAAAAAAAAAAAAAAGGAGGCAGGCCCTGGGGGATGGGGTCCCCAGGGCCAATAAAATAGAAAAAGTAGGGCCACACAGCCCCCTTCCTTAAAAAAATAATATAAGTAAAAGACCGGCATCGCGCCGGAGGCCACGTCCCCTCCTTGCAGCACTCGGCAAACGCACCCCCTGGCAAGTTGTAAGTTGTGGAATTAATTCCCCTTCAATACTGAGGGTCCCTGCGGGCCAACTAGCCCAACAGGTATCTCCAGTATGCGCCAGGGAGCTGCGTTGCAGACAGGTGTTCTGAGGCCATGCCCCTTTTTACACCTCTCTGCAATGCAGCTCTGTGGTGCTTACTGGAGGTACTTAGTGGGCTAGTTTGACCCTAGGGACCCTTAGGATTCAAGGGGACTTAATCTCTCAACTTAGAACGGCCATGGGGCGCGTTTACACAGTGGTGAAGGGAGGGGACAGGGCCTGAGGTGACGTGTGCAAACACGCCCTGTGGGCATTTTAAGTTGGGGAAATAATTCCCTTTCAATCCTGAGGGACCCTGGGGGCCAACTAGCCCACCAGGTGCTTCCAGTAAGCACCACTGCGCTGCGTTGCAGAGAGGTGGTGCAGGCCGTGCCCCTTTTTACACCTCTCTGCAATGGCGCTTCTGGACGTACCTAGTGGGCTATTTTGCCCCTAGGGACCCTCAGGATTCAACGGGACTTAATCTCCCAACTTAAAACGGCCGCAGGGCGTGTTTACACAGTGGGGAAGGGAGGGGACGGGGCCTGAGGTAACGTGTGCAAACACATCCTATGGCACGTTTTAAGTTGGGGATATAATTCCCCTTCAATCCTGAGGGCCCCTGGGGGCTAACTAGCCCACCAGGTGCTTCCAGTAAGCGCCACTGAGCTGCATTGCAAAGAGGTGGTCCAGGCCATGCCACTTTTTACACCTCTCTGCAACGCAGCTCTGTGGCGCTTACTGGAAGTACCTAGTGGGCTAGTTGGACCCTGGGACCCTCAGGATTCAAATGAACTGAAACACCTAACTAAAAACCGCCACAGGGCGTGTTTACACAGCGGTGAAGGGAGGGGACGGTTCCTGAGTTAACGTGTGCAAACACGCCCTGTGGCGCGTTTTAAGTTGGGGAAATAATTCACCTTCAATCCTGAGGGACCCTGGGGGCCAACTAGCCCACCAGGTGCTTCCAGTAAGCGCCACTGCGCTGCGTTGCAGAGTGGTGGTCTAGGCCGTGCCCCTTTTTACATCTCTCTGCAACGCAGCTCTGTGGCGCTTACTGGAGGTACCTAGTGGTCTAGTTGGACCCTAGGGACCCTCAGGATTCAAGGGGACTTAATCTTCCAACTTAATACAGCCACAGGGCGTGTTTACACAGTGGGGAAGTGAGGGGATGGGGCCTGCGGTGACGTGTGCAATCATGCTCTGTGGCGCGTTTTAAGAGGTAGTTTTAATCCCCCTGCCCTATTATATACTAGGGGCTTACAGAGGAGGTCATGCTAATCACAGGGGGACCCCAACACATAGTGTTCCCTAGTGTATGTAGGTGTTTTCACTGTATTCTAAGTGTCTTTTAACATAGCACTGGCTCTAGGGCTGGTTAGTCAGACTCAGTTACCACCAGTATCTGTCTGAAAAAGTTGAGTGCACAGGATGATTTCGCAACAAGGCTTCTTTCTGCTCTTCTTTTTGTTCTTTCTGCACGTTATCCTTCTTCATGCACTTTTCTTCGTCTTTGAGGACTTCTGTTGCTTCTTTCTGCATTTCTTTTTTTTCTTTCTGTGCATTTTTTTTTCTTCTTCACATGTCCTATCTCTGTAGGCATAGTTAGAAATTAGCATTTAAAAAGCCTTTGAAATTCACTGAAAAAACCATAGGTTTCAGGCACATTATAGTTAGGAATTAGCATTTAAAAAAACATAGAAATTCACTGAAAAAAACATAGGTTTCAGGGGCATTATAGTTAGCTGGACTTTTCACTCGTACAAAACCATTGCAATTCCCCCGTTATAGTCAGGTCAGCTAACTATAACTTGCGCGCCCGCAATGCACTGCTGATGACATCACATATTACATCACTCATGACATGGTCAGTGACATCACTCATGACATCACTGATGACATCTCAAATGACATCACTGATGACATCACTGATGCCATCACCCTTGTGATAGAGTGGCAGACCTCCTCTCACCCTAATATAACCGTTGATACACACATTCAAAAATAGAAACTAAAATTTTCAAAACAATGGACATACCAATACCAGTTACAACAACCTATTCAGTAATTCTAAGATCCACATACACATCCACTCATTCACCAACAGTCCTATACAGTCACTTATACATGTACTCACTCATCATATGTACTCATACACCTATACATCCTGTTACAAAACGCCACTCGTCCATAGAGTTACTCACACACATAGTCACTCATGCTAATAAAGAATCAAACATCCATTTACTTGCATAAACAGTTATACACACACCACCCCACTTAGTTCTACAGAAACTTACACATACTTAGTCTTTTAAACAATCACTTATAGAAACACATACTTATTCATACAGGAACTCTTCCAATCTCTCACTCTCACATATACTCACTTATATACACCAGTAGACACATATACTAGTTTAAAACATATGTAGTTACTCATAAAGACACTATTGAGACAGTCATTCACTCACTAACACACCCATACACACACTCATCCACCCATACAGTCCTGCACACATGCTGTCTTCAACACATACAAACAGTGAGTCACTCATTCATGCACCTATGCACTACGTAATACCCCCACGAACCATACAGACACTCAGACATTCATACTGATACTCAAAAAACCAACCAATAACCTATATAGACACTCATGTAGCTACTCACCAACCCATGCAGCCACTTATACACAAAGTGAGACACTGATACAGATATTTACATATTTAAACATTACTCACTAAGCCATGTATTCACTAAGATACACTTAATCAGTCAGTTATACAATCAATTTTTCAAAAACAAATCATCCATTTAGACACTTATATACCCATTTATTCTTCCATCGACCTTGAGATATACATATATAAAACATATTTAATTTTTATAAAAACACACATTCACTGGATGATGTCATCAGTGATGTCATCAGTGATGTCATTTGAGATGTCATCAGTGATGTCACTGACCATGTCATGAGTGATGTAATACGTGACGTCATCAGCAGTGCATTGCGCGCGGGAGTTATAGTTAGCTGAACTAACTATAACGGGGTAATTTCAATGGTTTTGTACGAGTGAAAAGTCCAGCTAACTATAACGCCCCTGAAACCTATGGTTTTTTCAGTGAATATATATATTTACAATTCTGGCTCGCCTCCTTCATTTCATAAGGACTATCTTCTGGTTTTATGGGAGCTAAAGGCAGAGCATCTGTGAAGGCAAATTGCATTGAGTACTACTTGAAGAGATTGGTTTTCAGGGCCTTAGGGAAGAAAAGCAGATTTGTGACTTTCTTACTGTCTTCCAAAGTAGCACTCCTAATTATAAAAGGGAAGCGAAGGTTTGATTTCGATGTAGTGTGGAATATCATTTAGGAAATATCTTGTCACCAGAATATTATAGCCAAAATATCAAGTACCAAAATATTGGTCAGATAAGTACTTATAGGTAAGATTGGATTTCTATTCTATTCCATTCTTAACTCTACATCTTCGTATCTTGAAGCCATATCTGTGATGGTACACATAAGTGAGTTATGTATGGTAAACCTCTGCTACCTTTATATACTTACTTGTTAATATTGGGGCTCTCCCTGTTTCGGATGTAATATTCTAGTAACTTCAACTTTCCTTTTCAGTATTCCTTACCTTCACCATTGATTCCACAGGCTCAAAAGAAGAAAAAAAACCAATGCCTTTTCCTTCAACATGATTGTCTCCAGGTAAGGGAGGAGTGATATGGCACAATGTTACTCCTTACAAAACCAGTGGTGGTCTTTTATAGCGTTACTCTTTCACATATGGAAAGGGGAAAGGTACTAAATGTTAATGCAGCTAACAATCCCACAGAGGAATAAAAGTAGGTACTTTTTTAGGCTGTCCTGCCCTCGTTTTATATATTCATAGTTATACCAGTGCTTTAAATAGGCAGGTGCCGTCCGGACCTGAGTACCTGCACTTCTTTAGTTTGAAAGAGAGAGTACCTGAAATTTCCAGCTGTACAATAATACATTTCATGGGCGAGCACAAGCACTTTTCAGGAGCAAATAGTGAGTACTAGCACTTCTGTATTTCCACTTAAAGCACTGAGTTATCAGATGGAAGTTGATAGCCTACTGATTTGTCATAGGATGTTAAGATGCTTTACCTACAGGAAAGAACTAGATGATGGTACCTAGCACTGGGCACACCAAGGAGCATATATACAAGCCCCCATCGCCACAGGAACGTCACTTTTAAAGCTGTCCCTGTATCGATACAGGCTTGTATGGTGCAAGAGTGCCTGCGTTGGCGTTAGGCAGCTACATTTAGTGGCACAGCAGGAGGAAATGCAGGGCTGCACCATATTGTTGTAAATATGTTGCAGCCCTCTATTACAGAAGTGGCGGAGTGTAGCATTAAACCAAGAAGGCTAACGCTGCTCTCTGCCACTTCTTTGAAAATATTCCCCAAAGTGCATTATAATGGAAGTTAAGGCAGCAATTTAGATGGTTTACAAAATGAGCTAGTGTACTTTTACCACCGTATAATTTAAAAAATACATATTTGATGGAATTGCTATTTGCACTCAAATAAAATAGGCGATGGTGTCTCACACTGAAAAAATGAAATGAAACTGACGAAGAAAATGTGTACATGTTCCACGGAGAAGCCTGTCTTTGCAATAGCATTTTACTTAAAAGGCACATTGAACGTTTCTAAGAATAATGGTGTGACAGTCATTTATGCTTCCCAGGCTTCTTGAGCAAAACAAGAAATATACACATTCCGATTTTCTTGAGCAATGTTTTATTTCTAAAAGATTCTGCCTTAGCGTGCTCTAAAATAATCCCCACACAATGGACGTTCCCGTCAGTGTCGTGTTTGCGCGCCCACTCCTCTGAATTTCACAGTATGAATCCGTGAGCGACAGCCATTGTCCAACTTAATGCGATCTGCTCACATCTGTTCTCTCAGACAGAATAAACATGGGGTGCGCTGGTAGATACCGCGCGCTCCTTTATGTGGAAAGTGTAGCTGTAGGCTTGATTTAAGCAAAGCAAACAGCTGCAGTCCAGAGCGCTGGACGAGAGGAGACACATTGTATCCGAAGGGAACGGCTAATGTTTCATCCAAGCGATTTACATACTGAGTGGTAGACGGCTGAAGCGCTCCCGCGCAGGCGAGATTGCTGTGTTTAGCGGCGTCGTAGAACGTCAATCAGAAATGGCGGATATGACTCGCAGAGACAGATTGTTGCTCGTCCTTCTTAAGTGTGTGGAGTGGAACCCAGCGAAAAATGTCCATAAACATGTCACCACCATGCAGACAGCAATGTCGTGAATGGTAATGGATAGTCTGGGTCACTCTGTGACTGCATGTTCCTGTGGCTGTGAAGTTTCCACTGGAACCTGAAGCACAGTTTTCCATCCACAGGGAAAGAAAACACAGCTAAGCGGATTAGCTTTAGCAGAACATAACCTGGTGACCCGGAAGTGAGTTGTGGCAAGCAGACCTTGGAAGACTGATCTGACCCTGCTTTCTAGCTGATAAGTACTCCTGCAAGTTCTTTGGTGCTTCATCCACATATTTCTTAGAGGCTCAAAGTTTCATTCGTTAAAACCTAAATTTGAGTACTTTTTTGCAGTGAGGATGTAGGAAAGAAATGTTGTAGTAAGTTTGAGATACACACAGCATTATTTTCAAGCCTCCTATAATGGAATTGTTGAACTAAAATGGGGGTATTTACAGGCATTCTCTATAAAGTTGTTGTAGGTAATTTGTTTTCCCAGTGCTTTGCATTCACGTGCACTGCATGGTGCATGAATACACACAAACACTAAAACTAAATTGGATTTTCTCTTCTAAATTCGTCATCCTTTTAGAAGCAAGGAAGACAAGGTTATAACCTAGCATTTACTATGCAATTACAAGTTAATCCCCATTAAATGAGGAATAACCATGTCGATCAAATTTCGCATGGCATTCCCTTTGCTCTGAGCAGATGGTAAGTGAGATCCAGGGACAGTGCCTAGCGAGAGGGTGGGTGAGGGCCAGGGGAGGGGGGAGGCTGGTATGAGGCAGTTGTGTAGCATTGCATCCCCCGTGTGCCTGTAGCAGAGCAGCCATGTTGGGGCTTGCAGCCTGAGTCTCATGTGATTTCACCCAGTGGATTTTCCTCCTGGTAAAATCGGTCTGGTTGTTCCTACACATAGGAAAGCTGTGTGCAGGAATACGGGGCCAATTATAATGAAGCAGAACAGTATCCCACCTGGGGATATCGCCCCAACCAACATGAAATTGGGACCTCAATGGTATATGGATGTTCACATCCCTTTTCGCTGCCTTTCATAACTATAGGAAACATTTTCATCAACCATGGACAATCTTGCATCAGTTTTTCTGGAGTGTCAACATGAGAATTCAATATAAGTCATATATATCACACATCACTGTGTGTCCTGAACACCTGTAGAACACACATGGGATTTCTAAATATCAAGAAGTGAAAATGTTGAGAAGGTAGAGTCACCTAGCAGTAAAATAAATAAATGTATAAATAGGCATGTAATAAATCATGCATGTATAAATATCACACCATTTAGGGAATCACCTAAAAGCATGACATTTTAAGGCAACAGTTGCATGGGGGATGATAAATGTCGTTACCACCTATTAATTTGTTTCAAAATCATTTTAAATGCCACCACACGTATTTGATATTTGGTAAATCATTATGCATCATGATCTAGAGCATTTTCTTTGAAAGCCGTGCCCTTTCCAGTAAATGACAGCCTTTTAATACGCAAATATTAATAACAGATCACACAGACAGCTTTTGTTGTCCAAAACATGAACTCTAAGAAGACGGGGGTGTGCTGTAAGCAGTCGCGGCTGCTGCCAAATGCGGCGTGGGGGTGGAAGGACAGCAGCATCAGCAGTGGCAGGGGCGGTGCCGGCGAGGAGGTAGGAGGGTTGAATTACAATTTTTTTGTTTTTTAAATACGTACCTGATCCTGCTGGCTGATTCACGCTTCGGTGCTCCTCCATTCTCCTGCTGCTCCCGATAGTCCCTGAGACAGACTCCCATCCAATTCAGATGTTGCTCTCATACTTAGAGAGCAGCGCTGAGATTGGCCTGAGTGGGCTGCTTTGATGCTCGTTCAGTCACAGGGAGTCTGGTGTTTCTCCACCCGGCTGTAGAATAGTCCTGGGTGGAGAAACATAAATGTGCATGTCAGTTTGGCTGGCCTAAGACAGTCGGCCAAACTGACATGCGTACTTATAAGTGCACTCCACGCCTCCTCCCTCCCTTGTCCTGGCCCCACCCCTCCCTACATACGAATGGCTGAGCCAGCACCTGAAATATATAATGATAATAAAATATCATTTTATTTTTCAGCTGCTAGCTCTGAGCCAATGTGGAGACGGTCCTACGCTTTTGAGGAGGAGTTGCCGGTGGCTATAAGGTTTTATTTAATTAGTTGACATGAGTTCACAAAGACCACTCATGTTTTCTATTCATCGTAATTAAGCAAAATTCAGCATGAGAAGCACAGCAAAGTCTTGTGGTCTCGAGTTTGAGCTGATCACAGTTAGGGGTGAGAAGGAGGTTGGGTGTATGCTGGAGAGCTTTAATTTTAACGGACACTAGGCCATAAAAGGTTCCTTAAACACAATCAAGCACACCTAAAAAACATTTTTAACCACATACTTGCAAACTGAAGCAATTTTAATTGTGCTTAAAGGGATCAGGAGATGTGTATCCGCTATTTAAAGAATTGCTATCTTAATATTTTGCATTTTTACTAACTGGTGAGGAATTTCTACTCTTATCAATAGAAAACAAAAGTCTATTCTATGATCTTCATTGAATTTGGTGTGCTTTTTTTTATTTTGCTGAGTTTTATATAGCGCGAACTTGACCCGAATCCAATCAGGTATCAGAGCGCTTTAAATAGCACCAGTTACGTTACACGAGGACACACATTCATTTTTTTTTTGTTAGGCACGGGGAGATTAAGTGATTTGCCTAGAATCACAGGATGTTCGGCCTCATTACGGAAACTCGAACCCAGTTTCCCAGGTACGTGGTCCAGCACCCTAGCCGTTAGGCCAACTCCTCTCTTTCAAGTCTACAGTGCCCAAGTTGTTGAATGAAATATGTTTTATGAGAAGGAACATTACATGATACTTCCCATAAAGTCCATGGTCCATAGCAAAGTTCCTGGAGGTAGAGCAGTTCCACTGATCAATGTATATAACAGATATAATGTCCATGTCAATGGGAATTATGCATAATTGTCAGCTGTATATAATCATGCCACAATTAATTTTGCCTTAGAATGGTGTTATAAGAACTGAAAACATGAGGCAGGACCAATGACCTTTATGTTTTGTCCTTCCAACCAAAGACATGTTGGGTGCCGATGGTAGCTGTTAGAAATTGGGATTTTGGCTGGCTAAGGTATGCACCCAACCCAGACAGAACCCACTACTCTAGTTAAAGTAGGTCAGATACACATCAAAGAGAACCTGTACTCACCCTCTGGTAGCTTGGTACAGAGCAGGCATCTTTATCCGCAGAAGCAATCTCTAAAGCATTTGTGCAATACACTCACACAGTAACACAATGAAAGCATCACAAAAGAAGACTCCACACAGGGTTATAAAAATACATAGCTATAATATATAACCAAATCAAGACCAAATAACATGCATCTAATAAGTACTTTGCAAGTAATGCAGACTTCGAAAATGTCACAATGATTGCATCATGTAGCCATAGGGCACAGCAGCATCTGCACTCCTATTTAATCCTTTACAGTAACTATGGGCAAACCCAGTGATAGAAATCATATAAGACATGTAAAACTGCAGGAAGAAAACATTGTGATCACAAACGGGTATTTGTTTCTATCTGGCTCTTTGTGGGTGTTGGGTGATAGGCAAATGTGCTCCCTTTATGGGGTAATCACGGTGTGGTTGTTGCCCTCCTATCCACTCTGTAAGAGGGAGGCAACCAATCATGCAGGTGCAGGCACTCTATGAACAACATGCCCAACAGGTCCTTCCCCACCAAAGGATTAGGCCAGACTCAGCCACGAGCAAGCGGCTCAGATCTATGGCTCTCAAACTCAGCTCAAAAACACAATACCTGACTTTCAGGAGTCACAAGGGTGACAGCCTCAGGGTTCGGTGCCTCGTCACTGGAGCTCCCAGCCAAGGAAGTGGTGCGGAAAGGGGCTTTGCCAGGCAGTCTCTGGCGATCTTAGCGGCGGCGATTTCCCCTTGGTGGCCAGATCCCGCTCACAGCTGACATCGGCAGAGTTCTCTGCAATGCTGAGCCACCCTCTGACTTCATAAGGCAGTGACTCTCTACCCTCAGAGAGTTCAACTTTAGGGGGTGGCAAGAAGCACTGAGACAACTGTAGTTGGGGAAAATGTGAGTGCTCAAAACACGCTGATGAAGTACAGAGTGCCCAACATGCACTGATCTTAGTAGAACACAAAGCTCCCAACAAGCACTAATCTAGGTGAAGTACAAAGCAATCCACACACACACTGTTTGGCAGAAACATCATGCCCTCCACACACGCTGACCTTTGAGAGAGGTGAAGCGAGGAGCGGTGATCATGGCTCCTAGTCAGAACGATGCTGCCAGACTCATGGCAGGGGCAGACAGGAGGAATCTTCAATGGCCCTGAGATTCCACAAGAAAAGCTCTTGGAGAACACTTGTAGAGCACAAAAGAAAGTAGCAAACAGCAGGCCAGCATATCAAGTTTCAGAGTGACAGTCTCTCCTGCAATCCAGAACTCAGCAGGCCAACATAGCAAAGCAGTTAGCAAAGTGGTGGTTCCTCCTGACAGCACAGCAGTCCTACTAGCAATGTGTGCAGAAGTAAAGCCAGTAGTGTCTGGTTGCAAGTCCAATGCAGTGTCTGATTAGATGGGGTCAGAGCCCCAGTACTTCTAACCAAAATGCCTTTGATGTAGCGGGGTGACTTTTGAAGTGCACAATGGATCCCCTTCAACCCAGCTCTGGCTCCATACTACCAGTAGGGGGTAAATCAGGCCTTTGTGTGAGGGCAGGACACAACCTATTCAGATATGTGTAAACCACCTCTTTCCCTTCCTGCCCAGGAAGTCTATTAGTATGCAGATGAATGCAAATATATCCCCTGTCACACCCATCCTTTCCTGTGTTGGGGCTGTCTAGAGGTAATGCACACAATGTAGCTGTCACTCTTCCAGATGTGTATTGGAGGCAGGCTGTCGGGTACAAAGAGTTATCAGCACAGAGAAGCGCCCACATTCTAAAAGTGAACAGGAAATCAGCTGGGATGCACTCAAATTAAACAGAATTTCACAACCATTAAACAAATTACTCGAAAAATTATAAATACTCAAGTGTGCACCCTGTGCGGAGGCTCTGCCTGGCCGCCCGATTCAAGAAAGAAAATGAGAACTGGGACATATGTCCTAGACACTGGGTGCACTGCCACGATTATTTCTGGTTATTATGTGAGCTTTGACAACTGGGTACGATCAAGCACTGGGAACGACTTTGAGGGTTATTCCTGCTAGATTAGGATGAGGTCTATTCGTTGTCATGTTGTTTCAAGATTCCCCTGACGAAGGGCAATTGTGATGCCCGAAATGCATTGGGATCGGCCATATTCTTGTTTCACCATATGCTATCAATGAATTGAGTTCCTTGAAGAACGTCATTTTTCTTTCATTGTTTGAAAATTAAAATGACTGAGCAAGATTCGGCATTCTAGTGATCATTTGGAGTGTGGAAATTACCATTGACCTATCATTCACGCTTAGCTGTGAATCATTGTTACACTTTGATAAACTTTTTCACTTAGCACTGTTTAGTTTGTTTACACTTTACAGTGATATATGGTAGTACACCTGGTGTCTAGGACATATGTCCCAGTTCTCATTCAATTTCTAAAAGTGGCATTTCTAAAATAGTAATCTGAAATCCAACTTCACAAGCAAGGAGGATTTATTATTACCATTCTAAACATACGAAACATGTCAGTGCTATTACTTTCTGATCAAGAATTACCACTTGAAGCATATAAGGGAATTCCCAATGGTAGCCCATGAGAGGAGTAGGCCTCACAGCAGTGAAAAATAAAATAGGCTGTTTGTCTTTACCAGGACATGCAAAACATAAAGGTACATGTCCTGCCTGTTATTTACACAGTACCCTGCCCATAGGGCTACCTAGGGCCTACCTTATGGGTGACCTATGCGCACTAATAGGAAAATTTAAGGCTTGGCAAGTAGTTTTAAATACTAAGTCGCATTGGCAGTAAATTGAACACACATGCCCTGCAGTGGCAAGCCTGAGACAGGTTTGAAAGGCTATTTCTAAGGGCAGCAAAATCAGTGTTGTAGGCCCACTAGTAGTATTTAATTTGCAGCCGTGGGTATATGGTATACCACTTTACAAGGATCTTACAAGTAAATTACATTTGCCGAACTGGGGGAAAACCAATTACACCATGTTTAGAGGCGATAGTACATGCACTTTAGCACTGGTTAGAACTAGTAAAGTACACAGCGTTCCAAAGCCAACAAAAAGAAAGTCAGAAAAAAGGGAGGAGGAAGGCAAAATGTTTGGGGCTAACCCTTCAGAAAGAGCCAGATCCAACACAAACCTCCCACCAGCCTAAAGCCAGGGTAGACTAATCAATACCTTAATGGACTTCCCTGCTTTGGGCGATAGAATATGGACAATGGCTTGCTACTGCAGGGGCTCTTGCTAGTTCTACGCCTCTCCTAACCCATTTGAATCCCTGTCTGTGCTCTCAGGGCCCAGTTAGCAAAACAATGGGGAATCCTCCTCACCTGTGAACAGCATCTGTGCAGCACCTAACTTTAATTTGCTCACAGATGCATCCCAGTAGACAGACAGTACCACCATGGCTAAAGAAGTGATGTGGCGTTTTCCACCCCTTGGGTCTGACTTCTGTCTCTAATCCAAGAAAACCTCTGTCAACAAGGACATCAACCAACAGCAGCAACTAACAGTTGTTAATGTCTAGAGCCAGGTCCCAGGCCATCCACGGGTTGTTGTCCTCTGTGGTTTCTCAGGTGGGGTAGTCACCCCAGGTGCTTCGCATTCTTTCCCCACTCTATCTCCCACCAGTTCTGGGGTTGTATCCTGCAACTGGTTCTCCATCCTAGGGTCTGTACCCTGTGTCTGGACAGAAAAGTGTGCGGTGAGTCCTTCCTCTTCCTGTGGTTCCGTACCCTCCTTCTGGGAGTGATACCCCCTGAACACTGAACTGTCTGGGTGTTTGTCGCCGCCATCCTGCTCAGTCATCCCACCAGTTCAGGGTGCTGCAACAGGTTTCCCAACCCAGGGTCCGTACAGTTAGGTTGATCTGGAGTTAGAGGCAGGTCTTTCCTCACCCTACACCTCCATCTAGGCTTACGCACCCTCTTTTGCGTAGTGGTACTGCCAGACATCAGAACTGGTTGGACACTTGTGGATGGTATCCCAGTACAGATTAGACTCCCCTGTTTGTGCTCCCTCTGGGAACTATCCAAGCTCTAGGACTAGGTATAGGGCACCCTGTGCCTCTGCCCACCCCACCCCAACCTCTCCTCCTACTTTGAGAAGGGACATGGAACCCTTTAGTCCCCCACAACCCTGGGACCTGTCTGGGTTACTGTGAACCTTCCCCTCCCTAGGTTGGGGTAAACCTGAGCTACTCACTTTAGGATCACTCCCAAATGCCTTTCCAGATGCTCTGGTACTCACCCAGAGGTCGTCCTCTTTTGTCGTCCTGGGGTCAGACAACATACACTCCAACAGGAGTTGGGTTAGCCCTGGAAAACAATAACTGAACATGTGCACTCTGGCTATCGAATTGTATTGCCATTCAAATGTGTTTCCCATGCTATCCTTCATCAAACCATCCAATGCCTTGCAAAAGTACTCCACAAAATCCTCCCAAGACTGGTGAGACAGTTTCTGGGCTGCCTCCGAACTTCAACTTACACTCTTCAGGGGTGAATCCATACTTTTTTATTGGGGTTTTCTTCATGGGGGTATACCTCTGCCTATCAATCCCTTCTAACGCCAGTTGAGAATCTCTCCTATCACCAGGAATATGACTCGATATGCCATTTCCCCAATCCTCTTCATGGATTCTGTGCACATCTAGAGCTATCTCCTATGCATGAAACCACTGTTGTTTTTTACCCCATTCTTTGAAGCTAGGCACCAAGTCTCTGGACATGTGGATGGTATCTTTACACTGAACACAATACTTTTGCTTGCTGCCACCACTGGACTTTACTTGCTGTGCTTGTAAGTCCAGAACCTTCAAAATATGCTCATGGGCCATTTTTTTCGCCTCAAGCGCAAGGTTTTCCCTGGCAAAGGCCCTTTCTGCCACGACCATCTTCTGCTCAGCTGGGTCTCTGTCAGCCTCAGCTCAGGTTTCAACTCCGCTACAGCCAGCTTTGCCAGCTACAACTTCAGATCCCTCTCAGCCTGTCTGTCCTTGAGCTCTTCAGGGGACAGGATTTGGGAGGTGACACTGCTTCCGGCAATAGATCCAGCAAGGACTGCCCTATCCATGGAGTCCCCTCTCTCCACTGCCCTTCTTTGTCCAGTCATTGTCTTCCTCCTCCTTAAATGCCTCACCAGGGTTACTGCCCTCTTGGTCCTCTATTGAGCTTTTTCCCAGTCTGCCCTTTCAGAAGTATACAGGACATTCTGAAGGTCCAGCTTTGTGGATTCTCCACTCACTGCAAACCCCCTCTCCCTGCAGTAACCCTTCAACTCCTCCACATTGTAAAAAACACAGGTTGTCGCTATGAAAGGTTGACTCCATTCCAGCAAGGTAGTACTGGTGTAAACAACAAGAGTCTCAGGTGTAAGAAGATGAAGCAGGAGTAAATAAAAAACATGACCAATGTGAGAGAATAAGAGAAAAAAGACGTAATCGTCTTATTGCAGAGTTGTAGTGAATAAATGCATCACTGCGGTATTCCAAAAGCACAAGTCCTATCCTCACCGCTGATCACTAATGTTAGAAATGGGGTTTCTGATTGGCTAAGGTATGAACACAAGCTAGGCAGAGACCACCACTCTAGTCAGGGTAAGTCAGATGGATACCAAAGATAACCTGTGCTCACCCTTTGGTGGCTTGGTGCAGAGCGGGCAGGCTTATTTGCAGAGGCAATGTGTAAAGCATTTGTGTAACACACTCACACAGTAACACAATAAATGCACCACAAAAAGAGACTTCACACAGCGTTATAGCAGTAGATAGCTATATTATGACCAAAACAGGACCAAAAATGGCATGCATCAAATAAGTACTTTGCAAGTAATGCAGGTGTTGGAAATATCACAATTGTTACATCATGTAGCAATAGTCACAGCAGCACTTGCACTTTTATTAAATGCTGTATGGTAAATTTGGTGAAAACCAAATGATAGAAATCAAATACGACGTGTAAAACTGCAGGAAGGCATGACCATGATCACAAAAAGGGGAATTTGCTTCTATTCGGCTCCTTACAGGGGTTGGATGATAGGCAAAGGTGCTCTCTCCTTAGGAGAATCATGTTGTTGTTGTTGCCCTCTCAATCCACTTGGTAAGATGGGGCATCCAATAGTGCAGGTGCAGGCATGTATGATTAAAGTGCCCCACAGGACCCTCAGTACTGAAGGATGAGACCGGGCTTTGCTGCGAACAAGCGGCTTGACTCAACTGCCCTCAGGCTCAGCTGTGAGCACGAGGCTCAGTTTGAAGGTGTAGTACCTAACTTTCAGGAGCCACAGAAGGGTGATGGCCTCAGGGTTTGTGGCTTCGTCACTGGAGCTCCCAGTCAAGGAAGGAGTGGCAAGGGGCATTGCGAGATGATTTGCTGTGGTCACAACTGCTGCGATTTCCCTCTGGCTACCTGGCCCCACCCACTGCTGATGACAGTGGAGTGCTTTGCATAGCAGGGAAGCCCCCCAGGCTTCAAGAGGCAGGGGCTTCCCCCAGTGCTATGGCGACTCTCTACCCTCAGAGAGTGCAGCTTTGGGGGAGGCATGAAGTGCTCAGACATGGCTGATGTTGTTGAAGATGCGAGCGCTCAACACGCACTGGTGAAGTACAAAAAGTCAACACACACTGTTCGGGTTGAAGTATGAAGGACTTCACACACACGCTGTTCAGCAGAAACACAATGTACTCCACACACACTGACCTCTGCGAGCAGTGAAGTGAGGAGCGGTGTTCATGACTCCTAGTCAGAAAGATGCTACCGGACGCATGGCAAAAGGAATCTTTGATGGTCCTGAGATTCCAAAAGAACCGGGAACAAGCCAACAAGCCCTTGGAGAGAACTTGTGGGGCACAAACGAAGGTAGCAAGCAACAAGCCAGCACATCAAGGCAAGTTGCAGAGTCCCTCCTGGCAGCACAGCAGTCCTACTGGCAATGTGCTTATGTACAGACAGCAACATCTGGTTACAAATCCTACGCAGTGTCTGATTAGATGGGGTCAGAGCCCCAGTACTTATGCTAAAGAATGTCTTTGATGTTTGGGGTGACTTTAAAGAAACTCTCTGATTTGCACAAGGATCCCTTTCAACCCAGCCCTGGCTCCAGACTATCAGTAGGGGGTAAATCAGCTCTTTGTGTGAGGGCAGGACACAACCTATTCAGATGGAAGTGTAAGCCACCTCTTCCCCTTCCTGCCCAGGAAAGCTATCAGTATGCAGATGAATGCAGATGTATCCCCTGTCACACTCAGCCCTTTCTGTTTTATGGCTGTCTAGAGCAAATGCACGAAGTGTAGCTGTTACCCAACCCAGACGTGTATTGCAGACAGGCCGCCAGGCACAAAGAGTTATAAGCAAAGAGAAATGCCCACTTTCTAAAAGTATTACACATCAAAATACCTAGTTGCCGCTTGCATTGCTGTTTTCTACTTGAACATGCTAGAACCAATACCACATTTTATTGGTACCGGTTATTTATTCAACCATTATTCTGTAACTCTCATTTTATCTTATGTCATATTTATCAGAAATAAGGAAAACACTTTTTGTTTCAAAAGACATACAATAAACATAAAACACAATAGACACACCAAATGAATCAGTAAACAATACATCACAATGTTACAATACATCTCAGCGTTGAGCCAATCAATCATTTCATAACTACAGCAACCTTATTCATGATTTATACCAACAATCTAAGCATTCTTTTTTTTGGTTGCTGTCCAATGAGGACAAACTATCCTGCAGCCAAGGTTTTCAAGACTACAATGATTTTCTTGAAGTTGTTTCTATTTCTATAGCTATGTTCCCCCAGTGGTTGAAAATGCCGACACGTTTTAAGCCCCAATAATAGTCTTGGGGTTCTATTCAGGGCTCTGCCTGGGTACAGTCTAAAAGGTAGAAAAAAATAAATAAAGAACTTTTTTATAAGTGATTTCTCACCCCTTACTCTACGTAGTATGTTCAATTTTACATTTAATTTTAAGTAATACCTGTTTATTCTTATGTCTATTCCTTTTATTCAGAGATATGGACAAAACGCTCTTCTTTGTAGGGATAAGCCGATGGCCTTCATTAAACACTGGCAAAATAATTATTCTAATCATTATACTACAGTTTCTTAATTGTAACTAGTATTTACAAGAAATTACTATACACATTTTCAGGTATGTTTTGAATATTCCATATTCACTGATGCTGTGCGCAGCACTCCCTCTACTCCTTGACACACTAGCTATGGCCGAAAGCAATAGCGAAAACGTTGTGCGCTAAACATGTGGCAATTAAAAATGACAACAATATGTCTTTTATTATGGTATCCACATACAATGAATTGAACAAAATTAATTTGTAGGAAATTGAACACTTAGGTGCCGATTCCGATCCGTCAAAAATAATTTGCGTACGACCCGTATCTGTATTTTTTTACGTACGAGTCGTACAAGTACCGTACAAACGGCCAAGTACGATTCGTGCGTGTAAAATAACTACGAATAGCGTCGGGAAAAGTGTATGAGAGTGCGTCGGAAAGTTTTTACGCCAGAATATCGTCGGGAAAAGTGTACGAGAGTGAGCCGCACATTTTTACGTGCAAATCGTAAAACACAAGTCCGAGCGCGCAAGTACGATCCCGACCGTCCGTCCGAATACACAATCGCACGTAAAATGGCCCGTACGGAGCCAACGCAGTAGCACACATGTACACGGGTAAACTTATGCCCGTGTTCGAGCCGTACAGCCCCCCCACCCCCAAATATGTCAGCACCGTACAACACCCTCTCCGCACTGTACCCCAGCCCCGCAACTGTACGCGCCATACCCCCCCATGTACGCGCCGTACCCCCACATGTACGCGCCTTACCTCCCTGTCTGCACTGTACCCCAGCCCCGCACCTGTACGCACCTTCCCCCCATGTACGTGCCTTCCCCCCCATGAACGCGCCGCACCCCCGCATGTACGTGCCGTACCTCTGCATGTACGCGCCGTACCCCAGGCCCGCACCTGTACGTGCCGTACCCCCATGTACGCGCCTTACCCCCCATGTACGCGCCGTACCTCCGCATGTACGCGCCGTACCCCAGGCCCGCACGTGTACGCACCTTACCCCCACCGCATGTACGCGCCTTACCCCCCATGTACGTGCCGTACCCCCGCATGTACGCGCCATACCTCCGCATGTACGCGCCGTACCCCAGGCCCGCACCTGTACGCGCCGTACCCCCATGTACGCGCCTTACTCCCCCCATGTACGCGCCGTACCTCCGCATGTACGCGCCGTACCCTAGGCCCGCACGTGTACGCACCGTACCCCCACCGCATGTACGTGCCTTACCCCCCCATGTACGCGCCGTACCTCTGCATGTACGCGCTGTACCCCAGGGCTGCACGTATACGCACCGTACCCCCAACGCATGTATGCGCCGCACTCCAACACCGTACCCCAGCACCCAAAAATGGACCAATAAAAAGGGCCCACACACACAACCCATGAGCCTTTGCAACAGACCCACTGCTGCCAGACCCCACAGAAAAACAACTCCACATTACTCATACCTTCACTACACCTTCACTCACACACCTTCACACAACCTCCTTCACAAACATCCCCCTCTTCACATTCACACACACACACCATCACATTCACACCCACACACCCATAATCATCCACACCCACACCCACACCCCACACCATGCCCACAGACAAGAATCCAAAGTTCACAACGGCGGAGCTGGACCTCCTTGTCAACGAAGTCATCAGAGTCGAGCCACAGCTGTTTGGAACATTGGTCAGACAGACCAGCATAGCTAAAAAATCTGCCATGTGGCAGAGGATTGTTGATAAGGTGAATGCTGTTGCGCCCATCCGGAGGACCAGGCATGAATGCCAAGCCAGGTGGTGCGATCTGTGCAGGGCCGTCAAGAGGAAAATGAACAAAGAATATGCCCAGAGTAACATCACTGGAGGTGGGCCGCCCCGCAGACCTGTACACTACCATCCCTGGGAGGAGAAGGTGATGGCCCTGCTACCGCCGGTGGGAGTACACGGAGTCGAAGGAGTCGCAGAGCCTGGTGAGTGCACAAACAACTTACGTAACATGGGGGCAATGGGGTCCACACCACATATACACCAAATGCACTCAACTTCCCCCAAGCACTCACCGCATACAACCACACTCAAAAACCACGCTCATGCCACTAACGTCTCCATGCACCCTTCACAAATCAAGGCAAGGCCATGTCCAAGGCTACAACAACCACAAACACAAGACTGGATGTCTGGGAGGCTGGGAGGGTGGGCCCCACACAACACATTGTGAAAATGAGACGCAGACACCAATGCCCTCAGCCCATATGGCATAGGTACATACCCATGCACAATGCACAGGGACTGGCAAAGTACTGACAAGGTAGCTGACACTTGACCCTGCTGCATGCAGCACAAGGCCCTCCTGGGACCACTGTGCACTCAAACACCAACTCCACAAGCACAGGTATCTAGCACAGGAACTCACACTCACTGTCATGCCAGCATGCACCATGAGGGGACAGACACATCACCTGGGAGACCCAATGACAACTCACACTACACACAACAGCATGCCCGGTCACAACCCCCCCCTCCCTAACACAAGCACACACCCCCAGGGCAGGCAACGGATTCACACACTCCCACAATGGACATGTGACACAACAAGACCAATCCATTGCCAAATAAGCATCAGAGCCAACAATCTACAGGTCAAACACTCAGGAGAACATCCCAATCTGTCCCCCTCAACATACCCATCCCCAAGTTGACATTGAGAGGAATGCTAGGCACAACCAACTACCTGGAGGAACTGTGTCAACTTGAATATGTATCAAACATAGATGTCGCATGAAATACCATTAACATTGTCTCTCTCTCACACACAGGGCAACGTCGTCGATCTCCCCCCAACACTGGGGGGGAAGAATCACAGTCCCAGGCTCCGCGTGAAGATGATCCCACTGGCAGCGACGACTCTCACCACTCCGTGGATGACGCCGACCAACCTGGACCCTCTGGTGCCCAAGCCCCTGCAGCACCTGCGTCAGGTACATCTGTGCCAACCACCCCCCCCATTCCTGCCACATCCCAGGACACACCCAGGAGCCCTGCTCGCACTGGACAACAGAGCCAGTCTGACCAGGAGGGACAAGGTTCTCCGGGCACCCAGGAGGAGGCAGGCAACCCTGCAAATGCCATCCCTCAGGGGTCCCGTAGACCCGATGTGCCCACAAGGGCAGGCCAGGCTCAAGGGGGCAGGGGTGGTGGGAGTGGAGGCAGGCGGAGGCGCGAACCTGACCAGCCAGCTCAGGACACCGGTATGTCACACATACGCAACATCCTGGACTCATACCGGCGTGACACCAGAGGCATCAACCAGGTCGTGTCGAGACTCTCAGAGATGCAGGGGACCCTCGATGAGATAAAGAACCTGCAGGTCGAGCATCATGCCAGTCATCAACAACACCAAGGACGGATGGAGGCAAGACTGGCTGAGCTCCTGGCGGTGCACAGGGACATGAGCCAATCACTCCGTCAGATCGCCCAAAGCATGGGCAACCCTCCCTGTGCCACCAGGCGTAGACCAGCACCAGACACAGGGAGGGAGGAGGAGGAGGAGGATTCGTCTGACGGAGCGTCCCACGCATCGTCAAGGCCTGCATCTGAGGGTCTCCGGAGGATGGTGGGTCGTCCACGGAAAAGACCGTGAGAGTCAGCGGACCATCCACATCTCCCAGGTCACCTGGCCTAGCACCTGGCCCTCTGGCGCAACAGCAGCACCTCATCCAATGACATTCTCTGCCACATGGACTTGCTGGTCACAGTCTGACCAATGATGACCAACACTGTGCCCTGGACTCTGATGACTTCCAATGCCAAGGATACCATCTCCCCCTGTGAACTTTGGATTTTATTCCCCCGGTAGAGCACCTAATTTCATCTACCAAAACACGTACCCCACCGCAAATAAATATATTACTTTGGTCATGAGACGTTCCTGTCATTTTGCATTATCCAACGACATATGTGTGTGGAAATGTCAAACTATGCCTGAGTGTTGAACTAACTCCAGCCATCCATACCCTGGGATCAGAGTCTGGTACAGGACACACATGGGTCACAAGGTATCATTCAATGTAGGCATGGAGCACAACACTCACCTGTGATGGCCTCTGGCTGCTGAGGGGGTGCTTGCTAAACTGTGCGGACAGACCTATTTGGGAGATTATCATCAAGGCGTAGAGGTCATGGCTCATGTGGAGGTTCCCGGGGAGGGAGTCCCAGGTATGTGTGGCCAGGTGGGAGAACAATGTCCTGTATGCTGGAGTACGGTGGATGTGAAGAACGGTGGCCAGGGCAAGGTTGGATGCACGGAGATGGCCCAACGGGATCTAGGATGACAGAAGTACAAGGTTGGTTTGGGTTCGGGGTTGTGGACTGCCTCCTGAGTGTGGGTGGGGAGTGTGGAGGTCATCCTGCAGCAGACAGTGATCCATTGCAGCTATCTATGGTGGACGGTGAGGTGGCTGGAGCGCAGGGTGTTGAAGCTGAGGTGTGCAGGTGCACCCTGGATGTGGACAAGTTGCCTGGGAGTTTGGATGTACTTGCTCCGTAGAGGGCAGGGCAGTATTTGACACGGATGTTGTCATGGTCCTGGGGGATGGTCTGTATTTTCTTGGAGTGGATCTATCTGTGGATCATGTGCATAATGCAGAGGGCGTTGCAGCATGAGGTACAGATGCTGTGGACTAGCATGGCAAATGTGAGCGAGCCAAACATGATGCACACCATCTTGTGTGTGTGGCCACTGGGTGCTTGTGCAGGGCTCTTGCGGGTGGGACACAAGCACTTGACCCAGCTGGAAGGGGACAATCCTCAGATGATCACCTCAGTCCTGTACAAGTCCAGCCTCAGGTGGCTCGTGTTCAGCCATTCATCAATGGATCTCATGCATACTTGAATGATGGAACTGCCAATGTCTGTGTCTTTGTTGAGGGTGAGGAGCACCTGGCTGTCAATGGCATACGAGCTGATGATGAGCTGCTGTGCGCATGTGATGGTGGAGAGGGGGTTCCTGGACATTGTGTAGATTGACATGCTGAGAGATGATATCTGTGCCATGTCCCAGACGATGACACCATACTACATGCTGAAGCCTTGAGTCCCACTCCCATGCCCTTGCTGGGCTACAGAGCCGGTGGGGAGTATTAGGGACGTGACCTGGTTGGTGTGACAGGGCCTGGAAGGCGGGGCAGCACAGTGTAGGCAGTTGGAGTTGCACACTCAGCATGCAAAGGTGTCGTGTGTGTGCCCAGGGTATGTCTGACAGCAGGCGTTAGATGTGCAGATGGACATAGCTCGGAGTGTGGCTGCTACATCAGACTGTAGTGTGATGTGGGTTATGCAAGGACAGGATTGTGGTGCAATGTGCACCTTGCATGTGCTGATGGTCCAGCCTTTGGCACCGCGTGGCGGCAACAGTGGCATAGACAAGCTGAGGACAGCCAAATGAATGGGTGGAGGGAGGAAGTGAGGAGCATCTTGGAGGCGTGTGTGTTGCCAAATCTGGATACTCTGTGGGCCCTTGCTGCAGGGGCCGCAGCAGCAGGCGGCATCTCCTTGCAAAATGACAGAATTTGCACACAAAGACTAGGATGTCAGAAGGACAACTGCAACAGGCGCTTGTGTAAAGTAAGGAGTGACCAGTGTCACTTGGCACACCCAGAGACAATGCATGCACAATCACCAAAAAAGCATGACACCGGATCATGAAACTGAAGGCCGACCTGCGCCCAGGAGACACACCCTCAGCAGCTGTTGATGGCCCATTGTGTGGACCAACATGCCAAAAAACATACACGACCATGTACTTCATGCCCAATAGGGAGCCTAATCCATAAGCAACTGCATGCATGTTGCTAAACTACACATGGACTCCTATGCATAATCTTCCACAGCTATGCCAGATATGCCGCATGCAAAGTGGCAAGAGACCTGCATTGACAGAGATGAGGCACCTTGGAGTGTGACGAACACCTTTATTACTCAGCCTCACACTAAGGGAAATGCATCAATTGGAACAGACTCACAGGTCATTTGGCTGACCATGTGTGACCTACACTGGACACCCCCTTCAACACACAGATGTGGTAAATCCTACTGAGCTGGCACACAAGTGAAGGGGTTGAGCCTAACACCCCTTGCTGCACACGGAGAGTCTGCAATTCCCCATTGAGCCTCATATGGGGATGTCCCACACTATGTCCACCATTAGCATCCCGTTTGTTCCTGAGGGACGTTATACACACATTGATGCCTTCATCAGAATCCACAAACCATTACAGATGACTGCCTGGAAGGGTGACTATCAATTCATGGGAGCCATGCAACACGTCATGTGGCCCATGGTGAGTCGACATGTATGTATGGTAACACAACATGCACAGGAGCAGTCCCCACATATCACAAACACGTACCACCCACAAAATGCCTTGCTGCACTCCTTACCCAAAATGAATTTTCACCATGTCTGTGCATGTAACTCTGATCCAGCACACATTGCAATACTCATGAGGAATAGCAGGAGGGCAATGATGACATGAGCAGACAACAGCCGCAAGAACCTGGGGAGGACAGGCACACAACAAGTCAGCGAAGAGCTAGTAATCCGCAGACATGTACATGTACTCTACAGGAATGATGTTGTCACCATGCTCTTAATAAATTTAGTGTCCCAGCTAAAATGTGTGGAATGACATCATCACTTGAATGACACATCAGAACACACCTCCAAGTCACTTAGCCCACAGTCAGCTGGACACACACATTGCAACACATGCCACACAAGGCTCAAAGCGTGCACTACTCAGACACAGGGACTCACCATCATGAGAAGAAGTTGCGGATAAGCTGACTCCGGATGTCCTCATCCTCACTTGCCCCGTGCCCAAGCCCTTCATCCTCCACGGGTGGATGATCCTGCTCATCCGGATCAAGGATGGGTGGCACGGCCTTCTCCACTGCCATGTTGTGCAGCATGCAGCACACAATGAAGATTTTGCAGACCTTCACCGGGGCATATGGGAGGGCGCCGCCGGTCTTGTGGAGGCACCGGAATCTGCTCTTCAGGAGTCCAAACGTCCTCTCAATCAAGCGCCTCGTCTGCCCATGGGTGTCGTTGTACCGGTGTTCTGCGGCTGTTCTGGGGTTTCGGAGAGGCGTCATCAGCCATGGCATGTTGGGATAGCCAGAGGCCCCTACATGGAAACATCATGTGAAGAAGTGGGTCAGGAGATGCCGTAAGATACAAAGATAGCGCTAAACACAGGACTAACAGAGTATACCCACCAACAAGACATGCTCGTTCCGCGTGCAGCTGCAGCATCATTTCTGGCACCCTGCTACGCCTCATTATGTAGGCATCGTGTGCGGACCCTGGAAAACGGGAACAGACATGGGAAATCAGCATGTTAGCAAGACACACCACAAGGGCATTAATGGAGTGATAATGTTTTCTGTTTCTATAGGCTACCTCCTGTGCCTGTGGTGGTACCAAAGCCACATGTGTCCCATCAAGGGCCCCAATTACATGAGGCATCCCTCCCAGGGCATAGAACTCACCCTTGACACCTGTCAACTGCTCACAAGTGGGAAAATGGATGAATTCATCCAGGTGCACCAACATGGCTTCTAAAACATCATGCAGGATACGGCTGAACATAGTCTGGGACATGCCACCAACATCAGCTATGGTCAATTGAAACGTGCCGGTGGCAAAAAAATATAGGGCTGCCATCACCTTCATCTTGGGGGTCAGAGCTGTAGGATACCTGTGTTGTGGTTGGAGGTGTGGTGCAAGCCGACGGGTCAAGTCCTCTATCAACTCTTGCAAGAAGCGGTATCTGCGTATGCAGTCATGTTCACGCATGGCATCCAGGTCTGGCATTCGTCTGGGGAGAGGCGGTGCCCTGCAGAGATTTGGAAGGAATAACAAAGAGTGAGTAAATTCACACACCAATGTCACTGAGGTGAGCCCATGTTCAACAGCTAATACACATCTGCTTAATACAGAGTCTGGGCTGTGCAATACATCCAGGACACGTAGGCCAGCCAGGTGATACTCCTACGAAGAGCCAGCCACAATAGTAGCATGGCAATGTTGATGTGACATGCCATTAAAATAGCCGTGGGCCAGTTTAAGTGACAAGCCAGACACATTACATGAGTGACAGACATCCATATATCAGCATTTGAAGGATGTCATCTCATACAGACAGCTGGCAGGAGTCTAGACGCACAGGTCACATGTCATCTGAAAAAGGACAGATAACACACATGTCCATGAAGGGGTACATGTCAAAAACTGATGACACAGACATTGAGAGAACACAGATATTGCCTCATGTCAGGAAGTCATCTTCGAACCATCATGACACATGTAACGTGTGAGTCCACATGTGGCATGGTGTGTGTATATGTTTGTCATGCACATATGCACACAGACACATGTTGGATGCTGCAACAGCAGATGGAGTTGACGGAACACCAACGGCAAGCTCATGGGAACACATGACATACACATGACATAGTCACATCGTGGCATGCTTGTAGTCACATGTCAGGTGTAATTATCCATGTACCTGGCATCAGGGGACAGTTGCGGGTGTTGCTGGACTGTGCCATACCAGTGATGCAGTGCTTGACACGTGTGTCCTACATGCACACATGTGCAAAGTGTGAAGGGGAAGTGTGCCACTTGGTGCCCCATCACACATGACATGTGTAAACAGCTCATCACACATCTATTGTGCCACAACATGAGGAGACATGTGCCACATCACTGCCTGACACACCTAGGCCCTGCACATGAAGGACTGCACTAACAATGACTTGATGTCCAGCCTTGTGCGAGTCTGACACCTCCATTCCTTTCGTGTGCGCCTCCTATCACCAGTGTAAGCTGTGAAACGCAGTACACACGCTCTGAGGGCATGTGTATGGGCCGTACTCACGTATGAGTACCTGCCGTACACGCGTGAGTACGTGCCTTTCACTATAGTTGTGTTACTGTAGGTCTGAGTGATAGGCACATACTCACGTGTGTACGGCCCGTACACGCGTGAGTACGTGCCGTATCACTAGGCCCTACGGTACCCCCCAACTATAGTGATAGGCACGTACACGTGTGAGTACGTGCCTATCACTATAGTTGGGGTACCGTAGGCCCTAGTGA
The DNA here is from genome assembly GCF_964204655.1 of Triturus cristatus. NCBI lineage: Eukaryota > Metazoa > Chordata > Amphibia > Caudata > Salamandridae > Triturus > Triturus cristatus. Next base: position 129,140,895 of record NC_140584.1, on the reverse strand, counting down.
TACGGCCCGTACTCATGCGTGTACGGCCCGTACACGCGTGAGTACGGCCCGTATCACTGTAGTGATGGTGCCCTAGGGGTACGTGTGAAACGCGCCGTACCTGTGTGGGGATTTAAGAATTGCAATGGGGACACATGAGGGACAAGTATTAGGGCCTAAATGCATGCTGGTTGTCATGGATACCGAGTTTCAAGTTCAACATTTTACATCATGTGGTCTGGAAAAAGCAGTTGGTCACATTATACATTGTTGCAAAGTGGTTGTTGACTTGACATGATGCTGCAAAATCGAAAGATGCTACGGCTGTCACTGGTGTATGTTTAATGGGATTGGAGGAAACCTAGGATGCAAATGAGTCTGACCAATCACTCTGTACTCCTGGAAATGAAATAGACCAGCAAGGCATATATAAGGCAGGCAGAACCCATGGGAGGGCACTTGCCTGCACAACATGTCAGTCGATACCACTGCTGCTGTATTGTCTCCCTCTGGCACCATGTCAAGGACTGTGGAGAGGGCCCAGCCTTTCACCCAGGAGGAGAACGAGGCCCAGCTGGATGTGATCCTCCCACGGTACCCCATGCTGTATGGTCGACCAGGGGAGCGGGTGAGTGCTGACTCCACTACCTTTGCCTGGGCACCTTTTTTTGTGTCTGTCACTTCTGGCATTGTGTCCAGGTGTGACAGACATGCAATGTTGGTTGGAGTGGGTCCCAGGGGGGGGTTGATGGCTTATGTCTCTCATGCAGGGCTTGATGTAGTTCATGTGTGCACTCCTCACTTGCATTGTGCTTACTGTGACATTCACTGCATGGTGCATGGCACATTCAGCCAGCCTAATCCTCTTGGGCATTCTTGTTCTATTGTCCTGAGGTGATTCAGTGGTCACACCGGTGTGACAGGTGACTGCACCCACAGATTTGTGTGTGAGTTGAGTGGACCTGTGGTGAGAGTGTCCAAATGATGTGTATGCCTCCTGGACATTGATGTGTGTGAATGTTTCTTGTCATGTGGGTGAGTGTCTATGTGGAGTGTTGCACCACAGCTGCATGGAGGAGGCAACTGCTCAATCCATCTAATGTGAGAAGTAAGCTGTGCTGTGTGTCTGACTTGCTGAGCTAGCCCCACACCTGTGACCCCCTCCCCCTGGCAAGTGGCACATGTGCAGAGTGAGTTTTGCATCCGCTGTTGCCAATAGCAGGTGATTGATGTGTGCCTGTGTGTGTCTGTGTACTCTGCTGAGGTTTCGTCAGTGGCCTGGGGCATGTGACTGCTTTGCGGTGCTGTCCATCAGCCTTGTGTTGCTTGGGATGCACAGTGTGTGCCATGATCAGGGATTGTTTCGCACCCCTCATGCCACCTGTGTACTTACTATGCCATGTAGTGCATTGGTTCGTCCCCAGTGGAAAAAGTCCCTATGACTAAGGTGCTATTACTTGCCAGCATACTATGCCCTGTTCAACAAATCAAAGATGTTCAAATGTGTGTCTCTGTGACATGGTGCAGATGTAGTGATGTTGTCCCACTTTGTCATCCACACAGGTAACCGCCTACCACAAGGGGAAGATCTGGAAGGATGCCGTCAAGGCCGTGCAATCGGTGGAGGGTAGCAGTCGGCACCTGCCACAAGTGAGGAAGAGATGGCAGGACATCCGGTGCTGGACCCGGAGGATCGCCCGGGTCATGCTGAAGGAGGAGGCTCCTCGCAAGCATGGCGGGCGCCGGCGCCTGACCCACCAGATGAAGCGTGTCCTGGCGGTGGTCTTCCCTGACCTGGATAGGCGGATACAGGAGTTACAGCAGCAGGAAGGGGGTAGGTACATGTGTGTATGTTGTGTGTCGCCAGCTTTTTTAGCTGCTCAGTCGCCTGGATACACTGCCAGGTTATATATGTTCAGTGCATATCCTGTTCCCCCAAGTCAACCTTTGCTGTTCTTCCTCCCTTCCCCTCCTTGACATGTGTTACCTGGTCTGTGTGTTATCACTATTGCACATGGTCATCTAGGCTGCCAGTTAATCAAGGTGTACACTGCTTTCAGCATCATGTGTGGGGGTGGTCTGCCTGTGCCTTGTCCTGTTCAGTCATTTGGGGGTGCATAATTGTTGGCACTGATGCTGAGTCTCAACATAGGAGTGTGAGGTTTCAAATGAACAGACTTGCAGCATGCATTATCAATGTTGTGGCCTCAGACATGATGTGCATGAGTGGGATATATGCATAGTGCCAGGACGGTTGCTCCTGTTACAGTCAGCTCATTCCAGGACCATGGAGCAGTGTGCCCACTACAATCCCCTGACACAGCCTGCCCTCCTACTCATGTGTGTCATCCAACACTGTGCACATTCACTGTGGGTTCAGCATGGCTCTGCCTTTGTGGCATTGTTCCCTGGCCTAGGTAGTATTTTTCACATGTGTGATACATTTGTCCACTGGACAGGGATACACCAGTTTGCTTGTGCATACTCACACTGGGCAGTGCCTGTGTGGCTATTCACAACAATCTGTTGATGTTTGTTTGTGACCAATATGTTTTGGCAGCCCTACAAGGTGATGTTGTGTTAATGAAGCTAGTTTTCAAGCACAGTTATTGTAACCCTGAATAAGAGGTGTCACTTCTTGATCGGTATCAGTCACATTGACTCAGGTATGGGTGGGTGTGTGCGGGATGGGCGTACATGTTCAACCCTGATGTTTCATTGCCAGTTCTGACTTGTGTGTGATGATTCGCAGTACAGAAAGTCATCGTGCAGTGCCCCCGTGATGTTGGCCAGTGCTTAATGTTCATGCTTCGTAGCCTGTGTCAGTTTTTGACAATCATGTATCCTGCTTGTACATTTTTGGCACCTGTGTGTGGTTCAGATGCTACACAGTTGTGACTTTGTGTGCTGACATCTATGGGTACATTCTGGCTTGCCATGAGGGGGAACCCAAAGTACAGCTAGTCTTTTTGGCTAAACAATTGCAGGCCCATTAGCTTATACATTGTCCTGGGTGTGGACATGTGTGCCACTCCAGATGACAGTCAGTAGGTCATATGTGTAGCCAACTGTGTGATCAGGTGACGGATAGCCATGTGACAAATGACATTATTCAAGTTGTTACTCAGAGAAAATGTCCATTGGCACTCACTACACCTGTCAACATGTCTCAATGTTTCATATGCTTGACCTTGTTGTTATGTTGTGAAGGACAATGATGTGCCTGCATGACAGATGTCTCCCAAGGAAGTGCACAAGACACCACCTTTACACTTTCCAGGGACACGCTGGCATATTTTAAAGTAAGGCACAGTTTGAACAAAACTTGTTTGGAGTTCATACATATACATGTTCCCACAGTGTGTCCATTGTGTAAAGGGTTGTGATTCTCCAGGAGTCACAATGTATTTCTTTGGGGTGTCAAAAGTACTCACAGGTCTCTGAGTGTGGGGACACCTTCTGCATTGGCATGTGGCATTTGGCCTTGGGTGCGACAATACTGTTTGGTTCACAGTGAACAAGAGGTGGCATGCCTTCATAGTCTTGCTGTGCCCAACTGATCCCAGACACTAGCTTCTAATGATCTTGTGATTTCAAGTTATTAGCTGTTGTGTCCTAATTTTCATTGTTTCCAAGTGGCATGGTGGGTCAACCAACTGGGGAGTGCAGGGCTTACATATGTGGGGAGTATTCTAGATGTTACTCATGATGCCTTTCCTGATATGCACTGTTGCCTGTTTTGTTTGGACTCATGTGTCAGATGTATACAGGTGACTGATTTTTTCCTGTCTCTTCACCTTGCCCACAGCATCATTGGAGGACACCTAGGGATACACCGGCATGGACGTGGAGGAGGGATCGAGCACTGGTGCCACCACTGCTGAGGAGTCGGCGGAGTCAAGTGGCACCAAGGGCGAGGGGAGTGAGGCGGAGGACCTGCCCAGTACCAACACTGACTACGAGGCTGACGGGTCCGAGGCTGAACTCCCTGAGGGGGCAGAGGCTGCTCCAACAGCTGGCAGCAGCACTCCATCCGTACCCGCCCCCTCCATTCCCATTACCGCCCTCCCACTTGCTCGGATCACTTCTGTCTGTGCTAGGCCACACCGTGTCTCCTTCGTGCCAGGCACCGCACCCCCTGCCCATGTCCCCCCTGCTGCCCTTACTGCCGAGTCTGTGGACATTCAGTGGCAGTTGCAAGTTGGGCAGACATCGATCCTGACTGTCCTCCATGGCCACACCAGACTGCTGACCCAGATGGTGTCGTACATGGAGGGCATGTCATCAGCGATGTCTGACCAACGGATGTTGCTGAGGTCCCTAGACTCGTCACTGACGGCAGTAGTGAGTCACCTTCAGCGCTGCCTCCCCCCTACCCCTGCCCCATCCACAAGTCCCACACCCATGCCTGTCCCAAGCACACCAAGACATCCACACACACGCACCCCACCAGACACAAGCAGCACACCACCATGTAAGGGCAAGCGCACACCTCCTGACACGCACACTCAGGGGGAAGCAGGCACACCCACTGGGTCTGGGGCACACAGGCAGGCACGCAGCCACAGTCCTTGTCCACATGACTCACTCCCCAGTCCCTCCGATGCCACTCCCCTTAGCTCCCCTGCCCCAGATTCGGAGAAGGCGGCCTACTTTGCTGGGCTGGGCCTCAGCCCCACTAGTTCACCTGGCCGGAAACGGTCAAGGCACTCCACGGGTAGGGGAGTTAAGTCCCCCAGCCTTTCCACCACCTCCCCCAGTAGCGCTGCAACCCATCCCTCCGACCCCCCCCCCCCCCTCCTTGGGGCCTGTTGTTTCTCCGGGTGCAGGGGAGACGCTTGAAGAACTGGCAGAAGTGTGCAGCGCAGAGCTCACCTCCACCTTTGGCGCTGCCCCACCCCCTGTGGTGGAGTCATCTGTCACTGCACCCACCACACCTACCCTTCCCCCAACTGTCCCTGCGGTGCCTGGTCCTTCCCCACATGATGCCCCCCCCAGTCGCTGAACCAGAGGTTTAGTATGTGCAGGCAAGCTAGGGGAGACGCGTGGCCATGTGTCCCCACCAAGGACTTCATATCTGGGCTGGCCATTGGCCTTTGTACATAGTGTTCTTTACGACATCTTATTTTTTCATGCTGAATAAAGCATTTTGTTTTCCGTTTTGAAAAGTCTTGCATTTCATGTATTGATGTTGATGCTGAGGCTCCAGGAGTTGGGGTTGTGGGAAGGTGTTATGTTTCATGGACATGTTGTAGTCTGCATCTCATGGGGTGGAACCTGGTATCTGCGTGCCCTCACAAGGTCTCTGCAAAGAATCTTTGGTCGTGTCTGCTCTTTGTGTTTGGAGACATTGTCCCTAGGAGTGTACCTTCCTCTGTGGCACCTGACATCTTCCCTGCAGAGAGTTGCACAATTGTTGTGTTGACCTGTGTCTACATTTCCTTTGTTGGTGATGGATCCTTTCAACTCTGGCCATGCCTGCTCAGCAATGTCTCCGGCTGCATCGTCTGTGCCATCCTTGATACTCACTGTACTTGTGTATAGAGTATTTTGCCATGCCTTCATGGAGAAATTGTCCCTTTTCCGCACAATGCATGTGTGTAATCCCAGCATAGCACACATATGGTACTTTTTCTGCTGGGTATTTGAACACCTGACTCACAATTGTGGGCATTGTATCTGTGGGAACTCCACCCTATTCCTTCCATGACAGACAACATCTTGGTGGCTGGCCCAGCACCTGAACATTCCTATCAGTCCTGGGATATGCGTGACAGTGTGTGTTCTCTTTGGCTCTCTTAGTTTAGTAGGCAGTGACATGACTATACAGTCTTGTGGCATGATCTCAGTGTGTGTATTGTGCGGCATCTGCCAGGGGTGGGTATGCATGTGTTATTTGTCCTCACACCCACATGTGGTGTGTCATGCAGTGGGGGAAAGACATCCATACTCCTGGGAGTGGGACACTGCTGTCAGTGATGTGTTGTTATGGCACTATCATCATTGTCCAAAGTTGGGGATGCGTAGATACACCCATGGAATTGTGGTCATCTGATAATGATATACACCCCCCCATGTCTCTGTCCACTGCTGGGAGTGATGGGCACCCACCCCTCACATGTCCCTGTCCACTTCTGGTATTCCTCTGCACCCACCCCCATGTCTCTGTCCACTGCTGGGAGTCCTCTGCACCCACCCCCATGTCTCTGTCCACTGCTGGGAGTCCTCTGAACCCACCCCCATGTATCTGTCCACTGCTGGAGTTTATATGCACCCATCCCCATTGTCTCTGTCCACTGCTGGGAGTCCTCTGCACCCACCCCCATGTCTCTGTCCACTGCTGGGAGTCCTCTGCACCCACCCCCATGTCTCTGTCCACTGCTGGGAGTCCTCTGTACCCACCCCCATGTCTCTGTCCACTGCTGGAAGTCCTCTGCACCCACCCCCATGTCTGTGTCCACTGCTGGTATTCCTCTGCACCCACCCCCATGTCTCTGTCCACTGCTGGGAGTGATGGGCACCCACCCCTCACATGTCCCTGTCCACTGCTGGTATTCCTCTGCACCCACCCCCATGTCTCTGTCTACTGCTGGGAGTCCTCTGCACCCACCCCCATGTCTGTGTCCACTGCTGGGAGTCCTCTGCACCCACCCCCATGTCTGTGTCCACTGTTGGTATTCCTCTGCACCCACCCCCATGTCTCTGTCCACTGCTGGGAGTCCTCTGCACCCACCCCCATGTCTGTGTCCACTGCTGGGAGTCCTCTGCACCCACCCCCATGTCTGTGTCCACTGTTGGTATTCCTCTGCACCCACCCCCATGTCTCTGTCTACTGCTGGGAGTGATGGGCACCCACCCCTCACATGTCTCTGTCCACTGCTGGTATTCCTCTGCACCCACCCCATGTCTCTGTCCACTGCTGGGAGCCATCTGCACCCACCCCCATGTCTCTGTCCACTGCTGGGAGTCCTCTGCACCCACCCCCATGTCTCTGTCCACTGCTGGGAGTCCTCTGCACCCACCCCCATGTCTCTGTCCACTGCTGGAGTTGATATGCACCCACCCCCATGTCTCTGCCCACTGCTGGGAGTCCTCTGCACCCACTCCCATGTCTCTGTCCACTGCTGGGAGTCCTCTGCACCCACCCTCATGTCTCTGTCCACTGCTGGAGCTGATACGCACCCACCCCCATGTCTCTGTTCACTGCTGGGAGTCCTCTGCACCCACCCCATGTCTCTGTCCACTGCTGGGAGTCCTCTGCACCCACCCCCATGTCTCTGTCCACTGCTGGGAGTCCTCTGCACCCACCCCCATGTCTGTGTCCACTGCTGGTATTCCTC